>NC_051322.1:35183042-36433042 GCF_015220235.1 Choloepus didactylus | reverse complement strand
GTTGTATTCTTTTAAAATTTTAGTATAAATTTATTGAAGACCTTTAAAATTACAAATTTTTAAATCAAGTTGATACATTTCCCATTGGTTGTGATAAGAAATTTTAGTTGACATTTTTGAGTGTGTATAAACTACCTATTCTTCCCTTATGCCACTGTAATCCAATCAGGTAATTTTAACTAATGTAAATAAATGATTGACCAAGTTAATTTTACCTGTGATTGGTTTATACTTGGATATGTGACCAAATTCTGGCCAATGAGATGTGGATGGATGGCTATTGGGGATTTGGGGGAAAGGTCTCTTTGTTTTTATAAAGAGACATGCTGGAAGGGATGATCTGATCATCCAGTGGATGCTGATGTATCTGAATGTGATACCTGGATATGAAACAAGCTTCTTGAGAGCAAATCCAACCAACAGAGCATGGCTTGGCAGATAGAGAGAAGACATTCAGGGCCCTGATGAAATACTTGAGCAACTGATTTAATCCCCAAAGTATCTTATTTTAGGTTTCCTTGATATAGAGATTATTATTAAAATAGTTTAAATCTGGATTCCATGAGACTTTTATTCAGATAATCTTAACTGATGTAAATGTACTTAATGATTATTTACCTTTTCTTTATTTTCTAGAGTGTAATTTCAGTTTTGACTTTTTTTGCCCTAAGAATTATTCAGAGAAATGATCCTTAGTTTGTAAATTACTATTTGGAGGATATATATATATATTTTTTTTTTATTTTAAAAACTGCATTGGATTATTGTCAGAGATTGTGGACTATAAAATTCTTCCTTTTGAAAATGTAAGTTTTATTTATGGATAGGTTGTGAATGCTTACTGTTAATGTTTCCTGAATATAAGGGAAAATGTCTTTTCTCTTCTTGTAGAATGTAACAGTATACATATTGTATATCTTTGTGTATATATACACACATAAAATCTAGTTTATTGACTGTATTATTCTATGCCTCTGTGCCCTCACTTATTTCTTGTCTATTGTATCTTCACAATTCTTGAATGAAGTGTAATAAAATCTTCTCCCATAATTGCATTTTTTATCAAGGTCAATGTGAATTTCTAATATTTTGCTTTATGTATTTATCTGCTATCTTCCTGGTGCATGCAACTTTATGACTTTCATATCTTCTTCATAAATTGTTCCTTTTATATCATTGTGTAACGTCCTTCAGTATCCTCTTCTTGTAACCTTAACTCCCAGTTTTTTCTGAAGTCTAGTGTACCATTCCTTCTTTATTTTGTTTGCATTTGCCTAGCGTCTTTGCCATCTCTTTGTTTTCAAAGATTTTATTACTTTGTTTTAAGGATTCGTGCAAACAATATGTAGCTAAGTTTTGTTTTTTATTCAGTCTAAGTGTCCTGCCTATTTTCAGTAAGTGTGGAAACTGATACCATACTATTCAATGCTTACTATTTGATTTTCTTTTCTATGTCCTCATTTCAATGTTTAAATTTCCTTCAATTTAGCATCTTTGCTTTAATTACCATTCTTTCCTTTGTTTCTCTTTCTAAATCAGAAGTTTTATTGACTTCCATTTCTGTAGTTGCTTTCCTCACTTTCCCTAAGCATATATCTTTATCTATTATATTTTTACATTTCAAGGCCCTCTTTCCCCACTTCTTCCCATCTCAATAAGATTAATGTTTAGAATGTTTTTAATTCCCCCCCTCCCCTGTTATTTTATAACTCCTGGGTTTGCTAAAGTATTTTACTTTTATATATTTATATTATTATCATGTGTTTTTTTCTGCAGTATGACTTTTCTATTTCAAAAATCCATGTTTAGTAATTATATTGTATATTTATAACAATTCTCTTATAATCAGTTTAGATTTAAGTATATTGCCAAGTTTTTATCCATAATATTCCGTCTTCCCTAATTCATCCCTGACATTGAGATTTCAGTTTCGATTCATTTAGTATTTAATGTTCTTCCTTGGGTCATTTCCTTTGATGGATACTTGAGTAATATATTCTCTGATTCTTTGCATATTCACAACTAACCTTTTTTCATCTAATAGGTGAATGATAACTTGGCTGGGAATTGGATTGCAAGTTCAGAGTTCTTTCAACTCAATAGACCAAAGATGATTTTTCCACAACCTTCTAACTCAAATGTCTATACAGTTGGCAAACTATTTCCGTATAGAGCCAGAAAAAAAAAGAATTTGGGCTTTGGAGTCCATTAGGGTCTCTTTTGCTACTACTCAGCTCTGTAGTTGTAGTGCAAAAGCAGTCATAGACAATATGTAAATAAATAGGTGTGCTGTGTGCCAGTAAATCTTTGTTGCAAAAATAGGCAGTGGGGTTATGCTGTGCGTAATTGCCGAGCTCAGGCCACCCTGCCCCACCCCACCCCGCCTCACCCCACCCCTAGGAGATGAGTGGCACCCCATATCCTGCCACTGTCCCTGTGGTGGCCACGCAGGTGAAGCTGGGGGGCTGGAGCCGTCGAGGTGGGGGCCGTGGGTTTCTCCCTTCCCTCCAGCACCAGGAGCTCTGGGCCTTCCTCAACCTTCTGGAGGACAGTTTTCTCCAGGAATTCCTCTCCAAAGACCCCTGTTTCCAGATTTCAGATAAGTATCTCCTGGCCATGGTGCTGGTTTACTTCCGGCGCGCCAACATGCAGCTCAGCGAATACACCCACAGCAACCTGTTCTTGGCACTGTACCTTGCAAATGACATGGAGGAGGACCTGGAGGACCCCAAATGTGAGATTTTCCCGTGGGCTCTGGGCAAAGGTTGGCGTCCTCGGGTCTCAGACTTCCTGCACCAGAGGGACAAGCTGTGGGCGCGGATGGACTTCCGGGCCGTCGTGAGCCGCCAGTCCTGCGAGGAGGTCATGGCGAAGGAGCCGTCCCACTGGGCCTGGACTCGGGAGCGGCGCCCCCACCATGGTGGGGCACAGAGGGGCTGCCCAGAGGGTCCGGTCTCCCTCCCCCGGGGCCCCGGCCTCTCGCCACCCCCCTGTTCCCTCTGTGGCCTGCCCCCGTGCCGCCACCGGCTCTGCCGCCACTTGCCTGTGTCATTCAAGTGCCCTTCCCGGACCCCTGAGTGTCGTGGCTCTCCCTCCCGAGTCTGTCTCTCGGTGGTTGAAGACCCCTGGGGTGGGGGCTTCCTCATTGTCCTGCCCTCACAGCTGCAACTGGAGCCAGGCATCTACACCCTCCACGTCCTCCGGGAGCCTCCGCTGTGCCCTGGGCCCTAGCACTCGGCGGGGTGAAGAGCCGCCGGCCTGCTGGCCCCTGCACCCAACGCTCCACTGGCTGTGCCCCGCCCCCCGTGGCCTCCTCTCTTGTTGGCTTCAGGCTGGCAGTGCCACCCACGCCCCCTGCCCCTTCCTCCCAACCTGCAACTTGTACCCACGCTGGCCCTGGCCCCCTCCAATAAACTCGTGTCACAGGACACCAAAAAAAAAAAAAAAAAAAAAAAAAAAAAAAAAAAAAATAGGCAGTGGGTAGGATTTGGCCCAGAAGCCATTGTTAGGAAGTCAATTTTAACTTCTATTCCAATGACAGTTTGATTGTCTTATCTTTGTAGTTGCTTATTCTTTAAAAAAAAGTTTTTGTAAAATTTCATCATCTTTTGATTTAGAATACTAGATGTGTGTCTTTTTCTTTATTCTTGCTTTGAAATTAAGTGATATTTTAAACTGCACACTCAGATTTTTCTTCAATTTGGGTAAGTTATTTTCTATTATATGAATAAATTTTTGTTCCTCAAATGTTGTAACAAACTGAAAACAGATTAAAATCAAAAGGAGCTTAGTATTTGAAAGTAGGTTCCACACAACAACAGTTTAAATATTCAGTGCAGTTTATTTGCTTGCTTAAATGCAGCTTCTAACATGTCTAATGCACAGTAACCAGGTCAGGGCACACAATACATTTAAAGGTGGAGGATATCAAAGTCTTTAAAAAATCCATTGGCTATAGAGCTGCTGGACTGCAGATGAAAACCTTTGAACGTGAGAACATGGGAGGCACATCCGACAGGCTGTCAGTGGAGCATCTAAAGCCATCAGTTATGGGAGGCTCTGGTCTGACAGTGGGATTTCAGGAAGAAAGTCAGCAAATATCACACAAGGGCTTCCAGGTAGGAGGCATACTGGGGTCTAATGCCTCAACCTGATGCTCACTTAGGCAGAAACTTCACTGGGTTTTTATAAGAAGTGCAGTCTAGACTGGCACTAAGCCAGTCCATATCATTTCTTCACACAAGTGTCTGGTTACTGCTTACTACAAAAACATGATTTTTTACACCCTATTTGAGGTCAACATGCTAATATTTAGGTGCTTTTCTCAATTTGTTTGCATTCTATTTTTTAATGCAATTTTGTTGAGATATATTTACACACCATATAATCCATCCATAGTATACAATCAGTGGCTCACAGTATCATCATATAGTTATGCATTCATTGCCACAGTCAACTTTAGAACATTTTCATTACTCCAAAATGAAAGAAAAAAATAAAAATAAATTAAAAAAACACCCAAACCACCCCATTCCCCTTATCCCTCCCTATTATTTATATATTTTGTGTCATCATTTTATTTCTCATTGCCCAGACACTGGGTAAAGGGAGTGTCAGTCAAAAAGTTTTCACAATTACTTGGTCACATGATAAAAGCTATATAGTTATACATTTATCATCAAGAATCAAGTCTACTGGATTACAGTCCAACAGATTGAGGTATTTCCTTCTAGCTATTCTAATACACTAGAAACTAAAAAGGAATATCTATATAATGTGTAAAATTAACCTCCAGAATGACCTCTTGACTCTACTTGAAATCTCTGTCACTGAAACTTTATTTTGTTTCATTTCTTTTCCCCCTTTTTGTCCAAGAAGGCTTTTTTAATCCCATAATGCCAGGGCCAGGCTCATCCCCAGGAGTCATGTCCCACATTGTCAAGGAGATTTACACCCTTCGGAGTCATGTCCCATGTAGGGGGGGAGGGTAGTGAGTTTATTTGTGGAGCTGGCTGAGAGAAAGAGGCCTCATCTGAGCCACCAAAGAGGTTCTCTGGGGGTGACTTTTACACATAATTATAAGTAGGCTTATCTTCTTCCTTCACAGGAATAAGTTTCATAAGGGCAAGCCTCAAGTTCAAGGGTTTGACTTATTAAATTGGGAGTCCCTAATGCTTGCAAGAATATCAGAAATTCCCCAGGTGAGGAAATTTAATATTTCCATGTTTTCCCTCAGTCCCTCAAGGGGACTTTGCAAATACTTTTTCATTTTCTGCCCAAAATACTCTGGGAGTTTGCATTCTGTTTTGTGGTCAAAACATGTTAACAACTTTTCGGGATTCAAGATCATGAATATCATTTCAATACACAACATTTTACCTCCCCTTTTTTATTTTGTTCTTTTGGAAGACATTTTATTTGCATTTTAAGGCTTCTAAATATCTGCCCACACATATCTTTTCTTTCTCCTTATGTTTCCTACCATTTTGTATTTCTTATGCCTTTCATCCACTTGATCCTCTAAGTCATACATTGGTGTCTCATGTCATTTAGCTCCAGCCAATGTAATGCTGCATAATAAACAAAATCAATCGCAAAGCCGTAGTGTTGTGCCATAGAGACACACATATACAAACATTTATTTAGATCGCAAGTCGACAAGTCAGCAATTTAGGCTGGGTTCCACTGGATAGTTCCTCTGGTCTCTTCTGTGTTCTCACATACGTCTGGTGGTCAGCTCTGAGTTGACTTCCTAGGATGGTCTTGGCTGGAATGCTTAGGGTGACTCAGCTCTGCCCCACATGACTCATGTTCTAGCAGGGCATGTTCTCTAAGTGAAGGCAGAGGAGCGAGAGATTAAGTGAGAAATCCAGGCTTCTTGAGACCTCAGCTCAGAACTGGCAGACCATCGTTTCTGCCTCATTCATCTGGCCAATGCAAGTCATACGTCCCACCTAGATTCTAGGGACAAGTAAATGGGCTCACTTTCTTTACTGAGAGGAATAAAATCACATGGTAAAGGTCATGAATACAGGGAAGAAAGGAGAACTGGTGCCATTGATATGATCAGTCAACCACAGTTCTCAACATTGACGATTCTTTGATTCGATGTATGTACTGAATGATTTTTCTGTATACTGTACTCCACCCCCCAACTTTCTTGGAAGTCTTGTTGTTTAATTTTTAAATTTATTCTCCATTCATGCTTATTTTTATTGTTTGATGTTCAAGAAATGACCACTTCTTTCAGCAGTTTTATTTGTGGCTGTCTGTTCTGGGTACTGTGATTGTTCTTTTCTGCAGTTGATAGTTCCTTTATTATTATTATTATTATTTAAATTCAGTTGTTGGGGAAAAAAATCCCATGAGTTGTAGAAGGAGGTGCAGTAATCTAGGTCACCCTTAAGTGGTGATTTGCCAGATTGCAATGTGCTGTTTCCCTACTAGGACACCCAATATTGTGCATCTTCTTGGAGTCAATAGTTTTCCATTGCCTTAACTCTTTCCAGAAATCAGGAGTCTTTACTCTAGATTCTCATTTCTGGCAAAGCCTGAAAAGGGCTTCCTTATAGACCCAGCCAACGTCCAGCAATCACCTGGGCACATGAGGTAGTTGACAGTTTTATTATTGTTGGTAAGGGAAAGCAGCAGAGATGAGTATTCTGGCCAGACTTCCAGGATTCCTGAGTCATAGTGTTTAATCACTAAATAATACTGCCTATTTATAACATGTATCAGTGTACTACGATCTGGAGGAGAGAACCCAACCAGATGTACCAGGAAGTGCCCAGTCACTAGAAACCCATGACCTTGGGAGGACCCACCCATGGGTTATTCCCGCTCTTAACTCATAATGAGAAGAGCCATTAGGAACCTCTACCATTTAAGGGCGGGGATAAAGTATGGATGGCTTCATTAGTAGATGTTCAGACCTAATACACCAGCCAGATATTGTTTTATAAAATAATAATACAGTTGTTTCATCATATTTTACCTGGAAGACTTTTATTTTAACAATATGCCATATGTGCAATATTGCACATATCAGTACTTCTCAGCTACATTCCCTTGCGGTCTCTCCAATAGATGAATGCCTTTTAAGACTGATTTCCAAATTACAAAGGCATCGCTAGCAGGTAGGTAGTTCTTTGTGTAGGAGACAACATGGTAATCTTGACTGCAGGTTCTTTTGTTCATTCACCATAATGGCTACTATCATGTCCATTGCTGTCCATTGTTTGATTCATCATTTCTCTGAGTCTGTCTGTTTTCTACTGATCCCTCCACTATTGGCAAAGACAATCTCACATGCATCCATCACCTCTAAACCTTACACCAAGAATTGAGAAAGAGAATTTTGAAGTCCTATAAGGGCGTTTTGTATGCTGTGATGCTTTGGAGGCTTTATGGACCACAAAAGATCTTGTTCTTAAAGCTAATCCATTCCTGTGAGTGTAAATCTATTGTGGTTGAGAACTTTGATTAGGTTATTTCAGTTGAGCTATGCCCCAGGTGGGTTTTAATCCTCATACTGTAGTCCTTTATAAGAGGAAGAAAAACAGAGCAAGATACAGAAAGAAAGCCAGAGAAGCTGAAAGACAAAGTCACAGAAACAGAGAGGAAACCACTGAAACCAGAAGCTGGAAGCAATGAAACCCAGAAGAGAAGGGCAAGACCAGCAGATGCCGCCATGTGCCTTGCCATGTGACAGAGGAGCCCAGGATCGCTGGCAGCCTGTCTTCAGGAAGAATCTATCATCTTGAAAATGCCTTGATTTGGACATTTTCAAGCCTCAGAACTGTATGCTTGTAAACTAATAAATTCCCTTTGTTAAAAGCCAGCCCATTTCTGGTATATTGCAGTTCAGTAGTGTTTTAGTTTGCTAATGCTGCTGGAATGCAAAACCCCAGAGATGGATTAGCTTTTATAAAAGGGGGTTTATTAGGTTACAGAGTTACAGTTTTAAGGCCATAAAGTGTCCAAGGTAATGCATCAGCAATCGGGTACCTTCACTGGAGGATGGCCAATGGTGTCCGGAAAACCTCTGTTAGCTGGGAAGGCACAAGGCTGGCATCTGCTCCAAAGCTCTGGTTTCAAAATGGCTTTCTGCCAGGACGTTCCTCTCTAGGCTGCAGTTCCTCAAAAATGTCACTCTTAGTTGCACTTGGGATATTTGTCCTCTCTTAGCTTCTCTGGAGCAAGAGTCTGCTTTCAATGGCCGTCTTCAAACTGTCTCTCATCTGCAGCTCCTGTGCTTTCTTCAAAGTGTCCCTCTTGGCTGTAGCTCCTCTTCAAATTGTCACTCACAGCTGCACTGAATTCCTTCTGTTTGTCAGCTCATTTATATGGCTCCAGTAATTTAATTCAGACTCACCCTGAATGGGTGGGCCAACACCTCCATGGAAATTATCCAATCAGAGTCATCACCCACAGTTGGGCGGGGCACAACTCCAGGGAAACACTCAAAGAATTACAATCTAATCAACACTGATACATCTGGCCACACAGGATTACATCAAAGAATATGGCTTTTTCTGGGGGACATAATACATTCAAACTGGCACAAGTAGCTTTAACAAACTAAAACATATTCTCACTACATTAAAGTAAATTTTAATATTTGACTCGGGATAAGTGCAGGTCAGAGGTATGATCATGATATCTGCTACCCTCTTATGCAGAACCAAAATGTTCTGTCATTGCAATTACCACCAGCTTAGTTTCCACCCCAGATTTTAATTATTAGGAGAGGGGGAAGTGTGTGCCTGGGGTGGTAGGGTAGAGACAGGGGGAGATAATTGTGTCTTATCAACATTTAATGATACACCACACAAAATTGGATAAGTTTCGTCTTTCAACCTGTTTTAAACTCCTAAATATGCTTCCTGATTATTTTTTTTTTAATTTAATTTTTTTTTTTTTGCCTCCTTCTCTATCAATCCTTGATGCTTATGGTCTTGGCATGCACCTTAGACTTCAATTTTCATATTAGTATTTAGTTAAATGTGGATTGTCTTTCATTGAATGGGCTACTAATACAGCCTTTTTCTGCTTCCACTTTGTTTCTTTGTGAGTTAGGGTGTGGTGACACGGCTTTGTTTTCCATTTCATCTGATCTCAACCCAAGCTCTGTCTCTGACTTGCCACCTCTGTGTAGTCACAAGTCATCCCAAATGATATTATTCTGTTATATGACACAGACTAGATCATCAAACATTCCCCATAAGTTAGAAATCTTTGTACCTTCCACAGTATCTACAAAAAGCTCTGTGAATACTAGGAATTCTTTAAATACTTAAGAATTAATTCTATTCTTCATGCTTTTATAGAGAGAATATATATATATATATGCATATATATGTGTGTATATATATATGTATATATATATTTAATATTATCCACTGTTTACAATCATATATTTGCATATATGCACAAAACACGTATTAACATTTGATTTACTCATCATAAAAATAAAATACCCTCAAACTTAAAATTTGAAGTATTTTCCAACTTCTTTTTTGTTCTGTTTTGATTTCTTCTTTCTTCTTTGATTTAAGGGGAAAAAATGAAAAGTATTTTTAATAATTGGTTTGAGTGTTATTTTAATTATTAATATTAGTAAACTATGAGCTATAATTGGGAAATTTATTTAGTATTATGGTTTTGGCATGTGGACACATTTAAACAACTTTCATGAGTCCTTGAAAATAATGTGTATTCCCTATTGGTAAGATACATATTTTGAACTGCAGCTATTATATGAAGCTATTTGAATAATCTGTGTATTATTTATTCTTGCCAAATTATTCTGCCAAAAACTAAGAATGACATTTTAAACTTACTAAATTTACTTTAATATTTTATCATTTTAAATATTAGCTAGAAATGAAAATATAGAAATGAATATAGGTCTGTTAAAACATAATTTTCAAAAAAAGATAAAACAATAACTTTCATACATATATAAAAATGAACATGTGCCAAAGAATTTATTTTTCTCATATCATGTGGGGGAACCAGGCAGATTTATAATTGGGTTGACAAAAGTCAAAACAGCACAAATTTATATGGAGTAAAGGAATGTTGAAATGAATTGGAAATGGAGAGAAATTCTTTTTTCCCCAATGTCATGAAGTCAATTAAAATCATGACTAGATAGAACAGCATTTACCTATCTATCAGTAACCTATAATTTATGAAGAGTTGTGAAAACAGCTAAACACCAATGAACAGGCTAGAATATGATAACATAAAAGGTCATTTTACAGATGATGCATAGTTTTCCATTGGAACACAAATTTATTCTCCACAATCTTCTCCTATTTGATCAAAAGGAATTTTTTTTTTTAATTTTTGTGGTTCCTTTTTATTTTTCACTCATTGTGTCCTTATGCTTGCTTTTTTTTTTTTTTTTATTAAATCCAGTTTTATTGAAATACATTCACACACCATACAATCATCCACGGTATACAATCCACTGTCCACAGTATGATAACATAGTTATGCGTTCATCACCACAATCTATCTCTGAACATTTTCCTTACATCAGAAAGAACCAGAACAAGAATAAAAAGTAAAAGTGAAAAAAGAACACCCAAATCATCCCCCCATCCCACCCCATTTGTCCTTTAGTTTTTTTTTTTTTTAATTAATAACAAATTTTATTTTGAAATAAGTTCAAACTTACAGGAACAGTTGTAAAAACAGTACAAACCCCCTACATAGAATTCCACCATACCCTGACCCTCCTCCCCCGATACCCTGATCCATCACCTTTAAGATCCTGTCACACCACTCTTTCTTTCCCTCCCTCTCTCCCTCCCTAACACCCATCATCTATTGCTCTATCTTCTGAACATATGGGAGCAAGCTGCACATATCTTTGCACAGGCAATATAATTCACATATACCTTTCCCATGGACAAGAACATTATTTTATGGAATCTCATTAAACGCAGCTAAGAAATTCAACATTGACATAAAGCTTACATTCTATATTTCCTTTTTTTTTTTTTTTTTTTTTTCCTTGTGTCCCAGCTGTGTCCCTTTGAGCCTCCTCTCCTCCGGCCTCAGATCCCATCCAGGATCATCCTTGGCATTTAATTGTCATCTATTTAGACTGTCTTATTTTTTTTTTTCAATTTTGGAAAGATATTTATAGCTTAAATCTTCCTATTCCACCCCTCCCTAGCATTCCCTTAGTGGGATAAACACATTTAGAATGTTGCAATGCTGTCACCTTCTGACCATCCATTTCTAGAAGTTTCCCTTCACCCCAAACCAAAACCCCTACTCTCATTTCTTAACTCCCCATTGCCCCTTCCCCCACTTCTTGGAACCCCTACTCTACTTTCATCTCTTTGGTCATATTCTTTGATACTTTCTTTGTGTTTACCATGGGGCTTAAATTTAACCTCTTAAATCTATAACAATCTAGTTTTTCTTTGAAACCAACTTAACTTCAACAGGACATGTAAACTGTGTTCCTATACTCCTCCATTCCCCCACCTTTATGTAGTTCTTGTCAAGAATTACACATTTTACATTGAGTCCAAAACCACCAATTTATCATTACAGTTTATGTATTTTAGATCCTGTAGGAAGTAGTGGAGTTATAAATCAACCATACAGTAGTATTGGTCTTTATATCTACCATGCGATCTTTACTGGAAATCTTTATTTCTTCCTGTGGTTTCAGTCAATTGTTTAGTGTCCCTTCCTTTCAGCCTGCTTAGGACTGATCTACTGGTGATGAAGTTCCTCAATTTTTGATTGTCTGGGAATGTTTTCTTCTCCCCCTCATTTTTATCTTTCAGGTGTTTGTGAATTCTCCAAGTCTCTAATGGTTATTGACTTCTATTTGTATTCCATTGTGGGCAGAGAATGTTCTTTGAACAAATTCATTTTTATATTTTTTATTTTATTGAGGCTTGTTTTTATGTCCCCGCATACAGTCCATTCTGGAGAAAGATCCGTGATCACTAGTGAAGAACATGTGTCCCAGTGACCTGGGATGTAATATTCTATATATGTCTGTTAAAAGTCTCTATATCTCTCTTCATTTCTTTGTTTCTCTGTTGGTAGGGCTCGCTTTAGTACCTGAAGTAGGGCAGGTCTTTTATTAGCAAATTCTCTCAGCATTTGTTTGCCTGTGAAAAATTTAAGCTCTCCCTCAAATTTGAAGGAGAGTTTTGCTGGATAAAGTATTCTTGGTTGGAAATTTTCCTCTCTCAGAATTTTAAATATGTCATGCCACTGCCTTCTCACCTCCATGGTGGCCGCTGAGTAGTCATTACTTAGTCTTATGTGGTTTCCTTTTGTATGTGGTGAATTGCTTTTCTCTTGCTGCTTTCAGAACTTGCTCCTTCTCTTCAGTATTTGACAGTCTGATCAGAATATGTCTTGGAGTGGGTTTGTTTGAATTTATTCTATTTGGAGTTCTCTGGGCATTTATGCTTTGTGTATTTATATTGTGTAGAAGGTTTGGGAAGTTTTCCCCAACAATTTCTTTGAATACTCTTTCTAGACATTTACCCTTCTCTTCCCCTTCTGGGACACCAATGAGTCTTAAATTTGGACGTTTTATTTTATCTATCATATCCCTGAGATCCATTTTGATTTTTTCAATTTTTTTCCCCATTCTTTCTTTCGTTCTTTCATTTTCTGTTCTGTGCTCCTCAAGGAGGTTGAGTTGTTGTTCAGCTTCCTCTAATCTTGTATTATGAGTATCCAGAGTCTTTTTAATTTGGCCTACAGTTTCTTTAATTTCCATAAGATCTTCTATTTTTTTATTTACTCTTGCAATATCTTCTTTATGCTCTTCTAGGGTCTTTTTTATGTCTTTTATATTCTGTGCCATGCTCTTCTTCAAGTATTTTATATCCCATGCCATGCTCTCTTTGCCTGTCTGTAGTTCTTTGATTAATTCTGCCAGGAACTGTGTGTCTTCAGATCTTTTGATTTGAGTGTTTGGGTTCGGGTTCTCCATGTCATCTGGTTTTATCATATGCTTTAAGATTTTCTGTTGTTTTTGGCCTCTTGGCATTTGTTTTACTTGATCTTTAATTTGTTAGAATTGCAGTTTGGTGACATACACTTTCTCTAACTAACCAGCAGATGGCGTCCGTGAGTCACTTATTCCCCTCAAGTCAGTTCTCCCCAACTTTGTGTTATGTGGGGATCTGATTCTTTTGGGGTCCAATTGGTGCACTTAATTTGGGTGTGTTATTGGTGCTGTCTGCCCTCAATGAGGGGCGTGTGCCTGAGTGGTTAGGGAGGAAGGGCAGGTTTAACAATCAAACCTCCCAAGTGTTCCCGGAGATTTAAGGCTGTTCTCTGCCACTAACACAAAAGTCCTTGGTATTGGCGTAGGTTCCCTGGGATTTCCAAGCAGTTCCCCCCTCCCTGCTGTGCTTTTCCAGGACCTCTGTTGAGGTGGGGAGGGCCATGCCACGTCACAAGTGAGCGCTGGCCTCCAGGGAAGCCCTGGGCTGCTGGGCTGTGTAGGGGCGTTCCCAGCCCACTTCAAAGATGGTTGAATGGGACGCGTTAACTTCCCCTTTTCTGCACAGCTCCGCTCTCCCAGCTCCAGGACAATCAGCCGTGGGTGTAGTCAAGGCCACTGCCCACGGCCGATATTGTGTTGTGTGAGCGGTGCTGCAGGAAAGACTCCCTGTCAGGCTGGGTTTCTTGTCTCAGTTCTGTGCTGTGTGTTCGGCCCTGGGCAGGAGCAGCCCCGCGCACTGGGGAGACGGCTGCAAGACTCTGTCCTTTAGTTTTTATCCCCATTTTTCTACTCGTCCATACACTAGATAAAGGGGGTGTGATCCACAAGGTCTTCACAATCACACTGTCACCCCTTGTAATCTACATTATTATATAATTGTCTTCAGGAGTCCAGACTGCTGGGTTGGAGTTTGGTAGTTTCAGGTATTTACTTCTAGCTATTCCAATACATTCAGGTATTTACTTCTAGCTATTCCAATACATTTCTGGTATTTTGCTTAAAGGCAGCATTAGCAAACTAGAACACAAAGTAAGATTGTTTTCATTACATTTAGCTTGATTATTTATATAGGTGTAGCAAGAGTGTTAATTTGTTGTATGAGCCTTAAGTTTTCTTTGCTGAAAGTTTTAGTAAGGAATCACAAATTGAACTTTTAAAACCACTTGAGGCCAGGAAGCCAAGTCAAAAATTTGCCACCAGATTTCTCCATCAATTGGTTGAATTTCTGTCTTCTGAAAGGCCTCAAAATATCCTAAGGATTCTAAGCCTGCAAAGAAGTGGGTTTCTTTACTCATCTGTAAAGAGTAAACTATAAGCCAGGTACTAGGTCAGTTTTCCCAGGATGGCTTTGTGAGCATTGACTCTATAAATTGAAACTTATTTCCTTAAAAGTGCCTGGTCATATATAATTAAATGCACACCATTCTTTTTATTTTTAAGCAGTTTTATTGAGATATATTCACATACCATTACAATCCATTCAAAATGTACAATCACTGGCTTTTAGTATAATCACAGAATTGTGCATTCATCACCACAATCAATTTTAGGAGATTTTCATTATTACAAAAAGAAAAGCCCCATACCCCTTAGCAGTCACATCTTAATCCCTCTCTCCTTCCCCAACCCTACATAACCACTGATCTAATTCTGTCTCTATAAACTCATTTATGTTTACATTGTATATAAATGGATTCATACAATATGTGGTACTATGTGTCTGGTTTCTTTCACTTAGCATAATGTTTTTGAAAAATTATTGTTTTTATTTTTTAATTAGGTTGCAATTCAACACTGTTAATTACACTCATAATAATGTAATACTATCACCACCATCCTTTTCCAAACCTTTACAATCAACCTAAATAGAAATTCTGTGCAAACTAAGAATTAGCTCCCCTTTTTCTATCCCCATTCTATCCCCTGGTAATCTATATTTTAGATTCTAACTCTATGAGTTTGCTTATTATAAATAGTTCATATCAGTGAGATCATAAAATATTTATCCTTTTGTGTCTGGCTTATTTCACTCAACATGATGTCCTCAAGGTTCATCCATGTTGTCACATGCATCAGGACTTCATTCCTTCTTATAGCTTAATAATACTCCATCGTATATATATACACCACATTTTGTTGAAGAATTCATCAGTTGATGACACTTGGATTGCTTCCATCTTTTGGCAATTGTGAAAAATGTCGCTGTGAACATTAGTGTGCAAATATCCATTCAAGTCCTGCTTTGGGTACTTCTGGGTATATACCTAGCAGCAGAATTGCTGGATCATATGGCAAGTCTATATTTAGTTTCCTGAGGAACTGCCAGATTGTTTTCCACAGTGGCTGCACCATTTTACATTACCACAAGCAGTGAGTGGGTGTTCCTATTTCTCCACATCCTCTCTAACACTTTTAGTTTTCTATTTTTTTAATAGTGGTCATTCTAGTGGGTGTGAAATGATATCTCATTGTGGTTTTGATTTGTGTTTCCCAAGTAGCTAGTACTGTCAAGCATCTTTTCCTGTGCTTTTTAGCCATTTGTATTTCCTCTTTGGAAAAATGTCTCTTCAAGACTTTTGCCCATTTTTAAATTGAGTTGTTTGTCTTTTATTGTTGAGTCATAGGATTTCTTTATATATTCTGGATATGAAAACCTTATTGGATACGTGGTTTTCAAATATTTTCTCCCAGGTTGCCTTTCCTATCTTGACAAAGTCCTAGTAGGCCTAATCTGAGACACATACTAATCAGAATGTCAAATACCAACAGTAAGGAGAATCCTGAAATCAGCAAGAGAAAAGTGATTCATCACATATAAGGGAACTGCAATAAGAGTATGTGATGGTTAGGTTCATGTGTCAACTTGGCCAGGTGATGGTACCCAGCTGTCTGGTCAAGCAAGCACTGGCCTAACCATTGCTGCGAGGACGTTTGTGGCTGATTAATAAACCAACAGGCTGGTTTATTAAATCATCAGTCAGTTGGCTGCAGCTGTGACTGATGACTCAATGAAGGACATGTCTTCCACAATGAGAGAATGCAGTTGGCTGGATTTAATCCAATCAATCAGTTGAAGACTTTTAAGCAAGACAGACAGAGGACGTTCCTCTCTAGGCTTCAGCTTCTCTCCAAAATGTCACTCTCAGTTGCTCCTGGGGTGCCCATCCTTTCTTAGCTTCTCTGAAGCAAAAGTCTGCTTTCAAAGGCCATCTCCAAAGTGTCTCTGTAAGCTGAAGCTCCTCTCTCAGCTCCTGTGCTTTCTTCAAAGTGCCCCTCTTGGCTGTAGCTCCTCTTCAGAGTGTCACTCTCAGCTGTACTGAGTTCCTTCTGTTTGTCAGCTCATTTATATGGCTCCAGTGATTTAATTTAGACCCACCCTGAATGGGTGGGGCAACACCTCCCTGGAAATCATCCAATCAGAGTCATCACCCACAGTTGGGTGGGACACATCTCCACGGAAAAACTCAAAGAATTACAATCCAATCAACACTGAAACATCTGCCCACACAAGATTACATCGAAGATAATGGTGTTTTGGGAGACATAATACATTCAAATTGGCACAGAGTAAGTGCCGTTTTCTCATCAGAAACTACAGAGGTGAAAAGCAGTGGCATGACATATTAAACATACAGTAAGAGGAAAAACTGCCAGCCAAGAATTCTTTATGCAGCAAAACTGTCTTGCAAAAATGAGGAAGAGTTTAAAATATTCACAGAACTAAGACCTAAATTTAAGAACTAGGACCATAAAACTTCTAGAAGAAAATGTAGAGAAGCTCTTCAAGGTTTTGTGGTAGGCAGTGGTTTCTTAGGCTTTACATCAAAAGGAAAAGCAACAAAAGAAGAAAAAGATAAATGAGACCTCCTCAAAATAAAAACTTTTGTGCTTCAAAGGACTTTGATCCATTTTGAGTTAATTTTTGTATGAGGTGTGAGTTAGGAGTCCTCTTTCATTCTTTTTGCGTATGGAGATCCACTACTCTGTTTCGAGTATGTTGTGCTTCTTGGACATTTATATTTATGTCTTTCATAAGAGTTTGGAAATTTTGGGCCATTATTTCCTCATATATTCTTTCTGTCCCTTTTCCCTTTTCTTCTCCTTCTGGGACATCCATGATGTGTATGTTTGTGTGCTTCATGCTGTCATTCAATTTCCTGAGACCCTGCTCTATTTTTCCATTCTTTATCTGTTATTCTGTCTGTGAGATTTCAATTCTCCTATCTTCTAATTCATGGATTCTTTCCTCTACCTATTCCAATCTGCAATGGTATACCGCTAGTGTATTTTAAATCTCTACTATTGTGCCTTTCATTCCCACAAGTTCTGTTAAGTTTCGTTTCATTATTTCAAAGTCTTTATGCTTGCCCAGTGTCTTCTTAACATCCTTTATCTCTTTAGCCATATTTTCCTTCATCTCCTTGAATTGATTTAGGAGATTTATTTCAAATTCTTTGGTTAGTTGTTCCAAATTATGTGTCTCCCCTGAAGTTTTAATTTGTTCTTTAAAATGGCCCATATCTTCTTTTTCTTTGTATGGCTTGTAATTTTTTGCTGATGTCTAGGCATCTGATTATCTTGATGGGTTTACTCTGAAGGTCAGTTTCTCTTGCTTGCCTAGGGTTTTTTTGTTGATTGGCTTTGTGTTTAGGCTCTTCTTTGACACTTGATTCAACTTATTCCAGACCTTCAGAATGGCTCATGTTTAACTGAACAGATTTTTTCAGCTCTTCTTTGTCTGATTCTTGCCTTGTGTATGTGGTACAATTTTTAAGATTGCACTATTTGTGCAATTGTTTCATCTCCAGGAGAAAGCTTCCTTTCCTCTGTTCCTTCTCTGGGAGTGGGGGTTGGGGGCTGGCAGTTGCTGCTGAGGGCTTTACTCACAGTTCTTTCAGTGTCTCAGCCTCTTTTTACTGCTCTTCCTGGATGCTGTACAATGTTCCCCTGGCCTCCAGAGCCCAAGAACAGTTGTTTCAGACAATTTCTTACTGTCTACTGTTTTTGGAGCAAGTTTTTGGAGCAGGATTGAGGACTGCAGCCCCTACTCCAACTCTTCCTTGGGAGCAATCAGCACCATTCTTAATATGACATTCCAATCAAGGCCTTAACTGAATAACCAATATTTCCAATTATGTCCCACAAAAAAGGAGGATAAATTCTTATTGAACCTGTGCAAAAAACCATATTGTGATGAAAATAAGAATATTCAGTAAGATTTCCCAATTCCAGAGGTGTCAGGCAGGGAGAATAAAATATCATTTATAACCATGTTTCATTTCAGTTTACAAAGCAGACTCTACTAAATTATAATAAGCTATAGATAGGTTAAGAGGAAAGAGAAAAGGCTTCCTTATATACCCAGAAAATAGAACATTAAAACAATATCAACAATTTCCAAATGACACTGCAATTGTCCCTCATCAGTTCATTCAATCCTATGCAATTAATTCTTGTTATACTGCATCTTGGATTAGCAGTCTCATGAACCCGTTTGTTTCTTCACTAGAGCACTGGAAATACTGTCTTGGTCCAAAGTTGTTTAAGTGATGCTATCAGAAGGCTGTATTCAAAAGTATCTGGTAAAGTGATTTTCTGTGGCACTTTGAGACACCTTCTTTGTTGAAGATAAACATTCTGGCCTTTAGCTGATTGCAAGAGCTTTTAGGGAAGCAATAGAGTAAAATGGAAAAACAAAAACTCTGTAAATGACATAAAACTTAAAATGGCTGTGATAATTTATTACTGCTAATTATCAAATGTTGAAGATCTGATGAGAGTTTATTACAAGAATAATGTAACTGATAAGGAAATTTGTTTGTTTGGAATGTAAAACAAGATAACAAAGTCAATTCAAAAATCATTTTAGGCAAAATAATTATATGCATAACATTTAATCCTATTTCAAAGAAGACAATGAACACTACATCTATTTTTTTTTAAATAGATGAAACATAATCTTCACAGAGAAAACAGTCTTGAGGTGTAATATATAATCATCCTGACAAAATGTTCATGTTGTACATAATATGCCATAATACACCAATTATACAGTAAGAATATACTTTAAAATATAGTAAGTAAAGAAATTCATTAAGTCTGGAATAGGTCCTAAACATCTCTTTATTAATAAAACTCCATAGTAAGTGATGTGAATCCCCAATGGAAAGTCACTAGCTTAGAATATGCTGTATTCAAATTGAAGAAGCAGAGATACAATCAAGATAACATTTAAAACTCCAACTGAAATTATGACTGATAATTTGTATCATCATTGTCTAATAGCAGGCAAAGTAGCATGAGGACTCTGATAAATAGAAGCATGTCAGGGAGTGCCAGGATACTGACAATTCTCTAGGAACATCCCATGCGGTATGTTCATCACTGCTATCTTCAAATGAACCAATGAAATAAACATTTACAAAATTTTTGGTTTTAATTTCCAATAGCCTACAGTTTCTGAAATATTTATATTAATAACATTTCACCATACAAATGTAACCTAGGGAAGGCTTAGCATCTCTTCTGATGTGACAACTCTTCCCATGCAATTCATCAACAGCAACACACCAAATAAATCTAATTATTTCTAGCACCTCTGTTTCTATAAGGTGAAAGAATCTTTCTGTGTGATTTTCCAGGGTCTTTTGGAATACCTTAAAGATAGTTATTTGTGCAAAGATATCTTGAAAGTTTTATTTTATTTCCTTTTATAAGATTCCATTTTTAGACATTTTCGCGGAGAGTAGCCGGGGTTTCCTGCTTCAACAGTGCTTGAACGGAACCCGGCGCTCACCCTCCTTTGGCCGCCACTCCGGGCAGCCCTCTGCCGCCGTTCCAATGCCGCGCAGCCGCCGCCTCCTTCCCTCCTCAGCCGCCACCATGACGACCAGGGCCCCATCGCAGGTGCGCCAGAACTACAACCAGGACTCAGAGGCCGCCATCAACCGCCAGATCAACCTGGAGCTCTGCGCCTCTGATGTCTACCTGTCCATGTCCTACTACTTTGACCATGATGATGTGGCTTTGAAGAACTTTGCCAAATATTTTCTTCACCAATCTCATGAGGAGAGGGAACATGCAGAGAAACTTATGAAGCTGCAAAACCAGCACGGTGGCCAAATCTTCCTTCAGGATATCAAGAAACCGGAACGAGACGACTGGGAGAGTGGGCTGAATGCAATGGAGTGTGCATTACTCTTGGAAAAAAGGGTGAATCAGTCATTACTGGACCTGCACAAACTGGCCACTGACAAAAACGACCCCCACTTGTGTGACTTCCTTGAGCCCCATTATCTGAATGAGCAGGTGAAGTCCATCAAAGAACTGGGTGACTACATAACTTGCACAAGATGGGCTCCCTGGATTCTGGCTTGGCAGAGCATCTCTTTTGACAATCACACTGTGGGAAACAGTGATGATGAGAGCTAAGCCTTACACCGTCTTCCCCAGGGCCACAGGGTGACTTCCATGGTCACCACGGCAGTTGCATGCATGTTGGGTTTACCTTTACCTGTTCTATAAGTTGTACCAACATCCACCAAGTTCTTTCATTTGTACCATTCCTTCAAATAAAGTGATTTGGTACCAAAAAAAAAAAAAAAAAGATTCCATTTTGAGAAGGCAAAAATCAAAAGTTGTTAGAAGATTGTAAAGATTGTAATATATAAAATAGTGTTTTAGTTTAGTAGGCTGCTCAAGTGAATAGCATGAAATGAGTTGACTTAAACAATGGGAATTGATTAGCTTATGGTGTTGGGGCTAAAAGAAAGCCCACATTAAGATATGCATTCTCCCCAAAGACTGTGGTGTTCTGGAGCTGGCTGCTGGTGATCCTTTGTTCCTCTGTCACATGTCAAGGCACATGGCGGTGTCTCCTGGTCTCTTCCTTCCCTCTGGGTTCCTTTTCAACTTCTTGCTTCCATGGCTTTCTCTTTGTCTGACTTTCAGTCTCTTATAAAGGATTCCAGTGATAGGATTAAGACCCATCCTGATCGAGGTGGGTCACACTTTAACTGTAGTAAACTCATCAAAATGTCTTACTTACAATGGGTTCATACCCACAGGAATGGATTAAATTTATGAACATGTTTTTTTTGGAGTACATGCAGCTTCAAACCACAATAGAAAGAAATCAGAACATGCCGGAGAAATATTTGGCTGTTCATTTGAAAGTGACAATAAAAGTTTTCAAAAAATAAACACAGAAGGTAACATGACTACAAAGGACCTTAGTTCTTTTTTCAGTGAGAAAACTTTGTTTTCTCAAATAATCAGGGGCTCAGATATTATAAATCAAGGCAAATAAAATTTGTTTCCAAATTTGGTGTTCCTTTATTCCCTTTTATATTCTGGAACAAATTGACATTTTATTTCAGAACTGATCAGGGTGTCCACATTGTCAGAATTCATCTTGTTTTGTTACTAAGATGTTATTAACATGCAGTATGTTCATCGTTGCTATCTTCATATTAACCAATGAAATAAACACCATACTCTTTTCCTTGAAAACTAGATGTATACAGTTGCATTTTCCTGTAACTATTGCTCCTTAGTAGACTTGTTAAAACAAAATAACTTCAATTTCACAGAGAAAACTGTGGGTGGACAACCACAAATGTTCCACAGCAGTATCCTTGCAGCATAGCAGAGCTCATGAAAACACAGAGCAACTTTCTACAGCCCTGCTTTATACAATTTCTCAAAGTAACAAAAATGAACATGTTCATTAGGAGACTTAAATATGTAATTTCTCTATGGCATATAAAAATAAGAAGCAAAAGCACATAAACTTAAAATTATAACTCAGTAATCAATGTTTCAGTATCCTATCTTAGAAATGATCTAAGTATCTAGTGAATATCCATTAATTAACTCAAATCAACATAATTCTAAGGTTTTAAGTTACCTTAAGCCCTCAGAAATTATCTTAAATCTGGCATACTACAAAACACAATCAACACTGAAATAAAATTTTATCAGAATAATGAATCGATTTTGTTAAACAAAAGTAAATTTTATTGTTAAACATTAAGTGGAGGTAATGTTAACTTATTTGATGGTAAACCTGTAGGAGTTTAGGAAGAACATAATCAGGTAAATAAAAATGTAAGATTGCATTATATTTAACACTGATAAATCATAGTTGTTTTTTAATTAAACCAAAAACTATTAAACTAGTTTCATCTGCCAGTCATAATTGACTCATTTTGTGAATCTGAATTCTAAACATATTTCTAAGTTAGTTTCAACAAGAATATTTTAAATTTAACACTTTGAAAATACTGAAAGTTTAATTTCCTTATTTTGGGGAAATTTTAGGAATATTCAATTTATATAAGAAATTATTTATCTCTATAAGCCAATCAAAAGAGAACTCCTTATAGAAATATTACATCTAATTTATTAATAACATCCAGAGATAGAAAAGTATTACATAAACAAAGTCCTTTCTGAATTACAGACACATAGACAAACATACAGACACAAATAGAGCTAATAACTTTAATTCTAAAATATCAGCAATGGGTCAAGATTAAACACAAATTCAAACTTTATATCAAGGAGCTGTATTGTTCCCCTTGGGTACAAATTCTTAATTGATCTGAGCTCAAAACAGACAAACAAACAAAAAGGAGTTAACATACCAGATTCTCTATCATCTCTCATCCAACAGAGAACAGATCTTTATAAACCATTAATCCATTTACAGAAATCACTAAATTGTCTGATCATTCCCAGTGGCGCATAACTTATCAGATGTAGCAAACGAAGAACAAATCAAAAACAAAATTAGTGGAGAGGAGAAAAACAGAGTCAGGAAAGTTCTGCTGATATTTTGGATTCATTTCTGGGAGCCAAGAAAAGATGTACTTAGGCTTAAACCATTCATGAATTGCATTTCTCTGATGATGAATTTTATCTGGCTCTGGTGCCATTGGGCACCTCAGTTGAAAACCTTTAAAACTGTTAAAATATAATTTTCAGAAAAAGGTAAAATCATGACTCTCATACAGACATAAAATGAGCACATATTAAATAATTTATTTTACTCATATGATGGGGGAGAACCAGGCAGGTACTATAACCAGTTTGAAAGAAAAATCAAAGCAGTACAAATTTATATAAAGTAAAGCAATGTTGAGATATATTGGAAATGGAGACAAAATTCTTTTTTCTCCACAGTGGGGAAAAAGTCAATTAAAATCTCTGCTAGACAAGACAGCATACACGTACCTATCGGCTACCTGCATCTTACAAAAAGTTGCCAAATAGCTCAAAGACAATGAATGGGGCTAGAATCAGGCTGAAACGATGTGCTAGAGACAGTGCATAGTTTTCCATTGAAACATTTTTTTCTAGAGTTCCGTAGAATGTCTGTTGATGCATAAACATTTTAACTATTATATCTGTATTTTGGATTGTATCCTTCATCAATATAAAATAATCCTCCTTTTTTTACTTAAAACATTTTTCTTAAATTTGGCTTTGATTGACATCACAGGTTGGATTTCTCAAACAAACAAACAAACAAAACAGCCTTGGAGATAAAGATTTGCGTCCAAGAGTGTTACCTTGGAACACTTTCAGGAACAATGCTGGTAAGGGAGTGAAGGAAGCAGGGTTGGAAACAGAAAGAAGTTGAACTGTGATGCAGTTGTGACTGAGGTCTCAGCAGATCCCCAGCAGACCACCTGAAACTGGCATGGCCCTTCAGAGCTGTCCCAGATGGAGGCGATGAGGCCTGTCCTTTTAACCACCTGCCCTCTCCTGTGACCAGTCACTGGATGTGGGCTGCTCCAGGGAGGGGCATCCCCTGGAGATGGATGGCTTCCTTTGTGAGCTTGCAGCAAGCAGCACTCCAGTCAGCTCAGGGAATGAGTAGCTAAGTGCTGAAGAGTAGACCTGGTCAGCACACAGCGGCAGGAGCCACTGTAATTGATACTAGTGTTGTCACACCTGTATTCTTTCAAATGGGTTCTTCCAGTACCTTTACTCATCTCTTATTTGTTTAAACTTTTGTAATTTGGGAGGGGTTAAAATTCTCTGGTCCCTTTTACTACCCATGTCTTAGGCTCCTATTCTGCTCGTGACTCTCTGGCTCCCAGCAGACTCAGGGGTGGATGGAGCACAACTGGGCCTAAGAGGTACTCTCAATTCCTTTTTTTTCTTATATTGAAATAATTCTTCCTTGAAGACAGTTCCTCTAGAGCCTGGCTTTGGCACTTGCGATGGTCATTTTTATGTGTCATTTTGGCTAGACTTCAGTCCCCAGTTATTCAATGAAATGCTAATCTAGGTTTGCTGTGAAGGTATTTTGCAGATGTGATTAAGCTCCGTAATCAAATGACTTAAACAAGGGAGATTATGCTAGATACTCTGAGTGGGTATAATTCAATCTGTTGGGAAGCCTTAAGAGCAGAGCTGAGGTTTGCCTCAGGAAGAAGAAGTTAAACCTGTGGGTGGACAGCAGCTTCAGCCAGTGCCTAAGGGTTCCAAGATTTCCCTTCCTGATTGTCTACCCTACAAATTTTGGACATGTCTAGCCAATTCCTTGCAATAGATCTTTTAATATGAATCTCCTAGTTTTATTTCTGTGGTTGAACCCCAGCTGATACTCTATTTTTTTAACCTACATTAAAATATTTCCTTTGGTTGTATTAACTGCAGACAATGATTATGCATTATCTTTTTTAGACGTTTTTGTGTTAATGAGGCATTCTTGGACATGTCTTAACTAAAACAAACAAACAAAACAAAACAAAACAAAACAAAAAAACCTTTCAAGTAGTTGGAAGTTCCTTGCCTTAGGGTAAGCATTTGGGTAAGAGTGACCTTTTGGCAATAATCTTCAAATTATTACATAGGAATGAATGTACTACAACTAACACAGGGCACATTTGTTCCTTTTATTTTGTTCATTTGTGGTTAGACTATTTGACCAATTTTTTTGTTATATTTCCTTTGGGGTGACCCTACATTTCTTAAGACTGCTGTGAGCATGTTACATCATCAATCCCAGGAGAATAAATGTACCCGCCCATATTTGTGAAAGTATACCATGAGGTTACTTTCAGTATCTCATGTATGGATGAGTAAAGATTTTGTCTGAAACAGCTGAATGTTAATTTCTTTACTGTTTGTCCGAGATTAGCTTATATGAAAAGAAAGCCCAAAGTCCATTGTTGACTCTAAATTTAAAATAGATACTGATATTCTGCTTGTGGTAGAGTAGTGGCCCCCCAAAGATGTCTGTGTCCTAATCATCAGAACTTGTGAATGTTCTGTTACATGATGCTGGGAAATTAAGGTTGCAGGTGGAATTATGGTTGCTAATCAGCTGACTTTAAAATAGGGAGAGTATCCTGGATTGTCCAGGTGGGCCTAATGTAATCACAAGGGTCTTTAGAAGGGTAAAATGCAGATAGAAGAGAGAGTCAGAGTAACATGATGTGAGGAGAACTCAACCCAACCTTGCTAGGTTTGAAGACAGGGGAAGGAGGCCATGATCCAAACAATGAGGGCCACCTCTGCTACCTGGAAAGGAGCAGAGTTGCTGAGACTGTGATTTTAACTTAGTGAGGCCTGTGCTAGTCTTGTGCTCTCCAGAACTGCAAGATAATACATTTGGTTGTTTTAAGCCACAAAGTTTGTGCTAATTTTTCACAGCAGCAATAGAAAACTAATACACAGCCAATTTATCATCCTCTGTTTGTTTAATAAGTACAATATGCACATATATATATATTATTACTGGGTTGAAAACACATTGAGAATACACATTGTGTTTTATTCTTCTTTGTATATATCAAAGTCTAGCTCTATGCCTGTGAGATAGTAGGTAATCAGTGAAGGTATGGATTTCAGTAAATATATGAATTTCTACTTTAGGCTTCATAACAGAAGGGAGAGTCTCAATGTTTCCATCTTTAGCATCTAGGCTATCCAAGTTGTGTATAGGTACTCTTCCTTATATGGTAGTTGGCTCCATCTTTTTTTCTCCCTCTTTTCCCTCTCCCTTACAGCTCCATATTGCAAGAAATTTAGCTTTCCTTTATATTTTCTATTGGGAACATGCTTAGTCAATCACAATACAATAGATGAAGCAAAGAAATAATCTAATAATACCATCTAATATTTTGAAAATATTTATTATGCGCCTGTTTTTGTGTGTGAATTAACTCATAATCGTCAACTAAATGACTTAGTGTTTAATTTCCTCAAAGTTTTCTGGTAGCCTTGGCTCCTTTATTAATTCAGTCATTTATTCCTCTTTCTTTGAATTGTGATTTTGTTGCAGACACTGTCCTTGATTCAGAGAGCACAGTACCCACCACAGTGCTGGCTGCATGGTGCCTGCCACATCCCACATGGCCAAATTCATTTTTTTTTTCACTATCCCCCATGAAGTCTCTGATTCAGATATTCTTTTTGTTTTTGTTTCTTTGAGTAGTCAGAGTTCAAGTCTGCTTAATTAATTCTTTACCTAAGAAGGGTCTCCATTATGTCTATATTCTGAAGATTATTCCTTAATTAGGTAATAAGCATGTCACTATACAGCTAGAAGAAAGAGCTCTCCATGTGTCCAATGATGGTTCCTAATTATAATCAGAACTGTCTGCCAAGCACTGATCAATAGAGCCCTTGGATATTCAAAAAGCTAAAGGGAAGGCAGAGAATCTTCAAGGAAGTGAGAGAAATAATCATTAAATGTTATTAAATTGATGACCATGGGAAGCTCATTCTTTGTATAATAGTCAATGTTTCAAACACATATTGATTCACCTTTACAACAATTAGGTTAGATGCAGGGGCAGGGGCAAGTCCAGGAATAAAGAGCCAACAAATCGCAGGCATCTCTTCATGTCTCAAAAGATACGTAAATGCCAAATATTCACACTAGGATGAGCATTCTGTCTTCCAAGTGGCTGGAGAGGCTTCTGTGCTTTGATATACCCTGCATTGTGCATTTTTTTAATCATTGATGGTGAAATACATGATGTTAATGTTTCTGTTGCTTACCTTCAACTCTGCAAATTAATATCAGCTGTATCACAGGACCCTTTCCCTTTGGATTCTTGGCCTCTTTAGACAAGCTCATTGCAGAAGCCATCCTTCCTACATTATTTATTAAAGTGTGATAAGGTGAGGTAATTATGTTATCAGATATCTATGTCTTACTTGAGCAATAAGGAACCATAATATCTTGGGAGGAGGGTATAATTACCACAAGGCAATCACACTCCTGGGGATTATAGGAGCTTGGATACATGTCTTACCTTATAATGCCTTAAGGATGTGATTATTTCAAAAAGAGAGAGAGAAAAGAGAAAACCAATGAATAATGTTGTATTCTGTTATACAAAATTTATAGGGAAGGGCAAAAGTGTATTTCATATGAGGATGTGATGTGGCCCTTTAGCATATTTGAACAGCAGTTTCAAATGAGCTGAGCTATTCACAGAAATTAACTGTCCCTTCAGAAAACTAGTAGGCCACTCCAAGTTATTTTGTAAAACTAGATTGGGGTCAGAAAGGCATGAGAGTTCTAGCATGGGTTTCAGTGTTGAGACAGTGGCCTGATGGAGCTATTCATTTCTAACTGGCTTAGCACATCAAGCTTTCCATTCTTTGGCTAGCTCTTACAGAGGCAGGTAAAATTGCAACACGTCATGTAGACTGACATCAACATTTGTTGCCTGGTGACACCAAAATGGAAAACAAAGAAATGGTTTTAAATTCTTTCACCAAAACCGAGGAAACTATGCCTTGGTTGTGATTAAATTGAATTTCCAGTCTGACAGAAAATTAAAGAGTGGAAAAAGCTAGTGTCAACCAGCCTAGGGTCATATCTCCATCATGAAAGCTCCAGCAGACCTTGGCTATAACTTTCATAACTAAATCAATTCAAGAATTTTCTGGTTTTTAGAGAATTGAAAGTAAAAATTTCTACAAACTTGTACCAAAGTGATTTCCTGAAGAATATTCTTCAGAGATTCAGGGTAGAATAGCAAGGCAAAAGATGAATTACTGGAATCAAATTTAAATCTTACCACAAAAAATATTTAAATCATCAAAAGACAGAATCTTTGTAACAAAAATATTTAGATAAAAACTGGAGAAATTCTGTAATTAAACAGGCATGCAATCAAAGAATCCAAAACATCTCGATAGACAGAAACATCTTGTTGTTTGACTGAAAGCTCCATTCTGGGACAAGTGCTGGAGACACCAAAACATACAGCAAGGAAGTAAACATTTTAGTAGACTATTTTTGTTTGGAATCATTAACAAAATTTCAATGTATGAAAACTTTTAAAAATTCAGCAGCTTCAATAACTTGATTTATTTTAGTGTCATCCAGATACAGACATTGTGTGGATTTGCCATCATGTAATATGAACCAGAATCATATGTATCTATTCGGTATTAAGTATGGGCTCTGTGAGCAGTGAGGAAAGAGAGGAACTTCAACAAGGGAAGCTAGAGCAAGGGAAAGACATTAAATGCCTGGGATTGAGGAGTTTCAGGTGTGATGAGATCCCGTTTCTGGTATATTGAGGTTCTGAAGGTGCAGAGAAAAACATTAGGAATCAGACATAATTTTGCCCTCAAGAAGACTTACATCCTTTCTTTTTTTTTTTTTTTGCCTCATATTTCTTTAGTTCTTACTGCATGTCAGGTTCTTTACATGAAAAACTTCATTTGATTTTCATAACAAGCCTATGAAATAGGTGTTATTATTGTCCTTTCAAATATAAAGAAATTGAAGTGGAGAGAGTTAAACTAATGTGTCCACGGTCACACAACTTGTAAGTCAAGGATTAGGGCTTTGAGTTATGAATCTGGAAACAATGTTTTAACCATTTATGTACTGCACTGTTTCTAGTGAAGGAAAGGGTGCAAATCAAAAAGGGAACTAAAGTGTTATAGGTGCTATGATAAACATATGTAAAAAACACTATGAGGACACACATGAATATCTGCTCAATTTTATAGGGAGGAAAAGGAAGCTCTGACTTTATGAAAGAGAGAATTATATTCTATATTCTATGAAAAAAATAACAAAATTGGTAGATAAATAAGAGGAAAACATTGACTTCATATTGACTTCAGCATGACATTTAACTTAGTACAGTTTAATATTATGATTATGCAGATAAATATAGTGTGTGCCCTGATCTTAAGCCTCTCCTTTCTCATGAGTGAAAGACATAAAAGGAGGAAGTTGATGGTACACAACCTGAATCTTCTCTATCGAGAAGTATTATGAAAAGAGAATCAAACCAATCACAAATTCTGAGAATTTTAAAAACAAGACAAATCTCACAAGTGTGTTATAGGTTGCGTTACTTATGCTATATTTTTAGCTAATAGATTCAGGCACAATAGAACATTTCTGTGCAATAGAGTCAGTTTCAAAAATCAGTAAGTAACGAAAAATTTACTATGTGATCATAATGAGGGAATAGTAGGTACAGTAATTATTTGTTTTTACATTGAATGAATATATGCTACTATTTATGAGATATGCTAAAGACTGTAAATGAAACTGTGATAAAGGTCCACAAGGGCTTGAATATTGTTGATCCTACATTTTGGAGGAGAAAGAAGAAATAAAGATCTGTGTGGAGGATATTTCAACGGGACGAAATTAGAGCCCAGGATATCCCTGAAGCAAGGATAAAAGGGTTTCAAAAAGGAATGGAATACAACATTGTTACTTGATGCAGAAAGTGAAATGAAGTATGTTCTGGTGATTGAGTAGTGACCAACACTCTAGAAAAAAAAATTCCAGGGTTTTGGTTGTCCAGAATCCTGTTCATAATGGTTAACAGGGGCAGTTTGGCTAACCCTCAGGAAAGGTCAGGCTGTTCTAGAACACTGATTTCACGGAAAATGCCAGGAAACAAAATGCTCCTGGCTTTAACTCTCTTGGGTTATTTGATGAATAAATGCATAACACAATCTATATCATAATACTTTTGCAAGTTTAATTTCTATGAGGAGGATTCTGAGGACTAATTTGGTGCTCCAATCTTCCCCTCAGGTCTTTTATTGTTATTACATGCTGTACACTTCACCAGGGACGCTTGGATATTGAACCCACAGTATTCAGATTAAAGAAAAAAAAACAAAACTACCTTTTGTAAGCCTTAATAAGAAAAGTGATCACTAAAATATATACATATTAAACACTCAGGATGTGTAAGGCAAAGTGCTTAATGTTATGAGGACTGCAAATGTGCTTATGTCAAAGATTTATTTCCTGTTCACCCTGATATTGAGGATGTGGCCATTGGAAGTCCCAGCTTAACACAAAGAGTCTCCCATCTGATCCCTACCTTGGGTTGGTCCTGCAGTTCTCCGTGAAGGCAAGAACAATGCTCAATTTTATCAGTGTTCTGGTTAGGCAAGTGCCTCACTTCTTCTAATTTGCAACTATTATTTATTTGGAGATTATTTAAACTCCTTACTCTTTTTGTTAGCTCATTGATAAATTATCCAACGTTTTTAGTTGTTTTGAGAGTAAGGGTTGTCCAAATTATCTAGTTAGCCATGATATGTTAAACATAAATCCATGGTAATATTCTTACATTTCACTGAAATGTTGGTTATCTGGGGTTCTCAGGGATAAATACATATTCTTATTTATTTGAAAATCTATCCCTCTATCTATCTATTTAGCTAATCCATCCATTTATTTATCAAGCCATTCATCCAACTCTTTGTTAACCAGGAAAATGAGAAAGAAGGGCAAAATGAAGTCTGAGAAATTCCAAATTAAAATGAAAACAAAATCAACCAAATTTCTAAATAAATATTCTCTATGTCAATGGAATTCATTAAAAGAATGTGTGATATTTTGGAATATATTTAAGTCTCTAAAGACATAATAGAATTAAGTCCCCAAGATCATACATCATATGAGGGCAAGAATTATGGAACCTAAAACAGCATAAATTGCTGGATAAAAAATGGCCAAAAGCATAATATATATTGAGCTAATATTCTCTTTCTCTAAATTATAACCTGATAAATAATCAGAGATAAATACATAAGTAAACCAAATATCGGTATCTATCTCAGACCTTTGTTTGTCTTTTTGTTTGTTTTTCTTTCTCTCTTTGGACCTTGAGCAGCTGGGTCTTTTCCCCGACAATAAGGAGCCACTAGAAGTTAGGAATTCCACACGTCTAAATGCCAGAGTCCTCTGAAAGTACAATCCCCAAACTAGTCACTTCTAGTGACTAATTCTTAGGAATCAAGAACCAGGAAAATGTTTGAAATTTCTGGGGAGAGAGCATGAAATGAATCCATCCATTCTTCTTCACCCCTGAGAAATGACGGGAAAGGAAAAAGGCACAGGAATCTTATAACCACCTTCTATCTCTGCGATATAAAGCTGAAAGATCATTTGCATCCACTCATTCAATTTTTGAACATTTGAATATTTTTTTATTACATTTAGTAGCATTTGGCTTAGTTTATTTTTAAAATCCCTTTTAGTTTGGGTGTCTGTGCTTTTTGCTTTGTTATATATTTTTGCGAACTGTTGGATGTTGGTGATGGAGTGTTAAATTTTTCATTGTAGTTGTGCTAACTGAACATTAGGTAACATCTTGTGAGCTGTATGCTTCAGTTTTAAAGAGGTGCCCAGACACAAACCCTGCAATGGTTTGCACTCAATGTCCCAATGAATCATTTTTATTAAACTATGTACACTGGAAGGTTAGAAATTTTTAACATTTGTGATTGTAAAGAAAGCCAAAGATATACTGGTCATATTCATCCACTTCATTGCTAAAGCATATGTTCGTGTTCCCCTACCATAAGAGAAGTTTTATAGAAATATGAATGACTTGTTGAGAAGCCAGCATGACTTCTTCAGCATGGGGTTACAATGAAGTGCAAATGAAAAGAAATCCAACAGCCAGAGAAGTGACTACAAGTCTGACCAGAGCTCTATCAAAGATTTCCAGATCCCTGGAGCCTCTATCCTGTCCCACCTTTTGGATTGGTATTCAATTTCCTTTGGCAGTAATCTTATTCTAAATTGTTGTGGACTTCTTATGTGCTAAAATAAATCATATTGCAAGCAATGTTTTTTTTTTTATTTTTTAATGTAATTTTATTGAGATATATTCACACAGCATAGAACCCATCCACAATATACAATCACTGGTTCACAGTATCATCACATAGTTGTGCATATAAACCCATGATCAAATTTAGAACATTTTCATTATTTGAGAAAAGAAATAAAAACAACAAAGAAAATGTTAATCCTCCCATACTCCTTATCCCCCCATAGTATTGATCCATAGTATTGGTGTGATACATTTTTTACTGTTGACAAAAAAATATTAAAATATTACTGTTGACTAAAGTCCACAGTTTGTGATAAGGGTATATGAGAAAACATTTATCTCCTTATAATAGTGTGGTACATACGCTTTAGTTCATGAAAAATTTTTTATGTTTGTACAGTTTATCATGGACATTGTCCACCACAGGATTCACTGTTTTATACATTCCCATGTTTTAAACCCTAACTTTCCTTCTGGTGATATACATGACTCTAAACTTCCCCTTTCCACCATATTCACACACCATTCAGCACTATTAATTATTTTCACAATAAGGTGCTACTGTCACCTCTATCCATTTCCAAATGTTTAAGTTCACCCTAGTTAAACATTCTGCACATATTAAGCAACTACTCCCCATTTTTAGCCTCATTCTATATCCTGGTAACCTATATTTTATATTTTATGTCTATGAGTTTATATATTATAATTACTTCATATCAGTGAGATCATAAAATATTTGTCCTTTTGTGTCTTATTTCACTTAACATAATGTCTTCAAGGTTCATCCATGTTGTCACATGCTTCAGGACTTCATTCCTTCTTATTGCTGAATAATATTCCATTATATATATATATATACCAAATTTTTTTATCCATTCATCTGTTGATGGACACTTGGGTTGTTTCCATCTTTTGCCAATTGTGAATAATGCTGCTATGAACATCAGTGTGCAAATATCTGTTCGTATCCCTGCTTTCAGATCTTCCAGGTATATCCTGGGTAGTGGGATTGCCAAGTTATAAGGAAATTCTATACCTACCTTCCTGAGGAACCGATAAACCATCCTCTACAGCAGCTGTACCATTTTGCATTCAGCCAGCAGTGAATAGTGTGCCAATTTCTCCACATCTTCTCCAACACTTGTAGTTTCCTGTTTGTTTAATAGTGGCCATTCTAGGTGTGAGATGATATCTTAATGTGTTTTTGATTTGCAATTCCCTTATAGCTAGTGAAGCAGGGCATCTTTTCATTTGCCTTTTAGCCATCTGTATTTCCTCTTTGGAGAAATGTCTATTCATGTCCTTTACCCATTTTTTAATTGGTTGTTTGTATTTTTATTGTTGAGTTGTAGAATTTCTTTGTATATATTGGATATCCAACCTTTATCAGATATGGTTTCCAAATATTTTCTCCCATTGAGTTGGTTGCCTTTTCACCCTTTTGACAAAGTCCTTTGAAGCACTGAAATATTCAATTTTGAGGCATTCCCATTTATCTATTTTCTATTTTGTGCTTTAGGTGTAAAGTCTAAGAAACTCCCGCTATCATTAGATCTTGAAGATGTTTCCCTAGATTTTCTTCTAGGAGTTTTATGGTACTGGTTCTTATACTTAGGTCTTTGATCCATTTTGGGTCAATTTTTGAATAGGGTGTGAGATAGGGATCTTCTTTCATTCTTCTGGTTATGGATATCCAGTTCTCCCAACACCATTTATTGAAGAGTTTGTTCTGTCCCAGTTGAGTAGGCTTCAGAGCCTTATCAAAAAACAATTAACTGGAGCAGCCAGAGAGGCCAGAGGTAAGTGGCTGTAGATATTGGGCAGACTCGGAATCCAGAGGAATTGGGACCATGACTTATGCTTATCTCTTCAAGTACATCATCATCGGGGACACAGGGGTGGGCAAATCATGTCTCCTTCTGCAGTTAACCGACCAGCGGTTCCAGCCTGTTCACAACCTCACAATTGGTGTGGAGTTTGGTGCCTGCATGGTCAACATTGATGGAAAACAAATCAAACTACAAATCTGGGATACGGCTGGGCAAGAATCCTTCCATTCTATCACCCATTCCTACTACAGGGGAACAGTTGGAGCACTGCTGGTGTAGGACATTACAAGGCGTGAAACCTTCAGTCATCTCACCTTGTGGTTGGAGGATGCCCGGCAACACTCCACCTCCAATATGGTTATCATGTTGATTGGGAATAAGAGTGACTTAGAGTCCTGCAGGGATGTAAAGAGAGAAGAAGGAGAGGCCTTTGCTCAGGAGCATGGACTTATATTCATGGAGACTTCAGCCAAAACAGCCTCCAATGTTGAAGAGGCCTTCATTAACACAGCCAAAGAAATACATAGGAAGATCCAGCAGGGTTTATTTGATGTTCACAGAGGCAAATGGCATCCAGATTGGGTCCCAGCAGCCGATTTCAACATCAGTGGGACCCTGTACCTCCCAGCAGAACTCTCGTGACCTAGGGTACAACTCTGGCTGTTGCTAAACGTCTGGCCTGAACTCTTTTTTTTCTTCCTGGAACAGGTTCAGATCAACAGGCTTAAAGGAAGAGGTCTTGTTTGCTTTGGCTGAAAGCAAACACTTTCCATGGTGTGATGATTTGCCTTTCCACTTAAAGACCAGGGAAGAATTTGGGCCCTTGCTAACCTGTCCTTCTTCAGGGCAGGAACATTCCCTATAGATTAGGGCTCCTCTCATCTTACTATTTTAATTTCTAAAATGTTAGAATTATAAAGTTGTCACTATCGTTCAAAATTTTAAAAATTATTTTATAAGCATACACAATCTGATTCCCACCAAGAATTAGTAACAAGGGTCAAGGACATTCTGCTTGAGCCCTTGAGATTGCTGGGATCTAGCTGGCCTTGGGTGACAGATCCTCTACCTAGGAATTTCATTGAGTCTAACTTCCTTGCCTTTGGGGGTCTACTTGCCACTTCCTGAGAATTCTCATACAAGGCGGTTCCTTTTATTTGAATTGCTCAAGGATGCTGTGTACTTCTCTGCCATCCCACTGCTAGTTTCTTTCTCTTAGAGTAACTCCAAAACTTTTGAGAACAGTAGAATTGGTCCTGGACCTCTGGTCACTTATAATCATTACCAAAAGGAAACTTTCTTTCCCTGCTCATTTTGTTTTTAGGGACCTAACATTGCAGTGTCTTTCATCAAATACACCTCTTACTTTTTACTAGACCTATTTAGACTTTATACTCTAACCAAGCTAATCTACTTACTGGACATGACATATTTATTCCCACTTCCATGCCTTTGCATGTGCCCTACTCAACACTAACACTATACTTGAAGTCCAAACTTTTTCCTTCAGGAAGTCTTCTATGACTGACTAAGGACTTCTAAGCAATTATTGCCATAGTACCCCTTAGCTTTCATATATTGTTTATATTTATTTGTATTTATATTACCTAATAAATATGTTTTGTAGTTGTTTTGTGGGGGATCTGTCCCCCCATATAGGTTGTAAGCTCCTTGAGAGTAGGAACTGTCATTCCTTTATTTTTGTAAATGCAACCATACCCCCTTCCTCACAGTGCCTAGTGCTCATTATGTGATCACTGAATTTGACTGACTTAAAGACTTAGAACAGGTTCGTTTTAGACTTCTGAGGAAACAAAGGGCCTGAGAGTCATCTCTTTGGTAACTCTATTTCAATTTCTTCTAGGTTCCACATTGCTCTTCTCCCTGTCCTCTCCCACACTTCCCTGGCTCTTTGCCTCCGTTCCATACAGCATACAGTGAGGCTGCCTACTTCAAAGCAGTCAAGTAAGTGGGTACTTCAGTCATTCTCCTTTTCAAGAGCATATAACATTATCTTAGCCAAATTTGACTTTTCCTTACTCATCATGTGTCCTTCTGGGTCAATTGCTATATCTTATTGCCTTGGTTTCCCATTCTCTTCCATAGAATTGAAGTCTCATGAATTTTTTCTAATTTTTTCTTGTTGATGAATTGTTTCATTATTAAATATATGCATGTATCAAAAAAACAACAACAACAACAAAAAAAAACACAATTGACCATAGTTCTTAGGGTCTATTTCTGAACTCTCAATTTGATTGCATTGATCAACATGTCTGTCTTTATGCCAGTACCATGCTGTTTTGACCACTGTGGCTTCATAATAGGCTTTAAAGTCAGGAAGTGTGATACCTCCCACTTCATTCTTTTTCAAAATGTTTTTGGCTATTTGAGAACCGTTACCCTTCCAAATAAAATTGATAATTAGCTTCTTCATTTCTGCACAGTAGTTAAAATTTTGATTGGTTTTGCATTGATTGATATTGCTACAGAGCTCAATTTGGATAGAACTGACATCTTAATGACATTTAGACTTCCAATCCATGGATAAACATAGCATCTTTCCATTTATTCAGGTTTTCTTTGATTTCTTTCAGCAATGTTTTGTAGTTTTCTGTGTACAAGTCCTTTACATCCTTAGTTAGGTTTATTCCTAGCTATTTGATTATTTTAGGTGCTATTATAAGTGGATTTTTTTTCTTGATTACCTTCTTAGATTGCTCATTACTACTATATAGAAGGGCCATTAATTTTTGTGTGTTGATTTTGTATCTTGCCACTTTGTTGAACTTGCTTATTAGCTCAGGTAGCTTTGCTGTCATTTTTTCTGGATTTTCTAAGTTTAAGATCATGTCATCTGCAAATAGCAACAGTTTTACTTCTTTCTTTCCAATTTGGATACTTTTTATGTCTTTTTCTTGCCTAATTGCTCTAGCTAGAACGTCTAGCATAATGTTGAATAGCAGTGGTGAGAGAGGGCATCCTTGTCTTGTTCCCAATCTTAGAGGGAAATCTTTCATTCTCTCACCATTGAGTATGCTGTTAGCTGTGGGGTTTTCAGATATGACTTAATCATGTTGAGGAAGTTCCCTTTGATTCCTACCTTTTGAAGTGTTTTTATCATGAAAGGATGCTGAATTTTGTCAGATGCCTTTTCTGCATCAAGTGATATGATCGTGTGGTTTTTCCCTTTTAATTCATTAATGTGATGTATTACATTAATTGATTTTCTTGTGTTGAACCACCCTTGCATGTCTGTAATAAAACCCACTTGATCATAGTGTATAATTCTTTTCATATGCTGTTGGATTCTATTTGCAAGTATTTTGTCGAGGATTTTTGCATCTACATTCGTTAGAGAGATTGGTCTATAGTTTTCTTTTTTTATAGTATCTTTATCCAGCTTTGGTGTTAGTGTTACGTTAACTTCATAGAATGAGTTAGGTGGTGTTCCCTCTTCTTCAATTTTTTGGAAGAGTTTGAACAGGAATGGTATTAATTCTTCTTAGAATGCTTGGTAAAACTCACCTCTGAAGCCATTTGTTTCTGGGCTTTTCTTTCCTAGTAGGTTTTTTATGACTGTTTTGATCTCTTTAATTGTGATGAGTTTGTTGAGGTCTTTTATTTCTTCTCAAGTCAGTGTAGGTTGCTCATGTTTTTGTAAGAAGCTGTTCATTTCATGCAAGTTATCTAGCTTGTTAACTTACAGTTGTTGATATAACTACTTATGCTCTTTTTTGTTTCTTTGGGGTCCATGGTAATGCCCCACCCCCCCATCATTTCTGATTTTATATTTGCAGCTTCTCTCTTTTTGTCTTTGTCAGGCTAGCTAAGGGTTTATTGATTTTATTGATCTTCTCAGAGAACCAACTTCTGGTTTATTGATTCCCTCTAGTGTTTTTTGATTTCCCCATTTCATTAATTTCTGCTCTAATCTTTGATATTTCTTTCCTTCTACTTGCTTTGGGATTAGTTTGCTGCTCCTTCTCCAGTTTCTCCATTTGTTCAGTTAGGACATTGATTTTAGCTCTTTCCTCCTTTTTTAATGTAGGCATTTAGGATTATAAATTTCCCTCTCAGCACTGCCTTTGCTGGATCCCATAACTTTTGTTGCATCATGCTCTCATTTTCATTCATCTTGAGATATTTACTGATTACCCTTGCAATTTCTTTTTTGACCCACTGATTAAGAGCATGTTGTTTAACCTCCATATACTTGTATATTTTCTGATTCTCCATTTGTTATTGATTTCCAGCTTCATTCCAGGATGATCAGAGAAAATACTTTCTATGATTTCAGTCTTTTAAAATTTATCAAGACCTATTTTGTGCTCCAGCATATGTTCTATCCTTGAGAATGTCCCATGAGCACTTGAGAAGAATGTACATCCTGCTGTTTGGGGATGCAGTGTTCTATATATGTCTGTTAGGTCTAGTTCATATATGATATAACTTAGGTTCTCTGTTTCCTTATTGATCCTCTGTTTAGTTTTTCTATCTATTGGAGAGAGTGGTGTGTTGAAATCTCCCACTATTATGGTAGAGTTGTCTGTGACTCCTTCAGTTTTGCCAGTGTTTGCCTCATGTACTTTGGGGCACCTTGATTAGGAGCATAGATATTTCTGATTGTTATTTCTTCTTGATGGATTGCCCCGTTTAGTACTATATAGTGTTCTTCTTTATCTCTTATAAAATTTTTGCATTTAAAGTCTATTTTGTCTGATATTGGTATAGCTATCCCAGTTTTCTTTTGGTTACTACTTACATGGAATTTCTTTTTCCATCCTTTCACTTTCAACTTATTTACATCATTGGGTCTAAGATGAGTCTCTTATAAACAGCATATAGAGGAATCATATACTTTAATACATTCTGCCAATCTTTGTCTTTTGATTGGGGAGTTTAATCTAGTAACATTCGATGTTATTACTCTAAAGGCAGTTATTCTTTGGTTTTTATTTGTCAGATCTATTTTTTCTCTCTCTCTCTTTTTCTCCTTTAAGTTACCCTTACTAATATTCTTCAATTCTGTACCTTCCTCCAGGCCTGTCTCTCTTGTCTTTTCTTTTTATCTGGCAGGACTCCCTTTAGTAGTCTCATAGGGCCAGTCTCCTATTAACGAACCCTCTAAGCTTCTGTTTATCTATGAATATTTTAAATTCTCCCTCACTTTTGATGGACAGCTTTGCTGGATAGAAAATTCTTGACTGGCATTTTTTCTTGTTCAGTGTCTTAATATATCATACCACTGCCTTCTTAATTCCATGGTGACTCATGAGAAATCAGCATGTAATCTTATTTGGCTTCCCTTGTATATGGTGAATGCTTTTCTCTTGCTACTTTCAGAATTTTCTCCTCATTGGCATTTGACAATCTGATTACTGTGTATCTTGGAATGGGTCTGTATGAATTTACTCTGGAGTACATTGGGCTTCTTGGATTTGCATATTTATGTCTTGTATACAGGTTGGGAAATTTTCAGCCATTGTTTCTTTGAACATTCTTCCTGGCCCTTTTCCCTTCTTTTCTCCTTCTCAGACACCTATGATGCATATATTTTTGTGCTTTATACTGTGAATCATTTCTCAGAGACCCTGCTCAAAGTTTTCCCTTTTTTTTCTGTTTGTTCTTGTGTCTGTTCAGTCTTCTGTCTTCTAGCTCACTAATTCTGCCTCTTCAAATCTGTTGTGTCTGTAATATATTTTTAATTTCATCTACAGTTTCTTTTATTTCCATAATATCTGTTATTTTTCTGTGTTTTCTTTCAAATTCTTCTTCATGCTCTTCTAGTGTCTTCTTAATATACTTTATCTCTTTATACACATTTTCCTTCATTTCTTTGAATTGATTCAGGAGATTTGTTTGCATATCTTTGATTAGTTTTTCCAGTTCTGTATCTCCTAATTTTTGATCAGTTCCTTTGACTAGGTCATTTCTTCTTGAGTTTTAGTGTACCTTGTGATTTTTGCTGATATCTGGCCATCTGATTATCTTGATGGATCTCTTCTGAGGGTTGATTTCTCTCTCTCTTGTCCAGGTTTTAGTTGTTGCCTGGGTTAGTATTAGGGCACTATTTTGACAGTTGGGTCATTTGTATTTCTCAGCCAAAACAGGGATGGGTACCCATGCAGGGGGTGTGTAGACCAGTTCCAATGGGCCTGGGATAGGGTCAAGAGAGGCTCTGAAAAGCCCTCTCTTTTCCCTTGTGCTTTCTGGCCAGCCAGAAGATGGCACTGTTTGGTGACTTAATTGTCCTCAGAAGGTGTTTACCTCAGAGCCCCAGCAGCATCTGACCCAGTGGGGCTAAAACTGTGGGATTCCTGTGCCATCACTTTACCAGCCAAAATCTGGCTCAATGTGGGGCTGTGTCCCACACATTACTTGTGGTGGAGAATTTCCCCCAGCTGCTCCAGTCCGCAGCCGTCCCCCAGGCAAGGATCAGGCCTCCAGCTGCCTTTTCTTCAAGGCTGGGGAATAGGCACCAGGACCCAGGACTGGAAACAAAGTGTCTGCCCATGTTTTCTCAGACTCTTTGTCCCTCACTGACCTGGGCCTTGAGATGTCTTCTGCTGCCTCCTGGGTCCTCAAACAGTTGATTTGCATAGTTTCTGCCTGGCTACTTGTTGCTTTTAGGGAAGATTTTGCAGTTCCCTCCCTGATCCCCCATTTTGGAAGCTCTTCCTTGCTGCCCTTTTTTATTCTGTCCTTCCCTCCAGCTTATGTCCTTCTATGGTTCCCTGTGGCTTGGGTCTCCATGTCTGGATATAGGTGGGGCTCTGTCTCACTGCTGTGAGAGATTTCATAGTCTGTGTCCCTGATAGAAGGTGGAAGGGAACCCAGTTGCTGCCTCTGGGAATTTCCCAAGCTGGGCGAGACCTAGTGTGGGGGAGGGAAGAGGACTGGCTAGTATGGATGGACGTTTCCAACCTGATATTTTTCTCTTTCTTCTATTCAGCTTCTTCAGTCTATACCTTCCTCCAGAGTTCTGGACAAGAGACAACTGTCCTTATTTTCACTGAATCTCTGGGGAGAGATTTTCAGTAGCTGTTTATGTTGTCACATTAATGACTTCACTCTACAAGAAATATTTAAAAAGAGAGAAGGATAAAGAGCTGACCCAAGAACCCCAGAGTTAAGGAAAAGTAAGTTGGGTTGGAGGAAAAGAAGGCAGAAGCCAAAAACAAACCCACAGTATTTAGCCTAGTGGTTTACCCCCTTGGATAGTCTTCATAATCACTTGGAGGATATTTGAAAAAAAAAAAAACAACACTGAAGCTTGAGATCCTCCCCTGAGCAGAACATTTTTAATATGCCCCATCCATATTTCTGGTACATAGTTAGTACAGGAATCATTGATTTGCATACTGAATACTGACTTCTCCTGATTTAAGCAGAATGATTTGGCATTTATTCCCACTGCACATGGTGAGCTTCATCTACAGTTATCTAACCATTTAATAAATATTTCATGTAAAATATAATTGATTCAGTTCTTTTGAGAGAAAATTACTTTTTCACAAAACAATGCTATTCCATTACTCATAAGCAGCAAGGATGGGGGAAGCATGATGGATGTGAACAGCAGTGCCAAATGTATGTATGAGCTGTCACTGATGGGGAAGGACCTGGCTGATATAATTCCACAATAGGAACTTGAACACAGGATTTTTTTTTCCCCCAAATATCCAATGCTGAGAAGGAAGAAGCTGAAAATACAAGCTCTTGTAGCCTCCGCCATATGTCTATGAAAAACCTTGGGAACTTTGGGGATGTTTTGTAACTGAGGGAGGGAAAAAGTAGTTAAAAAAAAAAAAAGAAGAGGAATCTGGCAGTACAGCTAAAAAGACGGTCAATTCTGAATACAATACCTTCTGCAAGAGTATTTATCAAATCAAAGTTAATGTTTTAACAGGTAAAATGTTCTCATTAAACTCTAATAAAAGTCTCCTCCCAAAAGAAGTAAACCATTTTTATCTTCCCAAGTCTTCAGGGTAATCTCTATTATCAGTATAAAATTCTTCTAATTCAGCTACTCCACAGAGAAATCTAAAATTCCAAAGAAGTATTTTATTTCTATGAATGCCATTTTTTTCCTTCTTAGAATTTATTTTTACGTGTTAAAGACAATAGTATTGTGAAAATGCAGTTGGAACACTTTAAGAATGGTCTGTTATTAAGCATTGTCTATAATTAATATCAACTAGAATCTATTAAATTTAATAGACTTTGAGTTATTGAGTTTAATTCAATTTCAATAAATTTCAACTAGGTACAATTTGTTTCCATTACTTTTATTAATTCCAGTCACTATCAATTACCTTCAATTAATTTAATTTACTGGCAGTATATGTTCAGGTAATTCTCTATTATTTTCAATTAGTTTCTATTCATTTCAGTGGGCGTCTTTGGCTGCTAACTGATTTCATAGAAATAAATGTAGCTATAATACAGTTTCTACCCTACAGGACCATCATACAAACTAATTAGCTCCTCATTCAAACTTAACCATAACACAATTAGGCCAGTACTCGATCTGCATACAATCTGTACTCACCTCTGCCCACCCTGGGCTTGTATGTCTGAGAAGTCTAGACTGCTGTAGAGAGTTTGGTATTTGCAAAGTGATGTCAGAACTTTTAACTGATTCATCTATCAATTGTACCTAGTTGGTCCTTAGGTCCTTGTTAGGTGCTGCAGGTAACATATGTGTGGTGGAAGGGGCTGGATGTGACTTATTCAGCCTGGTATCCCCTACATGAGCATGATGCCTCACCTAGAGTAGCGTCTCAGTAAATGTCACGCATCATTACTGGGATTGTCAGTAAAGTCACTGATGAGGTGGAAAAGCAGGGTAACGAGGACAAATTCTGGGTCACTCAAGTAAGTATGATTATATACTCTCCATATAGAAGAAAAAGACTCATAAAACTATCAAATATTAGTGCTGGAGGAAAAAATCAGAGAACTTGTAATATTCGTGCTGCATTAAAGTTTCTGAGCTCCAATAAATGAGGCAACTTGTATATTATATTACTAATTTGATAAGGAACAATCTTACCTGTTCTACCTAAGGAGCGTTTGCACTTAAACAAACCAGCATATAATTTTTCATAGTTTGCATAGTGCTTTAGCCTTCATTAACGTATTTCGCATTCCTAACAATCCTATGAGGGCGATGGTACAAATCTTATCTCTAATGAGAAACTATATCATTCTGAAGAGGAAATGGTTTTCTCAATTTTGGATTACTAGGAAGTAATAGGGTTCAGAGGGCAGAACTACTTGAGGAAGAAAATCATGGTGACAGAAAAATCCAGATGCATGACACCTTTTGAGAGTTCCTATTTAAGAAAAAAGGCAATTCAAATCTGTAGGAGAATATATCTTGCCCACTCACACCTAAGATGGTGGATACCTTCTTCTGGTCCAAAATGTGCCGAGTGGGCAGCTATGTCCCTGGGAAAGACACTTAGAATAAATGATTCACTTCTTCCAGCTCTCTTCTACTCAAGGGTTCCTTAGAAAAATGTACCTGTCTGAATGGAAGTGACTGGATGTGTGACAGCTGGATAAAGCAAAGAGCATGAGTGGAACATAACACCCCACCAGGGGAGGGCCAGATGCCTTCAGTAAGAGACGACTTTGAACAGGGTTCTTTGGCAGCATGGCAATGCTAGAGCCCAAGAGAACTTGGCTTACTCCCAGCACATCCCTGGCAGAAAACTCACTGTGAGAAAAGAAGGGAGGAATTCAAGGCTGAATCCAAATCAAGTTGCCAGAGCCCTTTGGCTAAGATGTGGGAGGTCCTGGGAAGGAAACCAGGGATGTTAACATCAAAAGGAAAATTGGCTGGAGGGAATGACAGAGCCATTGGAAATGAACCTGAAGGAATCTCTGCGTGGGACCGGTCCACTGGCAGATACCACTCTTACCCACAGCAGCTTGCTGGAAGCAAGAATGGAGACAAGAGAAGGTATAGATCATCAAAAAGCCAAATATTTAGAAAATTGGGTCATGTGCAGTAGACAGGTAGTCTGTAATCACTTCTCTGTTTGATATTCTATTTCTCTAGACCCTTCTGTTATATAACAGTAAAAATATTTCTATAAATGTTTAATGGATGCCCCTATTATTCTCCAGGACACTGTCTTCCCAGATATATGAAGCTCATACATCATGCTCTGTTTCCCCACTCCCCAATTATCTAAATGCTACTCATCCTCTAAGGCCTACTAAAATCAAGTGCTGGGTCTTCCTTGATGTCTTCCTCACCAATGTCAATGCCCTTCAATGCAGAGAACTTTATCAAACATGTATTAGTATCAAACTCTTAGTATATGGCAGCAATGAGAGGATGAAACTGTGCTAGTCTTTCTAGTAATAAGATGGTGAGGTCCTAGGTCATTCCCCTCCCATTAAGCTACAAATAGTGAGTTCCTCTTTCACATCTGCCATTGCACTCATAGTATCCTCCATCCCATTTAACATTTACAATTCTAACATTTATGCAGTATTTTATATTTGTTAAGTTCTTTCATATGCTATGCCTTGTTTAATCATATGCTAATTTGTGCAGTTTTCTAATTATACCCTGTGAATAGACTCCCCAGCTAGACATAGAAAATAGAAGCTGTAGCTCTTATTTCTCTTTATACTCCAGAATGGACAGCTCATAGAGATGCCCAATATGGACTTATTTTGTTGTCCAGGGGGTAAATGGGGTAGTCTGGAAGTATGAATCAACAGATATTTTTGACATTTATTTATTATTTAATAAATATGTATCAGGTATCTAACACATACAAGGCACTGTGCTAAATGCCTCCACTGCATGAAAAATCTCAGGTCTCCTTCAAATCAATATGATACTGTGATTCCCAAGGGCATATGAAGTGGTAGAGATTCTTCTTTATTCTAAAGTCTTCAAGAACAATTTGGTGTTCATATAAATATATACACGTCTATATGTATATACATAAATCACTGTTAACCACTCTTTCCTCAACTCCTACCACCTCATCAACAATAAGTTTCAATTAACAATAAGCTATAGTCTTCTTGAATTATTCCATGAGAATAATTTAAATACCACATCTTTTTGCTTTCCATCCTCCCTTCCCCACCTATCATGATGCTGGGCCCAATGCTGCTAGTTCACTTATCCTGATATACTTCCAGATGAGAGATCCACATTGCAATCATGAAGCTTACTTAAACACACTTGCTCTACGATATCCAATCTATATCTGTGAATTCAGGAATTTAAAATGTTGCCCAGCCAGGGCCCATGGATCAATAGTTCTTTCAGCTCCTGCTAGATTCTTGGTTTTTCAATATAACAACTAGAAGGCAGTGATACTAAAACCCTCCTATTACTCTAAAATAGTCATTTAATTTCCATGTATACCATGCTAAAAATTTTAAGGGATTGTTTCATTTGGGTCATGATATTTCTTCCTCTTATGGGGTGAGGAGAGTTTCCCATGAATTGTCAGAGCCAAGAAGTATAGGATGATTCTTTGTGCCAAAATAAACACATGGTAAAGTATGGCATCAACCTTTGGACAAGATACCAGAACCAAGTGAAGTTATCAGGGACCTGTAAAGTTTTAAATCTGGAGAAGTGACTTGTTTTTTAGAGAATATAAGGTGAAACCCATAATACGAAGGCAGGGAGTCAGGAGGGAGGCTGACAAGCAAGGGAACAGAAATGCCAAAACTTTGTATGAGCCTGTGGGCCAAGGGTTCTGTTACCTCAGGATTAGAAACCAAACTTTTCAACTTGACTGCTTGTGGGTAATTATCTTTTTTTTGTTATCCTTTGGCATTCATTCAAGTTTTTATTCATATTTTTCCCTTTCTAATGTCAGAGCTCATCTGAACCATAATCATAGGAACACACAAAGGGCTGTGTGTGCCTAGTTGGCCCAGAGTTTTAAAGCAGAAGAAGGAGCAATATCTTCCTGAGCAGTGTCTAAGAGGTGGCAGTGGAAATCTAAATGGGGAAACCCCAAGGAGAAGATGGAACCAAAAGAGGAAGTTTGGGCCTGCTTATGCACTCTCCTGACTATCTAGGTTCTTCCTTGACCAAACCTGAGAGAAAAATAAGTGTAGATGGCTTTTAAACAAAGTGAGACCATGTGTGATGTAAAACAGATGATAGAAGCATAGCATGCTCCAAAAGTTTTAAAATTAATTTTCCTATGTGTGTAAAACTTGAGGGGGTTGGTTTTTTGTAACAGATTCTCAACCAACCTGCCCCCCTGCTGGCACTCTGTCCTTTTGTCTTTTCAGCAATCCCTTGATGGATTTATCACCATTAACAGGGACTTTGTCACACACTGCCAAAATCATAAACTTTGATTTCATAAACATTTCACCCCAATTTTAAAAATTCATATGAGGGTACTTGGGCCTTGTCCTTTCCATCCACCCATTGCTTCTCTCCTCTGAGTTTACAGATCCACCTCCTCATCGTCATTTGCACATCTTTCCATTCCCAGTGACTGTCTTCTCCCCTCCAAGTTCTATGCACATTTAAAGTTGTGCAGAGATTTATTCTTTCCTGAAGACTCTGATGGCTCTGCATCCTTCATGTTAAAGCACTAGTATTATAACATCATTGTATCATGTTAAATTATTTAATTACAAGGAGATTGATAGCTGCTCCAAGGACAGGCCTTGATTTATGTGCTTTTGAGCAACAAAAAGGCAGCAGAAGCCCTCTCAGGGTTTTCTGATATATTTGCATCCCTCTCTCTCAAGGAGTTTGAAGCGATGGTTTATTCCAGTGATATGTGTTAGACCTAAACTCTACTATGGCTCAGGAAGCATCCATGTCTGATGAGAAGGGATAGGTCAGCCTGAATCCTCACATCCACTTGATCCAAATCTCTATTTTACTCTGCCAGGGGACCTGAATATATTCCAGACAAATGAAACATAAGATTTGCTAAACTTTCAGAAACCTTAATGCTTTGTATGTAAGTATAAAGCACAAGTTTCCAAATCTTCCCAAATCAGCTGGGGGCAAGTTAATCTTAGTTTCTTTTGCTCCCCACCTTGTAGTCTTGTGTCTTTGTGTAACTGTTATTAGACAAAGTGGTTTTGTCTCCAGTGAGTATGTCTATGAAACCCTGCATAGACTGTTATTTTTTCACAGTGTTAATGAAAAGTTAAGGCCTTAGAGTGTGAGAGCCTCTTGCATAATTCAATAAAACACAATCCCATTGATTCCAAATACCTCACAAACCTCAAAGCCTCTGGTATTCTCAGAAGAATAATTGACCGAGAGACCAATAAAGGCAGGTTTTAACTACTTGTGGTAAGAAATCAGAGCAATGCTAACAGAACAACTCCATGTGTAGCCATAATTCAGTGCCTCCTGGTCGACCAAGAAAAGAAGTACCCTGGATCTGGCAGCAGACGTTCTGCCAGGGACCTTCTGCAATGACTTGCTGGCTGCTGGGTCCTCATCTGATCTGTAAAATAAAGGAATCGGGACAATTGTCCCTGTTTTTTTTCATTTAATGCCACCATTCTGTATTTCTGTGGTGTGCTAATTATTCCCTGTTTCCTTCCTACCCACTACCACAAAATCTGTTTTTAATCCCTCTGTGCTCTGCTGTGTGTCCATTGCTTTGGCCGCTTCACACTTCAGCTTTTGATTGGGTTTGTCAATGGGAGGCCTCAGCAGGAGCTCAAAGACAGGACAAAGAAGGGTTGGGTTATTTCTTTCCTGCTTTCTGCCTCCCCTGGCCATGTTTTCTGGAATGGTCACATCCCTCATGTCAGGCCACACATCTTCATATCTCTACCTCTTGCAGGGAGGGGGTAGGTATCCTTAAATTTCCCCCTTTCCTCTTCAGGACCACACATGGTATTTCTAATCTCAGTGCCACAGTATCTATTAATTCTAAGTAAGTGGTGGTTCCTTCATTATAGTTGCATAAACAATCGGAGTTGGATTTGTTCCCTGCTGGGACCCTGTCTATATATGATTAGATCATATTGATAACTTTTTTAAAGGGAAAAAACCAAAGTACTATGGTATAAATTATTTGGGTAGAATGGATAATACAGAGTTCTATAGCCCTTCCCAGGTAGAGACTGAGTCAGTGAACTATGCAGGACCCAGGAGAAGGTGTCACTTTCCTCCCTTTCCCTGGCCTTCTGTAGAGGATAAGGGAGGAACTGTAAACATGACTCAAGAAATTCCCATGAAAGCACATTTATAATAGCATTTACTGGATGATTCTATATAAGGTTTTGTATTAGCTTCCTACAGCTGTGGTAACAAATTACCACAAACTTGGTGGTTTAAAACAACACCAAGATTAATTCTCTTACAGTTCTGCAGGCCACAAGTTTGAAATCAGTTTCACTGGGGCAAACTCAAGGTGTTGGTAGGGCCGTGCTTCCACTAGAGGCTCTAAGGCAGAATCTGTTTCCTCACCTTTCCCAGCTTCTAGAGTTGTATTACTTGCATTCCTTGGCTCATTGTCAGTTCTACTATTTTCAAAGGCAACAGCATAACAATTTGCTCCTGTGTGCTTCTTCTCTAATAAAATCTCTCTCTACCTCCCTATGATAAGAACATATGTGATTGAATTTAGGGCCATCCTAGATAATTCAGGATAATCTTCCCATCCCAAGATCCTTAGCTTAATCACACCTGCAAATTTTCTGTATATATATAAGATATTCACAGGTTCCAGGATTAGGACCTGGATATCTTAAGAGGCCATTACTCAGTCTAACACAGGTGGTCTTTTTAACATGTTATCTAAGTTCTTGTTATCTCTTGCTTAATGTAGAACTGGTTTGAAGATCTAGATCATTTATGATTGAAATTGTGAATACCATAAAAATATAAGGAATGAATGGAACAGGAGTATAGAAAAGTATATATCAACAATTGAAATAAAAAACTCCAATCAAGCACATAAAAGAAACTGCTGTGAAGGTTTCAAGATAAGGGTTGTGCAATGGTTTTTCAATAAGTGTAATGATTAGAATTATAGCATTAAGATTAATTAGAAAAAATTAATGGTCAGATATATAGAAATTTATATACAGCTGGCTGGAATGTCATGCCAATAATGTTGGGAAAAAAGAAAGACAAAAATTTCCATTTTTCTTTAATTTTCTTAGATCTATTTTTTTCCATTTTTTTGTGAACAGGGGCATAAATGTATTTGTGACCAACTTAAAAAGGTGAAATCAATTTAGAGTTTCCACTCTGTGTCCCTCCAGTATTCCTCTCTCCTGGTTATTCAATCAAATACTAATCTAGGTACTGTGGAAGGAATTTTGCAGATATGAACAGCTGACCTTAAAATAGGTCGAGTATACTAGATTACACAGGTGGAGCCAATGTACTCTTATGATTCCTAAAATGTGGATAAGAAGAGTAAGAAAGATGCAGCAGAAGAAAGCTTCAGCAGAAAAGGAAGTCAGAAATATTTGAAGCAACAGAAGAATTCTATGTGCTGTTGTTGGCTTTTAAGATGGAGAGGGCTGTGAACCAAGGAATGTGGACGGCCTCCAGAAGCAGAGAATGACCTCCTGACAACAATCAGCAAGGAAACAGGGACCTCAGTCCTACAACCGTAAGGAACTAAATTCTGTCAACAACCTAAATGACCTTGAAAGGGGATTCTTCCCAGAACCAACTGATAAAACCATAGCCAGCCAAAACCTTGATTTTGGCCTTGTGAAACCCAGATCAGAGAAATTGACTGAACTAACCCAGACTTCTAACCTACATAATTGTAAGAGCATAATTTTGTGTTGTTTTAAGCCTCTAAATTTACAAGTTTGTTAAGGCAGGCAATAGAAAATAGTGCTTCATCTAGGAATTTGTATTCTGAATAAGGATCTGAAAGTATGTGAAAAAAAATTTAAAATAGATGTTTTGAGTATTATTTAGTTGCCACACTTTATTCAACAGACCACATTATCTGACATGAGCTACCAATCAGTGAGAATGACTTAGTGGACTCCTTATTCTGAGTCCAGGACCATAGCTGGATATAGTGCTGGATATAGACATTGGGAAAGATGTAGATTTTTTTTAGCTTTAAGGAATATTAAAGTTTTGGTTGTGAAGAGATGACTTCATATAAAGTATTTATCATATAAAGTAATTATCAAAGATTTGGATTATAGGGGCTGCACACTCTAAGAATTTAGAGATGGATGAGAGCCTACACAAAGCAGAAATCAGAAAAAAAAAAAACACGGGGTAGAATCAAGGTACTTAAAGGGTAGAATTTACACAGATGATGCAAAGAAAAATGGAGGCTGTTTTGTCTGAGGAAAAAACATTAATGTTACCTAAAACAGAGCTGAAGGGGGCCTTCGATACATCAACCCACCTCCAATGGGGCTACAACACTCTTAGTGATTGATATTCCTGGATAAATTATACCATTCATCAGATTTCCTCCAGACAATCTTTAACATATTCAGGACCAAACCAGACATGTATTATTTGTAATAGTGTCAATGTGTGGCTGTTAAGGAAGGTGTGTGTGTATGTTCAGGAGAGGTTATGTGTTCAAGGTAAATTTGGCGAGTCTAACTGGGGAGATGGATTGGAATGGCAGGAAAGAAGCCTTGGATAGATGAACCTGGTGTTTCAGTTGCTGACCTTTATCAGTAATAGAACCGAGTGTGGAAAGTCTTTCCTTGCTTTTTTCTTTCTTTTTAATTTTTTTTAACATTTATTCACATACCATACAATCATCCAAAATATACAATCAATTGATCACATTACCATCATATAGTTGTTCATTGATCACCCCAATCTATTTTTTTAACATTTTCCTCATACCAGAAAAAGTGATAATAAGAATAAAAAAAAATAGTGGAAAAAAAACACCCAAATCACCCCTCACCCTATTTTTCCTTTAGTTTTTTGCCCCTACTTTTCTACTCATCCATCCATACAATGGATAAAAGGAGTGCTATATTGTCATACAATAGTCTTCAAGAATCAAGGCCACTGGGTTGGGGTTTGATAGTTTCAGGTATTTACTTCTAGCTATTCCAATACATTAAATCCTAAAAAGTGTTAGCTATATAGTCCATAAGAATGTCCACCAGAGTGACCTCTCAACTCCATTTGAATTCTCTCAGCCACTGAAGCTTTATTTCATTTCATTTTGCATCTCCCTTTCGGTCAAGAAGATGTTCTCAGTCCCATGATGCTGGGTCCAGATTCATCCCCGGGAGTCATATCCTGTGTTGCTAGGGAGATTTACACCCCTGGGAGTTAGGTCCCACGTAGGGGGGGAGGGCAGTGAGTTCACCTGCCTAGGAGGCTTAGTTAGAGAGAGAGCGTCACATCTGAGCAACAAAGAGGGATTCAGGCTGAGACTAGGGCACGATTATAAGCAGGTCTAGCTTCTCCTTTGCAGTAACAGGCTTCTCGAAGGGAAGTCCCATGATAGAGGGTTCTGCACATCAACCCACCAGCCCCCAATGTTTGTGAGAACATCAGCAACCATCCAGGTGAGGAAGCCCAACGCCACCTCGGCATTTTCTCCCAGCTCCTCAGGGGGCTCTGCATGTTTTTTTTTTCATTGTTTCTTTTTTTAAATTAACGTTCTCAAAAAATTAAAAAATAAAAAAAAATAAAGACAATAAAAAAGCATTTCAAACCAAACCAAAATCTTTTTAATTTTTATTGTGGTAGTGTATATATATTTCCCATTTCAACATGTACAATTTGCTGATTCTTAATTATATTCACAATGTTTTGCTACCATCACCATCATACTTTACCAAAACTTTTCCATCATACGCAATAGCAATTCTGTACCCCTTAAGCATTAGCTCCCCATTTTCCACACACACCACAGCCCTGGTACCTGGTAATCTTCTTTCTGTTTCTATGAATTTGTGTATTCTAGTTATTTCATATAAGTGAGATCATACAATATTTGTCCTGTTGTGTCTGGATTATTTCATTCAAATGATGTCTTCCAGATTCAATCATGCTGTAGCATATATCAGAACACCATTTCCTTTTACAGCTATAAATATGTACCATATTTTGTTTATCAATTCATCTGTTGTTGGACAGATGTAACTGGGGTTGCTTCCATCCTTTGGCATGCATGAGTAATGCCACTATGAACATCAGTGTGCAAATATCTGTTTGAGTCCCTGCTTTCAATCCTAGTAATGGGATTGCTGGATCATATAGTAATCCTATACTTAATTTTCTGAGGAATCACCAAACTATCTTCCACAAAAGGTACACAGTGACTGCACCATTTTGCATTCTCACCAACAATGAATGAGTATTCCTATTTCTCCATATCCTCTCCAACACTTGTTATTTTCTGCTTTGTTTTGTTTTTTTAATAGCAGCCATCCTAGCAGCTGTGAAATGGTGTGTCATTGGGGTTTGATTTACATTTCCCTAATGGCTAATGATATTTAGCATCTTTTAATGTGCTCTTTGGGCATTTGCATATCTTCTTTGGAAAAATGTCTATTGAAGACCTTTGCCCATTTTTAACCTGGATTGTTTGTCTTTTGATTTTTGAATTGCATCAGATTTTCATATATTCTGGATAGAAACACTTAGCAGATGTATGGTTTCCAAGCATTTATCCCCACTCTGTAGGTTGTCTTTTTGCTTTCTTTATAATGTCCATTGATGCACAGATATTTTTAGTTTCAATGAGGTCCACTTTTTTCGTTTTTTCTTTCTTTTTTTTTTTTTTTTTTTTTTTTTTTTTGGTGTAAGGTCTAAGAATTTTTTGCCTAATACAAGGTCCTGAGTATATTCCCCTATGTTTTCTTCTAGGAGTTTTGGTTTTTATAAGTACTTCTTTGATCCATTCTGAGTTAATTTCTGTATATAGTATGAGGTAGGGATCTACCTTCATTCTTTTGCATGTGGGTATCTGGTTTTCCCAACACCATTTATTGAAGAGATTATTCATTCCCCATTGAGTGGACTTGGCACCTTTGTCAAAAATCAATTGGTCATGCTATAAGGGCTTATTTCTGAAATCTCAATTTTATCCCATTGGCACATATCTGTCCTTGTGCCAGTACCACACTTTTGATTACTGTAACTTTGTAATTAGTTTTCAAATCAGGCAATATGAATCCTCCAAGTTTGTTCTTTTTCTAAATGGTTTTAGCTATTAGGTGTCCCTTTCTCTTCCATATGAATTTGTTGTTTGCCTTTTCCATTTCTGCAAAGAAGGCTGTCAGAATTTTGATTGGGATTGCATTATGTCTGTAAAATGCTTTGGGTAACATTGATATCTTAACAATATTGAGTCTTTCAAAAAATACACAAACACAGAATTTCTTTCCATTTATTTAGGTCTTTTTAAATTTCTCTCAGCAATGTTTTATAGTTTTCTATGTCCATAAGATTTTTACTTCTTTGGTTAAATTTATTCTGAGATATTTGACTCTACTAGTTGCTATTGTAAATGGAACTTTTCAGATTGTTCATTGCTAGTATATAGAAACATCACTCATTTTTGTGTGTTGATCGTGTACCTCACCACTTTGCTGAATTTGTTTATTCTAGTAGCATTCTTTTAGATTCTTTTGGATTTTCTCTATATAGGATCATGCCATCTGTAAACAAAGAAAGTTTTATTTTCTTTTCCAATTAGAATGCCTTTTATTTCTTTTTCTTGCCTAATTGCTCTAGTTAGAACTTCCAGTACAATGTTGAATAACATTGGTGACAGTAGGTATCCTCATTTTGTTTTCAGTCTTTCACAATTGAATATGACATTTGTTGTATTATTTTTTGTTTCTTCTTTTACATTTTTGTAGGTTTTTAATATTTTCCCTTTCCTGAGCTGAGGAAGTTTCCTTCTATTCCTAATTTTCTAGGTGTTTTCATCAAGAAGGGATGCTGGATTTTGTTAAATGTTTTTTCTCCACCAATTGAGATGATCATGTGGCTTTTTTCTTTTGTTCTATTAATGTGGCATATTGCATTAATTTATTTTTATATGTTGAACCACACTTGCATTCCTGAGAAAAATCCCACTTGATTGTGGAATATGATCCTTTTGACATGCTGTTAGATTTTGTTTGTTAGGTTTTTTTTTTCTTTTCTTTTTCTTTGAGGATTTTGCATCTGTGGTGGTCTGAAGTTGTATGTACCCCAGAAAAAAAAAACATATTTTTAAATTTAATCCACTCCTGTGGGCATGGACCAATTTAAGTATGACCTTTCGATGAGGTATTTCAATTAAAGTGAGCCCCACTTCAATCAGGATGGTCTTAATCCTACTATTGGAATCATTTATAAGAGAATGAAACTCAGACAGAGAGAAAGCCACAGAAGCTGGTTTCAGTGGAAACCAGAAGAGAAGGGAAAGGCCAGAAAAGGGTGCCATATTTGCCTTGCCATCTGACAGAAGAGCCAGGGATCACAGGCAGCCAAAACCAGGACACCAGTCTTCAGGAAGAAAGCATCACCTTGCTGATGCCTTGAATTGGACTTTCAGCCTCAAAGCCGTAAGCTGATAAATTCCCATTATTTCAGCCAGCCCATTTATGGTATTTGCTGGAGCAGCCTAGGAAACTAAAACAGCATCTATATTCATAAGCAATATTGATCTGTAATTTTCTTTTTCTTGTTATATTGTTATTTGGCTTTGGTATTAGGGTGATGCTGGCTTCACAGAATGAATTATGAAGTTTCTCTCCTTTTCAATTTTTTTTCAAGTGTTGGATGAGGATTGGTGTTAATTCTTCTCTGAATGTTTGGTGATGTTCACCAGTGAAACCATCTGGTCCTGGACTTTTTCTTGTTGGGAAGTTATTGGTCTGTTAAGAGACCTTCGATTTCTTGCACATTATTTCAGAAAGAAACATTTCAATGTCAGCTGTTGTGCATTTTTGGATGCAGGGAGTGAGAAATTGCCTGGTGTTTATGGCATTTGATAAAGGCCCTCAGCTTCTCCTCAGTATCAGTGGATCTAGAACAGGAAGACTGGCCTGCCCCTGTTCCTTTCTTTGCTTTTAAAACAGACCAAAAGGAAACTAAATCCATGTACAAGGAGGAATTAATTTTTTAAGCCAGGGAGAATGGTGAGAAGGTCAGACTTTTTCCATGTAATTCCATTTTACTGTTGACAAGAGAGAAGTTTTAGAGCTTGGGAGTTGTATATTAAAACTTTCTCAGGGGCAGTTAAATATAATTTTAAGAGGACATTTGCCCTTTTGAATATTGAATTGTTTTGGTGCCATCACTGCTAATTAAAAGATTCTGTGTGGATTTTATAATGCATAGAGATTAATTATTTCAGTGGAGAATATTGGAACCTGTTGTTCAGAACACTTGGGGATGAAAAAGGAGACAGACCAATGCTGATGATAGTGATCTTATATGATTAATAAGAGTGAGTGTCGATGGATGTTAGAAAAATATTTGAAATTTGGTAATGGATAGGGAAAGGACTTGAAGGAAAATTACCTCAGGACCTGTGATGGTTAGGTCCATGTGTCAACTTGGCCATGTGATGGTGCCCAGTTGTCTGGTAAAGCAAGCACTGGCCTAACCATTACTGCAAGGACATTTGTGGCTGGTTAATAAACCAGAAGGCTGGTTTATTAAATCATCAGTCAATTGGCTGCAGCTGTGACTGATTACATTCATTGAAGGCTGTGTCTTCCACAATGAGAGAATGCAATCAGCTGGATTTAATCCAATCAGCTGAAGACTTTTAAGGGAGACAGATACAGGACCTTCACTTCTTCTTCAGCTAACCAGTGGAGCGTTTCCTGAGGAGTTCGTTGAAGTTACCAGTTCATTTCCTGAGAAGTTCATCGAACACACTCATTGAAGTTCGCTGCCTGAGGAGTTCATCAAACATCTTCATTGGAGTTGCTAGTTTGCTGCCTGCCCTACAGAATTTGGATTCATGTATACCCACAGTTACGTGAGTCGCTTTTATAAAGTCTTGTATTTATAGGTATCTCTTGTTGATTCTGTTTCCCTAGAGAACCCTAACTAATAAAGGACCCCAATATGTCAAAAACTCATGTAAGTTTCAAATTTAAAGGAAATTTTTAAATCATCCAGTTCCATCTGAATTCAAAGCCACCACTCAAGTCCAAGCCACCATCATCACTTGCCCAGACTGCATCAGTACTGGTCCTTGCATCCATAGCCTTTCACCAAACAATTTCCTTATATCAGCCAAGAGAAATATTTTACAAATAAAATCAGCTTTTATCTCCTTAAAATCCTTTGTTTCAGCTAGCTTTTAGACTGAAGTCCAAAATCCTGTGTCTTGACTTTCTCCTCGCTTTTTGCATCCTAGTAGCACTGGTCTTCTCCCAAGCTACACCAACATAGCTACTCTATTCCTTCTCACATACTCTTCCCTCTGATTAACCACTTATCACCAACACTTTACGAGGCTAACTCCTACTCATTGCCTACTTTTGGCTTATAGGTATTACCTGACCTCACATCCCATCTAGATTAGACCCTCTAGTATTTTCTTTCATAGGTCCCTGTGCTTTTCCTTCATTGTCCTTATCATATTTGTTAATTGTATAGTTATCTGAATAATTACTTGATATGTAAAAACTCCCACACTCTATGTGCCGTAATGCAGTTACTGCGTCTGTTTTTCACTAAATGTAATTCTTTTACCTACTCTTGCACCTAGCATAGTAAAGGTGCTTAATAAATATTTATGAATGAATAAAAAGGAGAGAAGGATTGGAAAAACAAGGGGAGGAAGGTAGGAAGGAAAGTAGAGTGTTATCAATTAATGAAAGCATAGCCAAGCCAAGTGCTATGGACTATTCCATTGTTCTCAACAGAGATTTAAAAATAAATAAAAATTATGGGGAAGTTGAAGTGGTGGAAATATTATAAAATGGGAAAATCTGGAGTAAGACCAGCTTTAGTCATCAATTTGCTCTCAAGCCTACCTCTTATCCACCCATCACCAAATTCATTTTTGGAGCAATAAATAAACCTATGTAAAAGATCCACCTAAAGTGGGTTCCTGTTTCTCAAGAGACCCTTCCGTATGGGGCCAAAGTCAGAATGTTAAAGCTCTGATCCCTGAACCCTGATCTGGAGGGAACCTGGATGTCTTATCTACTTAATTGTGGGTTATAAAGAGTGATTATAAGCTTTGACTTTTGTAAAGAGGATAAACTTAGCAATTCTGATCCAAAGACCCTGCTGTCACTCATCTCCAGGCCAGTCAATGTCTCTGTTTCCCTTACAGACTGCAATTTGAGCAAACTGTTCAAAGGAGAAATGTTTTTTAGAGCCCTGCCTTGATGAGCCTGGCTTAATTTACGCAGAGTCTTGATTAAAGAGCTACAAGCAAAGAGCCTTTAGGTTGGGACATTGGACTCAAAAAATGAGTCTGAAAAACATGAAATATCTATCATCAGAAAATAGACAAACTAGTCTTGCTATTAAATAAAATGTACAAAAATAAATGTTTAAAATAGATGAAGATAATGGTGAGAGATGGTGCAGATCCACCACTCCTCACCCACCTACACCGTGCATAATCCAATCAAGGATTTTACAACCCTTATACATAAAATCCACACTATCTTTAGTCCAAAAATAGTTGTACAAAAATATATTTAGTCATTCCACTACCATGAAAATGGAAAGGATAATGAATATGCTTCATAATTGGGAAGATTTTCTAGCCAGACTCCAGATTTTTCTTGGGCTTTTTTGGTTCCCATTATTTAAATTATCCTCAAATATTCTAAATTTTAAAATGCATTTTTGCATTTTTCCAAAATGAAAAATTAGAAAAATAGAGAAAAATATAAATAAAAATCCTTTAAGATATATTTTAGCTATTTGTACTTGTAGATGTGTGCGTGAATAGCATATAGGATAAAATATATGCATAAATTATATGTCATGGTATATATAGTTATGTAATGGTATAAAGCATATACATCCTTTGCTCATTTATCTATCCTTTCTTAATCAACTGATAGATTATATAAATGGTCCCAATTTTTCCCCTGCTACACTCTTTTGCAATGTAATCTATAGCTCTTTCCATCAAGAGACCTATTTCTCCAAGCCTTAAATCTAGTATAGCCTCGTGACTTTTTGTGACCAATGGAATGTTGAGCCAGTTCTGAGCATGGGCCTCAAGAGGAGTTGCAGCTTCTGATGTCTTACTGGGAATAATGTCAAGCTGCCATGTTAACGATCCTGGACCAGTCTCTTTGATAATGAAAGACATATGACTTACTTGTTCCCATTGCCTTGGCTGACATTCAGCCAATCCCCAGAAGCAGAGCCTCCAGGTATCCAACAGCTGATCCCAAAACACAAGCGAAACCACCTGTGCCCAACCCAAATTGCTGACCCACAATATCATAAGCTAAATCAATGTTGTTGAAGCCACTAAGCAATAATTATCTGATATATCCATCTCTGATGCTCTTCTGAAAAAATTTTTTTAAAAGAAAAAGGAGTTCTTCATATTTCACCCCACTATGTAAAGCACGATGTGGTCAAAGACCTCTGTTAGCATCATCTGACCGAATCCTAACCCTGCCATTGACTAGAGGTGTTTATTGCAAACATGTCCAATATATTTTCTGAGTTTCAGTTTCCAACCTGCAAACAGAGATTGTGTTGCATGCCCTTTCTATATTGATGGTTGGTGAAAAACAAATGAAAAATCAAATATAAAATTGCTTTGTATGCTTTAAACAAATTTGCTCTCCTCTGGGTTTTTGTTTTTTTTTCCCAGAAAAATCCATGAGTTGAGTGGCTAGATAATATTCAAATATCAATCTGGCTTAAAGTGTCTGTAATATTATTATTGTTGATATTATTATTGTTGATTATTCTTTTGTTATTTTTATTGTAAACTCTAAATCAAGGTCCATTTCCCTGTCCTATGAAGTTCTGTGAGGAGGTCACAATGTAACTATTTCTGTTATAACACATTCTCCCATCGCACAGATACTTACAGTGAACCCTCTTAAGACCATAACATATGCAGATCTGATTTCCTAATCCATATTGAAAACCCAAAGGTAGAGTGGAGTTTAGGCATACATTTTGTGAGCAAGCACTTCTCAAGTGCAATTTTAAGAATGGAAAACTCTTATACCTAAATATTTCTCCCTCTGCTCTCTCATTTGTGAATCCACCCCTTTACTTAAGGTAGAAATTCTCAAAGTATTGACCAGAGGCAAAATTAAAATGATCTGGAAGAGTTCGTAAAAATAAATAAAAATCGCTGTTTTGCTTCTACTAAATCAGAATCTTTGGAAGTAAACACAATTAAACAAGCACTGCTGGTGATTCAGGAGCAAGCAAAAGTTTGAGAGCTTTTAGCTGTAGTTTTCAATCTCCTCAGAATCCAGAAGAATGGACAAACCACTATCCAGTCTCTCAACATGTTTATATCTGCTTCTTTGATTAAAATGACTTATTTTATTGCTTTTTGATTTTAAAGAGAATCTTGGGCAAATAGTCAATTCTCATTGGAGACATTAGAGAGAGATGACTTTGGTCCCTGAGATGGAGACTGAAAAAAGTCTGAGCGAAGATTCCAGACAACAAGACAATGCTGGAGTCTTAGAAGGGCCAAGGTGGAGAGGAAGAAACAAAGAAAAGTGTTGTAGGAAAACAAATAGCTCATGTTTTCCTAGGGCTAACCCATGCTAAAAGTATCTGGGAATCATGCTGCTTGGATTAGTATGGTTTAAAGATAATTGCTCTCAGGACTTACCACCAATTTGAGGTATCACTAGTCTAGAAAGGATAGCAAGTATAAAATTTAAAGCCAACAGGAGATCCTATAACTTCTCAGCATTGTAGCTGTCCAAAGCCAGAAATATCATTTGCTCTTTTCTTTGCCAGATTTGCTAGTAAGATTTTTCTTGGGTCAGTAGCTGAGAATACTTTCTTTGTTTCTTTCAGTCTCTAATTCAGGGCCTCCTTCGTGAAGACTTGGCCTCACTTCTTGGCAAATGAAATAACCACCTACACTGTGAGAATTATACCTTCCATTTTTACCAATCTGAGTTCATTCCTTCAGGTTACATAGAATACTGCTTTCCAAAGGAGGATAAAAGGAAGAAAGAAAAAAGGAAAATAAAGATGGGGGGCAGAGAGAAGGAAGGAAACTGATATTTATTGAGTACCTGTATCATGCACATTCACAAACAACCCATTAATCCTCACAAAAACCCAATGAGGCAGGCATGATTTCCCTATTTGCAAATGATTATGAATCATTCTTCAAATAGATGGGATTCAAACCTGGTTAAATCTGGTCTCAAAGGCAGTAATTCTTCAACTTCCTTAGAATCCAAGTTTGAAAACAAATATCCCTGGGAGTGAAGAAAGGGAATTCTTATCTGTCAACACAGTCAGGTGAATACAAATAGCTCTGATCCTTCTGGATCCTTCCGGAGAGGCATTTTGAAGAGAAAACTCTTGTCTAAGTCAATGCTTTTAAAATTGTGGATGGTTACTCATTAGTGAATCATGAAATTGTTGGGTATCAACCAACAATATTTAATGAAATATACAGTGGAGTAGAAACCAAATAAAAAATTTTTATGGGGTGTCATGTAGAGCAACAATAGCAAGAATAAGTATTTTTCCTGTAAATCCTTTAAAAATTATATAGATATATGCATGTACACTGAGTTACAGTGTAATATGAATCTTTTTAATGTGATTTGTTGTGAAAAATGAAAGTTTGAAATTTGGCCTAGAAAATAGGAATATTGCCCCAGGAAGGGAAATTAGTTCAGAGAGAGATAGGCCCAAAAGGGCCCTGAAAGGAGAAGAGGATCAACACTACAGCAAAGTTTACAGGTGTTTGGGTTTTATAGATTTTGTTGTATAGTTCTTCTCCTCACTTTTCAGCTAATAAAGGCATTGACGTGCAGAGGTGAAAAGTTCCTGTAACAAAGGCAGGTCAGGGTCTGCAGACGCCAATCGCCTGTGAGGAACTGGATCTTACATTAAACTGCTATTCGGGTTTTCCAGTTTTATTCTATATGTGCAGGATCAACATCGATTTCCTTTTTATTATGCACTGTCCAAAATGGATGAGGTGTTTCTCATTATCTCTCCCTTGAAGAACATACTCATCATTTATTCAGGATTTGCTGAGATATATGTTCTTTATTTTCTTACTTGCTCGGGAAAAAAAAAATCCTGCTACATTTTCTTCCCCCATTTGGAGCACATAAAGAATGACTGATAATAGATAATAAGCATCAGCTGTGCTTCTGTCTTGCCTATTGAAAAGGCCAAGGAGAAGTGTAATGAGCCTTAATATATGGAATAAATATCAGTGCACAGGGCTAGCCATTTAGGATATCATTCTAGCCTCAAACTGTCACAGAAAAAAGAGAATCATACAATGGAATTTGGTATGACTGTTTCTTAGTTATGACTTGATTTGGCCACTAATAACCATTTGTCAAACCTACAACATGGGAATCATTAGCAACAGTAATTCCTGTTATCTGTGTAATGATTGAAAGACCACTTCAAAGTAAGCTTACATATTTATCTTCTTTTCTTTCTTATAACAGCCCTATGTGATTGGGGGAGTATTATCTCCATTTTTACAACTGAGAAAAATGAGGCTCAGATTAGTTAAGTTTTATTTATCCAAGAACACACGAGTTAGTTTCAAAATTGGAATAAAATCTGTAACCATTGACTCCCAGCCCTACATCCTTCCCAACAGATAACAGTGCCCTCAATTAATTTTGTCTTGTAATATACTTCTCTGTTTCCCCACTTGACCTGTCTCACAAATGTATTTTTACAAGTTTGTGTTTAAAGGAGGAAAGAAGGAAATGGAGGGTGGAGTGATTATTCTGTCACATCTGCTGAATGCAGTTAATTCATTGGCTTCCTGAATATGAAGTGGTCTAGAGGAATATGTATCTATTTATGTAACAATCACATATGCTGGGAAAATGTATGTGGTTGAAATACAGATCCGTTGGTTTCAATTCTCATATTGGTTTAAGTAAATTATATGTTAGGCCTCAGCCAACAAATATATCCGTTACAGTTAAACTTTTCTAGTTTGGTTAAAGGACCCCAGTTTTATTCAGCAGTGCACATATATCAGGTTATGTAAAATTAATAGCTGAAGTTCATTCATATGGTTTTAATTAGTATGCATGGGTTGGGACGAAAAAATAAAGCAAGAGCTCTGGCCTTGATTATAACTGTATCTGCTCCAGTATCAGTGTCTGCATTGGCAAATACACGTTGGCTTCACTTAATACGTGTTCGTTCAAGGAAACGATGCCTTGGCCTAATTTAACATTGAAGGCTTTCATTAAAATATATTGTTTGTCTAAATACCAGTTTAGTTGACTTTATTTAATTATCCACGACTATTTACAGGGCCTGGAATATAATTATATATGTTCAAAACTATTTGATTGTGTTCTGTTTCAAAGAAAATAGATTCGTTTTTGTGAGAAATTCTTGGAACCTTTAAAAAACTGTACTGCGTCCAAGTTTATGTATTTGTCTCCAAACATTGCTTGTGGAGTCTGACTGACTCGTTTTCTTTCCCAGGAAATAGAACCCTTTGAGGGGAAAAGCATTACTTGCTGGGCAATAATGTTCTCCTCAGGTGGTTGTTGAACTTTCTCATCAAGACCAGAAGGAGAAGAGACTTTTATAAACTCAGTGATTTATTTTACTCTTCAGGGCCAAAATAAGTTCCCACCTCCACTGTGACCCTTCCATGAACATCAGAGTTCTGAGTGAGAATTCTCTTGCCCATACAACTACATTGTCATTGTAGTAGGAAGACCATGCTCTGAGTACTCTAAATCCTCAGTTTCCTAGCTTTTTTTCTTACACACAGTAAAATCCTCATGGTGTTTGTTGATAAAGGTAGGAGCTGCTGGGTGAATACAAGCTACTCTGAGCTAATATGAGGTATATTCAATAGCATGATCACCTAACCCCCAGGTGAGCCCCCCTGTTGGAAGGGACAGACATCCCAAAGAGTTGGTGGCAGGAGGAAGCCTGGCCTAGCATGTGACATCAGTAGTAGGCAGAGGTCTGCAATGACAGATATCAGCTGCAGAGAGCACCACTGTGGACAGCACATGAATACTACTAAGGCTGGAATAAGTCCAGATACACCGATGGAGGACATGGCTCCAGTCCTGGGGAGTAGCAATGATATAAAGCAGAAATCTAGGCTGGGGCTTGGGTTGAGAAGAGTGGTTGCCATTTATGAAGTCTAAAGTATATGTCAGGCCTTGGGCTAAGAGCATAGTTTCTAGAATAGTAGAGACCTGGACACATCACAGCAAAGCCCCCTCTTAGCTGCATAACCTGAGGAAAGCTTTCTATCTATCTGAATCCAAATTTTCTCTTCTCAAAAGGAACCAAGGTTTAAAAAGTGGTTATCGTCATGCCTGACAGATGGATAGGGTCAGTAATGTAAATTTCTATCCTCATTGTCCATTGTCTTGATCCTCTCTACAACCCTTCAATACATGGATTATTTTCTACATTATAGTCATCAAAAAAATTTGAGACTAATAAATAATAGCTTACTCAAGTCCACTCAACTAGTAAGTGGTGTAGCTGGGAATCTAAATCTTCCCAATTTCCGAAGATGTGAAACACATGAGCATGTAACTAGGTAAAGGCCAGCAGCACACTGGCTAAGAGTATGATTAGTTCAAAATATTTGGGCAGGGCCCAGCTTGATAATGGGGATAAAATGGCTTAGCTATGGATATTGGGGAATATCCAGAAAATGAAGCCAGACCACTCAATCTAACCCATTTGTAGACATTATCTTTCTTTTCCATTCTTTCCTTCTCTTCTACTGTCTTCAAATCTTACTGGTTTGTCTCAAGATCTGGGATCCAAACCATATGGCCAAGCACCTGATGAGAAAGGGTGCCACGTATTCTGGCCATAAATTCAGAGATACCTTCACAAATTATCTTGGTGTCAGAAACCCACAATAAAATAGTGATTGCTTTTGATCCTCAAGTACTTTTAGTACTTTTAGCCTACAAAATGTCTTCTATTAAAATGCAAAGGTCCCTTGGGGGAGAGAGAAAGTTTTTAAGCTATTATCAGTTAAACTCAAAGTGGGTAGTTTATGAAAATTGAGATAGAAAATTTTAAAGAATTGAAGAACATAGAATATGTTTCTGGCAAAAAAGGAGAAACCACAAGGAAGAGAATGGTGTAGAAAGGGGTCACTGGAGGTTTGTCACATTTTTTTTTTTCTGAGATTTGGTGTTGCTTTGGGGTCACATGCCCTTCTATCCCTCCCCTGTCTTGCTCTCTCCTCTGCTCCCACTACTCTCCTTCATACAACCCTTCCTCTCTCCAGATTTCAAAAACAACATGAGAGTGTTGACCAAGACTGCGGGGACAATGAAGAAATGTTAGAGATGTGAGAAACATTAGTGAAGTTTGCATTTAAAAATTTCTTAATAATTGCTGACTTTATAGGAGAGTTGGCTAAGACATAGAAGTTGAGGTCATGGTTCACATCCAAACTTTGCCACTTTTTATCCTCTCTGAGCTCCAGATTTCTTATCTCAAAATTACAGAGAAACCTAACTTTGGTTAGCCATGAGGACACTGCATGGGAAGCCCCTGGCACAGGGGCTGACACACCCTAAGTGCTCAGCACATGGTAGCTAATAATAATAGCAACTGCATTAAGCCTCATGGTGGACTCTTCTCTGGGTTCGGACTTCACTCCTTCCAACATTCTGGACTCAGGTCATGTTCTTTAGATTAGGAGAGAGAGTGAAGGCCAGAGTAAAACAGAGTGAAAGAAATCACTCTCAGGAGGTGAGAAGGACTAGACTGCAAAGGGCATCCATGTAAATAGATTGTACTCCCTCCAAAAGAAGATTGTCTAAATCGGTTCCCCAGAGAAAGAGGCCAGAGGGAGAATCTGTGACTATGTTACATTTAGGGAAGGTGCTTTCACAAGTGGAAGAAATAAACTAATAAGTGGAAAGGTTATATAATCTCATTTAATTGGAAAACTGACTCTAAACTATTTGGATCAGGTCTAAGTACTAAGAAATACTTTTTAAATAAAATTAAAAAGCAGTTATAAGCAGCCCAGTGAATGCTTGGAGCCCGTGAAATTAAACCCATGCACTTAACTCACAATGCCACAGGCTGTTAACCAACCAAGAGTCTAGTGACATATACATTCAAAAGGACTGGGCTATGTCCTAAGGCTACAAGAGGCAAGAAATCTTTAGCTGTAAGCACTGGTCCCTGAACACCTGATGATAAGGAAGAGAAAGGAGAACTTTAAAACCGAAGAGTACTGCTACCCAAATCAGAGACTATTTCTTTAGAAGGAGATAGCCAAGAATTGGTTTGTAGGAAATTTTCTTGTATATCATGATGAATGTGGGAGAAATTAGTGTTCATTGGAGACCCTGGTTGAAGGGAATTCATAGTCTCCTCTGAAGGGCCAAGCCAGGAGGAGAAAATAACCATGACAAAGAGCATGAGATGACAATAGGGGTTTAAAATGTAAATAATGGTATTGTCACTTTTTTGTATCAAAGAACTTTTGGGAATCTCCTTTTTGGCAAAACAAACAAACAAACACAAAAGAAAATAGTGCTGACTGTCCCAAGACCAATAATTAATGGGAAGGATGCTGTTTGTGAGCCGCTCATTGGTTCTAGAAGTTTGAAACAGCCAGTGAATGCCTGACTGCCCATCCCCAACTATTGGGTAGGTTGTAGAGCAGAGCAGAAACTGTCCCTCCTCTAACCCCACATTGTCAGTATCTACAATCTGAACCCTCTGGAATCCCCTCCCATCTTATCCTCACTGGGTGGGACTTACCTGACCCTCCTGCCACCCTGTACCACCCCTTTCCCTCTTATCTGGTTTCTCTCTCTCCCTCCCTGTCTCTCATCACTTTCCAGCACAGCTCCTTATGGTACAAACTCTAAGCATTGTGCGGTATCCCCTAAGAGCACCCAGACTGCACCTTCATCTCTGTGTTGCTGAAAAATATCTCATCCCTTTGATCCATCCTACCAGTTGCTTCCACAGTCATCATGTGCTACTGTGGAACAAGCTTGCCACTTATAACAGCTCTGTTATTTTCCTCTGTCTCCTTAGGTGAGCTTCTTCATCTGTGTTTCATTTCCTCTCCCACTGACAGAGAAAGGAGTGCTTCCTTTACTTACCTTAGTTTACTCTCAGGAGTCCCAGAGAATCCAAATTCATATATAAATGAATGTGTTTTTTCATTCATCCAATCTGCAAATTTATGGAGTGCTTATCATGTGAAAATGATTAGAAAGCAGAGAAATTATTCTATGAATATTGTGAGGCTTCAACTTAGTGTGGGTCTATGGGGAAGAAATCTACCACACTGGTATTTGGGGCAGGGCGGGGGGCGGGGGCTTTCTGAAACAAACTACTGATAATTTCTCACTTTTCATACACTGTGGGTACCATCTTCAGACTTGCCTGAGCAAGAAACACTGTTCTTCATGTTTCCCAACCTATGGAAGAGGGTAGAGAGTAAAGGGGAAGTGGGTACAGAGCAGCTGGCTTTTCGCTGGAGGAAATGACCACTTTGCTCCCCAGGGAAAATAAAGCCATACAATTACAGCATTCTATACAACTGCCATCCCAAGACTACCAATCCAGATCACAACAGCCCTGTTCCAGTTTCTAATACTGCAGTTATGCAGAATGCCAGAAATGGATTGGCTTTTATAAAAGGCCGTTATTTGGTTACAAAGTTACAATCTGAAGGCTATAAAGTGTCCAAGGTAAGGTATCAACAATCGGGTACCTTCACTGAAGGATGGCCATTGGTGTCTGGAAAACCTCTGTTAGCTCGGAAGGCACGCTCCCAGGTGGTGTTTCAAAATGGTGTTCTCTAAAATGTTGCTCTTGGGGTGTTTTGTCCTCTCCTAGCTGCTGCTGCTCTTCAAGATGTCACTCTCAGTTGCTGTGAGGTCCTTCTGTCTCCTTTATAGGACTCCAGTGATCCAATTAACACCCACCCTGAATGGGCGGGGTTACACCTCCATGGAAATTATCCAGTCAAACGTTCCACTCCATGGAAACACTCAGTCAAAGGATTCCAACCTAATCAACATTAATAAGTCTGACCCCAAAAAATTACATCCAAGATAATGGTGTTTTAGGGGTCATAGTACATCCAAACTGGCACAATCCCCAATGCTGGAAATGCCCCCAATGTATGGACACTTCTGAGAGTTCCATAGAGCTCCTCCATCTCACAATCAAAGGCTTGACTTTCACATTCTGGATACTAAGAATGGTGAGCATCCTGGAGTCCTCACGGTGGAAGAAAACGCTGCTGCCTGCCTGCTGACATCAACACTGCAGAGGCCTGCATGCAGAGAGGGAACCTGGAGCTTCCTTACTCCATATGCATTAGCCACACTGAGCCCAGTTCTGTCATTAGTGGCTCATTCTCACTCTGAGTCCAAATTCTCCCATCAGCTATTTCCCAGTGCTACCAATCAATTTCTGTACCCCATTCTTAAAATCTATGGCAGGAGAAGCATAAATATTTAAGGAAGAAAAGGAGCAAGTGCAGGGGTAGTCAAGGCCACCTGTGGTGCCAAGAGGGCAAGGGAAATTCCTCACAGATGGGCATTTTTACAAACTTTGCTCAGCAAGCAAGACCCTGCTGGAGTATTGTCTGGGATACACTGGAGCTGGATGCTGTGTTTAAATTATCTACCTTTAAAATTAACAAGGCCAGAATCAAGACTATGTCACCAAATGCAGCCATTAAAATCAAGGCAAGTGGGAGGGACAATGTATGCAGGGTAATTTAATTCAGACACTTGCTGAAATAATTTATGCTCTGGAGCCTTTGCAGTCAAAAGGGAATTGACTGTCAGGGAAGTATGAAACATCCTGGAGTTAAGTCAGAAATTTCAAATGCCATATCTGGACCTTGGAGATTTGCTATCTGGTATGTCCACGTTTTATGAGCCTTACAACCCCTGGACACTAATGTTAACTGTATATAAATAGGTGAGTAGAAAATTCACTAAAATCAGTGCATTTCATGTGAAACTGAGGTGCTGCAGACAGCATATTTTACTATGACTTTCAACAAAGCCACCTCCTTGCCCCTGACCCCAAATTGTTAAGTCATCAGCATCACATGGTGATTCTGTGATCTGCCAGACCTGGGTTCAAATCCTAGTTCAGCCACTTAAGAGTTTCTGACCCAAGTCATATCACCAAACTTCTTGGTAAAATGGGATAATACCAGCTTCTTCTGCCTACTTGGATTTTTATGAAGATTTAATTAGTTAATGCATATAAAGCACTTGGTAAAGTGACATTTTGGTGCTTCATATTATGATTATCTTAAGTTTTATTGTTCATAATGATTTTTGTCTTTTCAGCTAGAAGTGACCTGGGGTTGTCTAAAGCTAGAACATCTTTCCATTTTTCTGCTTTGATACCTAATAGATATCTGTAAAGCATTTTAAGCTATTCAGTAAAATATACTAAAATGAAATATATTTTCCAAGAGCCGGAAGAACAGTAGATGTACATCCAAACAAGTATATGCCAATCAATTCTAGCATTAAAGATGCATATAAATAAAAGATAATGCCTCAGGACCTCAGCTGATAAATCTAAAATCATCCTAAACCTTAAGTTTTGCTTATATTGAAGAGGTAAAACCTTGTCCACTATACTCTTGAAAGATTCTTCTGTGGAGCTCTTTATGTGTGGAGTGTTAAAGTATCCAGAGTAACGCAGCATTTTAAAACCAAAACAAGTTTTTCCCTCAGTTTTCCAGAGAAGGGCAAGAGTAGGAGGGTTTCCTGTGTAAAAATGTCAGACCTGACCTCACGTACCACAAGGGTAGGGGCCAATGGTATAGAGGCGCACAATTCCCTAGTGACACATTCTATTTCAGGAAGTTCTTGGGCCTTTGCACTCACTTTTTAGTGGTTCACCATTCATTCATCTGATCCTGCAAAGAGTTTCTACATTACTCTGTCTTTTGTTTAAAAAAAAAAAAAATTCCCTGAGATTTGTTCAATGTTTTCACAGTCAATTAAAGTAATTTTAGCTGGAATAAGCTGGAGAGGAAGGCAAGGCTGGTTAATTTTATTATTTTTATTGTTATTATTATTATTATTCTGCTTAGCTGAAGGTTAACTAGAAAACATTTGTGTAGTTTTTACTCTTATTGTTTAAAATATGTAAGCATGTTTTCTTACCTTAGAAATTACAATATTGCCCCAAGGCCCACTTTGTGTGTTGTGTGTGTGTGTTTTGTTGTTGTTGTTGTTTGTTTGTTTGTTTGTTTTATGTGAAAGAGTAGGACAAGATTATCTATAAGGTTCCTTTTATTTTTCATATTCTGTTACTCTGATGCAGTAGATAACCTACCAAGGGTGAGAGGAACCCCAGTGCATGCTCTACAATGCCATGCTTATTAAAAATAATGCTTCTGCTGATGACTTATATTAATATATTGTCTTTACAGATTCCCTACAACCAGATTGATGGTGTGGTAGTGGGCAAAGGCTCAGACACAGGCCAGCTGAGGCACAGCAGGGCAGAAGAATCCAAGAATGCCTGGTGGGCGAGGGCACCAGGAGAGTCCATCTCAGAGAAACAGCCCACATCAGAGGTGATTCCCTCTCAGGCTCCCCTCTAAGGATCAGCAGAAACACTTTAGTGCCTTTGCTGTGACTTCAAAAGGACAGAGTTAGTCCTTTAATCTTCAATTAGCAGATTAGCAGAAACCTGAAACCAGAGAGGAGGGTTATCAACCATTTGGATTTTATTTCCAGCCTAACTCCCTTCTAATTCGTGGTTACCTCCACCCTGTAGTCAGCCAACAGGTGCCAGAAAGATGGATGCATTTTGTGGACATTTTGATTCTGGAGGGGGTTGAGGGAAGTAATGGAAAAGATTTGGAACTGATCTTGGCTGATTCTTCAGAAATGCTGAATGTTTACTTTGAAATCCACCATTGCCTGGATACTTGTCATGGTTCATAAAAGAGATCTACAGCTCCATTATCTCTGAGATGCCTGTGTGTAATTCCTGTTAGTGTGAGCAAGGGTTGCAGCAGCAGAGCAAGTTGGGAGCCTCGTCTTTGTCTTGCTCTAAAGAGTGATGTTGAAAATCAGCTTTCAGGTAAACTGTGGAAAGGTCAATCAATCCATCTAAAGATTTAGCAAATTGTTCTCCACCATAGATTCAGAATGTCTGTGGTAGGAAGAAATTTGAAACCAATCAAGTCCAACTCTCTCATCTTACAGATGAGGAAACTCAGTGGTAGAGAGCACACCACATTTGCACAAAGCCAAGATGCTCGGCATATGTGGGTTGTCCTGACTGTATCCCAGGACCCCAGCTTCTCTTTCAGTGTTCTTTATTCACAGTGTAACATTTGGTCCTAATAGAAATTTAAGAATTTAACAACATAACCCCAAACAAAGGAGTACAAAATGGTCATCTATTTCTAGAAAGATGGGGGTATCAAGGACTAGACATGACCTCCCACCATAAGCAAATGGAAGACCAGACAAAATATTTTAAACAGTATTTTTTAGAGATCAGAAGACAGGCAGTGCATGATTGTAAACCCCAAGAGAAGAGAAACGATACAAACCCCACTCCTCTCAGAAGGATGGGGAACCAAAGCAGAGTCCTATTGGCCCATTGAGTTAAGGAGATGGAGATCAAAGATCAGGAAGGCCGAGGCAGCTGGAAGTTGTAGGGCAGAATTTTATTGAAAAGGAGGGAGATATACGGAGAAAAAGAGTTCCAGAATTCCACATAGGGCTGCCTTGCTTGGTACTACGCTGCATATGTATATGTATATGTATATGGTATATATATAGTGTATATAATGTATATATATAACGTATATGTATATAGTGAAACTCCAAACATCCAGGTAAAGAAGAAACCGTTGTAAACTGAAAATTTCCCAGAGCTCACAGTGGAGAGAAGTTTGATACTGACAAGTCAATCCAACTGCTCTTAGATGCTCTGTTTTGTATTTTAATCTGTGTAATTTGTACTGAACTATGTTCAAGTTTCCTAATTCTTTCCTCGGCTTGGCCAAGTCGACTGATGAACACATCAAAGGATTTCTTCATCTCCACTGCCATGTTTTCTAGTCCTAAAATTTCCATTTGCCTCTTTATTATATTTTCCATGTCTTAGCCAAAATTTCTCGTATGTTCATGCACATTGTCCTCCTTTTCAACAAAATCCATTAACACTGTAATCAGAGCTATTCTAAAGTTCTTGTCATCTAATTCTAACATCTGGTTCATCTCTGATTGGGGTTCTCTTGATTGCTTTGTCTCTTGATACTGATTTGGTTTTACTTGTCTTTTCATATGTCTCCAATTTGTTTTCTTATTGAATGGCAGACAGCTTTCATAGAACAGGAGAAATTGAGGCAAATATTATTTATACACAGTGATAGCCTTCAAATTCCTCTAATGATGTTTTGCACTTAGAGTGTGGGCTAGATTGAATGACTTTTTCTCAATATTGGAGAACTCCCATCATTTTTCTGTTATTCCATGCTCATGCCACTTCCTCTTCAGTAGAATGCTGTTGTTTATTGCTTGGATCTTGTCAGCCTGGTGGTGGGGACTGGTGGAAATGTTCTCTGTTTTCATGCTTCGGTCTCAGTCTTAGACAGCTGCTATTTGCCTGCTTGGGTGTGGGGCTCTCTCAGCACTCTTCTATCTTCTCCCTGTGGTAGCTGTATTCCGTATTATAGCTCTGCCAGATCAACTATCTGAGAGACTTTGTTTTCCCTGCCCTTAGCCATAGGAGACTTCAGTTGTATTGGGATAGGACCATGGGATCAGGGTTATTTTCTGACCTTGTTCTAGAGGTAGAGGTTCCTCCGGCCCCAACCTTCCCACAGGATCACCAGGTGTTTACCTGTGCCCTCAGTGCAATAAGGATGTCTGTCCTGGCTGTAGAACCTGAAGGCTTTTGAAGGAAGCATCTGGAGATGGACCTTCATGCATTCCCCATGGTGGCAACTGGTTCCTAACTTCACACTGGTCCCACTTAGGGAGCCTCCCTCCATTCTTGTGCCCCGCCCTGAATCTTTCTCATGAACATTAGGTGCAGGGCCTTTGAAAAGAGCCGCAAGTGGATGTAAAACTCTTGTGAAACCAGTCTACTCCCAGCCTTTAGCAACACGAGTCCTGTATATGTGTGGTGGTTAAGGTGGGGTAAGGGAAGTTGTCTATCCTTAGATTTCAGGCTACTTGTCTGCACCTTCTTGTGTGATAGGTTCAAGAAAATTATTAGTTTCTGGTTTATCCAACTTTTGTTCATTTTCAGCGTAGGAGCAGTGAAAATTCCTAGCCAGTATAATAAGGTAAGTAAAAGAAACATAAAATGTTTGGAAAATAAGAACTAGAACTAATGTTATTCATTTAAAATACAATTGATAAGTATAAAATTCAAAAGAGTCTATAATTATTGGTTTAAGTAGGCAAATTAGCATGGCCACACAATAAAAGGTCAATATAGAAAAATGAGTCTTATTTCCATATGCTGGCAACAAATTACAATAAAATGAATTAAAATAAAATAAATTAAATTAAGTGAATAAAATGTATAACAACTGTAAAGAAAAATAAATATCTAGGATTGAATTTTAATAAAAGATGTTCAAGGTCTGTTTAAAAAATATAAATTGCATTCATAAGGGTTATTCTTGCATATTTGAAGCCTCAATATTGTCAGTTCTCTCTAAATTTATCTGTAGATTCAGCGCAACGCTAATAAAAATTGTAGCAAGTATTTTTTATTTGTGAAAATTCACAAACTGCTTTTAAACCACATGGGAGAATGCAAAGGACCAAAAAGAGCTGGAATGGGTTCAATTTTCCAAAAGTTATGTCCAAGTCCTAATGCCTGGAGCCTCTGAATGTGACCTTATTTGGAAAAAGGGTCTTTGCAGATGAAATTAAAGTAAGGATCTTAAGATCATCCTGAATGAGTCTGGGCCCTAAATTCAACAATGAATGTTCTTATAAGAGACGGAAAAGGAAACACATAGTGGTAGAGGATGGAGTGATATAGCTACCTGCCAAGCAACACCAGGAATTTCCGATGGCTACCAGAAGCTAGAAAGAGTCATGGAATGGATTTTCCCCCAGAGCCTCCAGAAGGAACCAAGCTTGCCAGCATTTTAACTTTGGACTTCTGGACCCCCAAACTGTGAGGGAATAAATTTCTGTTATTTTTAGCCACGCTGTTTGTGATAATTTGTTATGGCAACCCTAGAGAATTAAGACAAGAGCTAGCACCACACTAAAGAAGAATGTTGAAGACATACACTCCCAGACATGGGGTCTTATTTAAAGCAAAAGTAATAACATTCTGTAGTATTAGAACAACACCAATAGATTAATGGTATAGGATAAAGATTCCAGAAATATACCCATGCAATGCATACATAGATACTGGTTGATATAGGGCATCACACTCTAATACAAGAGATAATAGCCTTTTTAAATCCAATTAAACTTTTTGTTTTGAGATGATTTTAGGTTCACGTGACGTTGTAAGAAATGACTAAGAGAGAGCCCATGTATCCTTTACCGAGTTTTACGCAGTGGTAGTATCTTGGAACCTATAGTACAATAGCACATCCAGGATGTTGATGTTGATACAGTCAAGATACAGAACATTCCCATAACCTCAAAAATCCCTCCCGTTTTCTTTTATAGCCACATCCACACACCATCATTCCCTGTCCTTAAACTGGTAGCAACCACTAATCCCTTCTCCATCTCTAAAATTTTGTCATTTCAAGAAGGTTATATAAATAGAATAACATAGTATATAACCTTTTGAGATTGGCTTTTGTTCACTCTGCATATTCTCTGGAGATTGGTCCAAGATGTTGCACGTATCAATAGTTTGTTCTTTTTATTGCTGCGTGGTAATTTCACGGTATTAATGAATCACAGTTTGTTTACCCAATCACTCCCTGAAAAACATCTGCGTTGTTTCCAGTTTTGGTCCATTATGAAGCAAGCAGCTGTAAATGTTCATGTACAGGTTTTTGTGTAAACGTAAGTTTTTATTTCTCTAAAAAAATGCCCAGGAATGGCTGGGTTGTATGGTAGTTGCATGCTTATTTTTAAAAAAAAACTGCTATCCAGAGTGGTTGTATCATTTTACACTCCCACCATCAATATATGAGTGACCCAGTTTCTCCACATCCTTGTCAGCATTCCGTGATGTCACAATTTTTTATTTTCGCCATTCTGATTCTTGTGTAGTGAGATCTCATTGGGGTTTTACTTTGCATTTTCCTAATAGTGTATATTTTTGAACAATTTTTCATATGCCTATTTGTTATTCTATATTTTCTTTTCAGTGAAATGTCTGTTTATGTGTTTGGATCATTTTCTAATTGGTATTTTTTGTTTGCTTGTTTTTACTGTTGTTTTTTGAGAATCTTTATATATTTTAAATATTAATTCTTTGTTATATATGTGATTAGTAAATATTTTCTTCCTGTCTGTAGTTTGACTTCTAGCCATTTTAACCAGGGCTTTCACAGAGCAAAAAAATTTAATTTTGATTAAGTCAATCTATCAATTTTTAGTAATTCTGGATCATGCTTTTGATGTCAGGTCCAAGAACTTTTGCCTAGCTCTAGATCCTGAAGATTTTCTCCTAGATTATTTCTGAAAGTTTTATTGTTTTACATTTTAAATTTAATACTGTGATTCATTTCTAGTTAATTCTTTTTGTATAAGGTGGAAGATGTAGATCTAAGTTCACATTTTTGCCTGCAGATGTCCAGTTGTTCTTGCCCCATTGTTGAAAAGGCCATCTTTCCTCCATTGAATTGTTTCTGCACCTTTGTCAAAAATAAGTTGGGTGTCTTTGTGAGGGTTTATTTATGAGTTTACTATTCTAATTCATTGGTTTATATGTCTTTTCCTCTGCCAATACCACATGGTCTTGATTACTGTATTATGTAGCATGTCTTGAAATCAGGTAGACTAATTTATCCAATTTTATACTTTTTCAAAATAATTTTAGCTATTCTTATTCTTTTGTCTCTCTCTATATATTTTTTATTTTAATCATATTTTTTATTATGGAATATAACATATATAAATTTCCAAGTGCAATTTAACAAGTAGCAAATTTCAAAGAATGTTATGGGTTACAGTTCCACAGTTTCAGTTATTTCATTATTGTAAAATATAACATATATGCATAAAGTTAATAACTTTCAAAGTGCGATTTAACAAGTAGTTATATAGAAAATTTCCAAAAATGTTATAAGTTACAGCACCATAGTTTCAATTATTTCCTTATTGTGAAATATAACATATATACAAAAAGGTGATAACTTTCTAATTACTATTTAGCAAGTAGCTATACAGCAAATTTCAAAGAATGCTATGGGTTACAGTTCCACCATTTCAAGTCTTTCCTTCTAGCTATTCTAGTACACTAGCAACCAAGAAAAAGAAAATTATATAGAGATTCAGTATTCATAATCCTTTGTTAAATTCCATCTTGTCTATTGCTACCCCTTCCTCTAGTTTAATCACTTTCCCAATCTTCAGGGGTGCCTTGGCAGTGACCACCCTCACTTGCTCATGTTATAAAGAAGTATCTACATTATAGGAAAAAGGAACACATCTGGTTCATGTTCTTGAAGAAGATATTGCCTCTGGGTTTTGGGACTTAGCTGGCATTGGAGTTCTCTGGAGGATTTAAGTTTCTGAAGAATAAACTTGATGAGTGAAACTTTTATAGAGTTTCAGATAGGGATCCGGGTATTCTTTAGGGTTTTCTGGACTACTGTTGACTTGGGCTTATTTTACTGTGGCCATACGGCATATCTAGCTAAAGCTTGCATAGGAGTAACCTCCAGGACAGCCTCTTGACTCTATTTGAATTCTCTTAGCCACTGAACCTTATTTTGTTGCCTTTCTTTTCCCCTTTTTGGTCAAAAAGGCATTCTCAACCCCTTGATGCCAGGGTCAGGTTCATTCCCAGAATCCATGTCCCACATTGCCAGGGAGAATGATTCACCTGAGAGGTTCTGTCCCACATCGGGGGGAGGGTGATGAATTTATTTGATGAAATTATCTCTATATAATTTTAAACAATATCATGTCTTAATCTACAAACATTCTTTCTGGGATCTTTATTGGGAATGCTTTCAATCTTAACAACAATTTGGGGAGAATTGGCATTTGCATTTTTACTATGTTTTGTCTTCCAAACCATAACCATGTTGTATCTCTCTATTTCTACAGATTTTTTATTTCTTTCTTCAGCATTTTGCAGTTTCAGCATACATGTGCTGTGCCTGTTTTGTTATATTTACTCCAAAATAATTCATTTTTTGAGTGATTGGAAATGATATTGTATTTTAAATTTCAGGTTCCATGTGTTCATTGCTATTATGTAGAAAGTTAATTTTATATGTTTATCTTTTTTTCTATGAACTTGCTGGATTCACTTATTAGTTCTAGGAGGTTTTATTTTTATTTTTATTTTCTCTGTGGATAATCATGTCATCTACAAATATAGGCAGTTTTATTCTTTTCTTTGTCATACTTTATTGCACTGACTAGAACTTCCAGTACTATGTTGATAAGGGTAGTAAAGTCAGATATCCTTGCCAGTCTTAGAGAGAATTCAGCCTTTCATCATTAAGTATAATGTTAGCTATTGCATTTTTGTAGATCCCATTTATCAAGTTGAGAAAATTCCGTGCTATTCCTAGTTTTCTGAAAATTTTTGACATGAACGGGTGTTACTTTTTGCCAAATGCTCTCTCTCCGTCAATTCATCTCATCATGTGATTTTCCTTTTTTAGTGTTGTAATGAATTAAAATAGAGAATTTTTATGCCATCATGCTGCCTCAGCATTGCCAAGGTCAGTAGTAACCTAAAGGACTTTGCATCATCATGATGCCTCAAGCTTCTTAGACCCTATCATTAGGTCCCTCAGTGACCACCTCTGAAACCTGCTTATGGAAGATAAACAGCTTCTCCCTCTTTTCCCTGTGTCCCACCTGGGTTCAGGTCTTCACTAAAGTCAAATACAAATTCCTGAATCCCCTCTTTTGCTTGACCAATGGCTGTAGCTCCACTCCTATAATGATACTATAAAGACATAGTCCCAGGGCCACTGTAAACTCCTGCTCCCATTCTGCTTGGTTGAGCCCATGCTCTTGATATTTCCCAATGTGACCCTGCAAGGCAGACAACTATTCTGTGTTCTAGGACCCATAAGTACTAATAAACTTTTCTTTCATACATCTGTGGTGCCACTCATCTCTGCCATACCTGATCATCCATATAAAGATCCTTACAAGTGTATTAATATGGTGGATTACATAGCTTGAATTTTTTCTATCTAATTTACATATTGTGCCAGTTTGGATATATTATGTCCCCCCAAACACCATGTTCTTTGATGCAATCCTGTGGGGACAGACATATTAGTGTTGATTAGGATTGGAATCCTTTGATTGAGTGTTTCCTTGGAGATGTGACTCAATCAAGTGTGAGTGAAACATTTGATTGGATTATTTCCATGAAGATGTGGACCTCACCCATACAGGGTGGGTCTTGATTTAATCACTGGAGCCCTGTAAAAAAGCTCACAAACAGAAGGACCTCAGAGCAGCTAAGAGTGACATTTTGGAGAGAAACTGAGAGTGACATTTTGGAGCTGCACCTGAGACAGACATTTTGAAGATGGCTATTGGAAGCTAATGCAGACATTTTGGAGAACGCCATTTTGTAACAAAACCTGGAAGCAAGCACACTTCAGCCATGTGCCTTCCCAGCTAACAGAGGGTTTCCAGATGCCAATGGCCTTTCTCCAGTGAAGGTACCCTATTGTTGATGCCTTATGTTGGACACTTTATGGCCTTAAGACTGTAACTTTGTAACCAAATAAACCCCCTTTTATAAAAGCCAATCCATTTCTGGTATCTTGCATAAAGGCAGCATTAACAAACCGGAACACATACCAAGAAATTCACCATTTAAAAATGTGCAATTCGTTGATTGATTTTTTAAAGTAAAGTAGAAATTTATTGCTTACTTTTGTTGTATTTTTTTTGGTTAATAGACTTAATTTTTAGATAAGTTTTAGCTTTAGAAGAAAATTTAGCAGAAAGTACAGGGAACTTCCATATACCTCTACTCTCCCAGGACAGTCTCCCCTATATAATTGATCAATATTTGAAAGTTGAACCAGTTTTGCCTCCCTGAAATATACCTAACTTAGTCATAGTATATAATTATTTTTATATATTATTGAATTTCACTTGCTAATATTTTGTTAAGGATTTTTACATCTTATTTATGAAGGATGCTGGTCTGTAGTTTTTCCTTTCTGTCCTGTCTTTGTCTGGTTTCTGTATCAGGGTAATAAAAACTTCATAAAATGATTCTATTTTCTGGAAGACTTTGTGTAGAATTGGTGTTAAATTTTTAAATTTTTCTTAGAATTCTCCACTGAAATCTTCTGGGCCTGGAGATTTCTTCTGTTCGTAGTTTTTTTTGTTAATTTTTAAATTATCAATTTAAGTTTTTAAATAATTATAGGGTTATTCAAAGATCTATTTCATATTGAATAAGTTATAGTACTTTGAGTTTTTTGAGAAACCAGTCCATTTCATTTAAGTTGTTAAATTTCTGTATGTAAAGTTGTTTGTATATTCCCTTATTATTCTTTGGTGTCTGTAGGGTATTGGTGATATTCCTTGTTTCATTTCTGATATTGGTCATTTGTGTCTTCTCTCTTTTTTCTTTTGTCAGTCTTGCTAGAGATTATTCTTGATTATGCAAGTGGGCCCTTCACTGCAAAAGATACTGTTAAGAGAATGAAAATACACATTACAACCTGGGAGAAAATATTTACAAAGTACATATCTGATAAAATATTTGTATGCAAAATATACAAAGAACCCTTAAAACTCAACAATAAGAAAACAAACAAACTGATTTAAAAATAGGCAAAAGATCTGGACAGACACCTCAACAAAAAATATATACAGATGGTGTATAAGCATATGAAAAGATGTTCAAAGTCATATGTCATCAGGAAATTGCTAATTAAAAGAACAAAATGCTACTATTCACCTATTAAAATGGCTAAAATTCAAAACACTAACAACATTAAACTCCAGCAAGGATGTGGAGCAACAGAAACTCAAATTCATTGCTGGTGGAAATGCAAAATGGTATAGCCATTTGGAAGACAGTTGGCAGTTTTTCACAAAGCTAAACATAAGCCTGTCATATTATCCAGCAATCATACACCTAGGTGTTTGCCCAAATGAATTGAAAACATGTCCACACAAAAATCCTGCACATGAATGTTTATAGCAGCTTTATTGATAACTGCCAAAAACTGGAATCAACCAAGGTGTCCTTCAATAGGTGAATGGATAAACAAACTATGGTACATCTATATAATGGAATAGTATTCACTGATTAAAAGAAATGTACTATCAAGTCTCAGAAAGACATAGAAGAACCTTAAACGCATATCGCTAAATGAAAGAAGCCAGTCTGAAAAGGCTGCATATGATATGATTCCAACTATATGACTTTCTGGAAAAAGCAAAACTACAGAGACAATAAAAATGTCAGTGCTTGTCAGGAGTTCAGAAGGAGAAGTGTAGGGATGAATGTGTAGGACACAGGGCATTTTTAAGGTAGTGAAACTACTCTGTTTGCTACTGTAATTATAGGTACAAGATAGTACATATTTTTTCCTATATGTACAAATGAACTGTACAACACGAAGTATGAACCCTAATGTAAACAATGAACTTTAGTTAATAATAGTGTATAAATATTGGTTCAATTGTAAAAAACATATGACACTATTGCAAGATGTTAATAGTAGGGGAAATTTTGTATAGGGGGTGAGGTGGTATATGGGAACTCTGTACTTTCTGTGTGATTTTTCTGTAAACTTAAAACTGTCTTAAAAAATAAAGTCTATTAAAAAATTCAGTCCAATGAAATAAGACCCTATGAAAAAGGATAAACTCTAAGAAATATGTTTTGGTTTTTATAAACCAGTGTAAGGAGTTTGAATTTTATTCTAAGTATATGGAAAGCTATGGGATTGTTTTGAAATGTGAACAACATGATTTTATTTACATTTTTGAAAAAATTACTCCATTACTCTAACTGACCTGGGGATCGGCTGCTGGGCAGGAGGGCAGCCGAGGACACATAGAGGACATGGGAGAACAACAGGCAGTCACACAGTAGCCCAGATGACAGGGAATGAGGTGGTCAAATACGTATAAATAAACTGCACAACACAAAGTATGAACCCTAATGTAAACAATGAACTTTAGTTAATAATAGTGTATAAATATTGGTTCAAACACATATTGCCAAGTGAAAGAAGCCAGTCTGAAAAGGCTGCATATGATATGATTCTACTACAGGTGGGAGTCCTGTAGTAGAGATGGAGAGAAGCAGAACCTTACAGTCAACAGGGCTTGCTAATGTACGAAGTGTGGATGCTGAGGGGAAAAGCTAATTGTTAGTTTCTTGAGGACCTGGGTTGGTGATGCTGTTTAGTGAGTCGTGAAGACTGGGGGAAAAGCAATTTGGAGGAAAAAAAAAATTGTTTTGGGAGAGGCGGGGCAAAATGGCGGTATAGAGAGGAGTGGAAACTAAGTAGTCCCCCTGGAACAACTACAAAAAACCAGAAACAACTAGTAAATAATCCAGAATAACTGCAGGGGGACAAACGAGACCATCCACTCATCATACACCAACCTGAATTGGGAGGAGTGCCCGAGAACACAGCATAAAATCTGTAAGTAAAACCTGTGGATCCAAGTCGTGAGATCCCCTCCCCCATAGCCCGAGCTGCAAAGCCTCGTGGTGCCAGAGAGAAGCTCTCTCCCAGCAAGCGAATATAGCTCAGTTGAGCTCCAACTGGGGTTTTAAGTAGTGAGTGTGAACTGCTCACTACAAGTACGCATCCCCAAAAAGCAGACAGAGGCTTTGGGTGACGACTGACCTTGGAGAGCCGGAGGGTCGCCTTGGACTGGGTCTGAAGGGGACTATCTGTTTCTTTTTCGGCTCAGTGGAGAAAGCCCCAGTCATATTCAGTTTCCAGGGCTGTGATTTGGGGACGGGTGGAGACAGCACAAGCAAAGAGAGAGACCATTGAAATGCTAATGACCTCCACCTGGGGGCTCTGTCTTCTCTAGGAGGAAAGGGGTGGGGCCCTTTCCATTCAGAACCAGACCCCAGAGCCTGGGGGAACACGGCCATACCTCCTCACACCAGTCAAGAATTATAGGCTAACAGGCATCACCTGCTGGGCAGAAAAGCACAGTGACCTGAGGCATCAAAGGGTGGAGCAATTTTCTAAGACACACCCTCAGGGAAACCAGATACTGAATATTTCTTCCCTCTGGGATCTGAGCCTGTTCTGGTCTGGGAAAACCTGATTTGGATAACCAAGGAAACCATGCCTAGACAACAGAAAATTACAACCTACACTAAGAAAAACAAAGTTATGGCCCAGTCAAAGGAACAAACGTACACTTCAACTGAGATACAGGAATTTAAACAACTAATGCTAAATCAAATCAAAAAGTTCAGAGAAGATATTGCAAAAGAGATAGAGGCTGTAAAGGAAACACTGGGCATATATACGGCAGAAATCAAAAGTTCAAAAAAACAACTAGTAGAATCTATGGAATTGAAAGGCACAACACAAGAGATGAAAGACACAATGGAAACATACAACAGCAGATCTCAAGAGGCAGAAGAAAACACTCAGGAACTGGAGAACAAAACACCTGAAAGCCTACACGCAAAGGAGCAGATGGAGAAAAGAATGAAAAAATATGAGCAACGTCTCTGGGAACTCAAGGATGAAACAAAGTACAATAATGTACATATCATTGGTGTCCCAGAAGGAGAAGAGAAGGGAAAGGGGGCAGAAGCAATAATAGAGGAAATAATTAATGAAAATTTCCCATCTCTTATGAAAAACATAAAATTACAGATCCAAGAAGCGCAGCGTACTCCAAACAGAAGAGATATGAATAGGCCTATGCCAAGACACTTAATAATCAGATTATCAAATGTCACAGACAGAGAATCCTGAAAGCAGCAAGAGAAAAGCAATCCATTACATAAAAAGGAAGCTTAATAAGACTATGTGCGGATCTCTCAGCAGAAACCATGGAGGCAAGAAGGAAGTGGTGTGATATATTTAAGATACTGGAAGAGAAAAACCGCCAACCAAGAATCCTATATCCAGCAAAGCTGTCCTTCAAATATGAGGGAGAGCTCAAAATATTTTCTGACAAACAGACAATGAGAGACTTTGTGAACAAGACACCTGCCCTACAGGAAATACTAAAGGGAACACTACAGGGTGATAGATGACAGGAGTGCGTGGTTTGGAACACAATTTTGGGAGATGGTAGCACAACAATGTAAGTACACTGAACAAAGGTAACTATGAATACGGTTGAGAGACAAAAGTGGGGAGCATGTGAAAAAGGAGGAAGATAAAGACTGGGACTGTGTAACTTGGTGAAATCTAGAGTATTCGAACAATTGTGATAAAATGTACGAATATGTTCTTTTACGAAGGAGAACAAGCAAATGTCAACCTTGCAAGGTGTTAAAAATGGGGAGGCATTGGGGGAGGGATGCAATCAGCATAAACTAGAGACTGTAACTAATAGAATCATTGTATTATGCTTCCTTTAATGTAACAAAGGTGATATACCAAGGTAAATGCAGATGGGGGGGGTAGGGGAGGCATGTTAGACACTTGACATTGGTGGTATTGTCTGATTCTTTATTCTACTTTGATTTAAGGTTATTTTTCCTTTTGCTGCTTCCTAGCTGTCATTTTTTTTCCTCTTTCTTTTGCCTCTCTACCTTCTTTGACTCTCCCTCCTGCCTTGTAGAAGAAATGTAGATGCCCTTATATAGATAGTGGTGAAGGTGGTGAACACATAAATGTATGACCATGCAGAGAACCATCGATTATTTACTTGGGATGGAATGTATGGTGAGTGAAAAAAACCATATTAAAAAAAAAATGGGTTGATGACAAAACCTCGAGGGCAATATACTGAGTGAAATAAGCCAGACACATAAGGACAACTATTGCAGGGTCTCACTGATAGGAATTAATTATAATATGTAAACTCATAGACATGAAATATAAGATACCAAGATATAGGACGAGGCTTAAGAATGGGGAGTGGTTGCTTAGTATGAGCAGAATGTTCAATTAGGATGAACTTAAATGTTTGGAAATGAACAGGGGTGTTGGTAGCAAGATGTGAGAATAACTAACAGCGCTGAATGGTGTGTGAATGAGGTGGAAAAGGGAAGCTCAGAGTCATATATGTCACCAGAAGGAAAGTTGGAGGTCAAAAGATGGGAATGTATAGAACTGAATCCTATGGTGGGCAATGTCCATGATCAACTGTACAAATATTAGAAATCGCTTCCATGAACCAGAACAAATGTATGAGAATATAATTAGAAGTTAATAATAGAGGGGCATATAGGGAAGAATTATATACCTATTACAAACTATATACTACAGTTAGTAGTATTTCAACATTATTTTCATAAACAGTAACAAATGTACTATATCAATACAAGTCAACAATTGAGGGGGTTGGTTAGGGATAGGGGAGGATTAGAGTTTCCTTTTCTTTTTTTCTTTTTTCATCTTTCACCTTATTTCTTGTCTGGAGTAATGAAAAGTTTCTAAAAATTGAATAAAAATTAAGTGTGATGGATGCACAGCTGTATGAGGGTACCCAAGGGCAAGTGATTGTACACTTTGGATCTTTGGATAATTGTATGATATCTGAACAATCTCAATAAAAATGAAAAAAAAATTGTTTTGGGCATGTCAAAAGTTAGATGTCCATTATATTTCAAAAGATATTTTGCTCTAGGGTAATTAATCTGGTTGTTCTCTTGCCTAGAAGACTCCCAGCCCTTTCCATAGCTGGTTCTTTATAGTTATTTAGGATTCAGCTTACATGTCTCCTTCTCAAAGAATCTTCCCCTAAGCACTATTATGAAGTAGCCAACCTTTAATTCTCCTTTACCCTATTGCAGTTCTCTGGGTAGCATTACTGCAGCAGATATTATCTTGTTTGTTTTTTGTGTGTGATAATTTAAGCTGAAACAGAGCAGGACCTAAAACAGTGCTTGGCACAGGGTAGGGGCTCAACATACATATTTATGCAAGGAATGAGCGCCCCGGAAGCAATCAGGCCAGTCGACATTTAGACTAGTAGACCAGTAGGTATTACCAGATATAATATCTACATTACACATTTATGAGGATTAGCAGTAATGAATGCAAATTTCTTGGCAGTGTGTGGCACGTGGTAGGCACTCTGATTGGTGGCCAAAATGATCATTTCCACCAACATGTGCTACCTGAATGGTTTTGCCTTCTCCATTAGCAGCACTTTCCATTGAGACCATGCAGTACCACATCAACTACTTAAAGCAAGGAATTATTTAGTCATAAAGGAATAGCAGTAATAAAATAACAAAAATGCATTTCATTTGGTTTCATTTAACTAAATTCAAGTATGTACATCTGTCTACTGAATTCAATCACTAGTAAAATCATAAGCTCATCATAATAGATATCAATAAAAATATTAAGTCAACAAAAATATTCATGTTACGACAAATGACTGCAAGCTGGCAGAGATGTACAGCACTTGCATATACAACGGTCGGTCAACCTCCTTCACACAGGGCACTTGGGGTCCCACCCAAGAAGCCCCTGGGTGCCCACATCTGGGCTGTGTCTCTTCCTTATTCCATCCATTTTCTGGGTTTTAGTTGTTGATAACTATGCTAGTTTGGATGTATTATGTCCCCCAAAACGCCATTATCTTTGATGCAATCTTGTGTGGACAGATGTATTAGTGTTGATTAGACTGTAATTCTTTGAGTGTTTCCAGGGAGATGTGACCCACCCAACTGTAGGTGATAACTTTGATTATATAATTTCCATGGAGTTGTGGCCCTGCCCATTCAGCATGGGCCTTGATTAGTTTACTAGAGTACTGTATAAGCTCAGACAGAAGGAGCGAGCTTGCTACAGCCAAGAAGGACACTTTGAAGAATGCACAGGAGCTGAGAGAGGAGCTTCAGCTTACAGAGACATTTTGGAGACAGCCTTTAAAAGCAGACTTCTGCTCTGGAGAAGCTAAGGGAGGACAAATGCCCCAAGAGCAACTAAGAGTGACATTTTTGAGGAGCTGAAGCCTAGGGAGGAATGTCCTGGGAGAAAGCCATTTTGAAACCAGAACTTGGAGCAGACGCCAGCCATGTGCATTCCCAACTAACAGAGGTTTCCCAGATGCCATTGGCCATCCTCTATTGAAGGTACCAGATTGTTGATGTGTTACCTTGGACACTTTATGGCCTTAAGACTGTAACTGTGTAACCAAATAAATCCCCTTTTATAAAAGCCAATCCGTTTCTGGTGTTTTGCATTCCGGCAGCATTAGCAAACCAGAACAATAACTACACATTTTTTTCCATTGCTACGCAACTATTGCCAAACACCCCTATGCTGGAAGCATCTGTTATATATAGGCTGCTCATAGAAAATGAAGTGGGCAATCTTGAATCTTGAATAGCATTAGGTCAGCGCTGTGTCTGGCTGAAGGTTTGCTAGGACTCTGAGCCTGTGCTTCATAATAATCAGGATTTATTTCCAAGCTTTCAGAATGATCCCATGTCAGTCTTGGGTCTGGCACTTTCTTCCTTCTTCCCTCCCTTCCTTCCTTCCTCCTCCCTCCCTTCCTTCCTTCCTTCCTTCCTTCCTTCCTTCCTTCCTTCCTTTCTTTCTATCATCTAGACAGAAGTTGTAATACGTAGGACATAGATTTTGTCGGCCTTAGCCCTTCCTTTATCTTCACCCTACATCAGGCCTGCCTCAGCTTGTTAAAGTTTGCTTTGGAACTGGAAGTGAGGGGCATGATGAAGCATTTGGAGAAAATCACGTTCTCTCTGCCCTAGGAAAATATAACCCTTTACAAGGAGGAAGAATCTCTCAGGAAAGGATATCTTTGAGTTCTAGAGGGTTGCATGTCTGAAATGTTAATACAATTTTATGGATGAAAATTTTACCTGCAAAACATTTCTAAAATATGTGCCTGTCAAATATCCTTTCCTCCAGGGAAAGTCCCACACATCAAAGGCAGCTTTTCTCCCAGAGGCAGCCCTCCGCAAAGAAGTGAGACCTTCTATTACATGGAAGCAGAGCTCTCGGTGTCCAATTATTGTAAACTCTCAATTATCCACACTGCTTGGAGAGCGAAGACACAGGAAAAACAATCCAAAAACATTGCTTTTTAGGATGAATTTTCATTAAACATTTATACTATACTTGTATGATCTTGGAAATGTCAATTTTTCTGGATTAGATAGACCCAAATATATGCACTTCCCCCTGTGCTTACATAGCCCCAATCATAACAGAGATGCAAACTTCCCTCTCTCTCACTCTCTGTTATGTCTTTCTGTTGTCTGTCTCTACATATATCTATACATATACACACACATACATACGTACATACATACACACATATTTTGGGGTATTGAATCATGCCCCCCTCGAAAGACATGTTCAGGTCCCAACAATTGGCCCTGCAGGTGTGGACTCATTGTAAATAAGACCTCTTAAAGAGGTTACTCCAGTTAAGGTGTTTCCCAATGGGATCAGGTTTGACTTTAATCCAGATTACTGGGCTCCTTTACAAGCAGAATGAAATTCAGGCAGAGAAGGAGAGCCACAGGGAGAAGCTGGAAGCCAACAGAATCCTGAGGACATAGCAGAAGACATCACTGTGTGTTTTGCCATATGACAGAACAGTCAGGAACCAAGGACGACCAGCAGCCAGCCCCAGAACACCAAAGTCTTTGGGGAAAAAGCATTGCTTTGCTTACACTTCAATTTGGGACTTCTCCTGGCCTCAAAACCATAAGCCAATAAATCCAAGTTGTTCAAGCCAACCCGTTGTATAGTATTTGTTTTAGCAGCCAGGAAACGAAAATAGTGTGTGTGTATGTATAAGGGTATGTACGTGTGTGTGTGTGTGTGTATATATATAGTGTATATATAGAATTATCTATTGTATATAGAATTACTATTTAGGGAATTCTGAAGTTGAAGGCCTATTTTATGTGTTTTCATTTGTCTATATAAATGGTTATTAATTGCTTCCTGACTCCCCAGCTTTGAGACTGCACATGTCCCCACAGCTGAAACCTTTCAGCTCATCTGTAGGCAGCTCAGGCCCACCTATCTCTACAAGCAACACTGAACTCACACAGGATCAATTTATGGTACTCCAAAATTATCACTCCTGATGCTAGTTAAGCTTGTGATTCAGTTTCAGTAAATAGTCTTCTGCCTTTTTCCTGGGTATCTCACTTTATAGCTGAATATTGTGTTGGAGCCTTGACTATCACCCACTTCCACCAGCAAAGGAGCCCACATTGCTCTTTGCAGTTCACTCAGCTGTCCCTGACATGAGGCTCTGCTCCCTGCTGGCACATTTCCTTTACATCGAATGTCCCCAGGTTGTGCCCCCTATTATGGCTCCTCCGTTAGTACCTCCATGGTAACACTTCATTGTTACATTCCAGATACTACATTTGTATTCTGTGTATTTGCCTCTGTGTCTATCATTCAAACTGGTTCTTCTTCAAAGCCTGGCTCAGATTCCAGGCCTAGCTTTCTCCACGTCTTCTCTGACCCACAGCATTAATTATACAGCTTTAGCTTCATTGCTATAGCTGATGAAATAATTTTTCAGTGAGGGGATATTTTGTAAATTGTTCACAAAAGAACAGGAATAATCCAAAACTGTTTGCCTAGTGGAATTCTTCAAGGTAATACATTCTATCTCTATGCTTTTACTGAATTAAACTATAAGAAACATTTGGAAAGTTGAGGATGCAGTTCTTTGAAACACCGCTGTTGTGTCATTAGTCAATATGGCACATGATTAGTTCCTCTCAGCATGTAGTGCCAGCACAACAAAACTTGCTTTTCTCCCAAAGAACATGTATGGTTCCTTTAACAGATAATTAGAATTATAATTTTTATGTTTTCTATTATATCAGGATTCCGAGAAAGTCAGGGCCAAATTTTGCTATTAACCTAGTCTGTGTTCGTTCTATTTATGTGCACCTCTCCCATCTTTATAAATCTGACCTTCTCTTTTTGTTTTAGTGATGCCTTTTATTGTGAGCCACATCAAATCTTTTGTTTTGACGTTATGATATATTATTTAACAGTTTAATAATTATAGAAATTTTTGGCACTCACCTTATCTGTGGCGCAAATTCATGTGGAGAAAAAAAGAAAGTCAATAGACTTAAAAAAGAAATAAGAATGGGGATGTTTAATTTACCACAGGGTCTTCCTGAATACAACTAACAGATAAATGTAGATTACCTCTGTTTTGGGGGAAAAGCAAAGGTAGCATCTCAGAAGAGGTTGAGCAAGTTTCAGGAGGATTTCTGCTCATGTGAATCTTGATAATCCCAATCACATGTGTAATAGAGGCAGGTGTTGGCTCCCTTGATTCTTTTTCAGAAAAAAAATAAGACTTGAAGTAAAATTTTTAATAATTTACATTCTTATATTTATTAGGGAAGGATATATGTTACATCCTTATGATGATTGGGTCTATATAATACAATTATTGTGTGTGTTGGGTGTGGGGGGTTGGATGTAGAAATATGGTGGGGAGATGTGTCTTCTATACTTGGCATAAAAGATGAGTCTGATTCCTAAGATTGCTCTCTCTGGGATAATAAGACTGAGAGAAGTAAATCTTTAGAAAATAGTTGAGTCATACTGAATAATTGTGGGGAACTAGAACAGTGATTTTTCTTTCTTAGTGGGCATCAGTATCAGCTGGAGAACAAGTTCCCAAGTGCTGCCAGTACTGCAGATCTAGGGACCCCACATTGAAAACCATTGCAAAGGAATAAAGATGTGCAGCTTGTCTCGGCTATAATTCCTGCTCTTTCTGCTGCTCTACTTTACTGTTGTTTTCTCCCTTCATGACTCCAAGATATTCAGCTTTTCCTGGTATTTGCTTCCATGGATTCTCAGTGGGATACACTTTGGTGAGTTTCTGTTGTATGCAAGCAAAACAGACCAAGTGCTAAAAGAAACATTTTTTTTTTTCACCTACTTTGTGTGTGTGTGTGCATGTGTATTATGGAGGTGACAAAAGTAGATGCCTTGCCTCAACCCTGCTTGGGTTTATAATCTTCTGGAGGTAAATCTTGCTGGCTCTACAAGCATCAACTTTCCCCAGTCTCTGCAGGGCCCAATTCAAGTTGGAGTAATTCAGTAGTAACCAACACATTCATGTCAAGAGAGTAAGAAGGCAGAGGGGTCAAGCAAATTTGTCTGGAGGGTTTGAGAAAATCTTTCCTACACTCTCACTGCTTTCACCCTAAGCCTATAACATGGGGGTTTCCTGCAGTACTCCCCACCTGTGAGGGTAAATACTAGGGAAACAGCTACAGACATTACTCATTCCTTTACGTGGGAAAAATCAGATTTTGACCTGGTGAGATGCTGAGAGCCCAGCGCTCAGTGGTCCACATTTCTCTCTTGGGCTGCACTTGTTGAAGGTTGTGGACTGTGTGTGTTCTGCCCCTTGGCTTTGTATCACTTCCTCTCATGTGTGCTTGGTGGATTTTTTTGGTGGATTTTTTTTTTTTTTTTTTTGTGATCCTAATGCTAGCCTAGGAGTGTGGGGGTGGGAGAAAGCAGGACACCCACATTTTTTTGGACTGTAGGCCAAGTCTGGTTCCCCAATCTGGTTTTCCAAGCAAAGACTCTATAATCACTATGACCTTTCTTTTGTGCATATTTCTCAAATTTCTTTGAATTTCAGATGAAAAGATTAATCTCACTAAAATCTTCATCTGAGAGATGAGCAGATTATTGGACTGGTGTGACTGGGGCTGGCAAATAGAGAAAGGCTAGAGAAGAACCATGCAAATAGGAATCTTAAATCCAAACACTCAGTTTCAAGTAATGAAAAATTAACCGTTAAAAGGCAGGTAATTTGAGTCACACGAGGCTGGGCATCCAGGGATTGCGATGAACCCAGGAACCATAGCAAAGCTGTTTGAGTTACAGTAACAGAGGTAAACAGATTGTGGCTGAGACAAAATGTGCGTTACAGACTGTTGGTATGGGGAGAAGTGTGTGGAAGAAGGGTGCAGAATTAAAATAAAAGAAAGTAAGGGCTGTCTGAGCATGTTTACTTTTCCTCCTCCATATTGGAATCTAGTGGTTTAAGTTTAGTTTCATATTTTCAATGACTTCTCTAAGAACATTTTTTGTTCATTTGATTGTTTTCTCTTCATTTTGTTTTATTGTGCTTGTTTTAACAAGAGTTGACTGACAGATTATAATACACTGGTGAAAGCTGTAGTTTGCTTTTTTGAAATCTCATCAAGCCAGACCAAAAGTTGTTTTTCGTTTTTTGTAATTTTTTTTAAATATTTGTTTGTTTTGTGCTTATGAGTGAGAGTGAATGTGAGAAAGCAATATTTTCCTAAAACAACCTAAGGGAAGAAATCACTGAATACAAATTATTGATTGCGTGCTCCCCTAGTGGGCTTGTTATCCTATTGATAGTTTGTCCAAGATCACAAATTAATGCTGTATCTTCTAGGAGAAATATGATATTCATTCAATGTTGAGTAATTCCATATATTAAAGCCAAACACTGATAAATAATGTAGGCCAATAACCTCAAAAAGGCAGATTTCCATATTTTCTGGAAGGGTGACAGCATGCTACTATTTTTAATGGCTCTCACTACTGCCATCTCATATGTGTGAATGATGTTTCAGTGGTTTAGGCTCTGATTTATTAATTAGAATGCAGTTTTCAGCGTGCTAATGTTACCCTGAGTTGAATGATAAGCACATATTTTAAATATGAGGTTTGGCAATTGAGCAATATTTTAGGTTGAATTGGAAAATGTAAAGGATGAAAACCTCTCAGAGGTATAGGGTATTTGGATCACTTCACTGAGTATTGGCAGTTTAAAAATAAAATTAGCATTTGTTTTCTTAGGGATGAAACGCAATAGGGTATTACTTTAAAAGCAACCTTTTTTTTTTCCTTTGAATGAAGACCTTATGCCCTCTTCTGTCTCCTTATATTCAACCAAAACCCAGCTCTTTTGAAATGATTTACTTTTCTATGTGCTGGCTCTACAATAATAACATACAAAGGATACTGTTCATGTAAACAAATAACTATCTTTTTAAAGTGAAACTTGCCTGCTAATTCTATCTTAGTTGATAATGCTTTTTTCCCTTAGATAAGTCCTCTATACAGGCCAAAAAGAAGACCACTTTGTGTGTGTGTATGCATGTGTGTGTGTGTGTGTGTGTGTGTGTGTGTGTGTGTGTTTTCAAGTCCATAGTTATTTGGTCCAAAGTTCCAGCCAATCCCTATTTGGTTTACATTATTTCCCAATTCCTGACATTATTTTCACAATTTGATGGCATGATACACTCAAAAATGGGAAATGCCTGTAACACAGGGGTAGGCCTTGTTGCCTGGCACAAACTGCCAAGTTCTTTGGTATGTGAATGCATTAATTGCTTATTGGTTGTCCTTGAACTATTTGTACAATGGAAAACATGATACCATCTGATGTCAGTGTGGCATAAATATGAGTATAGATCACTTTCTAATGTTTAGGCTTTGTTTCTTGGCTCTTTTAAGTTCTGACCAAAGGCAGTAAGAAACATCAGTTTTGTCCAAAGTATAAACTTCCTAATTCTGATTAATCAGTGCAATTGTGAGAAATGAAAGTGACAAGTCCTTCCGTGTCCACACTCTGTTCTAGAAGAGTTGAGCTCCCCAACACCCAAGAACGAGAATAGCCTTGGTGGTCCCTGGGAGTTCCTTTTGTACTTTTCCTGTAAGCACTCAACTATCCCTTGACCTTCCACTCACCTGGAGGTTAGAGGCTAGAACATGAATTACCTGACATTCAACAAGGGTCCAGGAGGGGAGCTTCAAAGGCCCCTTACTATGTGACTCTTAAAAGCAGTGCTCCCAGATTTGCTTAAAATAAGGGAGCTAATCAGAAGCAGCAATTTGTTGACACTCATATCTCTACAATTGTGCCCTTTGGTGTGGGGGTGTTGAGATATTTATGCCTCAGTATCCTCGCAGTTGGCCTGGCTTACTTTCATGATAGTCATAAAGACTTTGGAGGATAATTCTGGATCACCAATGAAAACTATAATGACATTTCCTATTTTCTATATGAGATGTCAGAGAGGTATATGTTATTGTTTCTAATAATGTGAAAATTTTAAAACAAGTTTCTATGCTTAAATAAATAATTCAAGTATTTGGAAAATTTCTACTATTTTTTGCCAAATACACGTTACACTTTAGGATAAGTTTTATTTAAAGGCAGAGTATTCAGTTGGGAAAAAAGAGGACAAAATATAATGACTTAGCCTGAAACGCGTGCAGACACAGACATGCCACATTGAAGTTAAATGTGCTTTCTTGTCCTTCATTCCAAGGTTCTCTATTTGGATGCTTTGAAGATTCTGGGGAAGAGTGTTTATGTCCAGCTCCTCACTTCTCTAATCAAGCACACTCTAGGCTCCAATCTCTGGACTTGCAATATTCTGTTTTATGAAGCCTCCAGACTGCCTTTCCTCTTGAAGCTCTACCAACATGCTGTGTGCTCATGAGAACTGGGAAACAAAACCTCTTAAGACTTCTACTTTTGTGACATAGATTTACAAAGGCCTGGGGTCAGAATGTTCTTTAGAGTATCAGTGAATACATATTATTTCCCTTTAGATTCAGGACAGAAAATAAAGCCATAAATGGGTGGTGGCTATTATGCAAGACCTGGGACTCTCTGCCCACTTATTGCTTCTCTTTATGAAACGGTAGTTTCCTGAGTATGGCAGACAATGTATTTTTCTGTGTCACCAGCATCAGAGGTTATGATAAAAAGAAAGAATGTCATAAAAACTGCTTTGCAGATTATACATTACTTGTGTTGTTCATATTATCTTTGAATTATATTCAGCATGTGTTAAAAGAGCTCTCTCATCTCCCATCTTTTCCAAGCTCTGTTTTACCCTCCATTTTCTCCAATGTCCTTCCCCTTTAAACTGCTTAACTGAGCCCTCCCCGTCGTTCATGACTGAGCACACTTCCAAATTCTTTTGAGATTCCTCTGATCACTACAGACTGTATTAAAATTTCTGACATTATGAAATATTATTTTACTTAGTCCTGTGTCAATAATGCTAAATATGTCACATTACCTTGTTCAACGGATGCTGGTCCCAGCTCTGAAATGAGGTCAGAAGCAAGGTCAACATATCTCACTCTTCAACTTTGTCCCTCCTTTTTGATTCACCACCAGGCTTATAAGAGTTGCCTGCATTGAACCAAACCAAACCTGTGTATAGGAATGTAGGATTTATAATTAGGGAGGATAAACAAAATCAAAGACTTTCATTAGTAAATTAGATGTTGAGGATATACAAATAAGACTGCTATGGTTACGTTTTTGTAAACATAGTATTAGGTGTTCTCAACACATATGTGAGCATGGGGGAGAGTGATTAGAGATGAGGTGAGAATAACAGCCAAGGCAAGTTGTTATAGAGCATTTTAGAACATCATAAGAGGATTGGCTTTACCCTGAGATAAATGGGAAGCTGTAGGAGTTGAGACATTGAAGGACATGCTATAACTCACACATTAAAATGATTGGATTGCCATGGTGAGTTTAGGCTCAGAAACAAGGAGATCATTTAGGAAATACAAAAGAGCATAGTGAGTCTGGGAAAATACACATAGGTCACGATTTCTAGAACCTCGAATGTCCTTGGGGAGCAGTTAGCATGAGGAACGGGGAGAGTCACCAACAGGCTCAAACTTGATGGGCCTCAGATGCTCTGTCACAGCGTTTGGACTTTCTTCTTTAGGCAGTAGAGAACAACTAAGGATTTTTAAGTCATGGCATGATATTTTCCTTTGGGCACTTTCAAATGTAACAGTGACATTTCTCTATTGGATGGAGTCAATATTGGAGGCAGGAAGATCAGTCAGAAAGTGAATGAAGTAGTCTAGAAAAATGACAAAAGGGACTAGATGAGTTAAAGAAGTAGCAATGTGGAGGAAGGATTGGGGACTAATTTGAGAGCTTTCTAGAAATTTGAATGTTTGCAATTTAACTATCGAATGACGGTAAGGGTTAAAAGAGAGAGGATACTGGAATTCCATTCAGGAGCTTTCAAGCTTTCTGTTCTGCCATCTCTCTGTCCTGCCCCTGAGCTTTGAGATTTATGAGTCCAAAAGACGAAAGAACTTTGCATGCTCTTTTTTTTAGAAACAACAATCCTAAATATTTATTCACTTATCCATGGTGCATGGTGCATAGCAATCATAAATATCTATGCACCTAACCATGGTGCCCCAAAATACATGATCATGATGGTAGCACATTATTGTGAGTATAATTAAAAGCTGTGAATTATGTATGTGAATGTGGATGAAAGGGGAAGTTTTGGGTTGTATGTGTTACTAGAATGAACGTTAGAAAATAAAACATGGGACTGTATAGCACAGTGAACCATGTTGTGGACAATGGACTGGGGTTAATAGTACAAGAATATTCTTTCATGAATTATAACAAATATACAACACTAATACAAGGTGTTATCGGAGTGGTATATGAGAAAATATACCTGATATAAAGTATGGACTATAGTTAGTTTGTTTCATCAGTTGTAACAAAGGTACCACACTAGTACAAAATGTCAACATTGGGGGGTGTTCTAGTTTGCTGATGCTGCCAGAATGCAAAACACCAGAGATGGATTGGCTTTTACAAAGGGGGTTTATCTGGTTACACAGTTACAGTCTTAAGGCCATACAGTGTCCAAGGTAACACATCATTTGCATGCTCTTGAGCACATTCACTTCTGCTGGGTTCTTAAGTCAGATGATAAAAGAGAGTGATGCCCACTGTACCTGTTGCAAGTAGGCATATATATTTAAAAAATAAAATTTCCTGTTCATGTGGATATGAAACTTTCTGCTCTTACCCTAACTTTCCAAACCTAAGCACAGTCCCATTCTGACCATTTCCTGTCACATTTTAAAGCCAGCCTGCAGGGGGTTACCCCTCCCATCAGTTTCCCGTTCTATATAGATGCTTCTCCTATAATGCCCTGGTTTGATGTATGAAGACATAGTTATTACTGCAGCAGGCTCTCCTCACACCCCTTCCATCATAGTTATGGCTGCAACCTAACAGGAACTTCACTGGAAATGAATGTTAGAAATCATAATGGCATTTTGTTTCATGCAGTTTCATTTAGGGAAATGCTATTCAGACATAAAACTAGGATCTGCCCAAGAAAGAAATAAACAACTGAGACCCATAATGTCATGATTTGATGTCAAGAAGATTGTTTCCTGGGAAGATTCTGATAATGTTTTTATTTTATATTTCATTCCATCTTATTTAATTTTGTTTAACAGTTAATTTATGTCATTCATTACCTACTTAAACATGGCTGGGGTGATTAAAAACTTCTGTTTTATGTGTAAACAGCAGGCATCCTTATTATTGTATAAGAAATGGTGCAAGAAGGATGTCATTCCTATTTTCTTTTGGTCCTCACATGAAGCCAGTTCAATTCAACACATGTTTACCAAGCATCCCCTATTTGTAAGATGCCCAGTGGTCACTCTATAGATGCCATGATGAGTTATGGGACATAGTCCCTCTTCTCAAGATTTTATAACCTAAAAGATGAGATGAAACTTGTCCAAAAGTAAATATAATGAGAAGGGAGTTACATCAAGTATCATTAGATACAAAATGCCATCAATATTAAGGAGATGGGAAGAAATCACTTCTAGTTGAACAAAAGCTAAAATGAATGTCAATATATTGATTAGGAATCAGTGGTTGGCTCTTGGTGGGTTTGGGGAAAGAGTCATGAAAGATGAAAGTCACAGGACTGTTTGAAAATGTGAAGGCTGGGTCCTGAAACAGTTTTAGCAAATGGATTAAGGGCATTCTAATTAGTAAGAACCAGAGGTGTAAAATAAAGAAATAAAAAACCACTAATGCCTATTTGATGGTTGAGGGATAGTGAGAAACAATGGATTAGAGCACAGGGTAGGGAAATGGTACAGCATGGTGTGGGAGAGGATAGGGCAGCATATTTTATATCCTCCCAGGGAGTACACTTCATTGCTGAGGGGAGCTGTTGAATGGTCTAAACTGGCAGGAGGGGGAGACCATTGGGGTAGGGCACTGGGGTAGTGGAGAGATGAGGCCAGTGACAAACGATTGGTGAGAGATGACAGGGCCTTTCTCTGAGGCAGTGGTTGATCAGGAAGCTGAAGCGAATGAGCTTTACAGCTATTTCAGGGGTAGAGTTAATAGGGCTTAGTGATTGCCTGGATGTGGAAACGGAGGGTGAAAATGGAATTGAAGTGGATGGAGCCTCTCGTTAGAAATTAGCAGTTGTTACCACTAAAGAAAGAAAAGCCACTCTGTTTAAGTGAACTGCAACCCATTCACTTGATTGTTTGATTCATAAAATAGCTGCTCTTTGCATTTTAATATATTTGCAAGTAGGTATTGTTGAAAACAATTCAAAAAGATCTTAAGGTGTATTTTCTCTTTACTCTGCCTCACAATGTGGCATCAATGAAAATAGACTTCTACCATCCTCTTTTTGTGGTTTAATAAGGTGTGCTGGTGGGATGAAAATCATTTGCCTATCAACCTTCATCTCCAAAGCATTTCCTCCATGAAGATAGACCAGAAGCTCTTTGAAAATAATTACAAAAATTATTAGACCCATGGATATTCATATTCCAGGTCTTTATTGAGTGCTAAATTGCAAAATCATCACTATAATCAGCTGTTAGTGGCACTCTACAGTCAGTGTATTCATTAGTTTGTTCTTGAGCAGCTCTGGTACTTAATCAAAAAAGACATTGATTCCAATTCATCTCAGCTCATATGATTTAGGTTTAGTTGTATATTTTAATTACCTGGTACTAATGCAAGGCTTTAAAAGGTTCTCTAAGCTCATAAAGGAATCCTAATTTCTAATAGTGCATGCAGTTGAAATAAAAATCAACCTCTATATTTATATGACACCCCCCTCCTTTTCGGTTAGAGGAGCAAAGTAATTTTCCCTAGTAGATTAGATTTTTCGGATGAATAAGCTCTTCTCGATATGTCACAGGAACTGAATTTCTATTTGCTTTAGTTGTTGACTAATTGTGATTTCCTTAGTCTAAAGGCCCCTGTCCTTTCTAAGAGCTGTATCTCTTCTGAAGAACCTGGTTATTCATGATGAACCCTCCTTCTAGATGTCCAAGGTAGCTCCTTAGTAGACCAAAATTACATCTTAATAGTTCTGACTACTTTAAGATTTATAATGCACTTTAATATCTCTTCTCTCATACTATTCTCAAACCCTGTAATACAAGCCATGGGCCTATTATGGGGAAAACGTCTTTCTCAAGAAATTAGAGGCAAAGGGCAGTTTGAAAATTGAGGCCCTCACATGTAGGATAGTAACTCAGGATAGAGGATGCCTTTGGGGCATGACTGTAAGGGAGAAATAAAGATCTCTTTGGAATGTAGGATATATGGGGAACTAGGGAATGGGCCTTGAGTGTCACTGGCTAAGCCGCTTCCCAGGTATGTATCTTCCTAAGGCTTCCGTTTCCCCAACAGTACAATCATATTTGGATAGACTGAGTAACAGAAAGCACCAGAACAATACCTCATGCTCAGTTGTACAGTGCCCCCCAACCCCAGAGGACTTTTGAAATCAAATAATGAATAGGTGTCCCCAGAGGGAAGCTATGTCAGCTAATTGTCATAGTTCCCTCAAAACTGGCCTTGTCCTCAGCAACAATCCCTTCTTTAACATATCCCTGAAAAAGTCTACCATTTTCAAAAGGCTGGAAAGCTATTGTTCCAGATATGCCCAGTGTTAGCATTGGGTTTTCTTTTTTTTTTTTTCTGAGTTATTTGCTTTAACTTTGCAAACTTCCTTCACTCCTGATATATTCATGCTACTAGAGGCTGTTTCATCTCCTGGATTCTTTGTTGTTTGTATGGTGATGGCTTATTGCTGTTATGTAACTTTGGTCACATCTATTTCACCTGATAATGGTATAAAGAAATGAAAAACGACCCCCAAAATTAATACAAATGTATATATGTTTAATTCTAAAATCGTATCACTTTCTTAAAAATTGTAAAATTCTGATTGGCTGCAAGATACTGCAATGTTGGCCTTTTTTTGTTTAAAAGATTCAATTGCTTACATGCCTGTGATGTGCTAATTAATTAATTAATTATCCCTATTCTTGTGTATTGTAGCAAGAAGCTTTAGCTAAATTCAAATAGACCTCAATTGCTTTCTGGATGGCTCTAGAACTTATGAATATATGACGCATTCTGATGCCTATTTAACTGAGGAAAATTCTCCATTCAATCAAACTCCTCTAAGGACTGAGTGCATAGAATCTTGTAGAAGAAAGATAGAAAGAAAAAGAGGATTGCAGGGATAGTGTGACATCTATTCTCCTTCTCCATTCTGAGTAACTGAGTTTGATGAACCCATGGTAAGAAGGGTTAGAGCAATAGCTGTGTTGATAGAAGATCTAAAGTTCTGGAATGAGCAGTGCCACTGTAGGCATCCACAAAGTTTGAACACGGATTTTGAGAGAGGACTGTCACCACACACATCTCTGCCATGCAAACACACTCTGTGCCACAGTCCACAGAACAGAGATGGCACTCTATAACTCAAGGACACATCAAAAGAGAAACAGACCCTTGTTGCCAAACTCTCTCCAAGAAAAAAGAAAATAATGCATGTAAATATTTCCTCACCCAACACAAGATCATGCAGATTTCCTCCTAGATTTTCTTGTGGAAGTTTTAGTTTTACATTTTGTCTATTACTTTCAGTTGCCTTTTGTATATAATATGAGGTTTATTTTTTATTTTTTACATGTAGATGTCCAGTTGTTCCAGCATCATTTATTGAAAAAAATTGTCATTGCTACATTGAATTGCCTTTGCCCCTTCATCAAAAATCAGTTGGCTGTGTCGTGTGAGTGTAATTCTTGGCTTTCTAGTCTCTTCCATTGAACTCTATGTCTTCTCTTTTAGCAATAGGATAGCATATCAACAATGAGTCTTCAGATACACAAACATAGTATATCTTTCCATTTATTTAGATCTTCTTTGATTTCTTCATCAGTGTTTTTCAGTCTTCAGAATAGTGACTTTGAATAGATTTTGTTTTATTTATGCTTAAGTGGTAATTTGGGGTTTTATTATAAGTTGTGCTGTTTCTATATAATTTCAACTTCTGATAGTCCATTATTTAATATATAGAAACAAAATTGTTTTATGTATTGATTTTTGTATCCCATAGAATTGCCAATTCTTCTTTATTCAAGTAAATTTTTAATAATTCCTGATTTTCTTTGTAGAAAATCATGTCAAATGCAAGTAGATAAAATTTAATTTTTTTCATTTTCATTATGCATGCCTTAAAATTGTTTTTCGTATCTTATTACATTGCCTAAGAGTTCTAGTACAATATTGAATAGGTGTGGTAAGAGTCCACATCTTTCTGATTTTCGTGGGAACTTATTCACTCTTACACCACCAAGTTTAATGTTAGCTATTGGTTTTTGATGGATGTCCTCTATCAGCTTGAGAAATTTCCTTTCCATTCCTAGTTTGAGAATTTCATTGATGAATAGATATTGAATTTTGTCAGAGGTTCTTTTCTGCATCTATTGATGAATATGAATTATATTAATTTTCAAATGTTGAAACAACCTTACATTCCCAGGTGAAACCCCTCCTTGGTCACTTGGTAATGATATATTTTCTCATTTATATATTGGAGGATTTGTTATATTCATAGGGTTAAGGATTTTTGAGCCTGTGTTCTTGTGGGATATTGGACTCTAGTTTAAATTTCTTCTAATGCCTTTTGTGGTTCTGGTAACAGGTAATTCTGTCTTCATAAAATAAAATGTGTTTGAATGTGTTTCTTCCTCTTGTAATTTCTGGAAGAGGTTTTGTAGAATTAGTATTATTTCTTTTTAAAATATTTGATTGAGTTTGCCATTGGAGCCATCTGGGCCTGGAATATTTTGAGTTTTTGTGTTTTTTTTTAAGTTTTTAGCTATGAATTAAATTTCTTTAATAGATATCAGACTATATTAAGATTATATATTTCTTCTTGAGTAAGCTTTGGTAGTTTTTTTGTTTCTTTCAGTGAATATGTCCATTTAATCTAAGTCGTTGAATTTATGGTCATGAAGTTCATAATACTACCTTATTCTTTAATATCTATAGAATTCTTAGTTATGTTGCTTCTGTCATTCATGGTATCTTCTCTCTTATTTCTTAATCATTCTGGTTAGAAATTAATGAACCTTATTGATCTTTTCAGAGAGCTAACTTTTGAATTCATCATGAACTCTTCATTGTCTGATATTAATATTTCTACTTCATTGGAAATTATTTGTTTTTCTTAAGATTAAGTTTCTTCTATAATGAAATAACTGCACATGGCATGTGTCATCTGGCCCTCTTTAATTGTCCTGTGGGAATTCCAACTTGGGGAACTGACACCAGAAAATGCTGATAATCTGGCTACTGCAATTGATGTGAGTAATAAGTAGTCTTTCCTCTCTGATCCAGTAGTCTCATGTCATCTGCCAGCATCAATAAGTATGGCTGGCTAATTTAAGACAGGCTCTTCATAGTTCTTGATAATTTTTTGCAAAAGGCTGTAAGCTGACAAGAGACATGGTTTTCTTGAAAAAAGAAGGAAGTCTCCTGGGCTGAATAATAAAGATTTAAAGGAAGATTATGGGTATAGGCTGTGAAAATGTTAAGCAAATTGCATGGTTACCCAGGCCATAAGTGGTCTTTCACTTTATTGCCTGTTTAGAGGAGGAATTGTGGAAATGGTGCAGGCCTGGTGCTAGGGAGTAGGTTCAAAGACAGCTCCTTGGATGGTGCCTTGCTTGTTGCTAATTCTTCTCTGGGCAGAGCAACTTCCTTGCCAATCTGCCAAAGGTATGCTCTATTGCAACAACTATTGCTAAGTTAACCCTGGGTAGTAGAGTATTCCAACCCTCCTCAGACAACAGACACCGAGATGCCCATCTATACTGAGTGGAAAGTATGTTTTCCTGCTATGGAAGGAAACCAGGAAAACTGTTTAAACTTTGGCTGGCTCATTTTGGAGATGAGGTGCACTATGCTTGTCAATGTAGCTTGTTAAGGATCGCAGGGTGCTTAAAGCTTGTTCAGAAGGAATGCTGGGCCCTTCTGCAACATACCACATCAACCATGGTATCATTCAGAGAAGACAGAGATAGGTCTCTGAACTTTTTGCAATGGCTACTCTAAAGGAGATTTGACCCACATGGACAGATTTCCTCGAGACAGAAAAACTCCTATGGGAAACCATAGATGGGGCATTGACTAGTAGTCAGCTCTTACCCAAATTGAGTTTACAATTTGGATGAAGGTTTCTCAGTGGAGAATGCAAAACAGACCTAAAGTGTTATAGATAAATTCTTGTGATTACCACTGTCATCCTGGACATAGTGTTTGTCCTTATGTTGAAACTTAGTAAAAATCTATGAGATTTTTTCATAACAATGGGGCAGCCGAGGCCCCGGATTAAGGCAGAATTATTAAGGATATGTACCACTGTGCAAGTCAAGCCTAAATAAGCCAAATGGTGCATAACCCATAGCCCCATCTGGAAAGCAGTGTGTCTGTGGCTGCTGAGGCAGGGGGTTCCCAAAGCTGAAAGAGATTGTATCAGACATGAAGCCCTCATTGCATAATACATAGTGTCTAGTGGGCTGAAAGCATTGGACGTGAGCCCGGTCCAAAGTAAATGTGCTTTGCTTGCTCTCACAGAGCCACTCCCTCCCACTGTATTCCCTGACCCCTCACTCATCTCCTACTCCAACATCAGCTGTTCAAAGAAAAAAGATGACTGGTATCTACTGACCCAGATGATTTCAGTGGTAAGTTCTTCCTAATATTTGAATACAAAACAACACCATTAGTTTACAAACACTTCTAGAAAAGAGAAAAAGAGGAAACACTTTCCAACATATTTTATGAAGCATCATAACGTTGATACTCAGTTCTAATGAAGATATTAAAGGAAGGGAAAGGTAGGACTACTTGCGCTCTCTCTTAAACATTGATGTAAAATAAAATATTAGCAAATCAAATTTAGCAATATATACAAGGGACAATATGTCATTACTAAGTGGTGTTTATCCTAGTAATTCAAAGGTGGTTTATTACTAAAAATTCAATCAATACAATCTAGCACATTAATACAAAAAGTGAAAATTCATATGATCTTTTCAATTAGTAGAGAATAAATCATTTGAAAAAATTTCAGTATTTATTCATGATGATAATTCTCAGCCATCTAGGTTGAGAAAAGAACTCTCTTAATCTGATGAAGAATATCTTTTCAAAAAAAAAAGGTGGAATCAGAACAGAAAATGATGAAATGATGCTTACTGTCACCATTTCTCTGTAACATTTTATGGGAACCATCAGTTAAATAGGATGAGGAAATAAAGAAAGTTATAAGGATAATGAAGTTCAAAATAGACCTGTAATTATATATGGATAAAATAATTATGTACATGGGAAATTAAAAAAAAAATTTTAAGTATTAGAACTGTTTCAGTTACAAGGATAAAAGGTTATAAAAGACCCTTTTACAAAAAATCAGTTATGTCTAAATGCCAGCAACAAACAAACAGATAATGAAGTTAAGAGATGCCCATGTACAATAGCATAAAAATCAAATGTCTAAGGATAAATCTAATTTCACATGTGCAAGATTACTGCTAAAACTTGCAAAAGTTTATCAAGAGAAATTTAAAAAGCAAATCAATAGGAAATGCCTCATTTATGGATTGGAAGACTCAATAGTATAAGGACAACAATATGTTTAAATTGATCAGTAGATTCAGTGAAATCTTCATTAAAATCACAGCCGATTTCTTTGTGTGAATGCATGTGCACGGGTGCATGTGTAGAAATTCACAAGCCAATTCTAAAATCTATATGAAAATGCAAAGGACCTATGATGGTCAAAACAATCTTTAAGAAGAATGAAATTGGAGGCCATATTCCATTCTATAAAACGACATAAAAATGGAAGAAAGTATAAATAAGTGATACTGGAAAAAATTACATACAAAGACTATTCTAACTGAATACAGTACAGAAATGGTGTGTGTATATGTATGTATGTGTATATATATACTATATAAAATTTGCTTGACTTATAATTAAAAAGAACATTGAGTTCAATAGGTAAAGAAGATTTTTTCAGTAAATGGTGCTGTGCCATTTTTGAAAAGAAAAAAATCTAGACTAGTACCTAACACCATATAAAAAAAATCAATTCCAAATAAATTATAAATTTAAATGAGAACAGTTAAACAATAAGTCTTTTAGAAGGAATCACAGAGTGTCTTCATGACCTTTGGGTAGACAAAGACATTTTAAACAGAATGTAAAATCATTATAACCATACTGTATTAAACTTAAGACCTCGATTATCATAAGACACCATTAAGAGTGTGAAAAAGCAGGCCACAGAATAGGATGTTTGCAGATATCTATATGACAAATTCATATGCACACAAATAAAGAACTACTACAATCAATAAGAAAAAAACAGAAAACCTGGTAGAAAAATGGGCAAAAGATTACATTTGTCATTAAGGAAATGTAAATTAAACCCTCAACTCAATTCATTGAATTCTACTCTTACGCTTTGGGAAATTTTCTCTATGTATTTTATATTTTAATAAATGTAAAAATATTTCTTAAAGGTTATTTCTATGTTTATGTGATCTACCCCTCAGCTATCCAAAAAAAGGGCTGGATAAGTGTTAAGTGTACAGTTGGAAAAGCAGCAACTCTCAGTGATTGCTATGAATGTGAACCCATTGTATGCACTGTATGAGAGGCTCTGGGAAAATAATTTGTATGGGATCCTAAAGAAATTAAATTTTCTTCACCGTAATAAATGTCTTACTCTTTCTCTCTCAATTTTTAAATGACAGATCATTGTATTTATTGTAATTTATCCAATAATCATTGTGTTTATTGTAATTCTTCCAACAACAAGAGCCAATTCCTAGATTGGAGTACAGAAGCAGGAAAATTTGAATAATGTTACCTGCTCTGATACTTGCAATATGGTGGCATCTGTTCACAAGCAGTAGACGTCTCTCTTTATGTGATATCTATCTTATTTCATCTAGAGATTAAAGAGTGTTGGGTTTTAAAAATTACCGTTGGCATTTTTATAAGCCTAAATTCATCCTAGTTTTCTGTCTTTCTGTCAGTTTACTACCATTTAATGTCATCCTTTTGTATCTTTTGTATATGTTGCTTTTATTTCTAAGCTATCTCTCTAGGTAACTGTAATCACCTACATGTAAAAGGCGATGTTGTTTGTAGAAAAAGAAGAGATTTTTCGAGAGCAAGAGGCCTAGTTTTGAGACTTTTTGCCACTCATTGACCTCAGTTCAATCCTTTAATTTCTGTGAGACTCAATTACTTCATCCATAGTGAGAAAAAAAGAAAAATCTACCTCAGGATTATTTAAAGAACAAATTATGTGTGTGTAACTTAGACCACTTATATATTCTATATACTAATATATTATTGTGATATGTATATAGTATATAAAATAGTATACTTATACTAATCACTAAAATGAAGTTACATAATTAAATTTTACCCCTTCCTAGTCCTTGATCTGCAGCATTTATTTTTCTCTTTCAGAGACCATGCTTTCTGAAATGTTTTGAAATCTCTTTGACTAGCATCTAAAATCCAGGTCTCCTACTCCCTGCCTTCCCTTCCTAGATTATTATGAACTCTGAGGCGACGTGGTCACCTTCTCCCCTGGTGCCTGTCACTTCCACTTCACCAAGCAATTCTTCCTTGTTAGTCAAAATTAATTTCAGAGTAGCAGCTCTCCTCATTGCTCTTTAGCCTCTTGAGAGCTAAAATTGTCAGGAAGGCAAGTCCAGAATTGATCAGATTTTTCTTTTAGTGAAGACTTCCAACAATCATCTGGACAGTGGGTCCTATCGCCATGCACTGCTGTAGTCTGCACACAGGACACATTGATATTCTCCACCGTGAATACATCTTTCAGAGCTCATGACCCACTGCCTGAGTGGCGTGGGGTCTACTTCCAACAGTGTAGTTATTTATATTCTATTCTTTCAAGCTATACCAATGTCCCCCTCTAACATAAAGCTTAAGCTGTTGAGTTTTCTTTTACATGTTTATCTTCTTAACACTTCTCCTCATTTCTGTTAGGCCTGTCTGAAACACTTTAGGCCTACCCTACTTTAAGTAAGTTTCAAGAGGCTGAATTTTATTCCCTTTGCTGGGAAGTTCACAGGTATGGGTTATTAATGATCTTTAGTGACTTTATTACCCACACACTGTTCACATCTATGGGATATTTGAGTCTAAAAATCTTATTCTCTATTATTTTCAGGACTACTGAACATCTGTGATGCCACTGTTTGCTCTTCCTTTGACAGTCCCTCTATAGTGCCCCTTTTACAGTGATAGCTCTACTCTTTCTTCCTCCCTTTCAAATGTCAATTTAAGTGGTTACTTTTTTTTTTTTCTTGAGAGAAAAAGTCAGGTCAGCGAATTTTCTACCAAACTCATTCTTTTTTGTCTTCATGAGTTGCCCTCCACCCTTTTGCCCAGGCCTATTTTTTTTATTTCATAAATGATGATCCAGAAACCATCTAGGTAGCCTGTCCGGCGCTTCTCCGCCCCGCCTCGAGTCCTCGGTCGGCCGGCGATGGGGACCAGAGAGATAAGGGGAGAGAGGGTGCGGACAACGTCTTACCCGGAGCACTTGTGATCACTCAGGACTCGCGGTGGTAAAGCAGATAAACTTTTAATGGGACTAGGCAATCATCATCTTTACAGGTTCCACCCGGGGCGAGACACCTCGGGGGAGAACAACCTCGATGCGGCCGTCAGGTACGGCTCCTTGTGGGCTGTCTCCCCGAGCTTTGCCCGGGAACTTTCTTATAAACCTTGCGTGTATCCAATGGGCTAACGCCACGCACACAAGCATGATTGGTGAATACAGCGGGTGGTTACATACATCAGAAGCCGGAAGCAGGATGTGGGCGCCATCTTGGCACCACTCGATGGGCGGGGGGAACTCAAGGGCAGGCTGCAGCTTGTCTACTAGGCCAAATCCGGAAGGTGGCTGCTCACATCTCCCCCTTTTTTGTTTTTTATGCCCCAGTGTCTCCAGTGATGAATGTGCTCCCGTGGACCAAGATGGCCCACAACGTATTTTTTGGTGCTTTGGGGAGTCTGGACTAGGTCCCGGCCATACCAAGGTGGGACCTCTGGCACCGACCAGAATGCTCACTTCATATAGAGACCGGAGAACCCGTGAGCCGGAAACCACGTGGCCCTCCTTGCAGTACTCAGTCTCGCAACTGGGGGACAGGAGGATTAGGAGAAGGTAGCCAGTGCCGAGGGCGTCACTAGGAGCCTCTGTGCAAACGCCAAGGGTCCCGTCTGGCCACAACTAGGACTCTGCGTAAGAGGTCCACCTGAGACAAAAATTAGGGCCACTGGTACCGAATGTTTATATACGAGATTTTTTCATATACTTAGCTGCGAACCTTACCCCCGAATGCCCAGCTTCGAGTGGTTGGGATGGGTGCTGGGCAGAGGGACTATAGTTATCAGGAGGGTTACAGGCAGAGGACATGGCCATCATGGCGGTAACACGTAATTGCTGTTGTCTTTGAAACAAACGCTCCAGCAAACTCTTAACAATGATCAAACCTACTAATAACCCCACAGCAAGAAGAACCCAGTTGGTCAGATTAGGCCAAGAGAACCAGGAGGGAAAAAAGGTCAATATTCCTGGCCCTCTTCCCGGTCTGCTGGGGAGTGGTCGACACCGTCGACATCATTTGACCGCTCATCACGCGAGTTGAGGACTGGATCCAACAGGTCACGTTGGGGGTTTAACGACCCGTCAGGCTGCAGTTCTTTGGTGTTCTCAGGCGACTGCACGGTTCTCACCAATCTCTCCGGTACCCACACTGGTTGGCGTCCTGGTTCCTGGGGAAAGACACAAACAGAGCCTCTGGCCCAGCTGAGCACTGGGTCAGGACCTTTCCATTGCCCCGACAGAACATCCCTCCAACGGACCAGGCCTCTATGCGGAGGACCTGGGGTGGTATGTTGTAGGGCAGGCGTCATGGTTGATGCGTTTTCATTTAAATAATTGTATGTAAATAGGGCGGCAGACAATTGGGCCCTGGGGGACAGACCATGACCTATTCCCTCCTTTTGCTTTTGCAATAGTTCTTTAATGGTCCTATGCGCTCTCTCGATGACACCCTGCCCCTGAGGGTTGTATGGGATGCCGTGTTTTAGGTTAACTTCCATAACATCACAAAACTTTTGAAAAGCTTTGCTAACGTAAGCCGGGCCGTTGTCTGTCTTAAAGCAAATTTTGAGGCATCCTCAGGGTGAAGTGGGATAGAAAAGAAGCAATCTCTAATGTCTATGACAACAACAGGCCACCGCTCCGGCAGAGTTGAGAGAAGGGGCAACCCCATCTGGACAGGTCCTAGAGGCTCCATGCAACTATTTATGGCCCTCAAATCATGTAAAAGCCTCCACGCACCTGATTTCTTTTTGATGACGAAGATAGGGGTGTTCCAGGGTGACGTGGAAGGGACGATGTGCCCCCTCTCCAACTGATCTGACACCAAAGCATGCAATGCTGAAAGTTTTTCCTGAGGTAAGGGCCACTGAGGTACCCAGACTGGAGCCTTAACTTTTATAGGTGTAGGCGGGTATGCACCCTCAGTGGCCCCTAGGAAAAACCCAGGCCTTGTCTACCGGGGTTAGAGTCAGCCTGAATGGGCTTCACGCGCCCTTGCAAGGAGGCTCCCAGCCCCCTGCCCGGGACATATCCCATTCTATTCAGCAACTGTTTAGAAGTTGGAGAGTAACCAGTGGTTAAAGTCACGTCCATATGAGCTAGAATATCTCTTCCCCATAACGAAACAGGCAGGGCCAGCACATAAGGCTGAAAACTGCCTTGATGCCCTTCCTCATCCTCCCAATGGAGAGTAATGGCGCTCACCATGGGCGCTGAGATTTGGCCGATCCCTCTGATGGTGTCTTCCGCTTGGTTCGTTGGCCAAGCGGGGGGCCAATCTTGCTGTCTTATAATCGACCTATCGGCTCCAGTATCTAACAGACCTAGGAAGGCTCGGCCTTGTACTTTAAGAGTCAGCATGGGTCGAGACTCTAGGGACATCTGAAGACCCTCAAAAACTTCTCCGGAGGACCCAAATCTTTTATTCCCCCTCTGTCCTGGCTTGCTTGGAAAGACTGAATGCAGGCTGGGCAAGAGCAGAAGCTGTGCCAACCTATCGCCCTCTGCAATGACCAGAGTGCCCTGCAGAGACTGCACCATAACCTGGACATTACCCGTGAAATCTGAGTCTACAACACCTGGCACAATTGTTAATCCTCTTAACGCTATGGATGCTCTCCCTAATATAAGCCCCACGGTTCCTACTGGAAGGGGCCCCCTGAAAGAGGTCCCCACCAATTGGACTCCCATAGCTGGGGTTAGCACGAGCCCGGAGGTGGCACGGAGGTCCAATCCTGCTGATCCGGGAGATGCGCGGGTCTGGATGGGGGCCGCATCGTCCGTTGGTGTGTTTGGGGGCCCACCGCAAGGGTGGACCCCCCCTGCCCGTTTTTTGAATCTTGCTCAGGACGACCAGAAAGGCGTACTCCTTGCGCATTGAAGACTGACTTACAGTCCTCGGCGCGGTGAGGCCCCTTGTGGCAGCGGCCACACAGCCTAGTGACTGCACATGGCCCGCGGAGGTGCTGAACGGCAGGCGGTTGATCTTTATTGGGGCAGTCTCTCTTAAAATGCCCAGACTGGCCACAGCCATAGCATCTTTTTGGCTTTACCTCTAAAGCTCTGGGGTCCTTTGTGTTTACTTGTAAGGAGCTGGCTAACATAGCAGCCAGCCCCGCATTAGTTAACGGGCTGCCAGCGTCCCTGCAAAGCCGAACCCACTCTGTCAAGCTCTTTCCCTTATTCTGTGCCAGGATAACCTTGCACTCCTTATTGCATTGCTCAAAAATCATCTGCTTAACCACAGTTTCTGCAACCATTGGATCTGAGAAAATCCTCTCAGCCGCAGTCTGCATTTTCGCTACAAAATCTACAAAAGGTTCTGTGGGACCCTGGTGTATGCCGCTAAGCGAAGCCTGCGCCTCTCCTTCCCCTGTCAATTTTTTCCAAGCCCCTATGAAACAGCGAAAAATTTGGGCATAAACCTCCTGGGGGTATCCTGTCTGATTCTGGGCGTGAGCACCTTTCCCTAAAAGCATATCCGCATTCCACCCGCTGTGCCTTGCCACAGCGTTTCTTGCGGCTTGTTCCTCAGCTAACTCCTCAAACCACGCCTTCCAATCGATAAACCTGCCAGGAGGCAAGCAAGAGCGAGCCAGCTGAAGGATATCTGCAGGTGTATGATTTAGGGCGGAGAGGTTTTCAACCATATTCAGGGTGTAAGGGGCGTTAGGGCCGTACTGATGGACGGCTTGCCTCAGCTCCTTCAAGAGCTTGTAATCATAGGGTTCATGATTACGAGCTTGCTGATTGATAATGACTGGGAACATCTCGGAGGCTGGTTCGGGTTCATTGAGCAGCGGTCGGTAGCCGCCAAGAACACCAAAAGGTCTGAATGTGGTAAAAGGGCTCCACCTCCAAAAATGCCTCCTATTGGGTGAAGGGTGCGGAGGGTCCGCGTAGTCGGGTGGGGATTCTGGGCATTGCGCGGGAAGGTTAGGGTATGTACTCGGCATGTCCGCCAGAGGGAGCCCTCTATAAGGGCCCTTTACGGAACCGCTGAAACCATCCACCGGATGCAGGTGCATCCTCTGAGGCGCAGCAGCCGTTGCTGGTGGGGCGGAGGGCCGCGTGGGTGAGACAGGAGGCCCCTCTAGGTCAATCAGCGGAGGCGCTTCCGGCCCTTCATCTGCCTCACTCTCAGATTCTGAGTCAGAATTATCAGAACTAGCACTCGACTCCGGCGGCTTGCCCTTATGGGAGCCCTCCGCAGATGAAACAGACTGAGCCTCTTGGAGTGCATGTCGCGCCTGCAACAAGGCGGTAGGCGTAGTTAGGCCTGTGGCTGATTCTAACTCAAGTACTGCACGAACAGTCTCCCATATAAGGACTAGAATCGGGTCCAAACAGACACCCGTTTGGCGCGCTCGGTCTATATCACGACCAAGTTTCATCCAAGAGGGCAGATTAAGGCTGCCAGAACAAGGAAACCAGGGGGCAAAAGTGGCCACATCATCAAAAAATCGCTGGAGAGAGCTTCTCTTAACTGAGATACCCCACTGTTTCAAAAGGGTCTTTAAGGGGGTTAGTAGGGGTGAACTCCCGGACTGCCCCATGCTTGCAGCCGGCACTGTCTTGTAATCACTCGGAGAGCTCTTCCGAGTCCCCGGGGCTACCTGAACGCCCACGGGCCCTAGTCCTCGTATGGAAAGGGGGTGCTTACCTTCTCGCGGTGATCAGTCGCGGAGGTCAAACCACGGATCCCGGGAGCACGTCTCCGTCGGGGCGAGGGGAACGCAAATGAGGTTGCGGGTTCGAAGTTCCCCGTACGGGCCACCACTTGTCCGGCGCTTCTCCGCCCCGCCTCGAGTCCTCGGTCGGCCGGCGATGGGGACCAGAGAGATAAGGGGAGAGAGGGTGCGGACAACGTCTTACCCGGAGCACTTGTGATCACTCAGGACTCGCGGTGGTAAAGCAGATAAACTTTTAATGGGACTAGGCAATCATCATCTTTACAGGTTCCACCCGGGGCGAGACACCTCGGGGGAGAACAACCTCGATGCGGCCGTCAGGTATGGCTCCTTGTGGGCTGTCTCCCCGAGCTTTGCCCGGGAACTTTCTTATAAACCTTGCGTGTATCCAATGGGCTAACGCCACGCACACAAGCATGATTGGTGAATACAGCGGGTGGTTACATACATCAGAAGCCGGAAGCAGGATGTGGGCGCCATCTTGGCACCACTCGATGGGCGGGGGGATCTCAAGGGCAGGCTGCAGCTTGTCTACTAGGCCAAATCCGGAAGGTGGCTGCTCACAGTAGCCAACTGCGTGTTTTCACCAAGTTGCTTCACTTTTTAAACAGTGACCTGCAAGTGAAAAAAAAAAGAAAATGTCCATCTGCACTCCCATTTCTTAACTAGAACTCCAAAGTCTCCAAAGCAGCATTTTATAGAGTGTGATCAGTGAATCACAAATCCCATGAGAAGCGTTACTCAAAGTTTTGAAGTGGCCATATAAGCCCCAAAAGGGCTAAGTAGTATATCTCAATCATGTAGATTCACTCTCCTTAATAAAAATATGGAGATACTGTGCAGTCAATAAAAAGATAAAGAAGCAGTGTAAATTTACTTACCTTAGCATTTCCAAAACTTACTCGGAAATCCATTTGTCATGGAATACATAGTAGCAGACCAAGGAGCATATTTTATTTATTATTATAATACATAAAATGTATTGAATGCTTACAGTATGTCAGAAATTGTGCTAGGAAATTATACACACAACACACACATAAATTAATTCACCCAACAAATTTTGAGTGCTTATTATTTCCCAGCACTCTTCTTGTCACTGGGAATACTTTAGACAATAAAACAACAATCCCTTCCATCAGTCTAGTAGGGAAAAGAGACTGTAAGTTAAATAATATATTAGCAATATGTGATAGGGAAAGAAGTTAAGAGGATTTATGTGATTTAATGATGGGCAGGCTTCAACCTTCAGGTGGACGGGCAGGGAAATGCTCAGAAAGTAACTTTTAAGTAAATACCTAAAGAGAGTTGGCCATGCAGATATCTGGGGAAGAGCTTTCTAGGCAGGGAGACCTGTAAGCACAGAGGCCCTGAAGCAACGTGTGCCCGAGTAGCAAATTGGCCAGAAAGCCTGGAGAAGAGAAGACCAAGAATAGAGCAGCAGGAAATGAAGTTGAGAGGTAATGGGGAGGCCTTGAAAGCCAATGTTGAGTTACACGGAAAGGCACTGGAGGATTTTCAGAAGAGTGACATGATTTGACACCTTCTAAAGGATTTTTTTTTTCCCTGCTGCGTTGAGGCTAAATAGCATGTGGATGAGAGTAGAAACAGGGAAGTGGGGAGATGTACGGAAATATTGGTGGGAGCTGGTAATGACTTGCACTAGAGTCATCTCAGTCAAATTCTAGGTGTGTTTTGAAGATTGAGTTTCAATGATTTTTTTTTTTTTTTTTGCTTTGTATTGTGTGGTGGTGGTGCTTGCTTATGTTCTTCCCCGAGCACCTGGAAGAGGGGAGTTTCCATTAATGAGATCAGCAACACTGGAGGAGAAGCTGGTTTGCCTGAGGCAGTGGTAGGGGATATCAGGAGCACACTTTTTGAACAGGTTAATTGGCAGCTGGATATATGAGTCTGCATTATCTCATCTAATCCTCTAAATCCCACAAGCTGGGTATTATTGTTACACCCATTTTGCATTTGGAAAAAAAAAAAACAGACCAAAAAAAGTCAAGAAATTGGGATGAGGTCACCCAAGCAGCTAAGCAAGTGCTGAGCTAGGATTTGAGCTCAGGGTCATTTTTTTTCTCAGGCCCATTTAAGAGCTGGCAAAATTACCTGTCTGTAACAATGGCTATCATTTATTACTGCTGAACTGGAAGATATGTCATGTTTCTCGCACTTGAAACTTTCTGGAAGCCTCTCAGGGGTTAGATATGTGCTTCAGGAAGATGCACACACACTTCCCAGGTATCCATGTCGAAACATTTCTAAATCTCAGGAGGAAATGACCATGCCCTGCTGTACATCTCTTATTTCTATGTCAGTAACAGGATCTCTGGCATTTTTAGCATCTTTAAATCCCCTCAATCATTCTGTAGAGCACAGGACACTGCTCTCTCTTCAGTCCAAGGTCTCTGTTGTAACTCTTGTGACTATGAATTTGTACTACTCATTCTCATGTACTACTCATGAATGTTTTCATCCTTTTTGAGCCTTGCTTTGATCCCCTCTACTCTCTCAAAATCTTACTCTATTCAGCATGCTTATTTGGCATCTTCTGTCATGTACTGGAATCCTTCCTTCTCCCTCATAAGCCAGAATTTTTTTTTTTTAAATAGCTTTTCTCAAATTTTTTCATTTGAGGGGAGATAATCAGTTGGCAGCTACAAAACATGTTCCATTCCAAACCTCTTGGATTTCAAATGTAACCACAGACTTTTTCTCTCCTGGGACTTTCTCTTTGTTCTGCTCTTTAAATAGCCTGGGGCAGAGGTTGAACACTGGAGAGGATGGGAGTTAAATGTAGATAGAAAGATCATTCCATCACTGAGAGTTTGGATTCTCTGCTGATGAGTTTGTCTTAATTTTATGGGCCAGAATGGGAAGCACAAGAAGACCATGAATCATTGGGAACTGATGATTATTTTTTCCTCCCTGCCTCCATGCCGCTCTTAGCCCTGTCTCTTCTGATGCCGAGACAGGGTATAGGATGGAGTGCTTCCAAGACTTCAGAGCAGTCCATTTAGCTTCAGATCCTGAGAGTGCCTTCAGTCAGCTTGGTGCAGATTCCACCATTGAGCTTTGACTTCTCAGCAATCTCCCTCTCAAGAGGCTTCCCAGAAATCTATCCATTCATCTCACCCCTGAATGCACTTTGAGCAACTGGCTGCCTCTCCCATAAGCATGTTATTAATGGTCTCTTTTCAAAAGCAGAGATAGTGCCCTGGAAAATGCAGTATTGATTTTTCCCCTTCTTTCTCACTGTTTCAATCACTGCTCGTTTGAATGGCTTTCATTTTTAGCAACAACAAGAGAATCTTCGAAGAAAAGTGGTTTATAGGATCAGCCTGAAATAAAACCACCGCTCAATTTAACCTCTGAAAAATACTATTGATATTTTAATAGAAGTTTGGAGAACCTATTGCAAGCTCAATAATAGCTGCAAGGAGTTTATACACAGAAATCATACTTAGGGATCATTTTATTTCTTAGGCAGCATGTGTTAGCAGCAAATTATGGTTTAAACCTTGACTTACTTCCATACTGTATACATAAAGAGCCTTGAGAGGGTGGAAACGTTCCTAGTACTTCAGAAAGAGTGAAAACCTCTCCATGACTCTTTAAATGATTCTGTCTCTAATTGGCCCTTGTAGAAAATACTTGGGATGGTTTTCTCCTAAGCTCTCTATTTGCCTGTTGTTGGCATTCGGTAATCCAAGCTATCCTAGAGCTGGGAGGCTTAGAGACTATGTAGTTAAACAGATTTGTTCCTGAGATGAGACAAGAAAGCCCAGGGTGTTGGTGTGACTTGGTAAAGGCTGCATGATCTCAGTCTGTTCAGGTCGTCTTCTCTGTTCTGTCAGGCACCCAGAGACCTTCTCCTTACTCAGACCTTCCTACAGTGTTGGCTTCTCTTCTTCTGTATTCTACCCCCTCCCCATACTTTTTAAAATGCCTATGCATCTTCTCAGTTCTCCATCTCCCAGTGCTGTATAAGCATGCTCCTTTATAAAGTAGAGTGGTGATGTTATACCAGATTTATCAGTGTATTAATTAGCAAGAGAAGAGTGTTAACTTCAGAGGTCACATCAAGAACCACCTCTTCCAGGAAACTTGTTTTGTGACTTCAGTCCATATTGATGTCTCGCCTTTTTGTCAACCCCTGTGAATTACTCAAAACCTTGATTATATAGTGTTTTGATTTGTCCTGTAAGCACTCTGTGTATGTGCCAAGATTTCTAATGAGGATTTTGAAATCAATGTTTATTAAATAGATATTTACTACATGCCTAATATGTGTATAGGGCACCATGTTAAGGGGAATATAAATAAAAATAAAACATAACATTTCCATTAAATTTTTTGTGTTTAATAAAGGTACATGTTTTTAATGTTTAAATAGGATTTTCACAAAGAGTTTCATATGGAGGAAGAAAATAGAAAGGAATACCATAAAGAGGAGAAAAGAAAGGGCAAAAAAAATCTAGGACTAGTCAATGGAGAGGAAATAGATAAGGTATCTGGGGCAATGTAGTGAAAATTCATTTCAAATATGTGCTTAAAGGAGGGAAAATAGCATGAGAAATAACATGTTTCTGAGTTCAGAGAATCAAAGCTATGTTACTCAGATGGGAGGAAAGAACCTCTGATTAGGATGAGAAGAGAGTGATTCTAACAAATATTAACTGGGAACATACTATACACAAGGCATTATTCTAGGCCCTAGGGATAAAGATATTGAGTAAAACAAACAGAACTCCATGGTCCCATGTAACTTTAATTTGAATGGTGCAATTAGAAAGCTATTACGTTGAGGGCCTAGCATGATAGATGCAAGAATAGAAAGCATGAGTTGGATGTGATAAATGTTGGGAAATTGTGCATGGTTGAACATGGAAGGCAGGAGAGCCAGTGGAGCATAAAGCAGTGACTGGGGCACCATTTATAATAGGGCAAGTAGAAGGGACTGATTTGGAATCTGTATGGGGAGAGGAAGAGTCTGGGTGGATTGACTTTTTGTGGCAGTGCTAGGAGTGGGCTATTCAGTGAAATAGGATCTTCCATCCTTCTCTTTTTCTGTAGATGTTTTTGGGTACATGGGCCTGTAGGACAGAGGCCACAGAGGCCACCTGACTTGCTTTGTCCTATTTGGAAGGGGTAGAGAGCCATCACCATCAGAAACCAGTCCAATTCCCACAGTAAAGGGATGCCTTGGTCACATTGGAAGGATTTTTCCAAGTTACACATGACTGAGCACCTCTTACCAGGGGTCTACATTGGTCAGGGGAAAAGCCTTACAGCTAACAAATAGTATAAGATTTGCCTGGCCTTTTCTTTGCATGCATCTTCCTTGGAAACCATGAAGGGAATTACCTTTGCAGCTAGCCATTCTTGATCTTTGCCCACCAGAGGAGAACTTAGTATAATCTGACAGGAAAGGTTTTTGCTTGCTGTTTTTGTATGCATGTGTTTAGCATGGACTGATAGAAGGCACCCTGTGCCAGTTTGAATGTATTATGTCCCCCAAAACACCATTATCTTTGATATAATCTTGTGTGGGCCGACATACCAGTTTTGATTAGATTGTAATTCTTTGAGTGTTTCCATGGAGATGCGCCCCAACCGTGGGTGATGACTCGACTGGATAGTTTCCATGGTGGTGTGGCCCTGCCCAGTTAGCATGGGCCTTGATTAGTTTACTAGAGCACTGTATAAGCTCAGACAGAAGGAGCAAACTTGCTACAGCCAAGAGGGACACTTTGAAGAATGCATTGGGGCTGAGAGAGGAACTGCTGTTGACAGAGACATTTTGGAGACAGCCTTTGAAAGCAGACTTTTGCTCCAGAGAAACTAAGAGAGGACAAATGCCCCAAGAGCAACTGAGAGTGACATTTTGGAGAGAAGCTGAAGCCTAGAGAGGAATGTCCTGGGAGAAAGCCATTTTGAAACCAGAACTCCGGAGCAGACACCAGCCACATGCCTTCCTATCTAACAGAGGTTTTCCGGACACTGTTGGCCATCCCTCCAGTGAGGGTACCCCATTGTTGATGCATTACCTTGGACACTCTGTGGCCTTAAGACTGTAACTGTGTAACCAAATAAATCCCCTTTTATAAAAGCCAATCAATTTCTGGTGTTTTGCATTCCGGCAGCACTAGCAAACTAGAACATGTTTTGGTACCGGAAGTAGGGTGCTTTTGCTGCTGAGTTTGCAAACACCAAACATGTTGGAGTGGCTTTTTAAATGGATACGGGGAAGATTCTGGAAGAATTGTGAGGAGCTTGATAGAAAAAGCCTAACTGCTTTGAAGAGACTGTTTGTGGAATTATGGACTCTAAAGAGACTAAAGATGAGGACTTGAGCAGAAATGATGAATGTGTTGTTGCAAACTGAAAGGAAGGTGATCCTTGTTTTTAAAGTGGCAGAGAATTTGGCAAATTTGAGTCCTGGTGTTGGATGGAAGAGAGAATTTGAAAGTGCCAACCTGGAATACTTAGCTGAGGAGATCTCCAGACTTCTCCTTGTGGCTTATAGTAAAATGCGAGGAGAGAGAGATCAACTTAGAACTGAACTCTTGGGTTCAAAGAAGCCAGAAGCTGATGGTTTGGAAAATTCCAGGCTTCCAGGGGGTGAAATCCCAGAAGCTACAGCCCAACATGAGGATGTAACCATACATGGAAACAAGCCACCATTTCAGTACAAGTCAAGATTGGAGAAGGAGTTAAGCAGAAAGGATTTGTGGAAAGTCCTATTGTCTGATGGCTTTGACCCCTGTGTGCTTCATGCGAAGCCAACAGAACTTTTGTGCGCTCTTTACAGACAGAGCCACTGCCAGTCAGGACTGGAGGAGACAGACAAGGAATGGATTGAAGGAAAAATTTCTTCAAAGACAGAGCCATGAAGATTGAGGTCTGGAGTCAAGAGATCTCAGGCTGGGAGAGTGGAGCAGCCCATGTGCATGGAAAGGGTGAGTTTGCCCCATAGGTCGAGGGTGGGTCTTCCACCTCGATGTTCAGGAAAGGTGTTGCCACCTCAGGCCTCAAAGAGTATGGAGCACATTCCCAGGGTACTGGGGAGAGCCTGGCTGCCACCCAATGTTCTGAAGGGGTTGAGCGTGTGCCCCAGAGATGGAAGAGAACCCAGGTGCTGCCCCGATGTTTGAGGATGGTGGGGCCGAGAAGGTGGTCTCCTCAATGTGCGGATATGTTGGAGCACTCACCCCAGCATTTGGAGAGAAAAGGGCTGCCAAAAAGGCCCTTAGGAAGGGTTAGACTCCTGCGCTCTCAAGCCCCGAGGATACAACGTCGTTCTGTTAATGACTCTCAGACTTTGAAATCTAATGGAGTTTGTCCTGCAGGTTTTAGGAACTGTTTTGTGTCCTGTTAACCCTGTTTTCCTTTCAGTTTCTCGTGATGGCAATGGGAATGTTTACCCTATGAATGTCTTTACTTGTATATTGGAAGTACATAACTTGTTCTACATTTCACAGGTCCACAGCTAGAGGGGAATTATGCTTTTGGACAGACCATGACTGTAACTGATTTTGATGGGATCTTGTACTTAACTATTGTTACTGAAATGATTTAAGTTTCTATGATACTGTTGTGGGATGAATGTATTTTGTTTATGGAAAGGTCATGTCATTTTGGGGTCCAGGGGGTGGAATGTGCCCATTTCAATGTGTTATGTTCCCCAAAATGCCATTATCTTTGATGTAATCTTGTGTGGGCAGACATATCAGTTTTGATTAGATTGTAATTCTTTGAGTGTTTCATGGAGATGTGCCCCACCCAACTGTGGGTGATGACTCGATTGGGTAGTTTCCGTGGAAGTGTGGCCCTGCCCATTCAGCATGGGCCTTGATGAGTTTCCTAGAGTACTATATAAGCTCAGACAGAAGGAGTGAGCTTTCTGCAGCCAAGAGGAACACTTTGAAGAATGCACAGTAGCTGCAGATGAGAGAGAGTTTAAAGACAGCCATTGAAAGCAGAGAAGCTAAGAGAGGACAAACACCCCAAGAGCAACTGAGAGTGACATTTTGGAGAGAAGCTGAAACCTAGAGAGGAATGTCCTGGGAGAAAGCCATTTTGAAACCAGAACTCCAGAGCAGATACTAGCCACATGCCTTCCCATCTAATAGAGGTTTTCCAGACACCACTGGCCATCCTCCAGTGAAGGTACCCCATTGTTGATGCCTTACCTTGGACACTTAGTAGCCTTAAGACTGTAACTGTGTAACCAAATAAATCCCCTTTTATAAAAGCCAATCCATTTCTGGTGTTTTGCATTCTGGCAGCATTAGCAAACTAGAACAGGCCTTCTCCAAGGGCACCTAAAACTTTTTTTCTATACTCCAACTCCTGTAACTAGTTCATTCCCTAAAATGTAGACAGGCAATGTGTTCCCTTCTAAGCAGTAATGGTTTGCTTAGAAAATGAATTTGGGGTGGAAAGTAAGGAGGAAGAGCAGATAATCTGATGTAGCATAAGTACCCGCTCTGGTAAAGGCAATATGCTCAATGCTTTAAATGGGCTCTGTCCCTTAATTCTCACATCTCATTTTACATGTGAAGAAACTGATATTCAGAAATGCTCAATGACTTGTCAGATGTCACGTAACTTGTAAGTCAGATAGGACTTTACACTGTCTGGCTTTGATGGCTCTGTGTCTCCTCTCTTCTGTTTGTATGTTAAAGTGTTACTATGAGGTGAAAGAAATATTCAACTAAAATGAAAAGCACATCCTGGTGGAAGTTCACATGCTGATTGGAAGGAAATTGGATGGCTAGGAAGACCTCGGAATGACCCTCACACAGCACTGTGTAGGATTCTATCTGTTCTACCTTAATAAGGACAACACACATTCCAAATGGCCACTTTCTTAATGACCTGAAAACGAATGGACTGAAATATTATGTATGCGTCATCCAAACTATGCTAACCATTAGAAAACAAATCCAAATTGCATTTCCTCCCTATTTGAGGTTAGCTGGGTTTCACATCTTTGATTTCAGGTAGCATGACATCAGAGCTTTTTTGGCTTCTTTTTTTTAATTGGAGAAGGTGTAGATGTACAGAAAAATCATGAAGATAGAGGGTTCCTGTACCCTCCCCCCACCAAAGCTCTGTTAGTGTGTCCTATTATTAAATACTTTGTATTACTATGTTACTTCTGTTACAATTAATAGAACAGTATAATTCTACTATTAACTATAGTCTGTAGTTTACATTAGGGTTTACTGTTTGTTATACGGTTTTATGGATTTTTTTGTTTTTTTAAATGTAATTTTATTGAGATATATTCACATAACATACAATCCTTCAAAGTGTACAATCATTTGTTTGCAGTATCATCATACAGTTGTGCAATCATCACCACAATCAATCTTTGAACATTTTCATTGTCCCAAAAGATAAAAAAAATTAAAATAAAAAAGAACATCCAAAACATTCCATTCCCCTCCTCCCCCCATTGTTGGTTTACTTTTGTTTTAATTAAATTCAGTTTTTTTGAGATATATTCATGTACCATAGAATCATCTATGGTGTACAATCAACTGTTCACAGTACCATCATATAGTTATGCCTTCATCACCTCAATCTATTTTTGACCACTTTCCTTACACCAGAAAAAATCAGAGTAAGAATAAGAAATAAAAGTAAAAAAGAAAACCCAAATCATCCCCCCCTTCCCACCCTATTTTTCATTCAGTCTTTGTCCTCATTCTTCTACTCATCCATCCATACACTGTTAAAGGGAGTGTGATCCACAAGGTTTTCATGATCACACTGTCACCCTTTGTAAACTACATTTTTATACAATCGTCTTCAAGAGTCAAGGCTATTGGGTTGCAGTTTGATAGTTTCAGGTATTTACTTCTAGCTATTCCAATACATTAAATCCTAAAAAGGGTTATCAATATAGTGTGTAACAATGCCCACCAGAGTGACCTCTCGACTCCATCTGGAATCTCTCAGCTACTGGAGCTTTATTTTGTTTCATTTTGCATTCCCCTTTTGGTCAAGAAGATGTTCTCAATCCCACAATGCTGGGTCCAGATTCCCAGGGAGATTTACACCCCTGGGAGTTAAGTCCCACATAGTGTGGTGGGCAGTGAGATCACCCGCCGAAGTGGCTTAGCTGCAGAGAGAGGGCCACATCTGAGTAACAAAGAGGCACTCAGGGGGAGATTCTTACGCAAAATTATAAGCAAGTTTAGCCTCTCCTTGACAGTAACAAGTTTTATAAGGACAAGCCCCAAGACAGAGGGCTCGGTATACCAAGCCGTCAGTTCTCAATGTTGTGAGAACATCAGCAACAATCCAGGTGAGGAAGCCCAACACTTCCGTGTTTTCCCCCAGATCCTCAGGGGGTCCCTGCATATATATTTTTATTCTCCACCCAAATTCCTTTGGGATGTGTTGCTATTTCACTCTAACCTATACAAACCTACCATATCTCACTTCCTATTCAAAGTTCCATGTAATTGTGGTGTTTGAACAAACTGGGTATAAAAGTGATATTGTTTAGAAAATGTAGATCCTACACCAAATAAACATCTCTTCCTTTGGTCTCACATGGAAGTTGAAGTTTTAACACACAGTCAGTTTCAACCTTTACCCTTTGGCCCAATTTGCCTTAGTCTTAACCAGATCTGCTTCATTCATATCTCTAATTGAAATCTGGGCTGTTTTTCAGCTTTTTTTTTTTTTTTTTTAACAGTTGCTGTATGCGTTAATACTGTCATTCCTATCTGCTGAGCTCTAGCTCTGAATTTCAGGTGTCACACAGATACCCAATGTTCCAGAGACTAATCAGTTTATACACAAAGGGATCACCATCACAGAGTGTGGAGACAGCCATTACAGTTCAGGAATAGATTTGACTGCTGTAAGAGCTTACAATCTAGGGACTATTGCAATAATCACTTCCCTGTTAGGCTGTGCTCTGAGATTCAGTTCTGAGTTTGCACACTGTAGTTAGTCTGTATTGGTGAGGCATTATAGTGTTTGCCTTGGTTTCCAGCGTACTTCACTGAAAATGCTGTCTACAGGATACATTCACCTCCTTGCGTGTCTCACAGCTTCACTTCTCATAGTTGCTCAATGTTCTGCTGTATGCATACACCACAGTTCACCATTCTGTTCCTCAGAACCCTTAGGCCACCTCTATCCACTGCAAATCATGAATCCTGCCTCCATAAACACCATTGTGCAAATGTCCATTCATGTCTCTTCTCTCAGTTCTTCCAAGTACATACCCCATAATGAGGTTGCAGGACCTTATGGCCCCACATACTTAGCTTCTTGTGGAACCACCACACTGACCTCCAGAAAGGCCACACCATTCTGCTTCCTCATCAACAGTAAATGGGTACATCCCTCTCTCCATGTTTTCTCCAGCACTTTTACCCATATTTATATTTTTCCTACAATTTTATGGAGATATTTTCACATACCATACAATTTTCCCCAGTGTACAGTCAGTTGTTCATGGTATTATCATATAGTTGTACATTTATCACTACAGTCAGCACTTGAACATATTGATTACTATGAAAAAGGTTTTTTTTGGCAAATAATTTAAAAAGATAAAAGAAAAATAAAATGTCATACCATACAATGTAATAGAAAGGAAAGAAAATAACACCAGTACCAAGAATTCCAAATCCCTCCCATATATCCCCCTCTCATACACATTTAACTTTGGTATATTGCCTTTATTACATTTAATGGAAGCACATTACAATGTTACTGTGGATCATAGACTCCAGTTTGCTTTGATTATGTTTTTTCCCAAATACCATTACTTTTTCAACACTCTGCATGGTTGGCATTCATTTGTTCTCCCACGTGTAAAAACATTTTTATATTTGTATATTTAGCAGCAATCATTGGGCACTCCAGTTTTTGCCAAGTTATACAGTCCCAGTCTTTATCATCTTTCTTTACCTCTGGTGTCATACATTCCCCTATCCCACCTCTTTCAGCTTTGCTCACAGACACCTTTGTTCAGTGTACTTAAAATATTGTGCTACCTTCACTCAGTATTATACTATCTATTTCTGGATCTATACAATCAATACTGCTGAACATTCTGTGGTCCTTCAGCATCAAATGCATGATCTCTACCCTCTTTCTATCTCCCAGTAGCCTGTGTTATCAGCTTTTAACTCTCAAAGTTTGCTTATTAATGTTAGTTCATATTAGTGAGACCACACAGTATTTGTCCTTTTGTTTCTGGCTAACTTCATTCAACATAATGTCCTCAAGCTTCATCCACATTATTATGTGTTCCATGTCTTTGTTCTGTCTTACAGCTGCATAATATTCCATCATGTGTATATATCACAGTTTGTTTATCTACTCGTCCATTGATGGACATCTGGGCTGCTTATATCTCATGGCCATCATGAATAATGCTGCAATAAACATCAGTTTACAAATGTCCATTTGTATCTTAACTTTCAGTTCCTTTGAGTATATGCCAAGCAATGGAATATTTGGGTCATATGGCAAATCTATACTTAGCTTCCTGAGGAGCCTCCACACTGTCTTCCAGAATGGTTGCACCATTCTACATTCCCACCGGCAATGAATAAGTGTGCCTCTTTCTTCACATCCTCTCTAGCACTTGTAATTTTCTGTTTTTTGGATAATGGCCATTCTGATAGGTGTGAGATGATATCTTGTTGTGGTTTTGATTTGCATTTCCCTAATAGCCAGTGAAGTTGAGCATTTTTCATGTTTTTGAGCCATTTGTATTTCCTCTTCAGAAAAGTGTCTGTCCATGTCTTTTGCCCATTTTTTAATTGGGTTGTTTGTCTTTCTGTTGTTGAGTTGTAGGATCGCTTTATATATTTGGGATGTTAAACCATTATCTGATACGTGGTTTCCAAATATTGTCTCCCATTGTGTCGGCTGCCTTTTTACTTTTCTAACAAAGTCCTTTGATGTACAAAAGTGTTTGATTTTGAGAAGATCCCATTTGTCTATTTGTTCTTTGGTTGCTCGCGCTTTGGGTGTAAGGTCTAGGAAACCACCTCCTATCACAAGATTTTTAAGATACTGCCCTATGTTTTCTTCTAAGAGTCTTATGGTTTTAGCACTTATATTTAGGTCTTTGATCCAACTGGAGTTAATTTTTGTATAAGGTATGAGGTAGGAGTCCTCTTTCATTCTTTTGGAAATGGATATCCAGTTCTCCAAACACCATTTATTGAAGAGGCTGCTCTGTCCCAGCTGCTTTGGCTTGACTGCCTTATCAAAGATCAGTTGTCCGTAGATGCGAGAGTCTATATCTGAACACTCAATTCAATTCCTTTGGTCAATATCTCTGTCTTTATGCCAGTACCATGCTGTTTTGAGCACTGTAGCTTTGTAATATGCTTCAAAGGTTATTGGTTTTTCTATTTCTACAAAGTAAGTTGTTGGGATTTTAATCAGTATTGCATTGAATCTATAAATCAGTTTCAGTAGAGTGGATATCTTAATTATATTTAGTCTTCCAATCCATGAGCGTAGTATGTTCTTCCATTTTTTTAGGTCCCGTTTGATTCCTTTTAGCAGTTTCTTGCAGTTTTCTTCAAATAGGTCTTTTTTTGGCTCTCATTAAGTTTATTCCTAAATACTTGATTCTTTTGGTTGCTATTGTAAATGAATTTTTTCTTATTTCTTCTTGTTGCACATTACTTGTTGTTCTAGTTTGCTAATGCTGCAGAATGCAAAACGCCAGAGATGGATTGGCTTTTATAAAAAGAGGGTTTATTTGGCTACACAGTTACAGTCTTAAGGCCATAAAGTGTCCAAGGTAACACATCAGTAATCGGGTACCTTCACTGGAGGATGGCCAATGGCGTCTGGAAAACCTCTGTTAGCTGGGAAGGCACATGGCTGGCATCTGCTCCAAAGTTCTGGTTTCAAAATGGCTTTCTCCCAGGACATTCCTCTCTAGCAAGCTTGTTCCTCTTCAAAATGTCACTCACAGCTGCACTGCGTTCACTCTCTTTGAGTCAGCTCATTTATATGGCTCCACTGATCAAGGCCCACCCTGAATGGGTGGGGCCATGCCTCCATGGAAACATCCCATCAGTTATCATCTACAGTTGGGTGGGGCGCATCTCCATGCAAACAACCTAATCCAAATGTTCCAACTTAATCCCCACTATTATGTCTGCCCCACAAGACTGCATCAAATAATATGGCTTTTTTCTAGGGGACATAATACATTCAAACCGGCACACTTGTGTATAAGAACACTACAGATTTTTGCATGTTGATCTTGTAGCCTGCCACTTTGCTATATTAATTATTAGCTCTAATAACTTTGCTGTAGATTTTTCTGGGTTTTCTACATAAAGAATCATGTCATCTGCAAACAATGAAAGTTTTACTTCTTCCTCTCCAATTTGGATGCCTTTTATTTCTTTTTCTTGCCTAATTGCTCTAGCTAGAACTTCCAGCACAATGTTAAATAACAATGGTGACAGTGGGCATCCCTATCTTGTTCCTGATCTTAGAGGGAAAGCTTTCAGTCTCTCCCTATTGAGTACGATGTTAACTGTGAGTTTTTCATATACTACCTTTACCATATTTAGAAAATTCCCTTCTATTCCTATCCATGGAAGTGTTCTCATCAAGAAAGGATGTTGAATTTTGTCAAATGCCTTTTCTGCATCGATCGAGATAGTCATGTGGTTCTTTTGCTTTGATTTATTGATGTGGTGTATTACATTAATTGATTTTCTTGTGTTGAACCAGCCTTGCATATCTGGAATAATCCCCACTTGGTCATGGTGTATAATTCTTTTAATGTGCTGCTGGATTCAATTTGTGAGTATTTTGTTGAGGATTTTTGCATCTATATTCATTAAAGAGATTGGTCTATAATTTTCCTTTTTTGTAGTATCTTTGTTTGGTTTTGGTATTAGGGTGATGTTGGCTTCATAGAATGAGTTGGGTAGCTTTCCCTTCTCTTCAATTTTTTTGAAGAGTTTGAGCAGGATTGGTATTAATTCTTTCTTGAATGCTTGGTAGAATTCACATGTGAAGCCATCTGGTCTTGGGTTTTCTTTTGGGGGAGATTTTTGATGACTGACTCAGTCTCTTTACTTGTGGTTCGTTTGTTGAGGTCGTCTATTTCTTCTCTGGTCAGTGTTGGTTGTTTATTCTTTTCTAGGAAGTTGTCCATTTTGTGTAAGTTGTCCAGTTTATTAGCATATAGTTGCTCATAGTATCTTCTCCTTATCTCCTTTATTTCTGCCGGGTCAGTAGTTTTTTCCTTTCCCATTTCTGATTGCATTTATTTGCATCCAATCTCTCTCTCTCTCTCTCTCTCTCTCTCTCTCTCTCTCTCTCTCTCTCTCTCTCTCTCTCTCTCTCTTTTTTTGTTGTTGTTGTTAGCCTAGCTAAGGGTCCATCAATTTTATTGATTTTCTTGAAGAACCATTTTCTGGTTTTATTGACTCTCTATTGTTTTCCTGTTCTCAGTTTCATTTATTTCTGCTGTACTCTTTGTTATTTCTTTCCTTCTGTTTGCTTTGGGGTTAGTTTGCTGTTCTTTCTCTAGTTCCTCTGGGTGGATAGTTAATTCCTCAATTTTTGCCCTCTCTTCTCTTTTAATATAGACATTTAGGGCAATAAATTTCCCTCTCAGCACTGCCTTTGCTGCTTCCCATAAGTTTTGATATGTTATGTTTTCATTGTCATTTACCTCGAGGTATTTACTAATTTCTCTTATAATTTCTTCCTTTGTCCACTGGTTTTCTAAGAGTGTGTTGTTTAGTCTCCAAATATGTATGAATTTTACAATCTTCTGCCTGTTATTTATTTCCAACTTCATTCCATTATGATCTGAGATAGTGTTTTTTATAATATTGATATTTTTAAATTTGTTGAGACTTGCTTTGTGACCCAGCATGTGGCCTACCCTAGAGAATGTTCCATGAGCACTTGAGAAGAACACGTATCCTGCTGTTGTGGGGTGTAGTGTTCTATAAATGTCTGTCATGTCTAGTTCATTTATCATACTGTTCCAGTTTGCTAATTCTGCCTTTTTGCAAAACACCAGAAATGGATCAGCTCTTAAAAAGGGGGTTTATTTGGTTACAAAGTTACAGTCTTAAGGTCATAACATTTCCAAGATAAGGCATCAGCAATTGGGTACCTTCACTGGAGGATGGCCAATGGCATCTGGAAAACTTCTATTAGCAGAGAAGGCACGTGGCTGGCATCTGCTTGCTCCCAGGTTACGTTTCAAAATGGCACTCTCTAAAATGTTGCTCTTGGGGTATTTTGTCCTCTCTTAGCTGCAGCTCCTCTTCAAAATGTCACTCTCAGTTGCTCTCAGCTTTCTATGTGTTCTTCCAAGTGTCCCGCGTGGCTGTAGCAAGCTTGCTCCTTCTTTCTGAGCTTATATAGTGCTCTAGGAAACTAATCAAGGCCCATGCCAAATGGGCAGGGCCACACTTCCATGGAAATTATCCAGTCAGAGTCATCACCTACAGTTGGGTGGGTTGCATCTCCATGGAAACACTAAATAAAAGAATTACAATCTAATCAACTCTAATGTGTCTGCCCACACAATATTGCATCAAAGATAATGGCATTTTGGGGGACATAATATATTCAAACTGGCACACATACAATTCAGCATCTCTGTTTCCTTGTTGATCCTCTGTCTAGATGTTCTATCTATTGATGAGAGCAGTGTATTGAAGTCTCCAACTATTATTATGGAGTTATCTACTCCTTTCAGTGTTCTCAATGTTTGCCTCATGAATTTTGGGGCACTCAGGCTTGGTGCATAAATATTTATGATTGTTTTGTTTTCTTGATGAATTGACCATTTTATTAATATATAGTGTCCTTCTTTGTCTCTCTTAATTGTTTTACTTTTGAAGTCTACTTTGTCTGATATTAATATAGCTACTCCCACTTTTTTTGTGGTTGCTGTTTACATGAAATATCTTTTTCCAACCTTTAACTTTCAGCCTATTTTTGTCCTTCAGTCTAAAGTGAGTTTCTTGTAGACAGCATATAGATGAGTCCTGTTTTTCAAACCATTCTCCCAGTCTGTGTCTTTTTATTGGGGAGTTTAATCCATTAACATTTAGTGTTATTACTGTAAGGGCAGTACTTTCTTCTATCATTTTGTCTTTTGGATTTTATATGTCACGTCTTATTTTTTCCTCTCTCTTTTTTTACCCTTCCTGATAATCTTCATTTCTACACTCTTCTCCAAACTTCTTTTTCCTGTATTTTCCTATCAGCCTTTAGCACTCTCTTTAGTATTTCTTGTAGCACTAGTCTCTTTTTCACAAACTCTCTCAGTGTCTGTTTGCTTGAAAATATTTTAATCTCTTCTTCATTTTTGAAGGACACTTTTGCCAGATATAGAAATCTTGGTTGGCAGTTCTTCTTCAGTATCTTAAATATATCATATTACTGTCTTCTTGCACCCATGGTTTCTTTGGAGAAATCTGTACATAGTCTTATTGAGCTTCCCTTGTGTGTGATGGATTGCTTTTCTCTTGCTGGTTTCAGAATTCTCTCTTTGTCTTTGATATTGAACAATCTGATCAATACATGTCTTGGAGTAGGTCTAATGAAGCCCATTCAGTTTGGGGTGTACTGTACTTCTTGAATCTCTAATTTTCTGTCTTTCATGAGAGTTAGGAAATTTTCAGTAATTATTTCTTCTATTATTCTTTCTGCCCCTTTTTCCCTTCTCTTCTCCCTGTGGGACACCCATAACACATATATTTGTGTGTTTCTTGTTGTCACTCACCTCCCTAAGACCCTGCTCATATTTTTCCATTCTTTTCACCATCTGTTCTTTCGTGTGTGTGTGAATTCAGATGTCTGATCTTCCAATTCACTGATCCTTTCTTCTGCCTGTTCAAATCTACTATTGTATACCTCCATTGTCTTTTTCATCTCCTCCATTATGCCCTTCATTCCCATAAGTTCTGCCATTTTTTTTTTCAAGTTTATGAATTCTTCCTTATGGTCATCCAGTGTCCTCCTTATATTCTTCATCTCTTTTGCTATGTCTTCCCTCAGTTCATTGACTTGATTTTTGAATTGCTTTAGATTTGTTTGAACATCTCCAATTAGTTCTTCCTTTCATGCATTGAATCGATTTAGCAATAATTGCTTCAATTCCTGTATCTCGGTTGAACTATTAGTTTGTTCCTTTGTCTGGTCCTTATTTTCGTGTTTCCTAGTATGGCTCATTATCTTAAGCTGTCTAGGCATCTGAACTTTCTTGATTAGTTTATTCTGGAGCCTGTTTTCACTCTTTTACTAGAGTTTTCTTGTTGGTTGGCTTTTTTTCTCTGATCTTTGGTGTTCAGTTCAGCTTATTCTAGAACTTTTACTTAGATTCTGTTTATTTGATAAGAGTTTTTCACCTCTTATTTTTCTGTTTCTTTTCCTGCCTCACTGTAGCCTTTTTGTGAGATGGTCTCCTCAGATATGGTAAACCCCAGTCAAGTTTGCCCAGTCCAGAGAGGCCCAGGTCTCAGGAGGAGGGTATGGATTCTCTGGTGTCTGGCCTCAGTTTGTCTATGGTTGGAGTTTTTGTTCCGCAGTCTGAATTTGTTAATCAGAGCTGCAACTGCAGTTCTCCCTCCTGATTCCCAGCACTGATGGCCCCTCCTCCCTTGGGATTGTGTCTGGCAGGAAGGGGCATGGGCCCCCGGCCATGAGAACTTACAGATTTCGCTGTTCTCAGCTGCTCCATGCTTTTTTGAGTGTTGTATGAAGTATGTACAAACTCAAATTCCTCTGCAGTGTCTGTTCCACACAGTGCCTGGCTTTCTACCAACTGCCCTGGAGGAGTAACTAAAATCCACAGCTCACCACCCCCCATCTTGTCCCACTCCTCAGTTTACAGATTTTTAAAATTATTATTCCGGTAACATATATGCAGCCTACAATTTTCCATTTTAACCACTTTCAAGTATACAAGTCAGTGGTGTTAATTTCATTCATAATGTGCTACCATCACCACCATCCATTACCAAAACTTTTCCTTCACCCTAAACAGAATCTGTACCAGCTAAGTATTACTCCCCATTCCGTACCCCCACTCCAGTCCTGTATTCTCATTTATGACTCTATAAATTTGCATATTCTAATTATTTTGTATCGGTGAGCTCATACAATATTTGTCCTTTTCTGTCTGGCTTATCTCACTCAACTTGATGTCTTCAAGGTTCATCCATGTTCTTGCATGTATCAGAACTTCATTCCTTTTTAATGTTGAATAATATTCCATTGTATGTATATGGCACATTTTAAATATTTTTATATTCTTATATAGTTTTAGCTGTGAAACATGAATCTGTTATATCTGCATCTGTGTATGGATGTTAGTGTGTGTATATGATATGAGGTATGACTGAGGGAACCAGGTGAGTGTTCGTTTTTATTTTTAGCTATCTAGGAAGATAAATTCTTAATATCATAAAATAGTCATTTTTGATGACAGAGTCGTGTACATCTGGAGATCTTAGCTTTGGCAATGGGTTAGGAATATTATTTATCAAGTAAAATAAAAATAGTAACAATAATAATAATAGGAATAGTAGGAATACTATTATCTAGGAAGAGTTTTTAAAAAGTGTGAGCCCGATTTTTGGCAAAACAGTGCATCATGGAGCCAGGACTACAATCTCTGCTATACAAGCAAACATAATCTCCCAACCAAATTTACAAATTGACACACTTGACTTCCATTCACAGTCCATTGGTTAGAGTAAATTAAATAGCCTAGATGCAAGGGAATTGGAAGTATGGTTTTACACATGCTCAGGAAGTAGAGAAGAACTGAATGTTGGCAAGTGATTTAGTGATGACTGCAACCAGGAAAAAGTGAGCAAGCAAGCAATAAACAAATAAATAAATAAACCCCAAAGTTTTAGACCATAATAGTTTGAAAGAAAAGATAGAATTATTTTGGTTAAATATTGAAAGAATTTTCAAAATACATAGATCCATAAAGAATGTTGAACTAAAAGTATGCCACTCACAGACCCTCTCTGAAGTAAATAACAAAAAATATATAGGGGTATGTGTGTGTATGAAGTAATTTGGTTGCATGAAGCAAAGGTAGACAAAGCAATAGGCAAATATGTGTAATCTAAGTAAGTTCTGGGGTAAAAACAACTAATTAGGGGATAAAAACAATGACAAAATAAAAATCAAAGTTAACATTATCAGGGAAGTTGTGGGCACATAAAAATTTAAAGAATTCTAAAGCATAAATGTTTTTGGCAAGGAGGGTAGAGATTGATTAAATTATGTTGTCAACTATGGATTTTAGAAATATGAGAAACAATTAAAATAAGAGAAAAGGACAGTGTAATTTCCACCAAGTAGAAGGAGGAAAAGAAAAGTAAAGTTAATTCATTCTGTCACAAAAAAAAGAGGGAAAACATGCTAAATAAATAAAATGCAACAGAAATTAACCCAAATATATAATATTCTAAGACAGAAAGAAAATAGGTATTTTCATTTTATAAAATAGCAAAATCCAAGTATCTGTTGTTCACAAGTGTTAAAAGTTGATTGTAAAGGGAAGGGAAAAGTATAGCAGGAAATTACTGACCAAGAAAAGTGTAATATTAGTAATACCTTTTTAAGAAGTTGCCAAGATGCATTGTTAGAGACAAAATACTCATCGACTAGTGTGAAGTTAACAAACAAGACAATGCTTCTAAACTTGTATACCCCTAATAATACATACCAAAATATATAAAGCAAAACCAGAATTGCAAGGGAAAAGTAATAATTCTATAATTAGAGAATTAACATATACCACATGATAAATATTCTATTCAAGTACACAGAGCTTTTATGAAAATTGCACTAGACCACAGAGCAAATCTCAATAAATAAAACATATATATATCAAACTTGCTGTATTCACTATCCACAATGAAATAGAATTAGACACCAGCTTTTCAAAGGATAATCTAAAAAGATATGTGGAAAAATGCAAAATTCAGATTATAAATGATTACTAGGTTAAAGAAGAAGTAATGTGTTTTATTCTGAGCATGGTGGATGAAGTATGTCAGGTCTCCCCTCCCAACGAGGCCAATTTGAAATACCAAGACAAAGTGTCAAAAGCACCTTCTGGAAGCCATCAGTGAAGGGTCACTAGTTCAAAGTTCAAGGAAGGGAAGTGGCTTAGGATATAGGGGTAGCATTTGGGTTGCTTCTCTCTAGGGGGAGTGTGCGGCCTCTAGAGGGAACAAAAGAGAATCAGAGAGGCTGAAAGAGTGAGAGCCTTTGATAGTCTTTTGGGGCTAGGAGGAAGGAGAATTTAGTCCAGGGTTAAATGAAACAGGAAGTGTGACTGTCATTATGACTCCTCATTTTGAGTTGCATCCCAGTAGGGTATCACAGGAGTGAAAGATAAAGCAGAAGTAGACAGCGCCTTGCAGGGACTGCAGCTCAACTTCAAATTAACTCTATCCCTCTACAGAGAATGCCAGTGCGTCCTGAGTCTCTTAGTGGAAGTACTAGAAATCACTTACGGGGAAACATCCCATCATAGGCCACAAATTATTTTAACAAACAATTACTCAGATGTGATGTTCAACACAGGATTAAACATAATCTGCCAGAACATCTTGGTAGCATGAAATAGATTGTGGAAAGCCAGTGTTCCACATTATAGCAACTAGAGAATGTTAGATAAGGTACAAAAGTCACTTATTAAAGGCATCAGAGAGCTATGGAAGTAACAAAGTCTAGAAGGACAGAAGTTCCTGAGAGGGGAGACCCAATGAGAGAGTGAGCTCATTTTATTTCCTGAGGGCATTGATGTGGCCTAAAGATCAAGGCTTGGCTCAGAAGGAGAGTTGCCAGGGAAGACAAAATTGTAAGCAGTCACTCAAGTCTCAAGTGACCAAACGGGACCTTTGAAAGGCCCCTAATACATTGTTGGTTTTCCCCACTAAACATTTACTGAATTCTGAAGCTGGACAGAGATTAAAACAGTAGGCCGAAAATGCATAAAAGCCAATATGAAATCTCCCACACTTTTATGGCACTTAAGAAATAAAACCTGCAAAAGGGAGGGGGTCTGAAAACAAACCAGGCTACAAACTAAAAGGAAGAGTGGTGAATTTATACTGAATATCTACAGCTGCTTTCCAACATGACTCCCTTCCTGATTCTTGGCACACCAACAAGCTGAGAATCCTGACTTAGCCCCCAACAGGAGAACCCTACCAGGGGACAAAGAAACAAGCAGAAATTTTGGTATTCACTTGGGGCTGGGGTGACAAAATTGGAGAACTGAGGATTCTCCATCATACGGCCAGTCACCTCAAGAATTCTGACACATTTTGAATTTGCATAGGAAAGAATTTAAAATCTAAGCTGGGAAACATAGGGTAGAAAATCTCTCTGCAGAAATTTGGGGCTGAGGAGACAGAGACCTACCAGACACACTCTAGACACAGGGGTATACAGGAGAGAAACTTAGTCTCAATAGAAGTGCAAACCAGCCCTGACCAACCTAAATCAATCAACAGTTTGAGAGGGACACACTCTCTGCCTAAAAGAGCAAAGGGGAGGTGGAGGTTAACATCAAATGATGCCTCAGTGGTTCTTTCATAAGCAACATTTGGTACAAAATTTTTCAAAATAGACATTTGACAAGGCATGATAAAAAGATCAATAGTCAATTTAAAAAAGAAAAAAAAAGCAAAACAGAATGTAGAAGTAGATCAAAATAATCCAAACATTGAAGTTAGCGGAAAAGGACTTTAAAATAACTATAATTAATAACATTGTGATTAACATGTTCAAAATATAGAAGAATAAATGGACAAAATGGGTTAAAAGGAATAGACTTTATAGTAATTGGTATCTATAAAATTAATAAAATAGACATTTTGTAAATGAATAAGAGTATATGACATGAAATTACCCAAACTGAAGAAAAGATAGAGAAAAAAAGGAAAGGAAAAGATAAAGCCATTAGAAGCATTTGGGCATACTCAGAAGATAAAATGTATGAAATTAGAGTCCAAAAGGGGAAAGATATAGGAGAATAAGGCAGAAGCAATACTCAAAACAGAATATGATAGAATTTTTCTACTGCTGGCAAAATAAATCCCATATTTTCAAAATCTCAGTGAACCTCAAACAGAATAAATATGAAGAAGATTACATTTTAGTAAAACCAATGAAAACTGAAGAAAAGAGAAAATCTTAAAAGTAACCAGAGGAAAAAAACATTCAACTTTCAAGGAGCTGCGTTAAGACTGAAAGTTAACTAATAAACAGAAACAATGAAGGTAAAAGACAAAGTTATGCCTTCATTGAAAGGCTGAAAGACGAAAAACTCCGCCAACCTAGAATTCTATATTCGGAAAAAATATGCCTGAAGAATAAAGATAAAATAAAAACTATTTCAAACCGATGAAAACTTTAACTAGCAGTCCAGAGATGAAGATAATACTGAAAGGAGTTCTTCAAGTTGAATGAAAATGATCCTGGGCAGATACATAGAAATAGTGAATGAAAACCACCCAAAAAAGGTAAGTGCATAAATAAATATAAATAAAATTGACTGCACAAAACAAAACCTGGATGCCTTACAGGGTTTATAGGATTAAAATTCATGACAATGTAAAATAAAAGGAGGAGGGTCTATGGGGTTAAAATGTTCAACAGTTCTAGTATTGGGGATGCAGTCAAAGTCATTATTAGATATAAGAAGTCAAAGATAGATATTTAATTTCTAGATTAGCTAGAAAAATCATAGTTAATAGATTAATGGGGGGGCATTCTGAATAATCCAAAATTAATCAACCAAAAATGGGCAAAAAGAAGAGAAGAAGCAATATTAAAAAAAAATGTAAATAAATGTAAAAATAAATGTAACACTTATTGCCCTAAGTTAGTAGTTCTCAACCAGGGAAAATATCCTCACAGGGACATTTGGCAATGTCTGGAGACATTTTTGGTCGTCACAACTGGGACCAGCTTCTTGCATGTAGTGTGTGAAGGCCAGGGATGCTACTATACATCCTATGAAGCACAGGCTACCTACCCTGAACAAATAATTGTATGGGACAAAATATGAATTGTGCTTGGGTTGAGAAACTCTGCCTTAAGTACAAATACTAGAAAAGAAAAGGAAAAAGGTGGCTGAAAATCAATGTAAACTAACAGCCAATCTAACCAAAGGTAATTAGAAGAAAGTTAAAATAAAGAAATAGGGAAAAAAATGAAAGGGGAAATCAATAAAATGGAAAGCAGGTATATATTACAGAAAGTCAAAGAGTCAAACATTGGTTCATTGAAATGATTAGTAAAATTGATAAACCCCTATCAAGACTGATCAAGAAGAATTGCAAATGATATCAAGAATTAAAAAGGTTATATAACTGATTCTATACACAGTAAAGAGATTACTATAAATTGACTTGTGCCAATGAATCTGAATTTCAGTGAAATTGTCAAACTTCTCAAGGAAATAACCCCTTAAAGCTGACGGAAGGAGAAACAGAAAATCTCAGTAGTCCGATATCTATCAAAGAAACCAAAACTACTGTTTAAAACTTCCGAAGAAGATCCCAGGCTCAGATAAGTTTACTGTTAAATTCTTCCGAACACTTTATGAACTTTTATGAACCCAAAGTACATAAACCCTTTTAGATCATAAAAACAGAGGGGACACATCCCAACTCTTTTTATGAAGCAAGCATAACTTTGATACCAAAAGCAGACAAGAACACTTAAAAGAAAGAAGAATTACAAGTTTCTCAGAATCGTATATTTGAATATCCTAAAGGCAAAGCAAATTCAGAACAATATTAAATAAATACATCACCATCAGGTTGGGTTTATTCAAGAAATGCAAGTGTGCTTTAGGTTTCAAAAATTAAAGTAATTCAACCATTAATATAATAATGGAAAAAAAATATGGCTACCTGTAGATTCATTTAAAAAGGCATTTACCTAAAATAACTATTCATGAAGAAAACTTCAGCAAACTAAAACTGGAAAGGAACTTAATTAATTTGATGAAGAACATCTGTAAAATCCTATGGCAAACATCATATTTAATGATAAAAAAATGATACCTTTACTCCTGAGATAGGAAATGACAAAGGAATGTAAATTGTCTCTTCTATTCATATGTAAGAGGCACTAACCAGGGAATGAATCAAGAAAAAGAAAGGAAAGGCAAAATGATTGGGAAAAAGGAAATAAAATATATTGATATTTTTGACAAGTTAATTTTGCATATAAAAAAATCAAGAGTCCTCAAAAATTATTAGAATTAACAATTGCATTTTAAAAGGTGGCTAGGAGGAATTGTATTTCAGTATATCTGCAGCAAACAAAATTTAACAAAAACGTAATTTACAAGAAAAAGGAAAAAAAATCTATTCTGAAAATTGTACAATGTTAGGGAAATCAAAGCTCAATAAATGGGTGAATGTACCATGTTCATTTATTGGATGATTTAATAGGATAAAGTTGTCAATTCTCCACAAATGGATAAGTAGCTTTGACACAATAACAATGGAAAAACAACAACAACAAAAAAAAGCTTTTTTGGAAAGAATTAATAATTTGATTCTAAAATTCATTTGGAAATGTAAAGGCCAAGACTACTATGTATCAAGAATTATAAAGCTATACTAATCAAAGCAGTATAGTATTTGTCTTTAAATAAATGGTGTTGGTTTAATTAACCTTTCCTATCAAAGAAATATATATATTTTAACCCCATACGCAAAAGTCATATCATTTCCAGATTAAATGTAAATCTAACTGTGAGAAGTCAAACAAGAAATTTTTTGAATACTACATAGCAGAATATTATTATGATATTAATTTAAAAAAAGTTTTCCTAAAAAGACACAAAAATTGTTAACAGTAATGGAAATATAAAGATTATTTGGATTATATTGTAATTGAAAATTTATGTTCATTTTACGACAACATTATAGGGTTATACGGTAAGCCACGAGGTGAAAATATTCACCAGCAATGGACTTGGATTTAGAATACAGGAAAAGCTCCTACAAATCAGTAAGAAAAAGCAATCAAATAAAATAAGTGTGTGGGGGGTGGGGGTGGGGGGGTGGTCCTAAATAGATTCTTCCCAAAAAGGACATTCAAATGACCAATAATCATTTAAGAAGTTGCTTAACTCCATTAGTCCTCAGGAAAATGCAATTTAAAGCCTCAGTGAAATGCCCCTCAAACATGCACAGAATGAATAAAATGAAAAAGGCTATTTCCAATATTATCAATGAAATAGCACAGCAAGAAATCTCATATACTGCTGGTGATTGAGCAATCAGTACAACCACTTTGGGAAACTTTTTGACAACATCTAAATATATGCATTTTCTATGGCAGTGCAATTAAACTTCTGTGTATATACCCAACAGAACTACAAACATTTATTCAACAAAAGACATGTACAGTAATGTTCATAGCAACACTGTTTAACAACAACAAATCTGGAAAACACCAATTTCTGTTAAGTAGAATGGATAAGTACTTTTTGGCATATTTATACAATGGAATAAGACACAGAAATGAGAATAAATGTATCCAACTGCAATGAACTATATGGATGATTCTCACAAACAAAATGTTGAAAAACAAGTCACATGCATGAAGAGTATCTGTTGTATGATTCACTTCATATGAAATACAGAAAAGAGAAAAACTAATCTATTGTATCAAAAGTGAGGCTGTTAGTTACCCTCAGAGTGATAGTGACTTGCAGGAAGCTCAGGGTGTCTTGTGAGGTGTTGGCAATGATTTCTTTATTGATCTGGGTGCTTGGTTATTGTGCTTTCATTCAATATGGGTAATTTTGGTGAGCTGTGCACTTATGATATCTGCTTTTGTATATATGTATATTATATTTCAATACAGTGTTAAAATATTAATTACACAAGGAAACAAAATGATATTAATGAAGGCAAAAGAGAAAGTAACAGAAAATTGTAACTATGTAAATTGTGAGCATAAAAAATGGAATGTCCATAACTAACAGCAAAATATGAACAACATTATGTACAAAGATGAAAGGGTATATCTTAATGTGATGAGGATCAATTCATCAAAAGGATGTAACAATTATAAGTAGATATGTTCCTAAAAACAGAAATTCAACATACATAAAGCAAAACAGACAGGAAGAGAGGGGGGAAAAGACAAATCCACAATCATAGCTGGAGATTTCAACGCAGCTCAGAGTTATTTATGTGATAAATCTAGACAAAAATATATTAGTAAGATTAAGACACTCTGAATGACACCAGCAACCTCTTTGGCAAAATGGACATTTATAAAACATATTCTTTTTAAGAGCATATATAACAATAACCAAGATAGAACATATGTGCTAAAGCTATAGAAAAGTCTCAATAAATTTCCAAACATTATACTCTTACAGAGTTGGTTCTCTGAAAATAATGTATTGTTTTCTATATAACAGCAAACAATTGGAAAATAAAATAAAAATTCCACATCCAATAGCATAAGAAAAGATATCAGAAATAAATTTCATAAAAACTGCTTTAATACTTTAGAAGTTGACTCTCTGTACAGAAAACTGCAAAAAAAAAAAAAAATGCAGAAAAATATCCAGTTCGTGGGTTGGAAGACATTAAGATATCAACTGGTGGATCTATATTACAAAGTCCTAATTGCAGTACATGATTTTATAGAAATTGATGAACTTACTTTAAATTTTATATGGAAATAAATTGGACTGTTAATATTCCACACAAATCTAATAAAGAAAATATGTTAGAGAGGACTTCCACCATCTGACTTCAACACTTACTATAAAGCTATAATATCAAAAGACTGTGGTTTTATCAAGAAGATAGATAAATAGAACAGTGGAACAGATTAGAAAATGCAATTGATATTCGATGATATTTGCAAAGGTATGGGAGCATTTCAATAGGGGAAAGAAAATATTTTCAACAAATATTGCTGGAACAACGAGATATATTCATGGAAAAAAGGTGGGCCTCAACCCCTCTCTTACGTGATACTATAAGAAGTATTTCAAAGAGAATGCAGGATAATATCCTCATGACTTGGGGATATGCCTTAGGCAGAACACAGAGAGCAGCAACCATTTAAAAAATGATAAGTTGGACTTCATCAAAATCACAAACTTCTGCACATCAAAATTTACAGGCAAGCCACAGCCCAGAATAAAAAATGAAAAAACAAACAAAAATGTGACAAAGAACTAGAATCCAGAATACATAAATAACTCCTTAAATCTGTCATCATTAAAAAGGCAAGCAACCCAAAGAAACACAGAAAAAGGCAGAGACTTGAAAAAATATTTTCCAAAGGAAGATATACACTCATGGCAGATAAGCCCATGAAAAGCTCTCAGTGCCATTGGTCATTAGGGAAAATATAAATTAAAACCAAATGAGGCACTACTACATGCCCACTAACATACCTAAGTTTATATGACTGACAATGTCAAATGTTTTGTAGTATGTGCAGCAACTGGAATCTCATACACTGCTGGTTAGAATGCAAAATGTTATAATCCCTTTAGAAACTGACAGTTTTTTATAAAAAATAACTAGAAGCAGGAATGGGTAAACATACAGTGGTATGTTCATGCACTGGAATACTGCTCAGCCACAAAAAGTAAAAGTAACTACTGTGTATTCAGCATTAAAGGTGAATATCACAGATGTCGTGCTGAGGCAAAGAACCTGGACCAAATATGTACATACTGCATGGTTCAATATATATCAAGTGCTAGAAGTTATAAAACAAATTTATGGTGAATAAAATTAAGGAAAGTGTTTGCCTCTGGGAGGTTATGTATTGACTGGGAAGAGATATGAAAAAAATTTCTGCAGTGATGAAAATGCTGTCTATCTTGTTAAGGATGTGGTTTATATGAGTTTATTCATGTGTCAAAACTGATTTAATTGTACACTTCATATTTGTGCTTTTCCCTTTATGTAAAGTGTACTTCAGAAAAGAATTGCAAGGAAACAACAAAGCAATTCCATCTACTATATTCAAGAAGATAAATGACAAGCTTGAAAGTTGTTTTCAGAGTTAGCAACCATAAAAACAACAACCAATAGGAAATTTACTATAAACAAACTTAAAAATTCAATGGATAAGTATAACTGCATGTGTAATATTTCTTCAAAGATATATATCTTCAAAGATATAAGATATTCCTTTATAAAAGGAACGTTAGTCAGAAAGAAATACCAAGAATGAAATCCGAAGAGGAAAAAAGGTTGACAAATATAGAAGAGAGGATACAATGAAGAGTTCTAATATATATTTAATTTAACTTCCAGAAGGAAAACAGAAAGAAATTAGAGAAGCAATATGTGAAGAGAAAATTAATGAGAACTTCTGGAATGTATTGGAAGACAACAATCAAAAATTAAAGAAGCCTAATTAATCCCAGATAGGATAAATACATAGAAATTCACATCTTAGGTTGTCGTAATAAATGTATACAGGCAAAATAAAAATTTTAATAGCTTCCCAAGGAAAAAGATATATTACTTTCAATGGAACAACATTTAGATAAACAGCTAACTTCTCAAAATAAACAAGTCAAAAGACTTTAAAGTCCTGAAAGAAAAAAAAAAGTCAATCCAGAATTTAATACTCAGCAAAAGCTACTTTATAAAATAAAAGTTTAACAAAAAGTGAAATAAATACTTGTTAAAGCCAAATTAGACAAGCAGATAGATAAGCATATGCACACACACACACATGCACACACAGTCCTCAAACTGAGAATGAATATTAAATTTAATATTTTCTGTAAAAATTACTGTAAAAAGCAGTAATATCTTATTTAATTTAAAATGTATAGTATATGGAAAAATGATAAAAGAGTAGTTATATGAAGTTCAAATATTAAAAGTCGTTGCATTGTCTACAGGAGTATGAGTGTCAATTTGGTACTTTGTTGAAGAAACAGAGAACAAAGAGATTAGAGGTGGAGAGAGAGTGCAAGACACAGACAGCATTTAGATTCCTGGGTCTAGTTGAACCTGGTGCTCAGCTGCATACTTTCTCATAGTTCAGGTCTCTTTTTAAAATGCTGAATCAACTGGGGTTCCTATCTCTTTATATAAAAGAGAAACGCCTACTATTACAAGTTTGGACCTGATCTTTTACAATTAATTGAAGCTTAATGTTGCTTAAATATAAATTGAAGATAATACCTACCTGCATTGAAAAATATTTGTGAAGATTAGAAACAATATGAAAAATATTGCTCTTTACCTGTTGTATAACTGTTTTATACTATGTCAAAAGTCAGACATGACTGTGACTGTCATTTTCATCACATTTTAGGGAAAAAATGAGGTGAAGAATAAGTTCCTGGAAATTATTTAAAGTTGCTTTCGCTGTGTTGAGTATTTGGATATTTTATGAACTTATCCTTTCTTGAATTTAGGAAAAAAATCCAAGGGCAGTCCAGATGACTCTGGAAATTGTTAAACATCACAAGGGGAGCCATCGTGAGGTGTTTGAAAAGTTTGACTCTCAGACATGGAATACAATTTACTTTAGAGGGTAAAATTTTCCCTGGGAAAAAGAAACTGGTTCTGCTGGAAATGTACAAGATGAGTAGGTAAATTGTTAAGTTTCACAGATGAGCAAAAGAAAAGAGTGAGAAATGGATGTGTGCACAGATAGAAAGCTAGATTCCCTATTAGCAATGTATAATTCCATGCTCAAATTCTTAAAATTCATTTTACTCCAAATTAAAGCAATTGGCCGATTGTCCCTTCTCCTCCCCTCCCACTCTCTACAAGTATTATTATTATTATTATTATTATTGTTATTATTATTATTATTATTATTTGTATTTCTTATGAGAACTTGTAAGCCTTTAAAAGAACTGCAACAGCATAATATGTGTCATTTCAGTAGAGGAAATAGTCACATTTAATATTCTGAGAAGTAACATTTTCAGGAGCATCCGTAATACGAAATAGATCTTAAATGTTTTAGAAGGCAGAGCTCCAGCCTATCATGTTCAACCACTCAGGATGTGTGAATTGAACTGAAAGTCTGCTCAAATTTGGCTTCTGGTAGAAATACTGGGCTTAAACTACAATTGTTTGGTTCCATTGCATGTCAGGGCTGCCTCGAGGTGGCCCTGAGGACTCTGGAGTCCAAGGACATGGTCATCCTGCCCATCCACAGGATCCTTACACTGGATGAAGTCTTAGATGTCACCCATGCCACCCAGGCTGCAATCCTGCTCTGACATTCCTGAGCGGCTTCTTCAGACTTCAGCTTAAATGCTGTCAGCGACAGGCTGCTCATTTGACAAGGCAGGTTTTTCCTTGGTTAGACAGCTCTAATTGTTGGAAAGTTCTTTCTCAAATTGGGCAAAATCAGCCTCCTTGTAATTTTCACCCACGAATCCTTGTTCTACTCTTCCGATCAGCCCAGAATGAATTGATTTCCCTCCTCAAATGACAGCCCTCTGTGTGGGCAGGCTGACTCCTTCAGCAGACTGAGCAGTGTAGAGGCAATACAGTGCTGTAAGCATTGTTCAGTTCTGCCGTGTCAGCTGTCACTTCCTAATCCAAAATCGCTTACCTCTCTAAGCCTCAGTCTCCAAATCTGTGTAATGGAGATAAGAGATAAGAGTATATGCTCTATATCTTTCCCTAGGTTTTTGCATGGATTACATTGAGAAAATCTGTGTGAATGTACTATTCTAACACTAACACATACTGCAAATATGAAATGTGGTTAGTCTCTGTTCCCATTAAATGGTCCACTTTTGAATTTTTCCTGGAGAGGTCAACTTTCACCACTGTCCTATTTATTAGATTTTCCTTCACTGTAACATTACAATGCTAAAAGTTGAATGCTCCATAAATGACACCACTCTGTTTGTTGTAGCTTGCTTTCTTTTCCCTTACAGACCACGGAGACCTAAGTTTACTCATCTAAACCTGAGAGTTTGTGTAAAATAGAAGGTATTACACTTTCCTTATTCCTAATTCGTTTTAACAATTATTTCCAATGACAATGACTTCATGTTAACAAAGTGAAAAACTCTGGCCAAAGAGAGAAATAATCACAAGAGTCAGGGGGAATCTTATTACTGATTATTTTCTCTAAGTTTCCCTGAATTGGTTTGTAGGTGATGAGCTGAGTCATGCCAAAATCGTAAACATAGAAATCTCTGCTTAAGAAAAGGGCTGCAGTTTAGATATCTAATGATAATTTCTTTACAGTAAATGACTCAGGACAGTAACTTAATCAATAAGACATGATACACTTAAAACACATATGGCTTTGTTCCTCATTTCTAGGTAAATGTGCCTATTAAATCTGATAATATTTGCATATGTAAACTACTATAATTAGGTGAAATTTTTCTTCTAATTCTAAAGGGCATTCACTAGAAGTACTAAGGAAGGTGAGACTGTAGGAAGCAAGTTACATTACAAAATGTATGTAAATGATGTTCAGCATGTCATTTGGAATATATAACAAGGACTAGATTGCCAATGTTGAACATAGGATAAGCTGATAGAAAAAAGTGTCAATGGAAAAAAAATAAAGGAGAGAGAAAAGAAAGAAGTGAGAAACTGTAAAATAAAAAAAAAAAAAAAAATGGGAGAATCAAAATGAAATTTAAAATTTGGAGGCCAAGGGTTAGAAGTCACATATGAGAAAAATCAATAAAATGGTCTCAGAAAAACCACCAGGACCCCATGGGTCGAGGCTAAGTGTGTTACTCAGAGTGAACATGCATTACAGGTAGAGTGGATCAAAACCAGACAGACTAGCAGACATGATGGCAGATTATGAATCTTAGATGTCAAGGTGAGCTAGGTAAGAAAAAAAAATGACAAGCAGATGGGGCTGGTAATACCCTGACACTGTAAGTTCCCCTATTGACAAAAGCCAAAATAAATAACCCAGAAAACAGGAATATGTAAAAACTGAGCAACAAAACCAGGAATAATGCCAGAAACTCAGATAAACAGGGCAATGGGGGTAGAAACAGGGTTGGAAGAGACTGAGCACGTGAGTTAGAAATAGATTCGGCTGCATATAATAGAAAAATCCAATTAAAAAGTAGCTTAAACATAATAGAGCTTTAAATCTGTTTCACATTGGGGAAAAAAAAAGTTCAGATGTAGGCAATTCTGGACTACAGTAGGGAATCCTCAAAGTTATCTGCTTGTTTCATTTCACTCTTTCTATGTGCAGTCCTTGTCTTCATGATCATAAATGGCTGCAGGAATGCCAGCCATTAACCAAGAATTCCAGGAACTAAGATGGAGAAGGGGAAACAGAATGGTGTCTCTCCTTCATTTAATGAATCTCCCCAGAAGGTACATAAAACACATCCAATTTCATTTTATTGGACAAAAGGCAGTTTTATTATCATGCCTTTGGAAGGCAGTTGGGGATTTTAGCTGGGTGGCAATATACTCAGGTAACCTCAGTGAAGAATGGATATTAAGAGGCAATTTCTGTCATAGATTACTCAGTAAGGACATCAAAACAATATTAACTAGCATTTTGACCTCAAAACAATATTAACTAGTATTTGAGTGCTAATTATGGCCAAATCGAGTACAAAATGTTTTGCACGTATTATCATCTCACAATAATCCTAAGAGCAAAGAACTAACATCCTCCCCATTTTATAATCAGGAAGTGAGGCCAAAGAGCTTAAAATCTAGTTAAAAACCATAGACTTCATAAAGGGCAAAAGAGTTGGAAAGGTCTGTCATTTTTCAGGGACTAGTGGCATTATCCCTGCAGCACTGCTTCTTGGAACACATGGAAGAATAAAAAACTGGCATTTCCAACAGGATATCTTTGATAACCAGAGTAATATTCCCTCTCAGCCAAGTAATTTGTAAACATATTGTATTAAAGGGAGGGTTAATGTTAGCTGTGGGCAATCCTTAACTCAGGGTGAGAGAATCTGTATGAAAGTAAATAACGGAGAGGAAGAACAAATATCCAACTCTGGAGAAAAGAAAGAAAAGGAGTTAATGAGGGAAAGATAGAGATGAAAAACAGGAGAGAAGGAGGGAGTGAGGAACAACAGAAGAGAAACAAAGAATGAAAAAATATGGGTGTGTGGATGAGGGAAAAGAAAACAAGGTGAAAAGAATATATTAGCAATACTTTGGCCAGTGAGGGATTAACGTTATCTGCTCTTTCTCTGTAACTGTCCAAATGACTGGAATTGTCATTCCTCTTTGGCAATGCATAAGTTTGGATAGTAAAAGAGCTTAAAAAAATGAAAATGATGATGGAAATTTTGTGATCCATTTGGAAGAGAAATACCAAGTGTTTTTTTTTCGTACAAAAAGGACCATTCTAGCACCCTAGTGTGATGACCACTGTCTTTGTGTGTTGAGACTGACCTGCAGTCAAACAGGAAGGTCTAAAATATGCAGTGAGGGAAAAATGAAAAGGAAGGAAATGGAGCAATTACATTGGTATCTCATGTAAAATCTGTTATAATCGCTATAATCTAAAAGCTTTTAGGTCCAACTTTTGTTTGATGGTTGGATTTGCACAGACATTTGTTAAAAGAGAGAGAGAGAGAGGTAATACACCCTCCTTCATGGTAATGGCTGGATGCAGAATAAAACTCTCAATTTCTGTACTTCTGATGCTCAGGTCTTAGGTAAATTAGTTGCAACATCTTAGACCATTAGAATGATTATTGCCGACTGTAACATGCAGTAATCGCAGGCCTAGAGCTGTAAAACCCCTTGATAATGTTTAGTTAGGTGCCACTCTGTAGTACCTAGAAATAATTAAGGGAGGTAGTGGGAGAGAGCATCCACTAGTTGGGTAGCTATCTCCACTTCAGTAAGTCAGAGAGAGGGTGGATTTCAACACATGCTAGTGGTCTTAAGGCTTGCTACTGTGCAGTTACCAAGAAGAACTTACAGTCAACTCTCTAGTTGTCACGTTCCTTAGAAGAGCCTAAACAAGCAGTTTAAATACAACTAGTATTCGGATCCTAACTAAACCAAGATTTTTGGATGTGGAGGAAATTACCTTAAACTCCTTATCAAATTTTTCCATTGAATAAGGAGTTTAATACCCAGTGATAAGCTCTGGGAATAAAAAGGTCAGTAAGATGGGCTAGGCTCCCTTCTACAAGGAGCTTGCATTATAGCAAGGACTTTATATCTGAAGTCCTATTCCCTGTCTTAAACACAAGTATTTAATATATGGATGGAAAGAATGAAAACATGTGGTCTATCCTCAGACAATCAAAGGAAATTTGGGAGGATTTAAAGTGAGTGGAGATCCAATTTTCTCCTGGATGCAAAATGTACAGAGACAAAGTGACGTTCTTTGTACTGTCAATCTGTCTACTCTACTGGAAACTGCAACTGCCCTACAATTTTAGATACCATTTCTACAAGATCATATTCTCCAAATTATTTTCTATCGTATGTAAGAAGCTTTATCCAATTTTAAGGGTTATCTTCCAAAAAACTTCTTATTTTATTAGAAGGCTTTTGAAGAACAAAATGACAGAATGGAGTACAAGCTAGTCCTATACAGCAAGGGCTGGCCCATATTTGAGAATGATGTCTGGGACTTAATCGAAATTCTTTGCCATTGGTTTTACCATGTTTCAACCAGTGAGTAATGCAAACAGTACCCTGGAGATCAAGGATACCTCACTGTGCAAGTGGAAAGCTCCCAGTCCTACCCTTCCCCTGTGAGGAGCCCAATGTTTCAATATCTCTTCAACCCATAGTGAATAAGGAACCCACCAGGTCAGAGCAAATGGTGGGCTCATTTCCTTTCTTTCAGTTTTAGGAGGGAAGGGGTGGCAGAGAATAGGTGACATCCAGACATGACATTCAAATTCTGGGTCATAATTTGTTGTTGTGCCAGTGTTCCAGTTTGCTAATGCTGCTGGAATGCAAAACACCAGAAACGGATTGGCTTTTATAAAGCAGGTTTATTTGGTTACACGGTTACAGTCTTAAGGCCATAAAATGTCCAAGGTAACACATCAACAATCAGGTACCTTCACTGGAGGATGGCCAATGGCGTCTAGAAGACCTCTGTTGGCTGGAAAGTCACGTAGCTGGCATCTGTTCCAAAGTTCTGGTTTCAAAATGGCTTTCTCCCAGGACGTTCCTCTCTAGGTCTAGGCCGCAGCTCCTCAAAAATGTCACTCTCAGTTGCTCTTGGGGCATTTGTCCTCTCTTAGCTTCTCTGGAGCAAAAGTCTGCTTTCAAAGGCCATCTCCAAAATGTCTCTGTAAACTGCAGCTCCTCTCTCAGCTCCTGTGCATTCTTCAAAGTGTCCCTCTTGGCTGTAACAAGCCCGCTCCTGTCTGAGCTTATATAGTGTTCCAGTAAACTAATAAAGGCCCATGCTGAATGGGTGGGGCCACACCTCCATGGAAATTATCTAATCAGAGTTATCACCTACAGTTGGGTGGGTTGCATCTCCATGGAAACACTCAATCAAAGAATTGCAATCTAATCAACACTAATAAGTATGCCACACAAGATTACATCAAAGAACGGGGTGTTTTGGAGGACATAATATATACAAACCAGCACAGCCAGTTATACAACCTGGTTTTATTTCCTGCTTCAAAATCAGGAACCAAAGTTCCAGTGTGGCAGATCTGGCCCATGGCTTCCCACAACGCTCCCTTCAGTTGAAGTCGTAAGTGTGGATCATCTCTTAATCTCAACTAATTTCTGGCAATTTCCAGTGACATAAACAGGTATTACCTCTTCAAAAATGGTAACAGCACATTTATATTCTGTATTCTCAAATATTAAAATGTCAAAAATAACATGTACACAACAGATGACATCAATTTCAGTGCTTACACTCCTACTGCCAAAAGAAACAGAAACAACAGCAAACTAGCATTCCATCCAGAAATACTCTGTTTTGTAAAAATTCCCCAGATGACTCTACCAGTCTTGTTCAGTCGGTTGCAAGGGGTTCCTGTGTGAAGTGTTCATCTCCAGGGCTGCTCTTTGCCTCTCAGTTTGAGTTATTTGTCGTTGGCCTGCCTCTTACAGGCAGTTCTTCAGGCTTGTGTGATCCACTAAACACCCTGTCAGGAACTCATTGTCAGGATTTTAAGCCACTTGTGGGGATTGTCATCACAAATTTCAGGTTGAAAAAATTTGAACTGATCAACAGTGTTGTCCTTGGGAATAGCAGGCACTCAACCAGGAATGACCATTTGATTCTTCCAATCCAGTCTGATAATATATTCTCCAGGGAAATAAAGGTGGCTAAAGAGTTCTGTCCCCTTTGTAGCAATTTTGTCATAAAAGTCTCCTCCTGTGTTCCCGGCTCCTCTGAAATCACCACTCTCTGTCTCTCTCTATTCCCCAACTCCTGTTATCATTGGGATGGCAGCTCACATTTGTATAACCCTCTCTTTCTTCTGCAAAACAGAACATAGAGACGTTATTTTGAAAGCCGCAGTAATTCTGGGAACAATTCTATTTGACGGAGTGGGCAAATGGAGAAAACAAAGCCAAAGTGATTTACTCTAACTGGTGCCGTAAGTAGCACTAGCTCTGCTAGACCAAAATGATTTCTGGTGAAGAGCAGACAAAGCCAGGCACAGGGGCTCAGAAGACCATGTTCAAATATTGACCCACTGTTTATTCCTTAAATAAAAGGAGACTAAATCTTGTCTGCTCACTCATAAGAATATACACGTAATAAATAAGTATAAAAATGGCTTGAAAACCTTTGAGGCATATAAACTTAAGATATTATTACTTTTAAACATTACAGCCAAGAATTTAAAAATGATTTTAAGAGGATGTTCCAAGTAATGTGTATGATCTCAGAGCATTTGCAACAGACTTCTAGTGCAGAATAAGGGAAGAAAAGAGTTTGTTGTCTTCTTCCAACATATCCATTTTGTTAAATAATTAATTGAAACCATGCATATTCCGTAATGCACCAGACCAATTATCCTCTCAAAATAACCTTTGCTTAAAGGAAAAAAAAGGCAATTTCCTTGCTCTTAAAACCAATTACTTCTAACAATTTGTCCTCACGATGTAATCCTTCGTGTAAATTTAAAAATATACAACATCCAGTGTATTTTTCTCTCAGCAGCTTGTCATGAAAGTCTATTCAAGATTTTTACCATTTTATGCATTTTATTTCTAATGGTGTCCTTTACCATCTATTATCAAAGAGCCTGCCCAATGAAAAGACACAGATTCCAAGATCTCTGCTGTGGTGGTTTGAAGCTGTATATACCATAGAAAAACATGTCCTTAAATTTAATCCATTCCTTGTAAATAGAACCTTTTGATGAGGTTACTGAAGTTAAGGTGTGATCTACTTCAGTTAGGATGTGTCTTAATCCTATTACTGGAGTCCTCTATAAGAGAATGAAATTCAGACAGAGGAAAAAAAATCCACAGAAGGAAGAAGCTGAAATTAACAAAACTCAGAAGAGAAAAGAGAGACCAGCAGATGCCTTCATGTACTTGCCATGTGACAAAGGATCACCGGCAGCTGGTCTTCTGGAAGAAAGCATCTCCCTGATGATGCCTTGATTTGGACATTTTCCTGGCCTCAAAACCATGAGCAAATAAATTCCCATTGTTTAAGCTGAGCCATTTTATGGTACTTGCTTTGAATAGCCTAGGAAACTGAAACAGCTTTTGGTACTAGGAGAGTGGGGTACTGCTATTGCAAATACCAAAAATGTGGAAGCAGTTTTTGAATTGGGTAATGGGAAGAGACTGGAAGAATTGTGAGGTGTTGGACTGAAGAGCCTGGGTTGCTTTGAATTAGCTGCTGGTAGAAATATAAGGATGCTAAAGATACTTCTGATGAGACCTTAGAAGCAAATGATAAATGTGGTACTGGAAACTGGAGGAAGGACGATCCTTGTTTTAAAATGGCAGATAACTTGATGAAATTGAGTTCTCATGTCAGGTGGAAGGCAGAACTTGAAAGTGATGAACTTGGGTCTTTAACTGAGATTTCCAACTAAATGTGGAATATGCAGCCTGGTTTCTCCTTGAAGCTTATTATAAAATGACATAGGAAAGAGATAAGCTGAGAACTGAACTCTTGGAACAAAGAAACCAGAAATTGATGGTTTGGAAAAATTCTGAGCTTCTGGAAAGTGAAGACCCAGACAATAATGCTCCATATGAGGGTTTAACTGAACGTGGATCCAATCAGCCATTTCAGTGTAAGTCAGGATTGGAGGTGCAGTTATCCAGGAAAAATATATGGAAAGTCCTACTGTCTGATGGATTGGACCCCTGTGTACTACATGCAAAACCAACAAATTTTTGCGAGATCTGGATGAACAAAATTACTACCAGCTTGAACCAAAAGGGACAGAGAAAGGACAGATTGAAGGAAAAATCACTTTGAGCACAGTACCATGGATAGTGAGGTCTGAACTGAAGACATTTTCTTAGGACAAGACAGCAGGCCCTTCAATGTGTGTAGAAAAGGTGAGTCTGCCTGAGCACTTGGAGAGGGTGGGCCTTCCACCTCCTTGTTCAGGAAGAAAACAGGCACTCCAGTGTTCTCAGAGGGTGGACCCAGTGCCCTGGGGATTTCAGAGGGTGGAGCCTCCACCCGAGTGTTCAGGGAGAGCATGTCCACTGCACAGTGCTTGGAAAGGGTAGGGCTGCCACTCCATCAGGCCCAGAGGACAAAACATCATTCCATAGATGGTGCTCAGACCTTGACTTCTAATGCAGTATACCCTGCTGGGTTTTGGAATTGTTTGGGACTCATAACCCCTGTTTTCCTTCTAATTTCTCCCTTGGGAATGGAAATGCTCATCCTATTCCTGTCCTTCCATTGTATATTGGAGGGGAGGAAAAAAAAAACAAAAAACCTTGTTCTCTAGGTTTCACAGGTCCATAGATGGAGGGGAATTGTGCCCCAGGACACACCATATCCGTAACTAATTTTGATGAGACTTTGTATTAAGCATTGTTTTTGAAATGACTTAGGGATGTGAGATATTGTGATGGAATTAATATAATTTGCATATAGAAAGAACACATCTTTTTGGAGTCCAGAGGGTGGAGTGTGGTGGTTTGAAGCTGTATGTACCCCCAGAAAAACATGTTCTTAAAATCCATTCCTGTTTATACCCATTGTAAGTAGAACCCTCTGATGAGGTTACTTCAGTTAAGATGTTTCTCACTTCAGTCAGGATGGGTCTTAATCCTAGTACTGAAGTCCTTTGTAAGAGAATGAAATTCAGACAGAGAAAACAAGCCATGGAAGCAAAAAGCTGAAATCCGTGAAACCCAGAAGAGAAGGGAGAGACCAGCTAATGCTGCCATGTGCCTTGCCATGTGACAGAGGAGCCAAGGATACCAGCACTCAGTCTCTGGGAAGAAAGCATCGCCTTGATGATGCCTTGATTTGGACATTTTCCAGGCCTCAAATCTGTGACTGAATAAATTCCAATTGTTTAACCTGACCCACGTCATAGTGTTTGCTTTGAGCAGCCTAGGAAACGAAAACATCCATTCTGGTGATTTGATTAAACAAAGCAATAATACATCACAGGACATTTTATTGACACTTCTGGCTGAAGGGGCTTTGCAGATGAACCAAATCAATCTCTTCTTTCATAGAAGCCAAGAGAAAGGGAGTGGTTTGGGATGTGGAGATTGTACAAACGTCTTAGAGTTTATTCCATCTGTGCACTTATGAGTTTGTTCAGAAATGTTTCATTTTTGTATTTTGTCTAATATTTTTCTCCCTCCTTACTTATACCCACAAAATGTAGCCTATCTTGAACCTGCACCGAATATTTTTGAGAAAGTTAAAAATGTCACTCAATCACCCAGATGTTTGCATCTATACAAAATCTGAAGTACTGTTTGAAGGAAACATAAAGATAACCAAACGACTTCTTTGTTTATTATTGTGTTGTTAGTTATTTGGTAATAATCATAAACTTTTTATCTCTAAGTTCTCTTTTCAATAATTTACATAGGAAAAAATGCCTCTAACAACAAAGACCCAAATTGGCCCTTGCCCCCAAACATTATCATAGCTACCATCTCAGGAATTATATAACAAGTATGTCTCCCACAGGTAGTTACAATTTTGACTCTCTAAATATCCCTAAGGGCAATAGAAATTACTTAAATACATTTTTCTTGACATTGGTGTATTTAATTAAGGCCTTAATATTATAGTACTTGGTACACTCAGAAGTCATATTACTAGGGCTATTGTCCCAAAATAAAGTAATATAAATCTAAGTACATGTCATTCTTCATTTAAATAAAATAGAATAGGTTGAAATAATCTTAGTCATATCTGTCTGTAGTCCAAATGAAAACAAGATCTAATAAAAGACTGCAGAAAATAATACCGGTTACAACAAAGCTCATAGGCAAAGAAGCCAATCAGCTACCTGAAGAAAAGATCTGGCTTACCTAGGGAAGATGTAAAGCATGTTAGTTGGGTATCTACCATCACTATTGTAAGGGGATCCATTATGGTATGTTCTTCTTTTGACCCCTGGGTTCCTAATCATTTGAGACTATTTGATACAGTTTGGAGAAATGTAACATAGCCTAACTCTATGGAAAGCAGGGGCAGGGAAAGAAGAGACGGTCTAAGATGGCTGTGGAAAGAGAAAACCTACTGACCCAGTGGTTCCCAGGGTAGTCAAAGAGGCACTAAGCTGAAAGCATTTAGGTAGAATACAGAAATCTCAGATGCCACTCATTCCAGAGTCAGCAAACACTCACTTGAAAGGATAGTTGTTGTTCTAGTTTGCTAATGTTGCCAGCAAGCAAAACACCAGAAATGGATTGGCTTTTATAAAAGGGGGTTTATTTGGTTAAAAATTACAGTCTTAAGGCCATAAAGTGTCCTTCAACAAAGGGTACCTTCACTGGAGGATGGCCAATGGTGTCTGGAAAACCTCTGTTAGCTGGGAAGGCATGTGGCTGGTGTCTGCTCCAAAAGCTCTGGTTTCAAAATGGCTTTCTCCCAGGATGTTCCTCTCTAGGCTGCAGTTCCTCAAAAATGTCACTCTTAGTGGCACTTGGGGTATTTGTCCTCTCTCAGCTTCTCTGGAGCAAGGGTCTGCTTTCAACAGCCATCTTTAAACTGCAGTTCCTCTCTCAGTTTCTGGGCGTTCTTTAGTGTCCCTCTTGGCTGTAGAGGCTTGCTCCTTCTATCTGATCTTATATAGTACTCCAGTAATTTAATTCAGACCCACCCTGAATGGGTGGGCCAACACCTCCATGGAAATTATCCAATCAGAGTCATCACCCACAGTTGAGTGGGGCACATCTCCATGGAAACACTCAAAGAATTACAATCTAATTAACACTGATAGGTCTGCCCACACAAGATTGCATCAAAGATAACGGCATTTGGGGAGACATAATACATTCAAACTGGCACAGTTGTCCATCTGTATACTGAAGTGATCAGAAAGATCCATTTGAAAGATCTCAGTGGGCTGATAGCAAATTGAAAAGAAAATAATCAATTCCTGACCTCAGTAAAAGCAGGGGAACCTCAAAAAGTTATTGTCTACCGAATTTTATTTTTAAAATCAAAATATAAACCCTTGTATATATAAAATTTTAATATTGAAGTGAATAATGAAATGTGCCTTACAACAAGTGGGAAAATGACATTTTGTAACTTTAAGAGGAAATGTAGTTAGGCTAAGTGTGTCATTAGTCATCACTTTTGAAATGATAGCTCATGCTTTTTCTTCTAGCATTTAGGTATTTTGCTTCATTTTTTAAATGTATTCAGATAAAAAGTATACTTTCTGTGAGTTAACTTTGTGAGAGAAAGACCTCATATTACTCTTGGGTAATGTCTTTACTTTGTAGCAATTGTCAGCTATTTGCAGGGACAAACTATATAGTTTCTTCCCTTCTCAAATAATTTTAGCAAGTTGATATGGCTATCATGAAACATATTTAAAAAATTCAACTCAAAAAAAAAAAAAATTGGGTACAAAGCACAAGCAATAGAACTAAATTCCCTAAGGATACAAACTGATGTATGTTGAATCTTATTGAGGCTTATAGAAATTTAAAGAAATGTTTCTGCCTATTTTGCTAAAAGATTTAAATACTTCAGGACTGTAAGATATTTTGGAAAGCATCTAATTCAAATTGATACAGATTTCAAAACTGAGGTCCACCAAGTAGCATTTGCCCAGTATCACATAGTTATCAACTGGGCAGAGCGGGCCTGTGTCAAGGCCTTCTGATTGCCTGGCCAAAGCTTTTCCATTGAACTCCACTATTACCATTACCGCCTTTTACCATGGTTTGTTTGTTTGTTTGTTTGTTTTCTTTCTTATCAATATAATAGGTATGTATTTGTTGTGTATGTGTTGTGAATTTCTAAGCACATCCTAGATGTCCTTTTACAGTGGACACAGGCAGTGGGCAACCAAAGATTCAGGGCCAAAAAACCAGGCCAAAGTTTAAGAACAAATCAGGAGATTCTCCAGAATCAGGAAATTTACTGTAGTTAGATAATAAGAATTTAAGATGAATTATAACAGCAAAATAACAGTTACAGGTCAAAAAAAAAAAAAAAAAATGACCAAGACTCACAGATCATATAAACTGAATTCAATAAAGGCAGGTGAACCAGTTCTGTGGTAGTTTGAGTTATGTGCCCCAGCAAAGGCATGTTCTTAATCTTAATCTTCATTTCTATGGCTATAGATCCACTGTAAATAGGACCTTTTGAAGATTTTATGTTTATTCTGTTACTCAGCTGAAAGAGGGTAGGTTTAATACATACTACTGAAGGGCTTATGAAAAGAAGAAACCAGAAATTGGAAGTTGAAGAAGTCCACAGAGGAAGGAGCAGGAAGTCAGTGGAAACCAGAAGAAAGGAGAGGACATCACCATGTAACAGGGGGCGGAGATAGAAGCCAAGGAACCCCAGAGATTGCCAGCTGTCAGCACCAGAATGCTCAGATTGTAGAAGTTAGTATCTTACTGATACCTTGATGTTGAACTTCTTATAGCCTCAAAAGCATGAGCCAACATATTCCCCTTGTTTAAGCCAATCCATTGTGTAGTATTTGCTGTGGCCACCTGGCAAGCTAAGACAGGCTTCTACGTGCTCAGAAGACAGAACCTGAGGCAGAGTATACCTTACAAGTATTTACCACTTTATGTTAGTGGCATCTCACATTCACTTTAATAATATTTAAACAGCATTTCTGAAAGGTAAATTGGTAGTTATTATTATCTTCATTTTGTAGATGAAATAATGAGAGCCAGGGTTTGTAGGTTTTATCTGTGGTCACACAATCAGCTGGTGTCCAGAATCCAAGTGGCATGACTCATGGCCAAGGGGGCCTTCAGGCACAGAACCTTATCTTTCCCATTTAATGAATCCAAGCCAGAAAATACTGAAGGGAATGTGCCATAATCATTCAAGATGTCAACAATCAAAGCCCTTATGCTTCCAAAATGCCTTTCTTCTACCCAAGGTGGCCTGATGAGTTTTCCTTGGAAAGAAAAGGAGGAGAAATACTTCTTTTAAAAAATTAAATAAATTCTCAGTCAGTTCTCATTAAAACCCACAGTAGGAGTACAGTCTTGTACCTCCAACCTCTCCTTTCTAGACCCCTCCCTGATCAAGGGTTCTTAAACACTTCTGGCATCAAACTCTGCTTCACTCCTACAAAAGGCAGGGGATGAGAGTCCCTTCCAGGGCAAGCAAAATACAAGATGAGCCTGGGATATCTTCTTTTCTCTAAAAACAAAGAAGCATGCAAAGTACTGAGGTCATGTCAAAAGGACACAGGAATTGACTTGCAGGAACTCTCACTGACCAAAGGTAGGGCAATAGAGCCATCAAAATAATAATAAAACAACAACAATAATAGTAGAAGAAGAACTACAATGAATTGAAGCATATATAAAATTAAAAATATATGAGTTCATGATTAAAAAAAAAAACCATCACATTTGTCAATGTTGGAATTTGCTTGGACAATGACTCCATTGTAAAAATTGAAAAATAAAGGAAAATATCAAGGATTTACTATGTGTGAACTGTATGAGTAACTAGAGAAGTGTTAAGGGAAAGTTTTTCTTTGGAGTGGAAATACAGCTTAAAAATGAAGGAAGAGTGACAGGAATAAAACTCATTTTGTTATCTCTTGCAAAACAATGGAGTAGGTAATAATCATGAAAACATACTTATGACTTATTTTACCTTTTTTGTACAAAGGGTCATCATCTGCAATTTATTATATTAAAGATGATGTTATTATCCTCCCAGTTTATGTACAGGTACATGAAGTTTAAGAAAGGTAACATTCCTGGCCTAGGTTCAGACAGTGAATCAACATCTAAAGCACACTAGTACAATCAGAGCCTGAGCTGTTGCCATGATACAATACTGATTCACAAATGGTTATGTGATAGGACAAAAAATAAATCCAAACTATTTTTGGTCTTTGTATAGAAAGCATATCATATACTCTCATGAAGGCTATGGCTAAAATCCTAGTCTAGATCCCCAAAAACTTATTAAATCAATAGTAACAAATAAAAGAAGCCATTATTTCTCCCCCAACCTAACAGGCCACAGTAACCATTGAGAGGGGATCATGATGCTTGAGGAATGAGTTTTCCTACAATTGGTCATTCCCATAGGGCAATGGATGTGTCTATAGATTTGAGGGTGCCTGATTATTCAGTTTCTAATATATTGAATTTTATTTGCTAGTATTAAGATTTTTCCATTTGTGCTCATTTGTGAGGTTATTTTATAATGCCCAGTTTGGGGTTTAAATGTGTTCCTATCTATTTTGCTTAATATTTGCCTAGCATATAGGCTTCAATTCCTTTGTTTTGTTTCAATGTACCATTTCTTTGCTTGGGTGTATTTTTTATAAGCAGCTTGGAGCTGTTTTTATTTTTATTTTTAGCCAAACTAGTAATCTATGACATTTTAGGAATTGATTTAATACATTTCCATTTATCTCACTGCTTATTTTTAATGTATTTCTACCACCTTATTTTGAATTTTTTAAGTTAATATGTTATTTTTCTTTGTTCCTTTATGTTTTTCCTTCCTTTGTTTCTAAATGACTAGTTTTCTTTTATTCCTTTTTTTTTCTCTGCTGTTGTAAGAACTCACTTTTTCTAGTAAACTTTTCGTAGATTATTTAGGATTTTCTACTTCCTCAATTGTGTTGTCTGTAAATAAATGCAAATTTCCTTCTTCATTTCTGCTCTATATGCCTTTTAGTTCTTCTTCCCTTATTGCACTGTCTAATATCTCCAGTAGATGTTCAAGAGAAGCAGTGAGGGTGGGCAACCTTGTCTACTTCCTATCTTAAGGACAAAACATTCACTGATTCACCATTAAATATGATATTGTTCTTTTATTTTAATAATAAGGCTTTTTGAAAAATATTCTTACTGCTATAGAATTCCAGTTTGACATTTTATGTTTATGTTAGCATTTTAAGTATGTTGATCCATGGGCTTCTGACCTGTATAGTTTCTGATGCCAATTCTTATTTTTGTTCCTTTTTCTTTTTCGGTTTTGTATAAGATTTTTTCTTTATCACTAGTTTTCAGAAATTTGATTATGATGTGCTTTGATGTGATTATGCTTGGGATTATGCTTGGGATTTGATGGCCTTATTGTTTATGGTTTTCATAAAATTTGGAAGACTTTTGGTTATTCCTTCAAACATTTTTTCTTCCCCATCCCCTTCCTTTATTACATTCTAGGAATTTTAACACACGTACATCAGACCCCTAATAAGGTCACTAAGGTACTAATCACTTTTTAAGTCTTCTTTTTCCCTGTATGCTTCATTTTGGATAGTTTCTATTGCAATAATATTAAGTTCATTCATCTTTTCCTCTGGAGTTTCTGTTTTTATTCCTGTTCAGTCAAATATTCACTTCAGATATTTTGTTTTTAATATGTGGACATTACATTTGCTTCATTATTTATACCACCCATTTCTTCATTATCTTCATGCTTTCTTTTAAATCTTAAGTTTGTTGATCATATTTCTTATAACTGTTTTAACTGCTAATTTCATCATCTGTCATTTCTATGCCTGTTTCTATTCATTCATTTTTCTCCTGGTCATAGAGATGTTTTATGCCATTTCTCATGTCTACTAATTTTCCTTTGAATTCCAGATGTAATTATTAGGTTGTTGAATGTTGGATCATGCAGATTTCTGGAATTCCCTCTTCTCAAGTACTCATACCCACAATTTGTGTACTCTTCAACATTTGGTCTGATCATGTTTATTTTTGTTGTTGTTACCGTTTTTAGCCATTCAAATGAAGTATGTAGTGATAGCTCATTGTGGTTTTTATTTTCATTTCTTTTATTAATGACGTTAAGAAACCTTTCATGCCACTCTCACCAGCTGTATATCATCTTTGGTGAAGTATCTGTTTGAATCTTTTGTCCATTTTTTATTGGGTTGATTGTTGTTTTGAATTTTGAGAGTTCTTTATGTATTCTAGATACAAGTTCTTGGTCAGATACATGTTTTGTAGATACTTAGTCCAAGCCTGTGCCATGGCTTTCACCTTCTTAATAGTGTCTTTCCCAGAGTAGACATTTAAATTTTTTTAATTTTGCTAAAGTACAATTTATCTTTTTTTTTTCTTTTATTTATTGTGTTTTTCATATCATGAATTCATTGCCTATACTGAGGTCACAAAAAATTATTTTCTCCTGTTTTTCTTTCTATAAGTTTTACAATGTTAGGTTTTGTATTTAGGCTTCTGGTCTATTTTAGATAATTTTTATGAAAGATGTGAGACATAAGGCAAGATTCCAGTATTTTGTGTATGTATCTCTAATATTCCGTCACCATTTGTTGAAAAGATTATACTTTTGCCATTTAATTCCTTTTGCACCCTTCTGGAAAAAAGTACGCCAGAATCAACTTCTAGCCTTTTGATTCTATTCCATTAGTCTCTGTGTCTATTTCACCAATACCAATGTGTTTTGATTAAAATAGCTTTGTAGTAGGTCCTGAAAAAGTGTAACATGAATTCTCCATCTTTGTCCTTCTTCAAAATTTCTGTGGCTATTCTGTTTTCCTTTATTTCTATATAAGTTTTGGAATCAGCCTGCCAATTTCTACAAAAAGTTCTGTTTGTGTTTTGAGTGAGAATGTTGAACCAGCCTTACATTTCCAGAGTAGACCTCATTTTGTCATCATATAGCATTATGTATTATCTTTTTCATATATTGCTGGATTTGATTTGTTGACATTATTATCAAGGATTTTGTATCTCTGTGTTCATGAGGGATATTTGTATGTACTTTGTCTTGTTTTGGCCTCATAAAATAAGTTAGAAAGTGTTCCCTCCTGTTCTATTGCTGGAAGAGTTTGAGTGGAACTGGTATTTTCTCTTTCTTAAATGTTTGGCAGAAATCACCACTGAAGTCATCTAGGCTTGGAATTTTCTTTGTCAGAAAATTTTAAAATACAAATTCAATTTATTATATATATTTAATATATATTAATATTATATTTATATAAAATGACATTCAGGTAATTAATAATTTCTTGCTGTTTGACTGAGATTTAGTTGTATGTTCTGCCAAGGAATTTGTCCATAAATTGCCAAATTTATGGGCAAAAAGTTGTTCGTAGTATTTCCTTATTAATTTTTAATGTCTGAAGCATTTCTAGTGATACTTTCATTCTTAGTATTGATAATTGGCATCTTTTCTTTTTTTCTCTTAGTCAGTGTGACTAGAAGTCTATTCATCTTTTTGATCTTTTCAAAGAAACTGCTTTTGGTTTCATCCGTTTACTTTATGGGTTTTGCTTTCAGTTTTGGTGATTTCTGCCCTTACCTTTATTAACCCCTTCCTTCTACTTGCTTTAGGCTTAATTTGTTATTTTCCTAATTTCTTAAAGTAAAGCATAGATTATTATTGTCATTTCTTCTTTTCTTATATAAACACGTAATGCTATAAATTTCCCTTTCAGCATGACGAGCTGCATTCCACAGGTTCTGATATGATGTGCTTTCTTTTTTCATTCAATACAAGTATTTTCTAAATTTCTTTTGTGATCTCTCCTTTGATTTGTGGGTTGTTTAGAAATGTGCTATTGAATTTCTACATGTTGGGGGATTTCCCAGCTATCTTTTTTGTTGTTGATATTTAGTTTAGTTCTGTTCTCATAAGAGAATATACTTTGTATGATTTCTATGGCACTGACTGAGGTTAGTTTTATAGTTTGGAACATAGTTTATATTGATGAGTGGACTTATAAAGAATGTACATTCTGTTCTTTTTTGGTAGTTATGTATTAAACATCATGGAATGTCAATTAGATTGATAGTATTTGACAGGTCATCTTTACTAATTTTCTGTCATCTTCATCTATTTATTACTCAGAAAGAAGTGTTAAAAGCATCAATGTTATTATGAGTTTGTTTATTTCTTCCTTCAGTTTTATCAGGTTTTGCTGCATACATTTTGAAGATCTCTTTTCAGGTATGTCTTATTGATATCATTATGTAATGTTTCTCTTTATCCCTGGTAATATTACTTGTTCTGAAGTATACTTTGCCTGATATTAATATAACCATTCTGGCTTTCTTTTTATTTTAGTTGGCATGGCATATCTTTTTACATCCTTTTGCTTTTAACTAGCCCACTGCTTTATAGTTTAAGTAGGTTTCTTTTGCATAGAATTTTCTTGGGTTTTGTTTTTGTTTTTTTCAATTTGACAATCTGTTTCTTGTAATTGGTTTGTTTGGACCATTTCCATTTCCAATTCCGTTGTAATTATTGATATGATTGTGTTTATATCTCCCATAGTATTATTGTTTTCTATAAACTCTTTCTATTTTTTGGTCCTCTGTCCTAAATTGCTTTTGAATTATTTATATATTTTTTAATATTACATTTTAATTTATTGTGTCTCTATTTATTGTTTCTATTTTGTTTTCTTTAGTTTCAGTGCTTCCCCCTAGAATTACAATATAAAACCTGAAACAGGCTATTTATAGTTCATATTTTACCACTTCAAGTAAAACATAGAAGACTTACAAGCAAATAAGTCCCTTCATCCTCAACATTGGTCTTTATGCTATAGTTCCGTATATATTACATATACATACATTGAAAATACTGGAGGCAATATTATAATATTTGCTTTCAAAAGTCATTCAAACTTAGCTCAAGAAGTCTTTTAAAATAGTCTTTTATAATAGCCCGGTTATATACTACTTCTCTTCATTCCTGAATTTATAATTTTCTTCATTCCTGAATTTATAATTTTCCTCAGGTATCATTTCTCTTGAGGCCAGAGAATTTCCTTCAATATTTCTTTAAGATCAGTTTCTGATAGTGGCAAACACTTATAGTTCATCTTCACCTGAGAATGTCTTCTATTTTGCCTTCATTCCTGAAGGATGTTTTTGTTTGATATAGAATTCCAGGTTGACAGCTCTTTTCTTTCAGCATTTTAAGGATTGTTCCACTGTCTTCTGGTTTCCATGGTTTCATATAAGCAATACATGGTAATTCAAATTGTTGTTCCCATATATGTAATATGTCATTATTTCCCAGATGTTTTTAAGGTTTTTCTTTATCTTTCATTTTCAGCAGTTTTATTATGGCATGTCTTGGCATGGATTTCTTTGAGTTTATTCTGTTTTGGGTTTGCCAGTATTCTCAAATTCATAAACCTATACCTTTCATCAAATTTTGGAAGGTTTTGGCTTTCTCAAAGATTTTTGTGCATCTGTCTTTTGTTTTTTCTTCCAAGAATATTAAGTATTTTGATATTGCCTCTCAGTTCCATGATACACTATTCAGTTTTTTTTTCCCCAATAATTTTTTCAAACTCAATACTTACTATTTATTTTCAGTTTCACAGACTCTTTCCTTTTATCTGCGTTCTGCAATTGGGGTCATTCAGTGATTTTCTTTTTATTTCAGAGATTGCATTTTTCAATTCTAAGATTTCCACCTGTTCCTTTCTATTGTTTCCATTTCTCTGTTGATAATTTTTGGCTTTCAGTTCATTTAGAGTATGTTTACCTTTACCTCATGTAGCAAAGTTATCAAAGTTCAATATCTGAGTCACTTCAGTATTGGCATCTGTTAATTGTCTTTTCTCTTAATTGTTCACATTTTCCTGGTTCTTTCTAAGTCAAGACATTTTTTTAATATTATGCTGATCATTTGAACTATTATGTCTTATGTTCATTGGGTCCCATTATGATCCTCTAAAGCAAGCATGAGTAAACCTTCTCCATAAATAGCTAGATAGTTAAGTGTTTTAGGTTCTGTGAGCCATAGAGTCTCCTATGCAAGTATTCAATTCGTGTCTGCTGTTGTAAAGCAAAATCAGCCACAGACATTATGTAAACAAATGTGTGGCTGTGTTCCAATAAAACTTTATTTTTGGATACTGAGATAATAAATTCATAGATTTTCACAAAAATTCACCCTTCATTTTTTTTCAACCATTTAAAACCGTAAAGTCCGTTCTTAGTTTCTGGCTATACAAAAGAATGCCATGGGCTGAATTTGGCTTACACGCCACAGTTTGCCAAAGATGAAATTTTTTAAAGCTAGTGATCAATCTGATTATATTCAGGATGAATGATCTATCTCACCTGCACTGGGTGATGATTCCAAAATCAGTTCACTTTTCAAAGTTTTTGTTATGCTGTTTTGTGTAAATCCTATATACCCTCCAGTCAGCGGTTAGAGACATAAACAGTGGCTTAAATTTTAGTCCACTTTTCAAAGTGTTTGGTATTCTGTCTTGGGTCTGTCCTCCACATGCAGTGCTCAGGAATAAGCCTGCATCTTCTGCCAGCTCATGCCCAATGGTAAAGTATCCCCTTCTCCAGTGTTCCCCTTTCCAGGATTCACTACATACTTTCTCAATTGGAGACTCCCTTCCCCTCCCCTCCTCTCCCCTCGCCATTCCCAACCCTTCCCTCTTCTTTTCTTCTCTTTTCTTTTCTTTTGTGGCAGAATGATGGGATTTCTCCCCGAGTTTTGGACAGTCAAATCACCCTAGAGCTCCTTGACTACAACATGTCCTCAGTACACAACAGCACTTTTTTTAATACACAACTTCCCTTTTAGGGTTGGCTTCTATAACTGAAAGTTTTTTTTATAGTCTATCTGCTTATGTTTACTTTTCAGAGTTATCATGGGACTGATCGTTTTATTTTTGCAGTTACAGTTATAATTAATGGAAGAGTCTATAATGGGCTTATGCCGTCTTGGTCAGATTTGAAAATTTTCTTAAGTTTTTAAACATTCACATTTAAATTTAGAGTTTTCAATATTTTTTAATAACAATATTTTGAATAAAAATATTTTCAGTATTTTTCAGTGCATTTGCTAGAACACAAGGACTTTAGAATGCTAAAATAAAAATTGAACACACATTTGTTTAGGATTTTGTCTAACAGTTAACTTTTTATAATTAGTAGTTAATTTGATTTATTATTTAAAGTGCATCAATTTTTGTACTCAACAATTATTCCCAAATCTTTTTTTCTCTTTACTTTTATTTCTTCCTTCAGAATAACCTATAGTAATTATTTTAGTGTGGGTCTAGGGTGGTAAACTTATGTACCCTTTTCTTAAAATATGTTTAGACCCTAGTAATAATATGATGCTGTTGCTTGGTATAAAACCCTTTTCCGACATGTATTTTTTTCCTCACATTTTAAAGGTATTACTCCAATATTTTTTAACATGCAGTTTTTGTTACTGAGACATTTGCTATCAATCAATCTAAATACATTTTAACCCCCTTGGGGTTCCATCTTTTCTCTTTGGTAGTTTTAAACATTTCTCTTCATCTTTTATCTTTTGAAGTTCTGCTATAATGTGTATAAGTGTGGATTTATTTTGTTTTCATGATCCATATTTCGAGTAAAATTTCAATTGTTTTCTGTTGAATTCCTGAGAATTATCTTCAAATATGCTGTTCTTTATTTCCCTGCCTCGCCTAAACTTTATCCAGTATCTTATCATTTTAGTTTTATTTTAATGGCCCTATTTTTAGTTTCAAAGCTTTTTAATTCATTTATGGTCACACCAACTGCCCTCCTTCTTTCTTTAATGAATATTTTCCTTTTATATATCTCATAGAGCACTTTAAACACAATGATTTTCAAGTCTTTTAAACTTATATTTTATCTGGAGAGAATTAATGCTATGATTATTGACTTTGTTGGATATTTTTCTTAGCATTCACATGTTATGGTATTTGGATTTGCAAACTTATTTTAAATTTGAGGTGGTTTCTATTTTCTTCCTTCCCTTCACCAGTGCTCACCAACCCCTTTCTACAAGACTCTCCCACTCTACCCCCAGTCTGGAACCAGCCTAGTTACACTGCTCTATCCTCTGTTCAGATTGGAGATGGTACAGATCCAGGAACTGAGCCGGCAGGAGGCTCATCATAGCTCCTGCTGATAAGGTCATGCTTTTGTCCTCCTGCTTCCCTAGAACCAGTCTTCCTAAAGTGCTTTCAATAGTTCATCAACAGTTTACTTACTCTCCTTGTTAAGCAGATGCAAACCTATCCCAACCCCTGGCTTTTAGTACTTATCCTAATTGTGCTCCTCAGTTATGTGTAGAGCATTTTTCAGTTTCATTTCCCACAAATGATGAACTCTTGATTGCCTCTGCCTGCCTCTGCCATGAACCAGATCACACCACAATTACAGCTCCCACCTGGATTACTTCTTCATATTTCTATTCCATTTCTGGTGCAAGGAGATGTTTATCTTGTGTTTAATTTTGTATTTTTATGATCTTGTGTTTAATTTTGTATTTATTTTTATTGTATTTTATTATTGGTTTTCTTTTTCATCTTATCTACAATTCTTGTATTGGAAAAGAGGTGTTATATTACCATCACATCTGGCTATGGGACAGTGTTTTTAAAGATAATCATTCATACAATGCTCTGTACCACAACTCGAGCCATTTCCTCTATGTGAAATCATCTACACCTTCATCTTTACCTGTTAATATCTTATCATTTTTCAAAACAAGATCAAATGTCTTTCATTTAAAAAAATCCTGGTATTCCCCCTGCCAGAAGTTATCTTCACCTCCTCTGAACTCTCCTACTTCTTGGTGTCACTTATATGGAACTTGTTACTTTTTCATTTGCATTATTTATGTTTATGCAATTCACACTGTATTTTTGGTGATAAGTTTATCACCATGAATCATTCACTGGATGTCATCCTGTGGATTCTAGTTAAAGAACTATGTGTGGGAATCTCAGATTATTGAGTTTCTTTGATATCGCAAAAACTATTCCTTCTATGATGCAAGTTAGTCCCTAAGGTTTGTAGCACTAGGATAGGAAGGTAACACACAGAGAAAAAAAAAAAAAAACCCACACTTTCAGCTTGCTAATTTGTGGGGAAGAAAGAAAGGAGGTGATGTGATGTAAGTCCTAATTTCCCATCAAAGGGATTCAAAGTCCCAGAGAAGGAAAGGGGTATATAAGGTAAGTGGTGGGGAATACAAGAGAAAAGGTTGTTGTCTGGCTCCCCATCTGGGGATCTGGGAGGAAACCTCTATAGTGGGCAGCTCCATACCAAATGGAGCAGCCTTAGCATAGTCCAAGAGGATGGAGCAGCATGGCCAGGCAGAGAAGGGGAGGTAAATTTGCGTTTGCAAGGTCCAGCAATTTTCCCATGTGGCACTGTTGCTGAATTGAGAGACAACAGACATGCCATTTGGTCTACTGAATGTGCAGAGTTACCCTTCAGCACAGATGAAAACTGTGCCAGAAACTCAAGAGTGTCTGTAGCACCAAGAGTCCAGGAGAGATTGTGCAGCAAAAGGTACTGAATTCAGGGACTGCATCTATCAGTAGCAGATGCTAGCACATCACCCAGCGATGTGGGGGAAAAAAAACACTCCTCAAAAGATATCAACTTGCGTCCCTCAAAGGACCAGAGGGCCCCCTTCTCCTTAAAGCAATGAAGTCATCTAAGTCACTACCCCAGATATCTCAATGCACTACATTTGTTTTTGTTCTGCTACCTACAAACACTTGTGTGTATGCACTCACATGCACATGCACACACACACACACAGGACACTCAGAAAAAAAGAGAAAGTGATTGGGAGGGGGTCTTTTTAGAGTAATCAGATTTGTTTTAGAAAACTAATGGCTCCCCAATCTCACTTTCTTTTCATATCTGTGTTATATAAATAAATATTCAATGCCTCTCTATGTCTTATTTTATCTACTAGATCATGAACATGTAGATAAAGAATTTATTTCAGTATTACCAATAAAACTTAGAATAATCAAAGTACTCAATAAACATTTGTCAAATAAGCATCAGAAATTGTCAACAATATTCAATTGTCAACCTGTGAATTACATACTAATGTCACATTCTATAATTAATCATTGATACAATAGGAGGGAAATGAACAACTACTGAACATCTTCTATATACTATCACTGCCCCAGCCTGTTTTCACACAGTGTCTCATTTTATTCTCACAACAATCCCATGATACATACATTATTCCTGTTTTTAGAAGCAGCAATTGATTCTTTGCTGTATTTCTGATGACAAAATGATCAATCAGTTTATATTTTGGATTTTATGGAGAGCAAATAACTTTTAGAAATGATGAAATACATGTTAATGTGTACTGGCCCTGCAGTCACGTATCTTCACATATAGCATGAGGATAATGGCAGGACCTGCCTCATAGGGTGATTGTGAGAATTATATGAGATGTTTGTGTAGAGAGTATACTACATTGACTGGTACATTGTAAGCAACCAAAATTGCCACTCATATAATTCTTAATTTATCATTTCCTACTTTGTAAATTTTAGTTATTCAAACTTGTCAGATATATCCTATGCTCCCTTCCTTTCCTGCACATGCCTTAACACTGGAATGTCTGGATCTTGGGTAGAAGCATCCAAGGCTTGAATATAGTTACAAACCTCCTAATTGGCACTTCCTGGGTCTCTGGATACACAGTATATCAGCCAAATTGGTGAGGAAAGAAGCCAAGGCTGATTGAAATGATGAATTCCTAGGGAAGGAAAGCTAATTTGCAGTTAATTTCTAAAATATTGGCTAGAGATTTGTTCAGCTTCATGGGGACACTAGAGAGATTCAGGCATCACCAAGTAATTTTTCAGGAAATATCAGACTCCTGGAAGCTTCCCTTTTTTTCTTCCTCTATATTACTAGAAGAATAGAATTAACTCAATGAGCTGATAAGTATTTGTCTTGCTGGAGTTTGTTTTACAAATGGAAATGACACAGAATCATAGCAATGAAAAATATGGCCACAAAAGTTTGGATGCTAATACCCGCATCAGATACCAGTGCTCATATGGACAAGGTGCCAGGGAAGTCCCACCATGGGCTACCCACACCTTAACATGGGTCTTCAAGGGAAGCTGGGAAGGGGTACCATCAATGACAGCCATGAAAGCAAAACAGAAAAGGATGAGCCACTGAAGCATGAGCAGGAGAGGAAGAAGAGGCAATGTCTTCCATGGAGCCTTGGTGCATGAGAATTTTAATTTTCAATCCATTTCCAGCCTATTTCGCTCCATCTTTCCCACTGTATCATTTGTTCCCTTACATGCACACTCCTTTTCCTTCCTTTAGGACTCAAAAAACACCGAGTATTCAAGAACAAGATTGTACAGAGGGAAGTCTATTTAGCATAGTCTTTCCTAGGTCAAGCTTCTCTCATGCTCCAGAGCAAACCAGTCTGCTCTTTTTGAACCTAAATATTTTCAGGCCACTTAAGAACATCTCCCTATGAAAACACTGCTATCAAAGCTAACAGAATTTGTGCTTTTTTACTGAGAGACTCTTCAGAGAGCATTGGGAGGAGCTCGAATGTGTTTCAAGGCTGTGGGTAAAGAGTCAGCAGAGCATTGGAGAGACAGCTTTGATGACATTGTTTTTCATTTCACAGAGGATGACTCATGTTTCTTTCAAATATACACTGCAAGCCACAGAGATGGCAGCTGTCTAATTAAACCTGATAAAGCCTCCTTAAAAATGAGACTTGGGGAAACACATCATGTAGATTGTAGAGCTGCCCAATTTTCCCTGGAACACAGAAGGAGCTGTGTACTATTTGGGAGGGACAGAGCATGAGACCTGAGGGAGAGAAGGCAAAGTTATTGGCACCATCAAGTTGTTGGTGTGAAATAACAGAACATACATGTTTCATATTTAATGCAAACTAGATAACTTTACTTTATAAAACATGCAAAAGGATAACCTCATCTACCATTTAAAAAGCCACAAATGAAGGCTTTGATAATTTACCATATCCCTTCTTAAATTATAAAGACTTAAGGGGGACAGTTTATTTTCTCCAACTGGCTTTTGCTGGCATGAGAACCTGGGAAATTAATAACAGAAATGAGATCATTAGGTCTAAGGCTTTGGGACAGCCCAAACAACTTCCTCCCTTTTCTCCTTTCAAACCCATGTCCTCTTAGGTTTTAAATAAAGGACCAGAGAAATGTAAGTAGGAGCACATGATTCTAGTTCAGGTATCATTATGGGTTCAGTTGTATAAGTCCAATGCCCAGAATATGATGTTTTTGTTTGTTTGGTTGGTTGGTTTGGTTTTGTTTTTTGGAGATAGAATCACCTCATATGGAATTATTTAAGCTCAAACTGGATTATGGTGGGCCCTAATTCAATCTGCCTGGTGTTCTTATTAGAAAAGGAAATTTGTACTCAAAAACAGATGCAAGGAAGAAGGCCATATGATGATGAAGGTAGAGATTGAAGCCCCAGCATTACCAGCAAACAACCAGAGGCTAGGAAGAGGCAAGGGAGGGTTAAAATAAAATAAAAATAACCTATACAGTTTTCAGAACAAGCATGCCCTGAAGAAGTTGATTTTTAACTTGCATCCTCTAGAACTGTGAGACAATAAATTTCTCTTATTTTAAACCATCCAGTTTGTGGTACTTTGTCATGGCAGCCCTAGCAAACTAAGGTACCTGAAGGAAAAAGGAGAATTTCCCATCATAAATTTCTCTGTTTCCCAATTTTATCAACTCTTTATTTTTTTATGTTATATTGTTTCTAATCCTCTCCACCACTGCAGTGATAGGCCATGGACCATCTGCTGTTTACCCAATGATACAGTAAGAAATAGAACATGAAATCTCCTAATTGTTGTTCACTAGAGAATTTCTACATGGTACGAGCTAGAGTTTTGCCTATTGACACAGCCTCTCCTCAACCTACTACAAGAGAAAGGAGAGAGCCCTGAAGCTCTGAGCTCCTCCAACCAGGTAGACCTTTCACTCACGTGAGATGCAGACATGTGCCTTTAAGAAATGCCAGGAGTTTGAGAGAGCCATACACATTGATTTGTAATCTTTTGAATCCCTCAGAGCACAAAGCATAGGGCTGATTATTTGAAGATGCACAATAAAGACCTTAAATACTTAAAACTGAGGTAAAATGGAATGTGATAGTTTAAGCAAACAGTTTCAACTTGGAGAAAAATAAGCTCAATTCCATGAAATAGCCATATGGTTTGTCTCATTATCTCCTTAAAATCAGGTGACAGACTTGGGTTTTCCAGATACCGAATTCAAGTTCCTGAACTCTCACTTTCTTATTGCATCAGAAATTTCACCTTCAATGTCAATGTGGGTTGAAGTACACCTGGGCATGCTCTAGATCACCAAGTACTCTAGTGTCCATTGTGTTTGATTTCCAGTAACCTGTGAGTGAGATTCAGACCAGCAGCTTTTTCCAGGCACTTGGAAAAGAAACAAAGATACCATTTCAGTTAGTATCCATATTTAGGAAGGATGGGCCAAAAGTAAGCTTCTGTGACCCTCAAAGCCCTGTTTTATATCCTTTCTCCAATCCTAAAAGCACTCTGAATTATACCTTTCTGGGTCCTAATCCACTGGATTATAACCACGTATTTATTGATCTGCCTCTTCCATTAGACTCTAAGCTCAGCAAATACAGGGGCTGGTTCTATCATGGCCACCATCTACTTGCTGGTATCAAGCATGATACCTGACTCTAAGTAAGCAAGGAGTAAAAATAAAATAAAATAAAATAAATTATATGGCAGGCTTTTGTTCAACCAAGACCATCCTAGTTTATCTTCTCCTATCACACATAAGGAAGAGGTTATTTTAATTCTGAGCAATTATGAAGGAGTTTCAAGACTAGCCACTCTTAGGGCAAATTCAAGAATAGAAAATCAGGCCAAATGACAAAGGCCTTTTAATCATCATGTCAGTAGGAATTCTAGAAAGAGAGAAATGAGTTGACCAAATGGGAAATGTGTGAATAGTTTCCATCATCCAAAGGTATAGTAGTTTTCTCTATACCCCTGGACATACTCAGAGGAGGGCTAGCTGGCAATGAGACTTCTGTGTTCGTTCTTTATTCCTAGTTTATCTGGTAAGTCTGAATGGTATTCATTGGGATGAACTTAAAAAGTTAATTGCATCCCAAGGCCTTGCCACAGACAATAAAACTAAAGGCTCAACATGATTTTTTAAGCTCTGCCAGGTGTTGTATATTTTCTCTTCTTCATGGAGTTTAATCTTATTATTCAAAATTGGGAAACTGGGACGGAGCAGGGAGGGAGAGTCAATGGTGTGTAGATGCGACCAGAGTGAGGGAGCTTGGCCTGGCTTTGACTCTTCCTGTTGGAGAAACAGAGCTGCTCAGGTATCATAGGTCCCAGACTGACACTCCTTCTCAGGAGAGGACAATGAGGAAAAGTGCTGAATGATAGATGTTTTAGGTTGAGTTCTCTGGGAAGCAGACATTGAGACAGAGTTTAGTGTGTAGGATGTATTATTAAAGGATGTACTGGGTACCAACATTTGTGGAAGGGAGGAGAAGGAAGTAGGATTGGGCAGAGGGAAAAGTCAAACTGATACAAGACCAATGACAGCCTTGGGTCAACCACCTAGGGGGCTGTGGAGCTCAAACAGCACTTCAGAGTTATGACCTATTTGGCCCAGATGGCCAGGCTTTTATCCCCCCACACTGTTCAATCATTGGATGTTGTCCATCCTGAGAAGGAATATGAACCTTTGACAGGGTGGCTTTCTGCAGCTAACACAGTCCCTGAGGAGTCTAAAAGTTGATATGCGTTTTCCCAGGGCACATACCTCTTCTTGCAAAGCTGAGAAAAGAACCAAGAATTCTAACATAACTGAGAGTTCATTGGGCATTCCTGAGGTGACTAAGATCAGTCAGGAGGTGGCAATAAATTAGGTGCATTGTGTATATTTTACAGACCTTGGACCATTAAAGGCTCAAGTCAGAATAGGACCTGAGGAGGAGAATTATTATTGAAATAATAACCCCTCTTTATTGTGTTAAAACACTTCATACACTGTCACATCCACTGTTGACTCTGATCATGATGTCAACCCTATATAGTAGGCACAGAAGGGAACACTGTCACTAATTCACAAATGAGGAAACTGAGGGTCAGAAAGAGACCATGGTTTTCCTGTATTTAGTCTATTTCAGAGCTGGGACAACAATCAAGACTTGCTGATTTACAAGTCTCATAACCTATGAAGATTTTTCTCCCTTCTTGGTTCTAATCTAATGGAATGGCTCACTCATCCCATCCTAGCCAAGGGGTCTAGCTCAGCAGCAAGCAGCACAGAGAGAGCCTCAAGTCATGGAGGAAATGGGATTCCCAATGTCTGTGCTTCTAACACCTCAAACTTTCTAACTGTCCTGCCGATTCTGCCCTCTGGACCATGGTAATCCCATTCTATCCCCAAACAATCATAATTTTATCAGACTCCAATAGGATTCTTCAAACACCTACTGAATTCACCACCTCACTCCATAACTAGAAGCTGAGACTTCTGGATCCTGAAGCATGAGCTTGGGTTATGACCTTGGGCAAAACTTTTCCTATATTTGGAGCTCAATTTCCTCATTTGTAAAATTGTTTATTAGACTAACTGATTTCCATAGTTCCTTCTAAGTTTAAAATTCAGTCCATGGATGTAGGAGCTGCATGTTAATAGCCTCTAAAGCTATTTTGTGTGGCTGTTGAATAGTGCTCCTCAAGCACAACTGAAAATAACTTTTTTTTAATGCTGTTATCTTCTGAGTCTCAGTAGCATGTTGTTACTGAACTCACAGAATTTCTTCTGTTAATTCTGACAATTAGAAACTGGTATGCATATTATAACTTTCTTTTTATTGATGCTTTTAAGAAATTTCAAAAAATGCAAAGAGCAAGTTGAAAGAATACATAAAGGAAGTATCATGAAATCTGGTTCTCTGAATAGCCATAAATCTTGGTTCTTCAAGGTTGTCTGGGACAGTAATCAGACTAAGGAACCCACACATTTAGAATATAAATTGATACTACTATAAAAAGAACTACAGAAATCATATAGTCAACAAATTATTTTACCAATAAGGAAACTGAGCTCCAAATATAGGAAGTATATACTATGTACAAGGCTATATCAACTGAAAAAAATTGTGATGACAATTTTGAAATAATTCTTTGCAAATATAGCTCAATTTTAATTATTGTCTTGGTAATAATTATGGAAGAAAGAAGTGATGACACTCATCATAAGGATTCTACTATCATGCTGAATGTCCCTATGGCCCCTGAAAAATTAGATAAGTCCTTAACTGGCCAGAGTATCTGGGAGGGATAGAAGGTACTGCATCAGGTACCAAAAACCCTGGGCCCTTCCAAGCCATTGTGGATGCATATTCTTCTTCAAGAACGCAGGAACTAGAAACGTCTAATCTAGCACAGTGACAGTGGTAACAGGTTAGTCAACCCAGCCTGTCATCCCTGGGCATTTGTGATGATAATACAAAATGCCAATTTTCTGTAAGTGGAGACTGAAAGACGCATGCTTTTCTCTTCTCAGTTAACATTCCTCTGGCTCCAACCTTACAATGTCCAGAGAAGTTCTTATCCTTTTAATATTGCCCAGAAAGAGTGCCCAATCCAGGTTTTGCCTTCTCCTTGCCCCCAATAATTAAACACAGACATCAGCCACCATGAAAGGCAGCCTTCTTTTCCATCTCCAACATTCAGTTAGTTGTCAAGAAACTTTCTGATAAGCTAATTTCCACTAAAATGATAGTAAATCCCAAAGTTTTCATGTGTTACTATTCCCAGAGGAATTGTCTTACAGTAATAAAGAGCCTGGTAGGTTAATTCCTTAAATCAAGGGCATTGCTTTCTAAAATTGGACTTTCAACACTGTGACAAAGCAGGAAGGGAGACATTTTGCCAGGGGAAAGTCTCCCCAGTGCCTTTATAATCACACTGCATGGGGCAATTGCACCTACACCATCAGGGCATAAGGCCACGCCTGCTGGTGAGTTTTTAGAAAATGCCAATGTGCTTTTCTAATTTGAGGTTTTTGTATTAAAAGCACAAAGTTACTCTAGTCAACACTTATATTAAGCTACAACAAAAGGCTGTAATTCAGTCATCATATGTGACCCGGCCAAGCACTTTACCTTGAGATAATTTGAGTCTGCCTTGAAACCCTGGGGTTCTGTTTTTCTTTTCATTTCCAGTTGCCCTGAAGATATTTATATATGAAACAAACAAGAGCAAAAATATACTGCAGTTCTTATTTGTGCAAAATACCCACAAAATTAGGGCGAAAACCAACACCAAGGCATTCTCAGCCTCCCCCGCCTAACTGTCCATCAAGACACAAAAACTCAAGCTGAGCGATTGAGTCTTACATTTATATCTACATGACATTTAGGAAAATTGAAGACTGGAAGCTACACATAGAACTAAAACCAGTGATTAGAGACAATGAGATTCAGTCTGAGGAAAAAAACAGTGATATTATTAAAGAGACACTGAGAAGTCCTTCAGACCCCAAATATAGACTATACCAAAACTTGTTTTAGATTTATCACAAATGTGAGCTTGAGTTTCTTTTAACATTAATAAAAACATGGATTCCCTGCAATCATGTATTCTGTCAGAAATATTTGTAGCTCACATATTTAAAATATAATTTAAAATTTTTCCTAAATGCCATTTACTTAAAGGCAGGAGAGCAGTGCCATCAAGAACACAGGTTTTAGAGTCAGGCAGTGAGAATTCAACTCTATATGATCTTGGCAATGTATTTAGTCCCTCTAAGCCACGGATTCCACTTCCATGAATAAATTCTCTTTATATCTACAACTCACAATTTTTGTGAGGAATAAATGAGATATATTGCTAAGTGCCTGGTGGATAAAGTCGTCAATGAATATTTACTATTATTTTAGAGGATAATTATTGCTTCAATTTAATAGTTATTTCATGTGTATATATGTTTGGTATTGGACAAAAAAGAAGCCACACCTCTGGAAAATAGAGACACAATGAAAGTTGAGATGGGGCTGAAACAGTTTAAGAAAGACATAATGGCAGGCTTGGTTCTAAAATGAGATCAACTCTATAGGCAGGAATGATAAGCAAATGTAAGGAAATGGCAAGAATGTTATCACAAAACTGATAACCCAAGAAGGTAGGATTCCATTGAGCTGGGGTAGGTTCTTCAGATGGCATAAAGGAGAAACATGTCAGATGCAGGCTCAGTCTGAAAAACTAAGGTGGACCCACTGTTCACCAGCGACTATGGCCAAGTGTTGTAGACCACAGAGCATGGCTTTGTGACTTCCCAGAGGCATATTGATTAGTAAGTTGTATGGATTATGATAAAGAAACAGGTGTGAATAAGACAATATCCTTGCCCTGAAGAAGCCAACACATATACCATTCAAGGTAGGGCATGAAAGAAATAAAATCAAAGTTCATTGTAAATCAAAATAAGTTTAGAAGATATACATTTGTGGGAGAAACAAGATTAAAGGAATACATATAGAAAAGATTCATGGAGGAGGTAAAGCCATTTAAATGTGGGTAGTATTTTTATAATAATAGTACTGATGATTGATGATGATGATGATGATGATGAAGGCTAATACTAGTTAAACACAAACTAGCTGCCAAGCACTCCTCTTCTTAGTGCTGTGCATTCCAACAGGCTTGTGGGTTAGGTGATATTCTTACCCCTATAGTACTGATGAATAAACTGAGGTTCAGAGAGAAAAAGTTACTTCTTGATATACGAAAATGGTGAGAGAGAGAATTGCAGGTAGAGGGAAGACATGAGCAAATTAAGGAAGAAGAAATGGGCCATTTATTCAACAAAAGTAGAATGGTCTGATTTGGCTGGTGCTTAGATTAAATAGAGGAGAATAGTAGGAAATTAGTCTGGACAGAAAGGTTGTAGAAAGCTTTGAACTCCAGATTTAATTTAATTAGCAAAAGAGTCTTTGAAGGTATCAGTGAAATGAAGTGATAAAATAAAGCTCCACTTTAAGAACTTTGGTATGGCAGGAGAATATAGAATGTAGGAAGAGAGTAATAAGGAGCTTAGAAAGGTTATTGAAAAAAAATTGTCAAAGTTATAGTAGTATTTACAGTTATGCTTGAAACCTCTCAGAGCATAAAACTGACCCCAAAGTAATTCTATTCTGTAGATAGGGATCCTGCAAGTATAGAGACTCTGTTTCTGGAATTCTGTGTATACTGGAGACTATATGACCCAGAAAGGAGGCAGTTGAGAACAGCAAGCTTGTGGTCAGGTTACTCTCTCAGGAAATACCAACTTTCCCAGGTGTGAAAGAGGAAAAGTTCACCCTTATCTCCTGCCCAGATCCTCTCCTTTTACACAGGCTACAAACATGACCCTTGGGAGAGATAACTAAATGAACACTTCATGGATCTTTCCTCTTACTTCTGATTCCAAGACTGCCCATCTGAATCAGACTCAATACTTCATCACATATGGAGTTTTGCATTCAGGAACTTCTAGTAACTTCCTATTGAATGCCACGAGGAAGGAGGGAGATGAAAGAGAGCAGGCTTAAGTAAAGGAGTGAGAGAGAATTATGACCATGAGTGTATAAAGAAGAGCCTTCTGCTTAAAGCCCAAGCTATGAACAAACCCTAAGCTATGAACAAATCCTAAGCTATGAAAAAACCCTAAAATTTGATATGATGCTATATGATTATTAATATAATTATTACTTTTATTATGATTTTGAAGCAACTTACAAAACTAAATGAAAACAAGATCAAAACTCTGTAAAAGTTACTTTATGTATATATATTTATATATACACTTCTTTATAGTTTTATATATATATATATACACACACGCATACACTTCTTTATAGTTTCTACTAACCTGTGAATTCATTAATTCAACAAATATTTCTTTAATAGACTTCCAGGCAATCTTCTAGAACTGGAAATAGAGATAATGATGCACAATATAGACAAAGTCCCTACCCAATGATCTCATTTAATCATCACAATTTTCTAAAAGAGACATTGTAATTCTCATATTCTAGATGAGGAGACTGGGGTTCTGCAACATTCTATGATTTGTCCCAGATCTCAGTTTGAAAACAGAAAACTCAAGACTTTTGATGCAAACCCTCACACTGAGATTTCTGTATGAGGTGGCCTTATGGATTTGGTGGAAGGCTTATGAGGAGAGATCCAGAAGACCAAAAGGCCTTTAAAAACAGTTTTGATAGTAGGAAGCTTCACCAAATCACAGTGTCTGTGAGAAATATTGATTTAGGAGATGATGTTAAATGAATGCAATTGAGTAGATGGAGGCTAGAGGTGAGTAGTTTCAAGGTATTATTTTGAACTCATCAGTTTCAGTAGAGACACCCTCTGATCTCCTTCAGTATCTCATGAGCTCCTGGTCTTGCAACCTTTATGGATTTCTGTTTGTGACATTATGCCTTACATAATTCTCCAAATAATTTACAGACAAAGAAGATAGAAAGAAAAAAAAAACAACTTAAAATTGGGAGAAAATGTCATTTAGCTAGCCAGGAGACCAGTAGGTTCTTTGATGAGTTATTAAAGATTTGTTTTGACCTATCTTACTTCCTTTTAAAAAATATAGACAGTCAAGGCTTAAAGGGACATTACAATTCATTGAGTGCATCTCCACATCCTACACGAGGAAACTAAGGATCAGTGAGGCTAAATGTCTTGTTCATGGACTTTTAGAACCCATCAGCCACAGCACCTCAAATTCTTTCATCTCAGTTCAGATTTCTTTCCATTCTTCTAAAACAGCTCTGTGGAAGAGGAGCATTCCAGGTGATTACCTTCCGATCTAAAATCTGCCTATAATTCCGACTTGCATGTCCCATTTCCTCCTACCCATGATAGTTAAAGAAAATTTTAAAACTCTGGTAAAAGGAAAGACGCAAACAATTTCCTGAAGCGGCAGCCTGAAGCTTTTCCTTCCCAGCCTGGTTACTATCATTTGTCTTGTATTCTGTACCTAAATGGTTGCTCAGAACCTAGGCCAATTTAACCTGTTAGACTCATCAAGTTGTCAGGTTGGGAGGAAAAGAAAGTATCATGGATATATCAAAAACTGATATTGTATAAAGATCATCAAACATGAAGCCAGGCAAATTGAGATAAAATCCAATAATTATACATCTGTGGGTAAGACATTTAATCAATAGCCAAGGTATAAGGAGATACAAAGATAAAGAGGACTCAATATCCAAGACAGCTTTGTTAACTTCACATTTTATCTAGGGCCAGCACTCCTCCAAGGCATAGAGTAGCTCAAGTATGAGAAACCTCAGAAATAAATGCACAGTGCATCAGAAAAAGTAAGAAGAAAATAGCCCCGAAACTTTTAGGTTGATTTCTAAGATTTGCTTAAAGATGGCCTCAATTTCCTCATCTGTTCAAAAAAATACAGTTCAAAAAAGAACTGGTGAAGCCCTTTCAAGATGGAATATTCCGTGAGTCAAAGTCTCTTAAAGGAATAGCCAGTAAATTGAGGTTGTAAAAGCAGATGGCCAGGCTGACAGTGTCCAGAAAGTGACAGTCCCTTGGTTACCCAATTACACCTTTCAAAGAAAAATAGGAAGTACCCAACTGCTTCCAATTATAATATGCCCTGTTCTGGGGAAAGACAAAGTCAAATATGTTAAAGGCCTAATGAGGTGTGTGGGAGCAGCCTCCCTCTGCAGTTTACAGCTTTTTCACACTGTTAGTTCTCACTGCCCAGTCACCAGGCATGGAGGGAGAGCCAAGGGAAAAGAGTAGTTGTTTTCTGGGCCAAGATGAAACAAAAGGAACCATATCAAACGCTTCATTTTATTGTTTTCACACAAACTTGACAGAGGATTCTTAATTTTCTTTTCTTTCCTTTTTTGCTTTCAACTTCAACATCCTAATAGGAGAAATGCCAAACGTGTTGGAAATAGAGTCTGAACCATTCCCTAAAGGAGTTAGCAGTTTAGTCAAGCTCCATGAAATCTAGTTGAGGCCCATATCAGAATTATCACTGTTGCGTTCATCAAAACTGAAAATATGCACATCAGAATGTGTCTGGGAAATGCAGAACATTGGAAATGGTAATGGTATATCTCCCAGGAGGCTTAGGGTCTACCTGGGTTCCTCCACTCACATGGTGAAAATCATAAAACTTTGATCATCTAACTAAAAATGGACCCAAATGATTTATCAGTAAAATATGTAAATTCCAGCTTATTAAACTCAATACAATTATGAGAATCAATTGTGACAAAAGGGACATTTTGCATATTAAAAGTTCATTTCCAATGTATGATAACATTATTCTAAAACAAATTTTCATAATAATCTACTTTAGATTTCTGAGATATATAGAATTCTTAGACCGAAAGGAGTATCAGGAAATCTGTATCTATCTCCTGACAGATGTTTGTAAAATTTTAAGGCTTTTTCTCTAGATGTACATGCCATGATCTTCCTAGTAGCCCAGTCCTTCAGTTAATATTTCCCTCTATAGTTACTAGAACTCATTCTTCCTGCAACTCCACTCTCCTCTCCTTCCTCCTTTTACGGAGAGCTTTAATTCACTTAATTAACAAGGCTTGATAATTGGGTTTTAACTAAAAGATTAAATTAATTATATATTTTAATTGATATTTTTTGTTAGATTCCTCTGAGTTTTTAATAAATTTTGATTAGACATTAAGATGAACATTTTGTATATTAGTTTTGCAAGTCTATCACTTAATGGCAGGGAAAGTCCTAAAGTTCAGAGAAAGAATTCCTGCAAATATGATATTCAATTATGAAAAAACAAATCCAGAAACAGAGAAACTGATAGGTTTTTTTGTTTGTTTTTGTTTTGTTTTTTGTTTTTGTTTTTTTTAATTTGGGGCCAAAGATATTATAACGCAAAATTTTGGTCGATCCTGTTTGCCAGCAGATGATCTCCTGTGTGATATTATTAAAAGGTTTCATGAAGCCACATGTGAAAAACAGCCCTCCATTAGCCTTCATGAACTTAAATTTCGCTGCGAGAGTTCTATTACATAGGTTTTTAAATACAACAGCCATTGGGAGAAAAGTAAATCTTTCTGTCGTTATTTAATGTGACCACATAACATAATGGACCTTAAGATACCATGTAATTTTGAAATGGTATTATTTATCCCTCAGTAGAAACAGAAGTATCTGAGAACAGGTTTTTACTTTGGGAATAGAGAACAAGAGTTTGGGTGCTCAAGACACATTGTATGAACAAGGTATAAGGAGACACAAAGATAAAGAGGACGCAATATCCAAGACAGCTTTGTTAACTTCACATTTTACCTAGTCCCAGCACTCCTCCAAGGCATAGAGTAGCTCAAGTATGAGAAACCTCAGAAATAAATGCACAGTGCATCAGAAAAAGTAAGAAGAAAATAGCCCCTAAACTTTTAGGTTGATTTCAAAGATTTGCTTAAAGATGGCCACAAACTCAAATCCAAGAGCAACCAAAAATTTCAGAAGAATATGTTTAAATGACCATAGTTGATTTTGGAGATCACAGATTTGATACCAAATGAATCTGGGAACCATAAAGACAAAACTAGAAATTTTAAAAATGCCTCAAGCTTTTTTGTCACATTAAGGTCTTCCCTCACCACCAGGGTTGTTTCTGACCTCAATTTAATTTAGCAGTAAGGATGATTCTCCTGATCCCTGAAGAATTACCCTGAACTCTACCAGACCTCACTGTCTTCCCTTAAATCAGCTTTATTTCCACGGGAAAATGAGACATGTATCAACTGTGAACTTGAGTGGCCACTGCTTCTTCAGAGGTGCAGTTCTGACCTCTTCCCTACCCCCACCTCATCCCTGACCACTCAATTGAGAGTGGGGTGAGTAAATAACATTTGCTTCCTTCTTTAAAGTATTCAAAGTATTTCAAGATTCAGTTTCTCTCCCTCTTTCCCCAATATTCATCACTCTATATTTATTTGCTGGAACATAGCAGTGGGGTCATTTATTCAACATGCCATGGTGACTGGCGCTGTAATCTGCTTTAGTGACTGTTGAAAAATTCTTCTGCAGTAATTTTTAAATGTCTGGACAAATGAGTTGAAGAGAAGTGCCCAGAGCAGGTGGGTGCTTAACAGAGACTTATTACTCTAGTGATACAAAGTCTACAGGCACCTCAGTGGACCGAGTGATTTTACCCGTGTGTGAGATCATTATGAAACCGCTATCATTCTGTCATGAATAATTGATCATCACAGTTTGATCATCACAGTATTAGGGGGTGGTGGGAACAACAGATGTGATAAACAGTGCAATGAATGTGACAAAGAGGAAGGTTATAGTTTATTATTTTACTGCCTATTATTTCACAATTTGTGAAGATGCCATAGGCACAGTCATCCAATCTCTGCATGAATGTGTAAACTGCATGACAAGTAAAAGATTAAAATTAAGTGATTTAACCCCGACTATGAAATGGTCCCTTTGGGTTTTGTAGAAAAGTCTGTTTCTAAGAGAATACAAGACCTGTGATAGCTCCTGTAGGAACTGTGCAGCCAGCAGAGTTTCTTTGCCATCCATTTCAGTGTTCTTCTCACAGTTGATATTCCATTTGCCCTGAAAGTCAGTTCACCTGTGCACCCATGTTCAGCTCAGGACTCTAACTGCAGGGTTCTACCAGCCACCCTTCCCAACCTGGGCCACTTATTCAAAATTTACTCTTCTTTATTTCCACCAATCAAAAGTCTTATTCTCTCTCCCTGCTATTCTGTTAGCTGTCAGGAGGAAAGTAATCTGAGTAAAATAAACTAAATTAAAACCAACATCATGATGACTGCTAACTTTCTACGTCAGCTAATTACATAATTTACTTTTTCCAGAAAATAAAGCTGAAATATGACAAAAAGACTGCCAAGTACCATTATATCCACCTAAACTATCCATTTCTGATATTTCTTGATAATCACACCATACATCAGAAAGAATAATGAATAGATTTCTGGTGACTTCAAGCTCTAGGTAATGATCTTTAAAGAGTTATAGGCCCAGGTAGAGTTTTGTGTTTTTTTTACATAAATATGGAAAAAAAAAAAAAAAAAAAAAACATGAAATGACAAAAAAAAGCCTTCCCAAATGTTTGAATATGAGATTACACAGAGAGTAGGAGGATAATTTTCTAGATAAAATTCTAAAATCAGATTTGAAGGAAAACAGCATGTGCCGCAGAAAGTAAAAGGAGGAGGAAGAGAAGGGGAAGGAGGGAAACAGAAAGAAGGACTATTCTCCATGGATGTCAATTAAATGGACGTAATCCCCCCATAAAATGCACTGTGAGAGAATTTTAAATCCATGATTATAGAGGCTGGCCTATTTTCCAGCATTCCTACATTATTAATTCTATAGCATTTAACAGTCATTCAACCATTGTCTATGTGGTGCCTACAATATGCCAGGCATTCTTTTAGACACTGAATTGATAGCGATAGACAAAAATAGACAAAAATCCCTGTCCTCAAGTAGCCTATATACCAGCAGGAGAGACAAAAAATATTTATTAGGTTAGAAAGTGAGGAGTATTACACAAAAAATAAATCCAGGACAGAAAAGAGAAAAAAATCGGGAGGTGGGATGCATGGCCATTTTAGAATTTAGATAGGAAGTCCAGGAAATATCAGACTGAGTAGTGAAAGAATGAGGAGCATCTAAGGGAAGAGCATTAGAGGAATAAGGAAGGGCAAATGCAAAGGCCTGAGGCAAGAGCATGTCTGGTGTTTTCAAGGAACAATGAGGAGGCCAAAACTGCTTGGCAGTGAGCAACAGGGAGAGTACCTGGGAGATGAGGTCAGAGGTAAGGGCAGATGTGGGGCAGATGACGTGGCGCTTACTAATTGTTGAATGGGTTTTGGCTTTTCTCTGGTGAGAAGGAAGCCTTGGAGCGTTTTGGTCAGGAGAGTGACATAATCTCTATTACCTCTTTATTAGCCAGGATCACAGTGGCTACTGGATGGAGGGAAAAGTAAACAGGCAAGGGCAGAAGCTGAGAGACTAGTCAGAAAGGAGGCTATTCAAGTAATTGGAACAAGAGAGGATGGTGGCTTGAACTAGAATACAGCAATGTATGTGGTTCAAAGTGATTGATTCTTGGTATTGATTCTTAGTATCTGCTGAAGTGTTCCAGAAAGGAAGGAGTCAAGAATGACTTTAAGGGTTTTGTCAAGAGAAACTAGAGAAATGGAGTCATCCAATACTAGGATGGAGACAACTGAGAGTCAGGTTTGAGGGCAGGAGATTCAGGTGTTCTTTTCTGGACATGTTAGGTTGTTGATGCATATATTGCTCAGGGTGGGGTAGCTACACTGAGTAACAAATGACCTCAAAATCTCAGTGCTTACAACACAGCAGGTTTATATCCCATAAATCCACATATACATCATGGATTGGCTTTGACATTGCTTCCAGTTTTCTTGTCTTTGGGGCCAGGGCTCATGGGCAGCCTCTAACTAGAATATTTCCAATCATTGTGGCAGATAGAAAAGAGACTATGACAACTGGCTCTTAAAACTTCTGCTAATACTGACGCATGTCCCATTTGGTTGGCCAAAGCGTGTCACAGGTCTAGACATAATATCAAAGTGATGAGAAAAGGATATTGGCTGTTTAAGAGAAAGACCTGTGGGTAACATTCCTGCCTTCCCTTATTTTCCCTTCATTAAAACTAATAGAGAAGATTGTTGCCTAGTATTGTGGGAAGATGGTGGAGCAGGAAGCTCCAGGAATCAGTTGCTCCACCATATCAACTATTGGACTTGCAGAAACTATCTGAATATCTGAGTCAACTATTTTGAAACTCCAGGTTCTAGTGGAATACTGTGCAGCATTCAGAGAGGAGTGGGAGGAAGAAGCTGCTAAATCATGGTAAATACTGGTGAGTTCTGCCCTCCCTTGCAGTGGCTGTGATCCCCGTGATGGGCAGCAGGGGGACTAGTGTGGGCTCCTGGCACAGCTTGCTGGTTCCAGGATGGGACATAAAGGCCTAGTCCGCCAAACTCCAGGGCAGTGTGGTCTGAACACTGATCACTGCTTTTAATTCGTTAATTCAGATCACTGGGAGCTGGCTCTGAGGATAGCCGTAGTTCCAACCCACCTCTGGCAAAGGTGGCAGAGGAATTGTAAAGATAGTAACCTTCCCCTAAACTATACAAAACAAAGTGCTGCATTAACTGAGGAAGTGCTGAATCAAGAAAACACAGTTCAAAAGCCATGGACGAAGCTCCTGTGGCGCTTACTGGACCCTCCCTCATTCCCTCCACAATACAAAGTAGAATCAGCTTGTGCTTCATTAGGGGTCCCTTGCCCTATTCCAGAGAGAGCAGAGTGGCCCCTGTGCACATACTAGGGTACATGCATGTCAGTGCCTACCTATCAGGTAGAAGTCTTAGGGATGAGCAGGGAACTTGCCTCAAGCTAACCTCCCAGAGTCTGTCCAGAGGACAGAGAAGTGGCTTGCAGACAGCTAGAACATTGTGAGAAGCAGTTAAGTCAGAGTGGCCTGGGGCAAAGGACGACCTATATTAAGTCACATAAGATAGAACCCAAGAGGGGGTGGACATCTCTTTCAAATGGAGTAGAAGGGCATTTATTTGAACACCTGTAAATTGTAAATGGGAATTCCTAAGGCCACAAGCAAACACAAGGCCCAGGGAAAGAAGCAGATGCCATGGACCTACACAGGCTCAGCTAAGACAGAGGGAACCCTGGACTTCACATTTGCTTTGGGCTAATTTTCTTGATAGGAGGGCTAAGCTCTGAAGGAGACTACTGCCCGAAACAGAGCCAATTTTCAAAGACAATAAAAGGTGCTTTTTGCTGTTTTTGTTTTCATTACACAAATGAATTTTTGTTTTCATTAGTTCCTGGCACTCATGGAAATGTCTGTCATATCACTAGCTAGATATAAACTTAAGGAAGAGGCAGCTCAGAGACTAAATTCCAGAGTTAATACTTAAAAATATTAAAATGTTCAGTGTGCAGAAAAGAGTACAAGGCAAACAAAGAAACAGGAAATGATGGCCTATCCAAAGGAACAAAATAAAAATCTAGAAGCCATCAATGAAAAGTATTGGTAAAAACAGATGGTGGTGATGGCAGCACAGCATTGTGAACAGAGTTAACAGCATGAATTATATATTTGAATGTGGTTAAAAGAGGAAATTTTGGGTTGTATATGTTACTGGGATAAAATTTTAAAAAAATTCTGATCTACACATACAGTGAAACCTTATGTAACCACAGACTATAGTTAATGGTACAACTATAAAAATGTTCTTTTATTAGTTGTAACAAATGCACCACACCAGTGCAAGTGTTACTAATTTGGTGGTATGTAGGAACTCTATATTATATGCATGATTTTTCTGTAAATCTACAACTTACCTAATTAAAAAAAAAAGAAAAGAAAAATAAGTGATGAGGAAAACTGCATGACAAGTGAAATATTAAAATTATTTAACCCTGACTATAGAAATTTGCCCGTTTGGTTTTGCAGAAAAGCCTTGTCTAAGAGAGTATACAGATCATATACTTATGAAAATAGACTACTACTACTACTAGATTCTACCACAACATCCAAGTGGAGATGTTAAGTGGGCAGTTGAATATATGAGTCTGGTATTCAGAGGAGAAGCCCAGAGCTGAGATAAAAATTTTTAAGTCTTAGGATTTAGTTACTATTTAAAGGCATAAGATGGAATGAAATCTCCAAAGGAATGAGAGTAAATAGAGAAGGAAGAGGCCCAAAGACTGAGCTCTGAGTGCTAGGCCATTCCAGTATTTCCAGTTTGGGAAGATGAGGAGAAAAAGCAACAAAGCCTGAGATGGAGAGCATTGTGTGATATTCCTGAAGCCAAGTAAAGAGAGTGCTTCACAGAAGCCAATTAAGGTGAGACCAAGGAATGATCTTTAGATGTAACAACATGGTCATCACTTTTGCCCCTGCTCATAATTATGAAGTGGCAAAACAGGAATCAAAATCCTCACAGCCATGTATTCAAAGGAAAATGATAGAAGAGTGAGAGATGGCTATATATAGATTGGTTTTATGAAACTTGGCATTTAAAGCCAAAAAGAAAAAAGAAAAATGTGGCAGTAGCTGGAAAAAAGTAGGCTCAAAAGTTTTCATTTTTATTTTTTTAGATAAGAGAATAAAACAAGTGTGTATGATAAAAATGATTCAGTCAAGATGGAAAAATTGATGATGTAAGAGATGACGCAAGAGACTGTGGGAAGGAGAACAATTTCCAGCACGACAGCAAGAGGAGTTCTACAGACCTGTTCTCCAGTGAAACAGATGAAAATTATAAAGAAACACACAGTCATTTAAAGTCTCTAGAAATGGTGCAAGGGGCAAACAGAAAATGAAAAAGAAACTATTCAAGAAAATCTACTAAAATCAAGTAAGAAAAGCAAGAGTCTATAGTATATGAACCAAGACCACTCCCTCTTGTAACTTCCAGCTCAAAGGGATGAAATCTCCACTCAAAATTGGTGCAGTCAAGAACCCAGGGCACCTTCTCTCTCAGCATCCAGTTAGAGGGCTATGTTCCTGCAAGGAATAGAACATCAGCATTTCTCATCCTGCCACCAGTTATCTGTTTCTAAGGCTAAGCTCTGAGTGAGTACAACTGAGCAGTGGGGGCTTGTTTTTTCCACTCAGACCCTTACATGTCGGACATAGGCTCTACCTCAGGTATGGCACTGCTGAAAATATTAGGGCCTCAGTAACCCTTGCCCCAGGTCATGAGGCAGTGTTTTGGAACTGGGAAAGGCAAGCCAAGGGGACCTAAATTTACTGCCCCCCTCCTTCTATCATTCAGTTCTTAAAGTAGGGATGTCACTCAAAGAGAAATATACTCTTGTCCCTACCACAAGCTTCAGAGCTGTGGATAAAAAACTTTGCCTTAAGGGAGAAGCAGGAACTGACTTCATTTGCAACAGAGTGAAAAAGTCCAAGTCTAGTGGAATTATCAAAAACATTGGAAAAAATAAAAACAGTGGAGGTGGTGGTGAAAGGCAATTGGGGGAAATTGGTAGATTAATTGAAGACAGACTAAATTGTAGGACAGCTAACATGCTAGAGAGAACCTAGGAAAGAAATAGCCGGGAGAAAAATCTTCCTGTGGTCAGAACAAATACCAAATACTGACCTTGGGAATTATCCCTCCAAAGGAGCCCAAATTTGACTGAATAAATCTGTAAAGAAATCTAAACCCTAAGGCATTGTTGTAAATAATAGAGTGATCATCCATCAATAATTGGAGCTTAACAGCTAGGTAAGGTCAGGAAAAAAAGTCCAAGAGAACACTGACAAAACCATTGTCATCCCAGGGTGATTGAGAGCATGCCCAAGTTTTGCACCCTTCCCCTTCTCTCCGAGGTGTTTAACACTTAAATAGACTTACTAAAATAATCCAGTGAGTGACTAAGAAAACAAACAAACAAAAAAACAATAATATTCCCTGGAGGTTGGAGGGTAGTCCAGGACCCAAAGTTGCTACAATATATTATCTAAAATGTCCAGTCTCCAACAGAAAAATTATAAAATATGCAGAGAAATAGGAAAGGGTGACCAATACAGTAGAAAAAAAGACATACAGAAGAAACTTCCTGTGAGAGTGACCAGATGTAAGATTTTACAGAAAAAAAACTTCCAAGTACCCATTAAAAATATATTCAAAGAACTAAAGGATACCATGCTTAAAGAAGTAAAAGAAGGTATGATGATAATAGTGTTTCCAACAGAGAATATCAATAAAGAGATATAAGTTGTACAAAAGAACCAAATAAAAATTCTGGAGTTGAAAGGTACAATAACTTAAAGAAAAAAATCACTGGAGGGGCTCAACAGTAGATTTGAACTGGCAGAAAAAAAAGTTAGCAAATACGAAGATAAATCAGTTGAGTATGCAAGCCAAATAATAGAGAAAATAATGAACAAAAATGCAAAAAGCCTCAGAGAATGTGGGACACCCTTAAGTGCAACAACATATATATAAAGGAAGTTCCAGAGGGAGAAGAGAGGAGAGCAGAAAAAATATTTAAAGAAATAATGGCTGAAAATGTCCTCAATTTAATGAAAACCATTAACTTACACATCCAGAAAGTTTGATAAACTCTAAGCAGAATAAATACAAAGAGATCTACAAACAGACACATCATAGTAAAAATAGTGAAAGCCAAAGACAAGGAGAAACTCATGAAAGTAGCAATGGAAAAATGGCTCATTACTTACAATATAAGCAGCTGACTTCTCATTAAAAACAATGAAGGCTAGAAGACAGTGGGATAATGCATCCCAAATGCTCAAAGAAAAATTGTTAACTAGAAAGCCTATATCCAGTAATGCTATCTTTCAAAAGTGAAAGTGAAATAAAGACATTCCCAGATAAAGAAAAACAGAGAATTTATTGCTAACCAACCCACCTTTCAAGAAATACTAAGAATCTGTCTCTTCAGGCTGAAAGACAATGGTTTAAATTCACACAGAACAAAAACAAAAAACGTAAGTAAAATTAATCATGTAGTTATAAAAGATAGAGTAAGTGTTTATTTCCTCTCATTTCCTATCTTAACCAATTTAAAAAGCAATTGTATATAAGATATTGAATCTTTGCCACATAGAAATGTAATATGTTTGCCAATAACAGCACAAAGGAGGTAAGTGAGAGCAAAGCTCTTTGGGGTTACTGAAATGACTCCAGAAGGTAAATCAAATCCCACAGGAACAAATGATAAACAGAAATGATAGACAAGAAAGTTAATATAACAAAAGCTATAAATATATACTTGCTCTCCTTTCTTCTCTCAGCCTCCTTAAAAGTCATAAAATTATGTAAAGTAATAATTAAAACAATGTATGGTTGAGTTTATAATAGGTAGAAATGTAATACTCTAATAATTCCATAAAAAGGGAGATGAGGAAATAGAGCTATACAGGAATATTTTTATATCTCACTGAAACTAACTTACTGCAAGACTGAAGCTGATACTGATAAGAGATATACAGTAAGCCCTAGAGCAACCATTAAAGGAATAATTTATATATCTATATATGTGGGATATATATATATACATGGAATATCACTCAGCCATAAAAAATGAAGCATGATACATGCTATAACATGAAGGCACCGTGAAAGCATTATACTAGGTGAAAGAAGCACAAAAGATCACATATAATCTGATTCCATTTATATGAAATGTCTAGAATATACAAAGCTACAGAGACAGAAAGTATATTACTGGTTGCTTAAATCTGGGGAAGGAAATAATACAGGTTTTTAGAAGGGTTTGACTTTAGAAGTTAAAAGGTAGGGGGCTTTCTTTTTGAGGTGAAGAGAATGTTCTAAAATTGATGGCAGTGATGGTTGCACATATTTGTAAATACACTAAAAACCATTGAGTTGTATACTTTAAATGTGTGAACTCTATGATATGTGACCTATATCTCAGTAAACTTGCTAAGAAAAAAAAGTAGCAAAAGCAGAGAGAGCTGCTGGATTGACATCCTTGCTCGCAGCAGAAACAGGTGGGAGGGCAGAGACTATGAGCACAGGCCAAGGAGTGCAGTGATGTGGTGGTGGGAGCTTGTGATTCAGACTGCCAGATGCTCCCTGCATTTGCTGATGATGGTAGTGTTAAGCTCCTTTTTCTCTGAGATGTGTTTGAACATTCCTATCCAAGTCCTCTCCATATCTGAATCAGACCTCAGTCCTGTATATCCTACATGTACAAAAGAATACCCTGGCCCAGCCTCAAGGAATGTCATATTAACGATCATCTCAGGAGGCTTCCTGCTGAAACAAGTCAAACAGAAAGTGATGAGGCATCAGGTATCATCTTCTAGTGGGATATATCTCTCAAGAGGTACACAGAACAATTCAGTGTTTGGCTGCATTTTAACCCAGTTCACTGCTTACCTGGGATAATACCCTCTCCATCCCTCTGTTTTCTAAAATACAAAATGAGGGTCCAGTTAATGGGGTTCTGTGAAGATTAAATTAGATAATACATATAAAGCACTTAAAATAGTGCATAGTCCATTGAAGATGCACGCGCGTGCGCGCGCACACACACACACACACGCACACCCCTTTGCTGTCTTTACTGTACTAACAATAATGGTTAGGAAATAATAATCAGTTGATGCCTGGCAGGCGGGAGATATCTGAATTATACTCATTGTCTGAGGTGCATGCATTTAAAGAGTTTGGCCCTGCACTATTTTAAGTTATTACATAAAGTATAGGGGTTATCTTAGATAAAATACAGACATGTTCTTAATATATTAGATGGCACCATCAAATTTCAACTGATTGTCAGCACACTAGATGACATAAAACATATAAGTTTAAATTTAAGTATGACAATAGCATGCAATGATAGAAAAGCAAGACATTTGCTAGTAGCTGTATGGGTGTGTATTCTGTCTTTATTAGTTATAAACTGTGAAATCTAGGCAATTGAATTTACTCAATTTCTTCAGCAATAAAATATGTGAAACCAGAAGAGCACATTACTTCTTCAATTTCCAGAGGTTGCTTATACAGGAGGTGACTTCCCATCTCCTCAGCAAAAAAAAAAAAAAAAAAAAAAATTCATTAATAGCATTATAATATTGTATTATGTAATATTACCTATTATAACATATACTTAATAATTGTTATTAATAATAATGTTGTTATAGCTGTACCTGTCATGAATATGCTCAGCTGCAGGTTCAGAAAAACCTACTGACATGGCTGAAGCAACTAAGGTCTATATCTATTCCATTGAACTAGAGTGCTAGGATTACACCTCCCCAGGATGGTTCTGTATCTCAATAATGGCATCATAGACACGAGCTCCTTCTATCCACTTATCTGCCAAGCCTCGAATGTTCCTTTCGTACTTGAGGTCGTAAGACACAGGCTGCACCTCCAGGCATCACCACCCCTTACCAGGCAGGAAGAAAGGGAAGGACAAAGAGAGAGCCGCATCCCAGCCAAGCCTGCTCATTTTAAAGAGCTTGCCCCAGATCCGGTGGCTTTCCTTTACAGTTTGGCCAAAGCTGTGGCACTAGGGTGCTTCTAGCTTCAAGGTGGCTAAGGAGTTGTGGAAGATGAGTGAGGCTGTTGAATCAGCCAACCTCTGATGACTGCTTCAGTATTAGGCAGTTCTGTGCATTTTATATACATTAATTTGTTTAGTCTTCACAACAACTCCAATTTAGAGACAAGTAAATTGAGGCACAGGGAGGTTAGGTTACTTGCCAAAGGCCATCCTCAGAACAACTGCTAATGTTCAAAATAGAAGTGCTTTTGCACTTTATTACTAAAAGACACACCTTCCTCTTTGCTGCCCCTCTCCTGTACCAAGGTTTATATCTCAGGTGATTAGAATTCAGGCTGGATTTTAGTGTCCATTTACATCATTGGCTTTGGAGCCTTTGTTCAGGGCACAGCTTCAGCAACTGTTCCTGGGGACTTGGATCACACAGTGATCCAGTGGAGCCAAAATTTGCCATAAGGGGTCCAACACCAGAATGCACCCATTTAACCAGCATATTCCAGCTGCCATTCTAAGGTTATATAGAAGGTAGGAGTGGGAGTATACTCCCTGGGAGTGTTAATGTGGACTAAGGAACAGGACAAAATGCTTTAATGCTTCTGCTGCATCCTAGTTATCAATGGATAGTGATTCCATTATAGCTGTCATTTTTCTAAAATAGGTTCACCTAGGGCGGAGCCTGGAAATCAAAGCATACACAACAGTTGAAACAAACGTTTCTACACCAGTCTGTGAGCTGGTGGTTTGGAAGTCAGCGTCCTGTTCCTTCTTAATATGATGATAGACTCTATTGTCTCAGGATTAACATAACTATCTTTGGAAACATTGAAAGGAGCCTTGAGGGGGCTTAGCAGTCAAACCTTCAAAGGTTTGGCATGAATACACTCCAGAGCTGAGTTCCAGTGCTGTGGTTTGTTCCATGGACGACAAATTACAGAAAAAGGGCTGAGTTTCATATCTAAGTCAGCATGGAACAGAAGAATAGAGAGAAATCACAGAAGCAAAGTTACGGGTGGGAGAGATTTTTCAGCAGAGCCAATATCCTGAGCCAGAAATGACAAGAAAACCATGGCTACCCAGCACACACAATGAATTTTGAGGAAGGCTAGGGATCTCCTACAGAACCTCAAATGGAGAGAATGATCCATGACATAAGTGCACGAATATATTTCAGAGGAAGGGGCCACACACAGCTGATACCAGGTGACCTAAGAATAGTTACAATATCCATGCCTAGAATTTCCTTGAGCATCATCTAATATAATGGTACTTAAAAATACATTATAAACAGTTAATTGCTATATAGTTGTTAATTACTATGGCTGCCTTCATTGTTCTCTTTTTGTGATTATTCTGCAAGCATTTAGCTCAGGGCCTTGCATATTATAAGTTCTGTGTAATTATTGACTGGTTGAGAGGATGGTTTTAAAAAAGAGAAATTGACCTCCAGTCTCTTTAACCCCCATTTCCCCTTTTCAGTCCCTTGAGGAGAGAGAAAATTTACAGTATAGGCAATTCCCAGGAGGTGAAACTTGCTGAAGGGACACTGGTAGACAACACAAAAGGAGGCCTGCGGAGCTGCTTGAAGGAGCTTACTTGGTCTGTTTACAAGAAGAGCACGCATCCTGATTGTAATAAGTGAGCTTGGAGGGCTAGACAGCCTCCTTAATCTCAGAAATGACACTGTGAACTCCAGTTCACCTGCTCGATTTATTTACATTGCTTTTCCCGGCTAACAAATCCAACTCTCCATCAGATTAATCAACATTTATCAGCCAGCGGCGGGAGCATCATTTCATAACGTAAGTAAAATAGAGAGGGAGTGAAATGGAATAGAGAGAGAATAAAACTCCCATTACTCTGTGGCTATTTTATTCTCTATGTATTTTATTCACATAATGAATGATGTACTTCTGGCTTTAGCAGCATAGCAACCCTGGGTTCTGTTTGTTTAATGTTTCCCTGCCAGGGGCTGTGCAATTCAATAGCATATGCACAGCAGGATAAAGGAGGAGGATGGTCAAGTCCTTGCTTTTGGGTTTAAGATTGCTCAAATAAACCGAAATTGTCTGCAGCCTGGTTTTAGTTCAAACAGATAATCATTAATTGACAAAATAATTAGTCTGTGATATGTCACTGACCCTTACTGCAAATGAATCATTCATTTCATTCAGTTAACAATTCTTTGGCACAAATTATGTGTTGACAATGTTGAATTTAACCAGAGCCTTGTGATTCTAGAAAACAAAGAAGGTTTAGAAACCCTTCCATCCTTTCTGTTCCAGATAGTGTCCTACTGCAAAGAACCTTCCTTCCCCATATGACTTAACAAAATCTCATGAATGCCCCCCTTTGTACCTATGACAAGGCCAGACACAGACTCTCCAAATTCCCATTCTTTGTCTCATAAATGATTAGTTGAGCTGCTGGTCCCCGTTGATCAATCAGAACAAAATGCTTGTTATGAACTTTGGCACACCCTTAGCTTGAGCCAGAATACAGCCCCTCCTTAAGGGCCTTTCTGGGTGGGGATGTGAGGATGCCAGCCTTGGGGTAAAACATTCTCTGATCTTTTATCCCATCACTCTTTCATCCCACTTCACACACCTGATTCTTTCTATCCTCATTTACTCCTCTCTATAAAAGAAAACCCTTTTTGCCTATGCCCTAGAGATGCTTGCAGAGCTTATGGTCAAAGCATTCTCCCGATCCCGATTGCTGTATTTTCTCTCTGCTATCACAACAGACCACTCCCCCTTGAAATAATCCCATCAAATAAAATCTCTCCTTACCAAGTTCAGAATTGTTCTTTATTTGACAGTTCTGGGTACAGTTGTAGATGCTGGAGATGTAGCAGTGAACAGACCAAATTCCCTGCCCCCTTGGAGTTTGCATTTTAGGAGGGATTACATGCAATAACAAATATATGATAAAATTTCAGGTAGTAATAGTATTATGATCAAAACAAAGTAGTCTATGGGGACAAAAACAAAGAGTGCTACTTTGGATAGGTTAGCCAAGAAGGTTACTCTGGGGTGATAGTGGAGACAAGCCTAAATGAAGTGAGAGAATCAGGCTTTTGTATGTCTGAGTGATGTGCATTCCTGACAGAAGGAAAAATGAGGAAGGTTTGAGGAATTGGAAGGCTTGTGTTACTGGATAGGAGTGAACAGAGGGAAGGACAGTAAGAAAGCATGTCATGGAGGTAGCAATGGGCTGTATGTATTATGTAGACTCTAAAGCAACAGTAGAAATTTGAAAATGAAAAGGATTAGGTGGAAATTTTAACACTTCTTTATGAGTTTGTCCCTGATTATACTATTCAAAGACAGAAAATCTGATTTGAAATTATTTATTTTTCAAATGAAGCACCGATATTGCCCAGGTTATCAGTATTTTAAAGATGTTGATGACAATGACAATAAGGTATTTGACAGTTGATTCGTTGGCCAATATTGAGCCAGTGAGAGATGACTTTTTGAATTGGCTTGCTTTATTTGTTTAACTTTTAAATTGAAATACAGCATGCAAACAGAAAAGTGTACAATTCATGTGTGAATGGCTGAATGAATTCTCAAAAAGTGAATATACAACCTAGATCAAGAAATTGACCATTATCAACATCCACAAGTCTCCCTTCCTGGCTTCTTCTGATCATAATCCCCACCCCCCCCATTTCTCTGGAGTTGACCGCTCTTAGTTTTGCCTGATTTTTAATTTTTATATAGATATGAGATTCATCCTTTTTGCGTGTAGTAATTTATTCTCATTGCTGATTAGGAATCGATTGTATGAATTTGTCTAATTTAATTATCCATTATACTCTTGATAGACATAAGGAATATTTCCAGTTTTGGTCTATTAAGCATTAGCTACTATGAATATTATCTTACTTGTCTGTTGTTACATGTGTGCACTCTTTTCTGTAGGGTATATTCTCGTGAGAAAATAGTTGACTAATAGCATACATATGTATGTTCAGATTTAGTAGAAAATATGACCATTTTTTCAAAGCTAATGTATATATTTACATCCCCCCACCACCACCTTAGGCAGTTTTACAGGTACATAGAGGTATTTCATTGTGGTTTTATTTTGTGTTTCTCTGCTAACTTACAAGTTGAAGCACCGTTTCATATGTTTATCAGCCATTTACATACCATCTCTTGTCAAGTGCCTGATTCTCTTGCCCATTTTTCTTCTGTATTGTTTGTCTTTCCTTATTGCCAGGAACAAGTTCCTTATATATTTTTTATATATGTGTTGCAAAATAACTTCTGCTCTCATAGCTTTTTTTTCACCTATTTAAATTTGTCTTTCAATGATAATGAAATTTCCATTTATAATGTAGTTTAATTGGCATATTTTCATTTATAATTACAGTTTATTGTGACCTATATGAGAAATACTTACTTATTCCAATTCCAAGACAAAATTCTCATATTATTTTCTAAAATATTTTTTTTTTACCTTTCACATTTAGATTTACAATATTCTTAGATTTGCTTTTTTATTGGTAGTGTGTATTAGATTTCAAGTCTCTCTCTCTCTCTCTCTTTTTTTTTTTTTTTTTTAAGTGGATCTTGATTTGAACCAGCACTATTAACTGGAAAGATTAGCCTTTCCTACATTTTGCAGTGTATCTTTGTTGTAAGAATTGTACTATATGTTGTAAAACCATTTATGCGTGGGCTGTTTCTGGGCTTTCTATTCTGTCTACTATTAATTCATCTGTCACACAAGCAAGAGAGTGCTAATTAAAACAAGCTTTTATACTAAGATTTGATATCTGGGAAAGTAAGTAATTCTCAACTCTCCCCCCCCCCTTGGTTGACCGTATGAATTTTTAAATCAGCATGCCAATTTCCAAAAAAGAAAAATTAATATTGTTGGGATTCCATTGAATCTGTACATAATTTGAGGGGAATGGACAAATTTGTAATACTGAGTCTGCTGATCCATGAACATATATCATTTATTTACATCCTCTAGTTTTTTCTCAAAACATCTTGTCACTTTCTATATAGAATTCTTAAACTTCTTTTAGATTTATTGCTAGTTAGTTGATGTTTTCTTGGTGCTACTATAGAGAGTATTAGATTTTAATTTTTTCTGCATTCATATTGCTGGTACATAGAAATACAAACCATTTTTGTATATTAAGCTTTGTGCCGGTTTGAATGTATTGTGTCCCCCAAATGCCATTATCTTTGTGGTCTTTCTTTTTGGTGCTGGTTAGATTTGCTTGGAATGTGCCCCATCCAGCTGTGGGTGGTGACTTTGGTGGGTTACTCCCATGGAGGTGTGACCCCACCCATTCAGGGTGGGCCTTGATCAGTGGAGCCATATAAAACATGCTGACTCAAAGAGACTGAACGGAGTGCAGCTGTGAGTGACGTTTTGAAGAAGAGCAAGCTTGCTAGAGAGGAACGTCCTGGGAGAAAGCCATTTTGAAACCAGAACTTTGGAACAGATGCCAGCCACGTGGCTTCCCAGCTAACAGAGGTTTTCCAGACGCCATTGGCCATCCTCCAGTGAAGGTACCCGATTGCTGATGTGTTACCTTGGACGTTCTGTGGCCTTAAGACTGTAACTGTGTAGTGAAATAAACCCCCGTTTTATAAAAGCCTATCCATCTCTGGTGTTTTGCATTCTGCAGCATGAGCAAACTAAAACAAGCTTATATAAAGCAAACTTACTACACTAAATTGTAATAATTTATCTATAACTCCTTTGGGATTTTCTATATATACAGTTATGGCATCTGTGAATAATGGCAATTTATTTCTTCCTGTCCAAAACTTACTGTTTTTAATTTTTTTTTTCCTGCCTTAATTCATTGGCTAGAACCTCAGTACAATATTGAATATAAATGGAAATAATGGGCTTCTTTGTTTCATCTTCAAATTTAGAGGAAATTCTTTGATATTCTACCATTTAATATTATGCTTTCTGTAGAAATTTTGTAGATATCTTTTATCAGACCAAAGGTGTTCCTTCCTAGTTGTCAACAGTTTTGTTTTGTTTTTTTTTAAATTTTACTGGTTGTTGAATTTTTTTCGAATACTTTTCCTATACCTATTGAAATAATCTTGTTATTTTTCTTCCCGTTAATCAGTCAAGGTATATAATACATTGATTTGTCTTTAATAAACCAACTTTGTATTCCTGGAATTAAACCCAACTTGTTTATAATGTATTTCTGTACATATAATTGGATTTTAATTGCTAATGTTTTGTTTAGGATTTTTAAATCTATTTTAATAAGAGAGATCAGCCTTAAATCTTCTTTTATTAATACCTTTGCAGGTTAGTCTGGTCTCATAAACTTGAGAAGTTTTTCCTCATTTTTAAAATCTGAAATATTTTGTGTAACATTGGAATGTTTTTCATAAATATTTGAAATAATTCACTGATGACGTGTGGGGATTTGTTTATGAATGAATTTTCCTTAAGAATACATTTTCAGAAGAGAACCTAAGATGGCGGCTAGGAGAGACAGGGCAAAAAAACACCTCTGTGAAAAATACTAAATAAAAGCCAGAAAGTGACCCAGAACACCAGTTCCAGCAATGCACCAGCTGGACAAGGTCTGCTAAATCCACAGGGACCGTGCACTTGGTGAAACCGGGAGTCTGCATTCTGAAACGAGTGAGTGAGCCTGCTGAATATCCAGCAGCCACTCTGCGGTGTGGGGAAAGTGTGGGTTGGCTTTTGGAGGTCGACTAGTTCTTTTTTAAAAAAACCCAAAAGCTGCTGCAGATACAGCAGCGAGAACCACACAGTGAAGAGTGGAGGAATGGGCTGTGCAAACGCTCCAATATCTGGCATGAAAGATAGCCTTTCGAGCACCTGCTGCTAATTGTCTCGGAGCAAGGAAAGCAGAGGTGAGCCAAAAGGGGATAATAACCATGCCCCTTGCAGCCATCTTCCCGGCGGGCTGGGAATGCTCCTGCCCGGCTCCGGAGCCACAGCCTAGAGCCGTGCCAAAATACCCAGGGCGACAGGAAGTGTTTCAAGCATCATGCGCACATGCCACAATATCGGGCATGGACAATAGCCTTTTGTGCACCCATAGCTAATTATCTCGGAGCTGGGAAGGCAGAGCTGTGAGAAAAGGGGGAATTTACACGCCCCATATAGCCATCCTTACAGCAGGCTGGGAATGCACCTACACGGCCCAGTGGCCCAGAACTTCCCTTGAGGGACAGCGCACACTTGTGACGTAGCACAACCTTTCCTCAGCAGAGGCCCTAGAAGGGCACGGCTTGGAAGATGGACCCACTCGGAAATCCCAGGGAGCATATGCCAATACCAAGGACTTGTGGGTCAGCGGCAGAGACAATCTGTGGTGAGACTGAAATGAAGGTTTAGACTCTTGCAACAGCTTTAAATCCCCAGGAACACCTGGGAGGTTTGATTACTAAAGCTGCCCTGCCTCCCTAACTGCTCAGACACACGCCCCACGATCAGGGCGGACAGCACCAACAACACACCCAAACTTGGTGCATATTTAAAATTCTGAGACGCCATCTGCTGGTTAATTAGAGAAAGTGTACGCCACCAAGCTGTAGATCTGATAAATTAGAGATTAGTCTTTGAATAATCCTAAATATCCTAAAAGAACCCTATCAAGTAAAGCAAATGCCAAGAGGCAAAAAATAACAGAAAATTTTAAAGCATATGAAAAAACCAGACTATGTGGATAAGCCAAATCCAAACACCCAAATCAAAAGATCAGAGGAGACACAGTACTTGGAGCAGTTAATCAAAGAACTAAAGACAAACAATGAGACCATGGCACAGGACATAAAGGACATGAAGAAGACCCTAGAAAAGCATAAAAAAGAAATTGCAAGATAAATAAAAAAAATAGATGATCGTATGGAAATAACAGAAACTTTTGACCAAATTAAAAAGATTCTGGATACTCATAGTACAAGACTAGAGAAAGCTGAACAACAGATCAGTGACCTCAAGGACCACAGAACAGAAAATGAAAGAACAAAAGAAAGAATGGGGAAAAAAAATCAAAAAAATCAAAACAGACTTCAGGGATATAATAGATAAAATAAAACATCCAAATATAAGACTCACTGGTGTCCCAGAAGGGGAAGAGAAGGGCAAAGGTCTAGAAAGAGTATTCAAAGAAATTGTTCGGGAAAACTTCCCAAACCTTCTACACAATACAAATATACAAAGCATAAATACCCAGTGAACTCCAAATAGAATAAATCCGAATAAAACCACTCCAAGACATATTCTGATCAGGCTGTCAGATACTGAGGAAAAAGAGAAAGTTCTGAAAGTAGGAAGAGAAAAGCAATTCACCACATACAAAGGAAACAGCCTAAGATTGAGTAGTGACTACTCAGCGGCCACCATGGAGGCGAGAAGGCAGTGGCATGACATATTTAAAATTCTGAGAGAGAAAAATTTCCAACCAAGAATACTTTATCCAGCAAAGCTCTCCTTTAAATTTGAGGGAGAGCTTAAATTTTCACAGACAAACAAATGCTGAGAGCTTTTCTAATAAAAGACCTGCCCTACTTCAGACACTAAAGGAATCCCTACTGACAGAGAAACAAAGAAAGGAGAGAGAGGGATGGAGAAAGGTTCAGTACTGAAGAGACTCAATATTGGTTCATTAAAGGACAGTAAGAGAGAGAGGGATAAAATATGTCTGACAAACATAAACCAAAGGATTCAAGAAATGCCTTCACAGTAATAACGCTGAATGTAAATAGATTAAACCCCCAATTAAAAGATATAGATTGGCAGAATGGATCAAAAAATATGAACCATCAGTATGTTGCACACAAGAGACACATCTTAGACACAGGGACACAAAGAAATTGAAAGTGAAAGGATGGAAAAAATATTTCATGCAAGCTACAGCCAAAAGAAAGCAGGAGTAGCAATATTAATCTCAGATAAAATAGACCTTAAATGCAAGGATGTTATGAGAGACAAAGAAGGTCACTACATACTAATAAAAGGGGCAATTCAACAAGAAGAAATAACAATCATAAATGTTTATGCACCCAATCATGGTGCCACAAAATACATGAGACAAACACTGGCAAAACTAAAGGAAGCAATTGATGTTTCCACAATAATTGTGGGAGACTTCAACACATCACTCTCTCCTATAGATAGATCAACCAGACAGAAGACCAATAAGGAAATTGAAAACCTAAACAATCTAATAAATGAATTGGATTTAACAGACATGTATAGAACATTACATCCCAAATCACCAGGATACACATTCTTCTTTAGTGATCATGAAACTTTCTCCAGAATACATCATATGCTGGGACATAAAACAAGCCTCAATAAATTTAAAAAAAATTGAAATTATTCAAAGCACATTCTCTGACCACAATGGAATTCAATTAGAAGTCAGTAACCCTCAGAGACTTAGAAAATTCACAAACACCTGGAGGTTAAACAACACACCCCAAAAATAAATGGTTCATAATTATAATGTAGGGGAGCTAGCAATAGAGAGCAATTAATGAAGGCAGAACAATAACCCAATAAGAACAGATAAGCTATCGTGGGTAAATTTAATGTTCTGGGAATGCCCAGGAATGACTATGGTTTGTTAATTTCTGATGGGTATGGTAGGAACAAGTTCACAGAAATGTTGCTATATAAGGTTATTTTCTTGGGGGTAGAGTAGGAACATGTTGGACTCTCTTGTTATGGTTTGAAATGTTTTTTTTAATGTATGTGTTTTTAAATTTTTTTTTATATATAGTTGATTTAAAAAAAATGAAAAAAATACACAGAACCCCCTTGAGGAGTTGGTGGAGAATGCAGGGGTGTTGAGCTCCCCCACCTTGATGGTTGCTGATGTGCTCACAGACATAGGGGACTAGTGGTTTGATGGGCTGAGCCCTCTACCATGGGACTTGCCCTTGGGAAGACTATTGCTGCAAAGGAGAGGCTAGGCCTCCCTATAATTGTGCCTAAGAACCTCCTCCTGAATGCCTCTTTGTTGCTCAGATGTGGCCCTTTCTCTTTAGCTAAGCTAACTTGGGAGGTGAAATCACTGCCCTCCCCTCTACGTGGGATCTGACACCCAGGGAAGTGAATCCCCTTGGCAACGTGGAATATGTTTCCCTGGGAGGAATCTAGACCCGGCATCGTGGGATGGAGAACATCTTCTTGACCAAAAGGGAGATGTGAAAGGAAATGAAATAAGCTACAGTGGCAGAGAGATTACAAAAGGAGCCAAGAGTTCACTCTGGTGGGCACTTTTATGCACCATATAGACAACCCTTTTTAGGTTCTAATGAATTGGAATAGCTAGCAGTAAATACCTGAAACTATCAAACTATAACCCAGAACCCATGCATCCTGAAAATGATTGTATAAAAATGTAGCTTATGAGGGGTGACAGTGTGATTGGGAAAGCCACATGAACCACAACCCTTTGTCTCATTTATGGATGGCTGAGTAGAAAAATTGGGGAAGGAAAAAAAAAAGGCACCCAGTGTTCTTTTTTACTTCAATTGTTCTTTTGCGCTTCAATTTTTATTCTCATTATTTTTCCGTGTGTGGTAATGAAAATGTCAAAAGTTAATTTTGGTGATGAATGCACAGCTATATAATGGTACTGTGAACAATTAAATGTAAGCTTTGTTTTGTATGACTGCATGGTATGTGAATACATCTCAGTAAATATGAATTTTAAAAAAGGAACACATTTTCTTCAAAATTCATTAAGCCTCTTTAGTTTTTGCCTTTTCTCTTGTATCACACTTGTTGCTTTATTTTTCTAGGAGTGTTCCTATTTCATCTAAATTACTAATTTATTGGCAAAAAAAAGTTGTTTATAATATCCTTATCATCTTGTAAAATGCATATATATGGTATGTAATAATGTCAGCATTTCCATTCATATTGATTATCTCTTTTGTTGTAAATCACTTCCACAGTTTATCAAGATAACCTTTTAAAGAATTCATTTTTTTTAGTTTCTTAATTCTCTCCAATATATTTTCTGTTATATTAAATTATTTGTTAATTTTTATTATTTATATCCTTATTCATTTACATTTAATTATTCTTGATTTGAGTGCTTTGCTCATTTATTTTCAACTATTTTTCTTTCCTAATGTATGCATCTAAGACTATGAGTTTTCCTCCAGTTACAGTCTTGGTGGAAACCCAAAGGATTTGATATATTTTCTTTATCATTTCAAAAATATTTTTCAATCTTCATCATGATTTTTTAAAGCATAAGTCATTTATAAGTGTGTTGCTTATCGTCTAAGTTGTTGGGGTTTTGATAAAGGTTTTATTGATTGATTGATTGATTGCTTAATTCCACTGTGGTTAAAGAACACATTTGTACTTTCAACATGCTGGCATTTGTTGAAATTTTATTTATGGTCAATTTATATGGCCATATTTTTGAAAACATTTTGCTTATAATCTGAAATTGTTGAATACCGTATTATATATATTTCAAACAGATCAGAGTGATTTTATTAGGGTAAGAAAATTGGAACCAGCATTGGCCTGGTTTTTTTTTCGCTTTGTTTTGTTTTAATTTTTATTTTGCAATACTTTCAAACTTACCGGAAAGTTGCAAATGTAATACAAAAATAATAGAGAGAACTTCAGTATTCCTCCCACTCAAATCCCCAAATTTACCACCTTTTAACATTTTGCCGCCTTTGTTATATCATTCTGTCTCTCTCTCTCTCACACCCTCTGTCTATCTATCCATCTGTCTTTGAGAGAAGAGTGCATATATTATGCTCCTTAACCAATTACTACTTCCATGTACATTCCCTAAAAAGGATATTCACTTATGTGACCACATTAAGTACAATTATCACATTCAAGAAATTTAAAATTGATATAAAGCATATAGTCTATATTCAATTTTTTTTCAATTTTTCTTTTAATGCCTTTTTGGGCATTTTGTCTTCCATTTTTAGATCCAGCCCAGGATCATGTATAGCATTACTTGTCATTGTCTCTTTAGTCTCTCTCTCTTTTAAACTGTGGTAATATCTATATAATGTAAAATTTTCCATCTGAACCATTTCCAAATATACAATTCAGTGCTGTTAATCACATTCACAATATTATGCTGCCATCACCACCATCCATTATCAAAACTTTTACATCACCCCGAGTAAAGTCTCTGTACCCATTGTGCATTAACTCCACAACCTTCCTTCCCCCACCCCTGGCAACTTGAACGCTGCTTTCTGTCACTATAAATTTGAATATTCTAGTTATTTCATACTAGTGGACTCATTCTATATCTGTCCTCTGGTGCCTGGGCTATTTCACTCAACTTGACATCTTCAGAGTTGATTCATGTTGTAGCATCTATCAGAATTTCATACCTTTTTTTACAGCTGAGTAATATCCCATTGTATGTATATGCCTCACTTTGTTTATCCATTCATCTGTTGATGAACACTTGAGTTGCTTCCACTTTTTGGCCATTGTAAATAATGCTGCTATGAACATTGTTGTATGAATACCTGTCTGAGTCTCTGCTTTCAATTATTTTGAGTATATGCCTAAAGGTGAGATTTTGAGTTATATGGTAATCCTATATTTAATTTTTCGAGGAATTGCTAAACTGTTTTCCATAGTGGCTGAACCCTTTTACATTTCCACGAAGAATGTACTAAGGTTCTTATTTCTCTGCATCCTCACCAGCATTTGTTATTTTCCATTTCAAAAATAAGTCATTCTAGTGGGTGTGAGGTGGTTATCTCATTGTGGTTTTAGTTCGCAATTCTCTAATGGCTAACGATTTTGTTTCATGTGTTTATTGGTCATCTGTATATCTTCTTTGGAGAAATATCTATTTAAGTCTTTGTCCATTTTAAATTGGGTTGTTTGTCTTTTTGTTGCTGAGTTGTATGAGTTTTTGTTTTATATTCTGGATAGTAAATCCCTATCATATATATTGTTTCCAAATATTTTCTCCCATTTTGTATGGTTGTCGTTTCACTTTCTTGAGAAAGTACTTTGATGGACAAGCATTTTAACTTTGATGAAGCCCATTTTATCTAGTTTTTCTTTCATTTTTATGCTTTTGTTATAAAGTATAAGACTCCATTGCCTAATATAAGGTCCTAAAGACATCTCCCTCTTTTCTTCTTAGAGTTTAATAATTTTAGCTCTCATACTTAGATCATTGATCCATTTTTATTAAATTTTTGTATGTGGAATGAGTAGGGGCCCACTTTCGTTCTTTTGCATGTGAATATCTAGTTTTACCAGCTCCATTTGTTGAAGAGTGTATTCTTTTCCCATTGAGTGGATTGGCATCCTTGCCAAAAAATCATTTAGCCAAGGATGTGAGGATTTATTTCTGAACTCTTAATTAGATTCTATTGATTGGTATGTGTCTTCTTATGCCAGTACCACACTGTTTTGGTCATTGTAGCTTTGTGATAGCTTTTGAAATTGGGAAGCATGAACGAGTTCTCCAAGTTTTTCTTCTTTTCCAAGATTGTTTTGGCTATTTTGGACCCATTTCCCTTCCATATGAATTTGATAATTGGCTTTTCCATTTCCAATTTGTCTGGTTTTAATTAGAAAATGTTAAACCAGGGGAGGTTTGTGGGAGATTGGGTCATAGATCTCTGCATAAAGCTAGGGTGCCTGAAGGGAGACATATTCACTGGTAAATTAGGGGAAAAAATGCTTACATACAGAAGAAAATCTTGCTATTTCAGTCTTGGCTTTATATGCAGCAGGAGGAAAAAAAGAAAGAAAGGGAGGGAAAAGATCACCTCACATGACTTTGGGAATAGATTTAACAATAAAAATTCACTAAATACATGAGGAACCATTCCATATGCATAAGCATAAGGGTCAGCAGAAACAATAACAACCTGATCAGATCTGCAAAGGCTACAGATATGGAAATTTTTGGATTAGTAATATAAAATAATTATGTTTAAATTTTAAATAAAAGAGAGAGTACAACATGTCATAAGTGAACAAGAGACTATTAAAATTGATAAGACATTGGTAAAGGACAAAATAGAGTTCCTAGAAATTTAAAACATAAGGATTGAAATCTAAAATTCAGTGGAAGTCAAAGAGGTCTGAAGAACCTCAGTTTATATACCTAGTTAAACAAAAATTTAGAAAATACAAAAAAATTGAGAGGATGGGTAGACTAGAAAGCCCAATATGCATTCAACTGTATTTCCAGAAGAAGAGAGTAGTGGAGAGCCACTATGTGGAGAGAGATTAGCTGGAAATTTTACTTAATTGTTTAAAGACATAACATCAGGATCAGGAAACCCAAGTAATCCCTAAAAGGATAACGATAGATGGAAAAATATATATTTATACAACTCACATCATGGAGAAATTTCAGAACATTGAATTTACTGTAATGTTATAGTAATTAAAACAGTGTGGTAATGGCATAGGCATAATTAAAGGAAAGGTAAAATAGATTAAAGAGCTCATAAATACATCCCCACTAATAGGGAAACTTTATAATTGGCATAACTCATATGAAGCAGTGGGAAACATTCATGTAGTCTAATAGGAAAAAAGGGCAAAAGATATAAGTAGTTATTATATTAAAAATTATATAACTTTTTTCAGAAAAGAGGAAAAATGAATGTAATAAATATACAAAATATTCAACCTAACTAATTATCAGAGAAATAATACACTTACTATCCTTGGTGCAAACATAGCTGGTGGGCATTTAAATTGGCACAACTTAGAAAAGTAGTTTGGCATTACCCATGAGTATGAGTTGATCATACTCCTATACTATGACTGGGTGGCCATACATCCTGGTATATACTATGTACCCCTATTTTCTTTAGTCATTAAGAATATCCATTTTTAATTTTCAAAATATCCCAATTTGAACAATAAGTTAAAATGATCACCCTACTTGTAACATAGCAATTCTATTCCTGGCTTTCTTTACCTGAGGAAAACTCGTGTCCACATGCACCTGGATAAATCTATGGGAATGATTCTGGTAGCATTATTTTTAATAGCAAGTCTTGGAATCAAACTAAATGTCCATCTATAGAAGAATGAAAAACCAAAAGGGTTAAGTTTTTATTTATACTGGAATACTATTGTATTAGTTAGGGTTCTCTAGGGAAACAGAATCAATAAGAGATATCTAAAAAAAGTTTTTATAAAAGTGTCTTACTTAATTGTGGGAAACACGAGCCCAAATTCCATAGGGTAGGCAGAAAACTGGCAACTCCAATGAAGATGGTGGGTGAACTCCTCAGGCAGCAAACTGGCAACTGCGATGAACTCCTCAGGCAATGCTTCACTAGCTAGCCAAAGAAGAAGTAAAGGTCCTCAATCTGTCTCGCTTAAAAGTTTTCAACTGATTGGATTAAATCCAGCTGATTGCATTCTCTCATTGTGGAAGACACACCCTTCATTGATGTGATCAGTCACAGCTGCAGCCAATTGACTGATAATAAACCAGCCTTCTGGTTTATTAACCAACCACAAATGTCCTTGCAATAACAGTTAGGCCAGTGCTTGCTTTACCAGACACCTGGGTACAATCACCTGGCCAAATTGACACATGAACCTAACCATCACAACTATGTGGAAATAAAATTAAATGAAGTAAAGTTTCACTCACAACAATTTTGAGTGAAAGAAGCAAGTGACTGAAAAATGCAGACAGTATTTATTGTTCTAATAACATGAAGTTTAAATACATGCAAACCTATATATTGTTTAGTCAGACATACACTTGTCAGAAAATTATTTAAAAATCAAGATAATGATTTCACACAAAATTGAAAATAGTGGTTACTTCTGGAAAGGAAAAATAGAATCTAAGGCAAAGGGTATGCTGAGGGTTTCAAATGCACTCGGTTCTTCCTTAAGACAAGTGGGGCTATTGAATAAGAATAATAAAAACATGAAATGGTATGTTGTATTTAAATTTAAAAATCATTATTAAGCTCTGGCAATTTGATAAGCAACTATAATATTGCTTTTGGCATTTTTTTTTTTTACATTTAATGTCTATATTTCTGCCTCTTTTTCAGTTAAGGTGATGGTGCTTTCACATCAATTGTAACAGATTTTTGTGTACTTTGAATAATATCCTTTCATCTATAAAGCATGTAGGGAGTATTTTCACCTTGTTTATTGTTATCAAAAAGATAAGTTCATAAATACAGTTTTGCTACCTTTGGAATAGTTCAGTATCCCCATTATCATGTCCAGTTTGGGGGTTTGAATTTTTGCGGTTTCATCATTCATGAAGTGCCAGCTTTACTTCCAATATACAATCCTTATTATCTGGAACTGAATGGCACACCTTGATTATATCTTTACCCATTGGACTCATAGACTGTTTGTTTCTCACCTGGAAGAGTCTTTTGAGGCTAGCCAGGGAACCCTTCCTTATTAAAAACAGGACACTAAAGCCCATGGGGAGGATGTGACTGCTTGCACAAGCCACAGGAAGTGAGCCACAGAGCTGAAAGTGGACATGAGACCCCCTGACTCCAGGTCAAGCCAGCGGAGCATTCGCAAGGAGGGCTTTCAGTGAGCCTGTTTGTGTGCTTGCTCGAGATAAAAATAAATGCATATGTGACTTTAAGCTCCCAGGTAAAATAAACTTGTGGATGATGCTCTTGAGATGGGAACAACTAGATGGCATAGCAAGGGTAGGAAACAGGGGATGTTTAATTGCTAATTACAAATCAGTGATAAACAACGTTGGATAAATGTATTAGGACTGAGCTTACAGCTGAAAATCAAGACTCGGCCACCAAGGAGAGGAAAATAGCAGGGACTAATATGTTGTAATGAAACAAACCACATGGTCCCATCACACGCATGCTGCACTACACTGCATTAATCCTTCCTGTAGCTTTCATTTTGAGTGGCTACATTGGCCCATCAGTATAATGGGTAGTGGAAGAAATTACATATTACATTTAATTGTCACATTGAGCAGCACTGTGGTACAGGTTTTCTTGGAATTTTAATAGAGTGTCCTGACTGGCTTGCCAGCTAACATAAAATCAGCCTCCTAACTACTTTCTTTACTGCTGTCTTGAAGACCTTGACTGATAAACCCTTATGACCTTTCTCAATTTAATTCAATTTGCTAGACATTTGAAACTGACTTTTTTTAAACAAATTGATGGTAAATGAGGGATTTCCCCCTACTAATTATCCCTCCCTCTTTCCTCCAGGAAAGATTAGATAGATGAATTGGAATATAACTGGATAAATTGCATAAATGTTCAACATTAACTCATGCAAGGCAGCAGGCAATTTCATGGTGCATACATTTCCCAAGTTTGTTGCTTTGGGATGAATAGATAAAACAAATGTTGCGGTTATTTTTTTGATAATGAAAGACTAGACTTAGTGGTTAAGAATATGGGCTTTCATGACAGACAGACATGGGTTTGAATCCTGGCCTGACAACTTAGTGACTGTGTGCAAAATAGAGTATTTGTTCAATCTCTCTGGGCTCCAGCTTCCTTAATGTAAAATGGAGTGCAATGCCTATCACATATAATGAGTATAAGAATAAAGCTAGAAATCATACCAAAAAGGACTTAACTTGGTTTCTGGCATGTTAAAGTTCTCGATAACTGGCTCAGACTTCTTCTTTTCATGAATAACGCTCCATCAGAGTCTACCTTCCAGCATCAGCATCTCCTCTGTCCCAGGATTCTTCATATCAGCAAGATGTTCTAAGTTAACAGTGGGTTTAATTAGCTGGGCTGGGCTGGATTTCTGTGAAAAGAGAAATCATATAGCATTCCTGCGTCTCACACAAGTTAGTGTTATTTCATAGGTCTCTGACTCTCGATTCTGTGGACATCTGAAAGCAGCATTAAGGCAAGGCCACCCCATCCCAGGGCCTTCCAAAGATAAACTGTGGGTCAGATTTATCTTTACCTGGGGATACCAGGCGACCGTGGGCCTGTCTTACACTCTACAATACTTAAGAGATGCCTCACAATTGTCTTTAGCCTGGAGGTCATGGCTGGGCTTACCCAATTCTAGTTCAGGAAAAATTCTAAATCTAATAAGACTACTTGGTACAGTTAGTAAGCTGTATGCCAGGCTGCGGAATGCTGCTCACTTTCCTCAAATAAGGAAAAACATTTAACAAAGTAACCATGCTTACTGAGCCTCTCCTTGCTGCCCTTCATTACTCTACCCTGGTCAGAAATCTCAGTCGTGAGCCTTCCTCTTCAATGTGAAATATATGTCTAGTGAAATCCCAGTATTGTTTATTATTCACAATCATAGAAACAAAATTTTGGAGAAGAAGGCTGAATAGAAATGTGGTTCTCATATTGGCTAAGGGCTGCCTTCATTCTCAGTATTCACTAGTCAAGTGGGGAAATGTGTAAGATGTGAGGTGTTGCCATCATCATCATCTTCTTTATAAACTGTCACTTTTCTCCACTGAGCCCAAACACCCTCAACTCTTCACATCATACACTTTGCTCTCTTTTACCAATACCATTCTTTATTTAAACACTCCTTCTCTACTAAGCCCAGTGAATGCCTCAAACATGTAACAAGCCAGTTGCTTTTACAATCCCTCAGTTTTCTCCACGAAAAGTAGCAGCCACATAGACTCTCGAATTCCCCATTGCCACTAATGGAATTCCAGCCTCAAAGATTTTCACAGTTATCTTCTCTGCCATCCAAGTTACTGAAATGTTCCCTGCTCTGCCAGCTCAGATGTCATTATTTGGGAAATATTACTTCTCAACATTTTCTTTTTTCTAGTTGCTTGCTTTTTTCATTACTTGCAGTTCAGCAGCTATTAAGATCCAATGCCGAGGAAAACGACAATAACAACAAAAGAGCCGCTTAATAACTAAACTTAAAAACCAAACTAGTCAGCAGCGAACAATGCCCTGTCAACATTTCTAAATGGAGCAGAAAGAAGGCGAGCCAAAAGGACAGAGAGAGGGCAAAAGAGCGAATGGATGCTTCCTGATGGATGAGTATGCATAAGTGCTTCTGATAATGGCTAAGAGTGCAGACCTGCAGCATATTAAAGAGGAGGAAGAGGGAAAGGAGCTAAAACCCTCAGGCAGGGATCCCAGTGCAGTGATTTGGGCAGACTTAGACTTTGGCAAAGCGCTGAAGTCAATAGTATCTCCCCAGGGTACCTTTGAGTTCCCCACCCCCAGCTCAAGTCTCTGCCCTGGTTTTAGCATCGTAGCAACATTGTGTCCCTTCATTGTCCTGTTCCCACAGGGCTTGGCCCTCAGAGAGATGAAATAAAGCCCCCACCTGAGGTGAGTTAAATATGTTCTCCCTCCCAGAGGTATTTACAGAGGCAGAAGAGACTCTCAGAATCCCCAGAGCCTTCACGCTCTACAGTAAAACACAATAGATTTCAGAGAGAGAGAGAGATTTGGGGCCCGGAGCTTCCCAGCATCCATTAAATCGCCCCTCAAAGCTATCTAATAGGTAATATATTCTTAAATGGGCTTTCTTTGGTGACTTATATCTTAAGAGAATAAGATCGCAGTTGTGACCAGCTGTGATGTCAGTTCCAGAATTAGGACCCATTCTCCAGTTCTGGGAGGATGGGGAGGAGGGGGAGGCACAGCACACCTGTCTCTCAGAGCTCCAGTCAGATTGCATATGTCAAGCAGAGAGGCCACCCACAAGTTGCAACAGATGATGCTGTCTCCTCTTCTCAGTCAGTTATCCCCTCTTCACCCAAGGTAACTGGTCAAAATTTGTGCTTTCATTCATTTTATAGGAGCACTGTCATACTTCAGCCTTTTACCATGGTTTTACAAGACCTTTTTGAAAGAACAACGTTTCATGTGTTGAACTTGGTTCTCGACCACTGGCCTGCAATTATCAAATAAATTCTATAATAGAAGCTTACAAGAATAATTTCCTGGAACAGTCTTTGGTGGATCTACTAACATTGTCTATGATTTATTTGTCTTCTCAGGCTTTTTTATTTTTTTTACAAGACCTGAAGCTGAAAGCCTTGCCCAATTTGTTGCTCTCCCTACAAAGGAGATTCTTGGCAGATATCATTGCCATTCTGAAATCATTTTCCAAATAATCTGTGACTTAAAAAGAACCGTCTCTTTGAAAACTGCTCAAAAGTCACTGGTCATCTCACTTACACTTTACTGTCCTTGTAAATAAGACCCCTTGCCAAGCATACCTATATAGAATCTTCACTTGGAAATTTAATAAAGATATCATGTCAAAAACCACTCAACTTCTCATGAATAAACTGAACCATATGATTCCATTTTTGTAAAGTTCTAACAGGTAAAAGGAAACTATGGTGGGAAAAATCTGAAGAGTTTTTGCTTCAAGTGAGTAGAGATTGACTGGAAAGAACATGGGGAAACTTTCTGTTCTTTTAATAGGGGTTGGGGTTACACAGATGTATGTAATTGTCCAAAGTCAGTGAATGTGCTACAAAGATTTGTGCATTTCATTGTATGTAAAGTAAAAAAAAAAAAAAAAAAAAGACAAAAAGAAGCATGTAAAGTAAAAAAAGAAGCAATCAGTTGATTCCCTTCCCTCCAAATCTGTTTTTCCCTCGGTGATTCTTCATGTCAGAAAAAGCCCACCATTCACCCTGTCACTCAGGGCCAAAACCTTCCCTCCTTATTACCAATCCAACTTTATAAACCTCCTAAAATGAATCCATCAACAAATCTGCTGTTTGTAACTAAAAAATATAATTGAATTCAAATTTGTTTTATGTTTTTCATTACCGATATTCTAGGCCAAACAACCATCAAGTCTTCCCTGGAGCTCTGTCTCTTTGCTTCCATTCTTGCCCCTTTTTCTCTCTCTTCATAATCTAGTTGCTACACCATAGCTGTTTTGAACTGCGTAAATCATGATTCTCCCGTGGTCCTTCAGTGGCTTCTCATCGCAATTAGAATAAAATCATAATTAGAATACCCCTGACCCCTGCCATGGCTTACAAGGCGCAAAATTATCTAACCCTTGCCAAACTCTGCAAACTCATTTCTAACCTCTTACCTCTCTCTCACTCCATTTTAGCCATGCTGACGTTCCTGATGTTCCCCCAAGAAGCCTAGCACATTCCTACCTCTCTGCCTGGAGCTTCCCCACGTATTAGCCCAGCTCCCTCCCTTGCTTTAAACAGGGCTCCCTTCTACTTTCACCTCCTTAGAGAAATCTTATTGGCATCCTTCTCTAAATTAGTACTCCTATCACTGTCTTATTTTTTAATAGCACTCATCATTCTCTTACATTGATTTATACACATACACACACACATATATATTTTTAATAGTCTTCTGTTCTAGGATATAATACCCGTGAAGTCAAAAACTTTATTTTTCCATTGCAATATTGCTATAAAAATTCATGAAACATAATAGGTGGTCAAGAAATACCTCAAATCAATAAGTGGATAAATAAGTGATTAATGACATGTTTTAAGAACTCTCAGTGGTAAACAGTCAAAGATAGCCACCATCAATTCCTTCCCTCCCCATACTTACATGCCGCTCCTCCCATTCTACTCCATTCAAATCTGGGCTGGCCTTAGTGACTTGCCTTGACCAATAGTATGTGACAGAAGTGAGTTTTGGGATTCTGATTGTAGATCATAAGAAATCTTGTAGTTTTACCTGTGAGACTCCCATGACACCAAGAGAGGCTACATTGTAAGCACTCCATTGACAGTCCAGCTGAGCTCCCAGCTGACAGCCAACATCAATGTACAGTCATATGAGTGAGCCATCTTGGATGTTCAGCTGAGTCAAGCTTTCAGACAACTTCAGGTCCAGCCACCATTTGATGACAGCTGCATTCTTACTTCCAGCTTCACAACTGAATCCATTCAACCCACGGAATCATAAGAGATAGTAAGTTGTTGTTTTATGCTAAATGTTGGGGTTTGCTATGCAGCAATGGAAAACTAGAACACTCTTCAAAGTATACTCTTCCTTCAACTCTAATATCACAGAGAGTTTTGTACTGGTTTTTAGTGGACTACAATAAATTAGTATTAATATCACTGATGCTGTTCATGTCTTCAAATGATGCTCGTGAGCATGAACTGTTGATAGAACACATGCACTCTCTGTGTACCCTCTACAAATACCAGCATTTTAATAGTACTTACATAACGGAATAAATTATACTTAATGTGTTCAATTCTCCCTTTGGTATGCAACATATTCATGAACCCCATACTCAAGCCTCCTACCTCAATCACCTCCATTTTATGGTCATACTCTTTGCCTTTGAACATATTGAATCCCCATTAAAAATTCTCTTTCTCTTCACCCTATATGTATTTAAATTCTGCACATTCTCCAAAAAACCAGCTCAAGTATTTATTAAATAATTATAAAGTCCTTCAATTTATTTTGGTAGTCATAAATTTATTAGTACTTATTGTTCCATTAATGTTCATCCAGAGATATTCAAGGCTTTGGTCATAAAAGAGAAGACCATGCTCAGTTCTTAACTTGGTACTTTTTGATTCAAGGGAGGGAAGAGTATATTTATAAAATGCATTTAGAATAATACAAAGTATTATATGTCAAGATGATTGATACAAACTGGAAATGTGGTAGCAGTTCAGAGAAGAAAGAGGTCGATGTTGCCTAAAATAGTATGAGAAAGCCTTTTGAAAAAAGTGGGCCTTGTGACAGGTCTTGAAGAATTGGTGTAATTTGATTAGGCAGAATGTGTACAAAGGGTATTTGAGGCAATGGTTTAAAAAGATGTAGATGGCGAGTAATTTACACAAGGTTGGCTTCTTAGAGCTTACAGTAGATGGGGCTGGAAGGGTGACTAGAAGTTTGATTATAGAGTGGTAATCTGTTCTTCTCACTAGAGTATTCTTGTTAATTCTTTTGGCCAACTTTAGAGTCACTGTAAGATTGGTTGAGTACACTTGTTCTGGAACCAGACTGCCTAGGTTCAAATCAAAGTTCCCACACTTGGTAGCTGAGTAACTTCGAGAAAGTTACTTAACTGGTCTGTGTCTCAGCTGATCATCTCTAAGAACAGGGTAACAGTAGGCATTACTGTGTAAGTTTGTTGTAGGGATTATATCTACTATATCTAGATGTAATCTATGTCTGGCATATGGTGAGCACACAATGAATTTTGGTTAATATCATTAATACTGTGACATGGAGTAAATACTTGCAGTGAAATGGCCATTTTGCCTTCTATGTCACACTCTTACATCCTGATTGTTTATATTAAACTCATTCTGCACTTTTTCAAGTCTCTTGCCACAGCACCTTTCTTTTTTGATAATTAGATAATTTACTGACTGTGATGGTTAGGTTCATGTGTCAGTTTGGCCAGGAAATGGTGCCCAGTTGTCTGGTCAAGGAAGCACTGGCCTAACCATTACTGCAAAGAAATTTTGTGGACTTAAATCATCAATTGATTGTATCTATGGCTGATTATGTCTACAATCAGCTAAGGAGAGTGTCTTCAGCAATGAAGGAAGGCCTTTGATTAAATCAGTTGAAGTCTTTGAAAGGAGAATTAATGACTTCAGCAGTCAGAAGAGAGAATTTTCATCTCTTCAGCCAGGCAGACTCTCCTGGGGAATTCATTGAAAACCTTCATCAAAACTTTCAGCTTGCAGCCTGCCATACAGAATGTGGACTCGTGCATTACCATAGTAGCATGAGACACGTCTATAAAATCTCATAATATTTACAGCTATCTCCTGTTGGTTCTGTTTCCTGAGAGAACCCTGACTAACACAGCTTTGGTACCAGGAGTGGGGTGGGTTAAAAAAAGAATTAGAAGTGTCTTTAAAGCCAATTACATCAGGGCATTCTATTGCAGTTTCATTTGGTGAAACAGGATTAATCTCTCCAGACAGAGGAGTGAGGGCTGTTTCCTCATTGGAGGTGATTACAGGTTTATCAGGCACTGAAGGGTTAATCTCTTCAGACGGAGGTTGGATGGCAGACTCCTCAAGGCAGGCTGGAGGTCACTTAACTGTCTCCTCAGGGCAGGCTGGAGATTGGGTGGCTCTTTCCTCAGGCAGGCTGAAGGTGGGGCAGCTGTTTTCTCAGGGCAAACCATTACAGGTTTATCTAGCAAAGGCTCAGCAGAATCTAGCATTTCAGTGTCCCCACTGCCTCTTTATCAACCCATATGCCCCCATTCAAATTTTCAGGATCCCATTCCTTTCCAACCAATGCCCTCACTTAACAGCAGATACTCTGGAAGGTTGAGAATTTAGTTTATGTTGTAAATCTGTACTCACACAATGAGACCCTGGGTCTGGTTTTCAGAGATCTCAAGTCTGCAGCCACAGGAAATAAGATTTTCTTTCAGGGCACATATAGAAACTTTTACTTCTTTCATATGGCACTTAAGTTGCAAATTTGAAGTCTTCAGCTTATCACTTTCTTTTGTAACTGTATCTAGTGTATCTAGGAACAATAGCCAACATCATTATACCTTTTAACTCCACAAAACCTTGTCAAGCTGTCAAAAACACTCTCACCCAGAACCCTGCCCCTTATAAGCATATAAGTAGCAGTATCCAATGGTGATATTTTTTGCATATCTCTCTTGCCAAATCATGCCATGGATTGTGAATGCCATCTTGATTATTGAAAATTGAATCATTAGTGGAATCAATGAATGATTCCACTGAAACCAGTGGCAAAACCCATTTTTAAGATTCTGTTTGTCAAGAACCTCTCCCGGTACCAAGGCTGTGTTAATCAGGGTTCTCTTGGAAAATAGAACCAACAGGAGCTAGCGGTAAATATTAGGAGATTTTATAAAAGTATCTCATACAACTGTGGGGAATGCACAAGTCCAAATTCCGTAGAGCAGGCTACAACGTGGCAATTCCAATGAAGGTTTTTGATGAATTCCCCAGGGCTATCTTCATTATAAAAGAATACCCTCTAAAGTAGTATAGCCATTAATTTTCATTTTATTATGAAGAATAAAGCTGAAATTCCTAAGTGTTCCCTATGTGCCAGGTGTTGTTCTGTGTGTATCTCCTGTCATCATCACAACCACTCACAAGCTGCAAGAAGCTTATGGTAAATAGATAATCAGTTTCAATCCAGTAACTCAAGGGTGTACAAGTACCAAGAAAGTTTTTTGTTATCTGAGAACACTAACAGGCAGAGAGAGCAGTGGCAACTGAGCTCACAAACTATTATTTTCTAGTGTCTTGTTCTTAAACTGGGGATTCAAAAGAACTCTTAGCAATTCAACACCTTTATTTTGTGGAGGAGTAAACAGAGGTTCACAGACTTACCTGATGTCACATGAGTATCTTTTCCACTGCTTTGCTATGGAGTGTATTTGAGGGCATACTTACGAAGATTGTTTTATCAAGCATTTGGAGATAATGTCACTTTAATGAGGTAAACAAAGCCTCCATTAAAATATTTGTCTTAAGGGATCCTGGAACCCTGAACAGAAAACCATTTCTTCTGTCATCTTCCCAACTGCTCCTCACTCTCCCTTTTCATTCCCTCCTCTCTCCACATGAGGGTATCTGTATTAGTCAGTGTTCTCTAGGGAAACAGAACCAACAGGAGAGATCTGTAAATATAAGATTTTATAAAAATGTCTCAGGCAACTGTGGGGATGCACAAGTCCAAATTCTGTAGGGCAAGCAGCAAGCTGACAACTCTGATAAAGGTCCTCGATGAACTCCCCAGGAAAGGCTGGCTAGCCAGAGAAGAAATGAAAGTTCTATCTTCTCCCTTAAAAGTCTTCGACTGGATTGAATCCAACTGATTGGATTCCCTCATTGTAGAAGACACTCCCTTAATTGATCAGCCATGGATGCAATCAGCCACAGATGCAATCAGTTGACTAATGATTTAATAAACTAGTTTTCTGGTTTATTAACCAGCCATGAAATGTCCTTGCATTAATGGTTAGCCCAGTGTTTGCTTGACCAGACAACTGGGCACCGTCACCTGGCCAAGTTGACACACAAAACTAACCATCACAGTATCCAACAATTCTTTTGGCAAATTCCAAAAAGAAAACTGGCAAGTCTGGAAAGGCTCTTGGAGATTCATTCAGCCACCTCAGCCCCACTAGGTACTGTTCATAGAGTCACTTCTGTGAGATCTCAGAGTCAGTAACCCTGACTGTGGAAAGGGTTTCTCTTAACCTGTGCTCCCCCTTTCCAGAGCCTGAGACAAAGGCTTGCATTGGGGTAATTTATGGGGAAGGGAGAGAGAGGGAATGTTATGAAAGCAGGGTCAATCGATAAAGAATGTGCTGGACTGACCACCACAGGGCCAGTCATCTTTAATCCTGTATGGGTGACACATGAATTACATCCAGAATTGCCTTCCAGGGATAAAAGGGGACTTCCAGGTTATGCATGCTACTCAGGTTGTGCATGCCAGGAAGGCTTCTGCAACCATCTTCTAGTGTAAGAGAAGCTCCAGGGTAGGAAAGGGGAGGTATGAAGAATGGTCCCAAGAAGCTACACTTGCGAGAAGTCAGTCAAAGCCTTCATGGTCCCCGCAGCAGTGGCTGGAGTAAGAATTGGGACCAAGAGGATGTGTATGGATCAAAAAGGAATTGGAGGCAGGATCTTTGAGATAATCTGACTGCACCCAATCTTTTCATAGGTGAGGAATATATGGACCAAAGAGCATTGACTTGCCCAAGCTTGCAAGGAGAGTTAGTGATGGCAAGAGATATGAACCAGGGTTAATGACTCCTAGGCCACTAATATCTGCTGCCCCTTTTGTCCTTGCTGGAAAAACAAAAATGCTCACAAATTTGCATTAACTGTGTTTCATTTGGGTTTAAATTTATTAAACTAAATTCATAGTTCCCCAGAGATGAAGCAGAAGTCTGTTCTGAGTTTGTAACCAGAGAGGGCACAGATGCCATTATCTGCACTGCAGTATAATTTGAAGTGATGAAACCTTGGGTCTCCCTATGGAAATGGTATCTTACAACTCCAGGTTCATGCTCCTAGAAAGACTTTGAACTGTGGGTACAGGGATGGGTTCTGGAGGCAGACTACATGGGTTCAACTTCTAGCTGTACTCTGTACTACACAAAGACCAAAGTCAAGTTTCTTAACTTCAATAACTCTCAGATTCTTCACCTGCAAAACTCAAATGGCTGGTGCAAGGACTAAGTAAGATATCACATATCAAGAGTGTGAGATTATGTATAGGAAGATTTCACAAATGCATTTATGAAGAATTCCAAATAACTTGACCCAGGTAGGCCAAGACAAGATTTCCACAGCCATGGGCTGCCTGCAAGCTTACAACCAATCACTTTGTATTTGTGTAGAAGGCTATCCACAAGATGATTCTTATATCATTTCCTGTCTTACATCAGTCACTCAAAGAACCAATTAAAGTAACTGAAGTATTATTACCTGGCTACTTTTGTTACTCACCTGTCTCTCTGCTATGTTCTTCCTCTTCTAAGAATGCCCTCTTATTTTTCACTCTAGTGACTTAAATTCTACTAATCTCAGTTTCACCAAAATGATCTGACTCCCCTCTGAATGACTATATCCCATGCCTGGAGCAGAGACAAAATCAATTCATGCCCACTGAAGGAGCTAGGTGATGGGTTGCTCCTTTGGTATTGCACTCTTTTGTAGCTTCAGATAACCCCAGTTGCAAGAGTGGAGGAGCAGGAGCAAACCATCATTTCCAGAAATATTTACCAAATTCCTACAATGTAGTAAGCACTGAGTGAGGCTCTGGGAATACAACAGAGAGCAAAGCAGGCTTACTCTCTGACCTTATAGCACTTACAATAGACTAGTAGAGCAAACAATCAATGGTTGTAGTAAAACTAAGTTTACTATTGTGGTAATTGCAAGAAAGGAGAGAACAGTATTGTAAGACCAGAAAGCTAGGGTTCTTGGCTTTTTCAGGGAGGTCAATGACTGCTTCCCTGAGGAAGATCAATGGATATGAGATGTGAAACATAACGGTGAGGTGACCAGATGTGTGGATTGGGATGGATGAGAGAGAAACAGGTCAGGGAGAGGGAGCAGTGTAGTTAGAAGAAACTACTAGTGGAAGGATGTTGGTCCAAAGGAACATTTAAAGGAAGCCCTGTGGGACCCAGTGCAACTGCTGCACAGAAAGCAAAGGAAAATATGGCATGCTTCAAGAGACCTTGAAACGATTGGAACTGCAATTACAAAAGCACGTTTTTAATATGACATACCACCAATTCCACTATTACTGGAAAGATATCAATATTTTATTTCAATGTACAATGATCAAAAAAGGGAGAGGCCACTAATATTAAATTGGCATCATTTGGATGAAGCACCTCTCCAAGAGTAGCAAACATAATGTGTAGTTGGAAAGTATTAATCATTCTTTCTTATTAGAACTTCTTAAATTTGTGTGTGTGTGTATGTATGTTTACATGCATATTCATGCTTGAGGAAGACACTAGAAACATAAAGATTTGATGGACATTTTCTTTATTAAAGTAATTTCCGATTTAAGAGCTCATTTAATGCAATTTTTACAGAAATGTGGCATCCTAATTATAATTAAGAAAACCAAACCTTCCCAGTGGTTACACAGCTAGTTAATGGCAACAGTGGAGTTAAAGTCTAGCTCTCCTCTCTCCTCAACCATTGTTTATTCCACTGTCCGAGAAAGCTATGAAAGCTTACTGATCTCTGATGATGGCAGTCAAGAAATGCTGCAGTAACTCGATTGAGACAACTCGAGTGAAGACTTCAAACAAAGGATTGAACAACTAACTTCCTCTCTTTAAAACCTTCCTATGTTAACAATTCTCATCTACACACACACACACACACACACACACACACACACACACACACCAGTATCAGGTATCTGTTCAACCAAGATACCAAGGGCTGTAGCCTAGATAAATAGACAGAGTTATATGAAAATCCCTGAACTAATGTGATCATAACCTTTCTGTCTTTCTTAAGAAAGAATAAAAGAATCCTTATGAAATGGGTGATGTTATAACATGAGTTACCTTGAATCCACTAATATAACTTTAAGAGTAAATTACTCAAAAAATATGTGCCATATTATTAGTAGCAAGTTACCTGTGGCACACCTCATGATGTGTGACAGCCCATCAAGGAGAGCTCAGCTGGGAGCTTCTGCTTGAAAGATGTCTTCTCACTTTTCCTTGCTTCCCCCCTCCTTTTCTTCCTCCTCAATCTCCTCGCTTTCTTCCCTCTTATTCCTGATTCTGCAGAAGGTTCCATCCTTTAGGCTATATGTGCTGATTATCACAAGAAAGAGAAGCAAGAGCCAGGTGTGTTCACAAAATGATCAATCCTTAGAGATAGATGTACACGTACCATCTAGACAGACTGAAAGCAATATGCCACCCAAGGCCTTGGGAAATGTGAATCTTTGCTGACCCAGAAGCACAGTTATGCACATGTGCACATAAATGCGCACACACAGACTAGATCTGACACCAGCCAAATAAACTCCACACCTACTCACCTTAATAGTGAGGGAGCCATTTGAAGAGCCCTCTTCAAGCATATAAAAGGTGAAACAGTGCAGCAGATTGGCAGGAGAAGGTTATTTTGAGGGTTAGTTTGAATTATGGGGTTTATTTGTATCCTCTGTCATTCAGCAGGAAACCTTGTAAATGATGTTTGCACGCACTAAACTCGTGATAACTGAACTGATGAGTTAAAGACTTGACTGAACATTTAATGTTGCTTATTAAATAATTATGACAAGGTTTGATGACTGGCCCTGATTCCCTGAACTTCCAACTGAGATTTTCAGCATGCGTTTCATTAGACAGACGTGAATGGAGCCTGCTTCAACCCAACTGCAAATGAACTTGAAAAGTATTCAAACTGAAAACCTTCGAATGTGAATAATTCAACTGTCCTGGTCTATCTTTCTGAGTCCCCAAACTAGCATTTCATTTGATGATGGAGTAGAGGCAGATTCTCCTACATCTATGGGGTTTTCTAAAGTATCATTGCAAGATATCTCCATATGTACTTAATGAAAAATTAATCTATATTCTTTGTGGAAGGATAGAAAAAACCACTTCAACTTAAGAATAGCAATTCTTATTTTGAGATGTCAATCACCATCTTCCATGATTACTGAGGCAATGTATGTCCAATGCAAGTGAGAGATGAGAAATGCTACAATTTATCGAGGCCAGTGAACTTGTTCAGCTTCTGAGTCCGAGTCATTTGTTGTAATGACATGTGTCATGCACTTTGAAACACCCCCATGCGCTGGTATAAGGGCTCATCAGACCAACCAACAATATAATTTCAAATAAAAGTGGATTGCAATTCTTGGTGTTTTGTCCTGTATCTTAAACCTTTTAAGTGGCAGTGTCTAGTCCTAATGCCAGATTCAATTTTATGTATCTATTGACAATTCATATTTGTGTTTTGCATTTTGATGGATTTTTTTTATAAAGACAAGCAGAAAGTCCATTCCACATTTAAAAGAAAAGTGGACATGGTAGTGTGAAAGAAGCTCTGGGATTCTAGAGAGGTGGGCTCAATTCAGAGAGCAGTAGAAGGTGATGGGGCCTGTGTTTAAATCCCAACTCCACCATAACTAGCTGTGGGATAGGCCTGGAAATCAGGAGTTTCTGAGTTCAAGTTCTATTTTCTAGCAGCCAAAACTGCATCTTGGGAAGTAACTCAAATTCTTTGGCCTCAGCTGCCACATCTGAAAAATGAAGATATTTGACCCAATGCATGTTCATATTTAAAATTGATGATTTAGCAGGCAGTTCTCTAGAATTAATGTCAGTTTTAATTAGTAAGGAATATTTAATTGGTGCATAAAAAAGGGATGGTGTTTTAACAAAAGTAATCAAAATATTTTAATGCAGCATTTCAATGTATAGTTTGCTCACAATTAGCTGGGCTTCTAGTAGCTCTGAAAAGTCAATCTGCCTTATCGTGAATTCCTGACTCTTAAATAAAAAATGAACAAAGTATCTAAATTCAATTTCTTCTTATGTTAATCCAAAAATAGTTTGGAAGCATTTGATAAATGACAGAGAAGCACAAAAGGCCATAAATCACAACTGACAATGTCTCCAATATGACCACGGTTTGATCCTGAGGTTACTCAACCATTTTTCCTAAGACTCGTCCCTGACAGGCAGATTTTCTCCTGCAGTAATTCCCACTGATCTTAGAGAAGAAAGCAGATAGAGTAGGGGGAAGGTTAATGTAAAAATGATCAGTCACTAAGGAGGGATGTGCCATAGTGTTTTTCAGGTATTTGGTTTGGAGATTCTGAAAAAATGAACAGCAGACCCAAGTTCTTTTTTCAAACTGTGTCATTGCTGTTAATTTCGTCAACCATCACTTTTTAATTTATCCAATCTTGTTTTTACCTCCATAAGAGAAGAAAAAAAAACATTTGTGAAAAACAGCCTTCAAAGCTGGTGTAAACCAGCAGACTTAGAAATGGATAGGCAATAAAGCACAATTAGTGAAATAGGTAACTCATCTTTTACCAGGTAAGTTATGGCCTGTGGGCCAAATGTGGCTTACTACCTATTTTTGGTAAAGACTGAGAGCTAAAAATTTTTTAAAGATGGACCTTTGTGAATGATTTGCTGAGGAAACACAAACTTGGAACCCCAGTTAAGTGAAACGTTATTCCCTTTCAAAAAAGAATTCTATTCTTCTCATTAATACACCTATATTACAAGAGAAAAATTGCACTCAATTATTCTGCTTATTTTTAAATTTCATAATTAAATGTATGGAAATTTGTTTTTTCTATTGTTATATGAGTAATATCATAATATGATTATAATGATAATATCATTGACTTTGCCTCTTGGCCCACAAATCCTATAGTAAATGTTTGCTGACCCTTGTTTTATACTATAGCTATTACCCAGGCCTAAATATTAGTACCAGATGTCCTTTTCTATTTCATACTTACTGTTTAGTGTTTATAAGTATCATGAATAAAGAGCTCTTTGGTTTTTGAAGAATGGTTCTGATGGGAAATTATCCATCATACTCTATTGGTTGTACGTTTTTTCATAAAAGAACACATGATGAAACAGCGTAAAAAATACAGCAGTTCCTACACATGCAAATGAGTTTAAAAATCGGTTAAATATATATAAAATAATGTTTTGAATGCTGTAATATAATAATAGGTTTTTATCAAATTTCATCATGAAAGTAAAACAAAACCTACAAAATGGGAGAAAATATTTGGAAACCACATATCTGATAAGTGTTTACTATCCAGAAAAATATATAGAAATCCTACAACTCTACAATAAAAAGACAACCCAATTTAAAAGCAGGCAAAAGAGTTGGACAGACATTTCTCTAAAGAAGATATACAAATAGCCAATAAGCACATGAAAAGATGCTCAACATCATTAGCCATTAGGGAAACGCAAATCAAAACCAAATGAGGTACCATTCCACACTTGCTAGAATGGCTACTATTTAAAAAACAGAAAATAAGTACTGGGGAGGATGTGGAGATACAGGAATATTTTTTCATTGTTGATGGGAATGTTTTCCTCAGTGCAGTCACTGTGGAAAACAGTTTGGTTTACTGTATAATACGGCAGTCTCACTTCTAGATACAGTATATACCCAAAAGAAATGAAAGCAGGGACTTGAACATGTATTTGCACACCAGTGTTCATAGTTTCATTCACAATTGCCAAAAGACAGAAGAAACCCAAGTGTCCATCAACAGATGAATGAATGAACAAAATATGGTATATACTTACAATGAAATATTATTCAGCCATAAAAAGGAATGAAGTTCTGATACATGTGAGAATAGGGATGAACATAGAACACAAACTTGAGTGAAATGAGCAGACAGAAATGACAAATATTGTATGATCTCATGATGTGAGATAATTATAAAAAGCAAAATCATAGTCAGAAACTAGAACACAGGTTACCAGGAGTCAGGTGGAGGTAGAGAATGGGGAGTTAATGCTTAATTGATACAGAATTCCTATTCGAGGTGATGGAAAAGTTTAGGTAATGGATGGTGGTGAGGGTGATGCAACATTTTGAATGTGATCAGCACCCCTGAACTGTGTATTTGAATGTGGTTGAAAGAGGAAATTTTAGGTTGTTTATTATAAGTTACTAGAATGAAAATTTAAAAAAAAAGAAAAAACCATAGGACTGTTTAGCAAAACAGTGAACCCTATTGTAAGGTATGGATGCTGGTAAGGGTATAATTATAGTGGCGCTGTTTCATCAGTTTTAACAGGTGTGCCCCATGCTGGTGCGAAGTATTGGTGATGGAGAGGGCCGCATTTGTGAGGTGGGGAGGAATGTGGGAGCTTTGTATTTTATGCTTGAATTTTCTGTAAACCTGCAAATTCTCTAATTAAAAAATTAAAAAAAAAAAAAACCAGCTCCAGAAAGAGATTGAATGAGTCATAAGGTCACTGAGATTTCTTAAAGTCCTGAGTTAGACTGTTCAAGTGCCTTTGTGGTAACTGGGCCAGATGATGCCTTTGAAGAAAGAACTCCAAAGCCAACAATCTTGCAAAACACCAAGGCAATGATTAGTGAAAACAAGCTACACTTCCATCTTCTTCTCCCACATGTCACCCTCCCTTAAATCAAATAATTTCACACAAAGTTCTTATCTGCTAGATAAGAACCATATTCAGAAGCAGTCAGATACACAATGAGAAATGAAAGTCATCAAACTAAAGAAACCAAATGATGCCAGCAGAATATTGTTCCAAGAAAAATGGTGACATTTCAGTTGCTACAAAAACTCTGATACACAATAGATAACATCAAGGAAGTTCCAAGTTTCATTTCTATCTAAGATTCTTTTTGACAATCAATAAACAGATGGTTTCACTAAAATTCAAATCCCTTTTTTCCCCATTTGTTCTCTAAAACAAGACAATCAGGCTAAGGGAGCAGTCATTATAGTTTCACGTGATTGTTCTGTGCGTGATAATCAGATGTATATGGTTCTTTAAGATTTTGTGGGGGAAGAAGGATGGCCTGTTGCTTAATACAAACAAAAGTATCCTTTTCCAAAGAATATTGACCAAATGCTGATAGTGACCCCAGAGCCTTGGTAAGTAAGGTGAATTAAGAGTAGCAGAAACTTCTTTCACCAAAGTGTGGAAGCACTTGGCTACGGTGCATGCCAAAATGCCTAACTCCAAGGAATGATCTCATAGTGCAGTATGATGGACAGGCATATACAATAAAGTTTTCAGTTATAGTTAAGCGAAAGGAAAATATAATTCTCTTTCTCCTTCAGTGGCAGTGATTTATCATATTTTGGCTTTGGATGTTTGTAGGTTCAGGCAGTTTCTTTATTAACTCCAGTCTGTGGCCAAGATCCAGACTGGCAAGTTCTGCAGAGCCTGGAGTTGATGGGAAGGCAGCCCAGAGATCAGAGACCAAGAACAAAGAATGCTGAGGTCTAAACCAGAAAAGAAATAAACTTTGGGATTCCAACCCAGTCCAACTCTTTCATTTGAAGTAATCCAGCCTCTAGACTTCCTGGGAACTGGTCAAACCTCAAGTTCCTTCCCTTGCCCCAAGTGAAGCTAGCCACAGCTCAACAATTCTGCTACTTTGAGCCAAGAATTGGGTTTAAGGGATTAGTCTTTTACCTTTGAAAAGAGCCCTAGCTAAAGAAAGTGTCCACTTGCAGTCTGTTCACAAAATTGTCACAGTGAAGTCCCACCTAGGCAATAAGGAGCTATCTTTTCCAGTCACCCCCAAAGGAGTGTCCTCACAGTCAAGGAGACCCCCACATCTAATTGGTATGAGAGGTATGTGAATATGTGTGTGAGTGTATGTGGGGTTATATATTATATCTCTGATATATATGTGATATAAATTATATCTGTACATGCAATATACGTTATTTTCTTTCAGAATAATTTAACATATATTTTAATATTCTTAAGATTACATTAGTATAGGGAATGTACCATAAACAGATTTTTTTCTTATATATGCTCTACTTTCCCACTTCAATTATATTCACATACTGATATCAAATCAATTTCCATTTATTCCATATATTAATAATCATTCACTCATTAGATGATAATCATAGTATCTCAGTACACTTGACAAACAGCCTGAAGGACACGTTTTTAAATGATGGAAAAGATAAGGTATGGTAAGATTGGTTAAAAGAGATGTAAGAAGTGTTCATTTTTAGGTTAGATAATGGGCATATCATGTTAGAATTATAAGAATAAAAAACCCTGACATTCTCCCCAGATATTTAAGTTGTACTACTGCCTGTCCTTAGGATGGCCTAAGTGATCTCTTAAGGCTCTTAAGAGCTCCTTCGCCTCTTTGAAATTAATTCTATGCTGATGCTCAAATTCAAATTTAATTCAACTGAGTTTTGAAAGGCTTGTGTCCAGCCTCAGTAGGTGCTGTGGTGAGTGCCTTCCAGGGGAAGGCAAAGCAATGTATTTCCCACTGGCAAACGAACAATTCTTATAGGAAAAGCAAGATTTATTATCTTGCACAAAAGATCCAGAGACACAGTAGAAAGAAGAGCACAGAAAAAGGATGGTAAATAAATGAGGTGACAACATGAAAATAAAGACAACAAATAGAATAATAAAATGCCAAAAACTGATGGATGTAGGTGGACTGGAAATCTGAGGTAGGTAGAGAACTGTAGGAGGGATATTTGTCACCATTGGAAACGAAAGAGTTAATAGACTTTGAACAGAATTTAAACCATGAGACTAAATTGATGCATCTTCTTTGATTGTTCAAAAGCCGGTAGAACCCCTGATCCATTCCATTACATTTATTTATCTCGTGCTGAGCTAAAGGATAGAGAAGACCTTTCTTACTCTAATAAGTGAATAGTCCTGCCTCCCTCACTGCTGCTGCATCTTTGCTGACCTATATTTCTCGCATATGGATGGATCACTGCTAGCGGGTTCGACAGATGCTATAATATCATTATGCAAATGAAGGTTCACTGCCACTCGGGAATGCTATAGACTGATCGCTTCATTATCAGCCTTATCAGAAAATACAAGAGAATTGTGTCCCATACTCAGTGAGATGAGAACATAATTTAAATTAAGTAGTTTACTGTCTGGCTACCCTATTGGCTAGGGTGGGAGATGAGGAGAGCTGATTTCAAAAGCTGGGATATCAACAGGCATTGCTCAGCTCGGAGGCTGTCCTGGCTGGCTTCCTGTGCACTCCCTTCTCCTTGGCTCTGCCCTCTTCTCTCCTCCAAATTCTAAAGCGGAAGTCCTAATAGATAGTCAATATATTATTGTTGAATGAATGAATGAATACATGTTTCAGTTCCTTCAGCATTTAATTTGTTCTCCTGCTGTCATCTGCCCCTGAAGAGAACCTGCGTTAGAATAGAAGCAGTTTAGCCCCATTCAAGAGAGGCACACTGTTTAGTCAAAATATTTCCAACCTTAGCACAAGGCCACCTGAATTCTACACACAGTGGATTCACAGTGTGACCTTTAACAGGTCACATGATTCTTTTTTGTAAATAGTCACTTAACTTATTTTGGTCTTATCTACAAAATGAGGAAGTCAGTGAAGACTAGCGATAATATTCTATTATTATCTGGACTTTTATTCTGATATATTTTCCCTAAGGCTTGTGCTGGTTTTTTTTTTTTAATTAATGGCAACTTTCTTCTTATTATTTTTTAATTCAATTTTATTGAGATATATTCACAAAACATACAATCATCCAAAGTGTACAATTAATTGTTCACAATGCTATCATATAGTTGTGCATTCATCGCCCCAATCTATTTTTTGAACATTTTCCTTGTACCAGAAAAAGTAAAAATAAGACTGAAAAACAAAAGTAAAAAAAGAACACCCAAATTATCCCCCCTCCCACCCCATTTTTCATTTAGTTTTTTTGTCCCCATTTTCCTATTCATCCATCCATACACTGGATAAAGGCAGTGTGATCCACAAGGCTTTCACAATCACACTGTCACCCCTTGTAAGCTACATTGCTATACAGTCGTCTTCAAGAGTCAAGGCTACTGGGTTGCAATTTGATAGTTTCAGGTATTTACTTTTAGCTATTCCAAGGCATTAAAACCTAAAAAGGGTTATCTATGTAGTGCATAAGAATGCTCACCAGAGTGACCTCTTGACTCCATTTGGAATCTCTCAGCCACTGAAACTTTATTGTGTTTCATTTTACATTCCCCTTTTGGTCAAGAAGATGTTCTCAATCCCACGATGTTGGGTCCAGATTCATCCCTGGGAGTCATATCCCACGTTGCCAGGGAGATTTACACCTCTGGGAGTCAGATCCCACGTAGTGGGGAGAGCAGTGAGTTCACCTGCCAAGTTGGCTTAGCTAGAGAGTGAGGGTCACATATCAGCAACAGAGAGGTACTCAGGGGGAGATTGTTAGGCACAATTACAAGCAGGTTTAGCCTCTCCTAAGGCTTGTGTTTTAAAAATAAACTATGGCTACTGATACCTATCCCAATTAGCAATTATCATGGATTCCTATAAAAATGATGCATATAAAGCTATTACTCATTTGTGTAGTGGATTATGAAAACTAATGTGCCATCGTCAATGGATTGAGGACTAGATACCTGGATTCAGATTTTGACATTGATCATCATGTGCTGGGTCACCTGACCCAGGTTCTCAGCTCCTACTTCACTCTCAGTCCTAGCGCTCAATTGTCACCTCTTCTGTCAAATGACGCCCTTTGCATCATTATAATTCTCTGTTCATAATTCTACTGCACCATATCTCCTATGTAATATAGTTGTTTGTTTACATTTTTTTCTCTTTCTGGTTGTGTGCTTCTTGAAGAAATGGTCTTTCTTATCTTCATATCTACCACAGCCACCATGATTCTACACACCTGGTCCATAACAGGACTAAATAAATGTTTGAGTAAGATAGGTCACAATGGACCAGATTCAGGGGAAGCTGATAGCAAAGTCCTAAGAGAAGGTGCTGTGAAAGAGAGTGCCTCAGTTCTCTCTGGAGGAGTGGACATAATTTCTCACTACCCCAGAGGAGAAGTCTCCAGAGAGATAAACCCCAAGTGCCTATTGGAGGCGAAATTGACTCAGTAACCTAGGTAGCGGTACCAAGCCAGTCTTGAGCTAACTTCAACATTGCCGACTCTGCTGACTCGGGGATGGCTTCAAGCAGGAGGGTGTGCCAGCAGAGAGGGGAGCAATTTTGACTGGAATAAAGCACAGAGTTTAGAGTCTAGATCTAGCCTTTCATCTTGTGAAAGCTTTGACTTTGAAACAATTCCACTGGCCCTGGAGCTATTGAGGTGTGGTATATAATGCCTTTAAGCCAGGGAGACACCAGAAAGCCCAGTTGGAAACTCTGACAAAGGTTGTACTCACCCTAGCGGTAGATTAGTACCAAACGCCAAATTTGCAATTAGAGTCCATAAAACTCACCAGCCCAACCCAGGCCTTTTTTGTTTTTTTCTTTTTTTTTCATGATTCTAAAGCAGAAGTCCTAATAGACAGTCAGACAGTCAATATATTATTGTTGAATGAATTAATACACATTTCAGTTCCTTCATTGTTTAGTTGAGTTTCTGAGTTTCTGAGTCATTGAGTGATTCATTTAAAGACATAGAACTAAGAAAAAGAGAAAAATATACTCATAAAATGTTTAAAACTTAATGGAAACTTAGAATTATTCTATATCACCATTCATTTGACAGAGGAAACTGAGAACAAGAGAGGATGGGCATCTTTTCCTTGATTCTTTAATCAGTGGCCACAGGACTTCCAGCTTCCAGTTAGGCATTATTATTCCAAAACCACAAACTCTGGGATCTGATATCTTGCAGGAAACCTTGGCTTCAACCACTGATGGCAAAGTTCCTAGAGTTGACTAGGAACCTTTTAAAGTCTGGTTATCTTCTCTTAGAAATTTGCTTATAGCATCTGCATAAGGACTCAGGACATTCCTTCATTCAAAAACCAATTATTGCAATCCAATTGTTTGCCAGGTATTCTCCTCAAATGGAGAGACATTCAAAGTTGAATTGGCTATGTTTCCTGGCTTATAGACACTTATTTAGAATTTTATGTGAAATATTAACCAGCACCCTTTCCCTACCCCCTTATTAATTGGTCATATAAAGACCTAAGCAAAAGATACTGCTAGGGTCAATACCCAAGGGAATTTTTTTGTTGTGGGGAGATGCCAAATTTGGATCTGTTTCAAGGTTCCAAGGAAATCTGAATTAGTTTGGTAGCTTTTTGACAACCAGGATGGTAAATTTTGGAAGGTGTGAGGGATCTATTTCCCATATAGATATATATATATATATATATATATATATATATAGTGGGAAAGGAGGCATCTGGACATATCCCTTGAATTCAGGGGGTGTAGGTGAACACAGGAACCAGTACTGTCTCTCCTCTGGAGAGTACTGAGAGTTTGAAACTCATGGAAACACCATGTCAGTGGAGCATGAAGGAATGGTGGTACAGTGTGCTAGGACAGAGACAGTGGGAGTGGAGAGGATGGAGAGGGTGGCAAATTCCCATACCAGTTGCCCACAGCTCTCAGAGTTTTGAAGACCAGCCTGATTCTTATATCCCCAAGGGAAGGGATGCAGAGTATAGCCAAAGCAGAGGAAGCAAAGAAATCACAGAGCTGGTATAGGCAACCACCCATCTGTGTCCTCCTTGCTGGGAAACCAGAATGAAGCTGAACATTGCTTGAGTTAACCTCAACCACCATAATTGTTTTTCCCTCCCTGCTTTCAAAAGCCACATTACATCTGCAGAAAAGCCCTATGGCAGAAGTAGAAATGAGAGGAAAGAGAAAGAGAGGAAAGACCCTTGAATAAAGGAAGAAATGGGTTTGAGAATATAAATTGGGCATTGACTAAGATATTAACAATCAAATTAGACTGCAAAATCACTTAATTAAATTGATTTCACAAGAATGAACAAAATAAGTAAACATAAGAAAGCTGACTTTCAGAACTAAAGAAGAATTATGGTCATGATAATGAAAACAAGTGCTGTGTTTGCACATGTCTGAATGGTGACTGTATGTCTATACCCATTACAGGGCAATGGAGACTTGGCCTGATATGTAAGCAAATGACACCAATTCAGGGACATTTATGATCCAGTCATATTGGATTAAGATCCCCCTGATTCAGTTTGGCCTCATCTTATCTACTAGATTCTTCAAAGACCATATTTACAAATGAGTTCACATCCACAAGACTGGGGGTTGGGACATGAACATGTCTTTGTGGAGGACATGATTCAATCCATAACACAGAGTAACAGAAATGCATTGGGAGAGGTGATCAATGAGAATCCATAGGAATAGTGAGGTTAGGAAAAGTTCATTAAGGAAGTCAGCTTTCAGCAAATCCTGGAAGACACAGTAGGAATTCACCTGCTGCAACAGGCAGAGTTTACGTTTTCAGAAAGTTGATGTTCATTTCAGAACACACAAGTCACTATGTGTGCTTAGTTACCCATATACATCCAAGCCCCAAGGCTCATCACATAGAAAAGGGTAAATGAAGCTCCAGGCATAGTAATAGCAACCCTTGCTGAGTGATTCCCATGACAATTTCATATATATTATTTCACATAATCTTCTCACCACTTTTTGAGGAAGGTACTGGTACTATCTCCATTTACATATGAGGATCTGAGGTAAGGAAAGGTTAAGCACCTTACTCAATTCATGGAGTTTGTAAGAAATAGAATCCAGATTGGATAACTCTAGGGTCCATATTCTTAGGCATTGATAACGTTTGAACAGAAAAATGAATGAATGAATTTATGAATGAGTGGGTGGACAGATGGATGGATGGTTTCTTCATAAAGCACAGTGGTCTTTCTCCATTCTCTGCCTCTGTTTCTGCATTTATTTAGCTACTGACATCATGGCTTTGTCCAGACCTTGCACTAGATTTTGGAACCTCTTTTATCCAACTTTGATCCTTGGCTCTAGTGATCCAAAATCCAGGTGGTGTTTCAGTCCAGCAACATGTAATGCAGGGGGGAAGCATTTTTGGTGGTCCTCACATTGCTCATCATCACAGCTTTGCAAAGGCTTTTGCCAAGCTCATGTCCCTGAGAGAACCTAGCAAAATGCAATGTATTTGTGATTAACAAGCAAATTGCTCAAAACTAAATGCCAGGTGGGCCTATTTCCAGTTAGTCCCATTCTTTGGGTCTGAGTTGCAGTGAATCCTTAAGCAGATTCTTCCTCCAAGGATGGTCGAAGACCAGCAATTCTCAAAGTGTGGCTCCTGAGGGGCTTATTAAAAATAGAAATTCATGGGACCCTTCCTACAGTTCCTGAGTCAGCAAAGGTGCACAAAGCTCCACAAAGAAATCTCGTGCACACTAAAGTCTGATCACCAGATTTCTTTAACGTCATGATCCAGTATACAAGTTCACCCAAGTATCCTTAACCAAAACCGAAGTTTCATGAAATGATCCTTATCTTCACTATATGTGATATAGTTTTCTAGTCTATTTTATTATATTTCTTTTTATATATTTTGCCAGCTCACAATTTGAAAAACACTGATCTAGAAGATGACTATGTTGACAAAGTCACTTTGCAGTGCTTCCCATCCCAGTTCCATGCCTTTCCCTGTTGGGGTGTCTCTCTGAGCCTGTCTTGAACTGTGCCCCCTTTTCCAGGCCATTCTATCTCCTCTCCTGTATAAAAAATTACTTTCCCTCCTTTTCCTCATTTCTATCGCCACAAAGTTTTCTATGCGAAAGTCACCTAGTCTGATCAACTAATCTGAGCTAAGGTGTTATCATTTAAGTCCAGAGGAGTATTTATGTAATTAATCTAGAGAGATGGCTAGATATAGTTTATCATTTAAGTCCAAAGGAGTATTTATGTAATTAATCTAGAGAGATGGCTAGATATAGTTTTCAGGATGTTATGCTTCAAAATTTGATATAGAGCCTCTTGTGCCTCTGTGTGGACCTGGCTCTCTTTTATCTTCTACTGTGCTCTACTTACCCCACCGCCCAGCTCAGGCAAGTCACTAATGGCCTTTGAATCTACAGTCTTCATCTACATAATATGAAGATAAAATCCTGACAGGGCTACTGTGAAGATAAAATAAGACTACATGTGATAATGGCTGGCATAGTGGTGGGCACACAGAAAGTCGTTTTATTATAGCAATTGACTTTTTTTCGTATTCTTCCCATCCCTTCTCTCCCTGTGTCCTCTCACCTCCCCTCTCTTTCACTTCATTTTCTTCCTCTTGTCTTCCAGCGTGCATATCTGGTTTGTCAGGACATGACTCTTACCTTGTGTGTTACTCACCAGCGTTGCCCCCACCCTCACCTTCCTGTCTCCCCAGAACCCCTGTGGCACTCCATTCGGTCTTGCCCTAATTGGGAAGGGCATTACCCCCTACTTTCATTCTCAAGGATCATCTCTCTGCTGTCCAGTTGCCATCTTGAAAATAATCTGACCGTATAATCCAGGATAAAATGTAAAAGACAATGGGTTACTAACCTCCAGTGGCAGTAACTTTTTCTTAAGGAACTACTTGTCAAGGGAGATAAAGACCAGACTGATCCCTTAATGGCAGATTCTTGGGCAGCAGCAGAGCAGTGGGGGAGGTTTGAGGTGAAAAGGGTCAGAGGGTTGCTTGCTAGTGCCCTCAACCATCCAAACCAGCCCTGGACCTTTGCTATGGCTCCTTTGTGGTTTCTTATTAATGAGCCAACTTCATGGGGGTCAGCTTAGAGGGAGGGATGACAAATTGCTGTCCTCTTCTGATTTCATTTGCTGTCAGGAACCCTTTGATCCATGACTGCTTAGTGGAGATTGCATTGCATCAAATAGAATTAGAGCTGGAAAGGCAGGCCAAGGAGCGCACCAGGCCAGGCAGCTACCTGCCTTCTGAGCTGTTGGAATACTAGCAATTGCCTCTTATCCCCTAGAAATGTCTCCACCATCTGCCAGATCCAGTGCTTCACATCCTGAACACAGCACAAGCTCTATAGTGGGTGCTTCTGGAAAGCAATGAGGGTGCTCAGAGTGAACTTTTGTGGCTTAATCATTCCATCCATCTTCAAGTATTTACTAAGCAACTACTTTAGAAATGTTGCTGGTTGGAAGGAAGAGAAAAGAGAAAACACAGGTGTGATGGAGTAGAAACTGCAGTTCTAAAATACGAGGGGAAAATTCATTTGTGTAGACCAGCCCAGCAACCCTGGAGGAGAATCACTTACAGCAAATGTGGCTTTGTCAGCTTTACACAAATATCTTGGCTATGTGTACATACTTGAAATGTATAGTAAAGTATTGAGCTAATAATAAATCCATTTTATCCACATTTTAGCACAGATTGATGTCTTTCGAAATAGGTATTAAATTATCTGAGTTCCATGGCTCAAGATTTGAGATCACTCATTGAACTGTAGTAGGCAATTCGGAAACTTTCATCAGTGCAACGGGTGTCCCTGCTGGTGTTGCCCAGTTCCAAGGTGATTGCCAGCTGCCTGCTTCCCTAGAGACATCCAGAGAGATATATCTCCATATATACTGTGGTGATACTGGCCTGTGTGTTGTGGCATCCTTGACACCTGCTGGTGAGCCCGGACAGTAGGCACAGCTTTGCTGCGAGCATAGAAAGAGGACCCCCCAGCACGAGTTTCTGGGAGATTAACATTGACCTAATTCGTTTCAGGAGAACTTGCTGACTTTTCCCTTTTCTCCTAGGATAGATCCACTGTAACTACTAACTCATCTTTTCTTGGGGTTTACTTTTTCAAGGAGTCTATCCTTTCCTGGGCATGGACTTCGGTGTCTTGCTCAATATCATCACTGTTGATCCCCTGAAGTGGGCAGGGTGACTCATCATCTCTCCGGTGAGGGAAGCCTCCAACCCTGCCTCCCCTTCTGAATGATCTCCTGATTGGAGTCTCAGGGTTCTCTTTTTCTACATTTGGCTTGAAATTGGTATCCTGGACCCTCCGTGGGACCTAACACTTGGGATACTTAAGCATCTGCCGCTCCAGGTTGCTCCCTCTGTCCTACCAGTGGATGTAGTAAGCCTGGGAAAATAGCAACCGTGGGATGTAATAACCCGGGCTAAATCTCCTCTGTACACACTCTGGACATGGGCCCTCTAAGGACAAGCTCTTTGAGTCAATGGGGTCTTTCAGTGACACAGCCAGGAGCCTGGCTCTGTGGCTCTCCCTCCAATTAGAGCATTGATCCTCTACCAAGATTCAGATGTGGTTTCCCTTGATTTTGTACTCCCAACACAGTTCTCCATTTTCAATTTGGGATCGGTTTTGGGAGTGGTGGACTCCACAGTGTTGATCATTTTCCTGTAAAAACAGTCTGGTTTGTCTTCAATGCTCTGGAAGGTAGGAGTGTGGGTAACCCTGCTCAAAAGTAGGTAATTTTAAGGCTTTCCCCAAATTCAGCTAATAGCCCTGTCTCAGTTGTTTTGGAAATGATCCTTCCTTCTTTTGTTTCTCCAACCACATCTGATGTCTACTGTCTTTGTGACATATCTCCAAATGCTCCTGGATAGCAAATTGAAGCATAAAAAATTACTAGCCACCATATACCTGGTTGCAGGGTGTCCCCAGAGAGGGGCCTATGAATGATGAAAAGAAAGATGCTTTTTACGGAGAACCCAGGGAGAAAAGTGGACAGTGCAAACTATTTCCAGATAATCACCTCCAGGAGAAATGAGCAGGTGTGAGTTGCACATGCCTGAGAATGTTGGGGCTGAAGAGCCCAACCCATGGGGATGCTCTGGAGATGAGCTCTCTGGGACAGTGTTCAAAAATGGGAAATCCAATCATACTGAGTCAGCACTAGGTTGGTACATGCCATGGTGAAGTAAACAGGTTGGGAGGTTAGGGCATCAGGCAAATGATTCAGTGGGCCAAGTTTGGTGAGAGAGTGGTCTCCTGAGAGAGTGTGGGGTCAGGAGAGGATATCCTTCTATTGACTCTGCCTTGACCCTGAAACAGTGAAGGGCTGGGACCCTGATCTTGCTCTCCTCTATTGGGAAAACGGCAAGCCATCATCATTAATAAACATAATGATTTTCTACCTCAAATTCATGGGACTGTGTACCATTCCTGTGTTCTTTATAAAAAGGACAAAATATCTGGTAGTATTCCTTCTCTGAAAACCTCCAATAAAGAAGGGCTTTCTGTCTGTGATTTTCCCCAGATATTCTAGTCCATTGTCCTCTACTGAGGGTAGGTGCCAAATCTCTGACCTACAGGTTCCTGTAAGCTCTATCAGATACGATTCAGTTCCCCAAGGCCAGAGCTCAGATTTTAGCATCTGATCAGAGGCTCAGGCTTGCTCTAAAAGTCATTCGTAAGATAGAATCTTTACCCAGAGACACCTGACATGGGAAGGGGAATGATGAGCAATTATTTTGTGACTGTTCTCTCAAATACATCCTACACTCTCTTCTAATCTATTCCAGGGACAGAGAATCACAGTGTTTGCAACCCTGGAGTATTTTACCAGCCCTGGATACATTAGTCTGTAAGCTTTGGAAAGAAGACCCTAGAAGGAAAATGTTCTAATATTTCCCAGGAGGGCCCATCTCAGATATCTGTTTGTGCAAACACAATTGATTTAGTAAAGTGGGAAGAACAGGGAACGCCAGAGTCCATCTAGACTGGAAGCTGGATCTAGGGTTCCCTTACCTGATTTCTGTCTCTTTTTTCCCCACAAATGGGCTCATTGGGTGGGAATACAGAAAAAGAAGGAAGAGCCCCACACTGCACAGAAGGGATAAAATAGATAAAATGGCCCATGAAGTCAAGCTCAAGCACATCCATGGGGCACCACAGTTGTTCTAGAAATAGAGATCTGTCTCCATCTTCTGATGTGTACACCTGTCTCCGCAGCACTGAGCACTGGGCACTGCACATGAACACTCCATCCTGGAGCTCCAGAGCACATCACAGCCATGGGACAGTCAGAAAGGCTCTCTAGGGTGGGAGAGGGAACACCATGCAGAAGGTGAACCCCACATCCTCCCTCACCATCCAGATCACTGCACATCAGGACTACTAGATCCTTCCATACATCGCTGGGCCTTGCTATTTTCCAACTCCAAGTGTGCAGTATATCATAGTCGATTCTCATTATCTGCAGTAGTTATGGTCTATAAAGTCACCTTGAGCAATGAATAACAAATACTGAACCTTACCCCTAGAGGAAATATAGGGTAGTGTTAGGTTCCTGTGAGCTTCTGGTCACAAAAAAATCAAAATATAACTTTGTTTTATGTGTGTTTCTGTTTCAAGATACCTTAAGATATCTTTTGCTTCTTCCTTAAAGTTGCATACAAAGAATTCCTAGGAAGTTCTCTGTTTCTCCAGCCTGTTAGAGATTAATCCAACCTGCCCCATTTAGAAGCAGTAGCATTGTCTTTAGAACTTTTTGGAGCAACACTTAACACTATTTACAGTATGAGAGCTGAAACAAAAAGGCAGTGTATCTTTGCCTAATTCAGTCTCAGCTGAGAGGTGCCTGTCTGGTGATTCAAGTTTTTCTCTACTCTGCACATGCCCATGGATGGCCATGAATGACCAGGTAAACACCTCAAATAGAGAATCTGTGAGTAATGAGGACAACTGTATGCCTTAGTATAGTTTTACTCTATACATACAGTTACGAACTGGGTTCAGCTTTATATCTTGGCATTCTCAGCTTTGATTTCATCAATTCCACAGCACTGAAAGTTTGAAGGTTTCCCAGGAATTTTTGCTAATTCCCCGGGATTTGCTCGTTTAGAATCTCCTGTCTTCAACTCCAGCTTTCCACATTATCTGATCTTGCTTTGCATCAAACCCAGACATAGAACTAATTTTCCCTTCAAGTTTATCCAAATCAATCTACTTTCACAAAAAGCAGGAGTGAGCGAAGTAGCCTCTATTAAAGATAGAGTGTCAAAGTGGGAAAGAGGTGCTAGTATGTCCCAAGGCAAATAATTTAATAATTTCAATGTAGTAACTTTTGTCTAGCAAAGGTTCTTTGGGGCTGCTGTGTCCTCAGGGCCTCTCAAATCTCCTCTCTTTTTCCACGTGGTGCCCCACCTTGTTGGTCCCTTTCCCCCGACATAATTTCACTCACAATAAGGAAGAGTAATTCAGCTTCTCCAAGTCTCTACCACAAGTTGCCCACTGAAACCCATCTGGATATGTAGCCTGGGTGAGGCCTTCTCTTTAAGAGCAGTTGGAGTTCTATAAAGCAATATATTTGCATGTTTTGAATTATGTCTGTGGTTACCTTGTGAACGGTTTTCTGATTTTTACCTTATACGTCTTAAGTTTTCACCCAAATTCCTATTGGCCTCTTAATAAATCCTTTAAAAATGAAGTTTTACACACACACACACAGACACACACACACACATCAATATATCAGATTTATTTTGTCAGAGATATAGCAGAGTTATAGTACCAACAGCTTCATTAATATGATTAAAAACTGCAGAAATCAAGCATTGGATCATTTATTTACTTTGATTTTCTCAAGTGTCCATGTCACCCAAAACTGTTTATATAGGGAAAGTATTCACACTGCCATATGAAAAAGATACCTGTGAAAGAAGATTTAGGAGAGAAAACTAGCCCATCTCATAGAAAAGCATAACAGAAAGCAACCACGGTTAAAGCCTTTTGATACTAATACAGGGCTAGATGGAAAAATAAATGAAATGGAATAGAATCCAAAAATTGATTTAAAGGCCCATGGGCATTTTTCTTTAATTCACTAGGTGTTTCAAATAATTGGCAGGATAGTTGCAGTCAAAATATCCTGTTGAGACATATGGGTGGCTGAGGAGAAATGGATTTCCAGAATGCTGGAAAATGGGAAGTTGATATGTTTGTTCAGGGACACCTGGGCACTGACCTCATTCTTCTCCCCCAGGTGATAATATGGACCTGCTGACATGGTGCTCACACAATGGGAATTAAGTTTTCCATGTTTTTCCATACATGGAGATGCCTAGCTGGATGTATATGCATTTTTCTGGAGGGATCATCAAAGCAGCATGTCAAAAGTTTGTGGCATGGAATATCGAAGCTCTCTATATCCAGCAGCCCCTGCTGTTGTGAGGAATAAATCATCCATCAATGCTTGAACCCATTCAAGACTCTGAAGGCCACTAGGGATACCCCTGTTAGAAGCACTCCATTACCTCCTGTCCTGGGTGGCCAATTCTCTTCTGAAAATATTTTGTGGGCTTCTTTCTTTATGAGCTGTTTCTTGTTAATCTGTGGTACACCTGAAAAGCTGCAAAACCCATCTATAGAAGACTACATTAGTTCTCTATTTCATTTCTTCCATAAAATTAGCATCAGCAAAATTTATTTCTTTAAATATAAAGGAAAATTTCTTTCTTTAAATATAAGGCAAGAAAATCATGAAAAATGATCAGAGACTTCTTTTTTTTGGGGGGGGGGGGTTGGGTTGTTTTTTTTTTTTTTCATTTTTATTGAGATTGTTCAGATACCATACAATTATCTAAAGATCCAAAGTGTACAATCACTTGCCCCTGGGTACCCTCATACAGCTGTGCATCCATCACACTTAATTTTTGTTCAATTTTTAGAAACCTTTCATTACTCCAGACAAGAAATAAAGTGAAAGATGAAAAAAGAAAAAAAGAAAAGGAAACTCTAATCCTCCCCTATCCCTAACCAATCCCCCTCAATTGTTGACTCCTAGTATTGATATAGTACATTTGTTACTGTTTATGAAAAAATGTTGAAATACTAACTGTAGTATATAGTTTGTAATAGGTATATAGTTCTTCCCTATATGCCCCTCTATTATTAACTTCTAATTGTATTGTCATACATTTGTTCTGGTTCATGGAAGTGATTTCTAGTATTTGTACAGTTGATCATGGACATTGCCCACCATAGGATTCAGTTTTATACATTCCCATCTTTTGACTTCCAACTTTCCTTCTGGTAACATATATGACTCTGAGCTTTCCCTTTCCACCTCATTCACACACCATTCGGCGCTGTTAGTTATTCTCACATCTTGCTACCAACACCCCTGTTCATTTCCAAACATTTAAGTTCATCCCAGTTGAACATGCTGCTCATACTAAGATTCTTAAACCTCGTCCTGTATCTTGGCACCTTATATTTGATGTCTATGAGTTTACATATTATAATTAATTCCTATCAGTGAGACCCTGCCATAATTGTCCTTATGTGTCTGGCTTATTTCACTCAGTATATTGCCCTCGAGGTTTTGTCATCAACCCATTTTTTTTTTAATATGCTTTTGTTCACTCACCATACATTCCATCCCAAGTTAATAATCGATGGTTCTCTGCATGGACATACATTTATGTGTTCACCATTTTCACCACTATCTATATAAGGGCATCTACATTTCTTCCACAAGGCAGGAGGGAGAGTCAAAGAAGGTAGAGAGGCAAAAGAAAGAGGAAAAAAAAATGACAGCTAGGAAGTAGCAAAAGGAAAAATAACCTTAAATCAAAGTAGAATAAAGAATCAGACAATACCACCAATGTCAAGTGTCTAATATGCCTCCCCTATCCCCCCCTCTTATCTGCATTTACCTTGGTATATCACCTTTGTTACATTAAAGGAAGCATAATACAATGATTCTATTAGTTACAGTCTCTAGTTTATGCTGATTGCATCCCTCCCCCAATGCCTCCCCATTTTCAACACCTTGCAAGGTTGACATTTGCTTGTTCTTCCTCGTAAAAGAACATATTTGTACATTTTATCACAATTGTTGAATACTCTATACTTCACCAAGTTACACAGTCCCAGTCTTTATCTTTCCTCCTTTCTTGCGGTGTCTCACATGCTCCCCACCTTCCTCTCTCAACTGTATTCATAGTTACCTTTGTTCAGTGTACTTACATTGTTGTGCTACCATCTCCCAAAATTGTGTTCCAAACCACGCACTCCTGTCTTCTATCACCCTGTAGTGCTCTCTTTAGTATTTCCTGTAGGGCAGGTGTCTTGTTCACAAAGTCTCTCATTGTCTGTTTGTCAGAAAATATTTTGAGCTCTCCCTCATATTTGAAGGACAGCTTTGCTGGATACAGGATTCTTGGTTGGTGGTTTTTCTCTTTCAGTATCTTAAATATATCACACCACTTCCTTCTTGCCTCCATGGTTTCTGCTGAGAGATCCGCACAAAGTCTTATTAAGCTTCCTTTGTATGTAATGGATCGCTTTTCTCTTGCTGCTTTCAGGATTCTCTCTTTGTCTTTGACATTTGATAATCTGATTATTAAGTGTCTTGGTGTAGGCCTATTCACATCTCTTCTGTTTGGAGTACACTGCGCTTCTTGGATCTGTAATTTTATGTCTTTCATAAGAGATGGGAAATTTTCATTAATTATTTCCTCTATTATTGCTTCTGCCCCCTTCCCCTTCTCTTCTTCTGGGACACCAGTGATACGTACATTATTGTACTTTGTTTCATCCTTGAATTCCCAGAGACGTTGCTCATATTTTTTCATTCTTTTCTCCATCTGCTCCTTTGCGTGTAGGCTTTCAGGTGTTTTGTTCTCCAGTTCCTGAGTGTTTTCTTCTGCCTCTTGAGATCTGCTGTTGTATGTTCCCACTGTGTCTTTCATCTCTTGTGTTGTGCCTTTCATTTCCATATATTCTACTGGTTGTTTTTTTGAACTTTTGATTTCTGCCGTATACATGCCCAGTGCTTCCTTTACAGCCTCTATCTCTTTTGCAATATCTTCTCTAAACTTTTTGATTTGATTTAGCATTAGTTTAAATTCCTGTATCTCAGTTGAAGTGTACATTTGTTCCTTTGACTGGGCCATAACTTTGTTTTTCTTAGTGTAGGTTGTAATTTTCTGTTGTCTAGGCATGGTTTCCTTGATTATCCAAATCAGGTTTTCCCAGACCAGAATAGGCTCAGGTCCCAGAGGGAAGAAATATTCAGTATCTGGTTTCCCTGTGGGTGTGTCTTACAAAATTGCTCCAGCCTTTGATGCCTCAGGTCACTGTGCTTTTCTGCCCAGCAGATGATGCCTGTTAGCCTATAATTCTTGACTGGTGTGAGGAGGTATGGCCATGTTCCCCCAGGCTCTGGGGTCTGGTTCTGAATGGAAAGGGCCCCACCCCTTTCCTCCTAGAGAAGACAGAGCCCCCAGGTGGAGGTCATTAGCATTTCAATGGTCTCGCTCTCTGTTTATGCTGTCTCCACCCTTCCCCAAGTCACAGCTCTGGAAACTGAATATGACTGGGGCTTTCGCCACTGAGCTGAAAAAGAAACAGTCCCCTTCAGACCCAGTCCAAGGCAACCCTCCGGCTCTCCAAGGTCAGTCGTCACCCAAAGCCTCTGTTTTTTGGGGATGCGTATCTGTAGTGAGCAGTTCACACTCGCTACTTAAAACCCCAGTTGGAGCTCAACTGAGCTATATTCGCTTGCTGGGAGAGAGCTTCTCTCTGGCACCACGAGGCTTTGCAGCTCAGGCTATGGGGGAGGGGTCTCACGACTTGGATCTGCAGGTTTTACTTACAGATTTTATGCTGTGTTCTCAGGCATTCCTCCCAATTCAGGTTGGTGTATGATGAGTGGATGGTCTTATTTGTCCCCCTGCAGTTATTCTGGATTATTTACTAGTTGTTTCTGTTTTTTTGTAGTTGTTCCAGGGGGACTACTTAGCTTCCACTCCTCTCTATGCCGCCATCTTGCCCCGCCCTCTGATCAGAGACTTCTTTTTAAATAATATCAGAGTTAAAAAGCTTTTGTACGCATGACTCAAAAGCCATGGGGAAAAAAAAGCCATGGAAAATACTGATTGATAAATTCAAATACATGAGTTGGAATAGGCTCCTTTGTAAAAATGTTGGCCACCTGAGGATGAAAAAAATTCTCCTGAGTGCTATGGTGAGAGTTTCAGTACTAATCATTGCTCTCAGTTCTCAAGACATCAGGTTTGTCTTTACTGGTCAGTTAACTGAATTAATCCATAACATATACATAGCTGTATAGATTATAGATCACACTAAAAGAAAATCTTGAAAGACAGAATTATTGTTTGGAGCAAGCTTTAAATAAACATATTTAATCTTTTTTAGTAGATGTTCTTCATCAAAAACCTAATGAGTTCTCCCTCCCCCTCTCCCTCCCCTGCTCCACCTTCTTTTCTTTCTGTTTCTGTCTCTCTCCATTATGTAGGAGGAACCATAGGAGAATTGATTATCGTTAACTGTGAAAAGCAAATGGGAGGTATAGATTCTCAGTGTTTGTATTTTTATCCTCTTTTACTATTTAAGTTTTATAACTATGCAAATATATATTACTTCTGATTTTTATTGAAAGCATGGTGAGAGTAGATTTCTATTCAAGGAGATTATTCAACCCCCACCCCCATTGTAACACATTGGTAGAAGATAGACATTTTGGATTCTATGTGACCATAGCCTGTGATCAGCTGCATACCCTGAGGCAAAGGATCAGCTTGGGAGGTGAACCTGGTAGGCTCCAGCAGGGGGCGGGAGTGGGAGACAGAGAAGATAAGGTACCCTGTAAGGTGGACGTGACCATGCCAGTCCCCACTGGGACTAAGCTGAAAGGCTGTGTAGCACACATCTCTCAGAGTCCACCCCCTGGACGGTTCACTGGTGGAGGGTGCTCCCAGTGAGCATTTGTTCTCTGGCACTTCGAGCCTTCCAGAGACCTGGGGAGAGGAGGCTCTGGCTTACAGAGAGAGGCCTCAGGTAACTGGAAGTCAGGGCAGCTGTGCACTGCAGTTGTAATGACTGAGGGGACACAGGTGGGGAAGCTTCAGGTCTGTATCCAGTACTGATATTTACTTAGAGTAGTGGTGAACTTCATCATAACTTCCTCTGGTTTGAGGTTTCAAAGGACTCTTTCCGCTCTACTGCTACTTTTGAGTTTTACTGTTCTGTTCTGCAGCTGTCTGGGGCTTCCAAACAGGGCTGGTTTGGAAGTGAAATAACTACAGTGAGGACAGCTGGAAATGAAGTGAACCGCAGGTACAGTTGAGGTAAAGCCCATTTTTATTTTCCTATACAAAAGGTTTTCTGCTCCTAGAAACATTATCTATTTTTATTTTGGAAGGCTCCTCCCCTGCATATACACACTTCAGTAAACACACACACACACACACACATGCCTCTTCAGGATAGGCACATGCAGTTTAAATCAGATGTTGAAAAAAAACCAACTAGAGCAAAGGTCATTAAAAATTTCTTTAAAGGGTTAAGTATTAAGTATTTTAGGCTTTGTGGACCAAGAAGCAAAAAGAAGGACATTGTACAGGCAGGTACATATGAGAGAAAAAACATATTTCCATAATTTTTGATTGGCACAATTCAAAACATAAAAATTTAGTATATTTTTTCGTAATTTATATCTACTAATGAGAAAAGAATTCTCTTCTTTATTGGAGAGCAATAACATTTTGATTAAATAGGGGTTCTAAGTTCGTATTCCCTGTAATCAAAATCAATTACAAATATTCATTTGTTAATGTGGCCTATAATGAGATTTTACATACTGCATCTTTGAAAATGTCTTTTCACACAGATAGGTACTGCCAAATGCTGATATCAGTCTATGAGATTATGATTTTGATTGAGGATATCCATCATTTAGAAGGTAGCTATAGAATTCTATTAGATTCTTCTCTTGATATTTGTCTCTCAACATGACATTACATTGGCGATTAATCACTTCTAAATGAAGGTTATGTGGATGCTTCTCAATTGTACAGGTAGATGGGTTCTGAAATACAGAAATCATTTTTACACTTGCAGTAAGGTCTGAAAATTGAGCTTGGAAAACATATCTGATGTAAATTTCTGTGGGATTGGAAATCTCACTTCTTGTTTTAACTTTTAACAATACAAAAAATGTATAAAGCAGCTTGATATTGTGATGCAAGCAATGGTAGTTATCTAAATGACTATCACAATATAAATTTTAAATCTAAGTACTATTTGCCTTGTAATTCAAGATTTCATTCATTTAAAATATTATGAAGACTGCAGCAATAGCAAACTTCCACAGCTATTCAGGATTTATAATAATAGTTGAAGATGGTTCTGCTATTCAGAAAAAAATTTCAATCTCAGTCCTGAGCTCAAATGATTGCAATGAACCTTTAACACCATTAAGCCATAGAACCACTGTCTGGTTGGGAAAGTCAGGATATTCAGCCTCTATTTCCTGCAAAATTTCACAGAATTGATGATGGTTCAGTTCACAAGAGCAAATAAAGCTCACCATTGACACTACCCATCTAATAGCACAGGATAGATACAAAGTAACACTGGATGAATGAAACAGTGAATAACCATGGGCTTTAAATACTTTATATTTTCACAGGTTTTGTAAATTTGTCCAAGTCTTTTCCTGCTCCACATATATATTATCATTTATCATTTGTAACACATCTTAGCAGATTCCACTTCAGGTTGCATGGAATTAGGATTTTCTCAAATTATTTGAAAATATTCCTGCCTGTACATGTTTCACACAGATAACTCATACAGGCTAATTCTTCAGTCACTTCAAACTCAACATTGACTCTTAAACAGCTGAGCAGTATTGAAAACATCTGCTGACTCATTAAAAATCAAGGATAACCATTCAAAATTGTTTGCCTTATTTTTTGATTGACTATTGAGGTTGCTCCAAATGTTTCCAACACTGAGCAATGTTTCTTGCCAAAAGGTTAATGGCCTTTAAAAGTTTATTTTCCCTGGACAAATTTCTTTGGCTGTTACAATCAAGCATGATTTCAATTATCTCACCATTGGTAAATGGCTTTTCTTGCTTAGCTAACAAATGAGCTGCTCAAAAATGTCCTTTGGTTGCAGCTTCATGTTCATTTTTCATTGTTGTAAAGAAATTCTGCTGTGATGAGTTATTCTGTTTTAAAATTTTCTAATTTTCCTGGCCATTGTTCTCCTCTGAGTTGGGAAAATTGTGATGAGTGCTTAGTCCAGTAATGTCAATTTATATTGTATTATTTTAGCACTGCTACAATGCCATTGTGTAATAAAATATTTTGGCATCTAATTAATGGAAAAATGTTGCATAAGGTCAAGTGCATGCTTTTACCCTCAGAGATAAAGCCATTTCCCATTCCGAGCCCTTTTGTCATCCTTAAGAGAGGAAGGCCCAGGTGTGGACACACCTGTTCTCCCTATTCTTTGTGAGCTACCAGTCTGATTCCCTTCATGAGCTCCCACATACCTGTATCCTAGATTTGCCTTTCTGTATCAGTCAGCGTTCAGTCATAGATAACAGCAGCTGGATAAGCTGGTTTATATGAAAAGGAGTTTATTACAGTGTACCAAGGTGATTGCAGAATTGTGAGAAGGCCTGAATAAACAGATGTTAGGCTGAGTGTCCAGGAAAAACTCAGAACTTCATTGCAGAATAGCTCCCATATTTGTTCCTATTTCTGTCATGATCAGAAATCTGCAGGACTTGGAGGCTTTGAGAACAGCTACCAAATTCTTAGAGAACCACCAAATTGGAAAGCCATTTGCCAAATCAGGAAATCACTAATCTAGCCACTGGCACTGGGGTTGTGGGCAGGCAAACAAAAGCCATAGCTCATAACCTGGCCTCTCCCCAACTGTGCCTCATTTCCAAATCCAAGTCTCAGCTGAGTGTACCTGATTGACAGAAACCAAGTATCAACCAGAATTCTACCAGACAGGAACTCTGAGAAATGCTAAGATTTATGTTTCCTGGCCCAGCTTGTAAAGAGGGAGTTGGGTTGCATACCAAGGGAGCTAATCTACAATTTCCGTAACAGTTTGTCTTCTATCTCTTTCGAAATGTGTCTGTTCTGCCATAACCAGTCTGGTGAACTAGATACACTAGGTTTTACATGAGTGAGAATGGCAAATATTGACTATTAAGCTTGTTCACATTGTAAGTGAACTTAAATGGCAAGTTTGCAAAAATGGATACTGGAAATAAAAATCAAGACTGAATCATTAGCTTTCATTTAGGGAGATTCTTGGAAAACTTAAAAGTTGTACATTTAAGGAAGAATGATATCACCTCATCTAAATCAAATCACTGCAAACAAATCATTACTTTTTCTTCGGGGGCTGTAGCCAATCACTTGACATAACATTCATTGTAATCAGAAAATGTGACTATGTGGCAGGGAAATGTTATAAAAACTTCTCTACCACCAAATTTCCCTGCCAGTTGTTTTGCACATGATTCCTTAGAATTCTTTACATGAAAAAATAATTGAGGTGGAAAAAATATCATGTGGTTACTTTCTAAAGGTTGGTGTTATTGACCCATGTTTAAGATGAGTAAACTAAGGGAATTAGAGTAATTTTCCTCAATGTGCATAATCAACAAGTTGCAGAATCACAATTTTTAAATTAATTTTAATTTTTATGAAAGTAGTTTTTAATCAATTAAATTAATACTATTAAAATTTAATTGAAGACCTTGTGGATCACACCCCCTTTATCTAGTGTATGGATGGGTAGAAAAATGGGGATAAAAACTAAAGGACAAATGGGGTGGGATGGGGGGATGATTTGGGTGTTCTTTTTTCACTTTTATTTTTGATTCTTGTTCTGGTTCTTTCTGATGTAAGGAAAATGTTCAGAGATAGATTGTGGTGATGAACGCATAACTATGTTATCATACTGTGGACAGTGGATTGTATACCATGGATGATTGTATGGTGTGTGAATGTATTTCAATAAAACTGAATTTAATTAAAAAAATTTTAATCAATAATATTAAATGGCATAATGAAAAAGTCCATGCCCTACCCACCCCACCTCTGCTCCACAGAGGCAATGCTTTTTCAACTTTTTAAGCTCTTTTTATTTTTACCTTCATATATATAACATGCTTAAATTGCTACTTTTTGATTTATTAATGTTAAACATCATCTGATGACCTCCTGTCTAGAAAGAAGTGAACTTGATGCACACAACATCCCTATTTCCTCCCTCCCTATTCTTCTCAATATATACACATCACATTTTTTAAACCAATATTTACTGTAACTGCTGAATCAAGTAACATACTAGGATTACATGTCCTTTCTTGACAACATTTGTTTCACTTAGAGTAAATATTTGCCACAATTTTTTTCACTTTGTTTCCTGTGTGACTATCACCAATTTTCCTAAATATTTGAAGAGGAAGGAGAGGGGAAGGGAGGGGAGGGGAGAGGACGGTGGGTAGAGCCAATCTTCACACCCACCATTTCTTATCTTATCCTATTATTTGGGTTGGGATCTAATATAAATGTGAAATAAAAGGGTGATAGAAGATAACCTTTTATTTTCCTAACTTCTCTAAATTTTATATTTTCAACAGTATGAGATTTTTTGTAACTATTTGGTTGCTTCATTGTATCAGTTTAAGAAAACATTCAATCTTAATATATATTTAAATAATACCTAAGAACTTGAAGAAGGAATAAGAAAAATAAGATCTTTAATAGCATAAGTCAATATAATAGAAAACAAAACTGAATGCAATCAACAAAATCTACAGTTGATTCTTTGAAAACATTAATAAAATGCAAACCATTGAGAAGAGTAGTCAAGAAAATAGAAGGTTTGAATATGCAATATTTGATATGGAGGAAAAAAAGAACTTTACTATAAAAGCCAAAGAAACATAATGTAAACAACTTTATTCAAATAAATGTCTAAATGAGATAAAATTGACCTTTTCAATTAAAATATAGATTAACAAAATTAACCTAAGAAAAAATAAAAAACCTAAATAAATCAATAGCCATTATAATAACTGAATCAGTATTTAAAATTCTCTCTAAAAATGTGTACCCAGGCCCAGAAAGTTTATGGGATGTTCCTGCCAAACTTTAAAGAAACAACATTCCCTATCTCTTACAAATTGTTCCAGGGAGAGATAAAATGAAAAAGCTGCCAAATTATTTTATGAATCTTGTACAGATTTGATGTACAAGCTAGTAAAAGAAAATACAAAAACTGAAAACTGCAAGGTATTTTCATTTAAATATAAAGAAGCAAAAATGCTAAATAAAATGTAAGCAATTTGAATCTTTCACATATAAAAGACGCATAGTGATAAAGTAAGGTTCTTTTCAAGAACACAATAAAATTTTAAATATATGAATGTGATCTGCTAATTTAGCACATAACTGAAAAGCCATCTTATTGAAATAGACACAGAAAACATCTTTAGTAAAATTGACTCTTTTCCTCTCTTATATAGTTACTTTTTTATTTATCCTGCTCTTCATTTTGCACATTTGTTGCTTAACAATCACATATTTATTCACATTATTTATGTTCTGGGCTGGATCAGTCTTTGTTGTGGGTGGTCCGTCTGTGCATCCCCGGGATCCTCCCACTGGATACCAATAGCACCTTCCAGTTGACAACCCAACATGTCTCCAGACATTGCCAAATGTCCCCTGAGAGCCAAAATCACCCTCACTTGAGAACCACTGCTTAACTTGAATTAAAGCATTGTTTGAATACTCTTCTGAGCCTTGCTTTGGTCCCTTGATTGTATATACTGAAGACGGCTCCAAATCAGCACATAGAGAGAATCTTCGGTGTGTTTTAAGGTATGGAACTCTATTGTGCAGCTGGATGCCAAAATTTACTTAAATTCTCCCAACTGCTGGGCAGAGAATACATTTTTGCATATGTTCATTCATGTTCATGGAGGTAACTTTAAGATAGATGCCCAAAAATGAGATTATTGAAAAGTAAAAATGTATGTGTGTTTTTGTTTTATTTGTGAAATTCTCCTCCAAAATCTTCTACTGTCCCCAACAATGTGTGAGAGTGCCTGTTTCATAACTGCTCTGTCAGTGCAGTGTTTTTGTTTTTTTTTTTAAATTCAGGGGGATAGGAAGTAGGGTAGGGGATTATAATAGTGCATTTGCTGATTTCTTAAGTCCGAAGTAGGACTTCAGAGTAATCATCTGCATTTCATTTGTTTAAGTAATGTAAAGGATGTTTTCATATATTTAAGGGCCACATATCTTTCCTTGTTTTTTCTGTGAGCCTATGTTTATATCTGTTGTCCATTTTTTTTTCCTACTAGGGTTTGGGGTTTCATCATTTCTATTTTTTGGAACATTTTATATTTTAAAAAGATTTTCTCTCAGATAATTTGGAAATAATCTCTATTTGTCACTTGTGTTTTGACTGCTCACAGTGGTTTTGGCTAGAGTTCTTTATTACTTTTATGCATTAAAATGTTTATTTTCTTGCTTCTAGTTTTTAAGCCATGGTGAGAAAGGCTTTCCACACTCACATAGTATAAAAGAAATCACACTTCTTTTGCTTGTACTTGCATGATGTTTTTATGTTTTATATTTTTATCTCAGATCTATTTGGAATTTAGTCTGGTGTGAGTGCAAAGTATGTATCAAAATTTTTAAGGCTATCCAGTATTTTTACCACCATTTATTAAAAAGTCTATCTTTTCCCTAGTAATTTGAGATATCAACTTTATCAGATGCCAAATGTCCATATATGCATTGGTCCATTTTCATATCTTCTGTTCTGTTCCACTAATGAGTCTAGCTGTTCTTGTTCTGATACCACAGTGCTTTAAATAGAGACTTTATTTTAATGTATAGTGAGACAACATCATCATTGTACTTCTTCAAGATGTTCCTAGCTAATGTTGTTTATTAATTTTTCTCCATAAACTTTGGAGTCAGCATATCTAATATCAGGGAAAAAATGGTATTTTATCCAACATGAAATGTCTGTTTAAGTACAGTTTGTCTCTTTCAAAAATGTTTTAACTATTTCTTCATACAGTTACTATACATTTCTTATTCAATATATACCTGAGTATTTTATCTTTATTGTAAATAAAGCCTTAAAATAATAGTTTGAATAATCAGGCTTCATTAATGCTAATAACTTTGGTTTGTCAAAAGATTGTTTAGAAAATGAAAAGATGAGCGATGAATTAGAAGACAATTCATATCTGATAAAAAAAAAAAAAAACTAGTATCCAGAATATGTAAAGAATTCTCACTGCTCAATAATAGGAGAACAAAACTCAATTTAAAAAAAAAAAAAAGGCAAAAGAATTGCTCAGACACTCTACCAAAAAAGATATACAGATAGAAAATAAAAACATAAAAAATGCTCAACATTATTATTCACTAAGGAGACACAAATTAAAACCACAATGTGATACCACTACACACATATTAGATGCCTAAAATCAAAAGAAGCCAAAGGGCCTCACCCAACTCCAGTTCAACAGGGAGGTACCATCCTACCATGTGCTCAGAGGAATCCTAGAGATATTTGGTTAACCGCACTGATGATCACCACAGACGGCCTTCAGTGTTCTGTGTGGCCATTCCTCCAGCTACCAATCAAAGCTAATCTTCAAACACTCCCCTCTTGCTCCCTATGCCTCAGTCATCTTGACCTTTTGTGTTCTCTCTGTCACACTTCCCATGTTATCTTTAACCACTGGACTTTTATACATACAGTTTCATCTGTCTTGAATTTCTTCTCTCAACTTTGCCTAGTCAACTTCTCCTCATCTAAAGACATAGTTGCCTTTTAGTTCTCAGCTTAAATTCCTCTCCAGTCATAATGGGAATGTAACAGTGATTGTGGAATTATTCTATCAATATCTCTCTACCATTATTACTAGCCCATAAATCTCTAAGGGAGTAGAGACCACATTTGATTTTATTCCCCATTATATCCGTTTCACCCAGCACAGTTCTGGCACATTTTAGGTATTTATTCAACATTGTTGAATCAATATATGAATGAATGAATGAATGAATGAATGAATAGAAACAAAATATGTGGCTTATTTTTTTAATTACTTAGGTCTTGTAGTGAATAATACATATGTGCATGAAGTATGAAAACACCATGAAAATCTATGAAATTGAGGGCAAAAATCTTCAAAGTAATTTTAAATGAAAAATGTGCTAACCTCTCAGGTAGCCTTTTTCTTCAAAGCTTGGATAGAGTATAAAGCAATTTCACCTTTTATAATTGAAGTAAGGTGATATTAATTATTGATAAAAGTTAAGACTTAATTAGATATATTTAAAGTATACACAGATATCAAATTAATTTATTTCACCATGTGTTGTCTCTAAAATACAATATTCTCTAGAATCATGGAATACAATACTAGAATTTGAAGAGACTTAGAGATACTTTTCTTTAAATTCAGTTATTTTACGAGCAGAAGCTCAGCTAGTTTCCAGCTTAAAGAAGACTGAGCACATTTCTTCTCATCTCCAGTTTGATGATGTTGCTCATTTTCCCTTTTCATTTTAACTTACAAATCCTATTTTTATCCCCCTTTAATGCATTTCTAATTTTTTCCAAAGGACATTACTTGGAGCCCTATGTTAACCAAAACTGATCGCATGACAGTTCACAGACCTTACAATCAGACAAACAATGCAAAACAAAATAATTATTCTATTGTGTGCTCATTTTTCTGCCATTAAATATTTTAATACAATTTCAGAGCTTTTTAGAATATTGGCAAATATTTTATTAACAGATTAAATTACTCAAATTGCTCCTAAATCTGGCAGATCTTCACTATCATATCCCTGATAAATCACTTCTAATATTCTGAATTTTGAATGCAGTAAATTTTGGATAGCCCCTGAGAATTCATATTTAAAAAAACAAACAAAAACCAACCAAACAAAACTTCTTACGCAATCCAAAAGCATAGCTAATTCAGGAAACCACTGTTTTTGAGGATTATCAAATGTTGATCAACTCTGAAAATAATCTTATGAAATATATCTGACCCAATCTAAAACAAACAAACAACAAACAAAAATTTCCTGAAGGGCGATATAGTGTAACAGAATAAATGGATTACCTAAACTTTTAAGGCCTTTCTATTGAAGCACCCAATTATTTGCACATGCAAAATTTAGTACACGCTGGATTGGCTGAACCAATAAAATAATCTAGAATGTAAAATGCCAAAGTCCTGTATTATTCAGATTTAGAGAGTGCCCCTCCTGACATTCCTTTCTGCTGCTTCACAAATGCCATCATTATGACTATAGCCTTTTTACTTCTTACTTCTGTTGCCTTCCTGCAGACTTTATGGCAGCTTTGACAGTCCCCTCTTGATTCATTTAATCCCCCCTCCTTCTCTCTACTGTCTTTTTCCTCCATCTATTTTAAGTTACAGGGGAGAGACAAGAAAATCACAGCCTAAAGGCTTTCAGAATTTAATGTTTTCACTCTATGGAATATATGAATCACCCGCTTGCACATTCTGGGGCTTAGTTATTTGTTTCTTTTTCCAAAAGAAATTGTTTTTACAGATTGCCAAAATATGGATTTAGATATCAACTCTTTTTCAACACTCTCTCCCCGTCTGAAGTTTCCCTTGTTATCTCATCATGCTCAAGCATATTCACAATATGTGGCCTGAAAAAAAATCAGGATATGACTAATATGGTGCATAGACTTAAGTAGACAGCATCTTTAAACTACTACAGTTATACAAATAACACAAGTACAATCCACTCACTAGTAGAAGTTCAAGACCCGTTCCAGGATTTGCTCTGGGAGGAGAAAAGCTGGCATGGTTGAAAACCAAAGACAGTTTTCCATCTAGGTGCCAGCCAGGTCCTAGAGCTTTGGACAGCATGCTGGTTACAAGCTATTGCATTATTAGGTCTTGTGCACTCTAAGGAATCTGCCCTTTGTCATCTTTTAGAAACCTGTTTTTCAGAAATTTATGGGATCTGTCATAAAACTAGACTGAGATGCACTGCCCCCCCCCCAGTAGTGAGGGATCTTTGCATTTACAATATCTAATCAAACAAGGAACGGGGTCAAGGGAAAAGGACAGGCAGTGGTTGGCTAAACCAGCTGCCTGCCAATACTTTGAGAAGAAACACTTCCATTCCTTGGTAAGCTTTTTTTTTTTTTTTTTTTTTGTATGTTTCCCCTTATTCTCTTTGTTGGAGTGTTATATCATTAAAGATCAGGGAAGGGGACCAGGAAAGCTGTATTTAGTTCTTGCTAATGAAACCTCAGACACAGTCCAGTCCAGCCTATGAGGTCTTGGATCAGAGCTGCATAGTAATAAGCCATGGACTTGTTCCCTATTTCCTTTCTACAAATGACTCTCTTGAATAGATCTGTAGTCACACTATGTGACTGGCTAAGGTTCAGTGTTTATAGATTTGAGTTCTTGGGTTATGACTTTCTCACTGTTTCTTTCCCCCTTCCAAATAGAGCTAAGGGTAATTTGTGTCGAAGTAAAAAAATCATAGTTCTCAATGGCCAGTGGATGATATATTTCATGGTGTACTTCTAAGAGAGAACAAATCTCAGATTTGGAGCTCAGTAGACCCAACAATTGGAGCAAAGCAAGAAATAGAACAAAACGATGCAGTTTTGAGATAATGGCAAATTCAAATACGCATGGAGAAATTAAAGAATTCAAGAATTAGTGTAGTTATAATACATACACACCAATCAAGGAAAATTTCTGAAATAATTGTTTTCATGAATGTCTCAGGTTATGGATTCCCTAGATATTCCAAAATTACCCCAGTGGTACACTTTCTAGATCAGGGTCCTCTAATTTTTAAGGATACTAACCTGGCTATTTCATTATATTTGTTTCAATACATAGTCATAGTAGGACATAGAAAAATGATTGGCTTTTTGAGAAAGAAAAACACCTAAAAATCTAAAAAATGTGCCAGATCTATTACTTTAGGTGGGGTCATTTATCTCAATGGAATTTGAAGCTCAAAAAGAGTCCCTATCTCCATAAAATTAAGACAAAATTAAGGCAGAAGTGGAGAAAAGGAGAACAGGCAGAATCTGAGGTCCTGAGTGTTTTTACATTGATTTATCCTCTCTCTACTACTATTATTACCACCACCATTACTACTATCACCACTACCACTACTACTACTACTTCTTTGAATTTCACTGAGATTGGTAGACCAGATGATGCTAGGGAGAGTAATATCCATGGCAAAGTTTCACTGCTGCTTTAGATAGGGACTTCAATGACCCACTCAAACTCCATTTTATTGATGTACATTGACATGATACATTTTTGTTTGTTATTTTTCCCATTTCACTTTTAGAAAGCAGCCTTCTCCAAGAACCAGTGTTTCAATTCATCATTAATTTGAATCGGTTTGACAAGAAGTTTTATAACTACAGTTCTTTATACAGACTTCTTGGTTGTAAACAGTTGCTAGAATTCAAAAATTGATAAAAACCTAATAGAGAGGAGGCAGGGCAAGATGGCAGAGTGGTGAGGTGTATGTTTCAGTTACTCCTCCAGGAAAGTAGGTAGAAAGCCAGGAACTGTGTGGACTGGACACCACAGAGCAATTTGACTTTGGGCATACTTCATACAATGCTCATGAACATCTGGAACTGCTGAGATCAGTGAAATCTGTAAGTTTTTGCGGCCAGGGGACCTGCGCCCCTCCCTGCCAGGCTCAGTCCCATGGGAGGAGGGGCCATCAGCGCTGGGAATGTGAAGGGAGAACTGCAGTGGCAGCTCTTATTGGAAACTCATTCTATTGATCTAAACTCCAATCATAGATAGACTGAGACCAGACACCAGAGAATCCAGAAGCAGCCAGTCTGGCAGAGAGGACATAGGGATAGCAAAAACAGCAAGAAAAACCCCCAAAATAAAAGCGGAGGCTTTTTGGAGTTCTGGTGAACATAGAAAGGGGAAGGGCAGAGCTCAGGCCCTGAAGCTCATATGCAAATCCAGAAGAAAAACCAGTCTCTCTGCACCCTGGACCTTTCCTTAATGGCCCTAATTGCTTTGTCTCTTAGCATTTCAATAACCCATTAGATCTGTGAAGAGGGCCCTTTTATTTTTTTTTCTCTTTTTTTCTTTTTCTAAAACAATTGCTCTAAGAAGCCCAATACAGAAAGCCTCAAAGACTTGCAATTTGGGCAGGTCAAGACAAGAACAGAACTAAGAGAGCTCTGAGACAAAAGGCAATAATCCAGTGGCTGAGAAAATTCACTAAACACCACAAATTCTCAAGAAAAGGGGGGCGTCCTCCCACAGCCATCATCCTGGTAGACAGGAAACACTCCTGCCCATCGCCAGCCCCATAGCCCAGAGCTGCCCCAGACAACCCAGTGTGACGGAAGTGCTTCCAATAAAACACACACACCACAAAATCAGGCGTGGACATTAGCCTTCCCTGCATCCTCACCTGGTTGTCACAGAGTTGGGAAGGTGGGGCAGTGTGAATTAACACACCCCATTCAGCCATCCTTTCAGCAGACTGGGAGCCTCCCTACACAACCCAGCAGCCCAGAACTGCCCTGGGGGGACGGCACTCACCTGTGATATAGCACAGTCATCCCTCAACAGAGGACCTGGGGGTGCACAGCCTGGAAGAGGGACCCACTCACAAGTCTCGGGCCATACACCAATACCAAGGACTTGCGGGTCACCGGCAGAGACAAACTGTGGCAGGACTGAACGGAAGGATTAGACTATTGCAGCAGCTTTAAAACTCCAGGAACACCAGGGAGATTTGCTTGTTAGAGCCGCCCCCCTCCCTGACCGCCCAGACACACACCCCATATATAGGGTGGGCAACACCAACTACACATGCAAGCTTGGTACATCAGTTGGACCCCATAAGACTCACTCCCCCACTCACCACAAAGACAAAGCAGGGGAGAACTGGCTTGAGGGGAACAGGTGGCTTGTGGACGCCACCTGCTGGTTAGTTAAAGTGTACTCCACGAAGCTGTAGAACTGACAAATTAGAGATAAGGATTTCAATCGGTCTACAAATCATAAAAGAACCCTGTCAAGTTAAGCAAATGCCAAGAGGCCAAAAACAACGGAAAATTTTAAAGCATATGAGAAAAACAGACGATATGGATAACCCAAGCTCAAGCACCCAAATCAAAAGATCAGAGGAGACACAGTACCCGGAGCAATTAGTCAAAGAACTAAAGATGAATGAAGAGACCATGGCACAGGATATAAAGGACATGAAGAAGAGCATGGCACAGGATATAAAGGACATCAAGAAGACCCTGGAAGAGCATAAAGAAGACATTGCAAGAGTAAATTAAAAAAATAGATGATCTTATGGAAATTAAAGAAACTGTTGATAAAATTAAAAATATTCTGCATACTCATAGTACAAGACTAGAGGAAGTTGAATAACGAATCAGTGACCTGGAAGATGACAGAACAGAAAATGAAAGAACAAAAGAAAGAATGGGGAAAAAAATCGAAAAAATCGAAATGGACCTCAGGGATAAGATAGATAATATAAAACGTCCAAATATAAGACTCATTGGTGTTCCAGTAGGGGAAGAGAAAGGTAAGGTCTAGAAAGAGTATTCAAAGAAATTGTTGGGGAAAACTTCCCAAATCTTCTAAACACCATAAATACACAAATCATAAATGCCCAGTGAACTCCAAATAGAATAAATCCAAATAAACCCACTCCAAGACATATTCTGATCACACTGTCAAATACAGAAGAGAAGGAGTAAGTTCTGAAAGCAGCAAGAGAAAAGCAATTCACCACATACAAAGGAAACAACATAAGACTAAGTAGTGACTACTCAGCAGCCACCATGGAGATGAGAAGGCAGTGGCATGACATATTTAAAATTCTGAGAGAGAAAAATTTCCAACCAAGAATACTTTATCCAGCAAAGCTCTCCTTCAAATTTGAGGGAGAGCTTAAATTTTTCACAGACAAACAAATGCTGAGAGAATTTGCTAACGAGACCTGTCCTACTGGAGATACTAAAGAGAGCCCGACAGACAGAGAAACAAAGAAAGGAGAGAGAGACATGGAGAAAGGTTCAGTACTAAAGAGATTCAGTATGGGTACATTAGAGGATATTAATAGAGAGAGGGAAAAAATATATATGACAAACATAAACCAAAGGATAAGATGGCTGATTCAAGAAATGCCTTCACAGTAATAACATTGAATGTAAATGGATTAAACTCCCCAATTAAAAGATATAGATTTGCAGAATGGATCAAAAAAAAATGAACCATCAATATGTTGCATACAAGAGACTCATCTTAGACACAGGGACACAAAGAAATTGAAAGTGAAAGGATGGAAAAAAATATTTCTTGCAAGCTACAGCCAAAAGAAAGCAGGTGTAGCAATATTAATCTCAGATAAAATAGACTTTAAATGCAAGGATGTTATGAGAGACAAAGAAGGCCACTACATACTAATAAAAGGGGCAATTCAACAAGAAGCAGTAACAATCATAAATGTTTATGCACCCAATCAAGGTGCCACAAAATACATGAGAGAAACACTGGCAAAACTAAAGGAAGCAATTGATGTTTCCACAATAATTGTGGGAGACTTCAACACATCACTCTCTTCTATAGATAGATCAACCAGACAGAAGACCAATAAGGAAACTGAAAACCTAAACAATCTAATAAATGAATTTGATTTAACAGACATATATACAACATTACATCCCAAATCACCAAGATACACCTTCTTCTCTAGTGCTCATGGAACTTTCTCCAGTATAGATCATATGCTGGGACATAAAACAAGGCTCAATAAATTTAAAAAGATACAAATTATTCAAAGCACATTCTCTGACCACAATGGAATACAATTAGAAGTCAATAACCATCAGAGACTTAGAAAATTCACAAATACCTGGGTGTTAAACAACACGCTCCTAAACAATCAGTGGGTTAAAGAAGAAATAGCAAGAGAAATTGCTAAATATATAGAGACGAATGAAAATGAGAACACAGCATAACAAAACCTATGAGATACAGCAAAAGCGGTACTGAGGGGAAAATTTATAGGACTAAATGCATATATTAAAAAGGAAGAAAGAACCAAAATCAAAGAACTAATGGATCAACTGAAGAAGCTAGGAAATGAACAGCAAACCAATCCTAAACCAAGTAGAAGAAAAGAAATAACAAGGATTAAAACCTAATAGAGAGTTAGAATTAGGAAGAGACATCCTTTAAAGTCATCCCTGGAAGAACCCAGTCTCCTGCTGGGAACTTCTCCTTAAACATTGGCTATTTGCCCTGAAATTCCCTTTCTCATAAGTTATTTAAATAGCTAAAGATAGTTTTACTTGTTCAAAGTGAACCGTTACATTTTCCACCAATCTGGTAGCAGCAGTGCACTTTAAAATGACACTCAAAGAACCTGACTCAATTCTTTGGATATGGTTTTGACTAACAAAGAGTTGAGCAAATCCAATCTTCTTTGTTTTAGATTAAATCTCTAACTCCATGATGAACTTATTGGCTGTGAGAAGAATAATGAAATAAAGATAAACAGGTGAGATGAAAAAGATAATTTAGATATTCTGAGTTTATAATTTAGATATTCTAAGTTTAGCTTTATGCTTTGCATCAATGTAGTACTTACAAATTCCAAGGCAGTTTTATAAATGCTGCATGAATTGATTTGCACAGCAAGCCTATAATGTAGATAAGTTAAAGCCTTAGTCTCATTTGATTTAAACATGATGATTGCTTATAGCTGAGTCTGTCCCCACCCACATTGGAACTCTCTGTCAGTGCAGCCCAAACCACTGGCATATATGTACTTCCTTTGAGAGTTCATTCCAACTCATCCCACTCTTCATTCCCTGGCTCAACACTGACCTGTCTTAACTATCAATCTGCAAATTTTGGTGTCAACATCACAGGATATATATTTCCACTTTGACTTCTTAAAAAACAAAATTTGCAATGCAGGAATGCCATGTAATTGTCATCCTTCCCTATACTTTCCCCTCAAAACCCCACTATTCACTTTTTTTTTAACATTTTTTATAGTGAAATATATATACAGAAAAAGTGATTACTTTAAAAGTATGATTTAACAAGTAGTTAGCAAATTTCAAAGACTGTTATGGGTTACAATTCCACAACTTCAGTTATTTCCTTATTATGAAATATAACATATATACCTAAAGGTGATAACTTTCAAAGTAATGATTTAACAAGCAACTATAGAGTAAATTTCAGAGTGTTATGGGTTATAGTCCCACCATTTCAGTTATTTCCTTCTAGCTGTTCTAATACCTTAGAAACTATATATATATATATTTATTTTTTCATATTTATATTAAGATTCAGTATGGAATTCTTTGTCAAATTTTATCTTGTCTGTTGTTACACCTCCCTCTCATTTGATCACTGTGTCAATTTTCAGAGATATCTGGGTAGTGACCACCTTAACTTGTTCATATTAAAAAGGGGTGTTGACATGATGAAGGGAGTGCATCTATTTGATGTTCTTGAAGAGGCTGTTGCCTCTGGGTTTGGGGACTTATCTTACATAGGAACACTCTGGAGGATTTAAGTTTCTGAAAAATAAACTTAGTTGAATGAAACTTTTATAGAGTTTCAGATAGGGACCTAGGTATTCCTTAGTATTTTCGGGGCTATTGTTGATTTGGGCTTGGTGTACTGTGGCATTTGGAATATCTAGCTGAAGCTTGCATAAGAGTAACCTCCAGGATAGCCTCTTGACTATTTGAAATCTCTCAGTCCCTGAAACCTTATTTTTTTAACCTTTCTTTCCGCCCTTTTGATCAAGAAGGGCCTCTCAATCCCTCAATGCCAGGGCCAGACTCATTTCTGGAAATTGTGTCTCATATCGCCAGGGAGACTCACTCCCCTGGAAGTCATGTCCCACTTAGGGGGTTGATGTATTGAATTGATTTGCAGAGTTGGGCTTAGAGAGATAGCTCACATCTGAGCAACAAAAGAGGTTCTCTGGAGGTGACTCTTAGGCATAATTATAGGTAGGCTTAGCCTCCCCTTTACAGCCACAAGTTGCATTAGAGCAAGCCAAAGATCAAGGGTTTGACTTATTAAGTAGGGGGTCCTAATTTCATACATATATATTCTGACCAAGAGAAACAATCAGTATTTCACATTATCTTCACTTAGCTGTACAATCATCATCTTTTATGACATTAAACAATTGTCATAACCCAAAACACCCCCAAGCCCTTGTCAGCCCCTAATTATTTATCCCTAGTGTATTAGTGTGGTACTAATAAAGTATTCCTAATACATATATTCCATAGTATGCAAAGGTAGTTTTTCCCATATACCATTCTGTTGTTAACTCTTTATACTAGTGTGATACTTTAGAAGTAGATCGTCCAAGCACTTATTTATATTTGTAGTGCTAATCTGTTAGATAACAACCCCTTTCAATCATGCTCACCTTCAGTGTGGTACTGATATTTATGATCCCATTAGTGAAACTATCATCACTCTTGTCCATTTATTCACTTTTATTTGGAGCATAATTCACAAAAATATAAGGTCCTTCACATATTTAACATAATAGGATCAGCTTGTTTCCGTATCATTTTTTTCTCTTGCATTATTGGTCAGCAGATAAGTGTAAGTGTTCTTGTGTATACATGCACACTTGCGTAATTATTTGTGGAGGAAGGTAGATAGACTTCTGGCTTCCACCTCTAGGATGTAGGAGTCTGTGCTTGGGTTTGCCTTTGAGGCTGTATCTATTTGGGCGCATGCATCATGACTTAATTACACATGAGCCCCACCAGGTGTGTTCCCAGGTTCACGTCTGTGCTCTGGTTCCCTTATATATCCCTATCATGCCAGATGTTTCTTAAATTGCTCACTCATTCGGCAGATTTGTAATCAGTAGGGCTTGGTGGTAAAGGGAGAAGGTTGTTGTTTCTTAATTTTGTTTCCTTCCTTTGAAGCCTCTGCCCCAGCTGTGTACTGCCAAAACTATCTCAGTCCTTCCCTCTGTGGCAATTTTCAGTTTTGGGTTCTAAAGTTTCATTAGCCCAAACAATCTCTCCTGGAAGCCATTTAATTCCACATAACCCCAGGCAGAAACTAACACTCTCAAAAAAGAGAAAAAAGAGAGAGTCTTATTTTGTTGTTTTATAAGCATCTCTGTGATGCCCCATTGCAGGTGCATCTACAAGGCTGCCGTGCTTGACAGGAAGTTCCATGTGCTATTCCAATCTATGGTTTTCTGTAAGCTCCTCTTTCCTCTTCCTGGGCACCTGTAAATCTCAAGGGTTATTACAGGTCAGACTCAGTTGCCCACAGAAGTCTTGAGAGTGAGCACAATCCCATTGATTATTTTGTAGAATTCTTTGTGGCCTAACTTAATGGAGGATGTGTGTAACATAGTGGAAACAGCATCTGGATTCAAGTCTCAGCATTTCCACTAACCAGCTGCGTGACACTGGGCATGCTAATCTCTCTGGACCCAGTTTATTCATCTTTAAAATAAAGGAGTCTGGCTGACAATCTCATTACTTTGTTCCAAGTCAACCATTCTATGTTTATAAATCATTTATTAGTCTAAGAAATATTTATTGCCTGCCTCTTTATACCAGGCTTTATTCTGGACTCAGGGATATAAAGATATATAAAACAAGCCTTACAGTCTAATTGGTGTGAAACCCACATGAATCAATAAATAAGTGCAATACGTGATGATGAGTGCTATATTAAAGATTCCTGGTGAGGTATGGTAATAGAGGAAGAATTCTTAACTCAGATTGTAGGGATAAAGTAAGCAGTGAGTACTGGATTTTATTTTATTTTCTACTTCTCATTTGGCCAAGAAAGGATAGCCAACAATTTACTATGCTTATTATTGTTATTTTTGTTGTTGTTGTTTACAGTGATTGAGAACTTACTGTGCACTGGTGCTAGGCATTGTACTAAGCATTTAACAGGCACTACCACTTTTAAATCTAAAATAACTTTATGAGGTAGGCACATGTGTCTAGTACTTTACTGTAACAAACCCTAAATTTCAGTAGAATAACATAATAGATTGTTAGAGCTCACTTAAGGGTCAGAGGTTTTAAGTGTTGTACTTTTACCCACTGATGACTCAGGATTCAAGCTTCTTCCATCTCTTGATATTGTGATCTTAAACATATGGCCTCCAAGTTTCTTCAGGGAAGAGAGGAGAACCAAATGTCATTTCTCATGAATCTCCTACTCCCAATTTGCATTTCACAGTACTGAACTATTTGTAGCTCTTTGAGTAGCCATACTATTTTATTCATGGCTGCACTTGTAATCTGGAAATTATTTTCCCTTCTTTAAGAAAATTCTTTTTCTACTTTCATAGGTAATGCTCTTGCAAATACATTTCTTAAAGTATTATATAATGTTTCAAAGACTGCATGGAATTTAGTCCTCCTTGTGGGATGCTATATGCTAAAAGCCAAGTTTAGAGTCAGGCAGACAAACAAATAACATCCCCTACCCAGATGCTCATTATTCCCGTTCAGTTGAGTATATCAAAAACTAAACTCATCTTTTTGCTACACCCTTCCTTTTATGACCTTTATTCTTTGTTGATAGCATGATTTTCCTTCTCCCCTTCATATGAGCCTAATTCCCTCTGCCTTGAAACTGACTTTCTAATGGTCTTGACAGCGCTGTTTCTACAGCATCTCTCGTGCCTAACCTCTATCCCCTTTGTGATGGCCATGGCCACTGGCCTGGTTCAGGTCCTTGACACCGCTTATCCCAACCACTGCAGTGGTTTCATAACCTCTAGCTACTTCCCACTTCAATATATTTTACTTCTGCTTCCAGAAAGTTATATTTCTTTTTACCTCCATGTTGCTCTTGGTAATGACTTACCAAGAGAAGGTGCTTAATAAAGTATTTTGTTATTGACAATCATAATGACAAGAATTTATTAAATAATCCAAATGACCATCTGCATATACTTATAAAGGCTACATATTATAAGGGTATCAATGAAGGTGATTACTGCAAATGAACTTACAGTGATCTTAAAAATCCAAAGCTCTGAGAGGTAAAATTGAGAAAGCAACCATATATAAGTTTGAATTGTGTTCAAGGGTGTATTCTGGTGTGCCTATGCTTATATAAGTAAACACACATATATACAAACACAAGATGCAATGGTCTATCCCAAAATAATAACACTTCCTGAATCCAGTCCCTTCCTTCAAGCAACACAATTCTTAGGGAGATTTATTTCCTTAGTCTAGCTAAAGCCACATCTCAGAAGGTTAGTATTGAGGAATACATATAACCAAAAATGGTCTGATCAGATAGAGGAAGGGCTCTGTTCATCTACCTGAACTATATATGTATGTTTACCAGTGACCCTGTTCTCAGTCAATGAACATAAAACTAGATATGCACTGGGCATTTTAGGGCACACACAGAAGTAAATTACACAGATCCTGTCTTTAAAATTTTATATTCACACCTTCAAGTGAAAAGAAATTACAGAAGAAAATACTAAGAAGTTCAACCAAATAAAAATGTAAAATGTATCTATGTAGGGGAAAATGTTATATATAAATAAAAGGCAAATAAAGTGGAAAATCATACTAGGAAAACAAATATCAAAAGCTAATATCATTAATATACAAACAGTTGTCATAAATCAATAAGCACACTCCAGGAGAAAAACAAGTAAAGAATATAAATAGGCAATTCACAGAAAAGTAATTATAAATGACTAGTAAATGCATGAGAAAATGTTCAATCTCACTAGTAGTGAAAGGAAAACAAATTAAAACAAAATATAATTTTTCACCTGTCAAATTGGCAAAGATTTAAAAGAGAGATAGAGCTCAGTTTTGGCAGGGGTTTAGGTAAACAGGCTGTCTTTTATACAGATGCTGAGAGTTGGAATTTGTTCTATTTTTCCAGAAGGCAGTATCTACTTATATCTTGAAAGTCTTAACAATGTGCATAAAGTTGATCTGCTAGTTCTACTTAAAGTAGTATATTATAAAGAAAAAGTTAGACAAATTTAAAAAGAAATATGTGTATGAATTTCTATTATGCCATTGTTTGCAACAGTGAAAAATAGAAATAACTTTAATATTTATGAATAGGAAATTAATTAATATACCATGCAACTATTAAAATTACTTAGATCTGTATCTACTAACATAGAAAGATGCTCATAGCATACTGATGAAGAAAAAAAGCAGACTGCAGAATAATATGTGGGGTATGAATCTGTTCTTTAAGAAATTTACATATAAATAAAATTCTGGAAAAATTTATATAAAATGTAAGTGGGTTTATGTCTAAATTAAATTACAAGTGATTATTTTATTTCTTATCAAAATTTTAATTTTTAGTATAAATGCAATTACTTTTATAAAATATATATAATTTATGCTCTAGGTTTGGCATACCAGAATCCTAAAGTTAGAAAGAATCATTAAAATAATCTAATCTAGTCCTACCTACAGTCCAGTTTAAGAATCCCCTGCACAAATTACCCCTAATGGAAGCCTGTGCTTGTCCTGGGTATTGTAAATGAAGAGGAGACCATTACTCTGTTTTCTACTTGGGAACATTCTAGCTATTACAATTTCTTTCTTCCTTCTATCAAACTGAAATATTTTCTGAATAGTCTACTGATTAGTCTGATTCTGTGCTTTGGGACAGAGGAGAAACCTACCTCTTTTATCTAAATGACACCCATCACCTCTTTGAAAGAAATTTCATGTTCCATCTTAGTCTTGTCTTCTCAAAAAATATCAACCCCATGATTTAATCTACTGCAAATATGGCTTTTTATCTCAAATACCTCTCCAGTCTCCTCCTCTCTGAAGTTTGATGCACATAATCTGGGATCAAGTCAGAATAGGAAAAATGGTAAATGAGAAAAAAGACTTCAGAAAAGGAAAATATCTCTGTTGAGTTGGGATGATAAACTCAAGCTTCATGGAAAAGATAAAACTTATGAGGGATCTCATAGAATCTGTGGTTTTTTGATGACTGAACAGGAAGGGAAACCTGGGCTCCATGAAGTTAGAGAGAGTTTCACTTTAATGGTCAAAATTTCATTTCAAGAGACAGAGGAGAATTAAAATTTGTCTTTCTTCTCATTCATTCTTATATTCTTTTCACTTCCTTCCCCTCTTCCTGCATCCTTTATTCTGCTATTTTGGGAAATTCCCCCAAATTAAACAAAACAATATTTGCCTTCCCACACTGTACTGTTGCTGTTATTCACAGTGTTGATTTTTTAACACTTTGTTATTATTTCATAGCTATTTCCCACTATAAGTTTCAAATCCCCAATTTGGCTACAAGCATCTTAAAGCAAGGGAAGACATCTTTTATTTCTTCCTCAGCCCTCCCATGAGCAGTATCACATAAGAATGCATACTATGCATAAAAGATTGCATCAGATTATTAAATAAATGTTGTTTTTATTGTCTTCTGAGTCCTTCTAAGATGAAACTGCATTTCAGTCCCACTCAGTACATCAAGGCACACATCCTTTCCTCTTGTCATACTAGGAGGAGGAATGAAGTCACAAGTGTTGTCTTTTCCAAAGTCCCTGTTTCTTCCGGTTGTGGATACACTTAACAGCTTCTTCATACCACCTACTGTGACTTTTGTGAAATTCTCAGTAGGAGATGGTAGGAACCATTCTCTCCAATGCACAGGTTTGCCTCTTAAGGCAAGAATGTGGGAAAATCTGGGGGGCTATTGAACATCCATCCAATCTAAGAGTTGCCAGTAGGGTAGGTATTACCTTATCTCTTCCTCCTTTTCCCCTAGTCCTTTCCCTTTCTCCCTACATTCCTCTTGGCTCTGCAGAGAGACTAATCTCTCCCAAAGCCTGGGATCACTCTGGCTGACCCAAACCATTTTGTCTTTCTTTCCTTATAATCATCCCTGCTGAAGAGACTGGTAGAGGCAGCAAGAGGAGATGATACTACTTGGTTAATGTTGCTCCTTTCATCACTCCTTTATCCCAAAAATGGTGAAAGGGGAAGCACTGGGTGCCTCTAAAGAGGTTTGGAGATTGGTTTGCACTATTCACTGCAGTCTGGAATGACAAAAACTGACTCAGTGAGGTACACGGTCAGTTATCTGACTTATGCTCCTCTGCTGGGGCCTCAGAGCCCAGAGCCTGATTTAACTACCAAATTGCATGTATCTTGCCAAGATATGTCAAGGAGACAGGTTCTTGAGAAAAATACATAGCAACAAAAAATTATACATAATACACCCCTCATATTTAGAGTCAGTACCCCTCCCTAGTCAATCTCCTGTCTCTCCAACTACTAATCCTACTCCCACTTCTGTTCCTAAAAGGATGCTAATTTATAATAAAATAATAAAATATTTTCATGTTCAATAAGAGACATTTTACTATAAAATGTTTAAAATAAATTAAATAATGACTATGGTTATAAACTTGGCAGGCTATGGTTTGGCATATTGAGTTAGGGGAACTTCTCCTAAGTTTCCACAATGTAAGCAAAGGTTTCTTATGTAAGGGTGGTCCGAAAAAAGCATCATGCATCACAAAACAGAAATACCCATGGCCTGAATCCATTACCAGTCCTTACCTTATTCCTAGTTCATTTAGTATAAATAAATTAAAGCTAAATAGAAATTCTCTTTGATAAAAATTTTAAGAAGAAAATTGTCATTATGAATGCGGTGCTGAAGAAAAATTCATGTCTATAGTTGCTACTCAAACAACTACTTCCACTCAACACCACTGGCCATGGGCAAAGGCTCAACCTCAAACACCTCCCTTGCAGCCACTAGACATTAGCAGGTCTCCAGAGGCAGAAACGGGTTCTAAATTTACTAGTAAATGAGTAAAAGCTGAATTGAAATAGAAGCTGGTGGGCCCTGAGATTTCAGCAAAATAGATGGGGAGAGTGATTTGGGGAGAAATTTTTGATAGAGAATGTAGGATGAAGTATGAAGAATGGTCAAAGAGCATTTGCCCAACACTATTTAGGTCCTAAATACTATTTTCTCCCATAGTCAATTTAAACTCTTGATTAGTGTCTCACCAACCACAACACATCACAATTCATTAGTGGGTTACTACAGAGGTTGTTTGATGTGATAATACCGGAAGCTGAGATGTACTACTGGTCCTTTTACCATCCCCTCTTTTATTGATGACTGGCTTCCCTTTGCACAACTTGGATAAATAGCATCTTGGGTATTGTTAACTGGCACCTGAATCCAGCACAGGACAAGAGTGTATGCTCACACAAATCTTCTTCTACCGCCTTCTCATGAATGCCATATCCTCCCCAGAACCAAGCCCTCCACTGACTGACAAGCCCAGTGGAGAAAGAGCAGAAAACAGGAAAGCCTGTATTACACATTGCCCTGCATTCATCAGCGCGCCCTTCAGAAAGGGGAAATAACAAAGAGTGAATAGTGGGAAGTCATTTTATCTGCTAGAAAAATATGCCCTGTTCCCCACTCAAAAAACAAGTGGTTGTGAAGCAACCGCATTATTTAAAGCTACAAGGCAAACAGGAAGAGGCAAACCAAACACCCAGGCCCTGAGAACTTCCCGCAAATGCTCCCCTCAGCTGGGCTGGTTTGCAGTCGCGCGAAGGGCATGCTGACAGGCTCCAGTGGTTGCTGTGAACAGAGCATTCTTGATGAGAAAGGAAAGGAACGGAAAGTGCCAGTTCCTCTTTAGCAAACTCTTTCAGAGGCAGTTACTCATTCAAAGGAATAATAATGATTTCTGCAACAAACTACGGTCAGTTTAAGCATTACCATCTGAGAAAAGATCCCAGTGCTGAAATAAAAGCTCAGAAGAAGTAGAAATTGGCTAAGAATTAGAAGGCAGAAGAAGGCTGCTGGAAAAAACCTGGAAAATGGTGGTACTTAAAATTTATTGGCAACATGTGACTACACTGGCAGCAGAGCTGTCATCATTGTAGCTTGAAAACTTTCCATGGGTTAAAACTGTCCCCTGTTTTGAAAGACATTATATGAATGGACAGACAATGAGTCGATGATTTTCCCAGGCAAAAGTCCCATATGTACATTTTGAGTAGTCCTAAAGGCTACATTTTGAAATACCTAGAACTGCTTTTCATGAGCACTTGTGAACTAAGTTGTTACTTTGTTTCTTTGCAAAACAACCCCAGGGCTGGGAAGAGAAGAAGGTGAATATTGAGACTACAAAGCAATTTAGACATTTTATTTAATCCCTGTAATTGCCTACTGAATTAAGTGTCAGTGTCATTTTTTGAGCAGGGGTCCTGAAGGCAGAGGAACTGTCCCACCATCACAGACCCACTCAGGGTCAGGACTACTGACCTTAAATCCTCTCCTCATTCTTCTGTGCCATGGAGTGGTATACAAATATGGGACAGTAGAGAGATGATACTTCATGGTGGGATGATTTCTTATTGCAGAGAAACAGAATTTATTTCAGGCCAGAGCAAGCAGTCACATGGGAAATTTCTCCCCTTGGTTCAAGGAAGTTGGAGTCCACTATCTTCTCAGAAACCTTCCTAGAGGTGGAGAACCAAAGACCATCACCTTCTCAACATGGATTACACAGAAAAATGTGCCACTTGGCTGACAGTGATATTAATGTATGTTTTCCCATTTCTCTCGCTCCTCTGACAAGATGTAGTGTCACAGAGAACCAAATTAACACACCAGGAGGCTTTGCCATTAAAGAAATACAAGCTTGCTTTGATTATTGCTGGCAACAGAGCAGAGTGTGCGGTGAAAACAGCAATCCTATTCTCAAAACTAATATTCTTGCAGACAGTGCAGCTCTGTCTCAGAATATCTTGAATTGGGAGATGGGGGTGTAATTTTTCAAATCTAGAGGGACGAAATGATTTCCAGCTAGGTACTTAAAAGTATAGCCAGCCATAGATCGCAATGAACACAGCTGTCAATGTTGCTATAATCATAAAAAAAAAAAAAAAAAAGGAAACGAGAGAGGAAGGAGAAAATCACTAGAAGTATCTCTAGCTATATTTGTATGAACAGAATATGTTATTTGTGAGACTAAGCTAGAAAGACTTTTAAATGAAAGGGTAAAAATAAGATTTATTTATTTAAAAGGAGTTATTAAGTATAATCAGGCAATTTACTGAAAGAGCTTTAAAAGTCTCAGCTTTGTTGTAATTGTTGGTGTTTGCCTTTGCATTCAAATTAAGGTGTTAATGTTTTAGGTTTTGTTTTTTTTTAATGTACCTTGTTTTTTTTTTGTTTGTTTGTTTGTTTGACCGGAAATTGTTGATTATGAAAAAGCAGATCTCATACCAGGAAGCAGCCATCTAGGTTCTAACGCAGGTGTTTTCCTCACTCATTAACATTTGCTGAATTATTTCATCCCTTGGAACCCCAGTTTCCTCATCTGAAAATGGGAAGAACAGTAAATACTGTATTGAGAACCCCACAGGGGACTACACATGTCAGATGAGAGGGTTAATGAGAAAGCATGATGGAAGCCTAAGGCTTGGCTTGCCAGTGCTGCCACTGTCTCAGGAAGCGTGAAGTTATTGAAATCACACTGGTGCCCAGCAAGAGAATTAGTGTGGGGGAGGGAAGGCATGGAAAAAAGCTGTACATCCTCCCAGAAATGGACCATGGGTTTTTGGTTTGCTACTTGAATTAGCAAAATTATTGATGCATCCAAAACCTGATTCACTGTTATACATCCCAATGCTTAAGAAGGCATGAGCGGCATCTACCTCATGGAAAACAAAAAATAAACAATTGGCATAATTGGCTCAATCCATTGTCCCACAAGCCATTGTGATATTCAGATTTTAAATGAATGTTAGGTAATTCCACCTGTCACAAAGCAGTTCAGATCTGAAAAATAATATGAAAGTGTAATCAAAAGCAGAGATCCAAAGGAAGCTCTATGTCGCTGAAATAAAACATTTCAGATTCCTTACAAGGGAAAAAAAAATAAGGGTCACTCTTACAAAAGTGATGAAACAATGGAGAACAATGACTGTGTGAAACTACTATCCAATGCTGGACAGAGGAATGGTAAAAAGAGTTAAGAATTAGTTAATCCTTATCAATTATTAGGAAGAGATGGATGGGAGGAGAATCCAAATCTAAGGGAATCAAGTCCCCAGGACCAGGGTCAGGCAGAAATGGTGGGAGAACATCGACCACATCAAGAGTGTAAATGATTTACATTTGCGTGATTATTCAGACTTTCAAACAAGATCTTGATAATTATTTTTTATTTTACTCTCCCCTACACCCTGTGAATATGTTGGCCCAGGGACATGAGGAAAGAAAGTTTCAAAAAGTTTAAGTAATTTGTCTAAAGTCAGAGGGATATTACAAAGAGAAAATGAAGGAGAAAAAAAAAGTCTATGGCCACAGACTTCAGTTGAGCTCCAAGGAAAAGGGCTTAAATTTAATTATCACATTGCTGAAAAAACATTAATACTTAAAAAATAACTTATGAAAATGATGCTTGAGAGCCCCTAGGAAGGCACAGCTTGGAAGAGGGACCCGCTTGGAAATCCCAGGGACCATACACCAATACCGAGGACTTGTGGGTCAGTGGCAGAGACAATCTGTGGTGAGACTGAAATGATGGTTTAGACTCTTGCAACAGCCTTAAATCTCCAGGAACACCTGGGAGGTTTGATTATTAAAGCCACCCTGCCTCCCTAACTGCTCAGACACACACCCCACGTTCAGGGCAGACAGCACCAACAACACACCCAAACTTGGTGCACTAACTGCACCCCAACAAGAATCAGACCCACATACCATAAAGACAAAGTTGGAGAGAACTGGTTTGAGGGGAATAGGTGGCTCGTGGATGCCACCTGCTGGTTAGTTAGAGAAAGTGTATGCCACCAGCTGTAGATCTGACAAATTCAAGATTAGTCTTTGAATTAGCCTACATATCCTAAAAGAACCCTATAAGTTAAGCAAATACCAAGAGGCCAAAACAACAGAAAATTTTAAAGCCTATGAAGAAACCAGACAATATGGATAACCCAAACCCAAACACCCAAATCAAAAGATCAGAGGAGGTGCAATACTTGGAGCAATTAATCAAAGAACTAAAGACAAACAATGACAGCATGGCACAGGATATAAAGGACATGAAGAAGACCCTAGAAAAGCATAAAGAAGAAATCGCAAGAGTAAATTAAAAAATTGATGATCTTATGAAAATAAAAGAAACTGTTGACCAAATTAAAAAGATTCTGGATACTCATAGTGCAAGACTAGAGGAAGCTAAACAATGAATCAGTGACCTAGAGGACGACAAAATGGAAAATGAAAGAACAAAAGAAAGAATGGGGAAAAAATTGAAAAAATCAAAATGGACCTCAGGGATATGATAAATAAAATAAAATGTCCAAATATAAGATTCATTGATGTCTCAGAAGGGGAAGAGAAGGGTAAAGGTCTAGAAAGAGTATTCAAAGAAATTGTTGGGGAAAACTTCCCAAACCTTCTACACAGCATAAATACACAAAGCATAAATGCCAAGTGAACTCCAAATAGAATAAATCCAAATAAACCCATTCCAAGACATATTCTGATCAGACTGTCGAATACAGAAGAGAAGGAGCAAGTTCTGAAAGCAGCAAGAGAAAAACAATTCACCACGTACAAAGGAAACAACATAAGACTAAGTAGTGACTATGCAGCAGCCACCATGGAGGTGGTTTATTTAAAATTCTGAGAGAGAAAAATTGCCAACCAAGAATTCTTTATCCAGCAAAGCTCTCCTTCAAATTTGAGGGAAAGCTTAAATTTTTCACAGACAAACAAATGCTGAGAGATTTTGCTAATAAAAGACCTGCCCTACTTCAGATAATAAAGGGAGCCCTACCGACACAGAAACAAAGAAAGGAGAGAGAGATATGGAGAAAGGTTCAGTACTAAAGAGACTCAATATTGGTTCATTAAAAGACAATAAGAGAGAGAGGGAAAAAATGTATCTGACAAACATAAACCAAAGGATAGAATGGCTGATTCAAGAAATGCCTTCACAGTAATAACATTGAATGTAAATGGATTAAACTCCCCAATTCAAAGATATAGATTGGCAGAATGGATCAAAAAATATGAACCATCAATATGTTGCATACAAGAGACTCATCTTAGACACAGGGACACAAAGAAATTGAAAGTGAAAGGATGGGAAAAAATATCTCATGCAAGCTACAGCCAAAAGAAAGCAGGAGTAGCAATATTAATCTCAGATAAAATAGACTTTAAATGCAAGGATGTTATTAGAGACAAAGAAGGCCACTACATACTAATAAAAGGGACAATTCAACAGGAAGAAACAACAATCATAAATGTTTATGCACCCAATCATGGTGCCACAAAATACTTGAGACAAACACTGGCAAAACTAAAGAAAGCAATGGATGTTTCCACAATAATTGTGGGAGAGTTCAAAACATCACTCTCTCCTATAGATAGATCAACCAGACAGAAGACCAATAAGGAAATTGAAAACCTAAACAATCTGATAAATGAATTTGATTTAACAGACATATATAGAATATTACATCCCAAATGACCAGGCTGCACATTCTTCTCTAGTGCTCATGGAAATTTCTCCAGAAAAGACCATATTCTGGGACATAAAATGAGCCTCAATAAATTTAAAAAAAATAAAATTATTCAAAGCACATTCTCTGACCACAATGGAATACAATTAGAAGTCAATAACCATAAGAAACTTAGAAAATTCACAAATACCTGGAGGTTAAACAACACACTCCTAAACAACCAGTGGGTTAGAGAAGAAATAGCAAGAGAAATTACTAAATATATAGAAACAAATGAAAATGAGAACACAACATATAAAAATCTATGGGATGCAGCAAAAGTGGTACTGAGGGGAAGGTTTATAGCACTAAATGCATACATCAAAAAGGAAGAAAGAGCTAAAATCACAGAACTAATGGAGCAACTGAAGAAACTAGAAAATGAACAGCAAACCAATCCTAAACCAAGTAGAAGAAAAGAAATAACAAGGATTAAAGCAGAAATAAATAACATAGAGAACAAAAACTCAATAGAATAAATACAACAAGAGTTGGTTCTTTGAGAAGATCAACAAGATTGACAAGCCCCTAGCTAGACTGACAAAATCAAAAAGAGAGAAGACCCATATAAACAAAATAATGAATGAAAAAGGTGACATTACTGCAGATCCCAAAGAAATTTAAAAAATTATAAGAGGTACTATGAACAACTGTATGCCAACAAACTGGATGATGTAGAGGAAATGGACAATTTCCTGGAAACATATGAACAACCTAGACTGACCAGAGTAGAAATAGAAGACTTCAACCAACCAATCACAAGCAAAGAGATCCAATCAGTCATCAAGAAACTTCCCATAAATAAATGCCCAAGGCCAGATGGCTTCACAGGGGAATTCTACTAAACTTTCGAAAAAGAACTGACACCAATCTTACTTAGACTCTTTCAAAACATTGAAGAAAATGGGACACTACCTAACTCACTTTATGAAGCTAACATCAATCTGATACCAAAACCAGGCAAAGATGCTACAAAAAAGGAAAACTACAGGCCAATCTCCCTAATGAATATAGATGCAAAAATTCTCAATGAAATACTTGCAAATTGAATCCAAAGACACATTAAAAAAAAATCATACACCATGACCAAGTGGGGTTCATTCCAGGCATGCAAGGATGGTTCAACATAAGAAAATCAATCAATGCAATACAACACACTAACAAATCAAAAGAGAAAAATCAAATGATCATCTCAATAGATGCTGAAAAATCATTCGACAAAATCTAACATTGATTTTTGATAAAAACACTTCAAAAGGTAGGAATTGAAGGAAACTTCCTCAATATGATAAAGAGCATATATGAAAAACCCACAGCCAGCATAGTACTCAATGGTGAGAGACTGAAAGCCTTCCCTCTAAGATCAGGAATGAGACAAGGATGCCCACTGTCACCACTGTTATTCAACATTGTGCTGGAAGTGCTAGCCAGGGCAATCCGGCAAGACAAAGAAATAAAAGGCATCCAAATTGAAAGGAAGAAGTAAAACTGTCATTATTTGCAGATAATATGATCTTATATCTGGAAAACCCTGAGAAATCAACGATACAGCTACTGGATCTAATAAACAAATTTAGCAAAGTAGCGGGATACAAGATTAACGCACGTAAGTCAGTAATGTTTCTATATGCTAGAATGAAAGAAGTGAAGAGACCCTCAAGAAAATGATACAATTTTCAGTAGCAACTAAAAAATGAAGTACCTAGGAGTAAACTTAACCAAAGATGTAAAAGACCTATACAAAGAAAACTACATAACTCTACTAAAAGAAATAGAAGGGGAACTTAAAAGATGGAAAAATATTCCATGTTCATGGATAGGAAGACTAAGTATCATTAATATGTCAATTCTACCCAAACTTATCTACAGATTCAATACAATCCTAATCAAAATTCCAACAACCTATTTTGCAGACTTGGAAAAGCTAGTTATTAAATTTATTTGGAAAGGAAGTTGCCTCAAATTGATAAAAACACTCTAAAAACGAAAAACAAAGTGGGAGGAATTACACTCCCTGACTTTGAAGCTTAGTATAAACCCTAGCAGTCAAAACAGCATGGTACTGGCACAAAGATAGATACATCAATCAATGGAATTGAATTGAGAATTCGGAGATAGACCCCCAGATCTATGGCCAACTGATCTTTGATAAGACCCCCAAAGCCACTAAACTGGGACATAATAGTCTTTTTAACAAATGGGGCTGGGAGAGTTGGATATCCATATCCAAAAGAATGAAAAAGGACCCCTACCTCATACCCTACAGAAAAATTAACTCAAAGTGGATCAGAGACCTCAGTATAAAAGACAGCACCATAAAACTCCTAGAAGATAACGTAGGGAGACATCTTCAAGACCTTGTATTAGGAGGTCACTTCCTAGACCTTACACCCAAAGGAAAAAATAGATAAATGGGAACTCCTCAAGCTTAGAAGTTTCTGTACCTAAAGGAATTTGTCAAAAAGGTCAAGAGGCAGCCAACTCAATGGGAAAAAAATTTTGGAAACCATGTATCTGACAAAAGACTGACATCTTGCATATATAAAGAAATCCTACAACTCAATGACAATAGTACAGACAGCCCAATTATAAAATGGGCAAAAGATATGAAAAGACAATTCTCTGAAGAGGAAATACAAATGGCCAAGAAACACATGAAAAAATGTTCAGCTTCACTAGCTATTAGAGAGATGAAAATTAAGACAACAATGAAATACCATCTCACACCAACTAGAATGGCTGCCATTAAACAAACAGGAATCTACAAATGCTGGAGGGGATGTGGAGAAATTGGAACTCTTATTCATTGTTGGTGGGACTGTATAATGGTCCAGCCACTCTGGAAGTCGGTCTGGCAGTTCCTTGGAAAACTAGATATAGAGTTACCCTTTGATCCAGCTATTGCACTTCTTGGTATATACCTGGAAGATCTGAAAGCAGTGATGTGAACAGATATCTGCACGCCAATGTTCATAGCAACATTATTCATAATTGCCAAGAGATGGCAACAACCCAAATGTCCTTCAACAGATGAGTGGATAAATATAATGTGGTATGTACACACAATGGAATACTATGCATCAGTAAGGTGGAATGATGTTGTGAAACATGACAACATGGATGAACCTTGAAGACATAATGCTGAGTGAAATAAGCCAGGCACAAAAAGAGAAATATTATATGCTACCACTAATGTGAACATTGCTGGGGGAGAATGCAGGAGTGTTGGGCTTCCCCATCTTGACGGTTACTGATGTGCTCACAGACATTGGGGACTGGTGGTTTGATGGGCTGAGCCCTCAATCATGGGACTTGCCCTTGGGAAGACTGTTGCTGCAAAGGAGAGGCTAGGCCTGCCTATAATTGTGCCTAAGAGCCTCCTCTCGAATGCCTCTTTGTTGCTCAGATGTGGCCCTCTCTCTCTAGCTAAGCCAACTTGGCAGTTGAAATCACTGCCCTCCCCCTCTACGTGGGATCTGACACCCAGGAGTGAAAATACCCCTGGCAACATGGAATATTCCTCCCAGGGAGGAATCTGGACCCAGCATTGTGGGATGTAGAACATCTTCTTGACCAAAAGGGGGATGTGAAATGAAATGAAATAAATTTCAACGACTGAGAGATTCCAAAAGGAGCTGAGAGGACAATCTGGTGGGCACTGTTACACACAATATAGATAAACCTTTTTAGGTTCTAATCAATTGGAATAGCTAGCAGTAAATACCTGCAACTATCAACTTACAACCCAGAACCCTTGAATCTGGAAGATGATTGTGTAAAAATGTAGCTTATGAGGGGTGACAATGTGATTGGGAAAGCCATGTGGATCACACTCCCCTTTGTCCAGTGTATGGATGGATGAGTAGAAAAATGGGGGCAAAAAAAAAAAAAAAAGGCACCTAGTGTTCTTTTTTACTTTAATTGTTATTTTTCACTTTAATTTTTATTCTTATTATTTTTGTGTGTCTGGTAATGAAAATGTTCAAAAATTAATTTTGGTGATGGACGCACAACTATATGGTGGTACTGTGAACAGTGCATGGTATGTGAATATATCTCAATATAATTGAATTATTAAAAAAAAGGAACTGATGCTTTGTTTTGTTTGAAATGTGTTTTTTTTTTTTTTTTTTTTTTTTGATAAAGTTAAAAAGTAAAAGAGAAAATGATGCTACAGCAACTGATTGGTTATGGGCTGTCAAACACCTAAGACTTTCACATGGAGATTTTAGCCATCAAAATGGATTTCTAGGGCCATTTTAGCTGACACCCATTGCCAGGCAAATGATAGAACTGGTACTCATTTTTTATCAATAAAGAAAGGACCAAGTATTTAGCCAAGCTGACCACATACATCCAGACTATTGGGCAAGGGGAACAGGTTTTTCTCCTGAGATGGATTATACATGCTGAGTCCAAAAACAATATCCCTTTAGAAATATTTCTCTCAATATGTTTGTTTCTCAGATTCTCCCCACTCATATAATGGGTTTGAAATCTAACCAGTTCAGAAGTAAAGCTATAGCTTTATTCCTTTATAACTGAAATTAACCTAAATCTCAATTCCCCTTTCCAATAATGACGAAAAACTGAGCAACTTGAGTCAAGCCAGTCTCTTCCAGTTTATACAGTCTTTGAGGAATCACCTCTTTCCCCTTGCAAACACTCTGAAATGGAGCTAAAGTCCCAGTGAGCAGAAGTTTTTAATTTTGATGACGTTTAATGTATCAAATTTCTCCTTTGTGTGTAGTGCTTTCAGTGTCATTTCTATAAAGCCTTTGTCTACCCTAAGGTCATGAAGGTAATATCTGACATTTTCTTTTAAACAACATAGCTTTTATGTTTATATCTATAATGCACCTTGAATTAATTTGGGGTGTGATGTGACATAAGAGGCAATGTTCATTTTATCCCCCATAAGTTTATCCAGTTGTTCTAATACCATTTGTTTTAAAGGGTTTCTAAATTCCTTATGAAATTGTCTGGGCACCTTTGTCAAAATCAATTAACTGTATAGATGCAAGACTCTAGATTATCTATTATCTCTACTGGGTTTCTTTGATCCATATGTCTCTTCTTACATAAATACCACAGTTTTTAATTACCGTAGCTTTGTAGCAAGATATGACATCAGGTAGTTTAAATATCCCAACTTCCTTCTTCTCCAACATGTGTTATGGGCCATTCTAGGTCTTTGTATTCCCATATTTATTTAATAATCAACTTCTCAATTTCTAAGAAATATTTAAAAATAAAAAATCTGTTGGTATTTTGTTGTATCTGTAGATCATTTATGGGAAATATCTACAACATTGACTCTTCCAATCCATGAACATGGCATATCTTTCCGTTAAGCTAGTTCTTCTCTAATTATTCTAAACCATATTTTGTGGGTTTCAGTGGTTATGTCTTGCACATCTTTTACTAAATGTATTCCTAAATATGTATGTAATTATTTATACATTTTATATATTTTATACATATATATTAAACCTTTGAGAGTAATTTGCTGCTATGATGCCACTTTACACCTAAATACTTTATTCAGGGTGTATTTCCAAAAAACAAGCACAAATAAGTAAAGCACTATTATCAAAATCACAAAATTAACAATGATACAATATTATTCAACTTTAGCCAAATTTCCCAATGCTCTCTATAGTAAAATCAAATTATTGATCAAGTGTTTTGTTCAGTTGTTACTTCTCTTTAGTCTCTTTTAATCCAGAACACTGCTAATAGATTTTGCTATATATGTGCTGTCCAATGTGGTAGCCTCTAGCTACATGTAGCTTTCAAACACTTGAAATGTGGTTACTATGACTGAGAAACTTAATTTTAAATTTTATTTAAGTTTAATTAATTTAATTATAATAGCAACATATGACTGGTGGTTACTGTATTTAACCATGCAGTTATCTAGAACAATTCTTCAGTCTTTCTTGACTTTATGATATTTTGATAAATAAGGCCAGTTGTTTCATAGAAGCTTCCTTAATTTAGATTTGCCGGATGTTTCTTCTTGATTAGCTATTAGGTTATACATTTTTGGCAGAAAAACTACAGAAGTGATGTTTTATTCTTCTCAGTATATTATATCTGGAAACCCAAGATGTTAATTTGTTTCATTATTTGTGAAGTTAACTTTGATTACTTAGTTGGGTGGGTTTTGCCTGGTTTCTCCACTGTGAAGAGAATACATTTCCCTTTTAATTAATAAGTCTCTTTGGGAAGACCAAGTAAATATTATTTTACTCAAACTTTCACACATTATTTTAACATTTATTGATTATTCTCACCTGAGTCAACTATTACTATCATTTTAAAAAAACATTTTTTCAGAGTTTGTAATTATCAACTGCTGAAGGATTTGTCCAATACAAGTTATTCCGCCATTACCAGAACTGCAATCCTGTATTATCATTTTAAGCATGGATTCTCTTGGCCTACAATGATTCTTGGAGAGCAGACAAATAGAATAGTTTAAATGTGAACCATATATAGGAATATAAAAAAGGAATATACTTTTAACAGAAGTTAAAAATTAAGTTGGTAGTGATATTAAGATAAGAAAAAGAATTTTCTTTTACCATAATACGTTTTTGTCATTATTGTTTTTAGTCACTCTACATTGAGTACTCCCTATGCACTTGCCATTATGGTTTATAATTGTTTTATATATGATTTTCTTATTTAATACTTATAATTACCCAGTAAAGTACATGGTCTTATAACTGTTTACTGATGAGGAATCCAAGGCTGAGAGATGTAAGTAATATCTTGTGTCATACAACTAAGTGATGGAATCAGGATGTAGAACTTAGGACTTTCTGACTCCAAAAACTGTGAATATGTCGTTCCTGGTTTCATTGGGATTTCTCCAGTTTTTTCTAATACTTCCAATTTCTTCTAATACTTAAGAATATAAGAACCCGTGTTACGTTCTCAAGGTATCATGTTAGTTGGTTCTGGGTCATCAAGCCAGTAGCTACACTGGCATTCCATCTATGTGGACAGACTGTTGTAAGTTAGATGGTGAGTCCTATTATGATAAATGGAAGCCACAGGGAGAGAGACATCTGAAGCCAAGGACCAGAAAAGAGAAGGATTTGAGATATCCATAAAATTCCAGTTCTTTCAAACAGACTCTTCTCTTGAAGGGTGAGTTTCTCAGAACATCATTATAAGATCCTGGCTTCTCTCTTAGGCTAGGTCATGCATGTCAGAGAGCACTTGACTATTTTCTACCCCAGTCACTCCTCAGATATTTGCTTCTATAATTAGTACAAGGCATTGATGCTGGCCTAAATTATTAAAATGATTGAAGATAGGGAAAATATATTTCCCCTAGATTTCGAAAGGACTTACCCAATCACTAATTTTATTCAAGGAACAATTTGTAAGGCTGTAAATATTTTCAGTTATAGACCTTACCACTAAGTAGCTTTCAGTCCAATGGAGATGATACATAAGATACATAAACATGGAATGTTCACTGGTATTAAAGAACCCAAGTTAACAAGAGAGTAGTTAGCATCTCCAGTATATAGTAAGTCAAATGTATTATGCATGAACCGAGGGCTAGGTGAGGAGGGAACAGGTACATTTTGGCCAGTAGTGGTCTGGGAGGGCTTCACAATAGAAATGGCATCACAAAGTTAAACAATTCATCATTAGCAATTTCTCAATAGGTGAGGTCTAGCCTATCCATGAGGTGTAACCCATCCATACTCCTGAATGGTGAGCTGCCATTTACTCTTTCTTTTCCAGTCAAGAAAGCACAGAGTCCAGAAAATATGAATGCTGTTTTTATAGGTGTAACTTGAAATATGGTCTATTGTATTATTAAGGAAGATCATCCATACATAAACCTCACATTTCATCATGTGTCTCAACATTTTGTTTGAGAACGCCTGACGTAATGACCTCTAACATCTCTTCCACTTTAAACATTCCAAAGTCTTTAATCAAACACTATTAAATGACTGCTATATGGACATGCCATGTGAAGCAGTTTATGTAGAGAATAATTGAGACACATTTTGCTCTTGCCTTTTCAGAATTGAATATTTATTAGCTCATGAAGGCATCTGGAAGTAGAAGCATTTCTTAGTAGCAAAATGAAAACTAAGAAATCAGTCTCAAGAGAGACAGCAAAAAGATTACAGGAATACCTCAAAGATATTGCAGGTTCGATATAAGACTACCAAAATAAAGCAATTATCCCAATAAAGTGAGTCTTGTGAAATTTTTGGGTTCCCAATGCATATTTGTTATGTCTACACTTTACTGTAGTCTATTAAGTGTGCAGTAGCATTATGTCTAATAAAAAAGGATACATACCTTAATTAAAAATACTTTATTGCTAAAAAAATGCTAACCATCATCTGAGTCTTCACTAAGTTGTAATCTTTTTGCTGGTGGAGGATCTTGCCTCGATGTTGATGGCTGCTGATTGATCAGGATGGTGGTTGCTTAAGATAGGGGTGGCTGTGACAATTTCTTAAAATAAGACAACAGTAAAGTTTGCCACATTGATTGACTCTTCCTTTCACAAAAGATTTCTCTGTAGCATGCAATGCTGTTTGAGGGCATTTTATCCTCTGTAGAACCTCTTTTAAAATTGGAGTCAGTACTCTCAAACCCCACTGCTGCTTTATCAAATAAGTTTACGTAATATTCTAGGTTCTTTGTTGCCATTTCAACAATGTTCACTGCATCTTTACCAGTAGTAGATTCTGTCTCAAGAAACCACTTTATTTGCCCATCCAAGAGAAGCAACTCATTTTTTAAACTTTGGTCATGAGATTACAGTAATTCAGTCACATCTTCAAGCTCTACTTCTAATTCTAGTTCTCTTGCTATTTCTACCACATCCACAGTTACACCCTCCACTGAAGTCTTGAACCCATCAAAGTCATCCATGAGGATCAGAATCAAAATCCTGTCAATGCTGACATTTTGACCCCCTCCCATGTATCAAGAATGTTCTTAAACACACCTAGAATGGTGAACCTTTCTGAAGGCTTTCAATTTACTTTGCCAAGATCCTTCAGAGGAATCACTATCTGTGGCAGCTATAGCCTTATAAAATGTATTTTTTAAATAATAAGACTTAAAAGTCCAAATTACTCCCTGATCCATGGGCTGCAGAATGGATGGTATGTTAGCAGGCATGAAAACATTAATCTCATTGTACATTTCCATCAGAGCTCTTGGGTGACCAGGTACATTGACAGGGAGCAATAATATTTTGAAAGGAATGTTTATCTGAGCAGTAGGTCCCAAGAGTGAACTTAAAATATTCAGTAAACCATGTTGTAAACAGATATGCTGTCATCTAGGCTTTGTTGCTCCATTTATTAAGCATGGGTAAAGTAGATTTAGCACTATTCTTAAGGGCCCTAGGATCTTCAAGATGGTAAATGACCATTGGCTTCAACTTAAAGTCACCGGATGTGTTAGCCCCTAATGAGAGTCAGCCTTTCTTTTAAACTTTGAAGCCAGGTATATTGACTTCTCCTCTCTAGCTATGAAAGTCCTAGATGACATCTTCTTTCAATAGAAGTCTGTTTTATCTACATTGAAAATCTGTTGTTTAGTGTATCTACCTTCATCAGTTATCTTAGCTAGATCTTCTGGATAACTTGCTGCAGCTTCCACTTCAGCACTTGCTGCTTCACCTTGCACTTTTATGTTATGGAAATGGCTTCTTTCCTTAAACCTCATGAACTGACTTCTGCTACCTTCAAGTTTTTCTGCCACAGCTTCCTCACTTCTCTCAGCCTTCACAGAATTGAAGAGTTAGAGCCTTGCTCTGGATTAGGCTTTAGCTTTATGGAACATTGTGGCTGGTTTGATCTTCTATCCAGACCACTAAAACTTTCTCCAAATCAGAAATAAGGCTATTTCACTTTCTTATCATTTGTGTGTTCACTGGAGTAGCACTTTTAATTTCCTTTAAGTTGCATTCACAACTTGGCTAGCTGTTGGTTACATGAGGCTTAGCTTTTATCCTATCAGTTTCTGACACGCCTTCCTCACTAAGCTTAATGATTTCTGGCTGTTGATTTAAAGTGAGAGACTAGTGATTCTTCTGTTCTATTCACTTGAACACTTAGAGGCCATTGTAGGGTTTTTAATTGGACTAATTTCGATAGTGTGTTTTCTCAGGGAATAGGGAGGCCCAGGTGGAGGGACAGAGACAGGGGAATGGCAGGTTGGTGGAGCACTCAGCACATACACATTGATTGATTAAGTTCATCATCTTATATGAATAAAAAACCAATTTCAATAGTAACATCATAGATCACTGATCACAGATCACCATGACATAGGATACTAATGAAAAAGTTTGAAATATTGAGAGAATGACCAAAATGTGATGCAGAAACACAAAGTGAGCACACGCTGTTGGAAAAATGACACCAATAGACTTGCTTGATGCAGGGTTGCCACAAACCCACAATTTGTAAAAAATGTGATATCTGGAAAGTGCAATAAAGCAAAGTGCAATAAAATGAGGTATGCCTATATGTCAGAATCCTGGAAGTTATCCTTGATTTAGGAGACATGTAGAGTTACAATCATAGCTAAGTGAAAAGAAGGACACCAGACTAAGTTCAGACTCTGGATCCAGAGCGATATAGTTGGTAAGGGAAAAGAACCATGTGGTATATAATCCCCAAAATGCTATATTCAACCCAACTTCTGACTACACAATTCTGTAACCATAAATATTGTTAAATTCTTATTGATGAAGAAAATCATTATATTAAGGAAATAGGACTAATGAAATGTAATCAGAAGTCAACTTACCTTTTCCTCTCTGCTGCACCTCTCCACTGCCACCCTCTCTTTAAATCTGGCTGAGGACAAGGGACTTTACTGATCTTTCATATATTATACGAATTATTTATTAGTCTCTTCTAGCAGCACAAAATTGTCTTGATTTAGTAATTAGAATGAATAATCCCAGAAAGTAATAAAATTCCAAACTGGCTTTAAAAGTAAAGCCTCTCCTCCCCATATCAGACTCTGCCTCTGACGAGAAACCTGCAGTTGGAGAAGCAGATGTGGTCACTTCTTAAGCTTTCCAAGTGGTCTCTGTAAATCCTTTCTCACTTGGCTCAAAGTAAGCGACAGGAACAGCAACAACTGTCATTTTCTGAGACTAATTCCTGAGCCTTCCCAATTATTCCTGGAATTTTTTTATCCAATATCCTTCCAATAAACTCCTTTTCTGCATAATTCACTCAAGCTTTGTCTCTGTTGTTTGCAACCATGGACCCTGACTAGTAAGTGTATCTCTATTCCTTATCCTCTTTTGTTGGACTAATCACTTAATTGTTGAATGAATTGAATTGAAAGGTCCACTGCCAGATTCTGAAAAGCTTTGAGCTTTAAGATGAATCTTTTGTATTTATTTTTCATGTAATGGGCATTATGGAAAAAAATTTTTTTTGCTTTCAATACTCTTTATATCTTACAGTCTCATCTATTTATGGCTTTGGCAAACATCTCCATAAAAAATGATGCTACAATCTCTAACTCTAGTTTACATTCTCCCCATAAGTTTTAAATTCACATTTTCAACTGTTTGAGGCGTATTTTCATCTGGTGGACTGGCAGCACTTCTGATATATCATTTGAAATGTAAATATTTTATCTTATACCACAGATCAGCTTTTTTACTCAACTTTCCTATTTTTTCTTAATATTATGACACTTTTGTCTGTGACACAGGTTCAAAGACTTGGAGTCACCTTTGCCTCTTTTTTCTGTGTTTCTCTTCATGACTCATCACCAAGACCAACAAACTATAGTTCAGGAACTTATCACTGAACACCTGAATTGGGCTATTAGTACCCTTGACTTTCCAATTCTTATTACACTTTGCTGGGGATTAATCGCTCTAAGGTAACTTGGGAAGATTCCACAGTGATAAGGTAGGAGAAAAAATACCTAGAGAAAAAGACTATGCTGATATTATAGCTCTGTTGAGAAGAACCAGGAAAGACCATGAGAAGTGATGACTCGAAATTCATAGATAAGCTCAAGAATGAGGTTTCGGTATAGCGTAAGTGGATATGAAAAGGTAAGGGGTCCCAGGGGAGTGGTGTTAAAGTCAGGGATGGAAATGCAGACGATTTGTTAAGAATAAAAAGAGAAGGCAATAATGCAGAGGAGTAACAGGAGTGGGGAGAATCTGTACATATGTAGTGACTATAACATGGGCATGGGGGAGAGTCTGCCTGGCCTTCAAATCCCAGCACTATCGTACTCCCCGAGCTACCTGATCAGTACATAGAGATTCAGTTTCTTTATCTTTGAAATGAAGATAACAGTACCTACCTCAAGGGTTATTATGAGGATCAATGACTTTGTACATATAATGCACTTCCAACCAGGCCAGTAAGAAAGTAAAGTACCTAATAAATGTTAGTTCTAAATAGTAATTTCTCTCTTTTTTTGCATTATGAAAGACAAAAACATGTTTCAAGAGAGATAAATAAGAAAGCAGGATTAAAAATGAAAGAGAGAAGAAAAGTTTGGCAGAACTAGATCTGTGTGGCAGGGAGAAGAAAATATAACAGCCCAGATTGGCAGCCCAGTTTGGCCTTTCAAATGGAGATGGTGCTTCTATAGAAGGGAAAGAAAATCAGCCAAGAGAATATATTCATAATTCTGGGATGAAGAGAAGGATGTGATGAACGGTTGTATTGGACAGTCCATATATGCTCCGAACGGGTAGAGAGAGTGGGTGACTGTCCAAGGGATGCTGCACAAATATAAGGATTTTTGCAATCTTCACTAGGATTCTGAGCAAGTAAATTGGTTTCAGTCCACAAAAAAAGAAATTTAGCTGGTGATCTCACTCTTGGACCACCCGTCTTTTCAACATTTAGGTCCTCTTCAATCCATGAGAGTTAAGCAATAGACAGGCCAACACACCAGGCCCAGAAAATAAGCTGTCATGATTTGACACTTGCCTCTTTTCTGTCAAATGTGTAGTGTGCAATGTGTTGCTAACAGAGGGAGATTATAGGGGTGCGTTCTGGACACACATTTACATGGCTTACTTTCTAGAGGAAGCCTCATAAATTTTTTTGTTTAAAACCTATGAGACTTCCCCCAATGTGGTTTGGAAACATTTATGCATCACATATAGGTATGTAAATTGGAGAATTACATCACATTGCACACAGATGTACACTTCGCCTGTTCTGGGGCTGTCTCTGAACTCACCCTTCCCACCAGGGAATGCTGCCAAGGAAATTCTGAGAAGCAGGCAGGCCATGAGCCTTAAAAAGAGGAGTGCTATTCCCCCTGGTTCTTTCCTAGCTCACAGGTGAGGCTCAAGGCATATGTAGGTCCTGTGATCAATTCAGTTCCAAATGCCAGTGTCCTAGAGCCAAGCCCCATCACCCACTCATTTGTAGAGAGTGGCTACTGAAATGGAGGTATCAATCAATGGAAATAAGAGAATATTAAAAACAATACCCTATAAGTGAGAAAACTGATAACATTTACAGAGCTATGGCATCTATCCAACTCATCTTCTCTAACTACATAATATAGCTAGTCAGGAATGATAGACATCATAAGCCACATTATATAAATAACTGAGGCACAGGGAAACTTAAAGTCCCCCTGTGATTCCCGACATGCATTATGATAATGTCCATGAACTGAGTTCAGTTTCTACTTCTGCAAAGCATAGCTAAGCAGAAAAATTCATAACCTTTATAACTATGCAGTGAGAGATTGTAACCTAATTGTATTCTCAACATCTAACCCAATATCTGGCATGGAATACTCACTCAGTTAACTATCAAATCTCTATATCTATCAAAACCAAACAGAATGGTGTACTCTATTATCCGTTTCTTTGAGATATTCTTGTTATTCTCACCTCTGCCAAAATGAACAGACTTGGTTTCACTGCATTAAATAAGCCCAAGAGCTACCAAGAGAAATATTGATCCAACAGTAATAATAGACAACTTTATTTCAAAAATTTATTCATTCCCTGCCTAAGTCTACAGCTATTTCTCTAAGGATGGGTAAAATACACAGAATATATTCCCCTTTAAAGATTTCCCCAAGACTAGGAATCATGTCATCTACGTCTTTCTGTATCCTCAAGCATTGCACAAACTTCTGCAAATATTTGGGACAAAATAATTTGCAGCTGACTTTATTTAGAGTGCTAAACTGTTCTTTTAATGATGCACAACTCAACCAAACCATGAAACCATAAATAATTTATAGGCAGAGACAGTGTCCATGGTTTTGTGCTAGGTGCTGTAGGGTATACAAGATTTTTAGATTATTTTCTCTCAGTGTGCTTACGTGTTGAAGAAATAATGTTTACACATATAAAGAATGGAAATAAGTACAGGTATGGCTTATAAGAGTTATAGGAGAGGAGGCGGGGCAAGATGGCAGACTGGTGAGCTGTATGTTTTAGTTACTCCTCCAGGAAAGTAGGTAGAAAGCCAGGAACTGCGTGGACTGGACACCACAGAGCAATCTGACTTTGGGCATACTTCATACAACACTCATGAAAACGTGGAACTGCTGAGATCAGAGAAATCTGTAAGTTTTTGTGGCCAGGGGACCCGCACCCCTCCCTGCCAGGCTCAGTCCCGTGGGAGGAGGGGCTGTCAGCTCCGGGAAGGAGAAGGGAGAACTGCAGTGGCAGCCCTTATCAGAAACTCATTCTACTAATCCAAACTCCAACCATAGATAGACTGAGACCAGACACCAGAGAATCTGAGAGCAGCCAGCCCAGCAGAGAGGAGACAGGCATAGAAAAAAACAACATGAAAAACTCCAAAACAAAAGCGGAGGATTTTTGGAGTTATGGTGAACATAGAAAGGGGAAGGGCAGAGCTCAGGCCCTGAGGCTCATATGCAAATCCCGAAGAAAAGCTGATCTCTCTGCCCTGTGGACCTTTCCTTAATGGCCCTAATTGCTTTGTCTCTTAGCATTTCAATAACCCATTAGATCTCTGAGGAGGGCCCCCCCTTTTTTTTTAACACTTTTTTTGTTTTCTAAAACAATTACTCTAAGAAGCCCAATATAGAAAGCTTCAAAGACTTGCAATTTGGGCAAGTCAAGTCAAGAGCAGAACTAAGAGAGCTCTGAGACAAAAGGCAATAATCCAGTGGCTGAGAAAATTCACTAAACACCACAACTTCCCAAGAAAAAGGGGGTGTCCACTCACAGCCATCATCCTGGTGGACAGGAAACACTCCTGCCCATCACCAGCCCCATAGCCCAGAGCTGCCCCAGACAACCCAGTGTGACGGAAGTGCTTCAAATAACAGGCACACACCACAAAACTGGGCATGGATATTAACCTTCCCTGCAACCTCAGCTGATTGTCCCAGAGTTGGGAAGGTGGAGCAGTGTGAATTAACAAAGCCCCATTCAGCCATCCTTTCAGCAGATTGGGAGCCTCCCTACACAGCCCAGCAGCCCAGAACTGCCCTGGGGGGATGGTACTCACCTGTGACATAGCACAGTCATCCCTCAACAGAGGACCAGGGGGTGCACAGCCTGGAAGAGGAGCCCACTTGCAAGTCTCAGGAGCTGTACGCCAATACCAAGGACTTGTGGGTCAATGGCAGAGACAAACTGTGGCAGGACTGAACTGAAGGATTAGACTATTGCAGCAGCTTTAAAACTCCAGGATCACCAGGGAGATTTGATTGTTAGAGCCACCCCCCCCCCGACTGCGCAGAAACACGCCCCATATACAGGGTGGGCAACACCAACTACACACACAAGCTTGGTACACCAATTGGACCCCACAAGACTCAACCCCCCACTCACCACAAAGGCTAAGCAGGGAAGAACTGGCTTGTGGAGAACAGGTGGCTTGTGGACGCCACCTGCTGGTTAGTTAGAGAAAGTGTACTCCATGAAGCTGTAGATCTGATAAATTAGAGATAAGGACTTCAATTGGTCTACAAATCCTAAAAGAACCCTATCAAGTTCAGCAAATGCCAAGAGGCCAAAAACAGCAGAAAATTATAAAGCATATGAAAGAAACAGACGATATGGATAACCCAAGCCCAAGCACCCAAATCAAAAGACCAGAAGAGACACAGCACCTAGAGCAGCTACTCAAAGAACTAAAGATGAACAATGAAACCATAGTACGGGATACAAAGGATATCAAGAAGACCCTAGAAGAGCATAAAGAAGACATTGCAAGACTAAATAAAAAAATAGATGATATTATGGAAATTAAAGAAACTGTTGACCAAATTAAAAAGATTCTGGACACTTATAGTACAAGACTAGAGGAAGTTGAAGAACGAATCAGTGACCTGGAAGATGACAGAATGGAAAATGAAAGCATAAAAGAAAGAATGGGGAAAAAAATTGAAAAAATCGAAACGGACCTCAGGGATATGATAGATAATATAAAACGTCCGAATATAAGACTCATTGGTGTTCCAGAAGGGGCAGAAAAGGGTAAAGGTCTAGGAAGAGTATTCAAAGAAATTGTTGGGGAAAACTTCCCAAATCTACTAAACAACATAAATACAAAAACCATAAATGCTCAGCGAACTCCAAATAGAATAAATCCAAATAAACCCACTCCGAGACATATTCTGATCACACTGTCAAATACAGAAGAGAAGGAGCAAGTTCTGAAAGCAGCAAGAGAAAAGCAATTCACCACATACAAAGGAAACAGCATAAGACTAAGTAGTGACTACTCAGCAGCCACCATGGAGGTGAGAAGTTAGTGGCACAATATATTTAAAATTCTGAGTGAGAAAAATTTCCAACCAAGAATACTTTATCCAGCAAAGCTCTCCTTCAAATTTGAGGTTCAGTACTAAAAGGTTCAGTACTAAAGAGATTCGGTATGGGTACAATAAAGGATATTAATAGAGAGGGGGAAAAATATGACAAACATAAACCAAAGGATAAGATGGCTGATTCAAGAAATGCCTTCATGGTTATAACGTTGAATGTAAATGGATTAAACTCCCCAATTAAAAGATATAGATTTGCAGAATGGATCAAAAAAAAATGAACCATCAATATGTTGCATACAAGAGACTCATCTTAGACACAGGGACACAAAGAAATTGAAAGTGAAAGGATGGAAAAAAATATTTCATGCAAGCTACAGCCAAAAGAAAGCAGGTGTAGCAATATTAATCTCAGATAAAATAGACTTGAAATGCAGGGATGTTTTGAGAGACAAAGAAGGCCACTACATACTAACAAAAGGGGCAATTCAACAAGAAGAAATAACAATCATAAATGTCTATGCACCCAATCAAGGTGCCACAAAATACATGAGACAAACACTGGCAAAACTAAAGGAAGCAATTGATGTTTCCACAATAATTGTGGGAGACTTCAACACATCACTCTCTCCTATAGATAGATCAACCAGACAGAAGACCAATAAGGAAATTGAAAATCTAAACAATCTGATAAATGAATTAGATTTAACAGACATATACAGGACATTACATCCCAAAACACCAGGATACAAATACTTTGCTAGTGCTCACAGAACTTTCTCCAGAATAGATCATATGCTGGGACATAAAACAAGGCTCAATAAATTTAAAAAGATACAAATTATTCAAACCACATTCTCTGACCACAATGGAATACAATTAGAAGTCAATAACCATCAGAGACTTAGAAAATTCACAAATACCTGGATGTTAAACAACGCACTCCTAAACAATCAGTGGGTTAAAGAAGAAATAGCAAGAGAAATTGCTAAATATGTAGAGACGAATGAAAATGAGAACACAACATACCAAAACCTATGGGATGCAGCAAAAGCGGTACTGAGGGGCAATTTATAGCATTAAATGCATATATTAAAAAGGAAGAAAGAGCTAAAATCACAGAATTAATGGAGCAACTGAAGAAACTAGAAAATGAACAGCAAAGCAATCCTAAACCAAGTAGAAGAAAAGAAATAACAAGGATTAAAGCAGAAATAAATGACATAGAGAACAAAAAAACAATAGAGAGGATAAATATCACCAAAAGTTGGTTCTTTGAGAAGATCAACAAGATTGACAAGCCCCTAGCTACACTGACAAAATCAAAAAGAGAGAAGACCCATATAAACAAAATAATGAATGAAAAAGGTAACATAACTGCAAATCCTGAAGAAATTTAAAAAATTGTAAGAGGATACTATGAACAACTGTATGGCAACAAACTGGATAATGTAGAGGAAATGGACAATTTCCTGGAAACATATGAACAACCTAGACTGACCAGAGAAGAAATAGAAGACTTCAACCAACCAATCACAAGCAAAGAGATCCAATCAGTCATCAAAAATCTTCCCACAAATAAATGCCCAGGGCCAGATGGCTTCACAGGGGAATTCTACCAAACTTTCCAGAAAGAACTGACACCAATCTTACTCAAACTCTTTCAAAACATTGAAGAAAATGGAACACTACCTAACTCACTTTATGAAGCTAACATCAATCTAATACCAAAACCAGGCAAAGATGCTACAAAAAAGGAAAACTACCGGCCAATCTCCCTAATGAATATAGATGCAAAAATTCTCAATGAAATACTTGCAAATTGAATCCAAAGACACATTAAAAAAAAATCATACACCATGACCAAGTGGGGTTCATTCCAGGCATGCAAGGATGGTTCAACATAAGAAAATCAATCAATGCAATACAACACACTAACAAATCAAAAGAGAAAGATCAAATGATCATCTCAATAGATGCTGAAAAATCATTCGACAAAATCCAACATTGATTTTTGATAAAAACACTTCAAAAGGTAGGAATTGAAGGAAACTTCCTCAATATGATAAAGAGCACATATGAAAAACCTACAGCCAGCATAGTACTCAATGGTGAGAGACTGAAAGCCTTCCCTCTAAGATCAGGAATGAGACAAGGATGCCCGCTGTCACCACTGTTATTCAACATTGTGCTGGAAGTGCTAACCAGGGCAATCCGGCAAGACAAAGAAATAAAAGGCATCCAAATTGGAAAAGAAGAAGTAAAACTGTCATTGTTTGCAGATGATATGATCTTATATCTAGAAAACCCTGAGAAATCGACGATACAGCTACTAGAGCTAATAAACAAATTTAGCAAAGTAGCGGGATACAAGATTAACGCACGTAAGTCAGTAATGTTTCTATATGCTAGAAATGAATAAACTGAAGAGACACTCAAGAAAAAGATACCATTTTCAATAGCAACCAAAAAAATCAAGTACCTAGGAATAAACTTAACCAAAGATGTAAAAGACCTATACAAAGAAAACTACGTAACTCTACTAAAAGAAATAGAAGGGGACCTTAAAAGGTGGAAAAATATTCCATGTTCATGGATAGGAAGGCTAAATGTCATTAAGATGTCAATTCTACCCAAACTCATCTACAGATTCAATGCAATCCCAATCAAAATTCCAACAACCTACTTTTCAGACTTGGAAAAGCTAGTTATCAAATTTATTTGGAAAGGGAAGATGCCTCGAATTGCTAAAGACACTCTAAAAAAGAAAAATGAAGTGGGAGGACTTACACTTCCTGACTTTGAAGCTTATTATAAAGCCACAGTTGTCAAAACAGCATGGTACTGGCACAAAGATAGACATATAGATCAATGGAATTGAATTGAGCATTCAGAGATAGACCCTCAGATCTATGGCCGACTGATCTTTGATAAGGCCCCCAAAGTCACTGAACTGAGTCATAATGGTCTTTTCAACAAATGGGGCTGGGAGAGTTGGATATCCATATCCAAAAGAATAAAAGAGGACCCCTACCTCACACCCTACACAAAAATTAACTCAAAATGGACGAAAGATCTCAATATAAAAGAAAGTACCATAAAACTCCTAGAAGATAATGTAGGAAAACATCTTCAAGACCTTGTGTTAGGCGGCCACTTCCTAGACTTTACACCCAAAGCACAAGCAACAAAAGAAAAAATAGATAAATGGGAACTCCTCAAGCTTAGAAGTTTCTGCACCTCAAAGGAATTTCTCAAAAAGGTAAGCCAACTCAATGGGAAGGCAGCCAACACAATGGGAAAAAATTTTTGGAAACCATATATCTGACAAAAGACTGATATCTTGCATATATAAAGAAATCCTACAACTCAATGAGAATAGTACAGACAGCACAATTATAAAATGGGCAAAAGATATGAAAAGACAGTTCTCTGAAGAGGAAATACAAATGGCCAAGAAACACATGAAAAAATGTTCAGCTTCACTAGCTATTAGAGAGATGCAAATTAAGACCACAATGAGATACCATCTAACACCAATTAGAATGGCTGCTATTAAACAAACAGGAAACTACAAATGCTGGAGGGGATGTGGAGAAATTGGAACTCTTATTCATTGTTGGTGGGACTGTATAATGGTTCAGCCACTCTGGAAGTCAGTCTGGCAGTTCCTTAGAAAACTAGATATAGAGTTACTGTTCGATCCAGAGATTGCACTTCTCGGTATATACCCGGAAGATCGGAAAGCAGTGACACGAACAGATATCTGCACGCCAATGTTCATAGCAGCATTATTCACAATTGCCAAGAGATGGAAACAACCCAAATGTCCTTCAACAGATGAGTGGATAAAGAAAATGTGGCATATACATACAATGGAATACTACACGGCAGTAAGAAGGAACGATCTCGTGAAACATATGACAACATGGATGAACCTTGAAGACATAATGCTGAGCGAAATAAGCCAGGCACAAAAAGAGAAATATTATATGCTACCACTAATGTGAACTTTGAAAAATGTAAAACAAATGGTTTATAATGTAGAATGTAGGGGAGCTAGCAATAGAGAGCAATTAAGGAAGGGGGAGCAATAATCCAAGAAGAACAGATAAGCTATTTAACGTTCTGGGGATGCCCAGGAATGACTATGGTCTGTTAATTTCTGATGGATATAGTAGGAACAAGTTCACAGAAATGTTGCTATATTAGGTAACTTTCTTGGGGTAAAGTAGGAACAGGTTGGAAGTAAAGCAGTTATCTTAGGTTAGCTGTCTTTTTCTTACTCCCTTGTTATGGTCTCTTTGAAATGTTCTTTTATTGTATGTTTTTTTTTTTAATTTTTTTTTTCATACAGTTGATTTAAAAAAGAAAGGAAAGTTAAAAAAAAAAAAAGAAGAAAAACAAGGAAAAAAATATGTAGTGCCCCCTTGAGGAGCCTGTGGAGAATGCAGGGGTATGGGCCTACCCCACCTCGATGGTTGCTAACATGACCACAGACATAGGGGACTGGTGGTTTGATGGGTTGAGCCCTCTACCATAGGTTTTACCCTTGGGAAGACGTTTGCTGCAAAGGAGAGGCTAGGCCTCCCTATAATTGTGCCTAAGAGCCTCCTCCTGAATGCCTCTTTGTTGCTCAGATGTGGCCCTCTCTCTCTAGCTAAGCCAACTTGAAAGGTGAAATCACTGCCCTCCCCCCTACGTGGGATCAGACACCCAGGGGAGTGAATCTCCCTGGCAACGTGTAATATGACTCCCGGGGAGGAATGTAGACCTGGCATTGTGGGACGGAGAACATCTTCTTGACCAAAAAGGGGATGTGAAAGGAAATGAAATAAGCTTCAGTGGCAGAGAGATTCCAAAAGGAGCTGAGAGGTCACTCTGGTGGGCACTCTTATGCACAATATAGACAACCCTTTTTAGGTTCTAAAGAATTGGGGTAGCTGGTGGAGGATACCTGAAACTATCAAACTACAACCCAGAAACCATGAATCTCGAAGACAATTGTATAAAAATGTAGCTTATGAGGGGTGACAATGGGATTGGGAAAGCCATAAGGACCACACTCTACTTTGTCTAGTTTATGGATGGATGAGTAGAAAAATAGGGGAAGGAAACAAACAGACAAAGGTACCCAGTGTTCTTTCTTACTTCAATTGCTCTTTTTCACTTTAATTATTATTCTTGTTATTTTTGTGTGTGTTCTAATGAAGGTGTCAGGGATTGATTTAGGTGATGAATGTACAACTATGTAATGGTACTGTGAACAATTGAATGTACAATTTGTTTTGTATGACTGCATGGTATGTGAATATATCTCAATAAAATGAAGATTAAAAAAAAAAAAAAGAGTTATAGGAGTTTAAGAAAAGAGAATCACATGCTACAGTGGTCAGGGCTTCTTTGAAAAGGAGAAAAGAACCTGAACTACAAGAATGCTACATCAAGGCCATTGCCTTCCATCCACATCCCTTATCAGCCATGTTCTGGTGGTCTATGTGTCCTGAGGGAGGTGAGCGCCTGGCCTTACTTGGTGGCAGATGGAATTGTTTTGCAAAATTTAACTCTACCTCCAGATTTCTTCCTTGGTGGTTTGTTTTTGGGTTCGTTTGCATTCTGGATGTATAGAAGTCCTCCAAAAACAGCCCAGTCCAATAATCAGAAGATATGAGAGAAAAAGAAGAATTAGGCAGGTTTGATTCTTAACAGGACCCAAACCTGTCAACGTGAGGGTGACCACAAAAAGTAATTAAGGAGCCCCTAATGACACAACATACAAGCAAACCCCATCATACACTCACAGGGAAGCTCTACAAACCCATGTTCTCCTTCAGACACACATTCGAACTCCTACCCTCAAACCAAGGCATGCATATCAATGCTCCAAAATCAGCTTAATACTTCTACTGTCATGGGAAGTGGTGAACAATAATATCTATTAAAAAGCTAATGTTCCTCATTAGAAAATCTCTTTTCTCACCTTGGCCTGATTTAAGTTTCCTTTTCCCCAGATCATTGAGGTCTTCCATACAAAGCTATTTTCCAAACTGCTTGTGGCATCAAACTTTTTTCTCTCTCTCATCCTTCCTACTCCTTCCTATTGGCAGTTGATTAACTCGAAGTTAGAAAGGACTATTTTGGTGCCTAAATTGGAATTACTTATAACAAATGCAACCACACTTCAGATATTGAAAATTCATCTGTAATTATCACATTAAAAATAATTATTTGCAAATTAAGCAGGAACAAAAGTAATTATTGAGAAGGCTTAATTTGTCAGTGGTCTAAGGTATCTAGAGAAAATACACATACATGCATTTGAGGCTGTTCACAGTCTACCCCCTCTTGGTTCTCCTGGCTTTCTCTGTCCTGAAAGTTTAAAATATATGCTCAGTCCTCCACTTTACCCTAAAGCTGAAAGACAGAAGGAAATCCATTGCTAGGAGCATCCTTCATCACACACACATACACACACACACACACACACACACACACACACATACACAACCAGCTCATTTTCCAAAGGCCAACGCAAAAGCATATTATATGTCTTCAGTTCCATGGCCCGAAGGTACCTGACTGGAACTGGGAGCCTATCCAGTCCAGACGGAAGGAAAATATTACCCTTCTATTTAACAAGGCACTCCTGAAGGATTAATCATTAAGTAAATAGCAACAAGACAGGAGATTTGTAGGAGGGACAGAGACCCCACCCATGTTCTCAGTTTTTCTGGGATTCAGGATGGAAATTATTACAGGGACAGTTTGGAAGGGGCTTTAGTAACAACCACCTTCCAGGGCAAGATAGAACAATGAGTGAAACCTGAGGCCTGGCCCAGCCAGGAGGGAAGTTCATTACCAGAGCCCTCCGGTGAGCATTGGGTGGGTGTGTCTAGCAGCCTGCACCTATGCACAGGATTGGGAACACCTGGAAAATGTTCACAGTTTGGCCATGCGTTGCTGTGTGGCTTCAGGAAAGCCACTTAACCTTTCTGAGCTGTGGCTTTCTCAATTTAAAAGCGGATATGCTTCTCCTCTTCTCAGTTACGCTGTAATTAGCCACACATAGAAAATAAAAATAACATAAAAATCCTCAGAACAGCCACTTGTAATCTTAAATCTCTTCAGGCCTCCCTGCCGTGAAGACAGATCCAAATAAGCATTGCTTCTCTGAAGAAAAACCACTTCTGTAATCTGATCCAGGGAGCCTGAGGCATTTGTCTGAACAAAATGGGGCGTGTGCCTTCCCTCAGAAACTAGATCAGGCATTGCCTCATGAATGGCCTCACCTTGAGGTTGCAACACGTATGGTCTAGTCTACAGGTCTGTGCGATATTGATGAGATAAGGACATTTTACAAAATGTATTATGTCAAAAAAAGGAACTTGAACAAGAGAAAAAAGAAACTTGAACAAGAGACTCTTTGCTTGGATTTAATCTGTCTTCTGTTATAATTTGTACCTATTAATTTATTCTGACTGAAAATATTTACTAGACATCAAAAGTGTGCTGAGCCCATTGCTCAATGCTAAACAGAGTATAAGAGAACTATGAGAAACAATGTCTGAATTTAAGGACAGTCAACTGCTGTTAAGGGGAGAAAAAGATAACACGAAATATGTAAATCAAAATATTAGACAGAATTGAGGACTGAGAGCCATAAGTCCCCAGTGGCTGGGGCAGAGTGCCCATGGCACTTTTTCTGAGTCTAGAGTGGCCTGGCAGCAAGCTGAGGACATGGGTAAGGATGGCCTTGCGGTGGGGCCCATCATCCTGAGGGCTGGTGTGCCTGAGAGCATCCCTTGCGGTTTCCAAGCACGCAGTGGAGTGTATGAGGGTGTGCATGAGATCTGTCTCCTCAAGGGCCAATCCTGTGTTCCAGCCACACTGTGGGCTAGGTGGAGAGCTGTAACAAGGATATTTTTCTAAGAAGTGCCCATCAAGGAAGAGGAAGATGATGTGCTAGTATTTAAATTTGTGGAGGTCTACTTTGTACAGTCTCACCAGATAGTGTTTGAGGTGGATTGGGTGGGCATGTCCTGGGGAGGACCTGGATATCTATGAGTGAACTTCCAAAAGGAAAACTGAGCACAGGGGGAAAGTTTCACCTTCACAGGGAAACTCTACATGGAGTATATCAAAGGATACTCTGACAATCCCTTTTGTGCATTCTACGTATCATGGCTAGGATGATGGTTGACAGACAAAAGCTGCCGCCTTTCCAGGATCAGACAAGAAAGATGAAGAAATAGAAAGAACTAGCAAAGAATATGATGAAGTGCCTAACTCGAAAGACAGACCAAAAAGAGTCTGGTTCAGTCTCCCCTCTTGTGACCTCCCACCAACCTCTTTACCTCACAAAACAATACCTATATATTTTCCCATCCTGGTAGTCTTTGAGGTCTCCATTCTAACCTTTTTTGCCTCCTCCAATTGCGAGAACAAAGTACCATTCTGAATACGGTGGAGGGATCTAGGATAGAAACCAAACCAAAGATTATTTGCATATACACACACTCACATGAGTGACCAAACTCACTTAAGTATTAAATGTGTGGATTCAATAATGAATACTTAAAGATGTCTCAAAAGTACAATATTAATATGGTCTGGAGTCTGGAATCAGTAGATGAAGTTCCATAGAGGAACGGAGAAACTAAAATTTAGTATTAAAGAATGGAGGAAGGTTGAATAAACTGAAAGCATCTATGAGGAACAATTCCCAGTGCAGGGAACAGTTTTATAGTTGACTCAAATGTGTAAAGATGTAATGAGTCTCAAATTATAGGAGGTTAGTAGTAGCTAAGACCATCTCCTATCTCCAGGACTTGAGAGTGCAGTTCTCAATTTCTGGGCCACAGCCCTGCAACTCAACTTCTTCACCCTTGCCTTCCACCCTCCTCCTCGTGACATGACAATATTCATTTCACTTTGGCAGAAAGATTTCCCAGGATGTTTAAGTCAGGATTGCCCTTTAATAATTCTGGCAAAAGAACCATCAGATACTCTTCCAAAATGCACTTACCATCTGTCCTCTCTGCTAAGCCTTATGAGTTAGCAAGTAAAGGGTCAGTCATGTCCACAGGTATATGCCCTACACAGTGCCTAGTACAGAGTAGGTTTTCAATTTATTGAATGAATGAGCAAATGATTACTGGAATCTCAAGAATGGGATCTAATATACAAGTAGTGGTGTTAACTAATGTAAAGATGAAAAAATATATTTCTAGGACTTAAGAATTCAGACTGTAGTGATGGTAGGGGAAGACATGAAAAAAGTCTTTTTTGTTTGTTTGTTTTTTCTTATTCCTTTGTTTTGGTTTTGTTTGAAATGGTTTTTTATTGTTTGTTTTTTTAATTTTTTGATGAAGTTAAAAAAAGTGAATTACAAGGTAATATTATGAAGAGTTTAATCGGGACACATAGTGCTAATAGAAGTATAAACGGAGGTATCAGCCTGCTGGGGGGGTCAGGTTAGGCTTCACAGAGGAGGTGACCTCTTGGCTGAGTCTTAAAGGATAGGATCAGCACTTATTCTTTAGCCAGCAGAGAGTAAAGAAGATAATTTGAAATATGAGTAGTATACCGAGCAGTAGATTAAATTGGAGTTCAGGATGCTTTGAATTTCAGCCTTTGTTTTATCTACAGAGAGCCACAGCTAGAGCATACCATCATGAGTTGAAGTCTAATTTGGTTTAGATCACAAGTTGCTAAAGGGTAAGAGCCATGTCTTTGGTGTGTTTTCTCAGAACTTCATGCCTCCTGCACTGTGGGTGTTCAATAAATATATAATAATAATGAGTTGATTAATTGAAAGCATTCATGTTCCATATGCATGGGTAGAGCCCTCTTTCCACTTTAATTACCATTGCTTTAATCATTAAATAGCGTTTCTTAGATATCATTTTAATTCGCTGTTGAACACTCGGGCTGAGTTTCTAGCCCTAAGGTAATTAGCAGTATCAGAGAATAACCCTCCTTTTGCTGCTGGTGAATGTTTTTGTGGCATCAGCTATATAACACTGAAGTGGTAGAATTCTGGAAGGGTTCTTATTGAGAGATGGCACCTGAAGGGTACTGGAGAGTGAGTACGCCTATGAGTGGAAAATGCTGGGAGCACCCTGGCAGGATGGGCTTCTGGCTTGATAGTGGCATCTGGAGAATGGATGATCACTAGCTTTAGCCACTGGTAAGTGAGTGTGCTCAAGACAGATGAACCCAACAGGGCTGAGGTTAAGGGCAGAAATAGTCTTGCATGCCTGAGACTCTCTCTGCCAGTCAGATCTTCAATGACCAGACTGTTCAGGTTTAAAAAGCCAGTATCACCTCAGATGAGCAAAGAGGAAAAGGAATCCATCACTCCTGGGCCTGCAAAAGCTTGGAGAGCAGAGAACTGGAATGCAGTGAAGGTAGCATTGCTTGCCATTGGGAATCTAAGCCAGACAATGGAGCAGAAGTGAAGAAAAGGGAGGAGTTGGGGAGGAGGAGGAAATAAGGGCAGAGGTGAGGGAGAACACTTCCAGCTCTCTCATGAGCATAAGTGGAGTAAGTACTTATGAAATCAGGGAGAGCAATTTTCTACCCCCAATACCACACGGGGCCCAGCTTGGAGTTGGCTATAGCTCCAGATCAAATATGAGACTGAGGCTTTCAGGCAGTCATCTTGTACTGTCATAATTCACATTAATAGGTTGAATACTGGTTTCTCTTCTTCCATTCTTGCCAAACTTCTACTTATTATGCTACATCCAGAGTGATATTTTTAAAATGCAACTCAGATTGTACCACCCTTCTGTGCAAAACTCCCGAGTGACTTCGCACGGTGTAGTTCGATGATTATTATACTACAAGGGTCTCACAAACAAAAGCCTACAGGGACCAGATTGTAAACGTTCACATATGTTACGACATTGGAGGGGCCTCTCAGAATTAGAGAGTGTGTGGCCCATTTAAAGAGCACTGTTGCTGATTACCTCCAGCCACATGTTGCCATGTGGAAATGTGGGTCCATGGTTGTAACACCTCCTAGTTTTTCCAATACAACCTAGATACCTAAATTTTCATGTGAAATCTAAGTTTAAAATGTTGGATCAAATTTATAAAATAGAGTACATGCCAAGCAAAGTGTATCTACATCACAGTTCTTTCTGCCAGATGCCAGTTTGCCTCCTCAGGGATACGACCTCGGTCATCCTGCAAGTGGTATCAGCTAAATTATCTCATGGCTGTTGGTGTGGGGGGTTAAAATTGTAGGAAATGCAATTAGCATTGTGAAAAGTAAACAGCCATGTCAAAACTTGTATCGGGGAAGTCTAGAAGTAGCCGCAAGGGCTGAGGGCAAGAGGTCACAGCAGCAAAGAGAGGTCCAAGGAGCTGTAGATTCTTCAGTAAGTTTCTGAAGCAATGAGCCAACCTAATCAGATTGCCTGGCCAAGCCCTCACTGCAGTACTTAACATGCCCTTGGTGGTCTTTAACCTGATAACTTCACCTTATATATTCATATGTGAAGAGGCAAAAGAACTCAGAAGGAATAAAGCATGCTATTAACCAAATGCTCAGAACATTATTATCTCTTCAGAGGGTTGAGTGGGCCTACAGATCAAAGAGAATGTGGCCTTACTCAGTGGAGTGCAAAAGGATACTTCTTGGCAACTGTCCCCAAAGAGAAATCTCTAGCTTCTAGGAGACAAGATACAGATAATTAATGCAATTAGAGTAGGATGCTAAACAGTACCTGAAGCAAAGCCAACATGAGAGCCATGTTCAGTCAGTATTGGGGAAGTTCAGAAACTCAGAGAGGAGGAGAGCAATGGAGAGAGGTGTGATCAGAAAAGTTTTTGGAGTGAGAGATGTCAAAGGGGACAACTGGGTCCATGATAGTGTCGGCTAACCAGGAAGAATCAGCAGCTTCTCTGGCAGGCAGAGTCTGTGTGGTAGTCTTGGGAGTTATTCCTGAAAGCTCAACATATTCTGTTTTTCAGCCCTCTGGAGGATATTATAAGTCATTTAATATCATCATAATAAAACCCTTATTGGTTAAACTAGCTAAAGTAGATTCTGTTCTCTCTAACAGAACTGTGAGAGATTTACTGAGGTTTTCTTGATCTGAACTTGAGGAACTGGAAAAATGGAGGAAACACTACAAGGGAAAATTAGGGGGGTGAGAAAAGGGTACAGACTGTAGAGGAAGAGAAGACAATGTCTTGCCTTAGAGAAGTTGAGACAGACACTATGACAAGAGGAGAGCAGAGCTGAAACCGGCTGGAAAGACTTCAGTGCACCCAAGAAGCCACAAGCAAGTGTAAATGCATAAGCATCCTGGAAGCTGAGCACAGCAGCCTGAAGAGCTGCACCATCAAGAAGTGCTCTGGAGGAGGCAGCACCCTGCTGGCAGGGGAAAGCTTCCATCCGAGTCACCCAAAACAGAAAGATCAACTGGAAAGCATTTCCATAACTCTTTAGATGAATTCAAACAGTCTGTTTACATGTTTTGAACATTGTCACCAAGAGGAAACATGGGATGAAGCCATTGGATGCAGTGCCTGCCTGGCTTGCGAGTCACAGTCTTAGGGGCTGATGCCAGCCGAGCACAGCAGAAGTGCCCAGAAACACATACCTAGGTGCCAACCAAACACAGGGCATCCCGGAGGCTGCTTTTTGAAGGTAGAGGGAAAAAATGCCTTCCCAATGGAATAATCCCATAGAGTGAAGTGTTAGAAATTGTTTTCTAAATGGAACACCAGAATGATTTGAGGTCATGGAGCTATCTTGGGTTTAGAAGTATCCTGGGTTTTGAGATGGTTCTTGCTAATTTAATCTGAGGATCAGATAAGGGATGGTGTGAAGGGTGTGGAATAGAAAGAAGAGGAATGGGTATGACTACAAATCTGTGAGTGTGTTTTGCAAGTGTTCATCATTTTTCATTTTATTCATTTGTCCGTGTGTGTGTCTTGTGCTTTCTTTTTACCCCAACACATTTCACAAAGTGCTTAAGAAAGAGTTACGTGTGACATATTCAGTGATTTTCATACTTGTATTTTAAAAAAGTATGTCCTGGTAATCATTACCTTGATAATGTCTCCCATCCTTCATCCTTGCCCATGCTCCTCTCTCCCGAATCTCCTGAATTTGTAAGGCGCTTTTAACAAAAAAGAGAACAAAATATGCAAACATCAAAATGTTGAACAATCACAGGCATCATTCTCATATTGAAAATTGCTTAAATCACCCATTCAGTCATTCTTGTTGAATGTCCCAACATTCACAGGTCGTATTGTAAAAGAGAAAACACACAGCCCTCCGGTTGGTAATCCTGTCTACAATGACTCATAGGTAATAGCTCCGACTACAGCTTGCTGTCAGGCTGTCAGGTTCTGCCCTCCTTGGGTGGGTTGATTTCCCTTGTCCTTTGTAAAGTCGCCATCTCTCATATATACGTGAGTTTCAGCAGGGAGTAAGCACAGTGCCCTTAAAAGTGAGGGAGGAAAAGAAGAGATGAATTCATAGTTTTCCAATGGATGTCAGCATGAAAACACGATGGTACTTCTGGTGAATTCCTCCACTGTGTGTATCAGAGTATTTGGAACCAGTTGGGTGCAGTTGATTTTCTTATAAAAATTTAGAAGTGGAAGGGACAACAAATACTGGACAAGTTGTGTCAGCAACCCAGAGCTCCAGAGCTCCTATTGATGTCCCTTGCTAAAAGCTCTGGGCATCTTAATGAAGTAGCTTTTTTTTTCCATCAAAATAAATCATTAGTGACAAAGGAAGTACACAGCGAGTGAGCTGGTTCATGCACAGTGGAGGGTCTGTGATTCTCTTCCCCATGAGCCACACCAAGGGCTCTTCAAAGCTGGACCTGGGAGTCCAAGGCTCTCTGCAAATCTACTCCCCGCAGAGATGGTGATAACAATGGTGGAAAAGATGCTAATTATACCCATAAACATCTAATAGCATTAATATACATTGTTTATCCCTTTGAAGGTTCTTTGCCCAAGTCACAGCAAGAAGTAAGGCAAAGATAATTGTTTTAAATAAGTCTATGGAAGTTACAGGACTTGCTTACACCAAAAGACAGTGAAGATGCTGAGACTAGTTTGATGCGTTTTCAGAACCGGCTTCCTATCATCCCTGGTACCTGCCTCTTTGCAGGGAGGGCAGGGGGCGGAGAGACAGAGAAAACACCCCAGATAGTTCCTTTTCTCCAGGTCTGTTTCACAAGGTTATTAGTTCATGGTGAAGATATTGAAGAAAATGGACACTATAAACTCAAGAGCAGAGTGGGAATATGGGGATAGAAATAATAATGAAAATGAAAACATCCTGGTTTGCAGAGTGTTTTCCCATTCTCTAGCTCACTGGACTTTCACCCCAACTGTGTAAGAGAATAACAACAGTTACTATAATCCCTTTTTGCAGATTGGGAAGTTGAGGCTCCAAGAAGTGGAATGAATTAGCCAGTCGACTGGGGTGAGAGTTAGGTCATTGCTTTTTCCACTAAATTATGGTTGAAGAAAATGCTTTCCATGAATGATTTTATGTAAGAGCAAGTTTACAAAAATAAATAAGTAGCCATTAGATTTCTCTGCCCTTCCATGAGTTCTGAATTCCTTTAGCACTACAGGCATGGGGCACCTTGGAACGTGGTCTGGGAAGGGACCGTGGCGTGAGCATCTGAGAGACCACTGAGGAATCTGGGACCTCACTCTTGGTTTGAAGAGCCCTGACCTAGAGGTTTCCAAGGGCACCTCTGGCTCAAGCATTCTGTGAATGAACTGGAGATAGGGTGGGAGCCACTGGCTTTGGCCTCCCTAGACAGGGCTCCTGGGGCTCTGTGGCCACAGCACCCAGAGCTCTGTCCTGACTCCTGAGGGCAGCAGACCGGGGCTGGAGCTCCAGGAGGGAGGGATTGCATCACTGCAAGCTTAGACAGGAAAGCTTCTACCATCCCAATCTTCCTTGGAGATTCCTTATTATTTTGTCACCTGGGCATTTATCTAATCCTTCAATAACTCTTTTATATTTTCATTGTTTGTGCTTTCTGGAAATGATAAGTAAAATGAGTTTTCTTTCCTCTTTGTTAAGCAGAATGACTACTTATTCATCCTAAACAAGCTTGAGTCCAGTTCACGTTCTCAAAGAGAATATTCTCATATTCTGGATTCGGCAAGCATGTTTTCCTCCATCTCCTCAATGACAGCATGTGGTTTGATTCCTATTCTGATCAGCCTTCCTCTGTCATTAATTCAGCAATCAAGTACCAAGCACTTTCTTGTGCCAGTCACTGGGTCAAGCACTGGAGACACAAAGATAAAACACTATGCATGTCCTCAACTAGTTCACTCTCTAGGAGCAGAAACACAACCGAGCGGGTGTGTGCGTGGAGACTGAGCCAGCTTATCAGAATGTGATCTGTGCTGTCAGAAAAAATCAGAGCAGGTGGGTTTCACTCACAAGAGGGACTCTGTTGATCAGAGTTCTTTGCAAATAACAGAAGTGAATTCTGGCTTACTTAAACACAAAGAAGGAAGGGAGAGGATTATTTGAATGGCTTTGGAAAGGCTTAGGAGATCAAAAACAGGCCTCAGAAAGCTGGAAGCAAAGGCTGCTCCTAGGATTTGGGAAACAGGAATTCTTATCAGGATAACTGACTCCAGTCATTCCTGGTCCTTGTATCATTCCACTTTAAGGCCAGATTCCAAAGAGGGAGTCTTGTTTGTGCAACTTCAGTCCTATGCCCATCCCTTTTCCAGGGGAGTTCAGATCACCTTTTCAAACATCTTGCTGAGACTGCTTCCTTTGGAGAATAGGCAGGTCCTCAGAAATAAAGGTATCAAGGTTCTGACACTAAAGCAAGAAGTAGCTGTCAGGCAGAGTAAACAACAGGTGTCTCTAAGAGGAACTAGAACAGACTGGGAGGGTCAGGAAGACCCTGGGAGGAAGTGGGGAAGAGCTAACAGATCACGTGGTGGGTATAAGAGAGAAGGGAAGGAAAAGGAAGGTACTCGGATATCAGGGACAAAAGCATGGATCAAGTCCTGAGGATAAGTAGTGATGCTTTGAGTGACAAAGAGTGGTGAGGTGGTGGGATAGACAGGAGTCAGATTGAGGAAGGAACCCCTCCCTTTCCATGCAATGCCAAGGTGGTGGGAAAGAAGATGAGTGAAAAACACAGAAAAATTGAATGCAAGACTCAGAGTAGCAGCAGAGTCAAGGGGGACAAGAAACGAGACAGGAGGGATAATTAGTGACAAATTATTCACCAGCTCTAGCACATAATTCGTGCTTCATAAGCATTAGTTCTATTATCATTACGATCATAGAATGGGGGGATGTTAGTAACTTCATCACAGGCTTTCTCTGAGAATTCAGGGAAATAAGGATAAGTGGATGGGATGTTGTAGATATGTTGCTGGTTTGTTCTCCACCTCCATCCCTATTATTGCAGTACTCTAAGTCAATATGATTTCAAATGGCACATGCCCTAACATGATTGAGCTGAGAATATAAAGCAGAGAAGATATAGTAACGTGAACAGTTAGCTGTGGGGTATATGCTGAGAGGGAGTCCAGAACTGCCGCCAGGGTTCTGACATGGGGATTCAGCAGATACTGGCATTATTAACTGTGATGGGGAAGGTGGTTTCAAGGGAAAGGAGGTGAGCTTGGTTTGGACACCTTGAGGGTAAAGCTCTTGCTGGTCAGGTGAGCCACCACAGCTTCCTGTTTGGTTTGGGTGGTAGAGAACCTCATGGGGTGGTGAGGCTGGGTGGCACCGGCATTCTCCACCCCTTGCCGATGTGTACTTTTGTGCTGAGGCACAGAGCTTCAAGCTGGCCATGAGGATATGGAGTCACATGACCTGCTCTGCCAAGTTCTGTGCTTTGATGTCAACCACGCTCACCCTTCTCAAATCCGTTACCTGCACTGCACTTTGTAAGGCATGCTGTCTCCTCTTCATTTAACTCTCTGTGGAAGTGCCCCTGGTTTGATGATGTCTCTACTAAATAACCTCCTTTCAAAAGGAAAAGGAGAAGAGGAAATTAAAACCAAAAAAAAAAAAAAAAAAAAAACCTTGGGAAATTTAAATGCTGAAAATCATTTCCCCCTGAACACCTGGGGTTTCTGGGCTATGGAAGAGTTGCCAAGTCCACTAAAACTAGTCCAGGGACCTGAATCCTCTGTGATCTACAGAGCCAAATCCAATTTCAGCACCTCATACTCAGTGATGAATCAAAAAGAATGGAGAAAAAGTCAGATTGGAACTGTTACTAAGCCCAAGGAGTATTATTTTTTCCCTTACTTAGGATGTGTTTTGCATCTCACAACATCTGCTGGTTCTGATTTCAGCTGGGGATTTTTTTTTTCCTGGTTAAAAGATTTCCTGATTTCTTATGATAGTAACGAATGTTTTCCTGTGCATTCTAACTTTTCTCCAGACTAATTTCTCTTCTCTTTATGCTTCTGATAACCTTGCGGCATGTGGATTGTCTTCTTCATTTGAAACTGAGCACCTGCTAGGCTGGGCAGTTTACACAAGGACATATGATGATTATGCAGGTTAGAAGGAACTAGATGTTGGGGCTCTCGATTCCTAGGCCAGTGCTCTTTCCCATGGCCTCTCTTCCATGTGTTTGGCTGGAGCCTTCCCTCCTCCTCTAAGGACAGATACTCATCAGAGCATACGCAGTGCTAACAGGCAGTGCAATCAGTGCAGAAGCTCGTAACGTCCACCTGCTCGCTCGCTCTCTGGCTCAGAGAATATATTGAACAGCTCAAGCAGCAGTGATTTCAAAGGTCAGCAGTTGACATGTGGCTATAATCAGGTGCAGGCTCTTTCCTTCCTCTTAGAGCTTTCCAATTTCATCAGGGTAACATACTCAAGGGTGAGAGTTGACCTCTTATAGTACTGTGACTTTGTGTTCATGATACTTATCTTTTAAAACATTTCATTTCATGTGTGACCCAGAGTTATATCAAGTGATAGAACTGGACAGAGTTTTCATTAGAAGAGACAAAAGTCAATTCCCTCTATTTATAATCAAGGAAACTTAGGCCTGGGAAAAAGAAGCCACATAGCTAATCAGGAGCAGGTTTGGGTGTAGCATGCAAGCCTTGACTTTCAGTCCGTTGGTATTTCCACGGACTGAACAATATATGACTGTGAAGGATATACCAAAGTAGCTGCATGCATTTCTCACTAATCAAGTCAGCAGGAAAACTCAGGTTTAAGAAATAACAAATTGGAAGCAGCCCTTCAGGTCCCACTCCAAAGATGGTCAGAGAGTCCAGGAGCCTGTGAATCTGAGTTCTGAGTCAGAGCTATTCCAATGACTCAATACTTCAATGCTGGCCCTCCTAGGCATCTCACCATATTTGTAAGAGCACTGCCAAATAAACAAGCAGGCTGCCTTAGTGCAGACCTTAAACCAGTGAGCCTCAGTTGGTCTGCTTGTCTGGGCCCCTGAGAGTAGCTGCTGGCAGGACTGGGTAATATATATATAGAAATATGTCCTTTCTATTCACCAACATCTGCCTTAGAAGAAGCCTGGATAGGGCATCGCATACTCATGGCTTGAGGATTAGGTATTCTTGCCTCAAGATATCTCCACCCATAAGTTAAAGTATCTAAAATTTCAAATAAAAAAAAATATTTCTTTGATTTTGGAAAGCACTTGACTTTCAAGAATTACCTGCTAAAATGAAAATCCTCTAAGAGAAATGAGATACACTAGGGGAACAGAAGCTACTGGGGAAAGTAAGAGAACAATGAAAAGGGACATATGGAAGCACCAGAAACCATATTCACATGCTTCATCTGTCATTAACTTTTAATTGAGCATTGAATACCAAGCACTGAAATGGGCACTCAGGAAACAAAGATGGAAAAGACACAGACTATGATCTCAAGTTCAAGGCTCTCAACCAAATAGGGGAAAAAGATGTGAACAATCAAGGACTGCAGTACAGTATAAATGTATGTTATAAAGGTATAAATGTATGTTAAAGCTTATACTGCTACCTTCGGAACATAGATGAGGAACACCTAATAGTACCCAGAGGAACAGGTTGAACTTGCTGAGGAAGTGGCACTTAGAATGAGGTTTTACAAATGAGAATTTCAACCTGAAACAAGGAGAAGGCATTTGAGGCTGAAGGGGAAGCACACAAAGATACAGAGGTAAAAGTAGACACTCTGTCTTCATAAATGGCAAGCAATTCTGTATGAGTATAATGGTTACATCTCAGACACCCATTTTTTAGGGTGGCTAATCATCCCATTTTGTCCTGGACTGAAAGGATTCCTGGGGTCTGAGACTTCTAGTGCTAAAACCAAGAAAATCCCGGGGAAACCAGACAAGTTGGCTACCTGACAGGTGTCATGAAGCAAAGGTTGCTTAAGTTTGGAGAAATGTAGCAAAGCAAATGTAGAAGAAGCACTGTACCAGAAGGAGCACTGGACCAGGTTTCAGAAGACCTGAGATTGGACTTGGCTTTGCCAATAATAGGATCCTTTCTGGAATAGGTTTTCCCACCTGTACAGTGGCAAGGGAGCCCTGAGATGTCTTGCAGCTCAAAGACTCCATCATTTTCAATGTCTCAGAAAGTTACCAAAGACCAAAGTTAAGTAGAATTGCCTGAACAAATGGAAGTTCCACAAAACAACAGTCCCTCCTGAATGAAAACCTCTTATGCACAGGTCCCATGGAGCCTTCTCCTGAAGCAGAGAGTCTACAAGAAGCAGAAATCTTAGAGATCACCTATTGCTAAACAGTGACCATGCATATGCTGTATCAGCAGTTCTTATTCAAAACCAGCCTCTCCCTCACTTGGAACTAGCCATCAAAATGATTAAGAGTCCAGTCAGTCCCTGTTTGCCATGGCTATGTAGGAATATATTAGATTGTAATGATCTGGAGCTGCCAAACTCAGTTGTACTCTGGCTTGATATAGACAATTTTTAATTCATTCATTCATTTAGTAGACTGATGGATTATAATAAAATTTTTGTCAATTAGTGAAGAGGAAAGGGAAGAATGTGATACCTGGCTTATCACTTCATTTTACAAATAAGGCAAATATCTATCCAGTTCCAAATTTATAGCCCCAGAGAAAAAAATCTGAATAGAATCAAGAGAACCAACATTTTTTAAAGAATTGGAAGATTCAAGTTGAAAGAAATAAATGTTCAAGCTGGTGTGGCAGAAGGATGATGGGCTTGAGAAGAAAAAGCCTTGATTTGAGCTGTAGCTCTCAGTTGTTTATTTTTTTTGGATATTTTGTTTTTGTTTTGTTTTTCTCTGCTGTGGACTTAGTTTCTTCATCTATGAAATGGAAAAGGCCAAAAGCAAAAACAAAAACAAAACCAAGTGTTATTTTTCTAACCTTAATGTTCCAGTACCTTATAGGACATCCAATCCATCACTCTCATCTATCAGAAGAGAAACTTGAGAATTCGAGTAGAGAAATGACTGTGCCAAGATCACGCTGTGTCAGACCAGAGCTAGAATTACTGAACAAGCACCAGACATCCAATCCAATAGTATGGACCCTCTGTTCATATTAACCCCCAAATTCCAAGAATCACTCATGTCTACATTGCACTTTGACTACCTATAAAACCTGAAAAGACTGAACAAATTCAATCAGAAAAATAAAAAACATCAAATTGATTTGGGTTGTTTAGAAAAAGGAGCATGGAGAGGAAGAATGTGGACTAAAAAATTAGCTGGCCGACAAAATTTAGTGTTGCAGTGTCTTATCCAGCCAATCTCCTTCTACATGGATTGATGAATCCAAACCATAATGTGAGTTCATAAACTGCATTTTTTATTTTCTCAATTTTTAAGTTCCTTATGTACTTCCACAGCTGGGAAACCAGCCATGCAGTGTTTACAAAAGTTCTAAAAAATGATCAGTTCTGTTTCCAACCCCAGTGATTGTTCTCAGCTTTGCAGCTTGTAGCCTCTGCCAGAACACTGAGCAAACGTTCCCTCTTTCAAAGCAGGTGCGGCCGCCTGACAATAATCCAATAAAAAACCTATTAGCTGGGTCTCCATGACACTCCTGGTATCCATGGGACCCACAATATCTTTAATGTAGATAATAAATCCAGACCATTTCCTTCCGCAATTGCTCCCAATATGGCTCCACTCCTAGGACTGTTCCACTAACCTTTTGTTGCTATGTTTTCTCATGAATGTTCAATCACTCTCTTGTCTTTCCCATGAAACATGTGTGGTCCCACTCAGTGAAACAGACCGATCTGCTTGTGTCAGACGGTTGCAGTTGCCTACGGGGCCATATCTGTAGATTGCAAACAGCAGGTCTAATACTGACCAAATTATCTTTTGTGGGTTAGTGGTTAAGGGATGATGGGTAAAGGAACAGGAAAGGAGTTTTGACCATTCAAATTCACTGCAAATATCTCTGGGTAATCCTGAATATGTAAGCTCTAGAACAAGTCAGTGCATAAAAATAAAAATTCAAGAAAAGGATGATCCAATTCATCCCATACCTTGCTTTCCCCCAAATACTCCTTTTATTAATCTGCATCTCAATTCAGAAATCTTCTATGCCAGGCTATACTAAAAGACCCTAACCTTTCCTCTGCTTGAGTTCAAGATCTACATCATAAGGCAACCTCTTTACATCCAGTCCTATCTCTTATTTCTCACATATTAACACTCTATTTAAGAAGGCACAGTTGCTCACTGTTAAATGTATATGATGTTCACTGTCTCATCCTGTCATTCGCTAAACTGTAATCTCCATGAAGGCAGGAGACAAGTTTGTTTTGCTCATTTTCATATCTTTACCACCTAGCGCAGGACCTGACATCTAGTACTTACTCAATAAATATTTCTTAAAATAATAAACCAATTTTCTAAATTGCTCTAAAATAAATGTTCTTTTCCTTCTCTCTATTTTCCCAGTCCCCAAAACCCTGCTTAAATCCTGAACCCTCCTGAACGGTTTCCTAAGCTGTTAATGACTATATTGACTTCTTTCCATCCATAACCAAATATTCTGCTATTTTGAATGCATTTCTCTCTTATTCCTGAATTGTAAAATGTTAGGAGTATAAGAATCCTTAATCATCTTGGAAAACTCTCCCTTTTTATAAATGAGAAATATGAAGCCAAAGACAATTCAACGCTTGTCTGATTCACATAATACGGTGCATCACAACCAATGTTGGAATCAGTTTTTGCATTATTGTGTCATAACTTGGTCTCGTCTGCACCAGGAGGCTGTCATTCCATGTGCTGGCCCTGCTACTGTCACAGGGCAGATTCTGAAATTTGGCAATTATTCATTGGCATGTTTGTTCTATCTAAATTTTTGAGCTCCAAACAATAGAGCAGTGTGATGTTAACCCTGGATAATTTTTTAAATCGTCGAGTTTTGTCTTTGCTTTATGTTAAGTGAAAAATTAAAGTCACCTCAGATATGTGATGATTTGTCTTAAACCAACAAAAACATCTGGCTAGCTATTAAATGTCTTGCAGGCGGTAACAAATCAACAGTCACTCAGAATCAATACTCTCCCCGGGGGAGCATTTCCATTCACCAGTTCTGCAAAATGTGACTGAAGTATTATAATAAGAACCGTGAGAAAACAGGAAGGAGCAGGAAAGAAAAAAGGAATGCCATTTTATGACGTGAGGAAGGAATTCCTGAGAAAATTGTCCTGACCGTAACTCCTAAGCAGCTGTTGCCTGAGGGCAGGTTTCATGAGACCTGGAGATCTTCTCTTCCTCACATGTGTTAGCTCACGGTAAAAGGGAAAAATAAGGCAGGTTGCTAAGACCTTAAAGCCAACTCCAAGACCAGCTGGTTAGATAGGTAGTCTTACGATTGTCAGAGCATCGGTGAATATTGTTTCTGATAAACACAGAAAAGACTGGTTGTGCTTCAACACTATCAGTTGCCTCTCCTCCCTGGACATGCATTTCTAAATACCCCTTGGAGTTCTACGTGGTCGTATGACTGAGATCTAACCAATGGAATGGGAAGGGAAATGATCTGTGTCACCATCACCCCATGACCTCACCCTTGAAAACTGCCTGATGTACGCCCATATGCTCTTCCTCCTTCCAGCTGATGGTAACAGTTGCCTTGGGTTAAACATGGCAGAGTTTTCCTCAACTTGAGTCCCTGAGCAGCTGTGTAGAGAAGAACCACCCCGCTGACCTTAAAACCAGTCTATATTGTGATAAAGAAAGGAATAAATTTATTACTTAATCCACTGAAATTTGGGGGACTATTTGTTACTGCAACTTAGTATATCCTAGCCAATACAAAACCATTTCCATGTTATAAGAATTTTTTTTTGGAAAATTATAAGAATATTTCACAGATGGGAGGAGATAATTTACCAAATAAGACATAAATAAATTGTCCATTTACCCTGACTTTACATGGTTTCAAAGGAAAAATAAAGCAGAGATAACCATACATTTCTGAATTCAGTTTAATATAAAACAACTCCTTACTCTGATAAATGGAAATAGAAAATTAAAGAAAATTTTGAAGTTTCTTCAGTCTTATTTTTTTAATGACAAAACCACTTTTGGAATAAATCAGACACAAAACCAGAATTATATAAACAATGTATTCTGTCTCTATTATGTTTGACTAGTGTAAACTCTGCCAAAAAGAAAGATCTAGACTTCAAAGGTCTAATTTAAGAATTTTGTGCAGAAGCGTCAAGGAATTGGGACTGTTCTCCATAGCCTCTAGACTAGGATGAGAGAGAGAGAGAGAGAGAGAGAGAGAGAGAGAGAGAGAGAGAAAGAGAAATTGTTCTCTCAGAGCAGAAAAGTGCATGAGATGAGATTCTGACAGTATTTTTATCCTTACATAGAAATGGGTGATGCCTATCAGAGTTGGGTCCTTCCTTCCCTTACCTCCAGAAGATCATAATTTACTAGGCAATATAATGATAACTAACACTTTTATGGTCATTCAAGAAGGCTGTCAAATTTTCCATTTTGAAATTTGAATTTGAATCTTATGGAAGCCAGTTGTTTATGCCTTCACACTATCTCTGAGTTTCATCATTTATCTCCCATTTTCAATATCCAACACCCCAGAAAAACTCTTTACCCCATGTCTGGACTCCTGAAAATATTCCTAAGTTTTCTAATTGCTCTTAGTTCAAATACTTCTTCTCTCTAATCCGTCTACCCAATCAGGTCACCTAAAATATTGGTGTATCATACAAAAATAATAAGAATAGTTATCTTTTATTGAGCAGTTTACTAAGTGCTGGGAGCTATGCTGATGTATATCTACAATCTTATTTTATTCCTGCAACCAATCTATATAGTGGTGTGACTTTTCTCTCCAGGTAATAGACAAAGAAACTAAGCCTTAGAGAAATTAATTAACTTCTCTTCATTTGCAGCCTTTAGTAGTAGGGACAAAATTCAAACCCTCATCCATCTGATTTCAGGATGAAATTTTGATTGTTTTAATATAGTGCCTTCAGAATAATATAAAAATGCCCCTTAATCTATTTGTTGGTCTTTACGTAGAAACCCCTCTCTCAACCCTTTCCTTTCCTAGCTTCAAAAATTCAAAATGGCTCTCTATAGTATGTTGAAACATACACTCATTCTCCAATGAAATTCAAACCTCTCCATAGTATGATCCATAGATACCTCTCCATCATATTTCTCTCTTTCTCCCTCTCCCACTCCAGTCTTGAGCTGTCTCTCTGACTGCAGTAAATTCCCATTTCAACTCAACTTTTCTATCACTATACACATACACACATTCATTCACACACACACACACACATGCATGTGTATATATATATATATATAATTTTATCACCTCATGATCTTCCTGTCCAACAACACTCCTTTGTCTTTGGTTCCTGTGTGACAGTTAACTTTAAGTGTCAACTTTGCTAGGCTACGGTACTTAGTTTTTTGGTCAAACACTAGTCCAGATGTTGCTGTGAAGGTATTTTTTCAAAGCAATTAGCACCTACAGTCAGTTGATTTTAAGTAAGAGAGATTATACTCAATAATGTGGGTGGGCCTCATCTATAATCAGTTCAAGGGCGTAAGATAAAAAACTGAGGTTTCCTGGAGGAAAAGAAACTCGGCCTCAAAACTACAACATCAACTCCTGCCTGCGTTTCCAGCTTGCCATCCTGACCTGTGGATTTTAGGCTCAAGACTATAATATCCACTCTTGCCAGAGTTTCCAATCTGCCAACCTGCCCTATGAATTTCAGACTTGCTAGCCCCCACAATCATGTAAGCCAGTTTCTTAAAATAAATATCTTTATAGGCATGTATATGCATATATGCTATTGGTTCTTTCTCTGGAGAACCCTGACTGATAAACCATGCAAATCTCTTTCTCTGTTCTCTTCAGAGCTGAGGTTCACACACACACACAGAGACACACACACTCACACAGAGTCAACAAATATTTATTGAACACCTATCCCCTACTGTAAGGTAGTGTGTTTTCTAGGCTCTAGGGAAACAGCTGTGAACAAGGCAGCGAGAGTTCCTGCCTAAAAGAGTCCCATTCTAGTGGGAGAGGTTGACATCTGATTTATGAACAAGTAAATTAGAGAAATTTGAAAATGAAGACGTGCCATGAAGAAGATAAAACAGGTGACAGAGAGTGGCATGGCAGGGAGGGGATTGCTTTAGCCTTAGAGAGCAAGGAAGGCTTGTCTGAAGATGTGACATTTGAGCTGAAACCTAAATAATGAAGAGTCAGTGAAACAGAGGTTTGGGGGATATGCATTTCAGACAGGGTAGAACAGCTCTGCTCTAGGGTGAGAATGATTCCATTTGACCACACTAGAGAAAGCCTAGGACTGGGGCTAAATGGTAGGGAAGGTAAAGGGAAGGGCATGAGGTGGGAGGATGGGCAGGCACTAAATAACCAGGAGACTGTAAGTCATGGTAAGGGGTTTGGGCTGTGTTCTAGGTGTGGTGAGAGTGCTAGGAGGAGTTAAGCTAGGTTTTCCAGTTTTGAAGAAGGCACCCTGGCTGTTGAATGGAGAATGAGTTGTAGAGGCAACAATAATGGAAGAAAGAGGACAAATATGAAGGTCCATGCAGTAGTGTAGGGGAAAGATTTTTATTATGCAGACTAGAGTTTTGTCTGTGGATATGGAAAGAATGAAGTATATTTTGAATATGTCTTTCCTTCTGTTTCCTTATGGCTAACTTATCTTTTTCTTTTTTTCTGACTTAAATTTAGTAAGTTTTTACAAACTCTACTGAAGGCTTTCTGGCCCTCTGAGGTCACTTCAACCTGTGAATTCCCAATACAGCAAGTGTCTGCTCTGCATAAGTTAACATTGTAGACATTCAGCAATATCCGATGAGTTGATGATGCCTGAATTCTACTAACCCATATTGTTTTCTATTTTGCATGTGTTGAGCTTGTTTTAGGCTTCTCTCCCTAGTAGAATCATAATCCTCTCAAGGTATCAAACATCGACTCAGTCCTTTATCTTTTCCTTTTTTCTTCTCCTCTTTCTGGTTTGCTTCTTGGTAGGACTTGGCACACTGCTTGATGCATACATTTAATTTTAAAATGGAAAATTTCCAAGTAATTAATAGTGAAAATCGGATATTGATGTGTGAACTACTCAATTCAGCAAGTATTTTTTTGTGTGTGTTTATAGACACTTCCCCATGCTAAAAGCTCAGTGTGTGATACATTAAGTTTTCTTAAAATATGGCAGACCAGCAGTTCACTCCATGCAAGGGGGAAATACAGATTTGCTGGAAGGAAACTTTTTGTGAAGTATTCATAAAAGGTAAGCTTGGCTAAATGTGCTAAAGCTCCATTATGAAGGATCTCATAACCATGTTGGACCTCACCCTGTAGGCAATGCTGAGAAATTTTCTGAACAGGCAAGTCATGTGAGCAAATTGCTAATTTGTAAATATTCTTCTGATGGGAAGGTCCAGGATGGACTGACAATAGGAGGCTCTGAAACCAAATAGGGTAGTAAAAGCCAATTTGAATAATTTGTGTATAAAGTAGAGTAAAAGGCATCTAATATATTCGAGTGCCTACCATATGCTTATGATGTGTTAGGAATGGCTAGAAACTATATACCTAATCTCATGTTAGTTCTCACAGAAAAAATAGTAAGCTAATCAATATCCTTATGGGTTTGGTAGAGAATTTGAAGCTCAGAGAGTTTATTTGATAACTAAAAATAATAGAAGTAGAAACAAAAAGGGAAGACAAATATTAGTGATATTTCAAAGATATGTGTCTAGATACTGGCATTTGAATGTGAGGAGACAGGAGAGGAAGCTAAAAATCTCTGTAAGTTTTTAATCCCTATGATACTGGAAAGTGCAGAGTTGCCATTTACAAGGGAGAGTTGAAGCAAGTAAATGAGTCTATTCTCCATATACACCCTAGATTAATTTTCTGGAGAAGAACCATTCTGATAATATATCTTCTCTTCTCAACAAACATTTAACCATATTTGTCTCAAGATGATCTTGGTAAATATCTAATGCATCCTCCAAAAACAATAATTTGCCACAACCAAGAGTAAGAAGATTATTGTATTTTTCCTTTCTAATGGAATATCACAGAGACTTTGGTTACAAACTTAACTTTCAAAAATTTAGTGCATATAATTTAACACAGGGAACAAAAAGAATTAGGCATTGCACAGACTTTGCATGATTATTGTCATTTCGCTAAAGTGATTGCAAGTTTCAAGTCTAAATTGGAGTTCATTATTGTTCTTTATCCACTAAATTTTTTTTGTATATCTTTGTTTGTCACATAGACTGTGCACATAGTAAGTGCTTAATAAATACTCCTCACTGTTGCTTTTTAGAGAATCTTTACCTCATTTTATAAAAGCAGTATTCCTTCCTCTCCAATAAGGATTGGTTACCATTCTCACTTTGCAAATGGAAAATAACAAAATAACTCATTGTATGGTTAAAAATGGGAGCACTCTTTATATTATCTTGGCTATGTAGATAAGAACAGAGGGAAAAGTTCCTGATATTCTGTGGCTATCTACCACCCTCTAACCCACCTTTCTTCCTTAAGTGCACAGCCAAGGAAGAAAATAAATGCCTCTAGTTTTCTGGTGCTTAGCCCAATAGAGGTAAAATTCCCTGAAACATGTACAGTGTTTTATATGTTCCAACAGGTTTTCTCATCTATGACCATATTTTACCCTTGTAATAGCCCAAGGAGGTAAGTAGGTAATTACTATCCCCATTGTATGTAGATAAGTGCCAATTTCAATAACCTTGCCTAAAATCTCACAATTAGGTATTGACAAATTCAAATTTCTTAATATTTTGCCCACCCATGTTTTTTCTCCTAAATCAGACAAACTCTGAGGCTGGAATAACATTTTTCTCAAAGCTGTCTTAGTTTCTCAGCTGCTGAAACAAATACCATACAATGGGTTGGCTTAAGCAATGGGAATTTATCAGCTCACAGTTTTGAGGCTAGGAGAAGTCCAAAATTGAGACCTCAGCAAGGCAAAGCTTTCTGCCCAAACACTGTGGCATTCTGGGGCTGGCTGCCAGTGATCTTAGGCTTTGGCTTTTTTGTCACCTGACAATGCACATGGCAATGTCTTCTGCTTTCTCCTCCAGTTCCACTGACTTCTGGCTTCTGACCATGGCTTTCTTTCCCTATGCCTGACTTTCACTCTGTTTATAAAGGAATCTGGTTATCTAGATAAAAGGCCAACCTGAGTCACTTGGGCCACACTCTAACTAAAGTAACACCTTCAAGAGATCCTATTTAGAATGGGTCCACACCCATCAGAATGCAAAGACCAAGAATATGGCCAAATTGGGGTACACAACTCAGTCCGCCACATTATCCACATTAATTACAGCTGTTTTTCCAAGTATATGGGTGGGGTAGTAAAGAGCTGTTCTTAACCCTAAAAAGGAGCAAAGCACATCCACAGAGAATGACAACAGGAAGCAGCCTTCAGGCAATTTAGGACTTGAGGCCAGGCCTGTATCTGCTGTGACAGATAGAAGAGGGAATTGGATAATTACCTGTGACATTGATCCCTGAGCTAGCCAGTTTCCCTAAACCCATCAGATTACTTTGTCCTTAGAAGCATTTCCTTCCTTCTCCTACCCTCACATTTTCTAACTAATTATATGGTAAATACTTCGAGGGAAGAGATAACATCTTCTATGCCCTTCATGTATATACTGATTGGTTCAATTGGTGCTAATGAGGTGTCATTTAGGGTCACAGAAGGGAAAGACCAGCTCAATGCTATATTAGAAACTGCCCAGCGTTCTTGCTACAAGGGCTTTAAGGAGCATTAAAGCCTTCCTGATTTCTTAACCAGTCCTAATTAAACTTGTTCTTCCAAGTCCAATTAGTTTCACCTTCTCCATGAAGATTTTCCTAAATATGCCAAGTTGATTTCTGGCCTTCTGGAATCCCCCAGGCTGTAGAGGACTCCTTTTTAGTCTCAAACCATACCCTGCCCTTAACTGTTAGTTTAACTTTGTCATTTGCGTAGATGTATCTCCTCAATTAAAATGAAAGACCAGGACTGTGCATTAATATGTCTGTCAGGACATATTAACAGGATTGAGGTCATATGAAAAATGGCAAGGAAAAGGATTTTTAAAGCTATGTTGGGTCTTATCCCTCTAAACAAATGCTGTTCCCTCCAAACAGTTCTCCTGGAAAGCTTGGCATATTTCTGCCTTTGTTTGATTATTCTTTTCCCAGGTACATTCATCCCTTAGGGGTTTAGAGGAAGCCAATGCTTACCTGAAGGTGTTGGAGAGAAATTAGCCTAGTGGCTCATCTGTGTTGAATAATTTGACTTCTATGCTTTTCCTTCAACAATAGACCAGGTACATTTTGCTGTTAGAAATCTATTTTTCCAACTTGAAGCATTCTAGTTGAGCTTACAAAGCTGAGGCAAGTGGAATATGAGAGAGTAGCCCATATCAACATATAACCAAATTATGAATGTTTTTGCATTCTTTGTTCCCTGTGCAGAACAGGCCTTTCCTGTCAGAGCCCCCTTGTACTGGGAACTCCAACAGAGCACTCCCTGACGTGCCCGTGGGCTGCCCTGACTGTCCCTTTCCCACCAGACCGTGAGCTCAGGTTAAGCAGTAAACAGGTATCACTCAACACCTAGCACAGAGCCTTAATAAATCCAAAAATGAAACTAATTATTTAAAAATTTTTCCCCTTGGCATTGCTAGAGGAATTCAGTGATGGGACTGTGTAGTATGGATTTCAGAAGGTAAACAAAGCTTCATTGCTCACTAGAACCTGATTTGGACTGTAATGGACAGGTAAAAGATAGATAGAGGAAGATGAGAGCAACACAGAGGACCATAGGAGCAAAAATCTTATGACACGTCATCTTTTAGGATCAACAGGAAGGCTGAAGTCTATTTCAGCATCACTACCTTAAATAAATCCAGATAATCCTTACGAAGATGGTTCAAGTAAGAAATATCTCCATTTGGTAAAGTTATTGCAATTCAAGGATTACCTGAACTTCTCATTTGAAAAGAGGCAGTATGGTGAAGACGGCACCGAGTTATGTGGCTTTAGGGAAATCATTTAAAGTTTCTAGGCCTTGGTTTCCTCATCTTTAACATGAAAATAATAGTGTCTGTTTTATGTCTCTTACAGGGTAAAGATGAAAGTCATATGAGATAATATATGTGAAATTCTGTGAAAAGCACTAGGGCAAAAATAAGGAATTATTTTCTTATTTGGATGCTGTAGTGTAAGGACAAAGATTAATATTATGTACTACCTTGACTTCTGGCAAAAACCGGTGGGGTCTTGACTGACCTAACCCTAAATTCCCTTGCCCACTCTGCTCCCTGGGATAAGGTCCCCTAGCCAAACAACCCTCCTTATCACAGGAACCAAGTACAGTGTCTGTTTATTACTGAGTTACAGGCTTTGGTTTCCTGCCAGTCTGTAGAATTATTCAAACAAGCCAATTACATCCTCCTGTAGGAAGCAAGGGCACCCCATTCTCTTGTTACAACAAAGCCTAAACCCCCTTGGGGCTCTGAATGGCGTGTGGGATCCTCTTCCCCCACAGGGTGGAATATGTGACTAATGCATTGCTGCTGATCTTATCTGTCCAGTGTTGAGAGTCATATGTTCAGCTACCCACATAACCCCTATTTTATTTACCTAAATAAAATAGCTGTAAAATTGAAGAGAACTTAGCTATATGAATATGCATGTGACACCTTGTGACTCACCTACTTTCAACCCTCTTTCACCAAGGCCAAAGCTATATATAAAAGCAACTCATCCTTGACAAAATGTGGCTGTCTTCCTCCTTCTTTCTCCTTTGCCTTCAAGGATTTTGGATCCAAGTGTGATGACTAATTTCATGTGTCAACTTGGCTACCTTATGTTGTCCAGTTGTTTGATCAAGCAAGCAATGGCCTGATTGTTACTGTGAGGGTATTTCATAGATAGATTTGCACCTATAATCAACTGATTGCATTTACTGCCTATTGCATCTACAATAAACACAGGAGATTGCCCTCAGCAATGTGGGAAGTTTCCTCATCCAATCAGTTGGAAGTCTAAACAACCAGAACTGAGAAAGTAGGGAGCTCCAGGACTTACTCCTTCCTCCAAAACAGCTAATAAGCAGGCAGAAACTGTCTGAAACAATTGTCCTGGGCTCCAGAGACCAGAAGAACACTGTACAGCATCTAGGAAAAAGCAGGAGGAAGAGGCTGGCAAACCACGGTAACAAACTGTGAGTAGCTCTTTCCACACAGCATCTGCTGGCACCCAACCCCACTCACCCAGCAGGCTGCATTGGGATCCAATCCTTGGCTAGTTGATGCTGTCAGAAGAGGACATAAAAATCCTCTTCACCAAGAGCAGAGGGTTGGCATGGGAGAGCACTGATCACAGATTTTGATTAGCAAATTCAGATTGCTGGGTCCCAGCTCTAAGCTACTGTTTCAACCTGCCCAGGACAAAGTCAAGGCAGCAACAACCATTGTTTCAATCCCACCCCTGATAGGGCAGAGGAAATGGAGATTTAAAGACACAGTCACTTCTTGGGGCTGCAGGGAACAGTTTGCTGAAGGGTACCATGTGCTGGGCAGGCCAGGAAAGTGGAGCTCCAGGGAACCATCAAAAAGGTTTTTGATGTCTTTCCTGACCTCCCCCCCCCCTCCCCGGGGCACCGTGGAGCTAGTTTTTGCTCACTTTGTGGGTCCCTGGCCCTGTTTAGCCTGGAAAATTCTGATTTGGGAACGTCCTCTCCAGGGTGACCCCCAGCCCACCCCAGAATTTTCCTTTTAGGCAAAAGCAGCTAGAGACAATGAAAGGAGCATTTAAAAAGAAAAACTTAGAGGTAAAACAAAAACAAACAGAACAGATCAAGATTCCCAGAGAAGGAACAGAAAAAAGGAAACTTTCTCCCAGGGGTAAAACAATTGCACAAATTGAGCAATCTTAAAAATTCTACTGTATACCAAGGGCAAGCAGAAGAAGAGCTGAAAAAAATCCAATCTAATGGGCAATTCCAAAGGTCTAGAATGAGTTGAAACAAGTGTCAAAGAAGAGCCTTAACACAAAGCCAATCAACAATAAAACCCAAGGCAAGAGAGAGAACCAACTTTCAGAGTAAACTCGTCAAGAAAATCAGATGCCTAGACATCAGCAAAAAAAAATTGCAAGCCATACTCAGAAAAGGGAAGATAAGGCACAGTCAAGAATACAAATTAAAACTTTTAAGGAGACACAGAATTTGGAACAACAAATCAAAGAAGTTGAAACAAATCTCCTAAATCAAATTAAGGAGATGAAGGAAAATATCACTAAGGAGATAAAGGATATTAAGAAGACACTGGGAGAGCATAAAGAAGAATTTGAAAGTATAAAAAGAAATATAACAAATTATGGGAATAAAAGGCACAATGGAAGAGATTAAAAATACACTAGAGGCATACAACAGCAAATTTTAACAGGCAGAAGAAAGAATCAGCAAACTAGAAGTCAGGAAAATTGAAATCATATAGTCAGAAGAACAGATAAAGAAAAGAATGGAAGAAATGGAGCAGGGTCTCAGGGATTTGATTGACAGGATGAAGCACACAAACTTTTGCATCATGGATATCCTGGAAGAAGAGAAGGGAAGAGAGGCAGAAAGAATATGTGAGGAAATAATAGCCCAAAATTACCCAACCCTTATGAAAGACATAAATATACATGTCCAAGAAGTGCAATGTACAGAGTAAACTCCATACATAATAAATCCTAATAGACCTATGCCAAGGCACGTATTAATCAGGATGTCAAATGCTAGTGATAAAGATGGAATCCTGAAATCAGCAAGAGGAAAGTGATTTGTCACATACAAGGGAACTGCAGTAAAACTAGGTACTGATTTGTCATCAGAAACCATGGAGGTGAGAAGGCAGTGGTATGATATATTTAAGGTGGTGAAAGAGAAAAACTGTCAGCCAAGAATTCTTTATTGAGCAAAACTGTCCTTCAAAAATGAGGGAACAATTATATTATGGTATGATTTATTGTACACCATGGATGATTGTATGGTTTATGAATATATATGATTAAAATTGAATTTCAAAAAAGTTATTAATGGCAAGAGAAGTGTAGAGGTTATAAAAATGTTAGTATGTGTAAGGACAGGAAAACAGAATGGTTACATGTGGAAAAGGTAAACTAAATAGGTTGGTTTCAGCACAAATTTTCATGTACAGATCGGCACAGATGTAAGAAGAAGGCAGATATATACATTTATTCAGCAGCCTATATTCCAAATATTTTTATCAAAGGGCCTTGCTTAGGAACATAGTTTCCATGAGTAAACTCCTGATATTATCCGAGTGAGACCACTAAATATATTTAAATGTCATGTAAAATAACAAATAAAAAAATGAAATAACAAACCCACTAAATGTTTCTAAATGTTATGTAAAATAACAAATAAAAAATAGTATCCTTATTTTTTTCCTTAAAATTCATATTTCAATTAGACATGACATAGAACGGGATTGCATTGACTCTACAATTCAACTTGTGGATAACTGGCATCTTCAAATTATTGGTTTTCAAATCCATGAACACGTAGTACATTTCCATTTATATAAATCTTTCATTCCATTCAGCAATATATTTTATTTGGTTTCAAATATAGAGGTCTTAAAATCTTTCTTCAGAATTTCTCCAATCTGTTTACATTATAAATGGTATTTATATTTAATTTTATTTTTGAGTTGTTACTGATTTATTTTTTATGTTGATTTGTATCCAGGACCCATGGCAAAAGTACTCAGTAGAATAAAGTGATTGTTTCTAGAGTCTTTGGATTTTCTATGTACATCTCTATGCCATGTATGAATGAAGCTAGATTTACTTATTCGTCTAAAATCTGTATATGCTAATCTTTTCTTACTGTACTGCACTATGGAATAAAGTACATAGGGAATATTCTTGATGAATTTCCCAAAATTCTAGAGAAATTGTTCAATAGTTCACCAGAAAGTATGATAAACGTAGGTTTTTTCATGGACTACCATGGTCAGATTAAAGAAGTCTATTTCTACTTTTAGGTTTTTGAGAATTTTTAATGTAAATAGTTGTTAACTTTTATCAAATACTCTGTCTGCATTCATTGACATGACCATAAGAGTTTTTTCTCATTTAAGATATTATTAAGATGAATTACATTTATTTCAAAATTTAGAGAAATTTGCACTTCTGGAATAAATCCAATTTTTATACGTCTCTGACTCAATTTAACAATATTTTGAGTCTGATTTCTGGGTCTAAATTCATAAGAAATAATCAATGCTCCATTCTTGCAATGTACTTCTCAAGTTGTATATTAAGTTATGTTTGCTCATATAATAGATTGACAATGTTTCATTTTTCTATTACCTAGAAACATTTGCAGAATATTGGTATTTTATATATATATATATTTCAAAGAATCCATATGTATATGATGGAAGTATATAGGCTTTTATAGGATTACATTTTCATTAAAATAACTGAACAAATTTCTTCTCTGGTTTCCCTAAATAGCAGTACTAAATATTATAACATCATTTAAAAATGAGCATTAGTGAAAAATTGCTCATAATTTAGGTAATTCTTAAGGAAATATTTAATTCTGAACATATTACTCTAGTATGGCCCACAAACATACATTTTTCTTCATTTTCACCATTTTATTTTGGAAGTGATATTAACACTTTTCAAATCATTATTAGAAGCACACATATTCTTATAGTGTTGAATAATATTTACCTAATCATTTACAGCAAATTAGCCTATTAGAGTAATCTACTAAAATATTATTCATTGTTAGATCCTTTCATGTGTGTGTGTATATATATATACACATATATATATGTCTTCTACACACACATATATATAAATGCATTCAGATGTATATGTGTATATGTACATATATATATTCACACGCACATAAATATGCATATATAAATAGCATTCCCACATTCAGTGGAATTTTTATCCTGATATATATTCAGAAATAAAACTAATATCTCCAAGGATATCATTATTTTGTCTTGATATGTATTTCCTAATTAAATTTTATGAGCAATACACATTTATGACATTGCAAAATAGATTTATGCTTATAATATGCATGTTTATGTAAGACTGTGTGCAATCCAATTATCAACAAAATGTAAGATGAATAGTTTTATCCTTAATTTTACATTAATTTCATACATGAAATAAGATAGAATTATAATATTTACTACAGATATATACCACTAAAATTGTGTGTGTGCCTTTTAACATTCTTTAGTACAGATTTGTACCACTAAAATTGTGTGTGAGCCTTGTAATGTTCTTCTTTCATAATGACTTTTAGCTCTGTATTATTTCTGGTCTTCATATTTGCCTATACATTTGACGAATTTTCATGTAACATTAATGAAAAAATCAACAATCCATTATCTCTTTTATAATTTAATGTTATATGTTTTATATCAGAATTTATGTGATTCATTTTTGAATTGTGTCTCATCACTCCACTGTATTTGTTTTATATTTCTATATTTTCTTGGCAATTGTTTTGCTTTGGATATATTATATCCTCCACAAAAAGCCATATTCCTTAATGAAGTCTTGTGAGGGCAGATTTATTAGTCTTTTGATTAGGACGGAAACTTTTGATTGTGTTTCTTTGGAGATGTGACTCATTCAGCTGTAGATGAAACATTTTGATTAGATATGTCCATGGAAGTGTAGTCCCACCCACTTAGGGTGGGTCTTAATTAGATCACTGGAGTACCTTAAGAGAGATCAGAAGCAAACACAGGCACTGACACTTAGAGACACTGGGAGATGCAGTCAGAAGTACATCTGGCAATGCTAAGCTAAGAGATGAAGGCTAGAGCTTGCCCCAGAGAAGATAAGAGAGAACACCCAGGTACTTAAAGAGAAACATCCTAGAACAAAGAAGCAAGGATGCAAAGGATCTGAGAAAGAAGAGCTAATGGAAACCCAGAGACATTTTGGAGAATGCCATTTTGAAACACAACCCAGGAGAAAAGGAATAGCAGATGCCAGCCACATGCCTTGCCAGCTGACAAAGGTGTTCCAGATGCCATCGGCCATTCTTCGATGAAGGTATCCTCTTGTTGATGCCTTAGTTTGGACACTTCTATGGCCTTAGAATTGTAACTTTGTAACCTAATAAATCCCTTTTATAAAAGCCAAAAAAAGAAAAAAAATGAGGGAGAGTTTAAAATATTTACAAATAAACAGAAATTGAGAGAGTTCATCAACAAGAGACCTACCCAACAAGAAATACTAAAGGGAGATCTGGAAGCTGAAAGGAAAACACAGAAGAGAGAGGCTTGGAGTAGAGTGTAGAAATTATCAGTAAGGGTAACTAAGAGGGAAAAAGAGAGACAAAAAAAGATATGATGTATGAAAACCAAAGAATAAAGTGATTGAAGTATAGCCTTTACAGTAATAACATTGAATGTTAATGAATTAAACTCCCCAATCAAAAGACACAGATGGCAAAATGGATAAAAAAGTATGATCCACTAATATGCTGTCTACAAGAGACTCACCTTAGACTCGAACACACAAATAAGTTGAAAGTGAATGGTTGGAAAAAGATATTCCACGCAAACAGTAACTAAAAAGAGCTGTAGTAGGTATGCAAATATCGGACAAAATAGACCTTGTTTTGGTTTGGCAAAGCTGCCAGAATGCAATATACCAGAAATGGTTTGGCTTTTAACAATGGGGATGTATTAAGTTACAAGTTACAATTCTAAGGCTGTGAAAATGTCCAAATTAAGGCATCAAGAGGATACCTTCTCTGAAGAAAGGCTGCTGGCATTCAGGGTTCCTCTGTCAGATAGTAAGGCACATGGCCAGCATCTGCTGGTCCTTTTCTCCCAGGTTTCATTGCTTTCAGCTTCTGATTCCAGTAGCTTTCTCTCTGGGCTTCTGTGGGTTCTCTCTTAGCATCTCCAGGGCATTTCTCTCTCTAATCCCTCTCCAAATGTCTCTGAAGTTGAAATTTTCCTTCAGTCTGTCCCTTTTCTGTCCCTTTTCATCCAGGCTGGTAGTGGTTCTATTGATCCAGATCTGGCAACAAAATTGTCGGCTTAGCATGCAGCACACGGGTCCCAACCATCATACAATAGGACTTTCCACAAACCCTTTCTGGATAACTCCATCTCCAATCCTGATCTTCACTGAGATGGCTGACTGGTTAAATCCCCACACAGGGCTTTATTCTCTGGGTATTTGCTTTCCAGAAACTCAGAATTTTTTAAACCATCAATTTCTGATTTCTTTGTACCCAAGAGTGACTTTAAATACAAAACTGTTATAAAAGACAAAGAAGCACACTATATATTAATAAAAGGGGCAAACCACCAAGAAGGAATAACAATCATATAGTTATGCACCTAAAAAAAAAAAAAAAAAAAAAAACCAACTCAATTTAAAAATGGGCAAAAAGGAAATACAAATTACTAAAAAACACATGAAAAGATGCTCAACATAACTAGCTATTAGGGAAATGGAAACCAAAACCAAGAGATATCATTTTATACCCACCAGAATGGTCAGTATTAAAAAAACAGAAAATTACTAGTATTAAAGAGGATGTGGAGAAATAGGAATACTCATTCATGGCTGGTTGGATTGTAAAATGGTGCAGCCGCTGGGGAAGACAGTCTGGTGGTTTCTTGGGAAGCTAAGTATAGTATTGCCATATGATCCGACAATCCCGTTGTTAGATACATACCCAGAAGAACTGAAAGGGGAACTCAAGCAGATATCTGCAGAGTTATGTTTGTAACAGCATTATTCACAATTGACAAAAGATGGAAACAACCCAAGTGTCCATCAACTGATGAAAGGACAAACAAGATGTGTTGTATACATACAATGGAATATTATTCAGCTGTATTAAGGAACGAAGTCCTGATGCATGTGACAACATTGATGAACCTTGAGGATGTTATGTTGAGTGAAATAAGCCAGACCCAAAAGAACAAATATTGTATGATCTCACTAGTATGAACTAATTATAATAAGCAAGCTCATAGAGATAGAATCTAGAATATAGGTTACCAGGCGGTAGATTGGGGTTAGAGAATGGGAGGTTGATGCTTAACTTTTACAGAATTTCTATTTAGGATGATGGTAAAGATTTGAAAATGGACAGTGGTGATGGTAGCACATTATTGTGAGTGCAATCAAAAGCACTGAGTTATATAGGTAAATGTGGTTAAAAGAAGAAACCTTAGGATGTATATATTATTAGAATAAAAATTGAAAGATAAAACATAAGACTGTTCAGCACAGTGAACCCTGCTGTAGACAATGGACTATAGCTAATAGTACAAATATAAAAATGTTCTTTCATGGATTATAACAAATGTATGACAAGGTGGTAATAACGGTGTGGTATATGGGAAAAAATGCACCTAATGTAAACAATGGGCAATAGATAGAACTATTGAACTATTTTAATAATCTTTCATCAATTGTAACAAAGGTAACCTCTGTTAAAAAATTTACACAATTATTTTTCAAAGTACTGTAGTCAATAGAAACAAATGTTCCATACCAATGCAAGGTGGTGGTGGTGGTGGGTGATGTACAGGAATCCTATATTTTATGCATAATTGTTTTGTAAACTCACAACTTCTCTAATAAAAATAATAAATAATAAATTTTTTTAAAAACAGAACTGAGGATTTCAAAAGTGAGAAAGAAGAATTTCTGCCTCCATTTCAGCCTTCAGATTCCCCTGGAAAATTCTACTTCACCCTCATGAGAGTTTCTAGCTTAAGGCCTTCCCTATAGACTTCGGAATTTCCAGCCCCTACAGTCATGGAGCCAATTCCTATAATAAATCTATTAATATCTCCTGTCACCTCTGTTTTCTGGAGAACCCTGACTAGTGCACTCTCAGAAGAAACAACTCAAAAATATCTACTTTGAGTTATTCCCTTTTTGGCTATTTTGAGCTTTCCTCTTTCTCTCTCTTGCTCTCTCTCATGGTTTAAGAAACACATTTTACTCATCATTGTTTCTCAATGTTTAATACAGAAAGAGTGATTGTTTAATAACATTTAATGAAGGAATGAAGTTGCAAACCAACAAAGTCTTGGAATTTATTCATTAATTAATTTAGTAATTTATACCAAGAATGTATCCAGGTCATTTGGAAAATGGCTCTTCTTTCTCACGATTTAGATCCACTAGTTAATTGGTTTCTCTGCCTGGTTGAGATGACTACATTGCTTATAACCAGCATGTCCATAAACAGAACAAAGTTATTAATTTAATATACTTCAGTTGTGGGCAACGTGCAGGACCTAGCCTGTATATATGTGGTTCCCTTGGGTAGGTTTGTTTGCCAGGTTACCACCTCAGAGAAAGCCAGACCATGTCTGTCTACACTACATGTATACCACTGAGCTATTTAGGCCATGTAGCCAAACAACTCTTTGATTCGGTGCTTCACTAAATTTCCTTTTTGTCTAATGGAATTGAATGGTTAATGAACTTCGATTGGTTGATCCAATAATGCTGTCGAGTCAGACTCTTACTTTTTATGGAAAAATGTGTATTTCTTTACTTGAAAAGACTAATGATTAGTTTTATCCACCTTCACACACATGCACAAATAGTCAGCCTAAGATGGTACAAAGAACTTTTGATTTAGGAGCCAAGAGAACTGTAATCATTTGTAGCCCCATCTCTCCCACTACTACTTGTTTGACCTTAGGAAATGTACTGTACCTTCTCTTGCCACCGCACTGCTCTAAGACATCCCACTTCCAGCCTCAATATAATCACTTTATAAATTAAAAGTTTAAACCAATAGATCTCAAATTTGTATTTTATGAACTTCTGATGACAGATCAATCTATAACACTTACCAACTGTCCTCATTATAAAATCCTTGCTTATATAGGCTTCTAGTATCTCAGTACTACTTGGGGAAATGAAGAGTAGAGGCAAGGCTTCCCAACAGAGTCAACACATAAGCTACATATTGGATTCTGGGTAGGAATTAGGCTAGTGAAGAAATAGAGAATAAGGGGGAGGATTTCAGACAGAGGTAGAACAATGGGCAAAGGCATGGAGAGAAGAGAAATCACAATGCTGCCATGGACGTGGATGTTGCTCAAGTTCCCCAGAGTGAATACTGGTGGAAGAGATGTGGTAATTGTTGGAATTGGATAATTAGGTACTGTCTATGTTGTGGGGGCTCTTATATTTATTCAATGAGTGGTAAATTCTACTATTTTTAAGGCTTGTTTTAAGTGATAGCAAAGGCCTTTATAATAGAGCTTAACATTCAAAAGCCTAGAAGTTCTTGATGGCTCTAGGACACAGAATTGGCACCAATGTACATTGTGGTTGGAAGAGAAAAGAGGTTTGTGTTAGAGCAGGAACACCAATTGGGAAGCTGTCGTGGTGGTCAGGTGAGAAATAATAAGGTCCTAAACTATGGCTGTGAGGCGGGTATGGAAAAGGAATTATTTTGCTTGGCATGTCATTACTTGAGAAACCATGGCAAGGAGCCTCCACCCCTGTTTCCACAGGGCAGTGCTGTCCTTCTGTGCTAATTTGAGATTCTGGTAAATTAGGGTATATTTTACTTTATTTATTTTTTAAAATAAAAGTTCCAAAAAAGCATGTCAGAGCTGCATACCAATTAATGAACCCCTGAAGGATGGGCCGAGGTTTTGTTAGAGGGCATGAGAGGGTGTTGGAATGGCCACTGAAGGGAGACCTCTGAGCCCACAATGGGTTGCTCGGTGGCCTAAATCCATGGCAGAGCCGCTTCTCTTGCTCTGCAGCCACCATTTTGCAGTTGTGCATTCTGAAAACTAGCAAGGCCAGAAAGATTATACTGGCTTTTCATACAATATATAAAAATATGGTGAAAGGCAAAGAGCAGGAGTTCTGGAGGGAGGCAACTTCTGCTTGAGCCCCACTTGCTCACTTAGCCCTGTGATTGTGGATAAATTCCTGAAATGTTTTGCACCCCAGCTTCTTCATCTATAATATTGGTGAATATTATATGGATTCTAGATGACAAGGATTTTTTAAAAAAGAAAAATTCCCATGGCTACTCTACAGAGTTGGAAAACAAAGTTGTTATGTGGATCTAGAGAAACTGCATGTGAAACACCTATGTGAATTATAAAGCATTATACAAACGCACACTATGTTATGATTATGTAAGCACAGTGTGATGTTTCAGTTATCTATTGCTGTGAACTTCCCCTCTACCTCACTCCTCAAAATTTAAAGGCTAAACCAACAAAGATATAAATTTCCCCCAATTCTGTGGGTTGGTAATCTGGGTGGTTTTATTTTGGGTAGTCTGGAGCAGTCATAGGGTACAGATATCTGACGGCTTGTCTGTCAGGTGGTGCTGACTTCATCTGTTGTGCCTCTTTCATAAGAACACTCATCCTCCAGCAGGCTAGACTGGACTTCTTCAAAAATTGGAGGAGTCAGGGTTCCAAGAGAGTAAAAGTGGAAGCTTCAAGGTCTTTTAAGGCCTAACCACAGAAGTCATATAACTTCTCTTGAAATGCATTCTGTAGGTCAAAGCAAATCACAAGGTCAGCCTAGGTTCAAAGGAGAAGGGAAATACATTCTACCTCTTGATAGGAAGAGTGGCAAAGTTATTTTGCAAAGGGGCATAAGAAGAGTTGTCGCAGCCATCTTTGCAAATAATCTACCACATATGAATATAATAAAAATAACATCGAAGTTTCCTCTCTGGCCAGGAGCAGACACATGGCTAAGGGAGGATAAAGCTCCAGGAGTGGCATTTCATTTTAGGTTGTGTCTTCTGTCTCTTCAGATCTACAAACACCTGGACTGTATGCCTTCTTCATGATTCTTTCCAGAGATTTCGGTGTCCTAGGATGGCATTATTTTTCTTTCTCTTACCTGGGAAGTGTTAAAATGTAATTTAAATAGAAAAGACTGTATAACACAGTGGTCTGAACCCTGAACAGTTTTCCATTTCTGACACTACTAAAATTTAATGAGACCAAGTCAAAGGCATGAAACTTCCACAAGCCTGAAGTTTCACCCATTAACTTAAACAATAATGCCCAAATCAAGGGAGGATCTTCAAATAATATGGTGAAAATAAACTTCCCCTTCTGATCACCATCCCCAGGAGGGTCGTTGACATGCCCATAAGATAGTTAGTGCTAAGCTGATTCCTAAAATTCTGCCAGGGTGATTAGTGTGATAGTTGCTGCTAAATCTACTATTTCCATGCACTGAAAACTTCCACAATAGCACTCTATACCTTCCCACCACTCTCCCATGCACACACTGCTGATGAAGAGGACTAGACTGAATTCAGATATCCTTGTACACCCTTTCAACCCTAACCTCCCATGCTTCAAAACCTCAGAAAAATTATGTGGCATATGAATTTTCTTCTCCTTTCCTCCTAGCCTCTGAGCTTTCTAATCTGTCTCTCCTATCCTTGGCTGTGGCTAATCTGATAAACGAATCCAGATTAAGATATCCCTGGACAATAGTATTTTCAGAAAGCTAACCTCCTCTAAAAGTGTTTCCATTTTTATTAGCAGCTGTGATGGTTAAATTCATGTGTCACCTTGGCTAGGTTATGATGTTCAGTTGTCTGGTCAAGCAAGCACTGGCCACTGGATATTTCATGGATATAAATCATTAGTTAGAAGATTGCATCTATGGCTGATTACAATCAATAAAGGAGAGTGCCTTCAGCAATGAGAGATGTATTATCCAATCAGCTGAAGGCCTTAAAGGAAGAACAGATGATTTCAGCAGTTAGAAAGAAGAATTTCTTTCTCTACTTCAGCCAGCCAGCTTGCCCTGGGGAATTCATCAAAACTTTCATCAGAGTTCCCAGCTTGCAGCCTGCCCAATGGAATTTAGACTTGCCAATACTTATTGGTCATGTGAACCAATTCCTGTAACTCTCCTAATATTTACATAGATAGATACATAGATCAATTGATTGATCCTGTAGGATTTGTTTCTCTGGGAAATACAGACAACATAGCAGCCTTCCAAGCATTAATCAAAGAGTGACCTGTGTAGAGATCGGGACAGCCATTGCAGGTGAGATGAGAGGTATTTTGGAGGAAGAGATCTATGAACTTTGACTTGTGTTGCTGTAACTTAAAAAAGAAAACAGCATGTAATTTCTATGCAAGAAAAGTATCTGGCATAAGCAAAGCCATTGTTTTTGTGTAAAAGCTAAGAAATGTTGCTCTTAATATTGATTTCAATCAACCCCCATTATGATGAAAACTGCTCACCAAAAACTTCCATTCTGCAGATCAAGGACTTAATTCAGACTTGATGCCACACCACTTTAGTCTGACTCAAGGTTTGTTGCCATGTAGTTGGACATGTAAGTCTCCAGATAAGCAGCTGAAGATTCTAAGAGCTGGGCAGCCTTACTGATGAAGGGAGGCTGGGGTGTGATTTTGGGGGGTACCAAATAGACCTAAGACTTCTTTCCTCAACCTCATGCCTCAAAGCCTCTAACCCCACCACTCAAGACTCATTCCCTTGAGTGTTCAAATCAAAACTTTCTCTATTAAAATGCAAGACTTCAGAGGCCCCAGGTAAAAACTGAATCTATTTCTGGTCCACACCTTCAATAAACCTTGTTCTAACCAAACCCTCAGTGGGAAGAGCACTTTCTGGCAGAAATTCTTAACTCAAGGATCCATGGACTTTTATTGAGCTGACAATAAACTTCCAGGGAACTGTGTACTCTGGAAATACAAGAAAAGCAGAAAAGCTTCAGTTTTAACACCAGACTCCTCATTTCTGTCTCTGGGGGAGTGATAGGAGAAGGTTAACTCACACAGGTGCTCTTTCCTGAAGAAAAGTCCTCAGCTTTCATCACATGCTCAATCAGATCCTTGATCTGAAGATATTTAAAGTGATAAAATGGATGGGATGAGGGATGCAAAGCAATTCAGGAGTGGTAGTTGGCAGAGTGGGAGGAAGGGAGCAAGTCTGAACAGGAAAGCAAAGAAACCTGGAGACAGTCTGTCCCCATTTCACCATTTGGCCATGAACCCAGATTGGCTAGTAATCCTGACTCTGCTCAGCAGGGGTCTGGGCTCTGTTCCAGTTGTGGCAGAAGCTCCCCTCCCCGACCCAGGCCCAGGAGAGACACTGGACTCCTGCTCTTGAGATACATCACCACCTAACCTTTGCAGTAACCAGTTTCCCCACAGTTTAGAATCACTTGTGAAAGGGCTGGACTGTACCGTGGGGCAGAGAAAAAACTTCAGTTCTCATTTTACCCCTCCTCCCTCCGACCTGAGGATTTGGGGTATAGCAAACCTTTCCTTGCTACTACAAAGAGTGGGAAGAATCGGGGTCTGGATCAGGCCTGAGGTGAGCTCAGAAAAAGCAAAGGCTGGGACAGATGGAACAGCACAAAAGATGGGCTTCTCCTAAAGAAATGGCAGCATTAAAGCCATGCCATTTCTTGTGGACATTTCCTGTGTTTGTTACTGTTTACTGGGCCCTCCAGACAGCTGCAAAGAGTAACTACTAGGAGAGAGTAAACTCATCCAACACATGTAACTGGGCACCCACACATGTAGACAGAAGTGATGCACACAGCCAGAAGTATCTTGGCCTTATGCCTTGCTCCAGTGCTGCCACATACACACCACCACAAACATACACACATAAACACACAATCTCAAAGCAAAATGGGGAGAAAAAAAATGCTACCAAACTTACTACATAAAGTTTTTCATATCTTAAAGTAATATATGCCCATTATGAAAATTTGAAAAGTACTGCATGATATAAAGAAGGGAAGAGTAAGAACCCACATTCACACCGTCAGAGGTACCCTATTTATATTTGCTGTTTTTCTCCAAATAGCATACAAACTCTTTGCTTTGTACTCAATCCATGCAAAGCTGCTCCATTCTGCAATATTTTCTTAGTGGTAGGGGCAGATCTTAGAAAGATGCTCTAAAATATTAAGACAGCTAGCTCAGTGCATCCTAAAGTATATTTACTGTATTCTGTGACTTACTAGTTCCATGCAAAATTAAGACACTTGATGTTAACAGTGTTATACGGTTTCTTTATCACTGAACATTTAATATACAATGTGCAATGCAAATTCTCGACAAAAAGATAGACTGTAAAGTATTTCTCAAATGTATTTGACCAGAGAGCCCTTATCAGAGAGCATTTCATTTTACCAAGGTTCTATGGCTATTCTAGAAAATGCTGAAGCAAATTAAACATCAGGGAAAACAAATTCCATGATCGTTCTGGCTCTACCACTGACTCAATAGTTGACCTTAATTATCTATGGATGCAAAGCAAATTACCCCAGCACTTAGTAATTTAAAACATCATTTATTTCCTCACTGTTTCTGTATGCATCAGGAATTGGGTGTGTATTAACCGGGTTTTCTGGCTCAGGATCTATCACTAGTTTGAAATCAAGGTGTTTGCCAGGGCTACGGGCTCATCAGAAAGCTCAACTTGGGAAGATCTGCTTCCACGCTCACTCACTCGGCTGTGGGCAGGACTCAATTCTCCTAGGATTGTTGATCAGAGGAACTCTGTCCCTTGCCAGCATTAGTCTGAAGGCTCCCCTCAGTTCCTTGCTATGTGGGCTTCTCTGGCTTGCTTCCTTAGAGCCAGCAAGTGAGAAGAGGCTGAGAAAGAGAGCAAGCAGGACAGCAGTTACAATCTTTTATAACCTAAACTCAGAAATGGCATTCCATCACCTTTTCTATATTCTATTCATAAAAACATATCACTAGGTCTAACTCACACACAAAGGAGGGATTACAGAAGGGCATTACTGTCACCAGGAGGTGAGATCATTGGAGGCCATTTTAGAAGCAGCCTACCAAACCATAATAAAAATCACAGGCTCTTCAATCTGGAAGTTCTTTTAGAAATTTCCTAATTTCCATATTGAAAGATAAGAGAACTGAGGTCCTGTAGATTTAAGTGGATTTCCCCAGATCACACAGCACCAAGTGGTGCTTAGTAGGAACTAAGATCTTCTGAGTCTTAGTTCTGTGCTTTCTCCAATAGAGCCGACTGCCTAAGCGTATGGCATTAAAGATCCCCAGGTCTTTAATGGTATGGCATTAAAGATCCCCAGGCTGCCTTCCTCCCCATGAGAATCCAAAGAAATCAAAGAATGCTTTAAAAGCATGAAATACTATAGCTGTTCAAAGTTATGCTGTTATTATTTTTCTATTAATAATAATTATTATAATAATGCTTAGACTTAGGATCAATCAAATTTACAAGATGAAGTTTCTTTTTACTCCACCTTTTCCTTTCTTGGGTGGTGCTCTTAGCTTTGGTGAGACTAATATAATATATGTACTTCCTGTCAAGGGAGCCCACAGAGTCAGACATCCTGTCTCTTTCCCATTCACATCCAATGCCATTTACTAAGCATTTCTGTTCCCACTGCACTTGCATCGGAGCCCAATGATCCTGAATTCCGCCCTGCAAATACCCCTTTCTCCTTAGTGAAAAAAGAATTATGCCTCCTACCTAAATAGTTCCCATGTGAAGAGAATGGTTCTGAGACACCACAGAAACCCAAATATCTGTCACCTCACCTATCCAAATCCTGCCTGTCTCATGAGCTGAAGGAAGAGGCCACCTCCTCTTCAGACACACCACGATCTCTACCACCGCGAGTGTTTACTCACGTTTCTGAACACTTACCTCACTGAGACCCCATTTGTTGAGGATTCACTTTGTGCTGGACACTTCTTAAAGAACTTCGTATGGATCATCTTTGAGCCTCAAACACCAACACACATACAGATGAGAAAAATGAGGAGAGAAGATTTTGCACTTGTCCAACATCATACTCAAAGCAGAAAAGGAAATCAGCCCAAGGTGTATCTAATTCCAAAGCCCAAATGTTTGTCCTTCCACACAGCACTGTGAATTCCTGGGCTCTGACTGTACTCTGTATAGTGCTGGTTCTAGGCACAGTGTTGGAATTAGTATCAATTAATTAATAATTAAAATGTGCTGTCTTTTTAGGTATATTTTTCATTTGAACATCCAAGTCCCTGAGGGCAACATCTTGTCCAATATTCCCCTCAGCAGCTAATGCATGTCTTCCAGTGTATTACAGGTTTGTGGTTTCTTTCTCTTCACCCTGTCTGTGACCACATGAGTGACAGACAGTGACTCCATGAGGCAAAATCACGAGTTCGTGGCTGGATGAAGAAAAGATTATTTTGCTCCACACTAAAAATGCCTGTCAGTGGATGGCTCCACGTCACACTGTGACTGAGGAAAGAATGAAGTGGGTGCCCCCTGAGTGCTGTTCTTTGCCTACAAAGGACAGTAACTCATACTGAGCTCTTTCCTCTAATTTGCTCTTAATTATCTCCTTCACATTTCAAAGACGGCAACTAGTTCTTTTATGTTCCTTGTTGGAAACTAGTTTATCCACGTTTGTGACGAGGGAAGAGGAAGTCAGTTACTTTTGGTGGTTTTTATATTTTCTCCAGATGCATTTTTGTTCCAAAATATTTTTTCTTCCAAGAGTCTGACTTAGTACCCTTTTGGTCTCCCCAGTCTTCCCACATTTTAACCTTATTTCAGCCTTTAACATTAGTACAGCTCAATTGTATATATAATAAAAGTGTTTGTTTATAGAGCTTTGTATCACAAACACAAAACAATAATCAGGTGTCATTCTGTCAATTCATGTTGCCAGCAAATGTCTTCTTGAAGTTTTTCCAAATTTCCCCCTTATTCATTCATCTTCTCTCTACTTCTTGGACCCTCACCTTTGTTCCCTTCCTTCCTGATGTAATTGAGAACAGGAATCTCCCTGTCAAGTTAGTTCCTCACTCTTTTGCCAAATGTTCTTTATTTTACTTATTTATTGGACTCCATGCATATCTCCAGAGTTTACAATAGTCCAGAGATTCGCTGAATTCTGATTTAGTACTTCCTTTGCCACTAAATTCATCTCTAGTACTGCTCAAGACTTAGCAGTGTGCATTGGTGCCAGAAAATATAACATTTATCTCACAGCTGATGTGCAAATAAGATACTCTTCAAAATATCTTGCCTTTTATCCAGGAGTTATAAAAGACAAAAAATAAATATTCTGGCTAACATAATGTTAGCCTCAATACCAGTGGTGTTAAGACAGTTACACTAACCACCATCACCTGCACACTTTAAGCCCTGTTGGAGATGTACTGAGTGCACAAAAAGTTGTGATAATACTTCTAATCTCCTTGTGTAAATTTTCAAGGGTATTTAAATTACTAGGGGTAAAATATGAATGGTGGTGTTAGATTTGTCTGCTTTAAAGAATCCTCAATCATTGAAAATTCTCCAAGTATATGAAAAATAGATGTCACATCACACCTATTCCAAGACTAAGAGACAGTAAGAAACCAAGATCAGAAACTAACACAGTAGAGGTGACAGACTCTTGGGCCCTGCTGGGTGCCCTGGGCTCTTTTAACTGAGGCAGCTCACTGGTTCCATCAGCAGTCCAGTCTCCCATTTCATTCCACAGGGGAAGACTCATCCCCTCCTCCATGGTCAAACAGCACTCTCCTCACCCAAACGAGGGCCTGTCTCATTTTTCTTTGACAGGATCAGATTCGGGCTTTGAGGCTTGGTCCAGGGCTGGTAAAGATTCTATTGTGTGTGTGTGCGCATGTATTTTAATTACAGAAGTTGTAGGTTTACAGAAAAATAATGCAGAAAATACAAAGTTCCCATATACCCTCCTCCCATTATTAACATTTTGAATTAGTGTGATAAATTTGTTATAATTGATGAAGGAATATTATTATAATTGTGCTCTTAAATATAGCCCATAGCTTGCATAGGGCTCACTGTTTGTGTTGTATAGTCCTATGTTTTTTTAAATTTTATTCTAGTTGTATATGTATAACCTAACATTTATCCTTTGTTCTAGTTTCTTTCTTTATGATTTTGTATATTATAATTATATCAGTATCTGGCTTAGTTTACTCAATGTGATGTCTTCAGGGTTCATCTTGCTCTCACATTCCTTTTTACAACAGAATAACATTGCATTATATTTATATCCACATTTTGTTTATCCATTCATCTGCTGAATGGACACTTGGGTTACTTCCATATTTTGGCAATTGTTAAAAATGCCACTGTGAATATCAGCGTGCAAATAATTGTTTGAGTCCCTGCTTTAAATTGTTTTGGCTATATTACCTAGAAGTGGGATTGCTGGGTCATATGGTAATTCTATACTTAGCTTTCTGATGAACTGCCCAACTGTTTCCTACAATGGCTGCACCATTTGACATTCACACCAACAATGAACAGGTGTTCCTATTACTCCACATCTTCTCCAGCACTTGCTATTTTCCATTTGGTTAATAGCAGCCATTTTAGTGGGTGTGAATTGGTATTTCACAGTGGTTTTGATTTGTATTTCCCTAATGGCTATTGATGTTGAGCATCTGTTCATGTGCTTATTGGCCATTTGTTTATTTTCTTTGGAGAAATGTCTATTCAAGTCTTTTGTCCAGTTTTTTTTTTGGGGGGGGGGGTGGTATTTGTCTTTTTGTTTATTCTAGATTTTAATGAATGAATTTTTTAATGTATTCTGGATATTAAACACTTATTGGATATGTGATTTCCAAATATTTTCTCCCTTTCTGCAGATTGTCCCATTACTTTCATGATGAAGTCCTTTGATGTGCAAACATTTTTAGTTTTGATGATGCCCTATTTATCTATTTTTTCTCTTGATACTCGTGCTTTTGTTTTCAAGTCTAAGAAACCATTGCCTAACACAAGGTCCTGAAGATGCTTCCTTATGTGTTCTTCTAGAACTTTTTTTATTTTTGGTTTTTATATTTAGGTATTTGGTACATTTTGAATTAATTTTGTATATGGTGTGTGGTAGGGGTCTACTTTCAATCTTATGCATATGGATATACAGTTTTCCCAGCACCATTTGATGAAGAAACTATTCTTTCCCCAATGAGTGGAGTTGGCACCCTCATCAAATATCAACTAGCCCTTTAACGTAACGGTTAATTTCTGAACTTTCAGTTCAATTTCATTGGTCTGTATATCTGTCCTTGCGCCAGTACTATCTGTTTTGATTACTGTAATTTTGTAATAAGTTTTAAGATCAGAAAGTGTGAGTCCTCCAACATTCTTTTTTTCAAGATGTTTTTGGCCATTTAGGACCCCTAACTCTTCCATTTCTGCAAAGAAGGATGTTGGAATTTTGATTGGGATTGCATTGAATCTATAAATTGCTTTGAGTAGAACTGACATTTTGACAATATTTAGTTTTCCAATCTATGAACACAATGTCCATCCATTTATTTATGTCTTATTTATCTTTTTCAGCAATGATTTTTAGTTTTCCATAGTGAATGTTCCCACCTTGTTCTGGTTTGCTAAAGCTGCTGTTATGCAAAATACCAGAAATAAATTGGCTTTTATAAATGGGATTTATTAGGTTTCAAATTTAAAGTTCTAAAGCCATGAAAGTGTCCAAACTAAGGCATCAACAAGACGATATCTTTACTGAAGAAAGGCTGATGGCATCCAGAACACCTCTATCAGCTGGAAGGCACATGGCTGGTGTCTGCTGTTCTTTGCTCCTGGTTTCTGGTTTCAAAAAGGCTTTCTCCAAAATGTGTTTGGGCTTCTGTATCTCTTAACTTCTCTCTCTCAGCCTCTGTGCATCCTTATTTCTTCCCCAGGGTGTTTCTCTCTAAGTATCGGGGGTGAGGGGGGGTCATCTCTTACTTCTCTGGGGCAAACTCTTGGCTACATCTCTTAGCTTAGCATCTCCAAATGTTCTTCTGTTTGCATCTCCCAGTGTCTCCAAGCATCTGGGTCTTTGTGGGCTCACAGCTCTCATACAGACTCCAGTGATCTAATTAAGACCCACCCAGAATGGGCGGGGTCACACCTCCATGGAAATGATCTAATCAAAAGGTCTCACCTACAGTTGGGTGGGTCACATCTCCATGGAAACATTCAATCAAAATTTCCTAATCAAAAGACTAATAAGTGTGCCCCCACAAGATTGCATTAAAGAACATGGCTTTTGTAGAGGACATAATAGATTCAAATCAGCCTACACTTCTTCAATTTTTTGGAAAAGTTTGAGCAAGACTGGTGCTAATTCTTTATGGAATGCTTCATAAAATTCAGTAGGCATCTGGTACTTAGCTTTTCTTTGTTGGGAGTTTTTTGACTACAGATTCAATCTCTTTACTTGTTATTGGTCCTGTGAAATCTTCTATTTCTTCTTGAGTCGGTATGAGTAGTTTATGTGTTTCTAGGAATTTGTCCATTTTATCTAGATTATCTGATTTATTGGTATACAGTTGTTCATGGTATCCTCTTATAATCCTTTTCTTCTCTGTGGGATCAGTAATAATGCCCCCTTTCAATTATGGTTTTGGTTATTTGTGTCCTTGTTCTTTTTTCTTTGTCAGTCTAGCTAAAGGTTTGTGGATTTTATGATCTTTCTGAAGAAGCAATCTTTGGTTTTGTTGATTCTCTCTACTGTTTTTATTCTCTATTTCATTTATTTCTATTCTAATCCTTATATCTTTCCTTCTGCCTGATTTTGATATAGTTTCTCTTGTGTTTTTCCAGCTTCTCCAGGTGTCAGTCTCTGATTTGAGACCTTTCTACTTAATGTAAGCATTTAGAGCTATACATTTTCCTCTCAGCACTGCATTTGAAGTTTAGGTACACTGTTTTTTCATTATAATTCTTCTTAATATATTTCCTAGTTTCTCTTGTGATTTCTTCTTTGACACACTGGTTATTTAAGAGTATGTTGTTTAATTTCCACATATTTGTGAATTTCCCAGTTCTCCCTCTGCTACTGACTCCTAGCTTCATTCCATTGTGGTTGGGGAAGATACATTGTATGATTTCAATATTTTTTAATTTATTGAGACTTGTTTTCTGACCTAACATGTGATCAGTCTTGAAGAATGACCCATGTGCACTAGAGAAGAATGTTTATTTTGCTGCTGTTGGGTAAAATGTCTATATATGTCTATTATGTCTAGTTGGCTTATAGTATCATTCAAGTGTTCTATTTGCTTACTGATCTTCTGTCTAAATGCTGTATCCATTATTGGAAGTAGTGTACTTAAATCTCCTCCCATTAACGTAGAACTGTGTATTTCTGCTTTCAAATCTGTCAATGTTTGCTTCATATATTTTTGGGCTCTGCCATTAGTTGCATTTATAATTGATATGCCTTCTTGTTGAATTGACCCCTTTATTAGTATATAATGATCTTCTTTGTCCCTGATAACAATCTAAGTGTCCCTCTATAAAACATTAAGTCTGGTATTAGTATAGCCTCCCAGCTTTCTCTTGGTTATTATTTGCATGGTATAATTTTTCCCATCCTTTCAGGTTCAACCTGATTATGTCTTTGATTTTAAGGTGAGTATCTTGAAAACAGCATATATTTGGGTCATGCTTTTATATCCATACTATTAATCTCTGTCTTTTGACTGGAGAGTTTAATTCATTTACATTTAAAGTAACTACTAATAATACAATACTTTCTTCTACCATTTTACTATTTTGTCATTATAAGTCTTCTACCTTTTTGACCCTCATTTCTTCCAAATGCCTATTTTCATATTTATTTCATTTTTTGTATTGTACAATTTTGAGTCACTTCTCATTTATTTCTCAATATAATTTTTCATGTATTTTATCTGTGGTTACCATGGAGTTAAAATTTAACATCCTATAGCTGTAAAAATCATGTTTGATTTGATACCAACTTAACTTCAATAGCATACAAATATACTGTACCTGTACCTCCTGGCCCCCCACCCCTTTTCTTGGTACTTGTTTCAAATATGTATTTATACATTATATGTCTAAAACCATATATTTATTATTCTTTTTATGCATTTGCATTTTGGAACCTATAAGAAATCAGAAGTAGAGTTTAAAAAAATAGAGTACAATAATACTGGCATTTATAATTACCCATATAGTTACTTTTTTACTGTTTTAGATTCCTAGGCCACTCAAGAAGATATCATGAAATTGGTCAGGTTAAACAATGGGAATTTATCCACTCACAGTGTGATGCTGGGAATAAAGTCCAAATCAAGGCATCACTGAGGTGATGCTTTCTTCCTGAAGACTGTGGTATTCTGGGGCTGGCTGCTGGCAGCTCTTGGTCCTTAGCTTGTCACATGGCAAGGCACATGGCAGCCTCTCCTGGCCTCTCTTCTGTGTTCCACTGAATTTTAATTTCTTGCTTCCATGGCTTGCTTTCTGTCTGAATTCATTCTGCTTATAAAGGGCCCCAGTAATAGGATTAAGACTCATCCTGATTGGGCTGAGCCACATGTTAACTGAAGTAACCTCATCGAAAGTCCTACTTACAATGGATTTGCACTCACAGGAATAGATTAGATTTAAAAACATTTTTTTACTGATACACAAACAGTTTCAAACCACCAAACTCCATCCACTGGAACCCCAAAAGTCACGTTCTTTCTATATGCAAAATATATCATTCCATCACCATTCTAGGATTTCCATTTTATTCTATTTTATAGATTCTAGTCATCTGATTAACTTATGTATCTTTTTGATTGAATATGTATCGATCATATTTATTAAAAGCCCATGTATGAACATTGGGACTGGCAGTTTGATGTGCTGAGCCCTCAAGCATGGGACTTGCCCTTATGAAGCTCATTACCACAAAGGAAAGTCTAAAGTTGTATGTAATGGTGCCTAAGAGTCTCCCCCTGAGTACCTCTTTGTTGCTCAGATGTGGCCCTCTCTCTCTCTAACTGAGCCATCTCGACAGGTGAACTCGCTGCCCTCCCCCCTACGTGGGACCCGACTCCCAGGGGTGTAAACCTCCCTGGCAACGCAGAGTATGACTCCCGGGGATGAATGTGGACCCAGCATCGTGGGACTGAGAGTATCTTCTTGACCAAAAGGGGGATGCAAAATGAGACAAAATAGTTTCAGTGGCTGAGAGATTCCAAATGGAGTCGAGAGGTCACTCTGGTGGACATTCTTATGCGCTATATAGATAACACCTCTTAGGCTTTAATGTATTGGAATAGCTAGAAGTAAATACCCGAAACTACCAAACTCCAACCCAGCAGTCTGGACTCCTGAAGACAATTATATAATAATGTAGATTACAAGGGGTGACAGTGTGATTGTGAAGACCTTGTGGATCACACCCCCTTTATCTAGTGTATGGATGAGTGGAGGAATGGGGATAAAAACTAAAGGACAAATGAGGTGGGATGGGGGGATGATTTGGGTGTTTTTTTTCACTTTTATTTTTTATTCTTGTTCCGGTTCTTTCTGATGTAAGGAAAATGTTCAGAGATAGACTGTGGTGATGAATGCATAACTATGTTATCATACTGTGGACAGTGGATTGTATATCATGGATGATTGTATGGTGTGTGAATGTATTTCAATAAAACTGAATTTAATATAAAAAAAAAAGCCCATGTATGGTAATTCCAAACTGTGTTACCATTTTTATTGTGTGTTTTACCTCTTGTTTTTCCGTCATTACGACTTAATTTCTGGCTTATCTGGTAACTTTAGATTAAATGCTAGATATTATATTTAAAAATTATAGTGACTTATATGATATCTTTCTTCTGATAGGCAGAGTATTGGCAGATAATCTTGACCCATATGAGACTTGTCTATTCTTGTCAGTCTTTTTATTCCCTGAGTATAGACCTTTCAGGTTTTTCATCTTAAAGCCTGAGTTGTTTTCAAGGATCCTTTCCATGGTGGTTTCTAAATGCTAACCCTTGATTCTCTAGTACCATGATACTACCAAAATTATTGCTTAATTTTTGGCCTCTTAGCAGCAGCTTTTTGCATTATTTCTCAGAATCTTTTCCTCACATGTGCTATTTTATAGTAAACAAATGTTTTGAGGGAAAATAGTGAAAAAAATTTCAAGGTCACCTCTCTGTGACTTCCTTTTCTGTAGGCTTCTTTCTCCTCACATTATGTCTGTCTTGATAGCTATGAATTCCAAATTTTGTCTCAGGCTGCCACTTTCTGCTTGGTCTTTGTGCCGTGATCTATGAATCAGCAAACATTTTAGGGGGAACTGCAACCATAAATGCCAGGCTCATTCAATGCAATTCACTTCTCTTCAGAGCCTTGGCTCATTTCTATTACTTTCAAAGAGCTGATTTATTTATTTATTTATTTATTTATTTATTTATTTATTTAGCTTTTTCTAAATCAAACTTTCATAGATTTCTTGGTGGAATGCTTTGTCTGGTACCAGCAATAGCATCACTGACAGAAGCAGAAGTTTTCCTTATTTTTACTAAATTCAATAATTGGAGATGGTATTTTCTGTCTTGCCTACACCATAGAAAGATCTCAAGTCTATTTATCCTGAGATAAAGGAAGAGTAGTAAGAAATCCTATTCTATTGAAATTCTCATCCTGGTGAATCTAGATAGATAGATGTGTAAGTAAAAATTTATCACATAATAATAACTGCTGGGCAGATAATAAAAATAAGTTAAAGAATGACTTCTGATGGGATGATATGGAAACTGAGATCTGAATGACAAGAAAATATCAGCCATTTGAAGGTCAAAGGGAATAACAAATGAAACAGAGGAAGTAGCTAATGCAAAGATAAGTCCCAAAACAGAAACAAATGAAGTAAATACAGCTGTTAACACCAACAAATGTATGTGAAACTTCTCGCTTTCTCCATCCACTGATCTCCCTATGGTCTCTCCTATTGTAGAACCTAACAGGAAGCTGGCTAGCAAGGGAGCCTGGGAAATGTAGTTTGCAAGCTACAGTCCAGAATACAGTACCGAATAGAATATAAATGAGGGAATGTGGGCTGAAAAGCAAGAGTTAAAAAACTAGCACAGTCCATCCCTTTGGTTACTCAGTATTATATAATTCTACACATATTTAAACTTCCAAACAATAACAATAACAGTATCATGTTTATATCATATAAGATGCAACCATCCTTCATGAAGAGACTCTCACCCTCTTATCATATAATGTTTACACAAAGTCCCAGAAGGAGTTATTTTCATCTTCAGGAGATGTTAATTCTATTTATAGTTAAGTAACAATCCCACCTTATTCTATAACCTCAAGACTAAATTTTAGAATTAACCACAATCAAAGCTTCATATATAAAATAGTGGTAAGGAAAAAGGAAACATATGTAATGTAACCAAAACAAGCAAGGGAAAGATGATGTCTAACTGTAATTAGTCATGCAGCCATAACTGATATTACTTTTCACTACCTCGTCCATGCTTTCCTCACTCCCTACCAGCACTTCAGTTGGTCAGGATTTTTATCTGGTTGGGCAAACAAAGCAGTCCTTCCTGAAGGGCTGAATCTTATCTATATTTAGTCATTGAAGTCTCCATTAACATTTACTATTAGATATGGAAGCACTAAGAAATGCTCCAGAAATCCCTGAGCTTCAGATATAGTACCCTGCACTCTATTGTGGGAAAGCAATCCTTTTTTCCCATGGAATTCAGGATCAATTGATCCAATCATTAAAATAAACCTTTCTTTGCCTGATGGTTCTAGGGCATAAGTGTTATGTGTTAGCATCAACTTCCAGTTCACTCAAATTATTGTTTTCTCTAATGAAGACATCCCCTCTTTGAGAAGCAAGGCCTCTAAAGCAGTAAAGCCCAAATTTATAAGACATGGGAGTAAAAGCTTTGCATCATATGCTCCCTGAACCCCATCTTCCACCAGTATACGCCATGGAGGACCCAGAGTAGGGACAGAGGAATGCATTGGTGAGGGGACACTGTCACCTTTGAAAAGCTCTGTGACACTGTTCCTCTGTAGGCCAGGGATGGTGGTAAGAGTTGTTGCCATTGACATGGGCTCCCTAATTTCAGTTGGAATTATGGGATACTGCATGGCAGCATTCACTTCCAGAGACAAGGGAGGCACAATTATCATAGTGGGCAGCAGAAACAGAGTAGCATCCAGAATGTGCACACAGAAGCCCTGGCAGGTTCATCACAGGAGACTAATCCATCATGCTGTCCCCATACATAGGACAGCTTGCTCTAACAGTGCTTGATTTCTAACTTATGGTACTTAAAAACAATTCCTGAGCTCTGAATGGAATGGCATTATATAAAGAAAAGAGAAAGGAGAACTGAATGGAAAAAAAAATTGTTTTAACCCTGATTACACTACTGAATCTGGCATGACCGTGGACAAGAGACTTCTCTCATAACCTTATATTTTGTGATTTTAAAATAAGAATGTCTAAAATTATAATAGAAGCTAGTGTTTATTGAGCATCTACAATGTGCCAGGCACTATACAAAACACTTAACATGTGTTACCTCATTTAGTCCACTTACCAAACCTATGAGACTGGTCCTATTGTTAAACCCATCTTGCTGATGAGGCATCTGAAATACAGAGTTTACTAATCCATCCAAACTTCAATAGCCAATAAGTGGCAATCCAGCTTGATGAACCCACACATTTAAAGCAATCAAGTCATTAATGAAGACCCATCAGTCTTGGTTTCAATGACTGTGGTTTTCTTTTCCAAGCCTGCTGCATGATCTCACAATGGCCAAAGCTGATCCCTAGGAATGACCAATTTTAGGGAAAAAGAAGCCAGCTTTCTGCACTTGAGCTGATTGTATAACTTAACTCAGGTGGACTAAATTGGCTGTGCATTCCTTTACCAGACATCCTTGCCCCGTAGGCTACTGGGCATTAGAACAAAAATAACTATGTGTATACTGATCACAACTGGGACAACTTGCCCAAACATATCCATGTGCCAAAGCACATGGGAGAAGAAGAGAAATAATTTGCTATCAACACCCCTAATCACTCTGAGAGACTACTCCATTATGATTGCCAAAGCAGAAACAGGGTGACGAGTGGGTGGGAAGGCTGGGGGTTATAGGGCGTCTCAGAAAAGCACGGCATCATTGGAAAGCACGGGCCAAGATGTGGGACACTTGTGCTAGACCTGCCTCTGACTCTAAACAGCTGTGCAATGTTGAACTTCTTAAATCACCATAGAATATTAGTGCTAAAGGAATCATTAGCATGTTCCAACCTCTGATTTCACAGATGAGAACATGGCATCCCAGAGTACAGTCAAACCAGAACTCTACCCTCCTGGATCCCCAGATCATACCATTGCCACCCAGACCCTCCACCATTCTAACCAACAATTTCCTCATCTGTAGAATGGGGATAATCTGAAATGCTCTACCTACCTACCACAGATGACTTAATAAGATAAAATGAAATGATATATGTGAAAGTGTCTTAAAAAGAATTGACCAGTGGACTGAGAGTTTGGGGGATGTAACACTTTCCTTCTCACTGGTCACCCTTTCCACAGACTTCAGCAAGAGTGCCCTAGTGGTCTCCAGAAACAGACCTGGAGTTTACAGAGAGACACATGTCCTTCAAGGTAAACCAGTGGGATAGAACAAGGAGAGGTGGAATAGGTGTATGGGAAATTTTAAGATGGTGGAAAAAAAATCTTAAAAAGCCATTTAGTAAACCCCAAAATAATCTCCATGGATCAACTATCCCACTGCTGGCATCACTTAAACCCACACCTAACAGAGCTTCCGGGGGTACAGCAGATGGGGGTATCTACCATTGGCAACGGAAACAAGCAAAGGTGTCCTAAGTGAACCTTGTCTATCCTTAAATCCACAGATTGCCTGTGTGTCCTGTCTGCTCCTCGGCCTGGGCACAATTGTTCCTGCATGGTCTCATCATACCTGGTGGCTTCAGTCAGCCAAGTTTTAAATAATGAGTTTTACCCAAGTGTTCTCATTTACTGTACAACCATTCTTCTTTCAGCTTTCCCTGAACACTTAATAGAAGCCAGCGACATCACCAGTGCTTTATGTGCATGATCTCATTTAACCCTCACAACAACACGATAAAGTAGGTGCCAATATAATTCTCATTGAACAGGCCTGAGGCCCAGGGAGGAGGCAGTAAGGAAAAGTGACAAGATTGAAACCAAAGCAGTCTGACTCCAGAGCCCACTTTTAATACCCTACCATTTTGCCTTCCTGTGTTTTAACATGTTTTTCATTGACTTGAGCTACCATTTTAAGCCACTTATTTAGGAAATGAATTTCTCAAGTTATTTTCCAAGTGTGTAATAATATTTTTATTATTTTTTTGGATCCCTCAAGTAAATGAGAACTTAAACTCACTCTATATAACTTAAGAAGGAAAAACCAGATTCAATGGCTGAGAAACCATGGGAGCCAAATTTCAGCTTAATGTAGGGAAGAATGTTGTACTCATTGGAGTGGCCCAATGAACAGAACTAGCTATATTGTGAGTGTGTACAAGGAAAAGTTATTGTTCAAACAGAGGTTGTTAATGAGCATCCGTCAGGAGTTGCTGGCATGGGGACAGGGCTTTCTGGTCATTATGGTCTCTAATTCTTGTGACTTGAGGAAGGAGTTCCTTTGTTGTACTTGCTCTCTGGGCTGGTTTGGGTGTATTATGTCACCCAAAACGCCATGTTCTTTAATGCAATCTTGTGGGGGCAGACATGTTATTATTGATTAGGTTGGAACCTTTGTATTAGGTTGTTTCCATGGAAATGTGACCCACCCAACTGTGGGTAATACCTTTGCTTAGATTATTTCCATGGCGATGTGGCCCTGCCCATTCAGCATGGGTCTTAATTAAATCACTGGAGCCCTGTAAGTGCTCATACAGAAAGAGCTCGCTGCTGCAGCTTACAGAAACATTTTGGAGATGGCCATTGAAAGCAGACTTTTGCTGACGCTTTAGAGATACTAACCCAGAGTTTGCCCTGAGAAGCTAAGCCTAGAGACATCTTGGAGAACGCCATTTTGAAACGCATCCTGGGAGCAAGCAGACTCCAGCCACGTGCCTTCCCAGCTAACAGAGGTTTTCTGGACGCCATCGGCCATCCTTCAGTGAAGGTACCCTGTTGTTGATGCCTTACCTTGGACACTTTATGGCCTTAAGACTGTAAATCTGTAACCAAATAAACCCCATTTATAAAAGCCAATCCATTTCTGATATTTTGCATTCTAGCAGCATTAACAAACAGGAACACTCTTTCGAAGTTATCATGTTATCCCGTCTGAAATCTTTTCTCTATCTGAGTTACCTAATTCAACTGTCCCTTTTCATGGACCATCTCAATTCTCACCTCTTTCACAAAGTTCCTCTGGACTGTTCCTGGCCTTGGCATTACCCCGTCCTCAAATTCCTGCAGCAGTTTCTCTTCTCTGAAGGTTAACATATTCCTAGTTGCAAGGAATAGACTATAGGAGCTATTGAATTTCAAAGGAGTCAATGGCCAATCTAAACAAGGATAATCAAGAAAAGACTTCAGAAAGGGAAATGTAGGCTGAGCTAAATCCTAAAGAATTAACTGTCAGCTCTGGAGGGTGGGAAATATGGATTCTGATTTTCTTATGGAACTCGAGCAGTTAGCGAAGAGGCTGGTATATTGTAATCGCTTGGAAAACATTTACCAAAGCAAGGTAGGAGGGAGAGAAAGAAGATGGAAGGAATGGAGGAAAGGACAGTGGGGGTAAATGATTACAGATAGATGAACAATCAGATGAGAAGAGGCATTTCCAAGAAAAGAAAAGGGATGAACAAATCCTAGAGCAAAGAGGACCAGGCATGATTTGGATGGTGAAGAGACCACACTAATGAGAGCAGTGGGAATTAAGAGTGGATGAGCGATGCAAGTTCCAATTATAAAAAGCCCAGAAAGCTTGGATGAAAACTTAAGCAGGCTGAAAAGATATAATATTCTGAACAGAATTAAAACGTTTTGTGGCTTCTTTATTAAAGACTGCAAGCATGTGAAGAAATGGTTCTCAGCTTATTCTTTGTGATATCAACAGCTTTTTTAGCTCATTGTGTGCAATAACTGAAAAATAAATAAGCAAATGAATAAACCACTCTCTGTTTCAGTCAGTCCAGAGACAAATTGATTTTTGTACCTTGTCAACATTCTGGAAATCATCACAGTGTTGGCCTCTCTCTCACAGGGAGGATCCAGGGAAATATGAACATTTCCCCAATTTGGGCAATACAGAGTTCAATTTAATGAACTTTCCCTTCCGGGAGGGTATTTATCATTAGCTCAATCTCACCTCTCCAGTGCTATTTCAAAATCCCTACTCTCAGACTGCATTGGTAGCCAATTTCCAAGACTAAGTCATGCTCTTGGAAGTGAAATGAGATGGAATGCTTAATAATTAGACAATAAAAAACAAACCCAGTCTCTGGCAAAAACCATTTTCTTACCTGGATTTCCATTCCTTTTTTTTTGACTAGAATAACCTTAAATCACATGACTTGTACTTCAGAAGATGCACATACTCAATTTGAATTTTATCGAAAAGTAGAAAGGGGTAGAAAAGGAAAGGACTTCGTCAGACAGCCCTGCTCCCAAACCCTATCGCCACTACTTTACTACAATTTTGGACAATTTGCATTCTCGTAGTATCAATTTCTTCACCTCTAAAATTGTAATAATGATGTGTACTGCATTTTTATGCATTGGATAAAACTTTACATCAGTTTTGTAAAAGTTTTTGTACATCAGTTTTGGATAGATATGTACATAGGGATATCTATATATGTGAATGCGCAAATATGTGTGTGTGTGAATTTTAACTTAAATGTTAATAACTCCATCCAGTAATAACTTATGGGTTTTTCTCCTAGGGAAAAAGACTTCCTTCTTGCCTCTTGCCCTGAAACTTTCTTATTCCATTCTTTTATTAGAACATAACTTTATCCTTTGCCATTCCTCTTCAACTACAGCATTTGACTAATCAGATAACTTTCCAAACTAATATGTTAATAGAACACTCCTCTATGATAGAATATTTCAACTTTTCACAAGTGAATTCTGATTATCTTACCCTTAAGAACAGATTTTAATCTTAATATTATATTATTAAGCTGGTAAATCCAGTGGCAACAGCTAATAGGACAGAAAATTTGGGTCTAAAAATATTCAGGGAGAGTTTTAAATTACTTAAAAGTTCCTCTGAGTTGGATTTCCTCACCTGGATTGTTGCTGGTGTTCTCACAAACATTGGGGACTAACAGCCTGATGTGCTGAGCCCCCTGTCTTGGGGCTGGCTCCTATGAGGCTTGTTTCTGCAAAGAGAGGCTAAACCTGGTTATAATTTTGCTTTAGAGTCTCCCCCTGAATGCCTCTTTTTTGCTCAGATTTGGCCCTCTTTCTCTAACTAAGCCACATTGGTGGGTATCTCACTGCCCTCCCCACTACGTGGGACCTGACTCCCAGGGCTGTAAATCTCACTGGCAATGCAGGATATGACTCCTGGGGATGAATCTGGACCCAGCACAGATGGGATTGAGAACATCTTCTTGACCAAAAAGGGAGATGCAAAATGAAATGAAATAAAGTTTCAGTGGCTGAGGGATTTCAAATGGAGTTGGAGGTCACTCTGGTGGACATTCTTATGCACAATATAGATAACACTTTTTAGGTTTTAATATATTGGAATAGCTAGAAGCAAATATCTGAAACTATCAAACTCCAACCCAGTAGCCTTGACTCTTGAAGATGATTGTGTAACAATGTAGCTTACAAGGGGTGACAGTGTGACTGTGAAAACCTTGTGGATCGCACTCCCTTTACCCAGTGTATGGATGGATGAGTAGAAATATGGGCACAAAACCTAAATGAAAAATTGGGTGGGATGGGGGGTGATTTGGGTGTTTTTTATTTTTATTTTTAATTCTGATTTTGATTCTTTCTGATGTAAGAAAAATGTTCAAAATAGATTGAAGTGATGAATGCTCAACTGTAAGATGGTATTGTGAACAGTTGATTGTGCACCATGGATGACTGTATGGTATATGAACATATCTCAATAAAACTGAATTTAAAAAGGAAAAAAAAAAAGTTCCTCTGAATAGGTCACTAACTATGGTGGGCTAATCATGCCCCTATCATTGGGCCAAAACCATGAGGATGCATTTCAGCAGATTAAACATAAATCCCAACCTTTGGGTTCAAAACATTAATTTTATAAAAAGAAGATGGAACTTGTTTTGGCAACATTTACACATAAAATACATGACAGTATTATTTGATCACAAGTTGGGGGTGTTTAAAAAGCTAAAACATAATTAAGTTGTTCACATTTACATGCCCATGAAGTTCAAATTATGAGATCATCTGAGCTAAATGTACTTTGACTAGACTATGTCTGGAATAGGGGTAGAATTCAGGATACCTGTTTGAATTACCAAAAAACACAATAAAATGTCTAAAAGTCATGTCAAATAAGATCTACTTGATGCAATCAAGAATTTCTAGCCTGGAAAATGGAGGCTAAAGGAAGACCAAATAATTGATGGACTATCAAATGGAAGAGAAAAAGCATGTTCTCCTTGGCTGCAAACAACATAAGTCAGTCCATTTGTTATAAATTGCAGACACACCAATTTTGCAGCATATAGGAAAGAACTTTGCAATAAATAGGGCCATGCAAAATTAGAATGGCCTATTTCATGAAAAAATGACTTATTTCTGCAACTTCAGAGTCTACTACAGTTTTTGGCACATTGTAGTGACAAAAAGGAAGGAAGGAGGGAGGAAGCAAGGGAGGGATGGAGGGAGGGAAGGAGGAAGGAAGGAAAGCACAGAGGGAGGGAGGGAGGGAGGGGGATAGGAAGGAGGGAAGGAGGGCAGGCAACTGAAGCTGGCAATTGAAGTCCTTTCTACTGTGTGTTGGCCAGAATTTCTTATCAGAAACACAGCAGCTACCCTGTCTCCAGCAAGTTTTCCTCAATCACCACCTGGTCCATATCTGTTTTTTTTTTTGTTTGTTTGTTTGTTTTTTTTTAATCATCATTTTATTGAGATATATTCACATACCACGCAGTCATACAAAACAAATCGTACTTTCGATTGTTCACAGTACCATTATGTACTTGTACATTCATCACCTAAATCAATCCCTGACACCTTCATTAGCACACACACAAAAATAACAAGACTAATAATTAGAGTGAAAAAGAGCAATTGAAGTGAAAAAGAACACTGGGTACCTTTGTCTGTTTGTTTCCTTCCCCTATTTTTCTACTCATCCATCCATAAACTAGACAAAGTGGAGTGTGGTCCTTATGGCTTTCCCAATTCCCTTGTCACCCCTCATAAGCTACATTTTTATACAACTGTCTTCGAGATTCATGGGTTCTGGGTTGTAGTTTGATAGTTTCAGGTATCCACCACCAGCTACCCCAATTCTTTAGAACCTAAAAAGGGTTGTCTAAAGTGTGCGTAAGAGTGCCCACCAGAGTGACCTCTCGGCTCCTTTTGGAATCTCTCTGCCACTGAAGCTTATTTCATTTCCTTTCACATCCCCCTTTCAGTCAAGAAGATGTTCTCCGTCCCACGATGCCAGGTCTACATTCCTCCCCGGGAGTCATATTCCACGTTGCCAGGGAGATTCACTCCCCTGGGTGTCTGATCCCACGTAGGGGGGAGGGCAGTGATTTCACCTTTCAAGTTGGCTTAGCCAGAGAGAGAGGGCCACATCTGAGCAACAAAGAGGCATTCGGGAGGAGGCTCTTAGGCACAAATATAGGGAGGCCTAGCCTCTCCTTTGCAGCAACCGTCTTCCCAAGGGTAAAACTTATGGTAGAGGGCTCAACCCATCAAACCACCAGTCCCCTATCCATATCTGTTTTAAACAGACATTTTCAGAATAAAATTCTGTATAGAACTTAACCTATCTCTGGTAGACAGGCCATCACAAAAGTGTTCTCTTTTCTTAACTGGGAAAAAAGCTGGAAATTTCTCATACGTATTGTATTTCATAGTTCTTTCTAATAGAAATGCTAGACATAGCATGGTTTCAGTTTCTACTAGCAAAAACTCATGTATAAATCATAGTCCTATAAGAAAAGATGGAGGCTTGAAACATAAAGTTTTTTTTTAATAGAACCATATTTTCTTAAACCTTAAATTAAAATTTTGCTTATTTCTCTTGTATGCAACATACCTTTTTCAAGTAAGAAGATGTTTTATTGGGCTTTGATGATAGTTCCTGTGTACTCATGTTACATTTAAAAGAGTTCTTTTTTTTTTTCTTTTTTTAGATTTTAATAGACTCAAAAAGTTGCCATTCTAAAGTACTCTCTTAATTCAACTTAGAAAGTGTTAAGTAATGTAAAATGGCTGCCTTCATTGGGCATTTCCAGGAGGGACCCTTAACAGAAAAGGATTTTCCAGAAGACAAAAACAATTGACCTGCAGGGCTTTCTGAGAAACTGGAACAATGAAATGCACCCTACAAAATTGCAGATAAGAAATACCTGCTGATAAACCAGTTTCAGTCCAGAAGAAACAGCTTATCAGAATGGAAAAGTATACCATACCAATAAATGTATATCTGCTCCCCACTTCATAAGACCACCCTATGTAAAATGGAAACTTAACATCAGCCAATCTAAACATTTCCTCACTTGCTTCTGTGTTTGCCCAATAAAAACTCTCCCTCTCCACCTCCTCGTTGGTGTTCCTACCCATGTGTGATTTGGATGCTGCCTGATACATTTTTGTATATTGAAATGATACTAATGATCTTGCTTCCCAAAGAACATTGTAAACAAATTGAGAAAAAAAAAATATTTGCTGACCACAAATAGGAAGTAAACAAATTGATAAAAACATGTTTTTGTAATAAGTAATAACCAGACATTTGTGTGAAGAAATGATATGGACTGGCTTGATTCCAGCCGGATATACACTTCTTATAAAAACCCAGTGCAGATGCCCCTTCACTGAGCAATAGGAAAATAATACACTACTTTTAGAAGATTTTCTATATCTTTAAAATAAAATAATTTTATTTCATGTTTTGTTGTTCTCAGTGGTCCTGTTCAGTCTTGATCTTAGACAGATACTAACTCACACCTGGGAAAATATAGCTTTTCTCATTTCACTATGGTTAGCAGTTACATGGACATTAGTGCTATGCTGCTTCTAGAAATGGGTTTGTTTCTTTCTTTAGCTGCATGAGTTTTGTTTTTAGTTTCTGTTGTACTTATTTGTGGAAGAATACTATGCTACTTGTTTTCTGGAACATGGTAGGGATTGAAATAAATGAATAAATACAATGAAAAGAGCAATGGATTCAAAATAGAGACTTGGCTCTGGTCCTGTCTCTGCCCATGAATGGCCACTTCACTCCCCACCCCTCAGTGAAGGGAGGGCCTGGACCCTGAGCAGTGCCCGCCTGCACTACAATCCTGTAGGAGAATTATTCTAGAGGATGGGTGCTGGTCCCCTATGGCAAGAGGCTCTGGAGGCTGATTAGGTTAGGGAACGCTGCATTGAACCAAGTTAGATGGGTTTCTTTACCATAGGCCCTTGCAGAGATCTTAGTGAATGAATACTGTGAGCCTGTGGGAGGGGAGATGCAACTCTGCTTTTCCAGAGCCTATTAGGTCCTAGAAACCCCCCTCTTTTACTTGCCATACCTATGTACATCGCTCAACTCAGGGTTCCCTGGAACTCACATTTGGAAACACCAGACTAGATCAGTGATTACCAAGGAGTCTTCAATTTCTAACAACATGTGGTTCTGTCTATCACTAGTTATCCAACTTCCTCTTAAAGAATAAACTTCTCTTGGACTACCAGTGTTGGTTTAAATTATATTTATCTTAATTTTACTTAAATATGAATAAACATAAAACTACCTATAAATCCCTTATGCTCCTGACTCTTATAGAACTATAAAACCCAAACAAATTGGAAAATTAATTTCAAAGGAAACAAATAAAATTTAAACTAACAACATTAATTTAACATTATTTTGCTGAATTAAAACACTGCTCACCATGTACACGTAAGTTTTTTTCCTAAGGCAGTTCAACAAATCTATTTCAATGTGCCACAGATAATTCAATTTCTCCTCCCAGTTTTTTTTCTATTCAAATTCCAGGGAAAGCTTTATTTGACATCTCATGGTGATATCATTTGCCTTCTCATGTTGAGAGCACACCGTTTATATATATATATATATATTTACCTCTCTGTTATTTTCTTATTACTAGTAATAAATAGCTCTCTTTTATATCAATGCAATAATAAATACAAATCAAAACAAGGCTACAAAAATTGTAGGTACATGGGTAGGTCATAAAGTGCCCATCCAGATGATCCCATATTTGCTTTTTCTTTTGATCATTATCATTAGACTAAAATGTAAAATTTAACACAAATAAGTATTATAAACAACCTGCAAACCCAAGAGATTAAATTTGCAAAGCTCTTGAATTCTCTAGAGCCCCCTTTAGAAAGTGCCAACTATAAATACTTGAGGGTCTCTCACCTGAACCAGAAACTCAGTAGGGGTCTGCCCTGCTCTTCCCTTCCCTTCTCTGCCAAAGGACCAAAGAGCCAATAACCTGCCTGAAGGTGAGGTTCAGTCATGGTGCTTAACTCTTTGTCTCTATCCAGAAGTAGATAATGGCCATGAACTTACCCTTTACATAAATTTATGTGGGTGTGTGTGTACAACTAACAGTACTGTGTGATTTCTGCAAACTCATAATTTAACCTTCAGTAAGAAAGGGATAAAGTTTAATGAGCTCTGCGAAATGACTCTCTGAGGTCGCCCTAACCATAAACAAATTTCATTAATTCGGACTAACGGGGCTATGAAGAGGCAGCATGACTTGGAGAAGTCCAAATTCAATTTTCTCTTTACTAGCTAATAAACATAGCAACTCAAACTAGCATAACAAAGTGTTAAGTGAGAGAAGTTCTTAATGGGCTGCTTTAATGAACAGGTAAGAACAGTTTAAAGTTAGCACAATGATGGTTTTCTTGCAAATTGATTCTCTACTATTCTATTAAGCATTTAAATTCTGTGCCATCTTGTTTACTCCAGTAATTTGCTGAGAAAATCCTTTCTCTCATAGCTAGAGAAGAAGTAACATTTAGCTCAGGCGGGTCCAAATGAACAAGAGTTTCAAATTAGTAGCATCTGATTTAATTAGGTTTTACTAATAGCAAGTCAGGAAAATGCATTAACTCGCTTAGCCCACTAGGGGTTCCCTTTGTGTTCTGGCGTTAATTTCTGCCATTTACTTCATTGCCTGTTGCTTCCTTCCCGGCTGCCTTCTCATTTACAAAAGTGTGGGGAACTTTTTGACAAACCGCACTCAGCCCCATGAATATTACCAGCTCCACAAATGGTGGATGAATTGTGATTCAGATGTCAGCTTGCATTACTAGATTAGAGTGTTACCAAAAGACAACCCAATCCAAAATCCTTACTACCTTTTCCTATGCTCCAAGTCCTGAAAGAACTGTCAAATAGACACACCCACCATTCACACTATTTCCTGAGGACTTTTAGAAGGTTTTGTGCACTTTTCATGGCATCATAGTATCACTTTTCTTCTCACCTTTCAATTAACTGCACATTCTATGTACATTTGTATATAGCACTGGTTTCTATTAATTTAAATTTCATAAATGTAAGTTTTGTCTTTGCAACAAGAGAAAATGTTGGGTTCAGAGGTTACCTTTTTTTTTAGCTTTTGCCCAACCCTCACCTCAACCCCAAATACCTGCAACAAGGCTGTACAAATAATAATTAATGCAAAATATGTGTTGATGGATAGGTGATGACATTTTCAATAGTTAACACATGAGCAAGACACATTGCCTGAATAGGTCATTACTTATTGTCTCATAACAGGTATAGACGTCCCAAGGGCATGGGATTTGGAGCAGGGAAGTTTGGATGTAAAGTTTTTTGGAATTTGAAGGATGTTGAAGTCAGTGATCATATAGGAGCCAAGGAGTGAGACAGGAGCCATGAGATGTAGCAAGAAGCACAAACATTCCCTAATCCCTATTTTGCTTCCAGCTAGGACTACTCAGATACCCTGGTTTATCAGACAAAAACAAAAATGTCTGAATAATCTCGACTCTTGCTATGTTTTTTCCCAACAAATGACTCACTGTCAGGGATACAGGGAGGAACTGTTTTAGTTTAAAAGAACTTTCATGGCAGCTAGGCCTGGGTGTCAGGCCAAAGACATCAAGCAACATGGGATTAAATTGAGGAGTTGATTTCTGCAAAGAGGATACAGGCACAACAGTGCTTCAGTCCCACTGGCAGGTAGCGGACAGGCGACTTGGTAAGAAATGATCGTCCTGGCATGCACCAAGCATGCTTTCTCTCCAGCCCAAAAATTAAATGTTCAAATAAGCACTGTCAGCCAAGTGTAATTGTTGCCAGCAAGTTACCCCTGCATTTTGGTCAAGAAGGCGGTTTCTTGGTTGGAATTATTCGATCAAGTTAATTGAGGAATTTTTTAATAGCAAGTCCATTTCTTGGAAATAGAAGTTTAAGGACTGAAAAAAATTTTTGTTTTGCTTCCTGAAATCCCCAGATGTGAAGGAATAACTGGGAAGATGTGGGAGAGAGTGGGCAGGGGGCAGTTTCCCCAGAAACAGAGGCAGGAGCTGCAGCAGTGGGTTCTGATCGTCCCCCACTCCTTCCCTCTGCCTGGATGCTCATACGCCAGAAAGAAGGCATCAAAAGAGGCTGCCATCTCCCCCTCTCAGGGCGCCCCAGAACTTTGGTTGAGAGCATGGCCGGGTGAGAGGAAGCACTGGCTCTTTGGGCGTTGTTTGCTTAAATACTGCATGAGTGACAATAGGAAAATTGCTTAGCCCTACCAGTCCTGTTTGCTAATCTATAAACCTGGAATTATAATCGCTACTAATTTAGGATGAAGGAACTGTTACTTGATACTTTTTAAATGCTTAGAGCAGTATCTGACTCACAGTTAAGTGCCCAATACATGTTAGGGGGGAATGTGTGGCTGTGTCAATCATTAACTTCGATTATCAGATCATATATGTTCAGTTTATCCACTCACTTCACAAACATGCTTTGGGCTCCTGCTAATGCCACCCATTATGCTAGCAAGGAGATGATGATGCAACGAAGAAAAATGCCCCTAACTCTCGAGCAGCTTTCAGTTCAGCAAGGCTAGTTCCTGTGGCTATAATAAAGTGAGCTCACCAAGTTCTCTGCTCCTAATCTCTGGGAAATCTTTCAAGAAAATGAAAAACTAAAAGGATGTGTAGCATTATCTTGGAGAAAATTAGTATTGTTGGAAAACTTACATTTAAGATAAGTTATGCCAACCAATCTCCAGGAAGCATTTTTCTCCCGAATAAAACATCAACAATCTTTGCTAAACCTAAAGTAAATTTATTTTATTCTCCTCTGGATCTAAAAATACGCAATGGCCTGCAATCCAAAGACTAATTTGTAATTTTAATAGCTGAATCACACCCATTTCCTTTAAAATTGGGTGCTAATGGGCACTGTTACCAATGCCCAGTGGCTGCCCAACCCAAAGCTCCACAACTTCCCTGGGGAGGGCCAGGGTGGGTTAGGTTTCATTTGCAAGGCTTTTTCCAATCCCAGATTCCATCATTTTCTGGGGGTCTTTTGGTTCATGAAATGTGATGGAGATCCTAGATAAGCTGTGAATGAAAGCTGGGTGTTCTAATATCCAGCTTGTGATTTTTGTAAAGCATTTATGTTGTTATGTGGTATGTTGTATATTATGTTACGGTGGGTCAGGTCTCCAGCTTAAGAAATAAAATAGTACTGTCTTTTTCAAGGGGAATATTTTATAGGGCAAACATGCAGGTTAGCAAACTGTTTTATTTCAACTTGCGTACCCTCCTCTAAGTCCTAGCTTGCAGAATGCAGATAAATAACACAAAGGTTGTAGAAACAGTCACAGCTGGAACCCCAATATCAATCCCTTGAGAAAATATTGGGTCCTGAGGATTTCACTCCTTTCTGATTAGGGAAACATAGGATATAACAGCAATAGCTTCCGATGAACTTACCTTCTAGGCCCTAGTCAGAGATTGACTATATACCTGAAGCCATTTAAAAACTGATCAGATGATGACTTTTCTGTGGCTAGAATGTTGGATAGAGGAATCATTTTGGGGAAGAAAAAAAAAAAAGGCATCGTGTCATGGTAAGCTGTAATCTAATAGCCAATTTGTCAACAGGGAATCTAAACATGAGATGATCCAAAGAATATGCATAGGTTCCAAGGACATACTTGCCACCATTTAGAACATTTTTCTTCAAAAGAACTAAATCTCTTAAGTCAATCTCTGACCAGGGACAGGAACCAAAGAATATGCTGTTTAGGATTATGGTTTTTACAGTTTCATAGTGCCTCGAAGTTGTCCTAGATGACACGAAGGTTAAGAGTATCAGACTTGGAATAAAAACTGAGTTCAAATCCCAGCCATACCCCATGTTAGCTGTGTGACCTTGTGCCAGTCACTTAATCTCTCTGAGGCCTAGGTTCCTCATTTTTATGACAAGGTATTAAGACATTCTTCAGGATATCATTGTAAAATTGAATGAGATAATATATAGACCACCTAGCAGAGATTTTCTATAACTCCTGATCTGTAAATTTCATTAGGAAGTATCCTTTTATATTACACATGAGTAAACCAAGATTCAGAGGGAACAAGTTGCCCTCGATGGCACAGCCAAGTGATCTCAGGGGCAGGATTGAAGCCTTCTGACTTCCAGGCCAATGCTCTTTCTTTGGCACCATGTTCACATACATTGAGGATACATATACATCCTAAACATCCCAATTCCCCTATGGATCTACTCTTGTATCTTGTTTCATAGTCAAGGGAACAAGTAAACAATCGTGACGCCTGATCTTTAAAACAAAACTTCAATTACAGAATAAGTTTTCATTGTCCACAACGCTGTGATCTGACACCTATTTCATCATTTGACCCCTAAGATCAAATGTATGTATATTTTGGCTTAACATTTCCTTTATTTCCAATAAGCAATCAGTGACCACTCAGTATTGCTTTGGATAAGTTATTTAATATTTATTCATTGGTTAATATCTTTTATGGTAATAATAATAAGGTCTTTTAATCTCTTTAGCCCATCAGGCTTATCAGTGTTAAGTGATAGAACCACATGGAAAGACTCCACATCATACCCCAGGACGTATATTAATGGATGAATCAATTCATGATCCTGGTTGGGTCAGTAGAAGTTCTTCAGTTGGAATCCAAAGATTCAGACATTTTTAATGGGAGGGACCAACTGGGAAGTTGGGCACCTCTCCCTCCACTTGCCATCTTCATGGGACTAGGTTACTGAGATGCCAAGAACTTTGTGCCCTGAGCCAGCTGGGCTGCTGGGCAGGAAGAGGAGGGGAAGCTTCAACTCCCTAAGGATTTTTGATAATTTAATCACTGGGAACATAGGAATGTGTTCTTTGGTCCAATTATTAGTCCTGGAAAGTTTTAGGAATATATCAAATATATAACGCTTCAAGCATCAAGAAGGGACCCTTTGCTCCAATGTGGGAAACTGTATTAGGCCTCAAATAGGAAGAGAAATTACACCATCTCAATTCTGAATCACTTATCTCGGGCCATAAGGATTAACTTGCCCGTCCAAGTCACCCCAAGAAAAAGTACAGTTTTTCAGTTTACCTTAGTGAAACCCAGCTAGTTAGTGAGATTGAAAAGTCCTTCTCACTGTCTTCATTAATACCAAACTTGACAGGGATTAGCATCTGGTTCAGTACTTTCAAGAGTCTTTCTGAATCACACATTTATGAGCCTATCCTAATAATTATCAATTCTGATGAAACTCACTTCATTACTATGTGAAGGTTTCCCAAAGCCACACCTTCAGCACTGGGCTGAGCTCCAATACCATATTTCCAGCTAAACAATAGGTATTTAAGGATAACTTACTGCCACCAAAAACTAAGGTGTTTAATATTAAATTTATATTTTCTCCAAAGAACTTCATATCATACAATAAGCATTAAATAAAAGCATGTTTACTAAATTCAAAAAACTCTTTCTGTTGATCTTGATTACTAACATCCATTGTTCCATGATTCATCCAGTTTACAAGCCTCATAAACTTCTTTGACTCTATCTTTTCCATGAATCCTCAATCCAATCAGTTGGTGGTTTGTCAAATATTTCCTGACATGTCCACCCTTGTCAACACCCAGATTCTAAAATCTTATTGAATGCCTTGCTCTCAATTTCTTCCTCATTCTAATATATCTTTATTCTATCTTTTTAATCTATAGTTGCCAATCATGGTTTTGACTATGTCCTTCCCACTTCCCCAGTACTTAAAACAATTCCCATTTCCAAGGTTTGTGGCTTGTAAAACTGCGTTGTAAAGAGCCATGGGGTCTCATAGAGTTGCTGCAGAGAGAGGGAGTAGAAGGCCAAGTAGACAGGGCCTTCTCATCCCCTCTTCTACCAGAACTGATCTTTTTTTTAAAATCTGTTTTACACTGGAATCTATGAGTTTGCTTTTAAAGCAATGTGGCCTCAACACACCCTCCTTTGCAATTACAGTTCACTTTACCTCTCTTCAAGTCAAGTTTTCTCACTGATTTTCCCCATAAGTCTTAGGTGCTCCCACTCTCTCCTCTAAGCACCTGTGGTGGTTTGGAACTGTATGTTCCTCAGGAAATCATGTTCTTAGAGTGAATCCATTCCTGTGAGTATAAACCTACTATAAGGATACATATAGTAGGTTTATATGTAACTGAAGATTACATCAGTTAAGGCATGGCCCAAGGTGGGTCTTAATCTTCTTACTGGAGTCCTTTATAAAAAGGATGAATACAGGGAAAGAAAAAGCCACAGAAGCAAGGAGCTGAAAGCAATGAAACTCAGAAGAGAAGGAAGAGGCCAGCAGATATTTCCACATGACTTGCCTGTGACAGAGGAGTCCAGGATCACCAGCAGTCAGTCTTCAAGAAGAAAGCATCATCTTGATAATGCCATGATTTGGACATCGTCACAGCCTCAAAACTCTAAACTTGTAAACTAATAAATTCCCATTGTTAAAAGCCAACCCATTTAATGGTTAATGGCTTTCAGCAGCCCACAAAGTAAAACAGCAGCTCATGCCTAAATGCTGTCCATCTGTGATAGTCATTAGTGTTATTCACCAAATATTTCTACTTCTTATCTTGCAATGCACAATATGATTGCACTTCCTAGAATCATGTGCCTACTTCTGGTCATTGAGTATCAGTGACTTGTGTCACTTACAGAGTAGAGCATTAATTACCAATTTTAGATCCTCCAAAGGACTGTCTTTTCCTCTAGTACTGCAATTAGCAACACTCCAGATAGTGGGTACACAATCAGCATGGGTCCCAGAGTAAGGATGAGACTGAGCAGGACCTCCAGCAATATAGACTGAGTTAGAAATAAGCCTTTGTGGTTCTAAGCCACTACATATTGAGATTTTATCATGCACCTTGTCTTTCCCTACCAATACACCATCTATCAAGGATAGGTTAAAATCTCTTTCATGTTTGTGTGTGTGTGTTTTTTTGTTTTTTTGTTTTTAACTAAACCATTGTATTATGTACTCTGAACTCCCTATTTCCACCAAGGAAAATGCTTCTTAATAAATGGTATCTGTGGCATATCAACAACTTAGAAGTCCAAAAGCACCTATAATCACTCATACTTGGCATTGAAATCAATGGGCTGCCCCATATTAAGTTACATATGTATATGAAAACTATCTCCCATATAATTGTAAGTTCTTCAACTAAAGATGTACTTCTTTCCAATCTCACCCCAGCCCCAATATATTTACTCCAAATAGAATTTGGTTAAATTAATATCAAGGAGATTGTTCAAAAAATGGTAATCTCACAAAAATAAAAGTAAAAAATGGGCAGTCTGAGAAGTAAGTACATGTGGGTGTGAGGAGAAGGCTAAGTGCTTCAAAGGCTGCATGTAGGTATTTATCTATTCACCAGCGACCACCTCATTATCCCCTATCCATCACCTTATTGACTTAAAATAGACACCAAGAACTTTTCAAGGTCCACTAAACTGTGGAGCCGAGGATAGTGACCCCACCTTGCTGTATCTCAGCTCCTCTATTGTCTGTGATGACCAAGACTGTGTCAACTAGCCCCCAAGTGCCTAGCCCCAGAGTGCTTGTGAAGCCCTCATTTCTGGGAAGATGAGTTTTTTATTATGTTCCCAACAGAGAATAGCTCCACTCCCATGGGCACATCAGGTTGAAACAGTAAGTTGATAACTGCCATGAAGTAGTAAAAACAGTACAAAGTAGCAAATACTTATTTTGCATTTACAATGTGGCAGGTATTGCTTTAAGCATTTTGCATGAACGAATTTAGTATAGCCTGGTGAGTCATGTGGGTCAGACCGCCAGAACTTGAATCTTTACTCTTTAACTACTGCCTATGTGACCTTGGGGAGTCACTTCATCTCCCTGTACCTCAGTTTTTCATGAGAAAAATGAGGTGATGAAAATGATAGTACCTATCTCACAAGGATATTGTGGGAAGTAACACATGCATAGACCCTAAAACACTGTCCAGCACACAGTGCGAGCTCAGCATGTGCTGGCTGTTTTCATTACGGGTGATCAGTCAGAATATACACTCCAGTCCTAAACAATGTTGCAGATGGGAGACACAAAGCAAGTATCTCAGCTGCTGATGTCGGGTCAAGAGAAGCCTATCAGGAATCAGCCGTTGGCTCCAATAGAGATGAGGGAATTGGTTCTGGCAAAGCTTCCTACTAACTGGCTGTTGCTTCTGCTGCTGTTTTGCATTAGAGAGTATGTTGTCACTCAAGAGATAACCATAATATACTTTGCACTTCAGGGACTTTCATCCCAGACATTTACGGGATATGATAACAACTCTCCAAGCATTTGTTTCCCACCAAAGCTGGCCAGGCCATCACTGGGTAGCACTTAGTGGGAATGCCCTGATGCAGTTAAACAGGAGGGAGAGAGGGTGCGAGCCTGGCCTGTGCCAGGATGGAAAAGACAGTGGAGCAGTGGGTCTGGGCCCTGCAATCCTATGGACAGACACTCCCAGGTTGCTGTGACAGCCTGCGCCGTAGCTACCGCCATTCAGGGTTTCACTTCTCAGAACGCCCATAGGAGGTAAATCAGGAGTCCAGTGCTCGGCCAGGTGGGTTGGAGACTTGGCTGGTGCAATCATGAGGCTGGCAACCCTCCAAAGGCCAACCTGGAGAGGGGGAGAGAAAGATAAAGCTATTTCGTCTACTTCCAAAGGGGGCAGCTTGGAAGTTTGTTTCTCCATCTGCATCGGCTGCCTAGAAGGTGTTATGAGAGGTTCTTTGCATGCTGAATGGTAGCCCTATTTGCTAACTTAGGCAATTTGCTGTAGGAAAGAACAAGAAACAATTCTGCAATGCTTTGACATCATATTGATATTATTAGATTAACTATATTATCTGCATGAAAATTTTAGAAAATATAGAAAAAAATAAATATTTAAAAGTATCATGTGTAATCCCAACCCCCGATTCCTACCAGTGCATCTGTGTACATCTCCCCCGCCTCCAACAATGTCCATTTACACTAAGGGCTATATCTGTATTATTGACTTAGAGCTTCACTTTTTCAATTGTCATTCTGTGATAACTTCTTTTCCAAATATCATATTTCTTCATATTATTTCACCACATGAGTATAGCATGATTTTTGTAATCTCCCACATTTTTAATAATTATATTGCCTCTGATTTCTTAAAATCACAAAAGGCAGAGATAAATATATTTAAACAGAAATCCTTGTCATTATTTCTGCCTATTTGCTTTACACAGTTTCCTAGTAGAAAAATTTGAGTCAAATAGTATGAGTATTTTAAGGAAATTGATATCCTTTTTTCATATTTCTTTTCCAGGAAGGCATTTTACACTTCTAAAACTGCATGCAAAAGAGATTATCTCTTTCAAGCCCTAAAGAGCGATAGATTAGATTAGATTAGATTAGATAGAATATTTGTTGATTTAACAGGGAAAAAATCTTAAGCTAAATCTGGAAGTAGTTGATTCATCCATATGGAACAACAGTGTACATGGCAAAATGTCATAAAACTCTAGACTCAAAGTCCTATTGGAATTGAGGTGGGTAGGAAATCAATAAACTGGGAAGAGTCAGAAGGTTTCAAAAAGGAGCTAGTCTTAAACTGAACCTTAAAGCATGATTAGGATATATTCAGATACCTAAGAAAGACCTCTGCATACCTGGGGAGGAGGATACGCAGGGACAAAGATAAGAAGCCAAAATGAGCAAGAAATATCTGATGGATGGTTTGTCCCAAAAGACATTTATTTGTACACCTGTTCATTCCTGCTATATTTACTTGGTATCTGCTAGGTACCTGGCAGTGATAGAAGCGGAAACCTCAAGAATAAGTAGAACACCACTTCAGTTCCCAAATGAAATAGGCTCCTAAATGGCCTCCGTGCCTCCAGGCTCGCTGTGTTCCAATCCATCACTGTGGTGACACCAAAATATCCTCCAAACTATAAACCTGTTTATATTACACCCTGGTTTAAATCCCCAGATCATTTTTTCTGTGCTGGGAAACTTCAGCAGCTTAGCAAAGCTTTAGGATAAAATCCAAACACCTTAATGGGGTTTTCATGGCTTTCTTCCATCTGGAGTCTTCCTACCTCCCCTCCTAACACCTTGCCACTCTCCCTCTTTCCAGAAATAATAAGCTTCTTTCAGTTCCTTGAACTGGTCAAACACAGTGTCTAGACTCTTGGAATTCACACATGTTATATCCTCTTCTCAAACACTTCCCACCAAACCTCCCCAACACTTTTCACCTAACTCACTCCTGTTCATCTTTGAGCTGTCAGCCTTGGGAAGGCTTCCCTTGATCCTGAGTCCGGATTAACTTTCCCTACTACATTTACCCAAAACACCTTCTACTTCCCCAGGCATAATTTGCATTATACTTTTGCTTTCTCATAGGCTCCTCCCCACCCCAAGCCTGTTGACTGTTTAAAGGCCAGAATTTTGTCTTTCAGGTTCACTTCTAAGTTTCTAACATCACATCTTGCAAATAGCAGTTGCTCAATAAATATTTGCTGAAATATTTTGAAGTGAATCTAGTGTCAGTGGGCTGGGGTGGTGCTGTCGACTCAAAGGCAAAGGGTTTAGAACATTGAATCATGGAGTCAAACAGGACCAGCAAAATCTATGCATGTCAGGAAACTGAAGAGTGGTGTCTCAATACAATAGTAATCTACTCATTATGAGCAGTCCAGTTATCTTAAAATAAGTAAACTCCTACTAAATTTTCATAGACTGGGATTCAGGAAACCAGATCCCAACTGGGAGGTTTTGGAGGCAGATTTAGATCCATAGCACTTCTCTACCACTTTCTAGCTATGTGTGCCTGGGCAAATTGCTTAGCCTCTCTGAGCTTGAGTTTTCTCTTCTGTAAATAGAGATGTCAATACCTCTCCCCTAAGGCCATGATAAAGAGTTAATGAGACCAAATGTGTAGAACACTGAACACAAAATCCACCAAACTATCACATTCACTAAATTTTCCTTTCTTCCTCCTCCCTTTCAGTTCTTCCTCTAACCCCTGAAGATAGTTGAGCAAATCACTTCCTCCTGGGCTTTTGTGTTCTCCGCTATAAAACTAATGAATTGGGGAAAAGCAGTGGTTGCCCAAACTGGTCAAACACAAGCATCATCAGAGAAGCTTAGGCTGAGAACCTCCAAGGGTGGACCTGGGAGCCAGTTTCCTTATAAAGCTCCCCAGGTGATCCTGTGGCAGCCTGCCCAGCTCAGAACTACAGTCCAGTGTCTTGGAAACACTAGCCTCTTCCAGCTCTAACTGGCAATGGTTTCATTTTTCTCTTCACTTCTCACATGGAAAATGTTTATTCAATAAATCAGAATATGACTCACCTGGCTGGCATTTTTTGTTCCACCAGGCCAAAACTATGCCATAATTAGCAGTGGAGGTCAGCTCTCCATGTCCACATGTGCATGTGTGTGTTTTGATACTGAGGAAAGGGGAGAAAGAAGAATGAAAATAATGTCTTGCCTGCTTCAAACACTTCCTCTGCTGATGGCCTGAGCTATACCCCCCACAAATGGAGCCATAGCAGGGTCAAGCAATGAGCTGCCTACTGAAGGCCTCTCTTAAAATGGAGGAAAGTGATTGCTAGAAGCCTTTAGCCTTTTGCTGTGACTACATCAATTACATTAGCAGACTGGCCAATAGTCATTGCCCTAATTAGGTCAGGTCCAGAGAATGTGGTCAATTATGGACCCTTAGAACTATGAAAGGTTAGCAAAGGCAAAATCACATGTAGTACAGAGGCTGGTTGTTGGCTAAACAGAGAGCAGGAATAGAACCAAAACACAGCCCAAGAAGAAAATACAGAGTTGGAAGCTTACCTGACAGCACAATAAGAAACACAAAAATTGAATGGTGTGTGCAAGAGATTCAAAGTCCATGCAAAAACCTGACCTCAGAGCCTACAGAATTTTATGGCAAATACTTTCAATAATTCAATAAACATTTCTGAGCCCTTTCTATAAACTGAATGTTGCATTATAAATTGGTAAAAAAAATTGACTACTAAGGCATGGTTCATCCTTTTAAAGAACCTTCAATCTATGGGTAAAAATATATGGAACGATAGTGTTTAGGGATCCACTTTGTGCTAGCTGTATAATACAGGTATCTTATTTCATCATCCTAACAATCCTACAAGGCAGGTATCATCATTCCCATTTTCCAGCTGATGAAACTGAAGTTCAGTAGGTTCAACAGGTTAACCAATATTCAGAGCTAATTTAAGGAAAGCTTGACTACCTCTATTGATAATAGATGTAATGTTCAGAAACATCATATGGTATACTAAAAATATTTGTAAACCTTTCTTTGTAATAAATAACCATAGTCAAGCATTCATCAAAGGAGTACTGTTATTAAGAATCCTCAAGCCCAATGAGTTTCTTGGTGAAAGACCATACACTTACTTGTCACTGGACTTTTAAGGTCAAAGATTCTGATTCTTGAAATGCCACCATCATTTGGGTGTTAAGCCTAGAATTAGTCCTTGCTGGCCACACAAATCCGTTCTTCCCTCTTCACTAAGCCAGAATAAGCAAAGAATTTTCCCCTTATTTACACTCATATGTTGGGTAAAACGGCAGCTCAGACTCTGATGGAATGCTAGCTGGCATTGGTGGGCAAACAGTGATGCAAAAAGAGCCAGAGCACTGCAGACAAAATTCAGCCAGTGACTCCAAGAACAAATTCCACATTGTTTTCTTTCTTCCTTTACCACCACAACCAACAACAAAAATTCCCAAACTAACAGTCTACCTAGGCTAATAATTAGACAACCAAGTATTCACTACTCCCTTAAACCCTTTTAAAAAGACTCATTGCTGAAGTTGGAAAGAAGGAGAAATAATCTTTGTGTCTGATTGAAAACAGGTTTCCTGATTCTCTTGGGCTTCCACGTTTAACAGCTCATTCCACAAAAACAAGCTCTCTTCCCTTTGCTTGACCTAGAAAGTTTCTGACTTTATTGATGCATTTTAACACACAGACGGTCCCCCTTACTTGTGACCTGTCATTACTGAACTCTGAATATACAAATCCCTACCATCCCTTTCCCCAAATTAGCTGAATACATCTCTCTGTTTTGACTTGTGTTAGAGGGTTGCTACTGAACTTGAAAAGGTTGCATCTCACTTTCTGGCATCGTCAGACAGGCTGCAAATCATAACCAAACTAATTAGCACACGGCTTTCTGGATTTTAAGTATGCCAGGCAAAGGGGGCTGTAAGATGGGGGGAGGAGGAGAGGAAAGGGTCACAGGGGAGAAAATGGAAGGGAGGGAGCACAGGCAAGAGGAATTGGAGTGACCTTATTTGATTCTCTAAAGCAGATCCCCTTGAAGGATTAACTTCAGGAGAAAGCCTTCAGTATTAGCTTTACTTATTTGTTGCACAGGAATAAACATTCTTGTTCTTTCTAACCTGATCCTCTTTTTCTCTTCTGGTGAAACATGGAAACACAACAGGTTTGGGGAGGGACTGAATCAAATTCTCTCCGGCCTTGCCTTCAAATGCAGTCAAGTCATCTGCAGTCCCATCTATGAACTAGAGAAAATAGGTCTTTGTTTGTAAAGTTTGTGAGCCAAGCTTTGCTCTCATAGCAACACATAGAAAATCATAATCTTAAAAAAAAAATTATATATAGGAAAATTATATATATATGTATATATAGGAAAAAGTGTATATACATGTATATATGAAATTATTCTGGTTCCCCAACAAATAAAGGGGGCTTTGTTAACAAAAAAAAATTTCCCTTTCAGAACTCCCCATTTCCAAATTTGCAAATAGAAGCATACTTCCTTGTGTGTCACCTACTTCCTCCTTCCCTAAATTCTCAAGCTAATCCATAGCCATTCCCTTAGCAATATATTTGAGACACATCAGAAGAAGCAGACTGTATGTCTCTTTTTTTCGTTTTTAACTTTGTCTCTTTGCCTTCTCTGTCTTCCCCTACTTTCCCCCTTCTTCAGCCCATCGAACAGCCCTGTCCTAAAATGATTCTTCCAGGCCAGTCTGATGTTAAAAGAGAAATGTTTATCTTGGAGCATGGAGATAATTGACAATTAGGAAAGAGGACGCTTTTAGCTCTTGGTCAGGGCACTGCACTCCTGGACAAAGTGCTCTTTTCTTTGAAGCAGGGTGGAGTGCCGAGTGGCAGGGCAGGGACCTGTGCATGTTTATACTTAAGACAAGAGTCAAGGACTGGTGCTTTCTGGCACAGATTTCTCTACCAGCTGATCCCAGATAATATCAATAACTCATCAAGGATAAGATCGAAATGATTCTGGCCTCTCCTGGTGAAAATTTCTAACTTTTCCTCCCTGGTATGTTGGCTCACGGGAATCGTCTTACAAAATGGATCAGGCTACCAGAAAAACATGTTATGGAAAGAACTGGTTTTCCACCTGACTCCAATACAAGAAGTTAGGTAATTTATGGCAATTTGTCCTCAAAAATATCATTATGCTAATAGCTTAAATGTGGTTTGCCCCATGCCAAGCCCATTTTTATTTTCTGCACTTTTCTTGCTGTATTCTTTTCCCCTCTAGCCTCATAACCCACAACCATTACTCACCCCCAAAACGGTAACTATTCTAATGTGTTTAATGAGTTTCCTTTTTGTTTTTATGTGTTCTTAAAAATAGGGATATTTGATATAAAAAAACAGAATTTTAATATTTATATAAAATGTACATGAAAATTATTGCACTATATATTTCATTCTTTTTCTTGCTTTTTTTCCCATAGCATGTTTAAGATCTATTCCTACCACTTTGTGTGCATCTAACCTTTGCTTCTAACTGCATTCCACAGTGTACATCCACCATATTTTACCTCTCCAGGTCTTTACATTGCCCCCTAAGTCTAAGAATGACCATGTCAATCTTTCAAAAGAAGACTGAAGAAGGGAAAACTGCCCAATCATACATGAAGACACACTACAAAGCCCTAATAATAAAAACAGTACATTTGGGGGCCAAGGACAGAGAGATACACCAATAGATAGCCAAGAGAGAAATTCCTGTATATATGGATACTAATTTTATTATAAAGAGAATGTCGTCACCGATGGGGAAAGAGTGGATTGTGTCATAAGTGGTGTTGTGACACTTGTTTCATTGTATGTAGAAATAACTACATAAATCTCTAAAACCACATTCAAAGATGGACCATAGATAATTTAAAGACCTACATGTAAAGGGAAAAACTATAACATTATTATAAGGAAATAGAGTGAATAAATTTGTGACCTAGGGACAAGAAAACACATGTAAAAGAAAATCTCACAAATGCAAATATAAGAACAAAAAATGTTATGGTTTATACATAATTTACAAATTCTGTTCGTTGAAAACCTCCTGTGACAAGTATTTTTCTCTATTTACCTCTTGGATAGTGTGTAAGAAATTGTTACTTAATGATTCTTTTCACTTGAGCTGTTCCAAATTTCAAAGATTACCCATTCATCCCTTCTGTTCAAAACTGGTGAACAAATCAGCCTTCCTTCTATCCAAGCTCTGCAAGATTTCATAGTATTGAATGGAAAGACATGATCTTTTTAATCTACCTCAAACTAGCAGTCCCAAAAGAGAAAAGAGAGTCTTAGAGAGCCTACTGTTGTATCAAATAAGAATGTATGGGAGATTATTTTACTTGTTACAAAGCATCAGAACCTACAAGCTTGGTTCTTCCCCCTCTGCCCCAGGCCAGATACGAAGCATGCTTGGAATTCCTTAGATAGTTCTCAGAAAGCTGAGCTTGCAGAACTAACAGAGGTTGGATTTGGGGGTTATGGGACAGGGGCATTCAAAACCAGTGTTGCCCTCACTTTCAAAACAAGGACCCAGAAAAATGACTATTTGCCATTTAAGGTAGCAAGTTCTCTCCAGACATCCTTTATGGCACTGATAAAATAAGAACTCACTCTAGCATAGACATTGAAAGTTAGAAGGAAGCACTAGGGATTAACAAACCCAGATATCCTCCATTGCAGTTGGGGAAACTGTGGGCAAGAGTGCATAATTGAGTTGCCCAACATCACAAAAGCAGTTCACTGAGCTATCTGTGACCCAGACATTTGACTTTTTGCCCTGTTACCATGATTCTTAAATCGTATTAGCCGAGGTGGGCCAAGATGCCACAGTGATTTCACAGGGTTGCAGTAGGGTATTGTAAGGGAAATAGCAGTACTTGGCCTCTGTTAGGCACCACTCAAACTATTATATCACAGCTTCAAAATTAGATTGTGTTACATTCCTTTTGATGATATCATATCCTTGTGATGCTTAGTTTTCACTGGTTGCTGGGATTAAGTACCGCACAAAAATCAATGTGAAACAGGAAATGAGGCTGATGGTGTTCAATCTCATTCCAAGGTTTGGGAATTTGCACAGTGCACAGCAAGTGCAAATATTCCATTAGCAAGTTATCGGTTATTTAAGACTTAAGTTGAAATATTATTTTTCTTCCAGTTCATATATATATTGGTTTTTCAAATGGCTACCAAGATTTTAGGACATAAATTCTTATTAAGTTTTTGGACCTAAGTACATAATAAATAGAGAACATTCAGGTATTTCTTTTGGCCTAGCAGCACCATGGAAAAATTACTGAGACACTAAAAGTGCCAAGAACCAGAAAAGTTTGGGAACCTCTGCCCTATTTTTTTTTCTTTTTTAACTATAAATTCCCAATGACCCCAAATTCTTCAGAACACCTGATTTTACTTGGTGTTGCCCAATCAGTAAATCGTTATACCATTAATAAAGCTCTCTTCTTTCTATTTGCAGTAGCAGTTCTTTTGACAGTATCCCACCTCAACTTCAGCAAAGCAGCTTATTTATCTTTTATGCTTTGAACTATCCCAAAACCTTTCATTTAGAGGAAAGGTGGAGGAGCTAGAGACAGATGGATCGAATCCACTAGAATGGTACACAGAGACTGGATCGGAATCAGGAGGTCAAGAAAGTTCTCTTATCAAAAATGATATGATCTGGGGGAGGATGGTGGCCCACCAGGCCTGTCTCAAACCATGGGGAGTCTGTGTCCTCCAGCCAGAGAGTGCTGCAGAGGCAGCTGTGGGGCCTGCTGTGGGGCTTCCTGCGGGGCAGGGCATCTGGCCTTCGCCTCCTTCGGGTTCCTGGGAAACCGGCTGGTGGCAGGTGTGGGAGGAGCAGCAGCAAAGGCAGAGGCTCTGGCTCTCTCTCTCCAACCCTCAGCCCGAGCCAGGGGATGACAAGGGCCCCAGGTGGCTGGAGGGAGGTCTGCTACCAGAGAATGGGAATTCTCTGCACCAGAAAATGGAGACCGTTCAATCACCAGGAGCACAAAATTATCATTGTTGGGCTGGATAACGCAGGGAAAACTACTATCCTATTCCAGTTTTCTATGAGTGAAGTTGTACATACATCCCCTACAATAGGAAGTAACATAGAAGAAAGTCATTAATAATACACTTTTCCTAATGTGGGAGATTGGTAGCCAAGAATCTCTTCATTCTTCTCAGAACACTTAACGATACTAACACTGAGTTTGTAATAGTTGTGGACCATACAGACAGAGAAAGGATTTCTGTAACTAGAGAATAACTGTATAAAATGTTAGCACGTGAGGACCTAAGAAAAACTGGATTGCTGATTTTTGCTAATAAACAAGATGTTAAAGAATGTATGACTGTAGCAGAACTCTCCCAGTTTTTGAAACCAACTTCTATTCAAGGTCACCAGTGGTATATCTAGGCAGGCTGTGCTCTTACAGGTGAAGGATTGTGCCAAGGATTTGAATGGATGATGTCAAAACTTACGATTAGATGACTACTGACCTCTTCTTAAAGCCTTTGTATAAACCAGGTGCTAGACTTTACCTGAAAGTTGCAAAAATTGGTTTAGGTATATTTATAATAAACTGATTTAAACTTTTTCTATAAGAAGAAAAATTAAGTCCTCTTATTTGAAAACATGGATGAAGTCTCACCTTACAATTTGCTTTCTCATGAGTTCCTTCCAAAGTAAGGTCTTAAAGCTGTGATTGACATTTTTCTCCTAGTGAATCCTCCCAGGACATTATGTAGACTGGTAAGTACAAACATAACCCAGAGATATTGCAGGCTCAATTTCAGACCACTGCAATAAAGCAAGTCACACAAATTTTTTGGTTTCCCAGTGCATATAAAAGTTGTGTTCACACTATACCATAGCCCATTAAGTGTGCAATAATAGCATTATGTAGAAAAAAATAGATTATTGCTAAACAACACTAATCATTATCTCAGCCTTCAATGAGTCATAATCTTTTGCTGGTTGAGGGGCTTTCCTCAATATTGATAGCTGATCACTGACCAGGGTGGTGGTTGCTGAGGGTTGGAGTGCTATGGTAATTTCTTAAAATAAAACAATGACATTTGCCACATCAGTTGACTCTTCCTTTCATGAAAGATTTCTCTGTAGTGTACAATGCTGTTTGATAGCATTTTACCCACAGTAGAACTTCTTTCAAAATTGGAGTCAAACTCTCAAATCCTGTCACTGCTTTATCAACTGTTAAGTTTATGTAGTATTCTAAATCCTTGGTTGTCATTTCAACAATGTTCACAGATTTTCACCAAGAGTAGATTCCGTCTCAAAAAACCCACTTTCTTTGCTCAACCATTAAAAGCAACTCCTCATCCTTTCAAGTTTTATCATGAGATTGTGGCAATTCAGTCACATCTTCAGGTTCCACTTTTGATTCTAGTTTTCTTGGTATTTCCACCACATCTGCAGTTACTTCCTCTACTGAAGTCTTGAACCCCTCAAAGTCATCCATGAGGGTTGGAATCAACTTCTTCCAAACTCCTGTTAATGTTGATATTTTGACATCTTCCCATGAATCATGAATGTTCTTACTGGCATCTAGAATGGTAAATCCTTCTACAGCTGAAATAGAACCAAAGGTTTGTTTGCTGATTTTTGTTGTTGTTAAAACAAGCTATTAGACAAATTTGTGAGCTGAGGAAAGGGGAGGGGGGGTTGGATTTCTAAACATGGAGCACTATTTGTCCAGTGTCCATAGCCTCTTTTCTGGCTCTTTTTAGAGGTACAGGAGTTGAGCTGCAGGTTTGCCTCTTGTTCTTGTTCTCACAAAACTGCCCTGACGTGGGCTGCCAGCCACAAGTGCCAGGCTGTGGGCCTTCAGTCAGCTGCTGGTATTTGAGACAGAGGCTGCCACCGTGTGTCATGGGTCTGCAGGGACCAGGCATCCCTCAGAGGGGCCGTGTGTCTTTAGGGACTAACCCTGGGCTTTAAATATGGAGGACAAGCCTTCTGGCTGCTGAGGGAGCCCCAGCCCTCCTTACCGTTTCCTCTGCACCATCCTTCCAATTGGATTTCAGGCTTAACAGAGCCCTCTCAGTCTCAGGGGTTGAAATTTCTTTGAAGAAGGAAGGGAGTTGTTTTCCTATAATTTGTAAATTTGTGAAAAAGCCACTATCATGGCTTTTACATTGAATATTGGAACATTTCAAAAATAACAAAGGTACTTTTCTAATTTACTTTGCCCAGATCCATCAGAGGAATCACTATTTATGGCAGCTATAGCCTTACAAAATGTATTTCTTTAAGAATAAGAATAAGACTTGAAAGTCAAAATGACTCCTTGATCCATGGGCCATAGAACAGATGGTATGTTCTCAGGCTTCAAAAAACAATTCATTTCCTTGTATATCTCCATTAGAGCTCCTGCGTGACCAGGTGCATTGTCAATGAGCAGTAATATTTTAAAAGGAATCTTTTCTTTGGGGCAGTAGTTCTCAAGAGTAGACTTAAAATATTCAGTAAACCATGCTGTAAACAGATGTGCTGTCATCTAGACTTTGTTGTTCCATTTATTCAGCACAGAGTAGACTTAGCATCATTCTTAAGGGCCCTAGGATTTTAAGATCGTAAATGAGCATTGGCTTCAACTTAAAGTCATCAGATGCATTAGCCCCTAACAAGAGAGTCAGCTTGGTCTTTGAAACTTTGAAGCCAGGCATTGACTTCTCCTAACTGTGAAAGTTCTAAATGGCAACTTCTTCCCATAGAGGGCTGTTTTGTCTAAATTTAAAATGTGTTAAGTGTAGCCACCTTCATCAGTTATCTTCTGGATAACTAGCTCTTCTGGATAACTTGCTGCAGCTTCTACATCAGCACTTGCTGCTTCACCTTGCACTTTTATGTTATGGAGATGGCTTCTTTCCTTAAACCTCATGAACTGACTTCTGCTACCTTCAAATTTTTCTGCCACAGCTTCCTCACCTCTCTCAGCCTTCATAGAGTGCAAGAGAGTTAGACCCTTGCTCTGGATTAGGCTTTGGATTTAGGGAATGTTGTGGCTCGTTTGATCTTCTACCCAGACCACTTAAACTTTCTCCATATCAGCAATAAGACTGTTTCACTTTCTTATCATTTGTGTGTTCACTGGAGTAGCGCTCTTAATTTCCTTTACGAATTTTTCCTTTGCATTCACAACTTGGCTACCTGTTGGATGCATGAGGCCTAGCTTTTGCCCTATCTCAGCGTTCAACATGCCTTCCTCACTAAGCTTAATCATTTCTAGCTGTTGATTTAAAATAGGAGATGAGTGACTCTTCCTTTCACTTGAACACTTGGAGGCTATTGTAGGGTTATTAATTGACCTAGTTTCAATACTGTGGTTTCTCAGGGAATAAGGTGGCCCAAGGAGAGGGAGAGCAACAGGGGAATGGTGGAGCAGTCAGTCCATAATCAACATTTATTAAGTTCAAAATCTTATATGGGTGTGGTTCATGGTGCCCCAAACCAATTACAATAGTAACATCAAATTTTGGATCACTGACCACAGATCACCATAACATACTAATGAAACATACTAATAAAAAAGTTTGACATATTACAAGAATTAACAAATATGACAAAGAGACATAAAGTGAGCACATGCTGTTGGAAAAATGGTCCTGATAGAGTTGCTCAATGCAGGGTTGCCACAAACCTTTAATTGGCAAAGAATGCAATATCTGCAAAGCACGGTAAAGCAAAGCACAATAAAATGAGGCATGTCTGTGTAAAGGGGGAGGAAGACATTTTTAACTTTAAGAGCTTTATTATCTGTATAAATTTCTCTATTTGAATTTTGTTCTCTTCTTGTTCCATTAAGCACAGATATTCAGTTTTCCAATATTTTAAAGTGTAGTTACTTATAAAAAGTATTTCAAGTTAATGGCCTTGATTTACATTCTAAAGAAAAGCGAGGAACACAAAAATTAATTATATCCTTAGTTGTAACCATATGAGATAAGGACTGGCATTGGTGGTAAGGGCCATTTTGTACTTTTCCCCTTACATTCTCTGTATTGTGCTAACCAACCCCCAAATCACTGAGGTGCTCTTAAAAAAAAAAAGAAGACAAAAAAAGCTTGACATTATGTACATATGTACTGAAACTGAGTGGAATATATATCAAATTGTTGGTTTAAGTATTAGTAATGGGCAGAATTACACAGTAAATAATTAACAGATCACTTTCTGTATAGGTCTGTATGTCATCTGCATTACAGAATAAATTGATCCACTAATCAGTCAATCATTAATTGTGATTAAAATTATCAAGTAATGTTTTTCAACATTAATTGAAAACTGTTGTGTGAAATATGCCTATCCAGAGAAGCAACACTCTATGAATATTATCAAATAATTTAGCTAGAGTATTTTTTGGTACTAAATTATGCCAAAGCATTTAAAGTGAATTTGAGATGAAAAGTGAAGCATATTTTCAAAGGAAATATTTTTTATTTCTTATTTCTTATTTTAGGAATTAGAGCAGTTTGAGATTATTTTTTATTTTTGTTAGTTGTCTTGTATCTTTTTCCACCACATGAATACACTCTTTGACCGTTAGAAGATGTAAATGTTTTTTGAATGATTTTAAGAATTTGGCATAAAAATTGATTTACAATGTATTATTTTTACTAAGAAGTAGACTGGCCCATCATACTTTTTATGTTTACTTAGGGTATTTTTTTTCCAATATCTGGAAGTTGACGGTATTTCTGTCATGAATGTAAAGAAACATCATAAATGTGTTAAAACATATTCTGGTTATTCTTATTTATGTATCTTTTATGCCCTGAAAACCTGAAAGCTAATTCAAACTGTCATGTTTTAGAATATTCAATAAGATAAAAGAAGAACTACTTTTAATACCAGCCTTCTGGATTTCCTAAAGATTTTAGTGAGAAATAATAGTACATACTATAAGCATTGAAAACATTTTTGAAATTCATTTCAATAAATATAATGTAACATCTAAATCAAAGTCAGACGTGGGAGATCAATATTTCACGTTGGATGTTTTGTGTTTTAGATTTATATTATAATGTTTGAAGTGCATGTGTAACATTTTAATACTTGTCAACATGCTTTTATAAAGTAAATCCCAAATTACTAAACTTTATTTATTCATATGTTCTCAAAACTATTTCTAATTACCATAAGGAATTGAATAGTAAAAATTCCTCAAAAAAAATGCCAGGATAAGGAATGATATATTTACTCCTAATTAAGAAGATAAGATGCTAAAAATACAACCCAAGGGTGTACCAGAGAAATCGTTAAAAATAATTCAGAGTAGCTCAAAGTGAAACCTTCCCATGCCAAGTATCAGCTTCTAAATTACTCTGCTTCAAATGTCTTTAGTTTTATCTTAAATACTAATGGTTTGGATTCAAACTCACTAGCCATTACTGGCCAGTCTGATGTGTTTTTCATTTCTATTACTCATGTAACTATCTTCCAAATCACTGGGCTTTCAACTTTAGAATCTTTTTTTGCTTCCTCCCTCTGTTTTATTCTCCACAACCACCCAGGTGCCAAACCCTGTCCATTTTTACCTGCAGGGTATCTCTCACATCTACCCTCTCCTTTCCATGGTGGTAGAGCTAGCCAAAATAAGGAAGCCAGGATGTGGTGCTAGCTTAGTTTCATAACAGGATGGTTTTCTGAAGGTCATGTGGGTAGTTGTAGGTGTGGAATAAATGAAGAAGGTATTAGGCATCATGTACCTGAAAGTGATATTTCAGGCAGCAAAAGAGTAGGTCGAGAAGAGAACCCAGAAGAACATGTTTAGCAGTATGAGAAACAGTGACTCCTTCCAACGAGTCGGTCAGCTAGAGAGCTATCAAAATTCAGAGTCACGGTTACCAAAAGAAGAGAGAAAGCATAAAGGAAGGTTGTCTACCAAGTTTCAAGCTGTGATTGTGTACTATGGAAGTCAAAGAGAAAAGGAAAATAGAAAAACAGAGTTTCTGATCTCTAAATATCTATCATCCTGTTGAAGATAGAAAATATTCATAGAATGATTTAAGAGTAATGCAAGATCAATGTGAAGATAGAAAATATTCATAGAATGATTTAAGAGTAATGCAAGAGCAATGTCATTTTAAGGCCAGCAGAATAGAACAAAGAAAAGTTAGTGAAGAAGGTTTATTTCTACATACCCTTAAGGCCTATTATCTGAGTTCCTTTGAAGCTATTTACCAGCTATTTAAGATATGTATGTTGTTCATAATGGAAGCTCTGTGGAAACTTGCCCTACATTTACACAATCACGTTCCATGAAGGTTGATAGAGTCAGGGAGTGTCAATACTCACCAGGAATTCTATAAATTCTGCTGCCCAGAGGTGGCACATGACAGCTTCTGGGTAATTCTAGCTCACAGGTATGCATTCTTTGACTCAAGCAGTGTTGGTTGGTTAATTATTTTGATTTGATCTTGATCTTTTTATCAACAATTAAAAATCAAGATATTTCACAGAAAAATCTCTATTTGTAGCATCTCTTACACAATTAGAAGGTGTCTTGTCCTGAACCAGCATTCCCACATGGCAGCAATCAGCTGTGGCTGAGTCACAGTTGCCCTTTGAAGAAGGCTTAACTGGCCTGATGACTCATTGGTACCACAGGCCTTGCCCTTGTGGGGTTCTGGTTTGCAAGCCAGCTACAGTACAGTCTCCACATTTTCCAGATGAGACACATCCTGGAACCCAGAGTGATAAAAGAGACTTGCTCAAAACCCACGGTCTATTACAGGCAGAAATGGCCCTGACCTATGTTCTCTCAACTCAGGTCTCCTAGTTTGGGACTTATAGAAATAGGACACTGTACCATGTGGTACACTCAAAAAATGCCCTAAGGCAGAAATTCTATTCCCAGGTCTATCGCTTATCTTTGGTGGCCTTTGGCAAGGCTGTCCAATTTCCCTCATCTGTGAAGTCATGGTAATAGCAGGTGCCCTGCTTACTTCATGGGGTTACTATTACAAGAGGATGAAATATTATTTTTTAAAATATTCTCCAAAAATAAGGAAAACAGTAATTTCTGGAGCACTGGAAATAGTTAGCTGAAAGTCCTGGGTTCTAGGCCTAGTTCCTCCATACATAGTTGCATGACTTTGCGCAAGTTTCTTAACTTCTCCGAGTTTAAATGCAAATATTCTTTTCCTTTCCACAATCTTTGCAGGAATAATTTCATTCATCTTTTTAAAAAATATTTTTCTTGAGCTAAAGCCTTTATTACTTGGGTAGAACCCAAATGTGAATTAAACTAATAAAGAATGAAAATGGATTATTGGGCCAGTTTAGCTTTATGGAATGCCAGAAGCACACCGAGATGTTGGTAATGAAGAGTCTTTTGAAACCCCAGAGCCTCCCAGCTTGGCACAAAGCAGATTCATCAAGAGTAAGGGATCCAGAGCCGAGCTCTGAGAGGAAAAGTAGAGATATAAATGACTCGAGAAGTGCTTCCAGGGTGCTGAGTCAGCCAAAACAGAGCCTCCTACAGAGCTCAAAGGATCTTTTCTCATTTGCCTGGAGTGTTGGCTGGAGGCTGCTTGGCAGTGCCTGCTGGGAAGACAATTTTTAGTCCATCGATTCATTTGAGCTGGGCAGTTTGCCCCACTATTTAGGCACTCAGACAGAAATGCCCCTTAATCACTGGCAAACCCTGGGATGGTAGGAAGGGCCAGTGGCTCAATCAGCACCTCAGGTCTTGCCAAGGGAGAAGCGTGGTCTAAAAGGCGCAGGGTGGCAGTCATAGAGAATGCACAGGAGCTACAGCTTGACTTTTCAGGCTGAAACCCTAATTAATCCCTGATCTTGGGGACAGGAACATTCTAACTCCAAAGCACTGTACTCTCTCCTTCACCCTTGGTCAAATCAAGAGCAGCCAAGGAGCAGGTTTTGAGGGTTTTACTCCCATAGTCCCCTTGGTGTATCCTTGTGTTCTATGCTAGCCTGGCTCCTACTTGTCCCAGGGGTTACTTCTTCCTGGAATCTTCCCCTCACCTCCCTCTTTGTGCTACCCTGGCCCTCCTCAAACCTCCCTCGCTTACAAATATTGTATCACTATCACAGCATATTTTAACTATCCCTTTTCTTATTTATCTCCTCAGTAATATTCTGAGTTCTTGAGACTGAGGGCTTTTGTATAATTATTAATCTTTAGCACCTAGGATAGTACCTGTCATATAAAAGACCCCTGAATCCTTAAATGCTTATGAAAGGAAGAAGCGACCGAGGGAGGGCAGGAGGCAGGAAGGAAGGAAGGAAGACTGAGGTCATCCCTCTGAGGAAATGAGCCGTGTATGGGCTGAGAGGAGAAAAGCGGTACACCAAAGTTGGTGCCCAAAATCTCTAAAAGGTGTACTAACAGCAGAATCAGGTGACTAAATTATCAATATTGTTAGTAGGAAGAAAAGTAATCCTGGAACCAGGAATCGAAAGGCCGCAGTTTTCATTTCAACTCTACCACACAGTAACTGCCTGACTCCCAGCCTGGCAGCACATGCTAGACCTCAGCATCCCCATCCATAGTGCCTTAGGAGGATGAGGAGAGATCAATCATGTGCAAGCACTTGGAAAGTTTGAAGTGCCCTATGAATGCAAGGACTATTAACATCTCAGTTGTCACGATGAAGTGGACTACTTCCTCTCACCTTTCCCCTTGCTGTTTATGAACATGTCTTTGTATTGTAAGTAATATTTCTTCATGAACTGAAAACTCCTGATGCACAGAGATTATACTGTATTTTAAGAATAATGATAAAGTTGCTTTAAACAGCTAGACCATCATAGAGAATCCTCAAAACATGCTTATAGAAAGGATGGCCCCATTTTAAAGATGGTCAAACTGAGAATCATTGAGGTTCAGTAATTTGCTTAAGATTGTATACTCAGTAAGCAACTAGAAGAATGCTAAGCACAAAATAAATGTTCAAAAATATTTATGGAACTATAGTACTGGAAAGGATATACAAGGTAAACAAGGCAAACTTCCTACATAGTTCAGGAAACCTTTCTGACAGAAGGGTACATCTACCAACTGAAAAGTCACTTAAACATCCTTTCTTTTACACAAACAAACCCCTTTTCCACTCATCTTTTTTTTCAGGAGCCAGTTTATTCATTATATGAAGGAGATAATAATTAGCACATACTTCTGAGGGTTTTATAAAGATGAGAAGAGATAATGTGTGTAAAGTACTTGGCAAGGATAATTCCAGACACATAACAAGTATTTAATAGGCGTTAACTCTTATGCTCTTACCACTATACTTTCGTTAGTCTACTTTGGTTATTTTTTTTTATAACAATTCCCACCTCTCTTTTTTCTTCAGATTCTCTCACTGTTTTAGGTGAATGGGGGAAATCTGTTTTCATGATTTGCTAAATCATCCTCAGTGGGGTGAAAATTGTTAGTCTTTCTCTCTCTGCACAAGAGAGTTTTGGAGATGATGGATCGAAGGCGGCTAAGTCAAACACAAAGACTTTTGGGAAAGCTACATTTTTTTCTGCCAGGACCTGAAGGGAACCTATTTGGCAACTTGTCATCTCAGTAGCATGACTGTGTGGCACCCAGCATCCTAAAACTGAAGATAGAATTCCTATAAAACAAAATTTTACTGTGGCAAGTACGTCATTGCTTAGGAAATTCTGATTCAAAGCTCACTACATAGTGTCTTGTTTACATTAACTCTTTAAGTGAGCTCTACATCCCAGAATATGGGCAAGTTCATCCACTGAGATGTAGAAAGAAACTATTAGAATTTCAATTTATATATTAATTTAATTTCTTCCATTTGAGTTTTTATTTTTATGTAGGCTTGTAATTCCCATAATACATTACTGAAGTTGCCAATGTATAGAGTTTATGAATACATGTTTATATATTCGGGGTCCATGGTCAAACATTTTTATAGCTGATGTATGTGATCAGGAAGATTTTGAAACCCATGATTTATCCAAATCTTAAGATTAAAAGAGGTTTAAACTAGTAACAATATAGCAATATTCACCATTACACATGAAAAAATAGAAAAGATATGCCAACTTATTGTGGAACAAGTTTTTACACAGTGCATCAAGGGAACACAGGCTTGGGGCACAAAAGAAAGTTACAGCAAATGTCTACTTTATTACTTACATAGCATAAAGGATCCAAATGAGGAGGGGAAGAGGCCCCATGGTGGTCGGTCTCCTAGGAAGGCCAAACTGCTCAGGTCAGGGTCGGTGCATGGCAGCTCCACAGGACCCACCTCGCCACGGAGATGAGAGACAAATTTGTGCTGCCCTAGGCGGGTATTTATCCACCCCAGGGGGGAGAGGATCCTACCACTGAGGGCTTCCTGCCCTGATAAGCATCTGGGGCTGCTTGTTCCTGGTTTCCGGGTTTAAGGTCTGGTCAGGCCTGTTCATTAAACCTAACATCTCCCCAGGTTGTGGAATGGAAACAGACTAAAACATCACTGCACAATAGAAGAAGAGATGGGGTGTAGGCAAGGGCTTAGAGACAGCTACTGAGCACGTGGCCATGACTTCCCCAGCATTTATAAACTAATATTATTTGTTATTTTATCCTTTTTCCAATATGAATTTAAAATTTTATAAAATTGGTTCAGCTCCCTAAATCTGGACTCGCCACCTCTCTTTATAAAGACTTATTCATATTTACTATGATCTCTGTAAAGAGAATGGGTAGAATATACTCCCAGCATTCAAAAGAAACATTCCTAAGGGCTGATGGAAAACCAAACCATAAATCCAGCCAAAGATATTTACATCCTTTATAGCAGTGGACCAAATCTTCCCTACATCAGCCAATACTTTGACAAGTTTCCATGGAACAAACAGAGACAAACACTCAGTGCCAAGTACCCAAATCACAACACCTCACTCCCTTTAGGTTGTCCTATCCTAAGAATGGTTCGTTTCTCACTTTCAAGCTGAGACCATTCCAGACAGATGCCCTCCCGCCACCCCAATAAATGTAAGAAACAAATTGCAAAAGATGTCTTCTCCATGCTCCTCAGAGTAGTTAACCTTGCCCAGAGATTAGCAGGAATTTAAGTATTGTTCAGAGATTTTTCTTTCCCATTTACAGTTCTTTTTTTCTCCTCCAGAGATTCACTGACAAAAGGTGTTGGGGAAACATAGTGATTCAAGCCCCAGAAATCTCTATCAGACCCCTAGAGATATAAGAATTTTTCAAGATTATGTTGGAGAAATAGGCTACCACTCTGGTTCCATTCCAACAATTTCCCTGTGATCTGGCAGGTCTGGAAAACTAGCTCATGGTATTCTGCAGAAATACCTATTCACAGATGAGTGTTCAAGGCAACATTTCCTAACCATTTATGAGTCATAAACCCATTATTTTTCTGGGGACCAGGAGAACTACATTTTTTCAGCCCTCTTGGATCTATATGGCGCCATATGACTTGTTCTGCCCAATAGGGTATAGGCAGAAGTGAGGTAAGCCACTTCTAGGCCATGCCCTAAAATGTCCTATAGGATTATCCATACTCTGTCTATCTTTGATCATTATCAGCTAGATGCAATTTTCCAATGGAAGACTCCGAAGAGGCCATAGGGAAAGGCAGATCGCTAAAGGAAACAGACTCAGTCATTAATTATATATGTGGAGCAGAGCAACCTCTCCCTACGTCATCCACTGAACTGAGCCAGTCATGAGTGAACAATAAGTCTTTAAGCCACAGAGATTTTTGAAGTTGTTTGTTACAGCAGCTAGGAAGACTGACTATGCAAATTCTTTAAGAAATATGATGAAATACATATTCTCTCTTAACAGAACAATGCAAACGTGTCCACATATACAAAAGCTAGTGTGCATATTTCAGGAGCCCATGACGTTTTTTTTTGTCTGAGAAAAATCCTGTAGCCAGTGGCAATAATTGGGGTCCTATGTAACCCTAAGGGAGCTTCTAAATTCTTCTACCATCATCATCACTTATTTTGAATAATTTTCTTCATAGGTATGATTGATTTGGTAATATTCCTTTCATCATGCTCCAAATAAGTTGAAATATCTATTTCTTCTTGGTCTCTGAGTCCCAGAGGAAGATGGACAGATCAAGGAAGCATGACAAGCAGGAGTCCTAGGTGTCCCTGGAATTTAGAGATACAGAAACTCTCTCCTTTCCACTGCGAGTCCTGATTTGAGCTGTTGGTGTTGCATTGACTTACTAGGACTGAGGACAATAATGGCCTATGGAGTTCACCTGATCAGATTTTCTCACATCAACCATGCCAAGAAAATACCACTTTCAACATGGTTTCTCTGTCTCTCATTTATTCTTCCAGTTCTAGATAGCTTTTACTAAGTTATTCCTGACATTGAGAGCAACAAAAAGCAAACACCCTCCAGTACTAATTTGCCATCTTATAACCTTAATGCTAGCTAGAGCTATACTCACCCTTAACTTCATCCTCTGCTTCACCCACATCATATTATAATCAATGTCTGTGTTGCCACTTTCCTTATTCCCCTAGGTTCCCCCACGCAGTTTAATAAATGGTATCTGGTAGCAAAAGCAGTTTTAATGTCAATGGTATAAATTTGGCTGCTTCTTTCAAAGATATCATATATAGGATGTGGTTTTGAAATTTTCCCAATGTACAATTTTATTCAAATGATTTGTGGAAATAAATGTGTTTACATATATTTATGAATTACCTAACCATTCATTGGTAACCCAAGCAGCTTTCTTAATAAGCAAATGTGATATGCCACAATGATAGTTATAACTAAATTGTGATGGCTAGAAGCCCAGGCTTTTCCAGAGTTCCTTTCCCTCAAATAGTTCTTGGAATCACTAGAGACACTTATATATGTCAAGAATCAGCCAGCAAAATCAGGATCAACCACAGCTTCCAGGCTCCATAAGCTCCCTAGAGTGTCCTTTCTGAGCTAGATTGTGCTTCTGTGACAGATGTTGCCGTAGGAGATGGGAATGTGCCCAAATCCAATGCTTCTGGACTCAGAATAGATGTGGCACACCTTGGAGACATTTACCCATGTGGAGACTCTTGTGACAGACAACTCTTTCTGCTTTGCACTCCTTCAGCAGTTGAGAGTCGGGAGAGAAGTAGGGCTAAAAGTGAGAATCATAGACTCCGTAGAGATACAACTTCCAGCTCATACAAACACTCAGCCACCTCTTCCCAGAGGAGCCGGGTCAGGGCAAATCCCAGCTTCAGCTGCCATGCTGAATTCAGAACCTGCACCCACCAAGACTTTAACCAGGAGGTTTCTCAACTCCTGTGTCACTAGTTTATGCAATGAGCACCTGGGAGAGGAATGTCTATTCTATTCATGGGAGGCAATGCAGTCTCAGCATCAGTGAGGCCATAGTAGCTTGGAAGTGTCCCATTGTCCAGTTACATAGTAACAAACAATAGACGTGAATTGGTTGTACAAGGATTTTCTCATACTTCCCATGAAAATTAGTTTTATTTCATTTTAATCGGCCTTCATATTTGTGTTCTCAGGGAAAAAAATACATTTTTGTGTATACCTGTACTTAAGAAAATCACTTATCCCCAATATACTGAAGAAATGATTGTCCAAGTGGAAAAAGAAGTCAGAAAGAAAAGGTTGCTAATTGTTAACAGTGTATTGATTATTCCTCTGTCTTGATAAACAGAAAATTAGCTTTATTTACAATATTATGGAATTTTGGACACCACAGTTTTACCTGGGCCATACAAATGCCCATTATCAGAAATACCTGATACGGCTAGTTTTGTTTTTCACTGTCTGTAACAAGGTATGAAAATGTCAATGGCAATTAATGCAGTTTAAAGAATACCTGTAAAGTAAGTGTCAGAAATATATTAGAATTTCATTCACCTCACACAAACCATTAAGTACAGAATATCAAGAGGTCAGGTTATTTTGAATACTAAGAAATAAGGCTTTTGGATTTTGTAACCTTATTCTGCTTCATAATTGAAGAACAGTTAATGGTGTTAGAGTATTTAATAAATCTGCTAGTAGCATACAAGACATTGTGAGATACCTTATGTATTTTGGTTAGCTTCCAAAATAATTTGAAAAACAATGCAGAAAATGCACACTCCTTTGGTTTTCTTTATCTATTCAATATTTATTTTGAATGGAAACAATGGTAATGAATTATATTTGTGTAACACTTCATAATTTTCAAAGCACTGTCATATCCATTGTCTCATTTGATTTTCCCAACATCCCTTGTAAGACAATAAAGCAAAATTAACACCTAGTTTTAAGATGACAGGAGAGAAGTATGGACAGAATCGGGAGGCTCATTGAAAACAGCACAAAGAGAAAATTAGAGTCAAGAATTCGGTTCTACAAAATCTCAGCCAGGGGCTCTGTATGCCTCACCACTTTGTCTATATCCAACTTTTCTAAATAAAATTGACCTTCTGTAAATTAGATAAGTCAAAGTTTGGCTCTGTCTCTAACTTGATGGATACCCTTTGGCAGGTTAGTTATCATTCCTAAGCCTCAGTTTCCTCATCTATAAAATGGGAAGATTTCCCGTAGCCTCATAAGGTTTTTGTGAAGATTTATGTAAGAAACTGCATATGAAATTACCTGACTCTAGTCTGACACCCCGTATGTGTTCAAAAATATTTGTTCTTTACCTCTCCACTTTGTTACTTCCAGAGAGCCCCATTCACACCTTCTTTGCCCTCTGGATATAAATCTCTGATAACCCACAGTCAGTATCCATCGAGAATTTGGGAGAGAGAAAGTTTGGAAACCATACTGGGCAGGGAATTCAGCGGGGAAGTGCTGTCTACTGGGAAGTTTTGATCCTGCTGTGACCACTGTCTTTGCCCACCTCCATGGGACAGCTTGCTGCTCCTGCAGGTCTCCCCAGGGGCAGCCAGTCTTGAAAGATCCACCTCCTCCCATCCATCTGGTCATGGATACCCTTGGCAAGCAGCATTCTGGCTGGCATAGTTAGAAAAACCCTGTGGCTTAGCCGTATGGGAAGGTGAGCCTTTTGGCTTTGGGCTGGCCCCAACACAGCTACAGAGCTTTCTTCTGGCACTCTACTTCCCAACCTTAGGAGTTCTCTGGAGTTTGCAACGTGCCATATGATCAAAGAACTCAGAGTGGTATAGCAGATGAGTACTGGCTAGGACCTGGGAACTATGGCCCCGGGCCTTTTCTACATCTAAGGGTTGACTTAATACAGTCTTTTGGATTATCTGGGTCTCCTATTCATTATCTTTAATGTAAGGAGGGTGAAGATATATTAGATTATTCATCTTTACCATCCTACAAATCTGTGATGCAAAGGGGTCTTACATTTTGTGGACTAAGGGTGGTGAAGAATAAAGTCACAGAGTCCAGTAAAGGAGCAAAATGGCATAGGAAATCTAAGGTGGTAAAAGTGTAAATGATGTCTGTCATTTGTCAAGGTACAAACCAGGGGCCAGAGTCTTGTCAATTAGCCAAGAAGAGCATTGGCAGAAGCCCTAAATGAGGAATGTAGAGGTGGAAGAGGGCATAGGGTGGGGAGTGTGGGAGAAGGTGGTGGAGGCAAGCAAAGCTTCAAAGAAGCCCAAGAGTTGCATGAGGAAAAATAAGCAAGCAAGTAGCCAGAAGGCCCCTTCTGCAGAAAAATGTACTTTGACCTCAAGAAGAAAAGGGTTTTGGCTGGCTCATGCTTATTTGGTCCCTCATTCCTCCCAACCGTCCCACCATTCATTACCAAATTATTCATCCTGGTTCACCCTAATATGCCTGGGGGTACTTAATGAAAGGCTTCACAAATGAGGTATAATTTGATGGCATCTTCAGAGATGAATAGGAACTCACCAGAGGAGTGGCCATTGTATCCCAAGTAGAAGGAAAGATAGAAAGTTCTCTCTTTTATGGAGTATCTGTTTTGTTGCAACCATTGTGATAGGTACACTGTATATATCTCTTAATCCTCACCCCATCACCAGAGTGTTATGCTAATTTTGCAGATGACAATGAAAAATTTCAGAGAGGCTGAATAATTTGCCTATTTTTATTTAGCTAGTAATTGGAGCTCCTAACTTTACAACCTACACTAAGTCCATTACGTAATCACTACTCTCTCACCACACCTCACAATCCTTGCAAAGCCACCGAGTTGCAAAAGAATAAGGTTTAATCAGAAGGTACTCAATGTGCTGTCTCTGCATGGTTTGGAGAAGAGATGTGACTGGATAGGAGGCAGTTGGAGATGTGGGTCAAAAGGTAGGTTGAGACCAGAGTGGGAGTGTTCTTGAGAATTTGAACGTAATCTTCTGGACAATGGGCTATCATCAGAACTTTTCAAAGGATGGGGGAAGACACACACCTAACAAGTCTGGTGACTATATCACAATAGTCTCTAAGCACAGTGCTTGTCTTGGCCTTAAGCCTTTGCTTGCTTATATATTATTGAAATCATTCTTCTTCTTGAGAAATATCATCATCTAGAAGAGGTCAGGTCTTCCCAGAGTTTGGAGTAGCTGCCCCTATTACCTGTGACTTGTCTATTTTGGGGGTTATCATCCAGATATTAGGTCCAGAGGTCTAATAGTGTCAAGCCTATCCTCCCATTCTAAGGAGGCAAAGAATGCAGTTACAGACACCTTGCTTCTTTTACCTACCAAACTCCATATTTAACTGTTCCTTGGTTAGGACCCTACCAAGTAGCCTCCATAACCTGTAAGTAGCACTCAAAGAACCATCCTTTCCCCATTGGAATCTCAGACCCATGTTTCTTTTATGCCTGTGTCTATATGAACCACACCTCCACTCTCTAAACCAAGACCAGCCTGGTGTAGGTTCCATTTTTTTTCATCATATTCTATACCCAAAAATCAGAAGCTCGTGTGTAAAAAAATAAAATAACAATAATAATAATTATGGGACCAGCTCCACATGACAGCAGCAATAACAGCTTTCAAAATCCTTTGAGTGTAAAAGTCTTATTTGTTTTATGAGCTGACACATGGAGCTAGTCTTAAAAATAAAAAATAAGAAAGGTTTCTTGCAGCTCAGATTTCATAAGGAAAAAAATCACATCTTTAATTAAGATTTATGGGCCTCGGTAGGGCCCAGCAAGAGGAGAGAAATGGCTCAAGAGTGTAAAAACTAACAGTAAAAAATGGGGAAATATGATTAAGGGCCTTTAATTCCTCCTGCCTTTTTTTTTTTTTTTTTTTGCAGGGCTTCCAGTGGCCCCAGGCAAAAGCGGGCACTTATTGTCTTTAAAACAGCATTATTCTTGGCATAAAATGTTTATGAATCAAGATGAAACTTGTAAGGAATAATAATACCAACCTGACTTGAAAGCCTCCTCTTACTAGCAGCAATATTTAGTTTAATGGAAAAAAAATCCTTAAGAGAAAAAAATATGCATATATGTTTACATAAAGGGACAAGGCTTATAAATTGACATTTTGCCTGGTATTGGTTTAGCACTTTGCAGTTTTCATAGTAGCATATGCTTGATCTTACTGGATCCTCCTATGAATCCTGAGAGGAAGTCAGGGCAGATATTAGAGCCTCAACTTTGAAGACGATTATTTCTTAAGACGTTAGGTTACTTGTTAAAAAACTAAAAATGATCATAAATACAAGTCTGATTCTAAAGTGAATACTCACTCCACCATTCCATAGTGCTGTGCCCCCAAGTGTATCTGTTTGTATGATATTTCTGCATTGTGCATACATTTTTGAAGTTTCATGAGGAACATTCATAAAGAACATAATGAAGAAACCCCAACACTCTGTATTTCAGTGCTCTAAATGCTCAAACTAAACAGCAAAAAAATATCTTGTGCATTGCTATTGAAAAGTGGTTATGCAATAAAATATATTTAATTTGATACAGAAAATGCAATTCATCAAGGTCCAACCTAAGCCTCTCTTCAACATATCGTTTGATAATCATGATTGAGAGCAAATCACTCCCAAGACACTGGTAGCCTTTATTGCCCTTACAGTCACATAGACAATTATCCAATACCTTGCTTGTTATTTTACCAAGAAACTATTCTCTCATTTCTCCAAAATAGTGTAAAATACTTTAGGGAAGCAACTGAGTCATCATTTGTTATTACCCTAGCTCAAATTGGGAATGCTGGTAGTATTTGATTTGTCGATTAAATAGGATTTGTTTTAATTTTAATTACTTTCTTAATGCTTCAAGGCATACCCTCTTGATCTCGTATTTCTATATTAATGCATAAGCCATCCCTAGCCATTCCTTTCATGATTTCATAGCTTTAATTATTCATCAATCAACCTGTCTTTTCAAAACCAAGTCCCAGTTTGGTGCCGGCTCTACTACCAAATGACCAACCTGTCCTTCAAATGAGAAGGGGGAGTTTCTGTGGCTCTCCACCTCCAGCTCTTGAACTTGGACAACCTTCTTTTTTGAGCCAAAGATTCACAAATCTGGTCGTCACTCTTCCAACAATCTTTACTTTCCAGCAAGAGAGGGAACTGAAAATTTAGATGAAAAGCTTTCCAAAGGGCATTCAATATTTTCGTTACTCATAGGAGCTGTCCTCATGTCCTCACCATTCTTGGTGAATCACTTACATGGCTTTACTAAATATCCTTACAAAATTAAATCTTTTAAATCTATGTCTTAAGTCCTGGCTTTGCTCCAAGACACCAGCCCTAAAGATTCATCTCCTTGAGAGACTTTGCTACCTCTGGATATAACTAGCACCACAAACTTGTTACATCTAAAATTAAATTTATGATTGTATCCTCTAAACTCTTATTCCCTATGTCCTATAACAGTGCTCACTTTGTTCATGCCAATTCTGTTACCTGGAATACCCTATTTTCATGTCTATCAATGTCCCTTCCACCTTTATCTGTTTTAATCCTATCTCCTCGATGCAGACACAGGATCCCTCCAACTGAAAATGATCTTAACCTCTTTTGAACTTTTAAAACCTGTTGTAATTCTAATTATTACACAATAATCTAGGCCTGCACTCTTCACAGAGTCAACAGAAATGTCTTTTTTGAAATTTCTTTAGTTCAGCTTCATAAATGAAAGAGAAGCCTAAGAGGCATCACTTCCAGGGTAAGCTGTGTAAGAAGATCTAGTGAATGGTGGAAAGAAAACAGTAGAACCCCTATTTAAATTTATCTTGACATTAAGAAATTAACTCTGTCAATATTTAATATATAAATGGCCACTTGTGCCAGCATTTCCCACCTTGTGTGAAAAGGTCTCATGTCCCTGTGGTGCCAGGAACCCCCAGGAAAGACCAGAAAATGCTCAAAGCAAAAGGGTGGACAGTGGCAGCCTCATTCTTCCATTTGCTTTCCAAGTAAGGCCATGTGTTGCAGTTTATGTGTGCCTAGGTAAGTGGAATTGTGGATAATTTTGACTACTGTTAACTATGTTACCTCTATACTAAGATAAACAATAAGGTAAAATAGCCATAAGTTAACAGCAGTAAGACAAACAAAAATGAATGAGAAGAAAATGGCCCAGTTGAAATTTCTATGTGTAATATAAGCTCTTTGTCAGTAACATTATGAGGCCAAGACACAGAACTGTAAATTTGTAAGCTAATAAATCTCCATTATCAAAGCCAACACATTTCTGGTATATTGCATCAAGGCAGCTTTAGCAAACCAAAACAGATTTTAGTACCAGAACAGTGGAGTGCTGTGATTTGCAAATACCAAAAATGCTAGAACTGCTTTATAAATGGATAAGGGGAAGATTCTGGAAGAATTGTGAGATGCTAGATAGAAAAGGCCTAGATTGCTTTGAAGAGACTGTTGGCATAATATGGATGCTAAAGGCACTTCATTGAGGCCTTAGATAGTAATGATGAATGTTGCATTGCAAACTAGAAGAAAGGCAACCCTTGTTTTAAAGTGACAGATAATGCAGAAAAATTGAGTCCTGCTGTTGGTTGTAAGGCAGAATTTGAAAATGATGAGCTTGGATACTTAGCTGGGGAAATTTCCAAACTAAATGTGGAGAGTGTGACCTAGCTTCTCCTTGCAGCTTATAGTAAAATGAGAGAGGAAAGGGATAAGCTGAGAACTGAACTCTTGGGTACACAGAAACCAGAAATTGGTAATTTGGAAACTTCTACCCTTTTAGAAAATGAGTCCCCAGAGAATAGAGCCCCAATGTAAGGATTTAACCAAACATGGAACCAGTCAGCAACTTCAGTACAAGTCAGGATTGGAAAAGCAACTATCCAGAAAGGATTTGTGGAAAGTCCTATTGTCTGATGGATGGGACCCCTGTGTGTTGCATACAAAACCGACAAGTTTTTGTGAGATCTGTATGAATGGAACCACAGCCAGCCGGGGCTAAAAGGGACAGAAAAGAGACAGATTAAAGGAAAAATGAGATCTGGAGCAAAGATACCTTGGGCCAGGAGAGCAGACCCATCCATGCACATGGAAAAGGCAAGTTTGCCCCAGAGTTTTCAGGGGGCAGGTCTTCCTCCCCATTGAAGAGTGCTGCTGCCCCAGGCCTCAGAGAGGGTGGAGCACATTCCCCAGGGATTGGAAAGAACCTGGCCATTACCTCACTGTTTGGAAAGGGATGAGCCTATGCCCTGGAGATGGCAGAAAGCCCTGCTGCCACCCAGATGCTTGGAGAGTGTAGAATAGAGAGCATGGCCATCTCCTCAATGCTTGAAGATGTTGGAGCTCTCATATGAGTGTTTGAAGAGAGCAGTGGGACATCTGCTCTCTCAAGGTCTGAGGATAAAACATCATTCTATAGATAGACTTGAAATCTAATGAACTATGCCCTGCAGGTTTTCAGAACTGTTTGGGTCCAGTGAGGCTTGTTTTCCTTCTAATTTCTCCCTATGAAAATAGGAATGTTCACTCTGTGACTGTCCCTCCTTTGTATATAAGAAGCAGATAACTTGTTCTAAGTTTCACAGGTTCACAGCCGGAGGAGAATTTTGCCTTAGGACAGACTACACCTGTAACTGATTTTGATGAGAATTTGTGCTTGATATTGCTGCTGAAATGATTTAAGATTTTTGTGATATTGTGATGGAATGAATGTATTTTGCATATGGAAAGAACACATCTTTTGGGGGTCCAGTGGATGGAGTGTACTGGTTTGAAGTTATAATATACCCCAGAAAATGCCATGTTCCTTTAATCTATTCCTGTGAGTGTAGACCTATTGTAGATGGGGCCTTTTGATTAGGTTGTTTCAATTGAGATGCAACCCACCCAATTCAAGGTGGGTCTTAATCCTTTACTGTAGTCCTTTTTGAGGATAAAAGACAGAAAAGGGCTAGAGAGCTCAGAAAGAAACACCCAGAGAAGTTTGGAGAGAGTTTAGAGGAAAAGCCCCCAGAGGAGCTGAGAGAGAAAAGCCCTGGAGATGCTAAGAGAGGATCACAGAAGCTCAGACAGGAGGCCACTGAAACCAGGAGCTGAAAGCAATGAAACCAGTGAGTGAAGGACCAGCAGATGCCAGCCATGTGCTTTGCTATCTGACAGAGGAACCCTGGATACCAGCAGCATTTCTTCAGAGAAGGTATTGTCCTATTGGTGCCTTAATTGGGACATTTTCATGGCCTTAGAACTGTAAATTTATAAAAAAATAAATCCCCATCATAAAAGCCAACCCAGGGAAGAAGATGGCGGTATAGAGAGGAGTGGAAGCTAGTCAGTCCCCCTGGAACAATTAATATACAACCAGGAACAAATACTAAATAATCTGGAATAACTGTGGGGGGACAAATGTGACCATCCACTCATCACACACCAACCTGTATTGGGAGGAATGCCTGAGATTGCAGCATAAAATCTGTAAGTAAAAACTGTGGATACAAGTCAGGAGCCCCCTCCCCCATGGCCCGAACTGCAAAGCCTCGCAGTGCTAAAGAGCAGCACTCTCCCAGCAAGCAAATATAACTCAGCTGAGCTCCAACTGGGGTTTTAATTAGCAAACATGGACTGCTCAATACAAGCTACAAATCCCCAACAAGCAGACAGAGGCTTTTGGTGATGACTGACCTTGGAGAGTCAGAAAACCCTGCTGGGAGGGAGGGGGAGCCCAGAGGACTGGGTGCTGTCTCTGGCTGATAGGTGAAACTAAGGGGGGCTGTAGACTGACCCTGAAGGGGGTCTTTCTGTCCCTTTTTTGGCTCAGTGGAGAAAGCCTCAGCCATTTTCAATTCCCAGTGCTCAGACCCAGACAAGAGTGGAGATAGCAGAGTCAGAGACTATTCAAATGCAAATGACCTCTCCCCAGAAGGTATATCTTCCCTAAGAGGAAAGAAGCAGTGCCAAGCTCTACTACCTGCCTTCCATTCAGAACTAGATCCCAGAGTCTGGGGGAAAACAGCCACGGGCCATACCTTCTTAGCCCAGTTGGGAGTGACAGGCTGACAGGTGCCACCTGCTGGGCAGAAATGCACAGTGACTTGAGGCCTCACAAGGTGTACCAATCTTCTAAGACACACCCTCAGGGAGACCAGAAACTATTGCCTCCTTCCAAGACCTGAGCCTGTTCTGGTCTAGGATAACCTGTTTGGGGTAACCAAGGAGGCCAGATGCCTAGACAACAGAAAACTACAACCTACACTAGGAGGGGTAAAGTTATGGCCCAGTCAAAGAATCAAACTTACACTTCAACTGAGATACAGGAATTTAAACAACTAGTGCTGGATCAATTCAGAAGTTTAGGGAAGATATGGCAAAAGAGATGAAGCATATAATGAAAACACTGGGTGTACATAAGGTAGAAATCAAAAGTTCAAAAAAACAACTGACAGAATCTATGGAAATGAAAGGCACAACACATGAGATGAAGGACACAATGGAGACATGCAACAGCAGATCTCAAGAGGCAGAGGAAAACACTCAGGAACTGGAGAACAAGGCACCTGAAAGCCTACACACAAAAGAACAGATAGAGAAAAGAATGGAAAAATATGAGCAATATCTCTGGGAACTTAAGGACAAAATGAAATTCAGGAATGTACATGTCATGGGTGTCCCAGAAGGAGAAGAAAAGGAAAAAGGGGCAACAATAATAGAGGAAATAATCAATGAAAATTTCCCATCTCTTACGAAAGACGTAAAATTACGGATCCAAAAAGCTCAGCGTACCCCAAATAGAATAGATCCGAATAGGGCTATGCCAAGACACTTACTAATCAGATCATCAAATGTCAAAGATAAAAAGAGAATCCTGAAAGCACCAAGAGAAAAGTGATCCATCACATACAAGGAAGCTTGATAAGACTGTGTGCAGATTTCTCAATAGAAACCATGGAGGTAAGAAGGAAGTGGGGTGATATATTTAAGATACAGAAAGAGAAAAACCACCAACCAAGAATCCTATATCCAGCAAAACTGTACTTCAAATATGAGGGAGAGTTTAAAATATTCCTGACAAACAATGATGGAGTTTGTGAACAAGATATCTGTTCTGCAGAAAACACTTAAGGGAGCACTACAGACAGAAAGGAAAAGACAGGAGTGAGAGGTTTGGAACACAATCTTGGGTGATGGTAGCACAGCAATGCTGGATGCCAGCGAGATCCAGGTGGAAGAAATCATCTTCCTGCTGGAGTCATACATTGAGAGCACTAGGAAGAGACCATGACACAGGAGAAGAGTCTTCTTCAAAATATCAGGGGGATGGGAGGAGAAATAAAGAAGGTACCTAGATGCATTGTTTGCAATGTGGGAAAAAAAAAAAAAAAAGCCAACCCATTTCTGGTATATTGCATTCTAGCAACCCAAAACAACAACTATAATGTTTTGTTATGTATATAATATATGAATCAAGGATGAACTGGATATTACAGCTATGCTGTACATCATAGAATGTAGAAAAAGTATCCCAAATGAGTCCAGCATTACTCTGACATTCAGGAAACTTACTCACATGGATTAATTCATAATTTAAAAAAAAAAAGGTCAAGAAAATCAAGAGCAAGATTATCTAGTACAAACCAAAAAGAATTTCAAAAATTTTACTGGGCATTACCTGGACTGACTGCTATGGTTCCCGAGGGAAGATCATGAGATGGCATATCTTGAGGCAGAGGGTTGGAGGCCAATGGAAAAAGGAGGTAAATAAATAAGTGAAATGGTAATACCTGGTAGGGTGAGCAATATAAGTACATAGTTTAGTTAAGAACAAGTAGAAAGACTTTTTACAAGTAAGATGGAGCAGCTTGAGGGACATGAAAGAGCACCAAAGAATAATAAAAGAACCTGGCAAAATCCTTTCTTCAAATCCATTCGAAAGCTGCTGAAGAAATATGATTAGATGGATCAAGATTCTAGACTGTAGAGAACTGCAGAGATGAGCTGATGATCAGCCACTCTTTCCATAAGGGCAGTGGCTAAATCGGGAAGGAGGACCAGAGGAGAAACATCCAGGCCAGGCTTTGCCTGCTCAGAAGACTACTGCTGGAGAACAGGGTAACCAGAAGAATTTTGGCAGACTCAAAGGACTGGAGAGACCCTCAAGATATCTGTCAAATTCTGAAGCTACAGTGTGGGCAGTGACGAGATATCAGAAGCCTCTGAAAAGAAGACAGAGATTTTGATATAATGGCAGTTCTGAGGACACAGAGATTAGAATTCAGGAACCACCAGTTGAAAGTTGAAGTTCTGCAAGGACATACCATAAAAGAGGAGTGATAAGAGGCAGATTGAATCTTCCAAAAACTGCAACCCAGCTTCAACCGTGCTCTGCACCTCACTGGGATAAAGGTAATCAGCCACCACGGGGATGTGCCTAGCAGAGAAATGGGTGAATCCTCTCCAGGAGGAAGATAACATCATCTGGAGTCACTATAATTTTTATATACAATAGCAGACAGTAAATCAAAAATTACTAAGCATGCTAAATTATAGAATCATATGATTGAAAACAAAGTGGTACATGAAACAGGCAAAAATATTAAGCCCACAGATGATATAGATAATGCATTTGGAAAAATGTAAAAGTTGGAATTTGTTTTTTAAAAAAGAATCAGGTAGAAATTCTTGGTACTAGAATAGAAGAACCCAATGGACAAGTTAAACAGCCAATTAGGCACAGAAGAAGAAAGGATTACTGTGCTGGGTGAAAGATGATATAGATATGGATATGGATATGGGCATGGATGTGGATATGAATACAGATGGATATAGATATACATAGTGAAGCATCGAGGGAAAAAAAGAATGGAACATACAAAAAAGTGCATGAAAAACACATGGAACACAGGAAAAAATAATTGGAGACCTAAATGAGAGAGTTAACAGAATGGGCAAAAGCAATATTTGAAGGAATCATCAATTATACTTTTACAGACTAGCAACAAACAAATAAAAAATATTAAACATACCATTTAAAATTTATAATAGCATCAAACACATGAAATACCTAGGAATAAATCTAATGAGGAACATGCAAGATAGTGATGAAAACTACAATAGATTATTGAGGAAAATGAAAGAAAATTTAAATAAATTAAAGAACATACCATGAGCGTCAATGGGAAGAGTCAATATAGTAAAGATATTAATTCTTCCAAAATATGTAGAGATTCAACACAATCCTAATAAAAATTCCATTAAGACTGTGTATGTGTATAAATTAGCTGGCTTATTCTGACATTTATATCATCACGAAATGGGCTAAGAATAGATGAGACAATTTAAAAAAGTGTAAATCCTTCAGTTTTAGTCTTCATCGGGAGGACTTATACTTCCAGATGGCAAGACTTATTTTAATGTTTTAGTAATTAAGACAATATGCTATTGGTACAAGTATAGTCAAACAGACAGAAAAGAGTGGAACAGAATGAAGAATCCAGAAACCAACCCATACCTATCTGGTCAACTAATTTATCACAAAGATAACACTATAGGATCTTGGGAAAGAGTTGGGCTTTTCAATAAATGGTACTTATTTTAGTCTCCTTGGCTGCTCAAGAAAATACCATGCAATGGGTTGGCTTAAACAATGGGAATTTATTAGCTCATGGTTTTGAGGCCAAGAAAAGTCCAAATCAAGAGCATCATGAAGGTGATGCTTTATTCTCAGACTGGTGATCTAGGGCTAGCTGCCAGTGATCCTTCGTCCTGGATTCCTCTGTCCGTTGGCAATGCACACAGTGGCCTCTCCTGGCCTCTCCCTTCTTTTCTAGGTTCCGTTGACCTTCAGCTTCTAACTTCCCATGGCTTTCTCTCTGTCTGAATTTCATTCTGCTTATAATAATAATAGGATTAAGACCCATCCTGATCAAGTTGGACCCCACCTTAACTGAAGTAATTCATCCAAAGTTCTTACTTACAATGGGTTCACACCCACAGGAATGGATTAAGTTTAAAACATGCTTTTCTGGGGTACATAGTAACAAATGACCACAGTGCTTATGGACAAAAAAAATATATCACACATAAAAAATCAATTCCAGTTGGCCGCATAACTAAGCATGAAAGTAAAACCAGTAATGATTTGAGAGGAAGTAATTGAACTTTGTGACCTTGAGGGAGGCAAAGATTGCTTTGAGAGGATACACGATATGCTAAAAATTATTGATAAATTGGACTTCATTAAATTTAGAAACTTCTGGTTCATGAAAAGGAGCCATTAAGAGTTAAAAGAAAGCCACAGAAAGTGAGAAGTTATTTTCCATACATGAATCCAAAAAAGTCTCATATTCAATATATATAAAGGAGTCCTCTGTATCAGGAGGAAAGAGTAGAAAAATGAGAAAAAGACTTGAACAGGAACTTCACAAAAGAGGATAGCCAAATGTCAAATTAGCATATGAAAAGATACTCAAATTCATTATTTATCAGGGTAATGTAAATTAAAACCACAATTAGATTCAACAACATAGAATGGCTAAGAATAGACATTGAGATAATAATACTAAGTGCTGGTGATGTGCAACAACTGGAATTCTCATACCACACTGATAGGAGGGTGAATTGTTAATAGCCACTTGGAAAAACTATATCTATTGGAGATAAACATGCATATCTTAGGACCCAGTGTTTTCACTTCAAAATATATAGTCAACAGAAACATGAACAAATGTTTACCAAAAGATATATACAATAAGGTCCAGAGCAGCACTGCTTATAAGAGTCCAAATGTAATACTCTGTGATATATTCATTCATTGTTAAACTATACAGCAAACAAAAATGAACCACAACTCCGCACAACTATGCAGACAAATCTCATAAACATAACATTGAATGAATGAAATCAGACACAAAAGAATACATGCTAGGATATGCATTTAAATAAACTGATAAATCTAAATGAATCTCTTTTATGTATCATTCCAAAAGCAGGCAAAACTAATCCATGATGCTACACATCAAGATCACGGTCTTCCATGGGCAGTGTCTCAGAGGGGCTTGAAGAAACTTCTCAGGTGCTCATGACACTCTGTTACTTGATCTGGGTGCTAGTGACAAGTGAACGTTCACTTTGTGCTTTGGATTTTTTGCAATATTTATAACATTCTTCAATAAATTTTTACTTAAATAAAGTATAAATATGGAGTATGGTGAGGAAATGTGCTAATAGTAAACGTGGGAAACATTTCGGAGAAAGAACGCTGGTTGTTAAATAAGTAAATTCACATTTTTGAAAATGACTCATTTTCCTTTAAAGCAAACTGCTATTGCAACTTTACTGCACATGATCACCTGAAAAATCCAAAAATTTGTAGATGTATGAGTCAACTGTTTTCAATGCCAATTGAGCACAAAAGCAGCATTCTTAATTTGCATGTATTTATCTCCCATGCCACTCACATCCCTCAGGTTCTGTTTTCCTGCTGAAAATGTCCACCACCATTATGAAATGTGTTATTGACAGAAATGATTCCCTCTACAGACTTGTCTATGCCAGGAATAAATATTTGCAGTGGAAATAGTTTTGCTTTTTAACACTGAATACTATATACTTTTCATCTGGGGTCCATATGTCCCACCAGTGTTTTATGGCACAAACAGCTAAAACTCATCTACCTTATGAAGTTGCCACAAATTCTCATACTAATATTGATCTTACGACAAAATTATTATACTCCATAGAATGGGAAATGTAGTTATCCTTTGAAGTTTGACTTTTAAACATCATACATGTCTGAAAAAGATTAAAGACTTCAAGGAGTTAGTGGAGATCAGAGCTGATCACACCTTGACCACCAAATCATTGGTGGTGACAAATGACCATATAGACAAAGCATGCCAGGCTCAGGGCTTCCCAGCATTCTCTACATTCCCTCCCTCTATACTCTCTTCCATCCTGACTTCTCACACAAATTCTAGGGTCTTCTGTATTATACATATTTAAAAAAATGATAACCCACAGAAGCCATAGCTTTATCTGTAATACCAATGTTATGAAGTGAAACTACAGTGAAGCTGAATTTTCACAGAGATCTAGGTTTTCTTGGTTTATGGGAACTGATGCTTAATTTCTGGATCAAAGAATGTTTTTGCATGTCAGTCAAATATGGTTTAAGTATTGCCCTCTTCCTGCAACCTCTTTTAAAACCTAAATAGCCCTTAAAAGAATAACATATTCAGTTCTGAATACTTAATGTAGGTTTGATTATCAGATTGCTTTCTTCTAGAAGAAAGGACAGCCTAAGACCACAAGTCCATGAAAATGATAGATGGGGTACTTACAAGGAGATAAATAAATCAAAAAGTGCAGGGATAAGTTGGAAATACAAACATTGGCCTCCTTCAAAATTATCCTAGGGACAAAAAAAAAAGAAGAAGAAGAAAAGAAAAACACAGATTGCTGCTCTCTGCTTGTGGTTGCCCCTTGAACATAAGAAGCCTTCCCATGTGGCGTTGGGATTGACATCAAAACTATAATAAAAAATACTGGATCCCCTTCTGAGCTGAACACTGACTTTTGGGCCCTAGAAGTTCAGTAAAGATGACAGTAAGAGAGGCTTCTGTCTCCATTGAAGCTGGAGTTTAGAGAAGCCAAAGTCATTTTACCTCATATTTGGCAAAGTAATCCAAAGGCTGTATCCAATCCTGCAGCTAGACTAATCTCAACTTTCAGCACTGTCTGCACACAGATTTGGAAGCTGCCAATTGCCTTGATTCCTATGGCCAAGGAAACATTCTTTAAGCTAAGTGTGCTGCTCTGTCCTTTACTTTAGTATTATTTTTGGGCCTTAGGCGGAATAGAAAACACCCATAGGATAGGATTTGAAAGGTAGCAAAATGGACAAGTTATTCCTTCCTTTGTTGGAGGAATTTGAGGGAGCAAAGTAAATTCTGTATTAAAATGAAAATGCAAAAAAGGATAGCAACTCATTACCTGCCCTGGTGAGCTAATCAGCTCTGAACCTTGGGCTGGCAAGTGCACCCAAAACTATGTGACATGCCTAAGGTAAATATTACTGATGGAAAAGGATAGAAAGTGTGTAAATTATCTTCAAAGTAGAGGAAGGTGAAGCAAAGCCAAAGCAGTCATAGTACTCTAGCTGTTGGGTGAGAAAGCAGTCATTCAAGGTAGGGGGAAACACTGAAAAAATATGTGCCAGAGGAAAACTGTGAAGTATTCAAAGTACTGCCCTTTATTGTTCCATCAGTAAGACTGGTGGAGATACATCCATGAAGTAAAGGGAGAACTCTGGCCCTCAAGGGAATCTTTGCCCTAAGGAAAAGTTGTCAAGAGAACTGTTTGGGCAGGAGATGGACCAGCCCTAATTCCCATGACTTTTCTATTTAAAGCTTTAGTCCACTTCTGGTCCCAATGACCCCAGAAATTCCAACTCTCATTGGAATTGGAGTTTCCTATTGTTCTAACCGGGATCTGACCCTGACTTGAGTTCCCAACCCTGCTTTTTCTTTGTAGACTAAGTTTTGGCACCTTGCCCAGGTTCCAGTTTCCAATGTTGGCCAGTTCCTATTTTTGGATTTGTGAGTTCCATCCCCTAGGAAAACCTTGCCTCTATGAGCTCAAATGTGATGCATCAGAGACAAACTTGTTTCCCTCATAGTTTTCACGCCAAGAATTCTGTGGGATATGTGGGAGCTGTGGGTTGGAGACGTGAGCCTGAGGTGGCACCAGAAGGCCTGTCAAAGAGAAACATTTTCAGGATAAGTTGAAAAGGTTAAAGAGGAAGACAACTAAATATAAGGTCAGAACCCTGTACCATCCACAGCAGCTGGGAGCACCAACAGAATTCACCCCAAAGCCCTGCCATCACATAACTGAGGAAGCTTGTTAGCATTTTAAGGAGGCTGGGAAGCTTCAACCTCCCAGAATTTCAACTGACAGCTTAAGGGAATCAAGGCATATCCCTCGCTTTATTTATATGTAAAGCAGAAAGAACAGGCCAAGGCCCCAAGAGAGGAAGGTGTGATCATCACAAGATAATGTGATCCCTCCAGGAACAACTCCCAGGCTCACCCAGCTTCTGGACCTTCCACATTTGGGGTCAGAAGTGGGGACAGATTTCAGGTTTGCAGATAATTGGGTGAGCCAGCAGGGTAGGAGAAAATTGCAGTTAAGGGCAGAGTTATCACAGAGCTTTGGATCTCAGGCTAAACCCTCAGATTCTTTGAACAGACAGTGGTTCTTCCTGTTGCTGGGAAAGGAGGGAAGAGAGATTTTCCATGGATAGCCTTCAAAGAAGAGTGGAAAAAGGAAACCTGTGAGGTTCACCTCAGGTGGGAAGGGGCAGGAGCCCTCAGCTGCCCTTCGCTGAGTCTGTGCTACCATCCCTTCACATCTGTGTCCCTGCCTCCATGCCACCCACCAGCACTCAGGGGAGCAGGTGATACTGTCACCACGGGACATCTGGGAGAACAAGTTCCCATCTACTGATTGGTCTGAAGTTGGAAGAATAACTTTCCTCAATAGTCCAGCCTGAGTAAGGTTAGGAATGCTCACAGGAAACTTATTCTAGAAACAAACAGAAAAGGAAAATCATAGAAACAGCTGTGTTTACAAAACAAAGATGTATTTTACTAACTAGCTTAAAAAACACCCAACCCAACTCTCTTTGCCCAATTAAACTCTATTTGGGCAGAAGTTTAAATATCCATAAGCTCCCCAGAACCACCAACCCAAAGAGTTTTGGCTGGTGCGTGCACTGAGTGTACCATGACTTTAAGTTCTGTAATCACTCCTCTAAAGCAATTTTCTCTGTCTAGGTGCCTTGTCCACAGCACAGTTGCTTGGCTTCCTCACCTAGTGTTTCAGGCTTATATCCAGGCTTAAGATCAGTGAAAACCACGTGGATTCAATGGCTTTTGCAATCATCCCTGAAGCTCAAGTGTCTCAACCTCAGCCCTCTGTAAACTGAGGAAAGCCTTCAATGTCTTGTTGTTGCAAAGCTATTCTCTCTTATCATCTCACCCTTTTCTGTCACCTACCGAGAGACAATTCTCAGATCTCGGCACCAATAATTATAAGCAGAGCTACCTCTAGGATATTTGGAGCATTGTGGTCACCTCAGTAGACTCTGTTTTGAGGGCCTGTGGGGTTAGCGTGCTTTGGGAGGGTTTGGGGAGAGGAGTGATATGTGATTGTATAAATCAGGGTTCAGTCAGAAAGGCAGGACCATTATGAATATTATAGACTGAGAAATTTAGAGCTTATGTTATTGAGGGGAATCACTGGGAAAGTAAAGTTCTGAAAAGGGGAGTGGATGGATCAGAGAAAAATCATTAACTAGTCATGGTAAAAGTGAATGAATTGGAACATGACAGAAAAAATCTGGAAGCCAGGCATACCTAACTGCTATAGTAGGACTATGAAAAAGGCTGTTATAGAAGTCAGTGGAAGGTCACTGGCTCTTTGGAGCTATTGCCTCTGAGTTTGCAGTAAAGGGTCAAATTGTGGGCTGTGGACAATGTCAGTGAATGAGACCATCAGTAAGGAAGAGCAAGAACAAATTGGAGCCCACCTGAACTTCTGTGTCTGTCTCTCACTTCCTCTTATTGACAATAATCTTCAAAGTATAATGGCTGTTGTTTCTTGTCTACCTCCCAAATCTCATGCAACTTTACTTTTGGACAATCTAACCCAGAAAAATTCCAAAACATTCCCCAAGATTCTGGGAAATGTTTCCAGTATAACAAAATTGACAATTAAAATCCAGCATACTTAGACACCATCTGCAGCCCCTCTCCACTCTCCCATCACCACCATCATCAAGGTAGAAAATGGTCTTCCTTATAACCCCACAGCCAACCCAGATCTAAACACACCCTTCCCCTTTAGTGACTGAATTTGATTTAAACCTGATTTCACCTAAATTAAACATTCATGGGCACAGGATCTGTGAGTATGGAGTCATTTTCCCTGAGAGGTTCAGTCCCTCGGTACAGTGTTTACAGATGTCTATGTAATAGGTCTGTCAATCTACTGTCTTCAGCTGAGCTTATTCCATCCTCTCACTGGCATTTAAATTTCCTGAATGTATTTTCCTGAACCCCTTTACAGAATGAATGGGAGGCTGGGTTCAGGAATTAAACTAAGGGACAGGGTGACCTAAATTCAGAGACAATAGTTACAACAGGGCAAGTTATGACATAACCAAATAAACTGGACTTTCCTGCTACAAGGTTCTAGCAGGCTCCATGCCTTCTCACTGTGATTTGCCCTTAAAATGCAGTTCTGCCCTATGGCTGGTCACATTCCTTCTTTATATCTGAATTATATCTCACATTTCCTTGCTTTTATTTCCTGGTCCCTTTCCTTCTCTCCCAACCTCCACCTTTTCCTTGTCCTTTCCATTCCCTCTGATCACCTTACTCATCTTCCCTTTTTGGCACAGAGATCTCAGGACATGCATAAACAGCATTACCCATTCTCCCATAAACTTCCCAGATTTGAAATCTCTATTTAAAATCTACAGCCCTTGAAACATCCACCCTGAGCTACTAACATGGAGTTCTCTGTGACCAGTGGATCACTTATTTTAGAAATGCCCATCTTTTTATAAACAGATCCTGGGTCCCCAAACAAACTCCCTAAATCAGAATCTACGGGATAGGCCTAGGAATCTGAATTTTTAATGCAAATCCAATTTCCAAAAGCATTGCACTAAAGGTTTCAAGGAAACAAATTTATGTTAATAATTGTTAGTCTTGATATGTAAACCTTACACCATGAAAATATTGTTTGTCTTTTTTTATTTATATACCTCCCGCTTTTATTACTTAGTGTGTTTGTTTCTCTGTTGAAAACAGTCTTTAGCAGCCAAGAGGCCTAGCTGCCAAAGACCACAGACAGGTGGAACTGGTTGTAATTGGAAAGGAGTTCTTGAGATATGGGCTGGGATGGGGCATCCCCACACCTCTATGAAGCAGGGTATGCTTCATAGGGACATGGAAATTAAATAGAGTCTTAGAAAACTATTAGGATAAGGACGGAGGAAACAGTGGTTTTGCGCACTGGTATTAAGGCACAATTCTGGCTATATATTGGAATCACTTGGTGGGATTTTTAGCCTCCCTCTCTGCAGGCTTCATCCCTGATCGATCAAATATGATCTCTGGAGTTGGTATCTGGGCACCAGCAGGTTGCCAATGCTCCACATGTGATTCTAATCTGCAAGCGATGTTGCGAACCACCAAGCTGGACAGACGAAGATCAGCAAGGCTCTCATTATTTTACTGTTATGATAAATAAAACTTGGCACCTGCAAGTGTTTTTTTCATGCTTTTGGCATTTAACTTGAAACGTGTATTAATTACTTAGCAGAAGAAAGTTCCTGAAGGCCTTTCCTTGGCCCCATCCTGAAGCGGGAACCTGAACACCTGGAGGCTCTATCACTGCCTCTGCTGGCAAGTGCTTACACCTGTGCCTCCTTGCCCACCTACACAGCAGAAGGAATACAAGCCCCCCAGGGTGCCCCCAGCCCATCGTATGGATGTGCAGGTACTAGCATATACATATGCTCACTTCACTTATTTGCATGTTTGTAAGGTGCGGGATGCCTTGTCTCTTTCACTTCATTTCTCCCAACAGTCAGTGAGGCAGGCACTGTGATTTACTCAAAGTTGTAGTCACAGCACTAAGCTCAGTGCCCACTGCATATTGAGGGGCTAAAAGAATGAATGAACAAATGAAAGAAGTACATTCCACCCCAGATGTCAACTCCTGAGGATGTTCTCATGGCTCTTCTAACCTCCTGGACTTTAGATCTTGCCTGGACAGCCAGGTAATGCCTACTTGGCCTCATGTCTTTACTATATACACTTGGCTTGATCGCTCTCTCTCTCTTTCTCTGACCTTCAACTGTGACATGTGGAGGGATTCCTCAGCCTTCCTGGTTCCTCTGGAAGCAACTTCTTTCCTGAGAGATCTTGAGGAGGCGTCGAAGTTACATTCTAGACATGAGCTCCATATCAAACAGAGCCCCCAAACTGCCACTCATGCCCTGTGAGAATAATTAATCTTCAACATCCACGTGGGTTGTGCTGAGAGTATACTTCATTCATAGCAAAGGTACATAATTTTCTACTTTCAAACAATTTGCCCCAGTTTATAGAGAGCTGCTATGGTAAATGTGAAACCCCAGCATTCCTGTATGTAGCAGTTTTAAAACTGCCTCATTACCCTGTATAGGTTTTCATCTAAAAGAGTATACAGTAATTCTTCCTGGGAAAATAAGCCTGTCTCATGGTATCTGCATCATTCGATTTAGTACTTGATTGTCTGAACTTGTATTTTCTCTTGGTGAGGTGCATTATCCTTGTCTCCCCCCAAAATTATAAACTCTTTGAAGAAAGAGACAATGCCTTTTACTTCTCATACATTCAGCATGGTAACTACAGGGTACACTCCATGAGAGCAGGGACTGTGTCTGGTGTGTGTTTTTTTTTCTTTGTTAGAAAAGTTGTGGGTTTACAGAACAATCATGTACAAAATGCACGATTCCCATATACCACCCTGTTACTGACACCTTGCATTGGTGTGGAGAATTTGTTGCAATTGATGGTAGCACATTTTTATAATTGTACTATTTACTACAGTCCATGTTTTAATTTATGTTTGTGTAGTGTACTTTCATGTATATTTTTAAAATTTTTAATCTGTTACCATATATACATCTAACATTTCCCCTTTTAATCACATTCAGATATGTATTTCAGTACTATTATGTTCACAATGTTGGGCTAAAATCACCACCATCTTTTACCAAAACATTTCCATCATTCCAAATACGAACTCTGTACATTTTAAGCCATAACTTCCCGTTCCCTATCCCCACCCCATCACCTGGTAACCTGTATTCTAGATTTTGACTCTGTTTGCTTACTCTAATTGTTTTAAATCGGCAAGATCATACAATATTTGTCCTTTTGTGTCTGGCGTTTTCTCACTCTACGTGATGTCTTCAAGATTCACTCATGTTGTCACATGTATCAAGAATTCATTCCTATATATGACTGAATAATATTTCATTGTATGTATATACCACATTTTATTTATACCACATTCATTGGTTGATGGACACTGGGTTGTTTCCATCCTTGGGCAATGGTGAATAATGCCGTGATGAAGCATCCTTCCTTTTTTACACAAATGTAGATCCAGTTTTCCTAGCGCCATTTGTTGAAGAGACTGTTCTTTCCCAATTAAGTGTTCTTTGCCCATTCTCAAAACCCAGTTGGCCATAAATGTAAGAGTTCATTTCTGAGCTCTCAATTCAATTCCATTAGACTACGTATCTATCCCTGTGCCAGTACCATGCTGTTTTGATTGCTGTAACTTTGTAAAAAGTTTTCAGATCAGAAAGTGTGAGTTCTCCAACTTTATTCTTCTTTTTCAAGATGGCTTTAGTTATTCAGGGCCCCTTACCCTTCCATATAAATTTAAAGATTGGCTTTTCCATTTCTGCAAATAAAGTTGTTGGAATTTTTATTGGGATTGCATTGAATCTATAAATTGCTTTCAGTAGTATTGACATCTTAATATTTAGTCTTCCAATTCATGAACACAGATTGTCCTTCCATTTATTTAGATTTTCTTAGATTTCTTTTAACAATGTTTTGTAATTTCTATGTACATCCTTCATTAGATTTATTCCTAGATATTTGGTTCTTTTAGTTGTTACAGTAAATGGAGTTTTTTTCTTCAGTTCTTCTGATGGTTCATTGCTTGTGCCTATAAACACTACTAGTTTTGGGGTGTTGATCTTGTACCCTGCCACTTTACTGAATTCGTTCATTAGCTCTAGGAGTTTATTGTGGATTTTTCAGTATTTTCTAGCTAGGCTCATGTCATCTGCAGATAGGGAAAGTTTTATTCTTCCTTTTCAATTTGGATACATTTATTTATTTTTCCTTTCTAATTGCTCTGGCAAAAACTTCCAGTTCAATGTCGAGTAACAGCAGTAACAGTGGGGATCCTTGTCTTGTGATCCTAATCTTAGCAGGAAAGTTTCAGTCTTTCACCATTAAGTAGGAAGTTAGCTGTAGGCTTTTCAGATATACACTTTATCATGTTGAGGAAGTTTCCTTCTATTCCTAGTTTCTAAAGGTTTTTATCAAGAAGGGGTGCTGGATTTTGTCAAATGCCTTTTCTGCATCAATTGAGATGAACATGTTTTTTTTTTCCTTCATTATGTTAATGTAGTATATTACATTAATTGATTTCCCTTGCATACCAGTGATAAATCTGATGTGATCATGGCATATAATTCTTTTAATATGCTGTTAGATTTGGTTTACCAGTATTTTGTTAAGAATTTTGCATCTATATTTGTTAAGTATTGTCATCTGGCTTTGTTATGAGAGTGATACTGGCCTCAATGAATTAGGGAGTGTTCCCTCCTCTTAAATTTTTTTGGAAGAGTTTGAGCAGAATTGGAGTTAAATCTTCTTGGAATGTTTGGTAGAATTCCCCTGTAAAGCCATATGGTCCTGGGCTTTTCTTTGTTTGGAGATTTTCAATTACTGATTCAATCTCTTTACTGGTAATTGGTTTGTTGGTATCTTCTATTTCTTCTTGAGTCAATGTAGGTAGTTTGTGTGCTTCTAAGAATTTGTCCATTTCATCTAGGTTATCTAATTTATTGGCATATGTTTGTTCATAGTATCCTCTTATAATCCTTTTTATTTTAATGGGGTCCATAGTAACGTCTCCTTATGATTTCTGATTTTCCTTTATTTGTATCCTCTCTCTTTTTTTCTTTGTCATTCTAGCTAAAGGTTTGTCAATTTTATTGATCTTTCCATAAACCAACTTTTGGTTTTGTTGATTCTTTCTATTGTTTTTTGTTGTTGTTGTTTTGTTTTGTATTTCATTTATCTCCACTCTAATCTTTATTTCCTTCTTTCTGCTCACTTTGGGTTGTGTTTGCTCTTCTTTTTCAAAGTTCTCTAGGGAAACAAAACCAGTGGGAGATATCTTCTTTTTCTAGTTCTTTCAGTTTTGAGGTTAGGTCTCTGATTTGAAGTCTTTCTTCTTTTTTAACATAAAAATTTGGAGCTATGAATTTCCTTCTCAGCACTGCCTTCTCTGCATCCCATAAGTTTTGGTATGTTGTGTTTTCATTTTCATTTGCATCAAGATATTTCCTAATTTCACTTTGGGCTTACTCTTTAACCCACTGGTTGTTTGAGTATGTTGTTTAATTTCCACATATTTGTGCATTTCCATTTCTTCCTATATTATAGATTTCTAGCTTTATTCCATTGTGGTTGAGGAACATATATAATTTTAATATTTTTTAGTTTTTGAGACTTTTTAATGACCTAACATATGGTCTATCCTGAAGAATGATCTATGTGCACTTGAGAAGAATGTGTATTCTGTTTTTGTTAGGTGAGGTGTTCTATATATGTCTGTTAGTTCCATTTGGTTTAGGGTATCATTCAAGTCTTATATTTCCTTATTGATCTTCTTACTAGATGTTCTATCCATTATTGAAAGTAATGAATTAAAGTCTCCTACTATACATGTAGAACCATCAATTTCTCCCTTCAAATTTTTTGGTATTTTCTTTATACATTTTGGGGCTCTGCAGTTAGTTGCATACATATTTATAATTATTACATATTCTTGTTGAATTGGCCCCTTATCAGTATATAATGACCGTCTTTGACTCTTATAACTGTTTTTCACTTAAAGTCTACTTTATCTGTTATTAGTATATCTATCCCAACTCTCTTTGTTATTACTTGCATGATGTGTTTGTCAAAGTTCTCTAGGAAAACAGAACCAACAGGAGATATCTGTAAATGTTATGAGATGTTTATAAAAATTATCTCACGTGATTGTGGGGGTATACAAATCCAAATTGCATAGTCAGGCTGCAAGCTGGGAACTCTAATGAAGGTTTTCAGTGGATTCCCCAGGAGAAACTGTCTGGCTGATTGGAAATTTTCTCTTCTGACTGCTGAAATCATCATTTCTCCTTTTAAAGCCTCCAACTGATTGTTTGAAATTTCTCTCATTGGTGAAGGCAATGTCCTCAGTTGATTTCAGATGTGATCATCCATAAATTTAATCAATTTATTGATCATTTAAGTCCATGAAATGTCCTCACAGTAACAAGCAGACTAGTGCTTGATTAACTAAACAACTGGAAATCATCACCTGGCCAAGTTGGCACATGAACCTAACCAATACACATAGTATATATATTTTTCAAACCTTTCACCCTCAATCTATTTGTGTCTTTGAATATAAGATGAGTCTCTTGTAGACAGCATATAGCTGACTAATGCTTTTTTATTAATTCTGCCAATCTCTGCCTTTTGACTGGAGAGTTTAATCATTTACATTTAAAGTCAACACTGATAATGCAGGACTTTCTTCTACCATTTTGCTATTTAATCTTTGTAAGTCTTATACCTTTTATTGTCCCTCATTTCTTCCATTAGGGCCTACTTTTATATTTATTTGAGGCTTTATGTTGTATCATATTGAGTGCTTTCTTTTTTTATATCTGGATACGTTTTTCATCTATTTTCCTTGCAGTTACCATGGGGTTAAAATTTAACATACTAAATATATAGCGATCATATTTGGTTTGATACCAACTTAACTTCAATAGCATACACATATACTTTTCCAATACCCCTCTGTCCCCCTACCTTTGTTTTGTACTTGTTACCCCTTATACCTTTGTACATTGTATCCCAAAACCACAGATTTATCACTACTTTTTACGCATTTGCCTTTTAGCACCTGTAGGAAGTAAATGGAGTTACATACCAAACAGTACACTACAATAAAAGTGGCATTTATAATTCCCAAAGGGTAACCTTTACCTGAGGTCTGTACTTCTTCATGCCATGTTGAATACTGTTGAGTGTCCTTTCCTTTCAGTCTGAAGAACTTCCTCTAGCATTGCTTGTAAGGCAGGTGTACTGGTGATGAACTCCCTCAGCTTTTGTTTATCTGGGAATGTCTCAATCTCTCCCTCATTTTTGAAAGAAAGTCTTGCTGGATGTAAAATTCGTGATTAGCACATTTTCTTTCAGCACTTTATGTATTTCAACCCACTGCCTTCTTGCCTCCATGGTTTCTGATGAGAAAACAGCACTCAATATAATTTGGATTCCCTTGTATATAACACGTAGCTTCTCTCTTGAAGTTTTCAGAACTCTATCCTTGTCCTTTGCATTTGATGGTGTAATCAGTATATGATGGGATGTATTTTTTTTTTCATGTTTTTCCTATTTGGTGTTCTCTGGGCTTCTTTGATATGTATATCAAATCTTTTTTTTTAAGTTTGGTAAGTTCTCTGTCATTTCTTTGTATGTTCCTTCTGCCCCTTTCTTTCTTCTCTTTCTGGGGCTCCCATAATGTACATATTGGTATGCTTGATGGTATCCCAGAGGTGTCTTAGCCTATTTTTGCATTTTATAATTCTTTTTCCTTTCAGCTTCTCATCCTGACTTATTTCAAGAGTCTTGTCTTTGACTTCACTGATTCTTTCTTCTGCCAGCTCCAATCTGCTCTTGAAATCTTTGGGAATTTTTCATTTCCATTATTGTGGTCTTCAATACCAGTAAATCTGTTTGGTTACTTTTTAAAATCTCCTCCTCATTACTAAGATTCACATATTGCTCATTCATTGTTTTCCTGATATCCTTTAATGTTTTCTCTGTATTTTCCTTCATGGTCTTGAGCATTTTAAGATAGTTTTTTTTAAATGTATGTCCATATTCTGGTCTTCTTCTTCTCCACATTGTTGTTTTCTGGACTTTTATCCTCGTCCTTTGGATGGACCATCATTTCCTGTTTCTTTCTTTGTCCTATACTCTTTCATTGCACATTGTACATTTCAATATTTCAAAATATTAACTCTGGGACTTATTCCCTGAGATGTCTGTTTCTTGATTTTGTAGCCAGCTAGTGATAAGTTTGAGATTTTCTCACACTTCAGCCTTCCTTTCCAGAAAGTCTGTCCAAGTGAATGCAGTGTGCAGGGTTTTCCCTATCTTTCTGGGCTCTGTCTTATCTTGGGATTTTGCTTTTCAGTTGTGTTTTGGAGTCTCCCTCTTTGCAGGAGTATGATTGCTCTCTCTGTTTCCCAGGAGACAGACCTCCCTCACCTGTGCATTTGAGGCCAGCAAGCTTTTGTCCCAGATTGCCAACCTCTATAGTTGCTTACACTCCTTACATTGTCTCAAATTGCTTTTGCCTGAAGAGCAAATTCTGAGAGGAGGAGCATGCCAGAGAGGACTTTCCCAAGTCAGTCTTTCCCAGCTGAAACAGGGCCAGGGACCCTCTGATCAGCCACAAAGTGCCCTGGGTAAGAGATCAGGAAGGGTGCCAAGAGCTTCTACCATAGCTCCCAAAGCTGAGCTTTCTTGGCCAGCCCAGCAAATGCAGCCCTTCAACTAATTGTCCCCCACAGCCCTAAGGAATCATATCATCAGGTCTCCTCCATTGTGGTCTTTGTCCACGGTGGGTTGAAACAATGACTGTCCTTGGAGCTAGGCCCCAGTGATCCAAACTCTCTAATCAAAGGCCATGATCACTGATTGGCTATACCCATCCCCTGTGCCCATCCCCATGCCTTAGGGAAGAGTATTTTCCCTTTCTGTCCCTTTCTGTCACTAGCACCCTATCCAGGGATTGGATCTCACAGTGGTCTGCTGTGAGGGTTGGGATGGGCACTGGGAGCTGCTGTGCAGATAAAGCTATTTGCTGTTCTTTACCATAATTTATCAGCCCCTTCCCCCCCACTCTTTCCTGGATGTTGTATAGGATTCTTCTGGCTTCTGGAGTTTCAAAGTATTTGTTTCAGGAAGCTCCTGCCTGTTTAATAGTTGTTCTGGTGCAAGTACTGGGCCCTGGAGCCCCCTACTTTGCCATCTTCCCACAATCCTCTCTGGACTGTGTCTGTTTTGTTCATTGCAAAATCTTTTCAGGCTTCTTTCAGTATATAGAACATTTCCTGAAATGTGGCAGATTTTGAACAAATATTTGTTAAATGAAGACAGAAGCATAGGAGGGACATATCTGTACTATTTGATATATACAGTTGTCTTGACTTAATAATTTATATTGATTTATGTATCTCTTCAAAGTCAATCATGTTCAAACCTCCAATTTAGGCTAAGTACACCTTTGTCAAGCTTCCGCTATTTTCCTTTCTGTATTTTTTAACAGCCCAGTACCTGGTATTTCCAGCATTAAATCTGGCTGTATAATTTAACCCCCTACATTAAGCTGACATCATCCTACAAAGTACCTCAACTTTGAGTGAGCTAATACTGCTTCAAAAAGATATTTTCTTCATTGCAACCCAATGAAAGCCACCACATTTTTTTCAGTGTCTCAGCTTAGTTAAGTTTAGGGCAGAAAACAATTTACACAAAAGCATGAATAATAAGAGGTCTTCTACTTGATTTCACAAGGTGTCTTCATTTTCAAAAAACACTTGCATTATAGGAGATGGGACAAATAGTAGTAAAGAATTATAGGCTGGTGATATTTTTAGCTCGGAATACTTCTTTATTGGAGAAGATCTTCTGTTATTAATGAAAATACCATTGTTTTAGCCCAAGCTAGGTAACCAAAGGCAATCCCTTTTCCTAAATCTCAAATTTCTAATTGAAAAAGTGAGAATATTGAGCCCAGCAGCATTTCTCAAATCTACAGTCTTCTATTTCTCTTTCCTGGGATGGAATGGTAGGGGGGTAGCTAAGAGAGACCAAGGGTTGACTACAAGGAGTCACTGAATCCATATGTGTTCCCAATAAACTGAATGAAAGCTATCTCATACAATCCATTTTAATACATATAGATTCTATTATGTTTAATTAAATGCAAATTCATTTTAAGAAAACCTTACTAAATTTAGTTAGTTTTTGCCGTTACGTTTTTCTCCCTCAAAGGATGTTCACTATACAATCAAATTCTCAACAGTGGGAATCACCAGTCTGAAGAATCATTATAGATCCTTCCAGTTAAATTAGGCAAGAAAAAAAGATTACTGTGGGTTTCTAGGGCTTTATATACAAATTAGAGGCTTACCCAACTTTTAGAAGAGCTTGAAGAGCAAAGTTCATAGGAGCCATTGCTGAAGATTTCAACCTGTACCTCCAAACCCAATAATTGCTAAGAGCTTGACAAGAAGTTCCTTCAATCCACATGTATCTCTATGAAGAGCCCACTAAAACTTGCAGTCTGCAGTGGTAAACAGAATTGTTCTGAAGAGTTCATGGGAAAGCCCCCGTGAATCTCACATTTATTCACAGATCTGGCATCAGATACCTACAGAGAATAATAGCTTCTCCTTTTCTTTTGTCTTCCCAATCTTACACAAGTCCCTCTTTGGCAAACTCTAAACTGAACTTATATATGAAAGGGAATCCTGGGAAATGTAGGCTTGGCTGCTTCTTTGCAATGCAGTGGAAACCTTAGAAAGGTATTGACAATAGACCATCCAGCATGGACCACCACATTGTCAATGCAGCATCCAAACACACTCATTTTTAACCTTTTCAAATAAGGGTATTAACATCATTTTAACCTACTATGATACAACTATCCCTCACACAATCAGAAACCTGCTCACTTCCTGTCCCAAAAAAGTAGATATAAAGCCCTGTATGCCATTTTATCTTATGGTAATGTCCTTTATTTTTAAGCTCAGACCAAATTTTCTTTGGTATCCTGTAACTTAAACACTGAATTATAGGGTCATCTACAATTAATACACCTTATATTAGAAACAGGGACAGGGGAAGAGGGAAAAGAATTTGTTAACATGCAAAACACATAAAAACAAGGAAGAAATCATGTATAACTGCAAAGTTTTCATTTTTTGCAGCTGATCTTGTGGCCAGACTTGCTTTAATGATTTTCTTCTTATAGCATATATTCCACATTTCCTTTGCCCTCTATCATCTCCTCAGCTGGTCATTGTTCTTTACCTGACAGAGTATTCCATGAGAGTATGTCCAAAAATGGTTATCTTGGAGACTGGAAGGCAAATACAAATCTAGCCTGTACCTTCCCAGTGAAAATAAGTTTTCGTCCTTTCCATGATAGCAGAGGTTCAATCTAATCTCCTGAGAAGTGACTGTCTCTTCTTCCAAGGAATGGTACCATAAAAGGGTTTCCTTGTTGGTTTTTTTCTGTAGGCAGGTTGGACACCACTGTGCAGTAACCAGGTAAGCCTTAGCAAAGAGAAGTTCCTGTTGTTGAGCTCATGAATAATCCCCACCCTTGCTATCATAGCCTCACTTTGCTGGTAAAACCATTAAGCAATGTTTGCAGCAGCTGAGGAAGCAGGCTTACTGACATGTACTTCTCATGCACCTGACCTTTGGGAACCTCTTCAGCAGTAATTACTCTTTGGTGAGCATTTACATGGGACATAAATATCCTTATGCTCTGTACCCATTCTCTGAGACTCTTCCACAAATTTCTTTCCCCAATTTTCTGACTTTGTGCTTACTAAGTCTATGACCATCTAATCTAATTACTCATGAATCAGTATAAGCCTATATTCTTGGCCATCTTTCTTCCAGGCAAAGTGAACAATGAAATGTAATGCTCAAAGTACTGCCCAATTGGAGAATTTCTATTCACCACCATCTATTAATGCATTCCTGATAAAGGCCATTGTACACAGCCATCTACTTTTGGCGTGCAGAATTATCTGTAAAACAGGTCCTTTTTTCCCTTCTTTAGTCGGCAGGTAATGGAGAACTCATTATGCTATATGTTTTGGTGGGGGGGGAGATGTGAGTGTAGCAGGAATAGATGCCATGGAAGTCCATGTATATTGTTAAAAAGAAAAAAAAAAATAGCAATGATACACTACAGCTTCTGCCGTCATGAGAAGGAATCAGTTTTCCCACCCTTTGGATCTAGTATCCTTGCTATACAAGCAAATGTGGCAGAAGTAACTGAGTGAACATAGACATTCAGAAGCCTTGCAGCTTCTACTCTTGAGTTTCTTGGAATCTTGAAAACTCCACATGAAATAGCTAGAGCTACCCTTCTGAATAATGAAAGGCACATGGTTCCACTGCCCCAGCTGATGGTCTTTCAACAGCCAGATGTGTGAGTGAAGCCATCCTCAATCATCCAGATGCCAGCTGACCTGCCAGGTGACAGCAGACACATGAGAAAACCCACAGATATCAGTGAAACTGACCCAGACTGAAGAAAGACCTAACTGACCCACAAATTGTGAATACTGTAAAATAAATAAATGGTTGCATTTAAATCCATTTAATTTGGGGGTGGCTTGTTACACAGCATGAGACTAAATCATTTGCTCATGCATTCAGAATCTACTTAAGCCTGAACTTGTATATCCCACTTCCATGTAATGACAGAATGCTCTTGAGCATGCTCAGCTTCATTATTTTGAAGGGTCTGATACAAGCAATTAAAGGTGGATAGTTCTTGTCACATAACAACTTGGGATCCCATGATAAGTGTCCATTGCTAACAGGGCCATGTAGACTTTTTCAAATGAATCATAGTTATGCACAGAAAACAGCATGACTTTGCTCTAGCATGCTTAGGATCTGGGCTTTGATACATCTATTGGGATTAGACAGCATCCTACCTTCCAAAGACACTTTGAGCATCATTGGATCTACTTCATCCTATAGCTCAAGAAGCAGAGCACCTTATACCAGCTGTAGAGGCTTATCTTTATTTGGGACCCACTCAAAACTGACAGCAGATAAATGGATCAGATTAGCATGTACTCATGTGGTATATTGTGTTTCTATAACTCAAAGAGCCCTTCAGTTCTTGTGCTCCCTTCTTAAAGCTAATAGGTACAAGATGTAGCAATTTCTTCTTAACCTTGGTGGAGATATCTCAACATGCTCCAGGCTATTAGGCACCTAAAAACTTCCCCAAGGGGGCAAATACATGAATTGTTTTGTTTTGTTTTGTTATTTTTTATTTTTTTTTTATTGAGATTGTTCACATACCATACAATTATCCAAAGATCCAAAGGGTACAATCAATTGCCCATGGTACCATCATACAGCCGTGCATCCATCACCACAATTAATTTTTTTCAATTTTTAGAAAATTTTGATTACTCCAGAAAAGAAATAAAGACAAAAAAAGGAAAATCAAATCCTCCCATACCCCTAACCAACCCCCCTCCATTACTGATTCATAGTTTTGGTATAGTACATTTGTTACTGTTGATGAAAAAATGTTAAAATACTATAACTGTAGTATATAGTTTGCAGTAGGTATATATTTTTTCCTATATGCCCCTCTATTATTAACTTCTAGTTATAGCATCATACCTTTGTTCTAGTTCATGAGAAAGATTTCTAATATTTGTACAGTTAATCATGGACATTGCTCACCACAAGATTCATTATTTTATACACTCCCATCTTTTAACCTCCAACTTTCTTTCTGGTGACATATGTGACAATGACCTTACCCTTTCCACCACCTGCACACACCATTCAGCACTGTCAGTTATTCTCATAATGTGCTACCATCACCTCTGTCCATTTCCAAATGTTTAAGCTCACTCTAGTTGAACATTCTGCTCATAACAAGCAACTGCTCCCCATTCTTTAGCCTTGTTCTATACCCTCGTAACTTATATTTCATGTCTATGAGTTTACATATTATAATTAGTTCATATCAGTGAGACCCTGCAATATTTGTCCTTATGTGTCTGTCTTATTTCACTCAATATAGTTCCCTCAGGGTATCTTCATCAACCCATTTTTTTAAAGATGATTTTGTTCACACACCATACATTCCATCCTAAGTAAACAATCTCTGATTCCCTATATAGTCACATATTTATGTATTCAGCACCATCACCACTATCTACGTAAGGTCATCTCTGTTTCCTCCACAAAGAAGGAGGATGAGTCAAACAAGGTACAGAGACAAAAGAAAAAGAAAAAAGAGAGAGAGGAAAAGAAAACATGACAGCTAGAAAGCAACAAAAGGAAAGATAGCTTAAACTAAGGTGGAATAAAGTGTCAGACAGCATCACCAATGCCAGGAGTCCCAAACCCTTCTCCTATGTCCTGCCCCTGTATGCATTTAGCTTTGGTATATTACCTTTCTTATATTAAAGGAAGCATAACACAATGTTTCTGTTACAGTCTTGAGTTTGCTTTGATTGTATTTCTCCCCCAAGCTCCCATATTTTTAACACATTGCAATGTTGACATTCATTTGTTCTACCTCATGTAAAAATGTATTTATACCTTTTATTACGAACATTGAGTACCCTAGGTTTCACTGAGTTATACAGTCTGAGTTTTTATCTTCCGTATTTCATTCTGGTGTCCCACCTGGTACTAACCTTCTTCTTTCAACCATGCTCACAGTCATCTTTGTTCAGTGTACTGACATTGCTGTGCTACTGTCTCCCAAAATTGTGTTCCAAACCTCTCACTCCTGTCTTTTCCTTTCTGTCTGCAGTGCTTCCTTTAGTGTTTCCTGTAGAGTAGGTATCTTGTTCACAACCTCTGTCATTGTTTGTCAGAGAGTATTTTAAGCTCTCCCTCATATCTGAAGAACAGTTTTGCCGGATATACGATTCTTGGTTGGTGGTTTTTCTCTTTCAGTTTCTTAAATGTATCACCCCACTTCCTTCTTGCCTCCATGGTTTCTATTGAGAAATCCGCATAGTCTTATCAAGATTCCTTTGTGTGTGATGGATCGGTTTTCTTTTGCTGCTTTCAGGATTCTCTCTTTATCTTTGACATTTGATAATTATTAAGTGCCTTGGCGTAGGCCTATTCAGATCTATTCTGTTAGGGGTACACTACGCTTCTTGGATCCATTATTTTATGTTTTTCATAAGAGATGGGAAATTTTCATTGATTATTTCCTCCATTATTGCTTCTGCCCCTTTTCCCTTCTCTTCTCCTTCTGGGGCACCCATGACATGTACATTCCTGCATTTCATTTTGCCCTTAAGTTCCCAGAGACATTGCTCATATTTTTCCATTCTTTTCTCTGTCTGTTCTTCTGTGTGTAGGGTTTCAGGTGTCTTGTTCTCCAGTTCCTTAGTGTTTTCTTCTGCCTCTTGAGATCTGCTTTTGTATGTTTCCATTGTGTTTTTCATCTCTTGTGTTGTGCCTTTCATTTCCATGGATTCTTCCAGTTGTTTTTTCAAACTTTCAATTTCTATCTTGTGTACACCCAGTGTTTTCATTATATGCTTCATCTCTTTTGCCATATCTTCCCTAAGCTTTTTGAATTGATTTAATATTAGTTGTTTAAATTCTTGTATCTCAGTTGAAGTGTAAATTTGTTCCTTTGACTGGACCATAACTTCATTTTTCTTAGTGTAGGTTGTAGTTTTCTGTTGTCTAGGCATCTGGTTTCCTTGGGGTTCTAGTTTGTTAATGCTGCCAGAATGCGAAACAGCAGAAATGGGCTGGCTTTTATAAAGGGGGTTTATTTGGTTACACAGTTACAGTCTTAAGGCCATAAAGTATCCAAGGTAATGCACCAACAATTGGGTAACTTCACTGGATGATGGCCAATGGCATCTGGAAAACCTCTGTTAGCTGGGAAGGCACGTGGCTGACATCTGCTCCAAGTTCTGATTTCAAAATGGCTTTCTCCCAGGATGTTCCTCTCTAGGCCACAGCTCCTCTTCAAAATATCATTCTCAGTTGCTCTTGGGGCATTTGTCCTCTCTTAGCTTCTCTGGAGCAAGAGTCTCCTTTCAACAGCCATCTTTAAAATGTCTCTGTAAGCTGAAGCACCTCTCTCTCAGCTCCTGTGCATTCTTCAAAGTGTCCCTCTTGGCTGTAGCAAGCTCACTCCTTCTGTCTGAGCTTATGCAGTGCTCTAATAACTAAGCAAGGCCCATGCTGAATGGGCAGAGCCACACCTCCATGGAAACTATCCAGTCAGAGTCATCACCCACAGTTGGGTGGGTCGCATTTCCATGGAAACACTCAAAGAATTATAATCTAATGAACACTGATACATCTGCCCACACAAGATTACATCAAAGATAATGGTGTTTTGGGGGACATAATACATTCAAACCAGCACACTTGGTTATCCCAACCAGTTTTTCCTAGACCAGAACAGGCTCAGGTCTTGGCAGGAGGGAATAGTATCCTGTTTCCCTGAGGGTGTCTTAGAAGATTGGTACATCCTGTGAGGCCTCAAGTCACTGTGGTTTTCTGCCCAGCAGGTGGCACCTGTCAGCCTGTAGTTCCAGACTGGTCTAAGGAGGTGTGGCCTGTGGCTGTTTTCCCCCAGGCTCTGGGATCTGGTTCTGAATGGAAGGCAGGTAGTAGAGCTGGGCCCCACCTCTTTCTTCTTAGGGAAGATACTGTCCCTAGGGAGAGGTCATTAACATTTGAATAGTCTCTCTGCCTGTGCTATTTCCACCCTTGTCTGGGTCACAGCACTGGGAACTGAAAATGGCAGAGGCTTTCTCCACTGAGCCAATAAAAGAACAGAAAGCCCCCTTCAGAGCTAGTCCATGGCCACTCTCTGGCTCTCCAAGGTCAGTCACCACCAAAAGCCTCTGCTTGTTGGGGATTCATATCTTGTATTGCGCAGTCCATGTTTGTTAATTAAAACCCCAGTTGGAGCTCAGCTGAGCTATATTCACTTGCTCAGAGAGTGCTGCTCTCTAGCACCACGAGGCTTTGCAGTTTGGGCCATGGCAGGAGGGTGCTCCCAGCTTGGATCTGCAATTTTTACTTACAGATTTTATGCTGCGATCTCAGGCATTCCTCCCAATTCAGGTTGGTGTATGATGGGTGGATAGTCATGTTTGTTCCCCCACCCCCACCCCGCAGTTATTCCAGATTATACACTAGTTGTTCCTGGTTGTTTATTAGTTGTTCCAGAGGGACAAACTAGCTTCCACTCTTCTCTATGCCTCCACCTTCTTTCATCCATGAATTGTTTTTAAATGTGTTTTTTTTTATTGTGAACTTTAACATATATTCTTAGTAGTGATAACTTTCAAGGTTTGACCCAAGAAGTAGTTAGAGAACAGACTTCAGAGAATGTCATGGGTCACAGTTCCACAACTTCAGGTATTTCCATTATCATAAAATATAACATACATACAGAAAAGTGTTAACTTTTGATGTACAGCTCAACAAGCAGTTATATAGATAATTTCAAAAATTGTTATGGGTTACAGTTCCAAAATTTCAGTTCTTTCCTTATGCAATATAGGGTATATACAGAAAGGTGAAGACTTTCAAAGCACAATTTAAAGAATAGCTATAGAACAAATTTCAAAGGATGTTATAGGGTACAATTCCACCATATTACTTACCTCCCTCCAGCTATTCCAATATCCCAGCATCTAAAATAAATATATAAAGTTTCAGTATTCATAGGCCTTTTGTAAATCTTGTCTTGTTTGTTACTACCCCTTCCTCTCACTTAATCTCTTTCTCCATATTCAGGGATGTCTAGGCAGTGAGCACCCTAACTTGTTCATATTGAAAGGGGGTGTCAACAATATGGGGAAGGGGGCTGCATCTGATAGTTGATTTTAAAGATGCTGTTGCCTCTGTGTTTTAGGACTTGTCTGGCACAGGAACACTCTGGTGGATTTAAGTTTCTGAGAGATAAAACTTAGTGAGTGAATCTTTTATAGAATCTCAGGGAGGGACCTAGGTATTTGGGGACTACTTTTGGTAAGGGCATACCATTCTGTGGCCATTTGGGCTGTCTAGCTGAAGCTTACATAAGAGAAACTTCCAGAATAGCCTTGACTCTATTTAAGGTCTCTCAGCTGTGGTAACCTCAGCTTGTTACCTTTCGTTTTTCTCCCTTTTGGTCAAATAGGCATTTTCAATCCCTCACTGAGAGGGCCAGGCTTATTCATGGGAGTCATGTACCATGTTGCCAGGGACATTCATGCCCCTTGTGGGGGTAAGTTAATGAATTTATTTGCCAGTTGGGCTTAGAGAGAGAAAGGCCACATGTGAGCAACAAAGAGGCACTCAGGAGGAGGATCCTAGGAACAATTATAGGGAGGCCTAGCCTCTCCTTTGCAGCAACAGTCCTCCCAAGGGTAAGTCCCATGGTAGAGGGCCCAGCCTATCAAACCACCAGTCCCCTATGTCTGTGAGCACATCAGCAACCATCGAGGTGGGGGAGCCCAAAACCCCTGCACTCTCCACCAGCTCCTCAAGGGGGCTCCGCACATTTTTTTCATTGTTTTTTTTTTTTAAATCAACTATATAAAAAATTTTAAAAAAACATACAATAAAAAAAATTTCAAACAAACTGTAACAAGGGAGTCCAACATGTTCCTACTCTACCCCAAGAAAACAACCCAATATAGCAACATTTCTGTGAACTTGTTCCTACCATACCTATCAGAAATTAACAGACCATAGTCATTCCTGGGCATTCCCAGAATGTTAAATTTACCCACGATAGCTTATCTGTTCATATTGAGTTATAGTTCCCCCTTCATTAATTGCTCTCTATTGCCAGTTCCCCTGCATTCTACATTATAAACCATTTATTTTAGGAGTCTGTTGTTTAACCTCCAGGTGTTTGTGAATTTTCTAAGTCTCTGATGATTATTGACTTCTAATTGTATTCCATTGTGGTCAGAGAATGTGCTTTGAATAATTTCAATTTTTTAAAATTTATTGAGGCTTTTTTATGTCCCAGCATATGGTCTATACTGGAGAAAGTTCTGTGATCACTAGAGAATGTGTATCCTGGTGATTTGGGATGTAATGTTCCATATATGTCTGTTAAATCAAATTCATTTACCTGATTGTTTAGGTTTTCAGTTTCTTTATTGGTCTTCTGTCTGGTTGATCTATCTATAGGAGAGAGTGATGAGTTGAAGTCTCCCACAATTATTGTGGAAATATCCATTGCTCCCTTTAGTTTTGCCAGTGTTTGTCTCATGTATTTTGTGGCACCATGTTTGGGTGCATAAACATTTATGATTGTTATTTCTTCTTGTTGAATTGTGCTTTTTATTAGTATGTAGTGGCCTTCTTTGTCTCTCATAACATCCTTGCATTTAAAGTCTATTTTATCTGAGATTAATATTGCTACTCCTGCTTTCTTTTGGCTGTAGCTTGCATGAAATATTTTTTCCATCCTTTCACATTCAATTTCTTTGTGTCCCTGTCTAAGATGAGTCTATTGCATATAACAAATTGATGGTTCATATTTTTTTGATCCATTCTGCCAATCTATATCTTTTAATTGGGGAGTTTAATCCATTTACATTCAGTTTTATTACTGTGAAGGCATTTCTTGTGTCAGCCATCCTATCCTTTGGTTTATGTTTGTCAGACATATTTTTTCCCTCTCTCTCTTATTGTCCTTTGATGAAGCAATATTGAATCTCTTTAGCGCTGAACCTTTCTCCATCTCTCTCTCTCCTTTCTTTGTTTCTCTGTCGGTAGGGCTCCTTTAATATCTGAAGTAGGGCAGCTCTTTTATTAGCAAAATCTCTCAGCATTTTTTTGTCTGTGAAAAATTTAAGCTCTCCCTCAAATTTGAAGGAGAGCTTTGCTGGATAAAGTATTCTTGGTTGGAAATTTTTCCCTCTCAAAATTTTAAATATGTCATGCCACTGCCTTCTTACCTCCATGGTGGCTGCTGAGTAGTCACTACTTAGTCTTATGTTGTTCCCTTTGTATGTGGTGAATTGCTTTTCTCTTGCTGCTTTCAGAACTTCCTCTTTCTCCTCAGTATTTGACAGCCTGATCAGAATATGTCTTGGAGTGGGTTTGTTTGGATTTATTCTATTTGGAGTTCACTGGGCATTTATGCTTTGTGTATTTATATTGTATAAAAGGTTTAGGAAGTTTTCCCCAACAATTTCTTTGGGTACTCTTTCTAGACCTTTACCTTTCTCTTCCACTTCTGGGACACCAATGAGTCTTATATTTGGATGTTTTATTTTATCTATCATATCCCTGAGGTCCATTTCTATTTTTTTTCCCCCATTCTTTCTTTTGTTCTTTCTTTTTCTGTTCTGTGGCCCTCAAGGTCACTGATTCATTTGTTCATCTTCCTCTAGTCTTGTACTATGAAGAATTTTTTAATTTGGTCAACAGTTTCTTTTATTTCCATAAGATCATCTATTTTTTATTTACTCTTGCAATTTCTTCTTTATGCTCTTCTAGGGTCTTCTTCATGTCCTTTATATCCTGTGCCATGCTCTTCTTCATGTCCTTTATACCCTGTGCCATGCTCTCATTGTTTGTATTTAGTTCTTTGATTAATTGCTTGAAGTACTGTGTCTCCTCTGATCTTTTGATTTGGGTGCTTGGGTTTGGGTTATCCGTATCATCTAGTTTTTCCCTATGCTTTAAATTTTTCTGTAGTTTTTGGCCTTTTGGCATTTGCTTTACTTGATAGGGTTCTTTTAGGATATGTAGGATTATTGAAAGACTAACCTCTAATTTCTCAGATCTACAGCTTGGTGGAGTACAGTTTCTCTAACTAACCAGCAGATGGCATCCATGAGTCACCTATTCCCCTCAAGTCAGTTCTCCCCAAATTTGTCTTTGTGGTGTGTGGGGATCTGGTTCTTGTGGGGTCCAATTGGTGCACCAAGTTTGGGTGTGCTGTTGGTGCTGTCCGCCCTGAATGTGGGGCATGTGTCTGAGTGGTCAGGGAGGGAGGGCAGCTTTAGTAATCAAACCTCCCAGGTGTTCCTGGTGATTTAAGGCTATTGCAAGAGTCTAAACCTTCATTTCAGTCTCGCCACAGATTGTCTCTGCCACTGACCCACAAATCCTTGGTATTGGTGTATGGTCCCTGGGATTTCTGAGTGGGTCCGTTTTCCAAGCCTTGCCTTTCTAGGGCCTCTGCTGAGGGAAGGTTGTGCTACATCACAAGTGCACACCATCCCTCAAGGGAATTTCTGGGCTGCTGGGCCGTGTAGGTGCATTCCCAGCCTGCTGTAAGGATGGCTGCATGGGGAATGTTAATTTCTCCCTTTTCACACAGCTCTACCTTCCCAGCTCTGGGACAATTAGCTTTGGGTGCACAAAAGGCTATTGCCCATGCCCGATATTGTGGCATGTGGGTGTGTTGCTTGAAACACTTGCCGTCGCATTGAGTTTTTTGGCACAGCTCTGGGCTCTGGCCCCAGTGCCGGGCAAGAGCGTTCCCAGCCCACCGGGAAGATGGCTGCAAGGGGAGTAGTTATTTTCCCCTTTTGGCTCACCTCTGCCTTCCTCACTCTGAGACAATTAGCAGCAGGTGCAGGAAAGGCTATCATCCACACCAGACATTGAGGTGTTCGCCCAGCCCGTTCCTGCCGCGCTTCACTGTGCGGTTCTCGCTGCCGCATCTGCAGCCGCTTTTGGATTTTTAAAAAAAGAGCCAGCCTGACTCTAAATGCCAACCTGTGGTTTCCCCACACCACAGCGTGGCTGCCAGATATTCAGCAGGCTTACTCACTCGTTTCAGAACGCAGATTCCTGGTTTCACCAAGTGCATGGTCCCCTAGGATTTAGCAGACCTTGTCCAGCTGTTGCATCACTGAAACTGGTGTTGTGGGACACTTTCTGGCTTTTATCTAGTATTTTTCATGGAGGTGTTTTTTTGCCCTGTCTCTCCTAGCCGCCATCTTAGGTTCTCACCACATTTTGTTTATCCACTCATCTGTTGAAGGACATTTGGATTATTTCCATCTTTTGGCAATTGTGAACAATGCTGCTATGAACATCAGTGTGCAAATATCTGTTCATGTCACTGCTTTCAGATCTTCTGGGTATATATACTAAAAAATGAAATAGCTGCATAGTCAGTAACTCAATATCTCGTTTTCTGAGAAAACATCAAACTTTTTTCCACAGTGGCTGTACCATTATACAGTCCCACCAGCAATGAATAAGAATTCCAATTTCTCTACTTCCTCTCCAGCATTCGTAGTTTCCTGTTTGTTTAATAGCAGCCATTCTTATTGGTGTGAGATGATATCTCATTGTGGTCTTGATTTGCATCTCTCTAAGAGCTAGTGAAGATGAACACTTTTTGCATGTGTTTTTTAGCCATTTGTATATCCTCCTCAGAGAAATGTCTTCTTATATCTTTTGTCCATTTTATAATTGGGCTGTTTGTACTATGGTCTTTGAGTTGTAGAATTTCTTCCTATAGGTAAGATATCAGCCTCTTATTAGATACATGGTTTCCAAATAAATTCTCCCATTGAGTTGGATGCCTCTTCACCTTTTTGACAAATTCCTTTGTGGTACAGAAGCTTCTAATTTTGAGGAGTTCCCATTTATCTATTTTTTTTTCTTTTGTTGCTTGTGCTTTGGGTGTAAGGTAAAAGAAGCGATCTCCTAATACAGGTCTTGAAGATGTCTCCCTACATTATCTTCTAGGAGTTTTATGGCACTGTCTCATATTGAGGTCTGTGATCCACTTTGAGTTAATTTTTGTATAGGGCATGAGGTAGGGGTCCTCTTTCATTTTTTTTGGTTATGGATATCCAGTTCTCCCAGCTCCATTTGGAAGAGACTGTTCTGTCCCAGTTCAGTGGATCTGATGGCCTTATCAAATATCAGTTGACCATAGATCTCGGGGTCTATTTCTGAATTCTTAAATCAATTCCATTGATCAGTATGTTTATCTTTGGGACAATGTCATGCTGTTTTGACTACTGTGACTTTATAGTAGGCTTCAAAGTCAGGAAGTGTATGTCCTCCCACTTCATTTGTCTTTTTATAATGTTTTAAGCAATTTGAGGCTCATCTACCTTCCAAATAAATTTGATAGCTAAGTTTTCCAAGTCTGCAAAGTAGGTTGTTGAAATTTTGATTGTTATTGCATTGAATCTATAGATCAGTTTACGTAGCATTGACATCTTAATGTTTAGCCTTTCTATCCATGAATGCAGGATATCTTTCCATCTCTTTGGGTCTGCTTTTATTTCTTTTAATAAAGTTATGCAATTTTCTTTGTAAAGGTCTTTTACATCCTTGGTTAAGTTTATTCCTACATACTTGATTTTTGTAGTTGCTATTCATGAATGGCATCTTTTTCTTGAGTGTCTCTTTAGTTAGGTCGTTTCTAGTATATAGGAACATTACTGACTTATGTGCTTTAACCTTGTATCCTGTCACTTTGCTGAATTTGTTTATTAGCTCAAGCAGCTGTGTCATTGATTTCTCAGGGTTTTCCAAATATAAGATTGTATCATCTGCAAATAATGACAGTTTTACTTCTTCCTTTCCAATTTGGTTGCCTTTTATTTCTTTGTCTTGCCAGATTGCTCTTGCTAGAACTTTTAGCAAAATGTTGAATAACAGTGGTGACAGCGGGCATCCTTGTCTTGTTCCCGATCTTAGAGGGAAGGCTTTCAGTCTGTCATCATTGAGTACTATGCTGGATTTGGGTTTTTCATATATGCCCTTTATCATATTGAGGAAATTTCCTTCAATTCCTACCTTTTGAAATGTTTTTATCAAAAAAGGATGCTGAATTCTGTCAAGTGCTTTTTCAGCATCTGCTTAGATGACCATTTGATTTTTCCCTTTTGATTTGTTAATGTGTTGTATTACATTGATTTTCTTATGTTGAACCACCCTTGCATGCCTGGGATGAACCCCACTTGGTCATGGTGTATGATTTTTTTAATGGGTCTTTGGATTCAATTTGAAAGTATTTTGTTGAGAATTTTTGTATCAGTGTTCACTAGGGAGAATGGTGTGTAGTTTTCCTTTCTTGTAGCATTTTTATCTGGTTTTGGTTTTAGAGTGATACTGGCTTCATAAAATGAGTTAGGTAGTGTTCCATTTTCTTTGATTTTTTAAAAGAGTTTGAGTAGGAATGGTGTGATTTCTTTTTGGAAAGTTTGGTAAAATTCCCCTTTGAAGCCATCTGACCCTGGGCTTTTACTTAGAGGAAGCTTTTTGATGACTGATTGGATCGCTTTACTTGTGATTGGTTTGTTAAGGTCTTCTATTTCTTCTTTAGTCAGTCTAGTTGTTCATGTGTTTCTAGCAAATTATCCATTTCCTCTCAGTTGTCTAGTTTGTTGGTGTACAGTTGTTCATAATACATGAATTTTTATGAACTTTATTTTCCATCTTCTGGCATGCATATAACTTACCAAAGCATATAGAGTGTCTGCTGTGTTGTGATCATTTCCAAGCAGCATGATATCATGAGTGTTATGGAATAGCATTATGCCCTGTGTCATGGTGAGAAATCAAAGTCCCTGTTGGCTAAATGGTGAAAGTTTACATAATCTTAGGTAAGACCATGAAGGTATTCTGCTATCCATACCAAGCAAAAGAAAAGGTTTCTAGCATTCTTTGCTAACAGATATAGAAGATAAAATGATCATCAGATTAATATTTGCATACCAGGATTTTAGTTGATTTGTTCAAATATAAAGACTCTATCTGCTATAGCTGCATTATGAATACCTAATTAAATTCAGAAATATCCACTGTTAATCTCCAAATTCTACCTGTCTTTTATACAGGCCAAGTAGACATATTTCAATTTTTGATCATGCCACTAATCTCAGAAATTTCCCCTAATATGTTCTGTTGCTTTGGGGTTTGTATTTTGGTGAGGAGAAGCTATCACTTGGTCCTTCTTATCATCGTATCATTGTAGCCCCCTTTCCATGGATCAGGAAACCAACACAGAAGAATCTTCCACCTACTAAGTATGTCTATTTCAGCTATTCATTTGGGAAGTGGGGAAATAAATACTCACATTTGGGGAAACACTGAGTCCTTTTTGAGATGGAATTTTGGCCAAAACTCCATTCATCACTAGAACTTTATTAGCTTTTATTCTGCATTTGAAGAATAAATTGGCATTTTGAATCTCTTAGAATTAGCATTCAAAACAGATGGCCAGTGAGCCCTCAAAACTCTGAGTATTTCTCTTTCCCCAATGCAGAGTCACCCTTATTAAGATTACAAGTCACTTTGAAGAAGGGCAAGAGGAAGTGTCACAGTATAAATGTTAGCTGTGGAACAGAGTCCTTAATCAAGGACGTGCAACCTTCCATTCATTTAAAAATCTTGGGATCTGTAAAGTTAAGTCTGAGAATCAGATGAGAGACCATGACTTTCTATTGTGATCACTCAACTGCAATTCAACATTGTACTCTGCACACCCTGATCTAACACATACAATCAATTTCCACACATAAACCTCATATTTCTACTATAAATTGGAAAAATACTGAAATTCATTGTGTGTGTATGGGACTTAATGCCTGCTCAGAAGTTATTCTTTATTCTGATCCTCCTTGGATTTACCAGGATTTGAGTCTAATTATGGGTCTGGAAGCAACAAAAAGGTGGGTCTTGAGAAAATCAGCACTCCTTTGCAAGTTGAGATCATTACAGGATATTCAGGCAGGAAAAAGCTAACTTCTTCAGGCAAAAGAGGCAGGGTGGTTTCTGCTAGCAAAGGAGTCCTGGCAGGTTTGGGGCATTCAAGGTACTCACATTCATGGGACTCTGTGTAAACATCTCCTCTATGATCTTTAGAATCCCACTGTTACCTGGTGACTGCTCTCTTCCTTTAACATAAAAGACCTGATGAGTCTGTATATTCATTTTGCATTGCAAGTCATCCAACCTCAAGACTATAATTTTGGTTGGGCTTTAGAAATATTGGTCCTCTTGCTGTAAGAAATAAGGAAATCCTTCAAGACAGCAATTGGACTCATAGTCTCTGAAGTTTATCCCATCCTTTGAACCACTAATTTAAAACCCTAATATTGTCTTTCTTCTCCCAAGTTCTACATTACATTAGGAGTAGCCAGCTCCACTCCATATTCCTTGTATGCTTTATTTCCACTGTAAATGTCTTCTATCACGGCTACTAAAGGTACTTTGCCTCCCAAAGTCTTGTTTTCTATGAGTACATAACTCCAGGAAATTAAAAGTGATAATATAAATAACTTTTGTGCTACTGCATACCATGACCCATTTTGCACTGTTACTATGCCGGTTTGGATGTATTATGTCCCCCAAAATGCCATGTTCTTTAATGCAGTCTTGTGGGGGCAGACATATTAGTGTTGATTAGGTTAGAATCTTTGGATTAGTTTGTTTCCATGGAGATGTGACCCACCCAACTGTGGGTAATACCTTTGATTAGATTGTTTCCATAGAGTTGTGGCCCCACCCATTCAGTGTGTGTCTTGATGAGCTAACTGGGGCACTATAAGAGCTCAGACAGAAGGAGCTCACTGCTGCAGCTGAGAGAGACATTTTGAAGATGGCTGTTGAAAGCTGACACTGACATTTTGGAGAACACCATTTTGAAATGCAATCTGGGAGCAAGCAGATGCCAGCCACGATCCTTCCCAGCTAACAGAGGTTTTCTGGATGCCATTGGCCTTTCTTTGGTGAAGGTATACTTGTGTTGATGTCTTAATTTGGACATTTTCACACGGCCTTCAGAGTATAAATTTGTAACTAAGTAAACCCCCTTTGTAAAAGCCAATCTGTTTCTAGTATTTTGCATAATGGCAGCATTAGCAAACTGGAACAGTAACTTGGGTCATTATTGCCTTCAGTTATAATCACATGGAGAATCAATTTGACAATCTCATCCTTAGTCAGAATTCAGTCAAGAAATAGATGCCATGCTAACTATTCCAAGAATAAAGAGCTTTAAGTAAGGAAATAGTGGCTTTGCCATTAGAAGAGCCTGGAAGCACTGATTGGGAGAGCTGACACCAAAGATCAGACCTGAAGCACCATAGTAGAAGGTTCTCAAGGGATCTCTGGGAGGCTGTTTTAATTCTGGTCCAATTCCTGTTTTGACCAAATCTCCCACTCTTCAGCAGTGAACCAAGTGGTTCTCTAGACTTGATCAAGAAGTCACTCATCTGTGAATCATTCATCTGCCCTTGAATCTGCCTGCAACTATCTCCAATGGACAGTGATTTATTCTCTTCCAGTCTCTGAATGATTTGCCAGTGCCTCTCATAGGCAAATTTTAAACTGAAACTATTTAGGGAAGGGGATTCTGGAAAATGTAGTCTCTTACTTCACCTCTGCAATGTAGAGGATCCCAAAGAAGGGAATAGTAGTAATGTCAAGTTTATTACGGATTCCAGCACAATGATCTATCACTTCCATGTGAGATGCCCTTTAAATCATAGGAGTTAGAAAAGGGATCTCTTTTCTTATAGTTTCCACTGATTCTACTTCATTGGCCTAGATCTTACCAAGCTTCACTGCTGAAAATGGGAATTTTTCTCAACCACTCACTCTGGCCACTTTCCTTTTCAGTGCAACACTGCAAAAAAGAGAACCTATTTTTTAAGAAAAATATTGCAATCATGCCAGGTGTTAGTGATGATGATAATACTTCTAAGGGGCTTCTTTGTTCAGTTCAAACTGGAAAGGCATCCGACACTCAAAACAGAAGCTAAAATTAGGTTCATGGTTAAGTCATATAAGCACTTATATTCAATTCAGTGGATTCAAAAGAATTTTTATTTACATAGAGTTCACCCAACATTAAGTATAGGTTTAAAAGATTAGATTTTCCAGCCAAGTTGTTGCCAAGGGTTACAGCTAAGGGTCTTGATTCAGATTTTCACACCTCTTGAAATCTTTATGACATTTATTTGAGAGGCCCTTTAATAATTTTTTCCCAGGAGAATATTTATGCGAGCATATAGATAAAGCAGAGAAAATTTTCCCTTTAGAAACAGCAGAAGGAAAGAGGACTGGGAAGAAGACTGTTCACTTTTTTCTTCCAGCAAAACATAAAATATAATAAAGGTCAGAACAGATTTAGATTTAAGTTTGTCAAATATTTTCCAGGCATATACTAATTCTAGTCAGTTGTGCTGGTGGCCAACAGAGCTGTGTTGAGAGAATTGTGAGTCTAAGGCTAAGGCCTCTTACTGGAAACAAAGGGGAGGCACTGAAGTGACTCTTTAAAGGTATCTTAGCCTCCACAGGCTAAGATCTAATAAATAAGACTGTGTTTGGTATTTAAAAGGACAAAATGCTAGAGTATCATTTACCCATTCCTTATGTCTGCCCTTTAAGGGCAAAGCACTGTTTCATGGAATAAACCTAAATGATGGCTGAATGTGTGACTCAGTGACGAAGAGCCTCAGATAGCTGAGGTGGAGAGGGGATTAATGGGGTGAAAGAGAAATAACAATGCTGACCTAATTCACAGGGATATAATTACTCAATTAACCATTGTAAAGTACTTTGAAAACAAAGTGTGGTATAAATGCTAATGAATATTACTACTAAAACGAATTTCGTGTTGCTCCCAGAGTATGAGTATCAAGGTTCCCAGACTATTCATCAGACATGCCTTGCCCTGCCTACCCATCCCTGGGAGGCAGCGTTAGAAACTCAAACCAGTTACTGCACCCATTTTTTTCCCACACATCCTCCTGCTCTCCTTTGCTTCACTTTCTATTCTGTCTGATGTTTCTTTAAGATGCCCCTTAATTTTTCTCTAGAAATTTCACCATGGTCTTTCATGGTCTGATTTTACACCATACCAAAGCATGGAAGAACTTTGGGTTCAGTTATTGGCATTCTACAAACTGTATTTAAACCATATCCAGTTGCCCTCTGGCTTTATAATCAGCTTTCCTTAGTGGCCATCCTATCTGAGTGCGGCAGCCACGATGTATGCCAGTGGCTGTTCAAGAAATGCTAATAATACACCACACCTGGTAATTGTCCAGCCTTTTCTTTTCTGCAAAGATAATAGCTTTTCTCCAAGCTATTATCTCGTAAAAACTGTATGAGGAATACAGGTCACGGCTGATCCCTATGGACAGTTGAGTCAGCCGAGTCTATAAGAAGGTGACTCTCCCAAGTACCTATTACTATGAGAGGTGGGATTAAAATAGTCAACTCCCTGGTGAGCAGTGTGCCATATGTGTCATAGTCCCTCAATAATATTTGTGGAATTAATTAATTAATGAGCAAAATAACTTAGAAATGAAAGTATGCATTGGAATTCTCAGCCTGACGCTCTTTCCACTTAGTCACATGGATATCATCTTTTGTATCAGAACAAAGTTCTCACTTGGTAAAACAGTGACTAGAGAAATAGTGCCAGGGGTGGACCCTGCACCCATTCTTCTCGAGCTGCTGACAGGGGCAGGGGCCAATAGCAACCTCTCTACCTATAAGATGAAACTCCATATCTACAGTCCCTCAGGGAAGGAGACATGCTTAAACACTGTTCATTTTTATTAAAGAGCATTTATTGAGGACTAATTATAATAACAACTTACATTTGAAACTGCTTTGCCATTTGAAAAGCACTTTCCCATCCATTAGTCCATTTGATCCCTCTAATAATGCTATGGAGAATGTGACATCATTATCCCATATTTTACAGATGAGGAAAATGAGCTACAGGGAGGTTAGGTAACTTACTCAGGGTTATATAGCTCATACATGGCAGATAGGGTATGCTAACAAAACCTTCCAACTCCAGATTTAGAATTCTTTTTGCTGAATTGTGTTACCTTCCAGAATTAGGAGAACCACTTCTAGAATTGTTTCCAGAGAAATGTCAAATTCTCCATGGCCTCCATCACCTCTGCCTACACCTCCTGGAGCCCATGCACTACCACCCAGAAATTCCTTAGCCTCCTGACCAGGGTTGCAATAAGCAACCAGTAGTATATAGCCCATGCAAGTGATCGAATCACTTCCAAAGCAAGTGGATATAGCTTAGAGTTTATCTGGTAAGATCTTTCCTGTTTTTATGATGCATTTTTAGATGTCAATGTATTCAGGTGCTATTTTGCAGGTAATAAATTATATTTTACTGAAAACCTATCATTTGCCTAAATGCAAACAAACGGCTAATGGGGAAATCTGGGAAATTTAGCAGGGGAGCAACTTGGGCACATAGAGGCAAGGAGCGGGGAATAGTAAGCTCTTATTTGTTAATTAACAACCCAAAGGATTGAATTTTCTGGGAGCTTTCAATAAGGATTTTTTCATTCACTCCTTCCTACAATAAGGAGTGCCTTTCATTGCTTATGAGTTTCCTAGGTGCTGCAATATGATGATGAATGAGAATGAATGACTTCTAAAATTATTTAGTTAACGTCTTCCTGCTTTCAGTAAGTTCAACTAATTCATATGTCTTTTCTACTGTGAGACAAGGTGGGCCGCACCCTTCCCACTGCAGGTGGAAGACATAGAGACAATATGAACACATCCTACCTCTAAAATGATTATATTTCCTACTAGAGAATGCCCTACTTTAAATTTTTTATGTTTTTAAAAAACAAGTATCTTTTTTTGTTGGTTGGTTTGTGTTTTGTTCTGTTCTGGTGTATTTTGTTTTAAAGGGAAAGCTTGTTGGGAAGGCCCAATAAATCTTTCACGTCACAAAAGTAACTCAGAAAACTGCTGAAGATCAGGTTAAGGGTGTTAAGCACTCCTGCTCTCAAGCTTACTGTCCATTCAGTGTAGAGAGAAAGTCATGGGAGATGAGGAATAAATAATTCAGGTTTGAGAATTGTGACTAGAAAAGAAGTTGGGATGGCTACTGGCACAAAGAATTGACTGCAGGCAACTAGACCAGAAGCTTACCACATTTTTGAGGGGGATGCATTGTGAAAGAACACAGCGACTACTTAAAACTTAAGGCCGTCTTTGAGTCCCCAAAACGTGGATCAGCAGAAAATATGCAACAAATGCCAGTAGCCCTCAAGGAGGGCATGCTCCCCAACTCTAACTTCAGATGTGGCCATGGAGAATAGTATTCAAAGAGGAACCTCTGTTGAGGGCATGTCCAAGGGTCACCAGAGACATATTCAAGGTTTAATACAGAACTTCTGCACCCCTGGTTCAGGGAGCCTCCATAAGGAATGCCCAGCAACACTTCATAATTTGGGGGAAACTTTTCAGATGGGAGTTTTTATAGATTTTATCCTGTTCCTACTCTACATTGTATATTGGATGTGTGAAAAAGTGGGGCTGGGGAGAGCAGAAAATTTCTCCTATGAGTTCGTAGGTCACCAGACCCTAGGAATCCACAAACAGAATGATCTGTATGCATTGAATGCATGGATCTTTGGGTTGTCTCCCATGAGTAGGGGGCGAGTGTTGTATGGGTGGAAGGAAGAATGAATGGATATTTGATGCCCAGATGGGTGGGCCACTCAGAGACTGCTTGGTGCTCTCCATAACCATTACCTTTTCTTTCTGTGCACACAGTGAGGCTACATTTTCCAGCCCCCTTGAAATGACACAGGGATGTATTTTGAGTTCTGATCAATGGGATGGAGTGATGTGCACCATGCCCTCACCTGCCCCATCTTGTGTCTCTTTCCCTCGTGCACCATCTGGAAATGAAGGATTCTAAAGCACAAAGGTTTGGCAAAGGAAAATGAAAGGAGTCTGAATCCTGGCATCACCATGTGGAAGACAGCCCACCGAGCACTTCAGTGAGAAGATGAAATTAATTTCTGTTGTGTCAATCACTAAGATTTTATGATGGCCCTGAAGTGGAAGTTTGTATAACTAATAATACAGCCAATTATATTGTGAATTCCAGAGATAGAGATAGAATCTTATTCCTCTCTGTGTTTCCTGCAGCTCCCAGCACAGCTCCTCATGCATCTTCTTGCATAGAGTAGAAGATCAAAACATTTTTTGAAATAAACACCCACATGAATAAGTGCAGACCAGGCTTATGCACCTACATCATAATGTAGAAGGGTAGAATTTGGAACTCTGAACAAATCAGGTAGGGGGGGAATCCCTCCATTGTTTCAACTGCTAAATGGGGGTAAAGTCTACTTCATAGGGCTGCTATAAGAATGAAATTATATAATGCACACAAAGTACTTAACATGATACTTAGGATAAAATTAGCACTTAATAATTGGTAGGCTGCTTTCTTGTCATTAGATGTAAACGCTGCACAGAGTGGCTTTCTTGAATACAATGAACCACATCTCTAAGAACAAGTAGTTTCCTTGAAGGTGTGACCTGCATCTGGTTCATGTCATGTGTTCCAAAGGCTCAAGCATACTCTTGCACATGTAATTGTAAGCAAGGGTGAATTGCATTCTGTTAAAAGTATAAGAAGGAGGAAAAATTATTTGAATGATATTAAGGAGAAACATAAAAGTAAAAAGGCAGGGAATACTAACAGAATTCTAATGATTAATTTTTTGTGTGAAATGTAGTGGTTTTTGTATGACTCTACATTGAGAAAATATTTATGCTCATATATATACATTCACATTTATAGTTAAATGTCACAATTAGCATAGAATTTCAGATGGTCAAAATATTACTGAAATGAAATCTCTGTAGGGGCCAGGATATAATAAAAATTCATGGAATGACTTTCCTACAAACCCCAAATTATTTGAGGGTAACCCTATGTAGAAATCCACTGGTTATGTCCTCAGATGGACATCTGAACACCATAAAACCTTAGGAAATTTCCTTATAAACATTTAGATATGTTTAAGTAGCAGGTGTATAAATGTCTTTTCCTTAGGTTTCCATATGATTCACATTAAAAACAATTTGGTTATGAGAAGTAGAAAAAGAAATATATTAGCAATCTCTTGAAAGTTTAGTCATAACTTCAGACTAAACCTAAAGTGTAATATAATGTATCAGAAAGTGCATTTGTCACCAATGCTGCGTATACTTCAGTGTGCATTCATTACCTATGAAATGGAATGAGATGCAATGGAAAAATCCAAACAGAAGTGCATGTCACCAAGAGAGATTAAATGCCATGATTTAAACAGAAATTTTAGCTCTGTAGCTCCCTTCTAAGAAGAATACTGGTGACTTCCAACCCCAACCTCATTTTCTTCTCCTGGTTAAATGAGTGACCTTTTGTGTCTCTGGGTGCTGGAGATGGATTGCTCAGGCACATTTCAAACACTCCACATTCTTTGGAAAGAAGATATTATCACTTCTCTCTGTGGAGCCTTGTTATTAATTCAGGTGAATCATGGGAGAAGAGAGTTGTGGGTGGACCATGTATTTCATAAGTAGCCACAGGAGTGATGCAGGTTGGAGGTCGGGGCATGGATCCAGGACCAACCAAGCTGGAAAAGGTGCTGATGGAAGGATGATTTTCTCTTGGCTCATAGAAGGGTGTCTTGTCAAGAAAGTCTGGACAACAGGGCTGAGTGCCAGCATACCAGGTTCTTTCCCTTGACCTGACAAGGAGAAAAACCCAGAGTCAATCAGAACTTGTTCCAAGAGCACACCAAGAACACTGACCCCGGCCTCTGGTAATTGATTGCCTAGCAAAGGTCATCTTGACATGAGCGGCCCTCCAGTCCACCTGTAGCTTCTGGAGAACTGGGAATCTGACTACCCAGGTGGACACTGACAGATGCTACCCCCACTAGCATCCAGAAGACAGAGTTTCAGAATGTCAGCTGCACAACAACCAGTAGGACTAAGAAAAATTATCAGGGACATGGATGATTAGTAAAAGTGGACTTGCTGAGCAGGAAACACCAAAGAAGGAGTCTGTTTCTGTGGAAATGTTTTCTGCCTTGTTTTATTCTTCCCTTGGATGCTGCGTAGTCCTTAGTTTGTTCATTCATTTGTTATTCAATATTAATTAAGCCCCTATTATTCACCTGCCCTGAACTACGCACTGGGGAAATGATAATAATAATAAACAATAAGAAGAACAACAAACAGGTACAGCCCTGTCCCAACAGAGCCTATAGTCTCCTACTGGCAGGAACTGGGAGACAGGCAGAAACAATTTTGTCTTTTTAAAAAAACAGAAAGTATGTGGTTTGTCAGGTGATAATTAGTGCGATGGAGAAAACTAAACTAAGACTAGAAGGCAATAGATTCAGAGAGATGCTAGTTTATGTAAGACAGTCAGGGAAGGCTGCTCTGAGAAGGTATCTCCTGGGCAAAAATCTACAGAAAGTGAGAAAGTAAGGGAAGTGCAATTTGGAAAGAGAAGCCTTCCAGGCCGTGGGAGCTAGTGCAAAAACTTGGAGGAATAATTTCATGGCATCCGTTTTGGCCATAGTGGGGCAAGTGAGGACAGTGGTTAGAGATGAGATTACAGAGACTGGATCAGATCAGGCATTGTGACTATTCAAGATTTTTGGGCTTTCGTTTGTTTGTTTGCTTGCTTGTTTGTTTCAGTAAGTGAAATGAGAAGCCATTAGAGGGTTTGAGCATGTGACATGAAATGACATGATGTGATATAAGTGTGTTGCATGATATGACTTGTTTTAAAATAATCACTCTGGTTGCTGGGCCTAGAATATGTTGGGGGCTGGGGCAGGGCTGGACAAGGCTGGACGTAGGTCGACTTTGAGATGCAGTGACAGTGATCCAGGGGCAACAGGCATACAGGGAGTTGATGCCCCACGTTTGCCCCAGAGACCCACATCAGCACTGAGCCGCAGTTGCAATGGCCACTCCTGGGCACTCAACCAGCCTCCCCTCTCAAGCACACACATCTCCTTGCACCTGTGCCTGAGGGTTTTCCTCTAACAGAGGGACGTTTGCTCAGCCCGCATGGGTGCAGGTTAAAGGTACCAACCACCAGAAATTTTCCAGCCTGGGGGCAACCCTTAACCAATGAGAGATGAGGCTTGATGGATAGATGCCTCAGCTTTCCCCTCCCTCAGCGGCACAGATCTGAGTCTCCTGCAAGAAGTCCACAGTGAGATGGAACCCAGCAGCACTCAGTGTTAACCTGACAATTAACACACACTCTACTAGCTCTTCTCCCTTTCTGGCATTTCTGCTCCCTGGGATCACCTACTTCCCAAACCCGTTCTTGGCCCTCCGCTCCTCGTCTCAGGGTCTGCATCTGGGGAGTCCAAATAAAGATGTCAGATAAAAGGTGACAGAGGCCTGAACAAGGCTGGGTGCTACAATCAGAAGTTTTCAGATTATTTTTAGGTTGAATAAATAATATAAAAAAGGAGGAAAAAATCACCTGTAATTCTATATTTAAAAGTAGGTTCTCTTAACCTTTTGATACGTATTTTTTCCTAGTAGTTGTTTCTACTTGTGTATGTTTGTGTATGTGTATGTATAGTTTTACGTTAAAAATCATACTAAATGTACCACATTGTAGCTTTATTTCACTTACTATGTTATGAACATCTTATTTTTCAGTAAATTCAGTAAATATGCATCTAAACTAAAATATTTAATGGTTAGCATATTCCGCTCTGCATGGCATACATTTTAAACTAATTCATTACTGTTGAATATTTATTTTATTTCCAATTTCTCAATACTATTAACAACACTTCAATGAACACCCTTGTACAAACATCTTTGAAAACTCGTCTGATTATTTCTTTAGGATAAATTCCTGCAAAGGAGACTTCTCTGTCAAAGCATATTTACAATTTTAAGTGTTTTACATATTACCAAATGCTCTGCCACAAGCTGTTACTAATTTGCAATCCTATAAGAGTGTCTGTTTCCCCTTAATCACAAGGAATACTCTGATAGTCTTGGAGAGAGAGAAATTCTGGAGCACACCGTGATCCCTCTATGTTTCTATTAGATTCAATTATTTGATTTTTAATTTAATTTGATGCTTAATTTTAAGAACCAGCTAATTTATTAGTACTTAATTAATGGAAACATTTCATGCCTATTGATGAAGATTTTAATATATAAATTATTTCTTAAATGTCTCTTTTTCTTATAAAATAAAACAAAAACATCGCCCACCAGAAACTCCACATCATGTTCTCTTGGTCATCTATAGTCCTGGTTCTCTGTTTTCTGTTATGAAAGAACTAATACATTTCTCATAGGCATCAGTTTGACCAAGGGGCTTACATCATTTTGAAAAAAACTTCATACAGAGTATACCATTAAATTCCACAAGAACAGCAACACACAAGGCCTGATCTTGAAAATATTACACAATGCCTTTCTTTTCCATCTTTGCCAATGTATTTGGGAAAAAAAATACTAGTATCTCACATCATTTTAATTCTTATTTCTATAATTACTAATGAATATAAGTATACATATATAAATATAAAAATACATACATAAGTAAATGAATTATGTATAAATACACTCACATTTTGTATCACTGTTTCTGTCATTTGCTCCATTTTCTCTAGTCTCTTTTCTAATAGATTTGGAAAAGCTTTTTCAAAATAAGGATATTAACTCATTTGTAATGAGGAAAAACAGAAAATATACGTGGTGTCCTAAAAAGTATGAAACAGAATAAAATAGCTCTTCTTGGTATTTTCCCCAGATTATCATTTCTGCTAACTTCCATCATAGAAAATTGTAATTGCTTATGCTATGGTCAAAGTGATTGCCATTCTCATCCCTAAGTGGCTCTCCCTTTGGTGTTATGCAGAGAGAAGACTTCACTCTGAAATTTCTTCTAGTTTGCCTATAAATGCATTTTATAACACTTGAATTTCTAATCTCGCTGGAATTTATTTTCATGTAAGATTTAAGATTTGGAGATATATTTACTTGTTTTCATTTATTTATTTTTCTCACTAGATAACCATCTGGGTCAATGCCATATATTGAATAATAGCAGTAACAATAGCTCACTTTTTAAAGTATTTACTCTGTGCCAGATCTATTGTTCTCAACACATTTATACACATTAACTAATCCCTCTGTTTTCACCTGATTTGAGAGTCTACTTTCACAATGGAGTAAATTATTTTGTCTTGGATCTATTTCTGCTCTTGAATTTGATCTCCTAGGCAGGCAGCTAGAAAGGGCTTCTCTCCTCTGATCTCAACAAGGTGCAGATCTATGCAGGAAGGAGACAGCTGTAAGCTCTTGGAGGCTTCTTTTTTCATTTTCTACAGATGTATCTTTTATCTGTGTTCATACTTGACAAGGTGTGTTTGATTTATTTTAGTTTGGTTATTTTTTTCTCCCTATAAAACTGATACATATTCCTAAGGAAGACACGGAAAACCCAGAAAACTGGAAGACAGGTGTACCGGTTTGTATATATTATGCCCCCAGAAAAGGCCATGTTCTTTGATGCAATCTTGTGGGGGCAAACATATTAGCGGGGATTAAGTTGGAACATTTGGGTTGGGTTGTTTCCATGGAGATGCGCCCCACCCAACTGTGGGTGATAACTCTGATTGGATAATTTCCATGGAGGTGTGGCCCCACCCATTCAGCATGGACCTTGATTAGTTTACTGGAGCACTACATAAGCTCAGACAGAAGGAGCACGCCTGCTGCTTCCAAGAGGGACACTTTGAAGAATGCACAGGAGCTGAGAGAGGAGCTGCAGATGAGAGACAGTTTGAAGATGGCCATTGAAAGCAGACTTGCTCCAGAGAAGCTGAGAGGACAAACACCCCAAGAGCAACTGAGAGTGACATTTTTGAGGAACTGCAGCCTAGAGAGTAACGTCCTGGGAGAAAGCCATTTTGAAACCAGAACTTGGGAGCAGACACTAGCCGTGTGCCTTCCCAGCTAACAGAGGTTTTCCAGACACCATTGGCCATCCTCCAGGGAAGGTACCCTATTGCTGATGACTTACCTTGGACACTTCATGGCCTTAAGACTGTAACTTTGTAACCAAAGAAACCCCCTTTATAAAAGTCTATCTATTTCTGGTGTTTTGCATCCTGGCAGCGTTAGCAAACTACAATGACATGTGTAATTCCAACACCACTTTTAATATTTTGGAGAATGTCCACCTGTTTTTTTTCTTGGCAGAGTTTATAGGGCAAGGGAATTGTTTTGCACCCATAACATTTGTATGATCTTAATTTTTTTCATTTAACATTATAACATTATAATGTCAATATTTTTACAAAGTTAACATACAAGCTTTAAAAAATAATGCTATCCTTCTCATTGAAATATCATAATTAAAGTTGTCTCCTAATGGACATTTTGGTTGTTTCCATTTTTTTTATAGCTATGTAATGCTGAAGTGAACATCTTTGTGCATAAAGTTTTTCTGTACTTAAATTATTTCCTTAGCATATGTTTTCAGAAATGATTATACAGGAAAATAATTCTATGAACACCTTAAGGCTCTTGGTACATACAATAAAATTGCTCTCTAAAGATATTATACCAATTTGCATCCAACCCAATAGACTGTGACCCTGAATCACAAAGTGATGTCAATATTACATGTGGTCATTTTTGCCTCAGATTATATCAATTGGGTTTCATATCCCATCGAGAACAGTTACAGGCTCTCTGGTCCTTGGTAAGTAATCCCACTCCTAATTTAAGTCCCTTCCTTCACAAATCTAGAAGCTCTGCCCTGGCTACATAGGAGACGGGTCCCAGAAGTGCAGTTGAGAGGAAGAGAGAGTGTCCATAAAGAGAGCAGTTTCTGTTGTACGTCCAGGCCTGACAAGCACTAGGGTCCTGATAGAGCAAATGAGGATCCACAGTAGAAGAGTCAGGTGTTGTCAGATTTTAGTGGTCACATTGGGGGAAACTGACTCCTAGAATTTAGGAAACATGACAGGAGAGGCCAAGACAAGACTGCAAGGCTGGACTGCCTTTCACAGAAGAGAGCTATTTCTGGAGGAAAAAAACCAGAATCCTAGATAGGAGGACAGGGCAGCTCTCAAAGAAAGAGCTGTGACTATGGAATTGGGCTAAGGTGGAGAATTTATTGAGTATCTTCTTTGTGCTCATCATTGTGCTAGGAATCTGGTGAAATACAGAATAAAACATAGGTGGAAATAGCAATGTCAGGACTGGGCAGACTGCGGGGGGTGGGGGGGTGGAAGGGGGAGGTGCTGACTCCTGAGTTTATCTGGAAACAAAAGCTCTTACATTGGGCCCTGAGGGGCTTCTTTTAAAATCCCACCAGCTGACATCATCAATATCCTTTTTTCTTCCATCATATTTTCTTTGAGAACTTAAATATGACTGAGCCTACAGGTGGGAATGCAGAAGTATGTTCCACTCTGAAGAGTTAGGATAGGTTGCCTTAGAGGAAAAGTGGAAAGAAAGGCAGGACATGCTCAATTTTGGACTTGATAAAGGGCATCCACTCAGTGCTCCACCTAACAAATCTGTACAAATTGGAAAGGATCCTCAGTAGAAGGTCTGAGTCCCATCCCTGCTAACTATGTCAGTGGCCTTGGGCAATAGGGCCTATTGCTTAGGGGCTCTGGCAAATTTCCTCAACTCTTGAGTGAGGAGACCATGCTAGAATGCTCACTCGAGGGCAATGTGAAAATAAGTGCTGACAGAATCTCAAAAGGGAATCCTGCTATATAAATGTGTGGACGAATGAACCACAGTCACTCAATTTTGATGAATCTTAATATAAATTTGCATGTGAAAAAAAGAATCAGGAGAATACATGTAGCATACTACTCTTTTAATGAAATTCTAAAACAACTAAAATGAAGCAGTGTATTCTAAATAATATGGAGTTGTCAGTCCACATGTGTTTATATAATAAAACTATGTTTAAGAAGAAAGGCAGTTATAATGCAGAATTCAGGATAAGCGTTGCCTTGGATGGGGGGAGGCCAAGGGAAAAGTGTGTGAAGGAGAGGAGCCAACTAGGTAGAGGATGTTTTCGGATAATGTTCTAGTTCTCAGGTTGGGTAGTGGGTTTATGGTGGGAAATTTACATTAATTAATAAGTAAATAAATAAATGAGCAAGTATTTAATGGGTATCTACTATGTGCCAGAAATACTGCAGAAAAGAAAACAGATCCCATTCCCTCTGGAACTGACATCCCTATTGGGGAAGTAGGTAAGATAAACAAATGACAAGTAGCTATATTATAAAATATTGGTGTATTAGTTAGGGTTCTCTAGGGAAACAGAACCAACAGGAGATGTCTGTAAATATGAGATTTTATAAAAGTGTCCCATGCAACTGTGAGGATGCACAAGTCCAAATTCCATAGGGCAGGAAGCACGAGTTCAAATTCCATAGGGCAGGTAGCGAGCTGGCAACTCTGATGAAGGTCTTCAATGAACTCCCCAGGAGAGGCTGGTTGGCTGAAGAAGTAAAATTTCTCTCTCTTCTCCCTTAAAAGTCTTCAACTGATTGGGTTAAATCCAGCTGATTGAATTCTCTCCTTGTGGAAGACAATCCCTTCTTGATGCAATCAGTGACAGATGCAATCAATTGACTGATGATTTAATAAGCCAGCCTTCTGGTTTATTAACCAGCCACAAATGTCCTTGCAGTAATGGTTAGGCCAGTGCTTGCTTGATCAGACACCTGGGCACCATCACCTGGCCAAGTTGACACATGAACCTAACCATCACAATCAGGTAACTCCTATGGAGCAAAACACAGCAGGACAATGGCCCAGGAGTGGCAAGGGTGCAAGCTCAGAAAAGAGATCAGGGAAGGCCTCACTGAGGAGGTGGCCTTTGAGCAGAGACCTGGACGAAGAGAACGAGTGAGCTGTGGTAGTGTCTGAGAGAGGCATGCTCCAGGAAGAGGGGCATCACAGTGAAAGGCTCTGGGTCAGAACCGAGCTTGGCAACTTTGAAGAAGCCCAGCGTGGGTGGAGCAGGGTGAACAAGGACAGGAAATAAGTCAGAGAGGTTCCCAGGGCCAGGTGGGCCCAGCACCATGAGGACTGTGGATTTTCCTCTAACTGTAATGGGAAGCCATTGGAGGGCTTCGAGCAGGAACCCCCACAAGACCCAATTTACCTTCCAACAAGATCTTCCTGTGACTTTGGCGAATGGACTGCTGAGGATCAAAATCAGGAAAACCAAATCTCTTCACACACCCTTGTATGTAGCTTCCCTCCAAACATAGCAAGCAAAAGGCCACATCTCAAAATAAAATTGCTTGCAGGGTATGCATGAACAAATGTACCCCTCTCTCATTATATGTTCAAGAACATTTATAGGATTGTGCATTTGAATTTTGGGTGTATCTTATACTTTCAGGTTAGATGACACAATAAAGATCTGGAAACTAATAAAAGTGAATAAAACACCTGGCTTATATGTAAGTATGCCATATACTCCATGTCAAAATATTTTAATAACCCTTTATTCTAAAAGCAGAGCTATTGCCACATGAAAATTTGAACAATGGGAATGTATGAACTTATAAAATTAAAACATGTTTGTGAACTACAGTCTTCTTTTACTTACTAGGACCCTTCACATGAGACATGTCCTAATCAAATGCAACAATTCAATTTTGTGAATGGTTATTGTGCCAGTTTAAATGTATTGTGTCCCCCAAACGCCATTATCTTTGATGTAATCTTGTGTGGGCAGACATTATCAGTGTTCATTAGATTGTAATTCTTTGAGTGTTTCTTTGGAATGCACCGCACCCAGCTCTGGGTGACGACTCTGGTTAATTTCCATGAAGGTGTTGCTCCACCCATTCGAGGTGGGTCTAAATTGATCAGTGGAGCCATATAAATGAGCTGATATAACAGAAGGAACTCAGTGCAGTGCAGCTGTGAGTGATGTATTGAAGAGGAGCTACAGCCAAGAGGGACACTTTGAAGAAAGCACAGGAGCTGCAGATGAGAGACAGTTTGAAAACGGCTGTTGAAAGCAGACTCTTGCTTCGGAGAAGCTGAGAGAGGACAAATATCCCAAGTGCAACTAAGAGTGACATTTTTGAGGAACTGCAGCCTAGAGAGGAACGTCCTGGGAGAAAGCCATGTTGAAACCAGAACTTTGGAGCAGACGCCAGCCACGTGCCTTCCCAGCTAACAGAGGTTTTCCGGACACCACTGGCCATCCTCCAGTGAAGGTACCCGATTGCCTGATGTGTTACCTTGGACCCTTTATGGCCTTAAAACTGTAACTCTGTAACCAAATAAACCCCCATTTATAAGAGCCAGTCCATCTCTGGTGTTTTGCATTCCAGCAGCATTAGCAAACTAGAACAGTTATACAGACAAAAAAAAAAAAAAACAGTTCATAGTGTCTTTTTCTCTGTGATGGCAAATCCATCTTGAGCCATGCAATGACATTAAGTTTCCAGATCTCTCATAATTTTTCCCGTAGGTTTTACCTCACTTGGATGAGATTATATTAAATGATGTGGGACACAAGCACTTACAAACAAAGTTGCTGGATTTGCAGATCCTTGGGGAGCCCTATATTACAATATTGTACAAATCTACAAATAATTTGTAAGGCCTATTTTCCCCAGGGCTAAGCTTCCTCAATGTGAGAATTCTAATGACAAATTCAGGTATATGTTCTCTTCCAGAAAATATTTGCAGATATGTCAGGAATGTTTGTGCCTTCTCACTTTTCAATTCCCTGGGTTGACCTGCTGGTTCTCTAAAGGGATCCCATTCTCTAGGACCCAGAAAAAGAGCCTTCTCAGACCTCCCATCTTCCAAGCCCAGTTGAAGTCCTATTCACCCCAGGGGACTGCTGATCACCTTTCTCTTCAAATGCACAGAATTAGTCACCTATGCTACACAATTGCATGTTTAATTATGCAGTATTGTTCTTGCACAAGGTGAAAGTTTTGGCCCTAGTTTGATGCTAAATTGCTTAATATCTTCTACGTTTTTCTGCATTTCACCAGATGCCCAGGAAAATGCTGAGCACATAGAAAATATTCAATAAATCATCCTGATTAGAATTATGTGTACACATGGGTACATATATATGAATTATACACACCTATACAGACATGTATACACACATATAATTATACATATACACACATATAATTATGTGCACATATATACACACATGGATATATATATATATAAAATAATACACACATATATAATTATTAGATTAAATGATTATACTGCCTGTTAGTGAAGTGCCTTGGAAATTGTAACTTACACACAAATGCAATGCATAGTTACCAATATTAATATGAACTGGAGTTGAAGTCTGGACAAGCTACTATCAATCACTCATTCTAATTAACAAATGGCAACAAAGTAGAGTTGGGTCACCAAGTGGGCCATCTGGCACATCTTTGGAATTTAGGACGTGAGTGCTCCATATTACCAGAATATTCCCAGAAAGTGTAGAGAAGCCACAGTGACCTGAGCCCCCCTGGATCCTTCCAGGACACCTGGCCTCCAGGGCTCTGTTCCCTTCCAAGAGGGAAAAAACTTGCCCTTCAGCAGGATTTGGCTGTGCATGTCTTCTTTAGCTTTGAATGTTCATTATTTCTATTTGTACCTGAGCCTATATTTATGGATAATCTACTGAGGGAGGAAATATGGCTCAGGTGAGTGGGAGTGACAGGGCTGTATTTAATGGCTACAGCAAATAACCTTCTAACGGCCGAAAGAGTGTCATATCTCACGGTTATGATGTCTTCAAAAGGTGATATTTCTGGCTGTGTCATCATAGCTATGAAAAGCATTTTCTCAGCTTCTGAGAAAAATGAGAAGACCGTGGGGTGATGGAGGTGCACTCAAGACACGGTGATATTAATCACCCCACCCAGCTTCAACTTTTGCCTCCATTTAAAGAGAGGCATTTTTGGTTGGAGGAGGGGCGGGTGGGATGATACAGGCTTCTCAGCTTTCGAGGCAGATGGCTCAGGACTAGGCTGGGACGGGGCCATCCCTTTGCAAAAGAGCTTAGGGGAGTCCATTTTCTCCTCTTCAGCACAGCCCTGCTCTCCAACCACGTTGACTTGTCTGCTTCTGGCTAGCATCAAGGAAAGCCCCAAGTTCCAGGTCTTCCACCTTATCCCACCTGCCAACCCTATCAAAGCTGCATATGCTTTCAACCTATCTGTAAATATGAACCAAGTTCCTTCCAATGTGCTTGGAATTATGGTGCATGTTATGGAGACACAGGCATCATAACTCAGAACCCTAACCCTTAGCCTCAGGTAATACTTCCTCCAGTGACACAAATTATACTAAGCAAATCCTTTACTTATACTGTAACCCCCCCATGAAGGTACTCACTTCACATAATTCATAATGTAGCTATGCATTTCTCTGTTTGTGTAGAGAGTTGGCTCAAGTAGTTGTAGCATAATACCAGGATTATTTAGTACTGCCAGTTCACCTCTACCAGTGCTGTTCCTAGAAACATATCCCTTCATCTCCATTTAGCTGCCTCAAGACCTGACTCAAATCACGTCTCCTTCAAGAGTCTAGTCCATTTATCCTCTGCCTTTTTGTAACATTTCTTGCTTGTGTTGTCCTAGTCTAGTCCAGTCTCTCATTTTTGACCCAGACAGTTATCACCAGATCAATTAAAAAAAGGTATCTTGCTCACTGATTATTTCATGTTGTTTATCACTGGCAAACATATATAAGTAAGGAAATACTGTGTATTTCTTTGTACCTCATAGTATTTAGCCCAATATTAGGTACAGCCTAATTTCTTTGTAAAATTTGACCTTTGTTTGGACCTGTATGTTTTCTGCTTTGTTGACTACACTCTGAATCTAATCAACCATCTAAAAATAGTCATCATAACTGTTATTATATATTGAGAAAGATGAAGCTTTTATTATGCCTTTATACACAGATAAGGAAACTGAGGGGTAGGATAACGTTTTTGTTTTTTTGTTTCTTTTTTTTTCCTCCGAAACTATACATGGAAAAGTTAGAATTAAAAGATGATTTCACAATTCTTAGAAAAAGGTTCTTTCCCCACAGCCCGTTTTTGTCACGAAAGTAAATACAATTATCACAAGGGGATAAGAAAGAAGGCATGGATGAACTCATGCAGTTAATTCCCAAATTATAAAATCAACTAATTGTACAAATCCCAGAAAAAAGGTCTCAACCATAGAAAAGGGAAGTGCTGAGGGTGGTTTCTAGCATGTAGGAAAGCATTAATAAATGTTTGCTATTGTATGCTACATGTTTTAATTATATTATACATTCATTATTATTTTTCCTATTTCAGAATCATCTTATAAGCTTTTTTTTTTTTTTTTAATCCATAGAACTTCCTCACAAGGGTATTTTAGAATAAATTTGGGATGAGGGAAAGGCAAGGAGATGTGCAAGAACATGTTGAATTTAGTCCTCAGATGATTCTGGCCCATCTCCCCTGCCCTGCCCACCACAGCCCCCCACAAACATACCACACACACGTCCATACACACACATACCACCTAACAATTTCGTTAAGAAGCATGACCTGATACTTTATTGTTTTGTTAGTATGGTGATGATGATGGCAATCATAATAACAACAACTTGTCATTTGCTGTTATAAACAAACTTCTTGGATCTGGTCCTGCCGTTTCTCTGGTGAGTAGCCACAGCCACAACACGACTGCTTGCAGAGTGACTGGGGCACTTCAAATAATAAAGGAGGCACGTTGACCCAAAAGAATGTGGCCACATATGTCATCCAGAAAATATGTGATGTCGAGGGTGCACGGATAGTTGGATTGCTGCTTGTCTGGAAAGTGTGGCAGAGTTTCTTGTGGTTCTGTTGCTGAGGAGAGTGGTAGTCATCCCAAGTGGATGGCAGCAAAGTTCTGGGGACAAGTGCCCTCCTTGTGCCTGTGTCTCTATAAACAAGAGCTCAGTGGGAATTAGAATCGCTATTCCATGGCTCCAAAAGAGGATATTAATTACCCTGCAGCACACGTAACGACTGAAGTGTTTCCCCTTAAAGCAATTGGCAACTTGCAAAAGTCATTGTTCAGCTCCTGGATTCCCCAAAATCTAAACAAGTTGGAATAAGTGGAGTAGAGAGCCTGGTGGAAAATATTACAGCATACAGTGTAGTGCTTGCCTAAGCTTTAACTCAAAGGCAGGGCAGGTAACTTCGTTAGGATTGTTTGCTTGGGTTTCCATGTGCTCATTAGAACAATATCCCGTTTATTGTGTAGCTTTTTCATTTCAAGTTAGATTTAAATGTTTTTACTCATCTCAGTCCAGACTTTTCTGTTAGCGGTTCAGTTTCTAATGAGAATTTGGTTACTGAAAACAGTGAAATTTTAGTTAGTCAAGAGAAAAGGCAGGGAATGAATAATTCAAGAGAGTTGAGTTTTCTACGTAGCGAAGTATTTAAGCATCAACATTTATTTTTTTGTAATCATTTTTTATGAAAATCTTTATTCTTCCCTACCTTTTCAGACCTATTGTTACACTCCTGGACTGGTACAGCAAGGCCTTCATAACGTCTTGGAGTATGCAAATGTGTATTCCTAGATAAAAAGGTCTCACTGTTGTGCTCTTACATCCTTGTGTTCACTTTATACAGCTCTGCTCTTGGGCCATGATCTGTCACTTTCATGGGGCAGCATCTTTGACTATGTCCATCGCTTCTCTGATTCTGCTCTTAGCAGTGCCATGAAATCCAAGCCAAATGGGCTCTATGCAGTCTTTCAAGGGGGTCTCCTAAGAGTCAAATGCACAAACTTTCATTTAGATATTTGTGTAATCCATTTTGCTACCAAGAGCCATCATTTGCTTCTTGCTGTTTCTACAGTCCGTGTTCTCACAGTGAATGAGATTAGAGACAGTGAAATTCCAGATAGGTAAGATATTACTGACCTCTTTATTATCTTTATTTTGTAGAAGGTCTTTATTTTTTTTTAATTCAGTTTTATTGAGATATATTCACATACCATACAATCATCCATGCTGTACAATCAACTGTTCACAGTACCATCCTATAGTTGTACATTCATCACCCCAATCTATTTTTGAACATTTTCCTTACACCAGAAAGAATCAGGATCAGAATAAAAAATAAAAATAAAAAAAAGAACACACAAATCACCACCCCCCATCCCACCCTATTTTTCATTTAGTTTTTGTCTCCATTTTTCTACTCATCCATCCATACACTGGATAAGGGGAGTGCGATCCACAAGGTTTTCACAATCACACTCTCACTCCTTGTAAGCTACATTGTTACACAACCATCTTCAAGAGTCAAGGCTACTGGGTTGGAGTTTGGTAGTTTCAGGTCTTTACTTCTAGCTATTCCATTATATTAAAACCTAAAAAGTGTTATCTATATAGTGTGTAACAATGTCCACCAGAGTGACCTCTTGACTCCATTTGAAATCTCTCAACCACTGAAGCTTTATTTCATTTCATTTCATTTCACATCTCCCTTTTGGTCAAGAAGATGTTTTCAATCCCACGATGCCAGGTCCAGATTCATCCCTGGGAGTCATATTCTGCGTTGCCAGGGAGATTTATACCCCTGGGAGTCGGGTCCCACGTAGGGGGGAGTGCAGTGAGATCACCCGCCAAGGTGGCTTAGAGAGAGAGGGCCACATCTGAGCAACAAGGAGACACTCAGGGGGAGACTCTCAAGCACAATTATAAGCAGGTTTAGCCTCTTCTTGCAGCAACAAGCTTCATAGGGGCCAGCCCGAAGACAGAGGGCTCAGCACATCAAGCCGTCAGTTCTTACATGTGAAAGTACTCATCCAAGATCACAAAGCTTCTGACTGGCAGATGTAGTGAGATTTGAACCCAAGTGTGGATCATCTCTTAGGCCTGGACTTCTTTCATTTACACCATGCCACACAGAGTAAGTCATTGAACACATTTCAGATTAGGGTGAGGTTATCCTGGGATTCTGTTTTCCAGTTTCTTAGCCAAACTCTTTCTAAATATTATACTTTCAGAATATTGTGATGACTGACTATTCTATATGGATTTTTAAAACATTGCTACTATTACTTTGAAACTGCTGAACATAGCTATAAAGAAGAATTTTTTCATATCAGTAAATAGAGCAAAGTGGTGCAGTTTACTGAGGAAATAATTACTAGATTCCTCTTACAGGTTTTCATTTTTCCTCATTTAAAAAAAATTTAATTATGAATAGGTAATAAATTCACATGATTCAAAAATGAAAAATTATTTTAAGAAAATGCATTGTCAAAAGTCTGCCTCCCTTCCTTATCCTTCTTTGGCCAAATATGTGCCCACCTCCATAGTTTCAGTGTATTCTACTGGATGTTTATTTCACAATTTATTTAAGAAGTTTCCCACTGATGGACATTTGAATTATTTCCTTTTGTTTACTCTTACAAGGCATACTGAAGTGTGTAACTTTGTACATAGGTTATTTTACACTGTGCAAGGTATAGGATTGACTCCATAACTGACAATCTGGGTCAAAAAGGAGATTCACTTGTAATTTTGATAGGTGTTCAATTGCCCTCCAAAGAGTTGTACCAGTCTGCCTTCCCACAATGAGTGACAGTACCTGTTGCGCCTTAACCTTCAATGGAATGTATTATCAAGATTTTGGATTTTTGCCAATCTGATAAGTGAAGACTATCTCAGTGAAATTTTAATTTGCATTTCTCTTATTTTGAGGGACATAAAGAATCTTTTCGTATATTTAAAAGCCATTTACATTTCTTGAACAGTGAACTGTGAACTATTTTTTTGCTTTGCGCATTTCCTGTGAAATGAGTTGCTAAATATTTTTTTTCTGGTCTGTCATTTGTCTTTTGACTTTGCTTATGGTTATTTTTGTTTGTTTGTTTGTTTTTACCATACAGACATCTTTTTATTTTAATGTAGTCATACATATCAATCCTCTCTTTATCATTTCTGGATTTGAGTCATGGTCAGATATATTGTTTTGACAGCTTGGACAAGGTTCTGGATTTGATGGTGTCTGGTATCTGGAGGCTGCAAAATGGTGTAAAGCACACTCAGATGGGACTCCTGGGCTTGGAGACGAGGTCTCGGTCAACCCTGAATCATTGGGCAACCTTTAGCAAGTTTTGTGACCCCCTCTGGACACAGAGCTTCAAAACCAACTCTCATCCACCTTCTTGCATTCTGAACTGTGTGAGTGCTTAGCTTATTAAGAAGAAAGAAATGGCTTCATAATTGAATAGTCACATTGATCCTTCTTAATTAATTGAGCCCAAATGAGGTCAAGTAATTTAAGTGGATAAACAAATTAACCAACTTTGCAATGCAAAAGCAAAGTTCCTTCAGATACATATCTAATACTGATACATCAATCATTCAAAAGCATAACAGAATCAAAGCAATAAAAAATAAGCACCAAGGTTAGAATTCTGAGGGCCTCTCTTACCATTTGTTCTGTTTAGGTTTCTTTTCCTTGTTTAAGATGGAGTACAAATGTGGAAGATGGGGAGTAGAGAATGTGTTCTCAAGAAGAGCTTCTTTTTTATTTTCTTTGAGGCAAAGAATAAATCTTTATTTTTGCCCATGAGACAGAAATATGGAAGAGATATCCAAACAAAATGCCGCATCATAAAAAGAGATCATTTGTTTCCAGGGAAAGAAAAGTCCAAGAAAAGGAAAATCAGTTTCCAGCAAAATCTATTCTAGGTAAGCTCAAACACTGAATATAAAAAAAAAAAAAAAAATGTTGAGATGGTTTGAGGAAATCAGAGTATCTACTATACCTAAGTAGCTTTTTTTTCTCTCTTTATTAGAGAAGTTGTGGGTTTACAGAACAATCATGCATAAAATAACAGAATCCCATAGACCACCCAGCCACTAACACCTTGCAATGGTGTGGAACATTTAGAAAAGCTTCTTTAAGAGAGTCTGAGTAAAGCCTGGGAGTGAGCACAAAATTAGGCCTGATGCCCCGCACCTGCTCAGCTCTGCGCCAGGGGGCAGGTGCTCAAGAAAGCTGGCCTGTCGCCACTTCAGACCTTCCACCAACCCTGGAATGGGGTTGCCTCCCATTAGTCCCCAGCTCCGAAGGCTCAGTTTTCAATCCATGTGACAGGCAGAAGAGCCAAGTCCACAAGGGCAGTAAAAATATTAAGAGGACTTCCACTGGCAAAATGCAAATATAAAAAAGTAACAACATACACTTCATCCACTAATTTTATCATTCTTTTGAGACGAGCTGTAAAGTTTTTGTCGCTTGGTTTTATTTCCCTTTCTTTATATACACACACATAATGTTTCCCATTGTATTCTTTATGTTTACAGATAGTCTCTGTGCTCCATTACTTTCCTAAATCAGATGGAAATCACTTGCAATGTTTCCAGAGCTAAACGGGAGTAAAAATGGGGAAAAGTGGCAAATTGGACACGAGGGATGGCCCTTAAGCAGGCTGTTTTCACATGGAAAGCAGCTCTCTTCTTCTAAGGCTTTGTTAGATCTTGATTGAGCCGATTAGTCCATAGAATAGCCAGTCTGTTGATAAAATCATCATCCACGCACACATAGGGCACTTTTCAACTTTCAGAGGGCTGCAACATTCACAACCTAATTTGAGCCTGACAGTAAGTTGAGTAATTAAATAGGCAGGAACTTTTGTCCTCATTTCATAGATGAGATAACTGTGGACTTGAATGACTGAGAAACTTACTCAAGGCCACACAATATTTGATGTCCAAGCTAGAACTTCAGTTCCTGTCCTGGGCATCCAGGCTCCCAGGCTTGCTTGATCATTTTGGCTTGTGCTGCCTGAATTCATCCTAGAGTCGGCTAAAATAACATGGTTGGCCAAACCACAGCCAGTCTGGTGCAGTGGAAACTCACAGCCTTGGACAATTGCTGCAGAAAGGAAAAAAAAACAAAGAGTTTTGGATCCATGTAGACAAGCTACACTAGACATGTCTGATCAAATTTATTACTAGAATTATCTGATCAGGGTGGTTCAGACAACATGTGTCTATACAGAAAAAAAAAGGGAGGTGAGGAACTGAATAGGTTAACCACCGATTTCTGACTGAGGGCCCTCACTGCATTAACTTGCTAAAATTTGATCAAGGCTCAACTTCATCTTATGGATGTCTGCACATTCTTCATGGAAAGAGCAGTGTTCTACAAATAGTCTTATAATTAAACAGCCACGAGTGCATGATAGATGCTCCAAGAGAAGGCAGAATGAAGGCATCATGCCAAAGGAGTGGGACCATCAAGTTTTCGAGGGGTGAAAAGCAGAGTGATAAACTTACATAGTATATGAAATGAAATAAAAGCAATGAAATAAAGATGACTGTAACATAAGGAAGTGATGAAGAAGGACTACAAGCCTATATAGGCTGGAGCCACACTTTGTCACTGAGTTGATCCTCTCAATCACAAAAGGTCAGGCATGGACAGAATTTCAACGTTTAAAATTCTGACACGGTTTAGTTAATACCTTCCTTAGAACATTGTCATGTTATGTATTTTTAAGGAGTTTGAAAAGTGCCAAGAAGAAAGGATCAGTTGTCTATATTCCTGCCACCCATCATTAACCCTACAATAGTATCTTTAGGGGACTTTCCTCCAGAAACCTGATGCCTTATGCTGCTCTTTGCTCCTCCATGTGACCCCCTGCAGAGGCTTCCTCGAGACTGAGCTCCAACACCCAAACGTCTTCATTCCTCCTCTCCCTCACCTAATCATGCCAGCCTTGTCTCATCCTCAATTTTCCCTCCAGGCCTGCCTTCTAGATTTCCAAAGATTCAGCCAGCTAATCTGATAGCCAATCTGTGCCAAGGTGCTGATTAACGGAGCCTAGTGTGCAAATGGCCCCACCCTCCCTTTTCTCCTGGGTGATCTGTGTATTTCAGTTGTGAGATGCCTTCACAAGGCTCTGAGGCCTGACTCAAATGGAAATATCAGGCACTGGGGACGCCAATAAAGAATTCTTTGGGGGCACCTGTGTATCGCACTGAGTAGCAGCCACTTGTTGCACATGACAACCAGAGGTGAAGGAGCCTAGAAATCCAACCCAACATAGCTACTGAGCCTGATGGGGTAAATTGGGCTCTAAGATAATCATGAGCTGGTAGAGGGCAGGTAAACATTAGCTGAACTAGGGAAGTAGCCCAGCCCTGGTCTTCTCTGAGTTTCGTTTTTGCTAGGATGAAATGGTAGCAGCTAAATTGGGTCAGATCTGCTGCAGTGGTTTGGACAAAATAACAAAAAGCAAAAGCTTTCTGGGCAAAGAATTATAGGACACATGAAACCTATGAGGCCAACACTCCATCCCTTGCCAAGCTGAGGCTTAGCTGTGCCCAGAGAGCATCCTCTTTTACCACAATACTGGGTTTAAAGATGATGATCTCGGATATTCCAGCCTCAGGACTGTGGTGAGAATTTCTTGACATCATCATGGTTTCTTTGCATGATCCCCGCTGGTGCAGTGGTGAGAGACAAAAGGGATGGCCCTACACCTGCTCCAAATGGCTTCTGGTTGAGATTTGGGCATTTTAACAGGGCTGACAATGGCTATGTCCTAGATGTGGCTTGCCTATATTTTATTATTTAAATTTCATAATAATGATGATGGTAGATGTTATTTACAGAAAGGGAAATTGCATTTCAAGATGTTGAATAATGTGTCCAAGTTCTTGCATCTAAAGGACAGAGCTGAAATTGAAATTTGAGTCTACACAGCTCTGAAGAACAACTTCTCCACTGTGCCCAGTTATCCCTGAGATGCAAATATGTCTGAGGAAATTCACAGGTGTTTTTCTTTAAGTCAGTCTCTATAAAAGATTATATTAGACATATGCTATTCACCCAAAGATTAAAGACAATGTATGGATGAAATGGCAATTCATCAATAACTTCACTTCTTCAATTCACTCTCACGATTTCTCCCTTCATCTTACTTTATTCAGTCTTTAAAACCCTGTGAGTTTGAATGCAGAATGAAAATGTTTGGGGTCTCCTCAGCACAATCCCCACCCTCCCCATGGCTTCCCATGACTACTTAGCCTCCACCCAAGACCTTCTGAGTTTTTTGTTAAATGACAGAACTAGGTCAGCCAGGGGTCTCCAGAGGCCTTTCCTGCCCTATTCTGCTCTATGACTGGATCTCTTCCAATTATTGTTTCTCTTCCTACAGATGGATGCAAATCAGTGTGTTCCCTAAATGGTGGGAAGCACTGAGCTTCAGCTGGCCCCAGATTTATCCTTTTCCTCCCTCTCCCTTGGTTTTCCCAAGGAGAGCCCCTCAGGAGATTGACATTGAGGTGTAGGGAGGTACCTCCCAGGTAGGATCCCAGAGAACCCTGTTCAAAAAAATACTCCCACTCAATTCTTCCTAACAGGCATAATAGGACAGGGCTGGTGCTCTGTCACTCCCACTGTAGGGGACATGCAATGGGGGGAGGAATGAACATTCTTCCACATATACAGTGGCAGCCATTAATAGTCTAAGATGGATTAGTTCATGCAACTCCTAATTTTCCCTTGAAAAACAGAGTACTTTAAGCTCAGGAAACATGAGAGAAAACAGGAAAATATTTACCAAAGAAAGAGGCTGGGAAAGGATGTGGAGCATGAGAGACTGCTATGGGAAATTCCCGGCAGTTCAAGGAGTTCTCAGGAGTGGGTCTCATGTTATGTGAAAATAATCTTCTGTTTCACTCAGGACCCTGAAGATTAACCTATGATTTGTACAATAGAAGATTTGTCATTAAGGGATAATTCTTTAGCTAACTATTGGCTATCTTTACTCGAGAACTAAAACCCGGTCCTAATTAAAGAACTGGTTCATTGATCTCTCCTGTTTGCCCATTTTAGACCCTTTGGGACATTAACATAATGTGTGTAAGTTCGGATATTCATTTCAGGTACACCTCGGGTGACAATATCTTAACACAATGAAATCAGTCTATGGATAGTCATATCACTTGATGAGGCAGATAATTTGGGCTGGGAAGGGATCTATAATAATATAAATTCTTCCTATTTAAAGTGCCAATCAAAAGTATGATATATGTACTGACTTTGAAATTCAAGCATAATGAAATCTCATCTGTCAAATGTGGTCATTAAAATTCTGAGAAGTCCTTATTACTGCGCTATGAGTGTATTAAGGTACAGGAATATTAGCATGGTGTCTGAGTTTGCCAAGGCTGCAACGATTAATACCACACAGTGAATTAGCTCAAAGAACTGGACTTTTTTTTTATTAGAGAGTGTGCCAGTTTGAATGTACTGTGTCCCCCAAATGCCATTATCTTTGATGTAGTCATGTGTGGGCAGACGTTATCAATTTTGATTTGATTTCTTTGCCTGTTTCTTTGGAGCTGTGCCCCACCCAGCTGTGGGTGATGACACTGATTGGATATTTCCATGGAGGCGTGGCCCCACCCATTTAGGGCAGGCCTTGATCAGTGGAGCCATATAAATGAGCTGACAGGAAGAGGGAACTCAGTGCAGCTGTGAGTGATGTTTTGAAGAGAAGCTACAGCTAAGAGGGACACTTTGAAGAATGCACAGGAACTGAGAGAGGAGCTGCAGATGATGGGACAGTTTGAAGACAGCCGTTGAAAGCAGACTTTTGCTCTGGAGAAGCTGTGAGAGGAAAAACGCCCCAAGAGCAACTAAGAGTGACATTTTTGAGGAACTGCAGCCTAGAAAGGACTGTCCTGGGAGAAAGCCATTTTGAAACCAGAACTTTGGAGCAGACACCAGCCATGTGCCTTCCCAGCTAACAGAGGTTTTCCAGACGCCATTGGCCATCCTCCAGTGAAGGTACCCGATTGCTGATGTGTTACCTTAGACACTTTATGGCCTTAAGACTGTAACTATGTAACTAAGTAAACCCCCTTTTACAAAAGCCAATCCATTTCTGGTGTTTTGCATTCTGGCAGCATTAGCAAACTAGAACAGACAGGTTGTGGGTTTACAGAACAATCATGCATAAAATACAGGATTCCCATATACCACCCTATTATTTACACCCTGCATTGGTGTGGTACATTTATTATAATTGATAAAAGCACATTTTTATAATTTTACTGTTAACTGTAGTCCATAGTTTACTTAGGATTCACTGTTCCTGTAGTACAGTCCCATGGATTTTTTTTAAAAAGAAATTCTATTATAAAAATAACTGAAATTTATTTTCCCATGGTTTTGGAGGCTAGAAGCCCAAAATCAAGGTCTCAACAGGGTAGCGTTTTCTCCCAGAGTCTTCAGCATTCTGTTGCTGGCTTGCTGCAATCCATAGGGTTCTTTGGCTTGGCCTCCATCACCTGGCAATCTGCCTCCTTGCTCTCTTCCTACAGCTTTCTCATACTACAGGCCTCTTCTGACAGACTGCATCTGAATTTCCTCTGCCTTAATAGGACTCTGGTCACATGGATTAAGGCCCAACCTGATTCAATTTGGCCTCATCTGAATAGGATCTTCAAAGTTCCAATTCACAAATGAGTCTGCACATTAACTAATTATAGCATCTTCCAAGGACTGATTTACAAATGGGTTCCATCCACAGGAATGAGGATTAAGACTTGAATATGTCTTTTGTGGGGGGCATGCTTCAATCCCAAACACATGGTATCCGGATGGAGAACACTGATTAGTTAGGAATAGGATTGGCAGTGAGGGAAGGAAGCCCTAACATGATCATTACAGACTGCAAGAGAGCAATTGCTCATATAAAATCCAGAATATTCAGGGCTGATATGGTGCTGTGCGGTGTCAGGCAGTGTCGGGCACTGTCTACCTTGTGCTCTAGAGTGCATAGTCTCAACCTCAGAGTCCAATATGGCAGCATCTGCATTCTTGGTGTGAGAATAGAGAAAACGAATATCCCCTACCTCTCCCATTCCTTAGAAGACATTTCCTGAAATTGCATATACCACTGCTACTACCATCACATTGGTTGAACTTCCCCGGCCATACCTGGCTGCAAAGGAGGCAGGAAGTTCAATCTTTATGTCCAGTGTTGGAACACAATTGGAACACAATTGGCAATATCTACCACAAGCCCTATTAAGAATTAGGCAACAGCCGGACCAGAGGCTGTCAGAGTTCAATGGGTACAGATGGGTAAGTGCAGGGGGAAGGAGGACATGTGTTTTATTTGTACTTCCCACAACATCTAGTATATAAGTTTCTTTACTGAAAAGGTTTCCAGTTAGAGACAATACACTTATACATATATTTGGGTAAGGACACCCTAGAGAACACGTAGGAAATTAGAGGAGTCAATGAGTGGTAAAAATGCAAGGTTCAATGGTTTCTTCAGAGGATAAAGGCTTTGCTATGGTTTCCAGTGGTGGACTTCAAGGAGTTGAGGCTTGAGCAAGACCCAAAAAGATGTTGGAATTCATAGATATTCAAAGAAGAGGAGGAAAAGACAAGGGAAGCAACACAGAATACACAATATCAGAGAAAGGAGGGTATGTGTAAGTCTAATTGAGCTCCAGTTTTCATGCTGCCCTGTGTAGGACCAGCATTATCCCTTTTTGGGTCAAGTCATTTCAAATCTTACTTAATATGAATGTATATTTATTTAATGCCCAGTTTGTACTGAATACCATGTTAAAAGCCATGACCTTATTCAGAACTTTCCTGGGAATCATGCAAATTTTCAAATAAAGATTTTAGGGAACTATATAAAATTCTAAAAAAAGTTTTGGTTGCAAAGTCAGGAAAAGCAAAGGTAGGAAAGAACTGAGACATGAAGAACAAACAAAATCAGAATTGATAATTCATCTGAATTAACCAGGTAACGGAAAACAGAGAGTTATGAGGTTAAAAACAAATAAAAGATAAAAGCCTGAATAATTTAGATAATTGTCTCCTCTTGTCTTTGTCTCTGGTCAGTGGTGAGAATATCCTGGGTATATTTTCCTGGCAAAAACCTTTCAAACTTGAATTGTGGTCCTCCAAATGAGTGTATTAGAGGCTATCTAACATTTGTCAAACTGCCATCTTTTGGCTTTATTAATTTACTATATATTTGTTTTCTCTTTTATTGCTTTCTGCTATTATCTTTTAATCTTCATTTGCTTCTTTCTACTTTTTTCCCTACTACTTTTATAAGTTTATCTGGCTCTTCTTTTTCCTAACTTCTGTAGATATAATGAAATCATTGGTTTCTTACCTTCTACTCTTTTCTACTATACACATTTAGGGCTATACATTTCACTCAAAACAACTTTTGCTGCATGCTAATAGTTTCAATGCAATGTATTTTTATTATCATTTAGTTTTAATTCTATTCTAATTTCTATTGTGATTTCTTCTTTGACTCATGAATTATTTAAAAGTTTATTGTTTAATTCTCAAATATTTGGGTAGTTTCTAGTTTATAGAGTTCTAATTTCTAGCTAATTCCACTTTGATTAGAAAACACTCTTTGACCTTTAAATTGTGTTAATCCTTGGAAATATGTTCAGTCATGCTTTATAATACAAGTTCCATGCATATCTTTTCTATATTTTCCATGGTCTTTCTCTCAATGCTTTAGTATGGATATACTTTATTGACCTAACTTCTAGTTTAGCAATTCTTTCTTCAATTGTATTTAATCTTCCATTAAACTCATCTATAGTGATTTTACATTTGGTTGCTGAGATTTTTCTTCTCAAATATCCATTTGATTCTTTTCTTAAAATGAAAACATATCTGGTGAAATTCTTCAACTTTTTGCCTCTTTCCTGAAACTTGTGAATCACAGTTATTTTACACTCCATGTCTGGTATCTCCAATATCTGGATTAACTTTTGCTCCATTTTTATTGTCTTTTTATCTAGCTCCTGGTATAACTTTTAATTGAATGCCATACATCATGTCTGAAAAATTATAGAGGCTTTAAATGATATTACCTTCCTACAGAGAGAATACACTTTTGATTCTTATAGTTCAGTTCACTTTAATCTAATCAAATATTGAATTAATTTGGAGCTGGATTTCTATCATTGTAAGGCCTAATCTGTTTCTGGTTCATTCTTATGCTAGGAGAGACCCTTCAAGGATTTAAAATGAAAGCCTGGGAATGTTTTCCAGGACTCCTCCTCCTTGATAGAGACTGAACTCTAATCTTTCCAGAATTTTAGCTGCAGAAAGCTGTTTAGCTTCTTAGCATCTTAGTGTGTTTACTCCTTTTCTTCTCAACTTCTTGCTACATGCTGCTTGCGAATAAATACATTCTTCAAGAGGAGAAACAATACAAGAACTTACTTTGCTGTTCTTCTCTCCTCCTAGTGACTTTGGCCCTTCAAGTCCTGGCTGCCTTGGGAAACCCTAAACTACAGTTCTTGTCTTCCCAGCTGCATGATGTCAGACTCTGCTCAACTTCTCTATCTTTTCTCTACTAACTTCTACTTGGTTTCTTAGCCTCTTACTCCATTTGGGTTTCTGAGTCAGAACATAACTTGAGGAAAGAAACAGTGCAGAATATTAGGGTTTCCTCAATGCATTTTCCTTCTCTTCAAGATTCTCGTCCTTCATGATTTGACTTCCTTGGTTGTCCTCAAATGTCTTCAAATAGATTCACTTTGTTTTCATCAGGTGGTTTGGTTTGATACAGGTCACTCCATCACAGCCAGAAGAGAAAGTCTATTTATCCCTCCATACAAGTAAAAGGGTACTGGAAGTTATTCTACATTCTAACTCCAAGTTCTGCTGCCAGCAGAGGCATGCTGAAATGTGGAAAGGACTGAAGAATATCTGTAACAAAGGAGAGGGGGTTACAAGTCAGGAGGGACCTGACTGGAGGTTGCAAAGAATCTGCTGCCTACTCCTGTAGAAAGTGAATAAATAGGCTGTCACTACCCCTGGCCAGGAAGCCTGCACATCCAGCTGGCCTGCTCTCTCTGTCTCTCTCTTAGCCTCTCCTTCCCATCAAGGACAGAGTCTCCTGACTATTAGTGTGTGTGGCTAGCTGGACACCTGTGTTTCTGGCAACCCCTCTTCAAAGTGGTAAGGGCTAGGCAGCCAAGTATCTGATCCAGGCACTGTAAAAGAGGATTGGCGATCAATACAGAAAATAGTTAATGCAGAAGGTTGATGAGGAAGGTATCATTTGTTGGGGAAAAGTTGCAGGAAGAGAGAAATCCATGGCAAGGAAAATCTCTAGCAATTGTTGGTATCTGATATTTTGAAAACACTGAAATATTTTGAAATTACTGAAGCAAAGAGGTTGTTTCTCTCCCTGAATACACTTCTTAAAATCCACTGGACATACAGAACAGCTTGTATTTATACCATTGATATGATAATCTGATTTTTTCTCAAGTAACAGATTTTCCTAACTAAAAGCTGGGCCTTGAATAGAAGCTATTTAATAATATAAATGAAACTGTATTTACAATGTATAAGGACACTTTTCTAGCAACATCTCTCATGCTAACATCTCAATTCTTCTGCTGGTTTCTTGCTTACCTCTCTATAATAGATACATTGATCTCCACATAAAAGCTCAACACCAATCTAGATGTCAAACCAATTTGCATTAAGGAAGAACTTAAGTAATCTCCTTGAACCAATAGGATGAAATTTAGAACTCATCATTGAACATGTCAGACTGGAGTAGCCTAAGAAACCCTGGTGCTGAATATTTAGTTTCCTGCCATCTACTAGGATAGTCTAATGCCAGGGTGATCAGTGAACCCAACCCACTGCCCTACAGGAGCTCCACTCTGCCCCAGAGGGTACCTCCACTCGAGTTTCAGAACAGAGACATTTTCTTGGTCATTTCCACTCCAAAGTGGGTTCATAGGACCTACTTTTGCTTTAAACGCTGTTATGACTACCATTTCCAATAACCACAATGTATCCTCACCTGTGTCCCGGTATTAGTCTTACAATCTGCTCCTCCTCCCGGGGCTCTGAACAGATTTCCCAGATGCTAGCTGCAGGGTTTTGCTACCCTGGCTTCTCTATGGCCATGTTCTGCCCACCTATTTGGACACTTGCTACTTTATAATTGACCCTTTATCTCAGTCCTGACTAAACATTGATCATTGTTGAAAGTTTGCCCAGCCTACCTTGGCTGAACCACTGCTTTCAAGGGACTTTTCCTCCATTATCTGCCACACCTTCTGGAAAATATAGCACTACGCCCTATCTTCTGAAAAGATATAGCACCTTTTCACACCTCCCCTGCCACAACCAATAAATACATGAATCTGAGATAAGAAATATAATTGTCTTTTATCAGTCTTGTGTTCCCAACCAGAGAAAAAGGACTAGTCACCACTTTCATAGAGTGGTATTCTTATTTAAAGAAGAGCGTTATAAAAACAAGCCAACATTTCTCATAGGCACTAAGGTTAAACAAAATTGAAATATATTTATTTGATCATTTCACTGCTGCTTTGTTCTTTCAAACTTGGGTGTGTTTGCCTTGGGATAATTGCATTATATGTCACATCTTTCTGTTGGTCTACAAGCTGCTCTGTGATTGAATCAATGGATACAGATGGTAATAATCTCCAAAGGTTGATGGATCACCATAAGAAGAATTTTGAAAGACCTGAAAAAATAATCGTTCTTACAGGAGAGAGAGAAAGACAATCTAGGTGAGTAAGAGGATGTGGAAACCACTTCCTTTTGCCCATTTGCCGTACTCTTAGTCAGACTCTATGCTTCTGTTTTACATACATTGCCTCATTGATCAAAAAGAAGCAATTGACTGTAGAGAAAGTGAGGACAGGGATAGAAACTCACACACATACAGGCAATTTCACTGGTTGAAGAAAGTTTCAGTGCCTGATGAATATTCATTGTACACACCAATTTCTTCTAATTTTAAGTAATACATTATACAGGTTGATTGTAGACAATATTATGGCCAAGAGAACTCACTTACTTATAATACCATTCGAGATGTCCAGAAGTAGATGACTTTGGTAAAATTATCTGAGGATCTGGATAAGTAATGTGACAGGTTATTGTACTTGGTTATCTTTTCTAATTGAACTCAGAATCATTTTTGATGAACTTCTCTGCACACCTGGAAGTAAAGGTTGTAAGCTCCTATCTGGATTGAAGGTATCTAACAGTTGGATAGTATGCATCTTATATCTCACAGTGCCTCTCAATGTACCATGCACACAATGGCTTACAATACTGGTGGATGAATGGATGGATGGATGGATGGATGGATGGATGGATGGATGGGTGAATTATACATTTTTCACTAAGAATATATGAAAGTACAATAATTGGATTTGCTTTACAAAACATTTTACCAACTATTTTCAGAAATACCTCATATATAATTTGATACTTATAGTTTATTCTTAACCTCTCAAAATACATAAATGTTTAAAAATATGTTATATTTTATTAAAAGTAACTAAATGCCATGTCATTTGATTTTACCTTAGTAAGTTATTTACACAGTTAATTTAAGTGAATCTGAGATTAGCTTTTGGAACAAATCTATAGAGCTTATGCTTACCGTTTTAAGAAAACAATCACTCTCTTTCTCTAAAATATCTTATTTTCAATTATTACCAGATAAAAATTTAAGTAAATGCTGAGAGAGTATCAGCCTAAATGTAAAGCATTCAGCCTGATTTTCATTCCTTTAGACCACAATTCAGATTGAAGATGGGCAAACACAAAAGTGTATGCTAAATAATTTTCCCAAAGAAAACACACACAGATAGCCCTGTTTGAAGGCTTTTTGGGGTGCCCACTTTCAGAACCTCCTAGTCCTTAGTTCTCATTTTCCTAGTCTGCATTGGTCTACAGAGTGCCTAACCAAGGCCCAGCAGCTGCATACAGTGGGATGGACTCTGGAACTGCACTCCAATGTGCCTCGTCTAACCCTGACTTTGTTACCTGCATAGCATCATATGGATATTCATCACTTTAAAGATCAACGCATCCAACCTCTTTCCTATAAGGGAATCCTGTCCGTATTCTCATCTTTGTTGGTTGTAGGCATAGCTTCATACTATCTCTTACGTTTTTTCTTTACTGGTTCACATGTCGTCTGCCAAAAGTGATTGCAAGCTGCATGAGAGCAGGGAATACCTGTGTAGAGAGAACTCAGGTTCTAGAGTACTGGATTCTAGTTACTGCCTGCTATTAATAGCTGGCTGTCTTGGGCAAGTCACTTAACCTCTCTGTTCCTCAGGTTCAACCACTAAGAAATGAAGGAGGTGGGATGATAGTTCCAGTTCTAACATTGCGTGGGTTTCTTTTACTAGGCTAGAAGATCTCAAGAGTGAAGAACATATCTTAATAGTTTTTATATCCATAGAGCAAAGCACAAGCCAAATACATAGCAGATTCTCAATGAAAGTTTGCCAAACAAAAATATACTAGGTATCTCTTACACTCACACAGCATATAGCATAATTTTGGCAACATAGGTGCTTTTCATATATTACCTCATTTCACTACATTTAGTCCCCATCAAAACCCCAAAGTGTAGATGCTCCCATCTGTAGGACAATTTTTGGACAAAGTACTTGAAGCTCAGAGACATAGCTTACCTAGTTTTCTTCTGGGTAAGTCAAACCCAAGCCTGCCTATCTTCAAAGCCCAAGCTCTTCCCACATTGCAAGATGACCTTGAAATCAGAAACATGTGGCTTTGCTGACAGTTTTTGCTCTTCACTCTAAACCCTAAACCTAGAGTGCCCATCCATCCCTGGCCAACTGCACATTCCCCACTATCCTGCTATCAAACTTCTTGAGGCTGGTGAGCCACGTGTGTAACAGGCCTTTGGCCTCGGTGCATGACACTTGCAAACCATCAGATTTTTTTCTATGAGGAAACTGAATCACAGAAAAGCTCTCCAGAAGCCTTTGAAGGTTGTCCTAGAGGGTTGGGGGAGCCAACATCAGATGTAAGCCTGTTAGAATGAAGTAAAACCAAGAATCTTGCAGAGCAAACTTGCTTATGAGAGGATGGACAGATAAATAGAAGCAAAGGCAAGAGTTAGAGTGGTCCCAGAGAAAGAGAGAGGGATACAGAGGGAGAGAGAGATAGAGAGATAGATAGAGATAGAGATAGAGATAGAGATAGAGATAGAGATAGAGATAGAGATAGAGATAGAGATAGAGATAGAGAGACAGGAGCTGCCTGGCAATTCCCAGTTCCCACGAAACCTGGCTGTACTTGCTACATCAGCCTTCCATTAGAGTTCCCTGTATTCCTTTAATAAATTCCCCTAGATTTAAACAAGCATTTCCCTACAACACCTGTCTGTGAATCCCTTTGTCTGGGTGGGATTCTGAAGGAGAATGAAGAGCCTCCATTTTTCCATGGCATTCCACTGAGAGCTCCTTTTGGCTCCTGTGCCATATAGAGTGATATAAACATAAACTCTGTGTAGCTGGGCTCCTAAGGTTCAGTGAGGAACTGAGTACATTCCAAATGTTGCTGTAGATTTGGGATACTCTGGAATAACATTGACAAAAGACTGCCAAGGAGCCAGAAAATGAAATCCCAGAAGGATCTTCCTTCCTACACCTTGTTGTCTTTCAAGCAGTGAAAGCCACCCTCTTGGAGAGCCTCACAAGAAACCACGTGCCAAGAAAGCTTCCTTCAGTGAATTTCTTGCAGCCAAGACGGGAAAAGTCTCCAAAAGTACAATGCAGTCATTGTCAGACCTGGGATTCCCTTCCTGGGACAATTACATTTTGCTTCTGCTTAGCTCCTTGTTGCTTAGCAACCACAGTAGCATCAGGGGAAGGAAATGGAAAGAAATAGCCCTTTCCAAAGTGAGGATGGGGATAATCAGGAGTGGAAATTACCTTTTCACTTCCTACAAAGAGAAAAATGTGATGTGAATCTCGGTAGTTGTAGAATTAGGCTGTATCTGAAGGGAATCATTTACATTTCTACATCTTATTTTAATAATCAATACCAGCATTTGAATAGAATTATTTAACTTCACAAAGTAACTTTACATCTGATATTTCCTGTGAGCCTCTTGATGATTGATACCTTAGGGCAAAGACTGTTATCCTAAGTTTATAGAAGAGGAAACTGGGGTACAAGAGACTAAAATTATGAATTCTGCTTTACCCAGCCAGTGACTGACATAGTGCAGGACTAGAATCCAGGTTTGCCATTTCCTATCTCTGTACTGTAGCCTGAATCCATACATCCATCCACCCATCCATCCATCCATCCATAATGAATGATTTTCATCCAGCACGCACAGGTGTATATGATGGTTGTTAAAATACTAGAATTCTTAAATAACCGCTGCTCCACCCCTAGTTCCTCCAGTCTATCACCTGTCCCTAATGAACCTCTAGCAGATCCAAAAACTTGGACCCTGGCAGAACAGGGTCCTCTGTCTGTGTGCATGCTGGTGGACTGGCCCAATGTCGTATTGATTGTTAACTATTTTTGACATTCTACCAGCATTGCCTGGGCATAGGGTTTCCTGTATAGTTTTATCCAGCAGAGACACAGAGATATAATGCAAAACCTTTGACCTCAAGAATTTCAAAGTCTGTGGTTGGGGTGAAGTACAAAAATAAAGGCACTTAATCTTTTCTGGAATACTTTTCATGGCAGGGCACTCACCACTATTTAAGATCATCTGTTATCATCTTAGGTCTAATGACAGTGTTTTTAATTATACTGAGCTGAGATCTGCTTCCCATAACCTCAGCTGATTGGGGCTTGTTATGACTTCCAGAAAAGAGTCAAGCAAACTAATCTCTGTTCACCCTGCTGCCTTTCTTATATTTAAGGACAGCTTTCAGTAATTATCGCTGGTAATTCTGATTCACTGTCAGTGTTAAGGAGTACTGCATTAGATTGAACTACGTCGTTTTCCCAAAAGCTGAGAATCGATACTGCATTCGAACCCAGAGCACTGAAGCTGATTGGCTCTGAGAATTTGATTACACTCATTGATTTAAACTTTTTATTTTCTGAAGGAGAAAGGAATGGTTTTACCTTATTTTTTTTCTACCTTTAGCATCAGAAGTGTGAAAATGCCATAACCTATCCTCGCTTGTACTTTGAACCATAACTTGAGCTTGTATGGATACCTCTTATGTGGCCATCAGGTCCCTGGGGTATGATCGTCTTGCAGATCCTTGCAGTATATCTGGCATAGGGCCCAGGGCAAGCTGCAAGGGCAGTATTATTTATGGCCATTTTACAGGTTAGTCACATAGAGGCCCAGAGCACAGAGCAACAGCCCAGCTGACAGCAAGTCACCTCTTTGGTGATACCAGAGGAACATTTTTTCCTCTCCCACATATATTGACTTTGTCCAAGCAAGGCATAACCCAGTCTTCATTGGTTTCATCTTTGTTTGGAAAAACAAACTTTAGAAAGAAAAATATGTGTGCAAAGGAGAAAAGGAAATCTGCATGATAAATACATAGACAATACACATATAGCAATTCTACAGAGGATGTGATTTCTGACCCCACCATCCTCCACCTCTCCCGCATCTGTATTCTATGTACTTTGTAAACATCTCCTTTTTGATATTTACATGCGTTAGCTGTAATTACAAGTTTGCATGCCAATCTCTCCCACTAGGCTGTGAACTGTGTGCCTTAATCGTGTTTGTCTCTCCAGTCACTAGCATATTGTTCCATACATAGTCCATGGCTATGCGGTTATTTGCTGGATGATTGCATGATCTTGACATTGAAAACTGTAGGACTGAAAGACTTTTATCATGTGCTTTTCATCAGCTGCTCAGATCCTCCCCCCACCTTTATTTTCTCAAGGGTTCTAGGGTCTTGACAAAATACCTTAAAATTGCATGGCACTGATTCTCAGGTCAGCTCCTTTAATAGCTTCAGACTTTCTGTGTTTCAGGGTTTGGTTCTCAGACACCACAAATTGGCCCACTTGAAGATGGGAAAGAAGAGAAGAATTCCTGTGACATTCAACTAGGATTTGAATACAGTTCCCATTCTATCAATGGATATTGTTCAGGGGTGAGGCTTTAGTTTTCAGGAACATTTTATTATTATATATTAAAACTATGTAAATATTTAAAATATTATATATAATATATCATATAAAATATACATATTATAAAGAGTGAGACGTTCCATCCTTTCCTTCCCCTCCTCTCACCTCTCATGATCAAAAGTGGGCCACATGTAAGGAAGAAACATTAAATGAGAAGTGGGGGACATAGCGTCTATTCCTTTGCTTTGCTAACGAAGTGACCACCAGCAGCCCATTTAATCTCTTTCTCCTGTTTCCTCAGTTTTAAGATGATGTAGTTCGACTAGATCTCTCAGGTGAACTTTTACAGCACTAAAAGTCCATTATTCTAGAGACTTATTTATGATCTATTATGGTGAATTTTTAATAAGCAGATGCTTTTCTGAGCAGCTCTTCAAAGACACCCAACACAGAAATGAAAACCCTGTACATATGCCTAGGTGAGAGCGCTGAAAGGACTTGGGCAACAAGTTTTAGTTCTGGTTCTGTTGACGCCAGCCAGCTGTATGACTGTGGGCAAATCCTTTGATTTCTGGGCCTCGCTTTCTCCATTTGCACAGTGTATGAAATGGTCCACATACTAGCTTAGTGCTCATTGGGCGTTGACCTATGATTTCACAAAGTAAACAGAAAAATGCCATCCGATTACAGAAAATGTTGTTTTGATATTGGTATTTTGTGCCTTGATCTCTGACTTCATATTGTCACTCATAACCCCTGCTGATTTTTTTCTAATTAAGTATTACTTTCCCACTACTAACAATACTCTTATGTAAAGTCTAGCAGAAGACTTATTGAGATGTTGCTCCAGCTGAGGTCTTTCAGTGGAGAGTAACAGAGGAAAAATTTGTTGCCAGTCAGAATATTCCTTAAAAAAAAAAAAAAAAAAAAGACAGGCCTCCTGGGTAAGAGAGGAGTGAAATACCTGTTCAGAATTAGATGGAATGGCATCTAGGGACACCTGCCAGGAAGTGGTTGGGGTACCCCCTTCCAGCTTCACTGCAACACTGCTGTGAAAAGACTGGGAGAAGTCCCCTGACAGAGCTCCAACCAGAGGCCAAATCAGGCAGGTGGTGAACTGACATGGCTGGCGGGAGACAACTCCCACTTCACCTCGGAATCATTCCTTAATCCCAATGTCCAAAACTCTCAGAAGTGATAGCCAGGGGACCTCTCAGAATCTGAGTTCTGAGTAAACTCTACCCGGAAGTTTTAAGTAAAACCACTTGCAAACCTGCCCACTCCCGTCCTATATAGTCCAACTCTGTAGCCATGTCCTTCTCAGGTTCGATTCCTCACTTGCCCTGAAAAGACCCTCTTTTGCAGCCCAAATACAAAATACTCAAAGCCATTAAAAATGCCACCATATTTTATATGAACTGAAGACATGCAACTTTATTCATTCCCACTGCCCTGAACAGGAAACTGCATGCGAATATGCGTCTGTCATCTCTCCCAGTCTTTCCTCTCATCAGGTGTACAATTCCGTGAATAACGAGAAAATGCACACGAATATCCCAGTGCATACATGTAGCTTCACAAAAAAATAAACCCCTGAAAGTGAAATGTAATTACCAGGTTAAGAAAAACAAAAACAAAACAAAAAACAAAACAAAACAAAACAAACAAACAAAAAAAAAAACGCACACAGTTTCGAGAGCCTATTACGTCTCACGTCTCGGCGCGCAGCCTCTCCCGACCCCCCAACACTGCTCGTGTTGTGTCAGATAGTGGCAGTGTTGAGCCCGGGAACCAGCGCCGAGCCCGCGGCGGTCCCCGCGGCCGCCCAGTCTCCGCGGCACACTCCCGCGCGCAGGAGCCACTGGGCCGCGAGGGCGCTGGGGAGCGGGAGGGTCGCCGGGGGCGCCGAGGGGGTCCCTGATCTCTCCACGAACTGTTTTCCTTCTCCCGGGGCAAGAGCCCGGCTCCCTGCAATTGCCCGAAATTCACCGAGAGGGGCGGTGGTGGAGGGGAGAGGTCTCTCGCCCGCTCCTGGCCGCGCCTCCCCAGGCTCCAGCCGGGGAACGGCTCCCCTGCCCATTGGGCGAGCAGTGTGGTCGCCGGCGCCCCCTCCGAGGCCGATCGCGGGGTGGCGGTCCCCGCTAGGCTCGGCCGCGTCGCCGCTCCGATCCTCCCCTTCCCCCGCCCGCGCCCTCCCCCTTCCTTTCACTAGGACTCCGGGACTCGGGAGAGGGCGCGGGAGGCAGGCACACGGGCCCGACCCCACTCTAGCGCTCGCCGGGGACGCGGGCGGGCGGCGAGGGGACGCGGCGGGGGCGCGGGGCGGGCGCGGCCATGGAGCGGCGGCGGCGGCGGCGGCGGCGGCTGCACTAGCGACCGCCGGAGGATCAGCAGGCGAGCAGGGCCGCCGGGCGCCGCGGACTGAACTGCACAGCTCAGCAAAAGCGCCCTCGCCCTCCGCGCGCCGCCTCCTGCGAGCCCAAATTCAGCAACATTTTGTAAACCTCCAACCCATCCTTAGAAGAAAAGAAAAAAAAAAATAGCATTGATCGGAGAGACGAGGATATATATATATATATATATATATTTTTGGCTCCTGCTAAAATTAGCCGGGCTCGCTGCGCGCCTGTGTGCGAGTGTGTGCGAGTGTGTGTGCGTGCGGCGTGTGTGTGTGTGAATGTGATTACTCCAGGACTCCTCGGGCTCCGGAGACGCCATTTTCCCCCTTGATATCTCTCTCCATAAATCGGTGGCGCGGCGGAGGCGGCCGCGCCAGGCGGGAAGCGCGGGGCTGGCCGGGGCGCCCGCCGCTCGCCGCCGCCTCCGCGCGCCCGGGGGCCCCAGCGCCCCCCGAGCGAGGGCGGCCCGCCCGCGGCTCGCCGTTTGACAGATGCTCATCGCCATGGAGTTGCCACAGCAGCACCTTTGGGGGCTCGGGCGAGCGACCAGAGCCGGGATCTGAGCGAGTGCCGGGGCCATCGGAGCCGTAGCCGCCGGGACATGGGTGAGCACGCGCAGCGACCTTGGCTTGGGGGCCCCGGCACCCAGCCGCCCGCCGCGCCGCGGGCCCCTGCACGCCGGGGCCGGGGGCGGTGTGTGTGTCCTGCATGCAAAAGTTAATGTCGCCTCGCCGGGGCTTTGACTTTGCAGCGGGAGGGCAGGGGAGGACGTGGCCGAGGGGGTGCGATGTCGGTCCCTGCGAGGCTGCCGGGGATGGGCGCGATTCCCGCCGGCTCGCGGGTGGGCAGCGATGCTGGCTCAATTGGAGTGGCCCGTTGGTGTCGGTGATCGTGGAAGCGTCGGGCTGGAGGGCTGGGAGCTTTTTGAGTTTCGTCTGATCGACCCCCCACCCCCACCCCAACCCCCTTTGCACCCTCCCTCAGTCCTGCCGCCGGCTGCCGGGGCTGGCGCGTTTGGCGTTGGTGGAGTGGACTCGGGAGGGGGAGGGGGCAGGGAAAGGGGTGGGAAGGAGGCAGGATTTTTTTTTCTCTCTCTCTCTTTGTAACTTGCAGGTTAAGTGGAGCTAGAGAGCTACATTGTAACCTAGTTGGATTTTTGGGGGGGGGAAATGTATCAGAATCTAACGTGTCGTTAATAGAAAGAAGAACAGGGAAGAAGTGGTCCAGCCGGCGAAGGTTGGTGTGTGCTTGTGTTGTGCTGTGTGTTAGTCTTTCTCTTAAAATCTTAATCAGTGGATTTGAGTCTCTTTCTCGTGCTCTCCGGTTTTGGGACACGGAAAAGGCAGGAATTCCCTTAAAAGCAGGCGAATGCCTTTTTTGAAAGCACGCATTGTGTGTGTTTCTGGAGAAGCCATGGGCTTGGGAATTAGCGGCAGGCTTCCCTGGTCGGTGGTTTCCAGTTGGAAATCACTCTGGAAAGGGAGCCCTTCGGTATCGATTTATTGTTTTTGTCTTTCAAACCATTATCCCTTTGACCAAAATACTGTCGGAGAAGTTCTACAGACACAAAGTCAGGTAAACTAGACCGGGCATATCTTTTACCAAGATGGTGATAACGGTGATGCTGTTTTTGGTTATCTGTTTGTGATGGAAGCATTGTTGGGTAATAGCAATTTCTGATCGGTAGAGCATGCTGGTTCTAAAAAAATAAGTTGTGCCTAAAGCCTGTCTCCCAGTCCCCCTCCGCAATATTCTACAAGCACCTTTCCTCCTCGCCCGTGGGACACACACACCACTTACAACAAATCTGAAATCGGATCCAAGTGGAAACATTTTCTTTGGAGATCGGAAAGTTGTGCAGTTGGAAGTAGGAGATAAGGCTAGAGGTGCTGGGGGTGTGGGGAGGGAGTTCTTATTTCCCCCGATGCTGCATTTATTCTTTATGTGGATCTATGCAGGATTCTGAGTGTGTGTATCTGTCTAAAAGGACTGTTGAGGGAAGGATTTCCGATTTGTTTCCGCTTCAAATAAACTGTCCTGATAATCTCATGGTTGACGTCTAATGCTAAATGGGCAATTTGTGTGTCTCTTTATCCCTGCAGAAACTCCAAAAGGGAAGTTTATTCTGGGATTCTACAGCAGCTACTTTTCCTTCCCAGCCCTCCTCTCACTTCCCATCTTTTTTTTTTTTTTCCTAAAGTTTGTTTGGAGTCCATTGGTCTCTATTGAAATGCTAACATTACTTGTTTTTCTCTTACATTGTTTTCCTTCTTTTCCTTTTCATTCCTTTACACTTCATCCTGTCTTTCTTCTTTTCCTATAGATTTGTACTGAAAACTGATTTCATAAAGTAGCTGTCACCAAAACTATCTGGCAGGTGGGCCACGTCCTTTAGGTAAATCCACAGGTAAATCTGGCCTGCTTCTTCCAAACTCATCTTCATTTGCAAAGTGTGTGTGTGCGTGCGCACGCGTGTGTGCATGGAGGGGAATGGGTTGGAGAAAAGAGATGTGAAGGGGAGGGTGTTGTTTTCTGCATGCCACATCTGCAATGCTGGGATAAGACCTGGGCCCCTGGGGAGCGTTTCCTTTGCACACCCCAGTTGGATGTTGTCTGCCTGGGATGGGGAGGCGGGGCCAACTGGCCAGGGGCGTGTGAGGGAGGAGAAAGTTTGTAGCACTTTAAACTGTAGTCAGTTTACAATCCCGGGTCAGTCTCTCCCTTTTCTCCTGCTTTCTGCGACTCCATGATCCCTAAACTCCTGGAGGGAAGAGTGTTTCTCTTCTGGGCTTCAGAGTGAAAGTTGAAGGAGCTGTGTTGTTTTGGCTGAGCCTCTCCTTGCCTGCTACCAGGAAAGGGTGTTAGGAGACAGTTTGGGGGCAGAGCAGAGAAGTAGGAACCAAGCATATATAATTGAACTAACTGCAGGGAGAATAGCCCAGGAAGATTTGGAAACCTGGTACCCTGAGACTGCTGCTTTACACACAACCCTCCATGCCTCCTGCCCCCCATTAAAAAAGAAGTCTTGGTCTTGGGAAGTTGAATTGGTGTTAGAGCCAGGCTGTGAGAGCTGCTAGCCACAAGAGTAATCTGAGCTGAGCTGGGGGAGGAGGTGGTGAGCGAATTCAATCAGGAGCCAGAGGAGAGAAACTGACTTGTCTCTCTTAGCAGGGAAAATAGATGTGTCACTGGAATAAACAAACTGGAGCTGGGGGAGGGGACGGTTTATAATGAACATAAGGAGGAGTGTCTAAGAGGCTGCTACGTCGGTTAGGAAGGGGGCCACCTCTAAGCTGGGAGAAATTATCAACTGCCTTATATGTTCAGGAATGGGCTAGGCAAGGGAAGGGTTGTAATATGATCTTTTGTATGTTAACATCAGAATGTGACATAGGAAAGCACTGCTGCGAGGCCCAGTTCTGACTTTACCCAGGGGAAATCCAGGAGGAGCCCTCAGTGAAGCAAGCAGCTCCTTGGTGCCAGAAGAGTTTTTGGTCATGTGCAGAACTCAGAGCAGACTGCTTTGTAAATAACTAGAGGTTTGGGGGAAAAAAAGAAACTGCTTGAAACCTTTGTAGAAAGTGGTTGAAAATGGTCAGCAAAGAGAGGCAGAAGGCAGGATTTTGCTGAAGAAGAAATAAATAGATAGTCCTTCACCCTGGATTCCCCGGTCTCTTTCTGCTGTTATCTTTACTTTCCATCCCATTATGGGCATAATCGATACTTCTCTGTCATAAAAATGTGGATCTAGGAGAAGAGTTCCTGCAGTCTGGTCATTATTTTTAGTTGTACTTGAATCTCTGCTCTGAAGCTTCTATATAATATGCAAAAGGAGGCAGATGAGAAGTAGCTAGACGAATGGGACATCCTTTCTGTGTTCCTGTGGAGACACTGAAACTTGGCTGGGCCGCAGCCTCCCAGAATGCCAGTTTTTCCCTTGGAGACTTGAAGTTTTAATTGAAACCAGAAAGCTATTGAAGGCGGCCCCAGCCAGTGAAACTTTGTTTTCTCCATGGCTCAGGAATGGGAAATAAATAATTTTTTGCTGATGGCATTTCACGTTGCTTTGGTTTGACTTCTGCCAGAAGAATGGGGTAAATTATTATTAACACATTAGCATTTTAAGGAGATGCATTGCTTTGGAAAATGCGATGATGTTATTGAGTTTGCTTAGGGGCCCACCCTGTGGGAGAGTCCTAGCAGGGGGAAGGAGACTGCTCTGGTCCTGGAGAGTTAGCTGCTCTGAGCTGAAACAAGGGATCCTCCTAGCATGATACTTTGCCCCCTTAGTCCTCAGGTTCCTGTGAAGAAGAGAGTAAAACAATCTATCTCTAGCTCCTTTAATCCTATGGCATATTATGAAACTTGGTGAGGTTCCCTAAATGTTTTGGGCCAGGATTGATTATAGAGATCTGCCATTATACATGTTGTCCTAGATTTGAGCCTCCTTTTAGAGCTGCAAGTCAATTCTTGTGTTTCACAGACTCTTGAGGAAGTTGCAGACACTTTGGCCAGACAAATGCTCAATAGGAGATGCCCACAGAGAGGGCTTCATGCATGCAGGGAAAGATGCCAACCTGCATTTTTGTTTGGCTCTGAGTTTTCATTTCCATTTTCACTTGGCCTTCAGCTAGATTTGGATCTCCCCCTAGACACACCATGTTGGGGCAATGTAAGTTTTTGGGAGAACTTGTGACCTTGGCTAACTGAGTCCCAGTTAGTGGCCATGACAGTTTTCATCTAGAAGCTTCCTGGGTCCAGACCACAGCTGTTTTCCTCTCAGAGTTGGGTTTTTACCCCCTTAGAGAGTAAGGTTGAGGAAACATGATTTTTTAAATGGCCTTTGGCTTAGGAACCAGCAGTTGACTTCCTATCCAGTTCAGGGCAAATGACTCTGGGGTGCATTGGAGCCCCTGAGCAGCCCTGAAGTCTGCAGGGATCCCTTGGGAGGAAGCAGCGCACCCTCTCCAGGAGCTGATGGTGGACTATGATCAGCAGACCCATCTAAAGTAATTACAGTAGGACCTCGTTTTACATCACCAATACTTTCCAAGATCCTTTCCATAAGTTGAAAATTGTGCGTAACAGCAAACCCCATTATTTAATAAATATTTCTTATACAAACACACCTATCATACATTTTTTAACAAATGAGGCAATTAAACACTCTAGTTAGACAATAAGTAAGCAAAATAAATCATAGAAATACTTTTTTTAAAAAAAATTAATTCTCTCTCTGCTTTTATTTTTTCTGATTGCCAGTCATGTATACCTGAATTCACGTGTGTTGAGTTCATGTAAAACGAGGTCCTGCTGCACAGACAAAACCAGCCAAGCTGACCCCAGGCTGGCAGAGGCTTCTGTCTTTCCTAGTGCTGGGGAGGTAGAGGGGGATGAATAGTGAGCAGATAAGAGTTTCAGAACTCTGTCAGCTTGGAAAAAATGTTTCCCTGATCCAACTTATCTTTTCCCATTAAAATACTCCCTTTCATGTATGACACTTTGTTCTTTTAAAAAAATCTTCCTATCACAACCGCCCCCTTGATTCTTCTTTGGAGGGAGGCCTGATAAGCATTTTATCCCCATTCAGAAGGGGACACATAGGAAGGGGACATGCTGAGTTGCTTGAAATAACACAAGTTGGTGGCAGACCTGGGCCCAGACAGCTGTGGTAACGTCTGAAGGGCCTCACACCTGAAGTGACAAGATCTGGTTTGGATCCTGTCTCCGCTTCTTCCCAGCTACATGACCCCAGGCAAGTTGCTTAACCTCCTAGAGCCTCAGTAACCTAACCAGTAAAATAGGGATAAAGATTCTTACCCTGCCCACTTCACAGGGCTTGGGGCTAGTGAGGGTTACTTAACACTGGCTTATTTCTGTAATTGAACTCGTGGAGGGTTTCACATGGCCTTCTGGAAACCGATGCCTGGGATTATTGTCACCATAGCCCAGAGAATAAGACTTCCTTGGTATGACTAGAAATGCCTACAGGGGGCCCTTGTGTTCTAACACTGTCAGGGAATAGTTGTTTTCTGCTCTTGGGTTAATTCATGGCAATTTTTTTTTAAAAGTCAGGTGAATTATTAGATGCCTCCTATGCCACACGTATATCGAGACTCAAAGTCACAAACGATTTCCAATTTGGACTCAAGGATGTATTGGCGCTCGGGAATGAATAAAGAGGAAAGAAGGGAAAAGACATGGGGACACACAGAAGGTGGGGGTGAAGGGCTGAGAGAGCAGGGCTAAAGGTGTTCATTCGTGATCCCCAGTGGCTGAGCAGTGACATTCAGGAGAGAGATTCCTGGCCTTTCTAAAGGAGAGAGCTGATAGCAGGATTGCTTCAGTCCCTGCAAATCCAGGAAATCCCCCCAGCCTTAGGAAAGTTTTTCCTAGTCCATTTGCTCCCTGACTCTTCTGTGCCCCGCTTCTTACCCTTGCCCCTGAGATCTGCCTAACCCTGCCCAGCAGCCTGTACCAGGCACCTGGCAATGTTCTCTGAGTGAATTCCCTTTTATGCAACACACCCAGGCCTCTGCTCCTGTCAGACTGGTTTCCTTACTGACCCTGGGCACCTGCCCGCCTCAGCTCAGCTCTCTGTGCCACCATCTTCGTTCTGGAAGGTGGCCTTTTATCCAGTGCGCCTACCTCCTAGGGCGTCCAGTGCCACCCACCCTCCTCAGTGGAGACTTGCTAATCTCTCTGGACCAGCTTCAGCGCCTGCTACCACATTCCAAGAGCACTTGGGGTCTAAAGCACACACTTGGCAACCAGCTCAGGCTGCTTTGCTCTGTGCTGCTCCTTACCTTCCCAGGCTCTGATCTCTTGAAGAAAGGGACCAAGTTTTTTCCCACAGTGCCTTGCACCTGCTTATGAATGATTTTTGTTGTATGAATGAATTACAGAAATTGTGTACAGAAAAAATATTAAACATAAATGTTGTTTGAGGTGTGCTAGAGCTCTGCAATATGAAGCAACACTGTGAGGACTTCTTAGACAAAATGAGTAATAACCACTTAGGTTAATGGCTTTTTATGTTTTTGGCTATCTTTCAGGGGCAATCACCCAATCTCAGTTTCTACCTCAAAGCCTAAGAGTTAATGAAGTTTTACCCCATGCAGTCTTTTCAGTCACTGATTCATTAATTCATTCAGTCATCAAATATTTATTAAGTGCCTACTAGAGTCTCATTGACACTCTAGCACACACTGCTCTCGACTCTGTCTGAAAATTTCAATTGCATTTTTTTGTCCACCACGCTCATTTTGGCACTTAACCATGCAATCTTCTTTGTTATTTAAGTCCAAGTGCTTCCCCACTCCTCAGTGATGAGTGAGCCTTGCCATAATAGAAAAGAGAGAAGGCCGAGAAAGCCACTCAGAGAGGAAAGTTCCAGGGAGAGGATAGAGAGCCAGGCTGCAGCCTGGGTCTGCCACCTACCAGCTTACGATATATAGGACAAGTTGCATTGTCTTTCTACTCCTTAGCTTGACTCGTCACAAAGTGAAAGCCTTTGTTGATGTGGGAGGTCCCGCCCAGAAATGAAATTCTATGACTCTATAAGTAGAAGTGTCCCATGTAGTCTGATCTGCTCTCTTAACGCTCGAAGCTCCTTAAACCCCTTTAATGGTTCCCCAACAGCCATGCAGATCAACACACTGATGATTAGTGCACTTCAGTAGATGTTTGATGTGGGTAAAAGAGTTAAGGTTGAGAAAGGTGGTACCCTGAGGTGCCTGGGATCAGGAGAAGCTTCCTAGTTAGAACAGGAGAGCCAGACTTGGAGGGCACAGATGGGGAGAGGATACAGCGAGCTAAGTGTGAAGAAATACCAGACAGTGATGTGGAAGGAACAAAGGAATTGAAATCTCTACGTCTTTTTGAAGGCTGGCCCTTGTTGGTGAATAATTGAAGACAAGGGAGATGGCAAAGGCAAAGATAGCATCTGGAAAATCCAGAATATATTCTTGATCTGGGCTTTGCTACAACTTCCTGTGCCCAGGAGGCACCTGGAGTCTCCACAGTGGATACTTTATTGATCTTGTGGATCTAAGGGGCTGGGTGTCATTTCCCCAGGTGGATTCTAAAGGGCATGAGGGCTGGGGTGGTGCCTGTGCTCCGGGGGTGTCCTCTCAGTCCCGACAGCATCTGGTCTGTCCTGCCACAGCTTGTGTTCAGTAAGGGGAGGCAGGCTGGTGGGTTGGTCGCATGCACTGTGAGATCAGAGGGAGTGCCCCACAGTCGATCATTCGGATTGGGGTGGGATCAGGATAGTTGGGCTTTTACCTGAGGCCTTGTGGAAGCTCAATGGGAATTCTGACCTACTCAGGAACCCCTGTTTTGATATTTAGGAAGAAAAGGGCTCTGCAGGCTGCAGGACCTAGAGAAGGATTTGGGATGGGGATTTAGAAAAAGGAAAAAAAATAAATAAATATAAATAAAAATAAAAGGAAGCAATACTGTTAACCAAACTAGGTGAAAAGAAATTTCTTCATTATCCCTTCTGTTTGACAAGGATTCTCAGTTCTGTCAACAGAAAGGAGCTGCTCGAGGTTTGGCCTCGGGGTGGGATGGGAGAAACGTGGAGGCTGCGGTGGAGAGGCTGAATTTGATGGACCCTACACAGTGGACTGAGAGTGCTCACTGAAAAGATTTGGGGTACCCATGTGCTTGTGGGGCGGCACGTCCGGTGCAGTTGTTGGTGACTGTGTCTATGACCTATGGTTATTTGAGCAATGAGAACTTTGATTTTTTTAAACAAGTATTGATTAATAATAGTGGCTAAAAAGGATGATTTGAAGTGAAAGCCCTGCAGGCCTTCGTTCTGCTCATTTCTCTGCACTCGGGAGCTCGATTACAATTGGTTTTTTGATCTACAAATATTTATTGAAGTCTCAGCACTGTGGCTTGTGTGAGGAATTAAGCCTGGGAAAGGGCTGGTATGAGATGTGGCTTTTGCCCTTGGAGAGTAGGCAGTATGTGAGAGGCATGCTTAGTTTAAATAGAAAACATCTATCTGCAGCCAAAGTGGGAATATAATCCAAAGTGGAATTATGCTATTTACATGATCAGGGTTGTTGTGCAGGCAGGGAGGGCTTCAAGAAGAAAGTGTTCCTGGGTTTGATGGAGTGGAAAAAGGGATAGGGTAACTTTGGTACTGGAGCAGAGGTGGGACAGAGTTCAGCTATGAATTTGGAATTGCCACAGTGAAACGAATGCTGATTGTGAACATGTGGTGTGTCGGCCAAAAGCTGAGCTGCCCTGAAGATGAAGGTCCAGCTGGCCCATCCTGAAGGCCAGATCCCCAAAGCAGGCACCTGCTAGTCTGAGGTCTTCTGTTCGTAGAGAGAAGGAGAGAACTCAGGGCCATCTAAGTTAGACCTGCTGTACTTATCCAGGGTCTTAATTCAAACTCCTCGACTCAGCGACCCTTTTGGTTCAGCAGAATTGGTTTGCTCATTGACATTTAGATATGAGTGTGACCAGATGCTGATGGATGCTGGAGGAAAGCAGAAGAAAGAGAAGACACAGTCTCTGTCCTCTGTCTCCCTGAGCTGAGATAGGAGCCAGCACCATAGCTTTCGGAGTGCAGGGAGAGTGGGCTGAGAGCAGACCTGAGGAGCAGGAGGTTGTGCTACTCAAGAGGACAGCTACATAGACCAGTTGAGAGAACCCCAACATCTGTCTGCCATGTCCACCCTTACGTCCTCTCAGCCACCACCTCTTTGGTCCTGGGTTTGAAAAAGTTATCTTTAGAACAAAAAATTAGACCACCTGTAAGCAAAGCATAGCATTGTAATGCGGATCAACTGTTATAGGGAACATAAAAGCTTTCTGATACCAGTACTTACCTCCATGAGCTTAGTATGTATTTGGAGAGAGATATATACAAGTTTCAGTAACAATGCAATGTTTCAATGAGCATTCAAGATAGCTAGAGGAGAAATATGAAAGTGAACTGATATTTGTTTAACCCTCTGGTGTGCCTAGCATCTCCCTTGTGGCAGAAACATAATTATGTAAGTGTTGACTTACACTTTATGTTCAAATGACAATAAGCAAAGCTCATTGCTGAATCGGATGGTGGAGAAGTCAAGGAATTTGAATTGAGACTGGTTAGAAAGTGGGGTCAAATGTGGAGACCTTGAAAGAAAGACTAAGGATTTATTATCTGTTTGACCATTTGATTTAGCCCCATTGCCTTTAGATAAATTTATCTTTTTTATCCCCAGTTTACAAATGGATGGCAAAAGACCAGAGTGTAAGTGGTCACTAATGCTGGATATTTGCAGGTCGGTGGCATTACAGTTTAATGGGGAGCAGATGGCGTTTGAAGTCAGACAGAGTTACCTCTGAAATTTCAACAAATCTTTCCACTTCAGTTTTCTCATCTGTAAAATGGGCACATCTTAGAGTAAAATATGTTAAGGAATTTAAAACACCTGTTATATACCAGATGCAGGACAGCTGCATCCTTTTCTTTACCAAGTGGAAGCTTCTTACCTGCTCACCACACTTAACCTTTTTTGGTGCCATTCTGCAACTATTATTTACTTTATTCCTTGTAAGGTCCTGTGAAGAGAATATGAAAGGCAGGTGAGAAAACCGCTGCCTGAGAGTCTTGGTGATATGGTAGGTGAGGTGGTAACGGGTTTTAAAGCTCATACATGTAGAGGCATCTGTGCGCGTTTGGTAAAAAGCTGGCATTACTTTGTATTTTGGGGACATCATGATGTAAAAGTAAGAGCATGGCCTTTGGAATCATATAAGCCTGGATTTGATTGTGGATCTGCCTTTGTTTTCACATCTGTAAAATGAGGCTAGGATTTTCTGTATCTATGTCTATATATCTCTATCTCTTTCTCTGTCTGTATCTGTATCTGTATCTGTATCTGTATCTGTGAGCATACTTCCTGTCCAAGGAGTAGAGAGATCCACTTGGTAAAGAATAATGACCATAAAGGGCTCAGCACAAGCTGTGGGCTCTGTTTACCTCCTTTTTCCCTGCAAGCCTGTGCCCCCCTTGACTGCACAGAGAAACACAGGCAGCAAGTGTGTGAAAGCCAGGGTCTGACCTGGAATTCGAGGACTGGCCCAGCCGTCTCAGGAGAGATTCTCTACCGGGAGCCAGGACCCAGTGCTCATGCTGTTGTGTTGTGTTATTGGTTCCCAGAGGAGACACTATTTCTGTAGCTAGAGATGGAACCTTGGTTACTAAATAGTGTACCTGGCCTCAAAAGTTTTGCTCTGTTGCCTCCCTGTGGAGCTGCAGAACCGGTGGGATCTGAGAAAGATGGGAAGGCACTAGCCCTGCCTTGCAAGGGTGTCTCTTTGCCAAGGTGGGGAGACAGGCTCAGCATCTGAGAATGTCAGAGCTGAAAGAGGGCAAAGAGCTCACCTCTTCCCACCCCCTCACTCTATAGATGCAGATGGGGAGACCCGGGGAGGAAAAGGAACTTTCCCAAGGGTACCGGGCTCTAAATGACAGAGCAGGGACTTGAATCTTGATTTCTGATTGAACCCAGTGCATTTCCTCCATTTGACAAACTGAGAAAGAGAGAAAAACAGGACTCAAACCAGAACAAAAGGCTAAAGTTAGTAGGTGCAAATTAAACCACTTGTATGTGCTTCTCATTACATCGGGAGATGGAGGAGGTTGGTCTCCGACCCTTGTTCCTCAGGGCTTGACTTGGGAACTGTGATGAGAAGGTAACCCTTAGAAAAATGACAGCTTGGGTGACACAGACTATGAGAGTAAATCAAATTTCACAAGAAAATTGAGCACATACTAAGTTGATCCCCACATGCTCTTTCATAAATACTACCTTGTTTAATCTTCAGTTATTTCTCAAAACAACCCTTGAGGTAGGATTTTTACCCAATTTTCAAATGAGGCTTGAACAGATTAAATACATTTTTCAAGAGCACACAGTTACTAAGTGGGAAAGAGAGGCTGAGGACTCTAAACCTGTGCCATCAAATCAGTGCTACTTCCATTCTTCTTTTGAAGAGGAAACGTGGCACGGCACTTGTGAACATAGGGGGTGTGTTCCCTGGGCTGCTAGCTGTGATGGAGACCCACTCCCAGCGCCGCACCTTCCTCATGGAGCTCCCGATCTAGTGGGAGTGAGTGGCAGAAAGACAAAACATTGCCACTCAGTTTGCCAAATGCTCTGATAGCACAATGCCCAGGAAAGTGAGAGCAAGACCAATCATGAGTGAGTATTTGTGTGTGTGTCAGTGTGGGTATGTACACACTCAAGGGGGCAAGGGGTAGGAAATGAGAGTCCTGCTGGTCTTTCTGTAGGAGGTGGAACTTGAGCCAATTGTTGAAGGGTGACTTAGAGTTGAATCAAGTGGAGAAAGGGGAGAGGGAGGCTGGCAGAGGAACTAGCAGGGACTCTGACATGATCACTTGCCTCGGGGGGCTTGGGGGAGCTGCACGTGGTGAGATGCAGGACGCAGGGCATGCAGCTCAAAGGAGGTAAACTGAGAGCAGGATCATACACACAGGGTTGTCATATAAAAAAGACACTGAGTCAGAGCTTCATCCTCTGCTGGGGACTGTCCGTTATTTGGGGTGCCAGAGAAGCATGGGTGCAGAGCTGCCTTTGCCATGGTGATTGAGTGCTGGAAAACAGGGCCCAGATCAATTAAACTGGTGTTTATGGGGCACTTACTCTGGGTGTTTCTACAGCAAGAGGGATTTCAGAGACACATCATTCAGAGTCGTAGGCACCTGAGTCAGATGGCTTCTGGCTGGCCTTCGACCCATCCTCTCATTCCGTAGTCACTTAACAAATAATTTGGGGTCTCTCTCCATGTGTCAAGAGCTGTGCCAGGCCCTGGTATACAAAGTGAGCAAAGCAGACACAGCTTTCCTGCCACAGATTACTGTCTAGTTGTGTGTGTGTTGTGAGTGAAACTCAGTGGCTTAATTATTTCATCATAAAATTAATGAATGCTAGCAGAGAAACATCCTGTGTTTTAGCAACACAAATCTGGGAGTTCTCATCTGATTTGCAAACTCAGGGAAGATTTTCCTGCAGAAGTGGCATATGACCTGAGCCTGAAGGATGAAGAAAAGTTACAGGTGCATGTGTGCAAAGTACCTCAAGTAGAGAAGCCACTTCTGACTCTCCACCTAAATACCTTAGAAAATATAAAGAAGGATGAAAACTCAACCACCCCAAAACCAAAGTTAGACATTCACTCTCTTGCTAGAATCTGAGAAGAAATTCTTATGACTATAGGCTGAAGGGCTGAGATTGAAAATACAATTGCTTGCCTCTGTAATCAGACAGGACAATACCCCATCCTTTCAGGCTATCTGCCCCTTCAGTTCAGAAACCAATTGTTTCTGTCAACCAGAAAAATAGGCAGTCTTGAGGTGCACTGTATGGGCAGTTTTCAGAAGATAGCTGAAGACTGTCTGCCCCCTAATATCATTCTGTGTAATCTCAAAGGCTGGAGCTCTCAGAAAACGAACAGACAAGACTGGGGAAGGAGGTTTGGGAGGACAGGCAGTCAGGCATTGACTTCTGGGCAGAGGTATTTCTTCAAGCAATGTTTTGAAGTAGATATTAAGTGTCCCCCTTGTCACAGCATACATTAGGAATTTTAGCTGGGTAGCATTTCCAAGAATCCAGTAGAAGAATCCCCTCTTAGTCCACGAAATCAATGGTAGATGGATGTCTACTGTCAGTGCTATTCTAGTAAGTGTTTAATGCCTGGCACTCTGGAATTAAAAAACAAAACAAAACAAAAACATACAAGCAAAAACAAAACAAACAACAACAACAAACCATAGAAGGCCTGATTTGGAATGCTTGCTGATTCCTGTGGTGTAAATACTCCTACCATGGCCAATTTCAGCTACAAACTTGAAGCCACAGGCAGTAGAGTTGGAGAGAGCTGTGCACAATGGGCTCCCATGAGCCCAGGTGGGCTGACTACAGCCCACCACCTTACTGTTCACTAAGAACCAAGACGATAGCTGAGGTAACAGCAGCTCTAGTTGGAGAATTCCATTAGCTTCAAGATGGATGGAAGGTAAAGTCAAGTAGTCTAGTACCTTCTCTGTAGGCCAAGACTACTTCTGTGTAAGTCTCTCTTCAAAAGAGTGTGAATAAAGAGAAAGAATCCAACATGAGAACTTAGGGAGAAAAGACTCACAACAAGGGAAAGGGAATAATATCCTGAAAAATATTCACTACAAAAGCAACATAAGAAATTTAGAAAGCTAATTCACATCTGCAATGAAACAGTAGCAAAAAGAAACAAAGAGGGAGCATGCTGAGATGAAAGGACATCAAAAGCAGCTGAAAGAAGGATGAGTAAAGTAAAGCAAGATTACAGGGAAACATAATGTGGAATCGAATTAAAAATCCACAATAATGTCATAAAGGCAAAAGGGAATGGGGAAAAATAAATTGGTATTATGAAGGACAAATTAGGTTATCCTCTTCCAGAATGCAAAGAAAAGAGATAGAAACAGTGGTAGAGAAAATGGTAGAAATTCAGAGCAGAGATGAGAGTTCTAAACTAAGAATGACAGGGAAGACTGAAAAAAAAAAGACCAGGACCAAAGAATGGAGGAAATAACTGAGAATAATTGAAGGGTGCATTCTTGAACTATAAAGAACCTGCATCTGCAGATCCAAAAGGCTTGTGACAAAATCAAGATCCACACTACACACATTTTGTCATTAAAAATTACTAACATATCAAGAAAGAAAACCTTCAATTACACTGGCATAAAACAAGTTGCCTACAAAAAAAAAAAAAAAAAAAAAGGCAAAAACAAAACAAAACAAAACAAAACAAAACCAGATCAGGTTCTATTTTCTCTTCTATTTATATGCTATAAGACATTCTACAGAGTTTTGAGAGGAAAAGGTTCTGACCTAAGAATTATATAGTGAGCCTAGAGTCTTTTACATGTAAAAGTGAAAGAAGAGCTTGGCATCAAGGGAGTTTGAAAAGTATAGGATAAAGGTGGATGGAGGAGTGAGGAAGAGGACTCTTCCTATAGTTATCATTTGCCTATAAGACCCTGTGAGGTTCATGCATTATTTTTTTTTTTTTTTAATTTTTACCATGAGCATGGAGTTCTACTATTTTTAAAAAAAGATTTTAAAAACGTAACCTCATGAGGTAGACCAGGAAGACACCACTCATTTTTTCTGTTTTGTTGATGAGACACAGAGGCTGAAAAAGAGCTTATGAGGGTTTCCAAGTGGCAGAACTAGGTCAAGAATCCACATCTTTTGGCTTCTGATGACTTTGCTCAGTGAGGGCTCTAACAGTTTTACCATATTCTCTCTTGTACAAGCAAGGATCAGGGTGACGATGGACTTCACGGGGTGCTGCCACTGAGGCAAAGCAGACAGGAAAGGTGGATGATGCTGGGAAGTCAGGCTTGCGCCGGTTTGCTCATTTATTAATTCACTCAATCAATTTATGCTTTAGGCACCGTGCTAGGTCTTGGGATTGCGTGGATGAATGAAATGTGATTGATGCCTATTCTCAAGAGACTCAGGGCACTACTGTAAGGGAGAAGTACCTTGAAGTACAGGAAAGTACCCTGGGGGAAAGGTAGGGATAAGGGCATAGCCCAGGCAAAGCCTAAGAAACTGATTGTCAGATTCCAGCCATCTCAGAACCATCTGGAGGGCTTGTTAACACCCGGAGTCCTGATTGGGCAGGTCTGGGAGACTCCAGAGTGCATTTCCGGGGGCTCCCAGGTGCTGATGCTGATGCTTCGGTCCTGGCCTAAGGAGAGAAGCAGAGAAGCAAGGTCAGGGAGTTGGCCTTTTTGTATGCGGATTGCAAGATGCTTAAGAGTTCACCGGGAGGGTGGAGAATATATTTTAGACTAGGAACAAGTTTTCTGCACTTTTGAGGACCATTTGGGTTTTGAGACACATACAGCTTTACAGGATTCACCTGGTCACACAGAGAACTCATTTCTCAGGTTCATACCATCCACTTTGGAATTTCTGCATCAGGCTATGACTGCAGCGTAAAATTTCTGCAAAGTATTTAATGTGGAAGCGAACTTGGTCCCACCCCATAGATGGCTGAGGTAAGTATGGGAGATGTAAAGTGGCTTGTCTGGTATCTCACTGCCTGTGAACTGCAGAGCCAAGATTAGAGAGTGAGTTTCTGGATCCTTGTTCCAGTGTTCTCTCCGTGTACCCTGCTGCCCCCTCCTTCTTGCTCCTCTGGGGCCTGCTAGGTAGTTCTTCCCAAGCAAGTTTTATTGTCCAGTGCCACCCCCCCACCCCCTGCCCCAAGTCCTGCAGGCAGCCACAGAAAGGGTTAACTTTTGGTGACTTGGAGGTGTGATTCAAGTACAGAGTGTCCATTGTGTGCCTGCCCCCTCTGGAGGAGTCTGTGACCGCTGGAATGTGACAAGGCGAAAAGTTTTCACCTTGCAGTGGCTTCCTCTCCTCTGTGCATGCGTGAATGCTTATGTGTGTGCTCATGTGGGTGTGTTGGTGGGGATGGGGTAGCAGAGGTAGGGGATGTGCATTCCCAAGAGGACCCACAGTTGTGTCCAAGATCACCATGAAGATTTAGCTGTGAATTTCAGGTGGCAGGTAGGTGCTGGGGAGCAGGTCAGAGGAGCACAGCAGCTTTTTGCACTGTTGAAGTAAACAGACTGGTTGGGTTTCTTTGCTGTTTGCTCCTGAAAGCTTCTTTTTATTTTTTTCTAATGTGATGGTTGCACGTGGACATGTGGGACTGGATTATAATTCTCAGAAGAGGCAGCAAATTTCGCAGGGACTGCCTGAGTGGGTGGAGCTGCAGTTGGAGTAGTTTGAACCAAAGGACTCTGAAGAGCTGTCAAGGGGCTAATTCATTTCCATTCAAAAAGAACAACTTGAAATTCTCCAAGTGCCAACCCTGCAACTTGGTGCTGAAAGGATTGTAAGACTTGTACAACCACAGTCCGCCTCTGCCTGAAACTGATTTGCAACTGAGTTAGGAAAATAAGATTTGTGTGCTTGAAACTACTAGAAGACAATGTAAGAGTAGCATCTAGCGGCAAAATATACAGCCGAGTGCAAGGTACATCAGGCCAGGTGCTGAGTGTTGAGGTCCAGAGTTTACAAAATGTCGCCATGGAGAAGCAAAGACTCGGGCATGACCTTGAACGATGGGAAGACATGGGATCTGTATGTTCATTTGTTTATTCATTCCTTCATGCCACCAACATTAGGAGATTGCTGATTGTGTGTCAGGCCTTGCACAAATCAGTGGAGTGGGATATAAGAAAAGATTTCATAAAAATACCACATCAGATGGAATTCCGTGTGAGAAATGCTGTTGCAGAGACTGGTTTGACTTGAGTAGAGGATGCAGATTGGCCACTAAGTAGCGGATTGGCCACGAAGTAGCCTAAGACTGGATTCTTAAGGTGGGACCAGTTCAGAGAGTCTGGAGTTGGTGTGTTTCTGAAGATTGGAATTATTCGAAACATTGCTGTTCCTCTCTAGTATCAGTCATGTCGTGTTCATCCTTTAGGCCCTCAGGGAACAGGGATCAAATTTTAGCTGAGCCTCCTTTGAGATGCACCCCCCATTCCAATATCAAATTCCCTCGATTTATCCCTCATATTGCATGCCAGAATTATCTTCCTAAAGCACAACTTTGAAGGTGGTCCTTCCCTCCTGACATTCCTTAAATGGCTTCCCATTACCTGTAAGATCCGATCCACACTTATTAGTGTGGCATCGTGGACCTCTATGATCTGCTCTAACCTTTATTTCTGGCCATACCTTTCATCAGTCCTCACTATGTATCACTTCTCCTAGCCAAATCCCACCTGCTCTTTCCTGAATGTGCCCTGCTCACTCTGCCCCACGCTTTGCCTCATGCTGTTCCCTCTGTCTGCCATGTCTTTCCACTCTGCCTATTGAAACCCATCCAGGTCAAAGCCATGGCCTCTGCTCTCCTTGTAGCCTCCTGTGTAGTTTTCTAGCCATCTAAATGCGGAAAACAGTTTCTCTTCCCTTTGTTTCTGTCCTTTACTGTAGTACATAAAAAATTCTCTCTTTTTAGTGTTATTTTTCAAATATCTCTTCAAGAATGTAACCTCCTTGAGGAAAGAGATTGTATTTTCATTATATCTTAAGATATTGACCTGGAGAGAGCTGAAAAAAATGTTGTATTTTCATTTTTTTGTGGATCTCATATGACTTTAGTTTTGAGTATTAGAGCTTTGTCTTCTATATCAGTTAATGATTAGTACAGTTAAATATAAGAAATTCTGAAGTGAGTCATTTTAATAGCAGTAATTTCTTAATATTAATAATATACCCACTTCATACCACCATCTATTTTTCTGAAGTTTCAATTTCATCTTCTTTTTTCTCACCATAGAACTTGCAGTATGCATTGGCCTACTCAGGTTCAAAGGTCCAAGTGGATTTAGTTTAGGAACGAACCTCTTTGGGAGAATATGTCTCACCTTTTGCCCTGACCCAAGAATAACTATATAAGTAGGAACCAGGGAATTCAAATGTAGAATTGGTGATTGCTGCCAGATGAAGTAAACCATTGAACACTACAGTGATAAGAAAACATGGCTTTCAGTTTGTATGTATCTGGGGTACAAGCTGAGAAGAACCTACTGATGAGCTTGATGAGCAGGAGATGTTCTAAGCCTCTTGACATCTCTGACAGCTAGTGTGATCCCTGAAACTAGTGGACTTGAATATGACTTTCAGAAAATTACTTATGGTTTTGGGAAGGTAGGCAGATCATTATAGATGAGACAAAGCATCTTACAAGTAGAAACAACAACAACAACAACAACAACAACAACAAATCCCATCAGATGTCATCTGATGTAGCTGCCCTCCATCCCTCCCAAACGGGGACTTTGGCCCTTCTGTAGTTTGGGCCACAGGTGGTTCAGTGTTTGATCATCAGCTTCAGTTAAGATGCTGTCTCCCTCACTAGGGCAGCCTGTTTTCCTCCTGAAATGCTGTATACATCGGATTTCCCCTTAAGCAAAAGCTGTTGTAAATGTGTCTTTCTGCAGGGCTGAGCAGTTTCCAGGATCCCAGTGTGTTGCTGGGCGCCTCCGGGGAGCAGGGTCCACGTTGCACCCGCTGGCTGGAAGTGTGCTGACTCTGCAGGGAGAGAACGCACACCCTGTCTTCAGGTTCCCAGTCCTTGGTTGCTCCGATCGCATCTTTGCCGGCACTGTTGGGCATTTTCCGATGGGCATGTTTGCTATTCAATTCTTTACGCTGATGGGCAAGAGGTAGAAAACCGAGTCGTGCAATAATGCATTTATTTTGTTGAGAAACGGGGTGTTGAGCCACCTAAGAAGGCGTGAGTGATGTGACCTACTGCCTGAGGAAGGAAGGAGATGATGTCTTGAGGTTTTGTGCAGCCCCAGGGCTCTGTTTCCCCTTGAGAGTGAGCATTTTGGGCTTCTTTTTGGGCTTTGAAAATGATGAGTGTGAAATTGGGGCTATAGAGCGCACGTGCTGGGGGAAAGGGTAAAGGGTAGTTTAGCTGATCCTGCGATGATTCAGAGTCTGACAGGTTTTTCTCTGTTCCTCTGGGAACAAGGCAGAGCTGAAGATCCCGGGGTGGTTCCTGACACCTTCAAAGCCTTCAAAATGCTCTCAGTCTTTCTTTTTTGTTGTTACATAGTCATAATGCAACTTTACAGAACCAGAAAGGGAATTGAAACTGTCTGGAATGGCTATTTTTATCTAAATAATTTATCACAATTAAATATCTTTTTTTGTGTCAATGGAAACCTTTTTAGATTTTGTTTTGTATTAATCATCCTGGTATAAATGATTTCCCACTGAATTCTTTTTGTTTCATTTTTCAAGCCTTGCCCCTAAGCTTTGCATCTGTTTTAAGAAATAAAGGGAAGACTTTTGTGTACTTGCAGTAATTCACAATGAAAAATGAAAAAGAAAGAAAGGTCAAGAGGTCAGCTAAATGTCCTTCCTTCAAGAGTATGGAGAGAGTGCTCAGGCGTTGTTTTCAGCTTTGCAAACTGTTCTTCACATGTGAGAGGGAAGTGGTGCAAGAAGTCCACCAAATGCAGCTCCCACAGACCTGATCATTAGCACTTCAGCCTTCCTTTTTGTCATGGTTTTGATGGTGACTCAGCCTGCCGTGGCTTCAGTCTGAGAAACCTCTATCTGTTTCTGGCTTGCTCTTCTTGTCTTTATACTTGAGGCTTGCAGACAAAAAAAAAAAAAAAAAAAATTAATAATTATCCATTATGAAGGTGAGTGTGTGTGCATGTGTGTTGTGTGTGCAAGGGTGTTGTGTTTCCCCCTTTGCTCCAGTATATTCTGATCTTGGGATGTGCACCTGCTGGTTTGATTTCTTTCCATCATTTTTTTCTAACGCTGTAGAGAAGTGGGAAGGGGCTTCTGGAACTTTGTGTTTCTTTAGGGGTTATTTTTTCCTCCCGCCATGGCTAATTAACTCTCTGCTTCTCAGTTGCAGATCTGACCACTTCTGAACTCCTCACCGTGTCTCCATCCCTGGGACTCTGAACCCAGCAGCTGGACCGATTTGTTTGTGGAATTTTGGGTGTCCTCTGTCTTTACCTTTCCGTTTCCCCTTCTCTCCTTCCCTGTCCTGAGAACTCCGGAAGACTATAAGACTGTCATGGAGTCCAGGGAAATCTTAAGCAGCTCCCGGCAAAGGGAGTCGGAATTCCTGCCCGTCTCTTCAGCCAAGGCCCCGGCTGCACCCAGCTGTGCAGGAGAACCCTTGCTGCCTGCTCCAGGAGCTGGGAAGGGGATCCCAGTGGGCGGAGAACGCATGGAGCCAGAGGAGGAGGATGAACTGGGCTCAGGGCGGGATGTGGATTCTAACTCCAATGCAGACAGTGAGAAATGGGTGGCAGGAGATGGCCTGGAAGAGCAGGAGTTTTCCATCAAGGAGGCCAACTTCACAGAGGGGAGTCTGAAGCTGAAGATTCAGACCACGAAGCGGGCCAAGAAACCCCCAAAGAACCTGGAGAACTATATCTGCCCACCTGAGATCAAGATTACCATCAAACAATCTGGGGACCAGAAGCTGTCCCGTGCTGGGAAAAACAGCAAAGCTACGAAGGAAGAGGACAGAAACCACTCCAAAAAGAAGGTAGGGAACCCTGTCTCGTAGGTTTTTTGTTGATTTGTATTTGCAGTTTTATCCTTAACTTTTTAGGGTCTGTTTGCTTATTGCTTATGTACTTCTGAAATGCTGATATCCTTGATGGAGTATTTAGGGCCTGTAATTTCACAGCCTCTAGCAGAAATGCCTCAGATGTACAATCTTGGTATATGCATAATTTAGTATCCCTTCTATCCACAAGAAAAAAATAGCTTCTAGAATGGTAATTCTGGAGGAGTTCCTATTTATTGTACAGTGGCCAGTGGCTGGGTCAGCTCTGGTTAGGCTGTAACCAAATTTTGAGTTTTTTGCTTTAATATTGTTATCTGTTCTCATAGTCAAGAGTGGGATGTTGGAAAGTTTTGGTTAATCGGAACCATCATGTGCCTTTACAACCTCTTTTTCTAGTTTTGATCATTACTACTGTAAATCTTTCTAAGTTAGATGAGTCACTTAACTGAGTGAGCTCAGTCTTCAGGGCAACCGAGTCTTTGGCAGGGCAGGGAGTGTGGCATTGTGAAAGCCGGTGGTAAGCATTAGAACTGGAACTGGAGAAAGGAAAGGGGCAGGTGATAGGCCTTAATCTTTGTCTAATACATTGTAGGCTTTTAAGATTGGTTTTTGAATGAACTTGGTTGTTTGTCATTTTCCTCCTAGAAGTCAAATATAGGTGCAGAAGGCAGCTTTCTAGGTAATTGTTGGTATGGACTGATTCGGAATGAATGGGTCTAGGTTTCACTGTATTTATTTTCTATCATTGGGGGTTATGATGATCTCCAGTCCTGGCTTGGGTGTGGCACTGCCCTGGTCTAGATAGTTGTTGTTTCTAAGTATCTTTGGGGGTTAGGACTGACTTTGAAAGGAGTTTTTTTGTTTTCTTTTGTTAATAGAGTTTTAGGGTCCTTGGTTGTAGGTGTTAATCAGCGTCTCTGTCTTTCTCACTCACATCCAATCATTTGTTCGCTGTCTAGACATCCTAGATTAGCTAAAAAGGGCACAGGGGAATAAACTTCTTTCCTTTATAGCCCAGAGGTCATCTATAGCAGTTCTGTTGTTAGTGGCTTTTGAGCTTTGGGGCAGTCATTTTCCACAAAACCTCTAAGACTCATGACATTTCTTTAGGCTAGGGCTGAGGTTCTTCATGCTGGTGTTTTGGCTGATTTGTTGCATTTAAAAATTCAAAGACCTGGGCTAGGAGACTTTCCAGGATGACTAACTCCTCCTGGTTTTCCCAGGACTCTCTTAATTTTTTAAAACTGAACAACCTGCCCCTCAGTCTTGGATGAACTGGCACAGTTGGCCATCTTACTTTAACCTTTTGGAACGCAGAGTTACCTTTAGAAATTGGCTTGTTTTGCCAAAGCAAGAGGTGATGCTTTCCCCTGTCTCCCATTACAACTTTGTATTGATTTCTGGGTTCTCTGTGCATAAAACCAAAGTTTATCTTGATGCACAGGGAAACTTCTCAGATTTTTACAGGGCATCATCAGTTCCAATCAAGCACCACTTAGAAAGTGAAGCTTTGTTTGGGGTTGGGTCTCTTTAGCTTTGAAAATGAATGTATTTGTCTCTGGCCACTGACATGACCAGTTCTTTGTGTGTTGTTGGATTTTTGCGTGGGTGGGCAGACTTGAAATCTGTACTGTTTCCCTGCCATCAGACCTCTGCCAGGATTTGAGCAGCAGCCCACAGTTTTGGGTGTGCAAACTCAACTTCATTGCTGTAGGAAGAGGATTGTGCATCCTGATCGAGTGTCTCTTTACCTAAAGCCACTAGAATGTTCCCAAATAAAGCCTTCTGCCCATTGGAATGCCCAGAATAAAACTTTGGGATTTGTGACACAGGGATGCTTTCAAAACCGAGATGGGAATGGACCTCCATTCTCATATCTAAAATTCTCAGTATGGTCACTCTCACTTGTGGGCTTTATTTGGAAACAAACAAAGAGATGAAATAACTTAGTTGAATATGTGACTTGCCAAGTAAGTTTTTCTAAACCTCAGCAATTGGAGGGAGCAGAAAGGAAGGAGAAAGGCTGAAATTAAGTGCAGACTGCAGAATTATGCTGATGTTGGGAAGGGAGAACCCTACAACACTTTAAAATTGTTAGGCACTTGCTTTTTATTGTACTTCTTATTGTACTTCTTCATTCTTCTTGCATTTATTCATGCCCAGAGCTGTTACTTTCCAGAAAGGAATGAATAAAGTTATCAGCACTAGGTCTCGATCACTTGGTAGATAATAGAAATCTTCTCTGCTCTCTATTGGATTAGAATGTTAGCATCATTCTTCAATTCCTGTCATTTTGAAAATAGGGCAAAAGCAAGAACTGAAGTTGAGTTCAAGAATTGGAATTCTTTCCTACCACTTATATTGAAAAGTACAGTGAAATGAACTTGAAGAATTTACTTATTTGTGCAAATGTAAAGTACATGCTCAGGAACTTAGGAGAGGGGAAAGGGTGGGGATGGCATTTTGTAAGTAACAGATCAGTGTCTAAACCTGAAATCATGTTTTCTAGATCTTTTGTATGAGGCCAGCCACTCATGAAGAAGTGCAGACAAGTGTCCCCTGGGTATCAGACCCTGCACTTGGAGCTAAGTAGGAGAGCCTGTTGAGCTGTTCTTTGCACCCTGACTTGAGAATCACTTGAATATTTCTTAGGTCTTAGGCCAGGGGTTGGCAAACTACCGCCTGTGAGCCAAATCCAGCCTGCCCACCTGTTTTGGTACAGTTTGCAAGCTAAGAATGGTTTTGACATTTCTAAAGGGTTGAAAAAATTCAGAGGAAGACGACTAGTGCATGGCACATGAAAATTATATGAAACTGAAATTTCAGGGCCCATAAATGAAGTTTTATTGGAACACAGCCATGCCCATTTGTTTATATTTTGACTATGGCTTTCCCACTACAATAGTAGAGGTGAGTGGTTGTGCAATAGACTATATGGCCCTCTAAACCTAGAGAAGCTTTAGAATGGTCAGGGAATGTGGCACTTAAGTGGCAGACTTTCAGGGAATGTCTCACTGGCTTAAGGATGTATGGACTCCTCTAACCAGGTGACATGTCACCTTCCTTCCATATGAGAGAGAAACTGGAAATTGAGATGCTTTCCAGGAGAGGGTTTATGATGAATGGTTTCCATGAGGTGGGAGGGCAGCATTTGGTGGGACATAGAGGCTGAGGGGAGAACTCAGAACATATCTCAGGACCTCAGAACTATCCTTTGGACAGGCCTTGCTTTGCAGGTGGACTTCCTCAGTGTATCTTGTTCCTTATCAAGAGACCAGCACTGTTGCTTCTTAAACTTACTCAAGCGAGTGGAATAACAGCTTAAGCTTCCTCTAGCGCTCTTCTGGCTCATTTGATACAAACGATAGAGAAAGTGAGGATGAGGCTGTAGAAACAGTTTGAGTGCAACATGTGAGCATAAAAAATGCCAGCATTGACAGGGGTTTAAGGGGGCTCTCAGCTGGGCAGAGTTCAGCAGCTCTCCTCTTTCTTAAGGACTGTGGGAGTCAGGGACACCGTCAGATTCAACAGCAATAGGGGAGGGGAGTTCTAGATGAGCCCCATACAGTGACCTGGGTTGGGAGCTGTGGATTTGTGACTTTAGATCCAGGGTTTGACCTGGCCAGAGCCCCAGTTTCCTCATCTAAAGAGGAGATAATAGAGACAATATAATAGAGCCAATAATTTCCACATGATGGGACTCAATGGAAGATTTAGGGGAAAAATAGATAATTTACAGAGCACACAGAATAGTAATAGCTCCACTTATTGAGTACCTACTATGTGGGAGGCCATCTGCTAGCTGTTTCTCAGGTGTTCATTTTCTCTATTAGTCCTTGTAACAGTCCTGCCAGGTAGATATTATTATTTTACAGATGAGCAAACTGAGGCTCAGATTGCTGAAAAGTGACAGGGGCAGAAAGGGGCAGGATTGACCTTTGAAGCCAATTCTTTTAGATTCCAAAGCTGTATTCCAGTCCCTAAGCTACCACATTCTATAAAAGTCAATGACTGCTGGTAGGTAAGGATCTAGCACTGGGACCATTTCCTCCACAGTTTCCACATTAGCTTGGATGACAGGATCACAATCTGGCATGCTGTCATTAATTCTAAGTGTTCCAAGATGTTTGAGGGGGCTTTCAAAGACTCATGAGTTGAAGTCCTGTCTTTTTCTTTTCCTTTTGCTTTTGAATTTTATTTGCTTTTCACCAGAATATAACTTTTATTTCATTGGACCAAATTTTCTCACTGCCCCAGCTCTGTCTTATCAGGAGAACCTGTTTCCTCCAGTAGCAAGGACTTTGACCTCATATGGATCAGGCACCTGCCATGGCCCTAGAAACCTGCTCGGGATGTGTTCTTGGCAACCTCACCGAGACCATTAGAATATGTCCATGGGAGGATTCTGGGATTCTCTTCTGAGCACTGTAACCCTCTCTTGGGAAATTAAACAGGTCATGCAATTATTTATCTCCAAAAGCACCTTCTTTGTGCCAAACACAAACAAGTAAGGGTAGAAAAAGGTTTTTTAGGTGCTGTTGATGGAAAGCTAGGTTGGCATCAGGTTGCAGAGAGGAATGAATATCAAATAAATAAATGAGTTTGGATTCCATTTTGGAGGTGATAGGAGTGCTCTGCAGGCTTTGAACTGGGGAGAGGGGAGGGCTGGGGCCTGGGGAACAGAGGAAAGAGCTGCGGTGCAGAGAAGCTTAAAATGGGAGAGGTGAAAGGGGAGCCTTTTGGCATTGCAGAGCAGAGACTGCACTGCGGTTAGCCATTTCTTCTGGAGGGGGCTGAGAGGCACCTTCCTCTCTTGACTCTCTGTGGTTGTAGCAATTTGATATGTCACGTAGGCAAGGAGTTGCCTGTGGAGCAGGGGATGCAGGGCAGGAGTGAGAGGTGGTTTGCTTTGCCAAGGACCTGGGTTGCCTGATCTCTGTCCTCTGCATTCGTCATTCTCTTTCCTTCCACCCAGAAAGCCTTCCACCATTCTTGTGGGTCCAGTGTTCTCCCTCACCATCATTTTGCCCAGCACCTTCTCCTGTCACTCCCATTGCTGTATTCCTACCTTCTAGGGGTGTGGGCATATGGTGTTTTGAACTCCTGGGGGTACAAGTTTCTTCTTCCATAACACCCTCAGTCTGCCCAGGAAAGCATGTCTCACCAGCATTATTTAATTTATTTATTTTTTCTCTCCAAGATATATTTTTTTAAACAGCACATTCCTATTCATTCATTAGAGTGTCTGGAGATTTTGTTTGCTGATAGGTTTCTCTCTAGTTATTTTATAGCTCAAGTAGCATGGAGGGTGGTGAGTGACCTTTTCCCGAAGCATTTGTCTTCACAGGGCAATAGGTAACCTTTGACATCTTGGGCTAAAAGTGTGGGGGAGAGAACACTGGGCTTGGAGATGGGAGCCCTGGGCACTAGTTCTGCCTCTTTTATTAACAGTTTCAGCAAGAATGCTTTCCTTCCCCGGGTCTTGTTTCTGCATGTTAAAAGCAAAACAAAGCAAAACAAAATAAAAACAAAAATGGCTTTTGACCCTGGAAGGCTTATTTCTCTTGTAAAAACTGGAAACTTTCAGAGCCATTCTGTTTGACAGGGCAGATCTTTCCTTTCAAGAACACTGGTTAGTATAAATAGATTTTTGACCTCTCTTTGGACCCACTATTCCTTCACCACGTTGTTTCCTTTTCGCTCCAAATCCCACAAGCCCTAAAACCATGGGAGCAAGTGTCAGAGCTGAGCTTACAAACTGATGAGATTTACTAAACTTGAGTTCCATGAGGAGATTCTGGGACTATCTGTTCTTTCTTCTCCCTTCTTGTATTTTTCTTTTTTCTTCCTGTTTTTATGATACTCTGCACCGGGCTGGTCCGTTTCCTCTTGGTTTTGGTGTTCCTGTGATAGTTTCACTTTGGACTTCCTCAGGGAGAGTTCTTTGGTGAACTCCATGCTATTGAAGATAAATCTAGCAAAGCAACCCAGCAAGAAAACTGCTCTATTAGGATGGGTAGTCACTCATTCCATGATGTGTTAACTGTGAGCTCCCTACTTAAAATACCAGCTGAGGAATCAGGTATGTGTTCAGAAGACTCCCTGTCCAGAGGATGCCTTGGCACCCAGATCCCAATCCCAAGAATGGGCTGTCTCTGCTTCTGGCCTAAGAGAATCTGCACTGGAACATAGCTCTCCCACCCTATCCTTGCTTGCTTGCTCTGTATAACCTCAGGCAAGTTACTTAGCCTCTTGACATTCTTTCCTTACTAAATGAAAAGTGGAGATAATTGCAGCACCCCCTGCCCTTGGTGGTGGTGTCCTGAAGATTAAATGGACTGTCTTTTGGGTACTTGGCCCAGTGCCTCACTTAGTGTGTGTTACTGTGTTAAGACATCCAGTTCTTTCTGGCCACCCACGGGACCTCCCTGAGTCCAGGCCTAGCGGGGGGCATGCAGTCAGCTGCAGGGTCCTGGGTGGCTGGGTGGCTTGAGCTGTTTCAAAAGCTGTGCTCTTTAGACTGATCCCATTTAATATTGCTCATGACTGTTTGTGTTAGTTGGGGGTAGTGCCAGTGTCTTTATTTCTGATGCTTGCACAAAAGCATCTACTAGTGGAGCATATCATTAATGCTTTTTTTTTTTTTTTTTTTTTTTTTGTGGTAGGAAAGATTACCATGGGATTTATTTAGAGATGGTTTGAAAGTCTTTTATCTCAGTGGTCATTTATCTGCCAGATCAGTCTTACTGCTGAGCACAAAGGATGGCTCAAAATGAAAGTTTTAAACGGTGTCAAAGGACTCACCGAGTGGGATTCAGCTGGAGGCTACTCTCACTGCTGCTCTGCTTCCGGGATTTGCAGAGTTGGCCCCCTTTCTCCATCATTTCCATTTTACATCCTCAAAGAAGTCCCCTCTTCACTATGTTTCCAGTGACCTTCAGTCACATTTTTTTTTTTTTAATTTTAATGAAAAGCAAGGGAAACCGTCCTTGTTGTCCTTCCCTACCTCATCCTTTGAGTCTCTCAGTTCATGCAACTTGAAGTTATAAATGTCCAGCCTTCAAAACACAACAATGCAGAACATCCCAGGCCTCCCCAGACCGCATTGCTTATTTGCTTGACATGAGTGGCTTTAGTAGAGCAGCCAGGGCAGAGAATGTGGGGAAGTGTTGGGGTGGGGTGGGGGCGGGGGGTCCTCAGACCCTGGGCCAGGGGCCTGGATCAGGCTCTTGACTGCATTAGATATGGAAAGCAATCAGAGCGAGGCATCAAAGGCTTGCGTTTTAGGGGGAATGAAGAAAGAGAGTTTTGGTTTATTTATCCACAATAAACTAAAAACTCATGCAATAATTTGCATACAGTCAGACTGATCTGGGGAATGGGTTCGAACTTGCATGGTCGCCAGGCTGACTTGACTAGGAAGGTGGAGCGAAGGCTCCAGGCACCTGCATCTAGGAGAATCAGTGGCCAGAAAGAGAGGTTCAGTGCACTTTCAGTAGAGCCAGGACCCCAAGAGTACCACAGACGGATACAACCTACAAACGCCCATGCAGACCCTTAGTGTGCCACGTTGTACCAAGAGTGCAGAAGAGTCTGAATTATGTGCTGGCTCCTTGGAGCGGAAGGGGTGCAAGCTGAGACAGCCGTCCCAGTGTTTGGGAACACAGCCAACAAGAGCCCTGCCCTGGGGGAAGTTTGGGCTACATAACTTCTGGGGCTCCTTCCATCCTTCCATAGTGTTCCAGTGGATTTGCCCTATGAAGAAAAGGGGCCTCCCTCTATACCTCAAGTATGCGTTTCTGTCTGAAGTCCCAAGTTTTTTTTTATTTTGTGTATTCCTGCCTGCCCACCTCCCCAGAGCTAATTTCCCTCATCTTGCCTTCGCTCTGTGACCTCACCAGGGGAAACAATGGAGGCCTTTATTGATCTGAAAAGTCCAAGCGGTTCCCACCTTGGCTGCTGGCTTGTGAGGCCATCCGATAACCATCCTCAGTATCAAATGCAAGTTGCTTCAGTGTTTTCTAAACCTTGTTTATTGTGTTTTTCTCCCAGATCTTTCCCCCTGCCTCCCACAAGTTCCTAGTCACTGTCACAGTGGGGGATGGGAGGTGGTGGAGGAGGGGAGACTTCTCTAAGGGAGAGAGCCAGGCAGCAGCTCCGGCCCTCAAGTGGGCTACCTACCATGTCTCGCCGGTAAGAAGTAATCATTTGCAACGGTGAGTTTGCCTGGGAGTGTGGACAGCCTTTCATGCCAGGTCACTTAGTTCATTTGCTTAGTGCTGCTAATGACCAGCCAGCTCAGGAATTTCAGCAGTTTTCGTGATTAGCAGTTGCTTCCCAGGGCAGGTCAGGGTGTCATCCCTAGAGCTAAAGGGGATCTCTTTGTAGTGTTGAATTGTAATATCCATGATTTCTCCATCCTTGGTCTTTCTGGGGGGTTGGGGGGGTGGACAAAAGAGGTAGAAACTGATTTATTTGGGTTTGTAAATCTTACTTGAAGCATCAGGTTAATGAGCTGGCCCAATTTTCCTACTTGATAGCTACCATTTGAATAAATGACAGCTTGATGTCATGCTGGGCTTTGGGTGCTGTTGGATCATAAAGGCAGCCAAGATTGGGAGACCCAGAAAGAGTCTGAGAACTAGGAATGGAATCTATCGATGGCACAGGCTAGAACTAGCACCAGACTGGTAGGCTGGGGCATGCTGACAACAGGAGCTAGGGGTCCTAGGAAAGGAATAGGTGCATGGTTGCATCACCTTCCAGAATCCTGGACTTCCCACAGAGTCAGAAGAGCCTCTGAGCATTTCTATCACAGCATCCTTCCTAAACAAGCAAAAACACTTTCCTAAATCCCTCCTGGGCAGTTGTTTGGCTGCTGCTTGTAGGCCCTCAGGGAAGGGAAGGTCTCTTTGAAGCAGCCCTTGTTTTAGAAAGCTCTTTCTTATATTGTGCTAAAGTCATCTTTGTTGCAATCTTTAAAAGCCTAAATTATTTCCAGTTCTGGAAGCTATTCCCTGGATTCCTTGGTTTCCTGATGGTAAACCATCCTGGTCCCCACTCTAGGAATGCTAGATTGTCAGCATCCCTCTTAAAAGGTGTAGGTGGAGAGGGCTCACAGAGCAGACTGCAAGACCAGGAGGTGGTCTGGCCACGCAGAGTGCCAAGGGATGGTGATCTGCTCCGTTCTAGACACAGCGCCTCTATTACCACGGTCCCAGGCTGTACCAGCCTTCTGGCAGCTTCACCCTTGTTGGTGTGCCCTGAACTCAAGGTCAAGGAAGTCCTTCAAGTCCGTGTTGCCTCATGCTCCTTTTGCTGGCCCAGATCAGCCACATCCTGCATGGAGTGGATTGCTTGGGCCAAAAATCAGGTGTTTGCTTTCTCTCTCTTTGTAGACAGTTCCAGGCAGAGATGTGAATCCACTGTTGGTTAGATTAGATGGTCTGGTTTAGGCCTGGGCACTATGCAGAAGGCACCGTGACAAGGCACCTTTGAAGTGTTGATGCTCAGCTCACACAGAACTCTCTTCTCTGCTTTCTCTGGTGCAGCTGCCATTGCACCCTGGTTTCTCATTTACATAATGATCTTATGGCATCTAACTGAAAGCGCTGTTGAACCGTGTCGTCGAAGGTAAAGTGTGTTCTTCTCAGTTACATTGTAAGCTCTCTGAGGACAGGAGTTATATCTTTTAATACAATATTCACTTATTTTATTTCCCCAGCCTAGATGTTAAGCAAGGTTTTGTCAGCTCTCTGCCAATCGAGATGGTTCTATGGAAAACATTTTCCTCTATCAAAACAGCTTGTGCCTAGTCAGCCCTGTGTATTTTGCATTGGTTCCTTAGAAACATCTGAAATCTTTCATCCTGTCTCATTTTTTGTGCTTCTGTCTAGATACACTGCAGCGGAGCTGAGGCATCTAATCTCTGTAGAGACAAGCGTCTACAGAGTTGTATGGTATGTTCAGCAGAAGTTGTGTGGGGTATAAGCAGATCTTTTTGGGAAGAATTGATCTCAGGACATTTAGGGAAAAACCCAGGACAGTATAATAAACTTTCAAAATCTGTGTTCCAGGTAGTGTACAATATGGAAAATTCATCGCAACCATCATTTGTACCCAACATTGTACAAAACTGATTCACAGCTGCCCAACTGTTGCCTCTTTCTGGTTCTTAGGGTAGTTCAGTGAACTGGCTGTTATTCCTCCCTGTTTTACAGACTGGGGAGTGGACTCTCACTGTTTTTAAGTGGCTTGTCAGAGGTTAGAGCTAATTACTGATGGGGTGAAGACTTGGATCCCGAGGTCTCCTGGTTTCCAACAGCAGGACAGGATCAATGCAAGTTTACACCCTGGGTTGCCTTTCTGGCACATCCTAAAGGAGAGGATAGTTGAGTCCTGTGCCACTCACCTGATCGCCTCTGCTGCTTGCCAGTGGCCTGGGCAGGGAGTGAACCCTGAGAATGGTGGCTTCCTTCTGGAGACCTGCAGCTCCTTTCCCTGACTGCCCCTGGCCATCCCCATGCCTGCTGACCCTTGGCAGGTCACAGTTTGGCAACGAGACACGAGACTTAAGTGACGGACCGGCAACACAGCGCCGGGCATGGGTGACTTAATCTGGACATTATTTACAGGGTTTTCCAAAGTTTCCTGGTTCTGACTGAAGATGTGGGATTTAACAAGGGGTCTGTCTAGAACCAGATCCTAAGAGCATCATCTGACCTGAGACTTGAGGGGAGGATGGGCTGCCCCTGGCCAGAGGTTCTGGGTCTGATCTCCAGCTCTGCCTTTAGCAAATGAATGTCTGTATTTTCATAGTTAAAATCAGATTAATAATTTCCTTCTTCCTCCCCCATCATTTTGAAGATAATCTGAACGAGTGGCTGTTACACAGTTCTGAGATGTTGGAAGTGCAATGCAAATATAAGTGGCTACTTTTTAGAACTACCCTAACAAATTATAGTCTCCAATTAAACTTCTGCATCACTTTCTCCAAGAGCCCCTAGTTCCCCAGCCTCTCTCCTCCCCGGCTTTTAATAAAGCCCCAGACTGGGCTTGATGAATGGCAGCTGCAGGTTGAAGCCGTCAGTAGCCGAGTCCGGTCCCCGCCACATGGTGTAATTGCCCTTTGTGAAATTCCAGGGTTAGAGGTCAGCCGTCTCTGCCCATCTTTGTCACTTCTCAGTCATCTGTATCCTGGTGGCAGTTGTGTTATCCCAGCATCCTTCTCCTACCCCCACCCATCCCCCTCCTCATGGAGCCCAGGAAAAAACCATCTGCTGAGTTGGCTTTCGGAAGATTTTTTTTTTTTTAAATACCAATTTTCCTTTGTTCCGAGGCAACCTCCAATCAGGGCCGGTGTCTGCCGGGTTTGGCGAAAGGCTGGTATTGTGTTTCCTGTTCCCGGAGGGAAGGTTGTCCACTTGCTTTTCTTTTTGATTTGATTCCCTGCCATTCTGCAGGAGAGTCAGAGGTTGCAGCTGCTCCTGTCAGCTGTAAATGGGGGACCCCTTGTTTAAGAACCTACACGTTAATCCTTTGCTGGGGGGAAAAGGAAAACAAGAAACAAAATGGAAAAAAAAAAAAACTAAAACCACCACTAAAAAAAGTCATTTTTTCTCTTCCCATCCCATCCCATAAGGCACATCAAGATCCTGCTGGTTGCTTTAGTTTAGGTCTTGTTGTCTTGGTAGATTTTCTGAAAGAGGCTTTAGTGTCCCGCTCCTTCTGGTTCCTGATTTGTTTCTTTGAGGCAAGGACACTCATTCCTTTGTGGAAAACCTGTATCATAGAGGGAGCCAACTGGCTGTGCAAGTTGCTTTGCTGGGCTTTAACCATGACCACGATTTTGGTCCTTAGAGAAGCTGGAAACTTTGCTAAACAGTTGACAATGTGGATATTCTTATCCCCATTTTGCAGATGAATAAAATGAGGCTCAGAGACCTCCAGTCACTTGCCTCAGGTTTCAGAGCCAGGAAGGGAGCTCTGGCCTCTGAGCTCCGAGTCCACTGGCCCTGGGCTCCTCCAGCAGTGATCAAGTGGGCTGTTCTGAGGTGAGGGGCCAGAGACCCAGAATCACATTAGCTAGGTGCCAGGGAGTTTGGACAGTTGCGTCAAATGTTGTGAAAGCTTTAGAAGATCTATCCCTGAAGGTAGTGAATTTTTTTTTTGTTGTTGTTGGTTTGTTTGTTTTCCATTTTTTTCCCCTCATTTTCTGTCATGTTCCACAAAATTAGTAAGAATCCTCTCATCGGATTTAGGAGATGCTCTGATATATCCTCTCAGATTATCCTCGGGCTTTGTTGCAGAATATTCTGCCAGTCTCCAGTCTCCAGGTCTGCCTGCCTCTTCTCATCGACGTTGTGTTAGCTGCTTACAAGTAAACGGGTGTATTTTGTTCATTTATGATGACAGAAGGAGGGGTCGTGGAAGGGACACATGATGAATTCCATAAATGGTGACCATCCATAAAGCTATTCCTAAACATGCCATCTCCTCCTTCCTCTCACTGCTGGGCTGGGCCTGTGACCCAGAATATTTGGGGGACTTGAGGATTCTACAAAGTGGAAAAATAAAACAAACACTAGAGAGAGGAGGTGGGGTAGGGGCAAAGGTTTCTTTTTTTGTGGGGGAGGTACTCCTGAGGGTGTAGTTTTCTTAGATAAGTTAAGATGTGTTTTAATTTTTAATTTTCCTAAAATATGTTGTAGATTCCTGTTAATGTGAGTTTTAAGAAATGTAGCAAATTTGCTGATAGTGTACTCATCTTTGCTCCTGAAACTGAGTCCTTGCTCAGCACCATACCTTAGGAGATGGGATGGTTTATATTAAAAGCTCTCTACTTCCCTTCATTTTCTAATATAATCTAGGAGTGAAAACACATCTCACCTGAAGCAGTTAGAGATGGAAGATAGCATACAGACGTGTCGACTAGGTGAGGGAGGTTGTATGTGCTGGGTGTCCCCACTCTGGGTGGCACAAATGGGAGACAGTGGGTCTGGTGTCAAGAGGAATTGTCCCTATCCTCAGCTCTGCCAGCTGGCTTGGGCTGCACCTTGGGTGAGCAGAGTCCCCTTCCAGAGGATCCTAAGGCTGCAGATCCTGGAGCTGTGAGAGCAGGAGGAACGGGAGGGTGTAGCAAAGAGAAAATGTTGACTCAAGGACAGTGGGCCCTCTGTGAACCTTAGAAATCACACTGACAAAGGAAGAGCATCACTGATCTGAGCTGTGGTACTTGATGCCCCTCCTGATGCTAGCGGCCCCTCATAGAGTGCCATCTTCCTTCAGCGTCCTTGAGTCAGTCATCAATTTACTCATTCATTCAAACCATGACATTTTCTTCAGTAACTATTTATTGCATGCCAGGTACTATTGTGAAGATAGAGCTGGGCATTGTTCCTTAAATAGCCCAAGTGGTATAATGATGTCTAACATACAAGCTACATCAAAGTAGTAACTGAGACAGAAAAGCTTCTCCATATCACCCAGCCTAGGAGGCGAATGTCAGAGGTTCTCAGAAAACACATGGTCACTGACTGGTCGATTGGATGGAGTGATGGGGACAGTCCATGGCTAACTAAAAAGTAACAATGAAGGAACTTTAGACAGAACAACGTAGATGAATTGAAGGCATCCATTCTGATAGACACATGTATATTTAAAAAAAAAACTTTTATTATGGTATATGATGTGTTTAATCTGTGGGCTGTCCTTGAGATTTCCAGCAGAGAATGAAGAGAGAAAAGCAAGGTTGACAAGGAATGTGAACACACATGTTGACAGAGGAACAGAATCCAGGAGATAGAAGTGGAGGAGATAAAAGTGGAAATCTGAGTAATAGGGGAAGGCAAAATCACCTGAAAGGCCTGGTGTTTGGGGGCAAGGCAGGTGCAAGGGTGGATGCCGTGGGAGAGCTCTCCACTCCCAGTGGAAGAAGGGAAGGACTGCAGCTAAGAGAAAAGGTGTGCAAAAGGGTGAAGGGCAGGGAAATTACATATGCTTGTGATTTGTGTCAGCATTTCAAGGACTGGGGAGAGGGGCTGCATTTGAAAGACTCCATCGGTCCAATTGACCTTACCAGAAGAGGAGAGTAGCACGGAGAGAAGCTTGGCCCACAGCTCTGGAACCTTCTCAAAAATGTTTGCTGTTCTGCCTAAAGTAATGGCTGCTCCCTACCAGTGCTGAAGCCACTGCTGATACCCCTTAAGGGGCAGCTGTGCAGGTGGTCTTAGAGAGAGGCTGCCCCAGGCTGGACCAGCTGTGCCCTCTCCACTTCCAGGGAGGAGAAGGTGCTGAACTGGATGTTTGCCTGTCCTTCTGGCTTCATTCCTCGATGACAGCTGACCTTTGCTCCCAATTTTAGGCTTGTGGCAGATTCTTCTCTGTCTGGAACCTGACTGAGAAAGCATCGCTGACTGCTTGTGCTCATTGCATTTTACTCAGGAAGATAATTGCTGATTCTTAGGGCTTCTCTTTCTCAGGAGGGTGGTCCAGCTGTGGGGGTCAGCAGTCACAGTGGGCAGGCAGTGAGGCAAAGTGCTGGATGGAGGGACAAGCACAGGAGGAGATGATCCAAGTCAAGTACAGAGAGCATCTGAGAGGATCCACGGTCATCTGTGCCAGCAGCTCATTTTTCTGTGAGGAGCTCTGTTCAAGAGCATGGCTTGGCATGCACATTCCGGAGAATTCAGGGTCATGAGTGCATGCATGCACATGAGAGTATATAGATATCATATATGATGCAATAGAAAGAGCCCTGGTCAGAGGTGCGAGAGACTTAGTCTCTGCCCCTAACGACCTGTGCTTCCTCACTTGCCTCTTGTTCTCAAGGGTCACATCCTGAAATGAAGACATTGAGGTAGAAGATTCTAAATCCTGGCCAACTCTGATATTTGAAGAAATCACCATATAATACCTATTCATATAAGGAGACATTCACACATATGTTTATAGTGGAGACACGTTAATCTGTAAACATGAATTTTATCTACCCCTCCCTGTAATAGTTTGCGTAGTTTGCTGAAGAACTGCCTGCCAAGGGTGTCAAATACAGATTTATTTAAGAAAAAAGGAAACATTCAGCCACATCCGAGGTGAATAGAAATAATTACGAGTGAAAACAGAGAGAAATTACATGACATTTGGGCAAATGAAAGACTGCAGAGCGGTCACTCCCGATTTAGATGGATTTTTCTGGCCATGAAAGAAATCTCTGAGCCCTTGTTGTGAGGTTAGCGTCAAGAAGTGGGATACTTGTGCTATGCCAGATGCCGGGGTGTGTGAAGGAGTGCGGGGAGGGATGGTGGAAGAGGGGAGGCGTGAGTGGGCATAGGATTTAGGCAGGAGGAGAAGTGGCCCCGGGGGGATTTCTGGCGCCCATGTATGGGGCAGTGCTCCCGGGGCAGTGCTCCCAGGGCAGTGCGGTGGGCTCAGGTGTGCTGAGCAGATACTTGATTGGCTGGCCTGCAGAGTTACCTGGGAAGTCTGGGGTGGAGGGAAGCCTTGCTAGGCCACATTAGGGAGATCTAACCTTTTCCTCAGTGCAACAAGAGAGAAATGGAGTCCTGCCACCTCCCACCTTGGAGAGAAGAGAATTGGGGAGGATGCACAGAGCTGCCTCAAGGAGTCATAGTCAGTCAACATTGAAAGGGAGCAAGCCCAGAGGGGGCCAAGAATTAGAGGCAGCACCCAGAGACGAGAGTAAGTGCCCTTGGTTTTCATTATCACACTGAACAGACAGAGCCTTCCGGGAGTTGAAAAGGAGCGACCTCTAACATCTTGATTCCTGGGACTTAGAGAATCTGTCATTTCCTTAAGAATTCATGGATGCCTTACAAGTGCCTTGAGTGAAGAACAGCTTAAGGTTTGCCTGAAGATTCCAAATCCCACCTTCTTGCCTTAGAGTTTTGCTTCCACCAGTAATGCCTACTATAAGGGAGGTCTGGGGGCAGAAATGCATCAAACGTGTCTTCTATTTTCCACACAAACCCAAGATTCACTTCCTGTATTTCAGCTCAGTTGTAGCCCATGGAGTGGGGGGAGTTTGGATTTCATCTAGTAGGTTCACTTTCTGTTTCTAGTCCATTTTGTTTTCTGCCTTGCTTTGCCACCCATGCCTTTGCTACTGCTGAGTTCTCCAGCTTGGCAGGGAACTCAATAAATCGCTTCTTTTCCATCCGTTCTCCAAATTAGGCTTTCAGGGAAATGGGAGGAAAAAAAGCTCATGTTTGCTTCCACCATTATCTCCTTTCAAACCCTATTTTAACCACTTTCAATGCAACTCATCCATACACCGTGGATGAACAAGTTGCACTTTTTCTGTGTCAGAAAGCAACAAAAATGCATATGGCCATGACAGGGAATTTCCCTCACCCTCAGAAGGTGGGGGAGAAGGGCAGTGGTGTGAAAGAATAAATTAGTTATGGCAAATCTTGTTAGTGTCCATTGTAAGCAGAGAAGCGATGCCATCTGTGGCACTTGCAAAATTGTTTCTTGTTTGTTCAGTCTCCTTACTAAAGCAAACCTTTGTGGCTTCTGATGATTTGCATAGTGTCACTTGTTTGCCAACTGGATGGTGTGTGGACATGTGTGTGACAGAGGGCGTCTGTGTGGACATGTATGAGTGTGCTGAAAGAGCCTGGTGCAGGTATGCCATGGAAATGCTGTTTTGGAGGCTAGCTTTTGACTGGACTCTGGGCTTGGAAGAGAGAGAGAAATCCTAGGAGATCCCTTTTATATCATGTTTGGGCATTCCTTGTCAACATCTCCAATGCCTTCTTGTGCTCCTGTCCGTTGCTCCTCCCTAAGTCCCCTGCTTCCTTGATTTCTTTCTCATTTTTGCCTCAGCTTAAATATTCTTAATTGGTGGTTGGCATGGGCAAGAGGGATATGCTTAGAGCAGCATACACCCTGGTTAGAGGCTATGAGAGATGTCTTAGGGTAATGTTTTCCACTAGAGTAACTGACTTGTTCTGTATCAAAGATACAGCTGCTCCATCTTCATTCATTCTTCAAATCTTTACTGTGGACCTGCTGGAGACACGTGGTGTTCTGGGTGCTGTAGGAGACTAAAGGCTGCATGACTCTCCTTCCTCCTGTTTTCAGGGAGCGACCCTGGAGCAGAAGAGATGTGTGCTGAGCACCACGTCCTCTGCGGATGGCATAAACAAAGCTATGTCTGATGGATTGCTCACTTGTGGGCTGGTGGCTGAAGGCTTTGCACCTGAGGGCCATGGAGGGCAGAGGATTGGGTAGGCTGTGTGGTCAGAAGGGCTCCTTCATGCAGCACCAGACTTCCAGGAAGTCTAGCTTGGCCAAAGAAAATGGAAAATGTCAATCTGTAAAAATTCCCCATCTGATCATCATCACAGCACCCTACAGAAAGAGTGAGGTAATAGGATCAGAATCTGGGACAAGAGTTGGAATCTTTCTGTGATTTGTTTCTAACCACGCCAATAATTAATTCTCTCCATGAGTTTGGCAACTTACTTGATCATACTATGCCTTAATTTCCTCTTTGTGACATGGGTGTTGTGCCTTTTCCTCTCCTCTTCTTCCTCTCACTTTCCTTCATACTAGATCAAATCTCACTGTTATGAAAATTGGTGCTTTCATCTTTTCAGAAGAGCCCCTACAAAACTGTCAGGTGGCATACTTCATAGCTATCAGAGAGGGTCAAACTGCTTCCCGTTGCTTGATGGATACAAAGAACGTCAAAGCTGAGAGACACCTTGACGATCATCAGAGCAATCTTCTTTTTACAGATGAGGAAACAGCCCAGATCAGTGATGTCTCTTGATTTGTCTAAGCTCACGTGGCCAATCAGTGACATTCTGGAAAGAATCACCCTATCTAGTCATCACAGTGTTGGGTGCTAAAAAAGAACAGGGCACTTGAGTGCTGTGACCAGCCCTTGCTGCTGCATGGGAGTCTGCCCTGCCTATTTGGGGCCATCTTCTTAAAGTTTGGCCTCTCAGTTGAACCCTCCTGAACTTGCCCTCACTCTGCCCAAGAGAACCAGAGAAAGGAGCCCTTTATTTCCCGGCTGCCCTGTGCATGCAGCATTTAGATAAGAGGGGCTGGTGATGGGGGTAGGGAGGGGAGAAAACATTTGTCTTTCAATACTGGCCTGACTTGAAAGCCTCACTGATGGGCATTTTGAGAACCCAGTTAACTAATGGTCGCCACAAAGACAAAAGATAAAACTGACCCACTAGTTTTGCAGTTACTTAGACATGATTTACCCTGCATAATGCTGGCTGGGACCTGAGGGTCTTGTTTCTAACGAGCCAAGAGACAGCACAATTAATTACATGGGAAGGAATGCTATCAGACAGCAAACTAGTCTTTGCAGAAAAAAAAGTCCTTAAATATTCCCCACCTCCCTCAGATACTCGCAGAAACGTGCGGAAACCGCACAGCTCATGTGTTGGTGGATGTGGGCAAGGATGGAAAGTGGGTGGGCGTCGGTGAGAAGTAATGTGGGATGTGGGAGGGGATGGGCGGTTACCTGGACTTGCAGTGCCAGTGGTGAGGTGCCTAGGGGGTTGGAAGGGAATGATCATGTGGTTCAGCTGAATGCGAATGTTAGGACAGCCCATCAGGAGCTCTGCACTCTAACTGCCCTGGTGGGCGTGACTTCTGACTTACGTGTGCTTCTGACAACCAACCCCTGAGCCGTTCATCTCAGTGACATGCCCCCTTGAGATTTTGGGAGGTGGGGTTGGGGAGCAGGGCTAGAGGAGAGGACAGACTCAGAAGGCAGAAGGCTGGGAGGCCATGTTTCCTCTAGCGAGGGTGAGAGCCCAAATGGGAGAGGGGCGTCTCCCATCTACTGTGATGTATTCATGTTTCTAATACCTTTTTGCCCCTACAGGGAAATCCCAGCAAGTGCCTTTTTTGACTCCAATTGATTTAGGGGTGTTGACACGTCTCCATTTGGTTAGACATAGTAGCAGGAAAGGTCCGCTCTGGTATGGAGTGTCTGGGTTGGGAAGATGAGAAGGTCAAGACCAGAGGATGGGGTCAAAGGTTAAAGGGGAAGGGTGAGCAGGCAAAGACCCAGGATTGAAATATTTGCTGAAGGCTGACATGCAACAGAATAGAGGCAGACAAGTGGCAAATTCTTGTTTTCTCTTCTAATTGAGAAAATATTTTGAATGGTATTCAGTCAGACTGCATAATGAGTGGAGGTGGGGATGGAGGTGAAGAGAGAGAGAATATGAATGAGAAAGAATATTCTTAAATTACTTGAGGAAGCCAAAGTGACTACCAAGTTCAAGGAATTGTATAAATATGCCACCCCCTCCCCACCTGCCTCCCCATTTGGGCAGCGCTGCATTCATTTCTTCACTCATTCATTTGGTGCATATTCACTGAGGCCCTATTCTGGGGGATTTAGTAGCAGATAAATGAAAAAGATGCCAGGCCTCCCTCTCAGGGTGATTCCATTGCAAGGTGAGTCCTTGATTTGACGCTGTTGTTGTTTTCTCCCAACACCTAAATCTTGTAATCATCTGCATCTGCTCACAGTTTGGTGAATAATTTTATATAACCTTGAGTCTCAGAGATAATAAAAAGTGATTACAGCCCTGGACTGGCTCTCCCCAGGCATTGGTTCTCGGCGGGGGGAGGCTGCCTGCTCAGCTCAAGGGGTTGTGTAGCAGGATTGGGGGGAGATTAGGAAGAGAAGCAGTTGTTTCTTGACTCAGCCATAGCCAGCTGTTTCTCCTCCTCCTTGCTGGACCCTGCCTGCCCTTGCTTTTTTGGAAGCTGTAGCGTTTGAGGAGCTCAAGTTCACTTAGGTTTCCATGCTGGCGGTGATGGCTTATTCCCCAGGATCTTTAGGAATCAGAGGAATGCAGAGCTGGGAATGACCTCAGGGTCCTTTTATAGAGGGGAGCTCCCAGCACCCTGCCCTGTTTCCTCAGCCCTCCGACTCTCCAGCCAGTGCTCAGGGCATTGCCACCTCTTCCAGGAAGTGATGACTCAGATGATTTTCATCAGCAGGTCTCACCCGCACCCCTCCTCCATTTTCTTCCCACAGCCACCAAAGCCAATAATAGACTAAAGCAGTTTCAATTTTAGGCAGTTTCCTTTTGTACTTAGAAATCTATGGTTTGGAAAGGGTGAAGGGTGGTGACGAGGGTGAGGGTGGGGAGGGCGGCATGAGAAGCTGCAGAGGGGTTGCTTCTGTTCTCCAGTCGCGGGGGAAATCTCAAGTGAGCAGTGTCATGTGACCTTGAGTGGGGCCCTAAAAGATTCCTCCCACTCTGAAGGTCTTTGGCTTTTAAGCTCAGAAGGGAACTTTCCTTCTCTTAATTCAGGGACCATTCTTAAAGCTTCATAAAGTTCCTGTGTGATTTTAAAATTTTAACAACTGACTCAGCTTTATTTATAAAAGTAATTTACAAGGGACATTTCAAGGCTACTGGATTTTAGTTCCAATAGTCCTAGCTACTTAGGACTGTTTTTTTTTTTTTTTTCCAAGGAAAGTAGAAGCTTTGCTTTATTGAGGACCTAAAGTTGGAAATCATTAAAAAAATGATGCATGATTGAATAATAATAATTACTGTTGGTTAAGTTCTGTATGTTAGGGACCTGGCTAAGCCCTTTACACATATTTATATATCCTCTCAACAGCTCTAAGAGGTAAGACTTATTATTCCCATTTTGCTGATGGGTAAACTGAAGTATTGAAAGGTTAAGTAGCTTGCCAAATGCCACGTAGCTAGGAGATGAGAGTCTTTGAAGTCAGATCAGTCTCTTTTTTAAAGTTCACATACTTAATCAGGAAGCTATATAGGATATCCCATTTTCAGTGTAGAGGTCAGAAACTATAATAACATTGCTTTTAAATTTCATTAAACTTTTGATTCCAAATGACCTGAACTTGATGTTTATTAAGTTTCTAAGGTACACAAAGACTTTATGAAGGCCCTGTTTTAACAAATGCCTCAAGCCACACAATGTTGTACTCTGTAATATAATTTGTTTTTAGATTAATATGCGGAGAAGAGCCTAAGATGAAAAGACCTGGCTCAGTTGTCCTTTTTCAGCCTTGTTCCTACTCCAGTTTCGGCTTTCACTTTTGTCAACTGGGGAGATAAACCCCTTTGCCACTTATCCTATTGGGGGACTTGTGGAGATGATGGTCATGCAAGCATCTTGGAAAGTATAAAAGCATTATGCAAAAAAAAAAAAGAAAAGTCTATGTTAAAAGACTTTTTTTATTTTTTTTAATGCTCTAAATGTGCTTCTGTCTTGTTTTCCAGATTCTTCTCTTTGAGTTCCTTTCCCAGAATGTTCATTTGGGTAATGAGAGTGAAGTCAATTCAATTGGAATGTTTGAGTAGCTCAGTGTTTAGCTCTCTAGAAGAGTTATTTACATTTGATACAAATACTTGGTCACCATGTGTGTGGGAATGTGTGTATATGTATGTGTGTGTGTTGATAATCAACCAAAAACAACCATTTAAAGTTTTACTTCAATATCCATATTCTGTCACTCACTGTGGGGTAAGGGATTATGATCAGTTAGGTCTGTGAAGCCTCTCATCTTCAGGGCCTTTTTATTACTTCCTTTTCTTCTGAAGGCATTGTAAGGATTTGCTGCTGAATGTCCTGGGTGGTTCACGAAGATGCATTCTGATGAGATTTAAACCTGCAGTTCTAGAGGCAGCCTGGGTGCTGAATGGCCAGCATCCTTTTTCAGGCCAGGAGGTGGAAAATAGGCAGATATTCTCTGTGTCTGAGCACTGTGGAAAGTTGCCAACTGTATGTTTGAGGTCTCCAGAATGTTTCCTCCAACCTCAGCAAGAACAAGAATCATTTTAGTAGCCCCTACTGTGTCTTCACCAAGCCATCAAAACACCTTAAGTGTGACATTCTGACCATCATCATAAAATTAGACTCTTAAAGGGGGAAAGGACAACCCCAGAGGTTTTCAGTCCAGTCTTCTAGTGCAGAATCCCCCAGTATTCCCGAGAGATACGTAGCCTGTCTCACCCATTCTTGATGCGTGGTCTTTCCATGGTTGGACAGTTCTAAGTTTAGATGTTGTTACCGTTGTTGGGTGATAGTACTCCAGTTTGTAACCCTTGTTAATCCTGTATGTCCCTAAAACCAGGTGCTTTGCCAGAGAGTTAGTGACACTATTCTAAGAACCCAAAATAAAATACAGAACAATCATATCCAGTAAAAAAGAGATTTGGTTTGAGGGGAGGTCCTTAGAAGAACCATTCATTCATTCTCTTGTTTGTTTTGCTTGTTAGATTCACTCTGAAGAATTAATCAAAGTTATTTCAGGAAGAAAAGCAGAATCTTCTGTTTTCTCGTTTAAGACTCATCACTTAGACATGTAATATTCCTGAGAGGGAGCGAATAATGCCTGTCTTCTCCATTGTGATAGCACAGCTTGGCTGTTTCAGTCAAATTCTTATGTCACATTGGCTGATTTATTTTAGGTACCTGGGCAATTAGAGGATGGGGAGACATAGAAACCTTCTGGCTGTTTAGTGGCTTTTCATTGTTAGAAACTGGTGTTTCTTAGGATTTCTCCCTTGATATAATCACATCTCTCTGTGCTAAATTGATGCTTTGGGGAAAGTCACTGTTTTGTTTTAAATGCAAATAATCAAATTTAAGGTGTACCCAGGTACCTCTTATTAATGTTCCATAAAGATCATTTATTTGTTCAGTTAACTTTGATAAGTTTGGTTTCTGAGGCAGTCATTATACTCAGCACTAAGACTATAAAATCAAATATGACGCATCTACTGTCAAGAATCAGATGAAGTTTGAACGAGTTGAAGGAGATAGGCAAATAAAGTGGTAATTACAGAAAAGTGTATTCAGTTTAGTGAAGTGCAGGAGTAGAAAGGATGGCCATCCATATCCGATTGGGAATGGGGAAAGCTTCTGGGATGGGTGGGAAGGTAAGCTTTGAACCAAGTTTTGAGGGACACATAGGCATCAGCTGGACTAAGTAGGAGAATGGGTATTCTAGGAAGAAAGAAGGACACGTGCCAAGGCATGGGAGGTGAAACAGCAGATTGGATGAGAGGAAATACAAGTAGTTTTGTTTGAATGAATGATACAGAGGGTGTGTCTGGAGCTGAGGCCAGGAGTGAGCAGCGGGAAGAATGCAGGTAAGAACAAATGTTGATTGAATCCTTACTGTATGTCAGATGAGAGTTCTAAACCCTTCATATTTATAACTCATGTAATCCCCTTTAAGCCCTAGGAGATAGCTACTGCTTTTATCCCCATCTCATTAATGTGGGAAATGAAGCACAGAAACATTAAGCCATTGCCTGTCCTAGCACTAATAAGAGGTAGAGTTTGGATTTGAACCCACACAGTCTGGCTCTAGAGTTCACTCTTTTAATTGCTTTGCTTTGGACCTTGGGTGCTAGGAGGTTGAGCATTACCCTAAAAACTCGGATTTATTTTAGACCCAGGAATGACATGGGCAGGGTGATGCTCTTGTTGGGTCCCATGGAGAGCAGTGAGGGGAGCAGGGGAAGAAAGGGCAGAAGCTAAGAGGCCACTCAGAGGCCTTCGACATCATCTTGGTGAGGTGTGATAAAAACATGAAACAGGCAGGTGACGGGAGGCATCATCAGAAGCAAGTTGATTCAAAAGTCATTAAGGAGGTAGAGTCTGCAGGACACAGTAGCTAATGGGATTTAGTTGTTGAATGAGAAGGTGGAATTTAAGATAAATTCTAGGTAAATGGTTATCACCATTCCTAAAGATGGGCAGTCTTGGGGAAAGGATGTTAAGGTAAATCAACTTAAGTCTTGTTGAGTTTGAGGGGCACATGGACCACCTATGTGGCTATGCCTCATAGGCAGCTGAATATTTGGATTCCACAGAATGTCATGAGCTTTGGGATCTGTTAAGCGTTGAAACTGTGGGTGTGGCTTAATTTTCCTGGGATAACATGTGGAGTCTGAGGGCTATGGAGAGTTCCTTGGGGATTATAGGCTTTTAAAAGACAAGCAGACTGGGAATGCCCAGGAATGACTATGGTCTGTTAATTTCTGATGGGTATAGTAGGACCAAGTTCACAGAAATGTTGCTATATTAGGTTACTTTCTTGGGGTAGAGTAGGAACATGTTGGAAATAAAGTAGTTATCTTAGGTTAGTTATCTTTTTCTTACTCCCTTGTTATGGTCTCTTTGAAATGTTCTTTTATTGTATGTTTGTTTTCTTTTTAACTTTTTTTTTCATACAGTTGATTTAAAAAAGAAGGGAAAGTTAAAAAAAAAAAAAAAAAAAGAAAAAAGACAAACAAGGAAAAAAAAAAAAAAGATGTAGTGCCCCTTGAGGAGCCTGTGGAGAATGCAGGGGTATTCGCCTACCCCACCTCCATGGTTGCTAACATGCCCACAGACATAGGGGGCTGGTGGTTTGATGGGTTGAGCCCTCTACCACAGGATTTGCCCTTGGGAAGACTGTTGCTGCAAAGGAGAGGCTAGGCCTCCCTATAATTGTGCCTAAGAGCCTCCTCCCAAATGCCTCTTTGTTGCTCAGATGTGGCCCTCTCTCTCTGGCTAAGCCAACTTGAAAGGTGAAATCACTGCCCTCCCCCCTACGTGGGATCAGACACCCAGGGGAGTGAATCTCCCTGGCAACGTGGAATATGACTCCCGGGGAGGAATGTAGACCTGGCATCGTGGGACGGAGAACATCTTCTTGACCAAAAGGGGGATGTGAAAGGAAATGAAATAAGCTTCAGTGGCAGAGAGATTCCAAAAGGAGCCGAGAGGTCACTCTGGTGGGCACTCTTACGCACAATATAGCAACCCTTTTTAGGTTCTAATGAATTGGGGTAGCTGGTGGTAGATACCTGAAACTATCAAACTACAACCCAGAACCCACGAATCTTGAAGACAATTGTATAAAAATGTGGCTTATGAGGGGGGACAGTGGGATTGGAGGAGGGCATAGGGATCACACTCCCGTTTGTCTGGTTTGTGGATGAATGAGTGGAAAGGTGGGGGAAGGAAACAAACAAACAAACAGACAAGGGTACCCAGTGTTCTTTTTTACTTTAGTTGCTCTTTTTCACTTTAATTATTATTCTGGTTATTTTTATATGTGTGGTAATGAGGGTGTCGGGGATTGATTTTGGTGACGAAGGTACAACTATGTAATGGTACTGTGAACAATCAAATGTACGATTTGTTTTGTATGACTGCGTGGTATGTGAATATATCTCAATAAAATGAACATTAAAAAAAAAAAAGATAAGCAGAGGAAAACTTCTTTGCAAAGAGTGGTCTGACCAGAGGAGGAGAAACATCAAGAGGTCCTCAGGAAGGTGCGCTTCACATAGCACAGATGACCACTGGACAGGAGCTGTGCTCTGGCTTAGGCAGCACATGGTCACTGACTTTCAGAAGAGTGTTTCCAGTGGCGCTGTGGGATCAAAAGCCTTTGAAGAAGGGGATACCGGAACCCTAATGCAGATTGGTCTTGCCAGTGGCTTGACTGTGAAGTGAAGGGTAGCTTTGCATCAGTGTGAGTCAGCTTCTTGAAAACACATCAAAGAATGTTTTCAGAAAGCTGGATGAGGGAGGCTGGGCCATAATCTGGGCTTTTCTGTATGGATAGAACCGAATTCCAGTGTCTGGACAAGCATTGAATAGGACTTGCTCTGTGGCGCTCAGGTCTGTGGAATACTGTGGGGTATGAAAGAAAATTATGTAGTATAGGTTCTGCCCTCAAAGGATTTTTATTCCAGCTGCAGGGATAAGACAAACATGGAAGACTAAGTGGAAAAAATGAAATGAGCTGTCAGTCAATAGGATATTAGAGAAGGAGGAGATCAGAGTTTGCTGGAGTCATTGGAAATGTACGGAATGCATGTTATCTGGAAGGAAGGCTGTGGAGGACCCAGGGAGCATGGTGTGAGCTGCAATGTGAAAATTTGGATGGGGTGGGTGTTGAGGGGGGAGGGGCAGGCACCAAGAAGCTCAGCTCATGCCTCACAGACTTAGGAGTTTCTGTGATTTACAGAGTTTGCTTTCTCTGATGGTCTCCTTGGCTATATTCCTTTTTCCAGCCTCCCTTTTCAGGAACTTTCCATGTGCTCACAATCGGTGTTGTTTGGTCTCTCCATCTATGAGGCTTTAATGTATCACTTCTGTCTACCAAGGCCATTTTGACATCTGTTCCCTGTTATATCTCTAATATTTCTTAGACCCTCAACAGATCCTCCTTTCTTTCAACCTTCTCCACTGGTCCAATAGTCAGGGGAGCTCTTAAGGGGAGTGAGAAAAGCTACAAGTGAGGGTGGGTGAGAGAGGAGTCTTAGATGGTTTCACGGATTTTGGGATAATAGAACCAAGCTAGGAGTCCTTTAGAGAGGAGACAGAAATTGTTCCAATTATCTATTATTCTAAAACGTAGTGGCATTTAAATGTTGTTTTATTATGCTCTCAATTTTTTCGGTCAGCCCAGCAGGGATGGCTTCTCTCTGTTGATAATTGGGACCTAAAAGTGGCTGGAAATGTGACTCTGGCTGCTATTTGGGTCCCTCAGCTCTTCTCCATGTTGTGTCTGTTGGGTGTGTCTGGTGCCCAGGCTGGGATGGCTGGAAGAGTTGGGGCTGCCGGGGCACCTCTCTTTCCACATGACCTTTCAATATGGCCAATTTGAGTTTCCTCACAGCATGACAGTCTTACATGGTGTCATTCTAAGAGAACTGAATGGGAGCTGCAAGGCTTCCTAAGTTCTTTTCTTGGGATTTCTGGATGTCACTTCTGCAGCATTCTATTGGTCAAGCAAGCAACCAAGCCCAGCCCTGATTTTTAGACTTGACAAAAGCCCTGCTTTTCCTTATGGCCAAATGTGAGACAGGTACCATTTGTTTAATTAATGTGCTCCTGACAGAAAACTGGGTCCATAGAGAAGTATACAAGACTGTCACAATCTGTGTGTGGAAGGTGCTTGCTCATTTGTTTCAAGAGCCCTGAGTTAGGAGCCAAGAGACCTAGATTCTAGCTCTGGCTTCATTTCTACGTAATCAACCGTGAAATAGCTTTGACCCGTGAATTAAAATCCTGGTCATGTTGGTTTTATATTTTAATCTACTAGACCAAGTCTCTGCATTGGATGGGGTTAACTGTTGGAGACAATAGGGAATAGTTCTCACACTGAAAAAAAAACAGATCCTTATATTCTCTATAAGCTGGAGACGGGGTTGAAGGCTTCAAGGTTGAAGGCAGATTTGGGTTCACTTCCTGTCTCTGCCACTTAATAAATACATGTTGTGGGTGAGTTTACCTCTCCCAACCTCATTTTCCTCATCCATCAATTGGGGATAATACTCCTTACCCACTTATTGTAAAGACAATATGAAATTAAATGTTCCATGTCTGTTTGGAGTGGCGTCTCCTTAAAGCATATTGATTCTGATTATACGCCCTGAAAAGAGTCAGAATGTCCATAAAAACTGGCTGAACCCCTTTGCCTCTTCTTATGCCTTTACGAATCCCATATTTACTTATTTTCTTTATTACAAAATACCGTACCTCAAGGCTGTGGCTGGTTTGTGTGTGCGTGTGCGTGAGTGCGTGTGGATGCGTTCCCTGCCGTTTGTGTTGGGGCTGTCTGGACAGATTTGATGAACTGTGTGCTTGCGCGAGTACACAAACGGGCTGCCCTCCGCACGAAGGCTTTGGCATAAAAGCCAACCTAAGAAGCCCCATGACCTTTCCAGTAGACTGTCACCTATCCTCATTATGAGTCTTGAAATTTATTTCTAAGTATGATATTCTTGGGATTTCCCTCACTACTGCTTGAAGATGTGCGGGGCGATGAGATTCTCTTTTCTTTAATCGGCTGCAGCTTGACAGCAGAGGCTGTGTGTGCCCTTAAAGCCCCTGCTGTCTCCTGCACGTACAATCACAAATCCCCAGCCTGGGAACTTCGTGTGCCCAGCAGGCTTCCAGTGAAGGAGGAAACCCAAAGCCTGGGTCCTAAGGGATAAATAAGTAAAGACGTTTGTCAAAACGCATCAAGTATATTTCCCACCCTCGCGCCGACAGAAGCGCCATATTGTACACTGCATTTATTTAGACCCTCACTGCCAAGGATAAGTGCTGTGTAAACATGCCCTATTTAGCCTTCGCTGCATATACTGCTGCCTTTCTGAGGTCTTTAATTCCATGAAATAAATGACTTTCAAAAGAAGTGCTGTGCAGCCTCTTAAAACAGTAAACAAGAACAGTTCAGGTCTTTTCAGGAACGTGAAGCCAGGGGAAGGTGTTTTTTTTGGTCTCCAGGAAGAGCCAGTACAGAAGGAGGTATTGACCTTGCTTGCTCCTTTGACTGGCACCTACCAGGTCCCTTCCTGAGCCTGTAATTCAACACCTGTCCTGCTGGCAAACAGACCTCACAATGATGGTCGAGCCCTCCTGCCCCAGCCCAACCAGAAGCTCCGCACCCTTTCACCTAGGATTTCAAACCAGAGGTTACCCCCATCCCCACCCCCAGCCTCCAAAGACCAACAAAAAATTAACCAGAAATACATCTCCCAGGGGATGTTTTGGACTCAGCTTATCCCTCGCTCTCTGTCTCCAGACCTAGACAAGAAAAAGTTTAAGGCCTTAGAGACCTTTAAGACTCACAAGTGGCTTCCCCACCCCCACCCGAGGGGCCATGTGGTCGGAATGGCTCCCCCCTTCCTGTTTTAAAGCTGGCTCGGATGAGCCATACAACACCCCTACTGTTTCCGACTGACAGAGCCAAGCAGAGTCTCTCTGGTAAGTAAATAATTGATTTGGAAGTTGGGGGTGTCAGTGGAAAAGTTAGCTGTCAGAGGCTCAAGTAACAGCCCCAAATGTGAGAGCCACCCTCTGGCCCTCTGAGAGAAGACCTGTCAGTTCTCTTAGAGCTGGACAGAAATGTCTTCCAGCCTGTCTCTCCACATTAAAGTGAAGGGCCTGTGTCTCTCCTTCTTTGAGTCACAGCGGTCCCCCCCCAAAGGCCTGTGCCCCCTGGGCAGCCTGGTGCAAGTGTGTGTGACTCAGGAGAGGAGCCGAGTCTCAGCTCCAGTATCACTGTGGTCTGGGAGGGGTCGGGCCGTGAATAGAGTATTACGTGGCTCATTCAACATCCTTCTCTTTCACCACAGAAACCTCAATTTCCCTTTTTGTGGAAAATAAAAACCTTCTTTCAGTGCCCCAGCAGCAGGACTGTGGCCTTTCAATGAGATGGTATCCCAGAGAATTTTTCAAGTTCAGTGGACCTTTGGGTGGAGTGGCTGGGAGAGCCCTTGCCCCCTGTCCCCTGGGGAACCACCAGTCCCCACTCCATGCCTTCCAGCCTCGCTGCCAACCTCATGTGTCGATGAGGAAACTGACTGGACTGTGACTGGTTTGTGAATCCACAGATGTGTGGCTGAGAGGCCCTGAGGGCATCAACCGCAGGATCCACTGGGTCAGAGAGTTCCCTCGGCCTCGCCACAAGTCAGAGCCTCCACGGAGCTGGGGGACTGAATGAGTGATGATGGGGCCATAAATCAGAGGTTGCAGCAAATGGGTATGAGAGCAAGAACTAAAAACCAGAGAGCCTCTTGAGGCCTATTCTGGGGGCTTTCCAGGACACTAGGTTGAGAATATTTCTAGAAGGAAATAACAGAACAAAATCAGACATAGACAGTATAAGAAAGAGACTTGTAAGCTGTAAACATGATGGGGGGAAGGTGTGATGCTTTTGCTTGAGAGAGTTTCCTTTTCTTTTAGTACCTCTGGATTTGTTATTTGTGAACCATTAATTAAATGCCTCTTCTGTGTTGTTCTTAGCTTCTTTTCTAGGCTATCTCACAGTCTGTGTGTATATCGTCTTTGAGCAGCTGGCTGTCCACTCTTCAGGCTCTACTGTGTTCTTTGGGAGTGTATATGCATTGATTTAGGCCCTTGCAAATGTTGTTGCTCTTGCAAGACATAAAAGGACAGTGAAATTGGTTAGTTTGGCATCCAAGGATGTGACTTAAAGACACCTCTCACCACTTTCTGTGTGGTCTGGGCATTCCCTGACTGAACTTCCATTTTCTCACGTCCACACTTCTGTTTAGATTACTCTGACTTTGAACGCCTTCCTCATTCCCTCTTCTAGCCAGTACTCACCTCCCATGAAGAATCGCCTCCCTCCCGAACCTCCCCAGCTCACACTTTCCTTTTCCCTGAATTTCTAGAGCTTCTATCACCGGTTCTAGATATTTATTGGCAAAGTGTGTCCCCCATTGTAAAATTTCTTCTCTCAGACTGACATTTGAATTTTATTTACTTGCTTATTATTTATGTTTATTTCTCTCATGTAGATTAGGAATTCTCTTTTGGAGATAAAGGATTTAATTTATTGGAATTCCCCACAGCACTTAACACAGTGCCTTGCATATAGCAAGTACTCCATAAATACTAATTGACTCTATATAATTACTTTCTTGACAATATAGAAATACCTTATATTCTATTTCTGCTCCTCAGGAATTTTGCAGTCCAATAAGTAAGAGGAGATGAAGTTATCTAGACAGAGAAATCTACATAGAACGTCTCATTAATAAAGCCCTGTAGAGTTGGAAAGCGAAGCTCAGTTTCTCCATATTTGTTGGAGAAGACTGCCCAGGGAAAGAGGATTTAGCATAGGTGCAAAAAATTTAGTACGTGTTACTAAATCCTGTTGAGAATGTGCTTGAAAATTTGCCTATGGAAATCCATGGCTGTGAGTGCTCAGATCAAGAGAGATTAAGTTGAATTTGGCCATCAAGGTGACCTGTTGTGGGAGGAAGCTGAATTCAACAGTGCCCCCATCACAAGCAGTCTGTAGTGTTTCCCTTGGAGAATATGCTCCCTTTGTGAACGATGAAGAGTTTAATTAATTGTCAGCTTTTAAAAATAAACTCACAATCATAGGAATATTTCCCATTGTTGGAAGAGGAAATGTTGAAATTCAGGAATATGACCTAGCAGGAGACAACCCTCAGACACACAGATGTCCAACCAAAACAAAAAATGTTTGGAGCAACTGGTTGGAAGGTGATAGGCCGCAGGAAGCCAGGAGGGTACAGGGGCCCTTCTGGTGAAGTCATCACTGTCACCCAAAGCATAGGAGTGGCCCCTGGTGGGACCAGGGTTGCATGTTGGTATTGATTTCAAGCAGCCCTTTTAGGATATAAGCGTAGCCAGCGTGTGTCTTTTTTAATGGTTTTAAGTGGGTGGTTTCTAAGCAGCAGGAGTATAGATTTGGAGACTTTAAGAGTCACCCTGCGTGCCACCCCCCCCAAATTTAATAGCACCAGCTCTACCAAGCCTTGAACCAGAAGGCTTGAGTAATACTTGTTTTAGACATAAAATCTGGGGTTTGCTGAATGTTAAGTTTCCCTTTGGAGATGGTTTATGCTTGACCTATAAATTTCTGGACTAGGGAAATGTGGAGCGTTTTGTAAAAGGGATCAGCTGAGTCTAAATGGTACATTGGTGCATGGCAAAGATGTAGGAAAAAAGCTCTGTGTTAGGAGGCAGGAAACCTGAATTCTAGTTCCTCCTCTTCCATCTACTAGCAGTTCAGCCTGGGGCAAGTCACACAATTTCCTGGCTCAGTTGTTTCATTCTTACAACCAGTCGTGTTAACTGCCTGAGGTTCAAGGTCTGAACCAACTGATGTATTAAATTTCCTTTATCTCTAAATTGTTTGATTCCATTATTTTGTGAGATTAGTTCTGCTTGCCATTGCGTAATACGATTTAGCAAGTAGTAGTGCAACTGTACTGATATGGTGGGACCCGGTACTTAAACATCTGAAAGTCTAAAGATTAAGAAGCGAGACAGGCAATTGCTGAGGTCCAGGTGTTATGTTGGGTTGTATGGGGCACAAGTGAGGGCCAAATACTGCAGTGGCCAAGTCTTCCAGGGACTAGAACAGGGAGGATCAGAAACAACTTTAGAAAATATTCTGGATAAAGCCTATGAGGGGGCAAGACCCCTCCTTTCTCAGCTAAGCCTCACTGATGTACCGCATCTTCACACATGCTCCATGAAGATCAGAATTATATGAAGTATTCCTTACCCACTTTTCCTGAGCTTAGGGTGGCTCAGGAGAAAGATGTTTTCGGTTGGCAACTAGGGGGACCCTTTATTGTAAACCCAAGGAATGTATTCAGCTATCTTTAGATTCAGTGACAAGAGGTGAGGCTGTATTTCCTGGGCTCCATTATAGTAGTCTTATCAGCTGGTGCTGCCCTGGAATGAAGATTTTTATCTCCAAATGCAGATTACTCTGCTTTTGAGATGGCTCCAAAAGAAATACCATATTCCTTAGGAGAATCAGTGTCAACTCCTTATTGAATATCAGTGGTTTCCCTTGCCTTTGTCTTGGTCTTGTGGAGTATGCAAAAGAACATAAGACATGGTCCTTAGCACAAAATTGACACTATATTTAGAGAGATCAGGTTTAAAGACATAGGGTGTCATTACCCTAAGTTGTGAGGATTCTACTCAGCTCAAAAGCCACCTCATCTAGGAAGCCTTTCTGGATGACATCAGCCAACTGTGATCTTTCCCTTTTCTGGTTCCATATTGCTTGTACCACATAGCTGGTGGCGTGGAGTCCATAATATCCCACTGTTTCTGTTTTTCATGCTCCTTTCAAATGAACGTATATTTCAATTGTTTACATTGCATTTTACCATGTTAGTAACTCAGAAAATGTATCAAAGGCAGAGGTCTTGACTTACATGCCTCTCGTAACCTGTAGTGCATTTTATACAAGATACAGGCACACCACAAGTATGCCCCAGATTTATTTGCCGATTGATTCATTGCCACCATGAATCTGTTTGTCATGGAGTTTGCATGGCTTTGTTGTTCTTTGAATAGGTGACACTGTTAGAAAGGAAGGGACTGGTATGACTGAGATTTATCTGAATCTGTCTTATAAAGCCTTCTGTGATCCCCATCCTGCTCCAGGCAGGCAAACTCCATTCTCTGTTCTCCCCTTGTCCATCACACATACTTGGTTGCCCTCTCTCCTCAGTTGTTTGTCTCTTCAATTTTATCTCCAATGTCTAGCACAGGGCCTGGCACACAATAGACACTTAATAAATCTTTGTAAATGAATGAATGATGAATTAATTAGTTGGATGGATATTGAGCCCTAGTAGCGTAGGCATGAAAGATCTGAGTGAGCAGAGGAGGCAAATTCAGTTGCAAGTCTGGCAAGTTGTTTGGTGGTTGCTGGTCAGCAGGCCTACCTTCCTCGAGCCCTACGCTGAGCTTGTATGGGTCTTGCCTCTGGAAAGGCCCACTTTTATGACCCAGCAGCAAGAGCATTCACTCGCCTATAGGGCCTATCCTTCTTGGCTTATTATCTAGCAAAGCAGTATGGTAGTCTCCAGAAGTGTGAGTGGACTGATGGCTGAGGTGGGTATAGCTGTCTTAAAGACAGGTGCCCAGCACATGGTTGCCTGCTCTAGGGGAGAAACACTGGCAGTGTGGTTTCTCCATAGTGTGTAGGTACACAGGCTGTCTACATATATACATACACAGACACACCCATACAGCTACTGATTTGGCTTGGGAGTATTTGTGCTCACCTTATATTGTAGGGGCAGATGATCAGTTTAACTTGTGATCAGTTTAACCATGAGATATAGGGGGAAATCCACTGTATTAGAAATTAGAAGACAGAGGGATTCTACTTCCACCTGTGGTCTGTCCTGAGTGTGTGATCTTAGAAAAGTCGCTTCACCATTTCAGACTTCTTTTGGTAGGATGAAGGCATTGGACTGCGTGATCACTGGGTTCAAAGTTAGGATCTGAACCCAGGTAGAATGGGTTGCCTTTGAAGGCAGTGAGTTTCCAGTTGCTGGAGGGGTTCCATAGTGGGGATTCTGGGCCTCAGGAGTGTGGTTGTGGTAGATGACCAGGAGTGGCTTTCCAACCCAAGACTCTGTGATTGGGTAATATAAGCTAATTTGAATCCATCAGCATGGGTCAAATTGATGCCAAGGGAGAGAGAGGGATTGCATTTTTTTGTTATGTGTATACCACAAGTGAATTAATTACCTGTCCTGCCTATTTTGATGGTGAAAATGTCATTCTCGTCTACCATTTTTGAATTGTCTCTTTCTGGGCTTTTCAGTTCATTGGGCATCTGTACATCCATAAACACACACAGATCCACATGCTCACATGCTCAAGTCCTTTCTCTTCTTCTTTGAAGACCTGCCCCCCGTGGTCGCTTGTTACTTGCCTGCGTAAACTGCTGTTGAGGCTGGGGACCAGGGGTGCCCAGCACGGGCTGTAGCCCTTTGCAGGAGGCTTAGTCACCAGGGTCTCCAACAACACATACAGTCTAATTGCCATTGCTTGGAGAGTGACATCCGCCCTGTAATCATATGTATCCTGTGTGGACATCTCATTCCAATCACTCTTTGTAGTCTTATTCTGGTGTCTATACTGCTGGAGATCTTTATTAACATGTGAATGCATCTGTAGCCTCACAGCACTGAGAAAAGAATTATGATGTCACTTATGATGTCCGTTTTATTTTATTTCATTTTCATTAACCATAAGAGGACATGTTTTGACGTTTTTTTTTTTTTTTTGTAAATTCAGTTGTGTTTTTAAGGAGGACATACATGGACACACACACACACACACAGTTACCCCTTCTGTATTAGCTTCCTATTGCGTTTGTAAAGCCACAAACGCAGTGGCTTTAAACCACACACATTTATTGTCTTACAATTCTGGAGGTCAGAAGTCTGACATGAGTCTCCCTGGGCTAAACTCAAGGTGTGCTAGGGCTATATTTCTTCTGAAGGCTCTAGGGGAATCATTGCCTTTTCTTTTCCAGCTTCTAGAAGCTGCCCATGTTCCTTGGCTCGTGGCTCCCTTCCTCCGTCTTCAAAGCCAGCAACATCAGGCCAAGTCCTTCTCTCTGCCATCATTCTGGTTTTCCCTCTTCTGCTTCCTTGTTCCACCTTTAAGGACCCTTGTGATTACATTGTGCACACCTGGATAATCCAATATAATTTACCTCTTTTTAAGGTAGCAACCTAAATTCCACCTGCAAATTTAATTCTCCTTTGCCATGTAACAAAACATATTCATAGGTTCTGAGGATTAGGAAATGGACATCTTTGGGTGCCATTATTCTGTCGATCATACCTTGTTTAGTATTGTTAATACCTTGGATTAACAAAATATTTTAAAAAAAAATCCTACCTTGCCTTTATTTCCTGATTAGTGACGGCACCCCAAGCACAATCATTCATACTTGGAAATGAAAATAATTACTTTTTATTTAATCCGATTTGCCATAATTTGTAGAACTGTTGGAGTTGTAATATTTTGAGATATGTTTTAATAAAAAGACATTTGTGTATTTGTGAGAGTCTGACTAAATATTTTCATTCATGAGAAGTTCTGGAAAATCTGTTTTTCATTGTCAGTGATATCTGAATGTGGATTCAGGTCCTTCACATTTGATGTACTCTGAAATGGGTACTTTGCCTACGTTACTTTTATTGAATGGGTAAATGATGTAGAAGAAGTTGGCAGTGTGTTCAATAAATTCACAAAACCAGTATGCTGGATTAGAGTCCAGTTAAGTGCACATTTTAAAAATCAGGTGTCTTAACACTGAGTAGGCGCAATTCTGGTTACTGGGCAAAGACTTGACTTGGCAAAGTTGCTGGTGCACATGTGGGGAGTGGGGGAGTTGCCCTGAGATCTTCACGTGAAGATCAGAAGACTAGAAAGTCTGAAGAATAAACTTTGGTCAGAAGACTAGAAGTCTGCTTAGAGTTGCTCTGGAATGCCAGGGGACGAGGTACTCCTGTTTACTGAGAGTTGTCACAGTTCTCTGGGACCCTCCCCTCCTGGCATGGAACCCTCCCAAAGGGCTTGCCAAGGTTAAGCATTTACAGGTTTGGCTGACCTGTTGGAGGTGTTGACATTTTGGCTGTTATTCTAGAGTGGGGATTGTAGCCTATAGGGCTCCAAGGAATCAGGGGCAGATTTACATCAACTCCTTTGGCATCTCAGAGTGAGAAGAGGTTCATGCCTCATGCAGTCCTTATTGCTTGGGAAAGTTATTCGTCTCTCTTTTACACTGACAGCCACATTGTAGCATTAGTGGTAACTTGAATTACATCAGGAGGGGAAATGGCAAGAAATCTAGTATCAGAAGAGCTGAGGGCCACCATACCTAGCACTTGTGATCAATTACTTCATTTCCTCCTGTGTGTAATGAGAATAATGATTCCTGACCACCTTAGCCCAAGTATTGTTATTAAGGTTACATATGATGTGAATGTACTTTGGAAATGTCAGTGTCAATTGGGTTTCCAATATTCCAAAGAAAGTGAGGCAGGAAGGGAGGGGTAGAAAGCCTTTCTGTGTTAAAGTGAGACAATCCAATTCAACTCCCTGATCCTGTGTTTTTCAATACCCTTCTCAGACACTGGGAAAAGGTAGGTTGTCTTCTGCTTTGAGTCCCAGATCTTGCACATTAATTGGTGCTTCCTGCTGGAACGTCATTCCTGGGAAGGAGTGGGTGGAGTGCAGGATGCATGTTTGTTTGGGGGTGGAGGTGAGCATTTTACGTAACATTAAGTTGTGTGATGCATTGAGTTTAATTCTCATCTCTAATTTTTAAAAAAATTTAGTGCTGTGTCTTAAGTGACAAAATTTTATAGGATGGCTCCCTTGAGGGAAAGAAAGCTGTATCTGGATAAATTTGAATTTCTGTCTTGATTTCTCTGCATTCTTGTAAATGTGGAACTCTACTATATCTTGGACCATCATCTAGTAGATTATAGGATCATAGAATGTTAAAGCTAAAAGTGGTTTCAAAACTATCTAGCCCAGCAGGATTTTGTAAAATAAAAACAAACCTTAAGGCAAAAATTGACTATTCACTTAGTGTCATATAATATTGTCATTCATTCATTGAATCTTTTTGAACACCTTTTCTGTGCCAGGCCTTGAAATAGGTGCTAAGGACACCAAGATGGAAAATGTAGCTCTTGATTTTAAAGAGTCCCTGGTCGCGAAAAGAGATGAACGTTTACTAATTAGTGTGCAGTGTGCTCTGGGCTGGATCTGGCTGACAGCACCCATAGACAGGACACTTTGACAGCAAGCAGGAAGTGTACCTAAGCTTTCCTGGGTTTGGGGGCAGGCAGGAAAGCCTGAGTCCTTCTTATCTCTCTCTATATGTAAATAAAATAAGACTAGGTCCCTAGGAGACCACCTTTCATTGTCTGCCCCGTCAGGACCCCTTTTCCTTTTTCATTTCCATACCAATCTATGACCCTAGAAGCCTAAAATCTATTTTTTACCCTCATCCTTCTTATTGTTATTATTTATGACGGTCATTGTTTTAACTGCTCCAAGGAGATAATTGCCTTGGTTGCTAAGGCAACCCAACATATTGGGTGTAAGAGCAGCCAGCAGAAAAGGTTTGCCAAATTGCAGGGCTGGGTGGGAGGTGTGGGGTGGGAGAGCAAGGGAGCTCAGCTGTGGAGCTTGAAAATAGCCATGTTCAAATTATCTCTGCATTTCTTCCACTGAGGAGCGTGAAGCCACTTGGAATCCAGTGCCTGCCAACTCCTCACCCACCCTTGGCGCTTCCTATTTTCAACCCAGCTAGTGCACCGTTTCACTTACCCTCAGTGCTCAGCCAAGAGCTTTCTTGGGTTCCAGTTCCCAGACTTATAACTCCTGTCTGCTGCTATTAAGCCCTGGAAATGTTCTTGCCCTTTATGTCTGGGGTCTCCACAGGGTGGGAATGGGGCAGGGGCAGCATACATGAATATGCCTGTGGATCTCCCTCTCTGGGCAGTGTACATTACCCACTTCAAACTGCCATAGACCCTGGTGGACTTGCTCATGGCTTGTAGTCTTCCCTTCCTATCTCTGGGAAGAAAGAATGGATGGATGGCAATGACCTTTTGCATTTTAACTTTTGAAGATTGAAACATCTTGGTGGGGGAGTCAGCCTTGCTGCCCCATTAAATAGAAAAATGAAGTGAAGCTACAGCAGAGGAAATTGTGCAGATGGAGTGATGCAGCAAACTCGATGCAAAGCCGTGACTCTTTTTTCACCCTCTGCTTTAATGAACGCCATTGGCTTTGGTCCTTGGCTTCTGATTTTAACCTGAGTTCTGTGTGTTTTTTGGTCATTCTCTGTGTCCTCTGGTTAGCCATCTTTTGTCGCCTGCCCCCTGGTCCTGTGCCAAGGTGGCCCTGGTGGCAGAGATGCTTGAGACAAATTTATCTTGTTGGCTAGCTTTGCTTTGAGACATTTGGCCATCCAAAGGCAGCTATTGTCATGAAATGATATAATGGGCAAGGGGAAAGGGCCAAATGACCGAAAGAATCCCTTACCAGAAGATTTGAGTAGGTGTTAGTTGCTGGCTCCTTCCCGCAGTTCTCTCTTCCTCTTCCTCCTCCTTGCACCCAAGCGCACACCTAGCCCAGGCTGTGTGTGGGAGGGCCGGCCAGCCTGCCTGCCTGCCTCTGGCTCCCCAGCAGTCTCCAGGGTGCCTCCCTAAGTGTGTCCCAGGGCCCTCTGCTAGAGCGCTGCCCCAGAGTTGATCTATCTGAACAGGTTAAATAAACAGGTCTGTGTTTGGGTTAATTATCACTGGTTCTGTTGCTCTCCATTACTGCTCCATCCGGGACTCTGGCCAAGGAGCAGATGGGAGAGGCTGCATCATCACCCGGCCTCCTCATTGTGTCTGGCTCTCGCTCCTTTGGATTCATACCCCCCACCCTCCATCCCCTCCTCCCTGTCCTCTCCCCTCTCTCCCTTCCCTTTCCCTCTCCCCCTCCCTCTTTTTGCTCTCTCTCTCTCTCTCTCTTTCTCTTTTTGGCTGAGCAAATAGGCCAGATGGCAGTGAGGGGAACAGACAACAAGTGAGGCATGGCATATGGGGAGCTTGTTTAATTTCGGCTCCTGTTGGGAAGTAGATTGGAGGAGGTGAGCTACAAAAGCAGAAAATGGAAAGAGGAAGGGTAAAAAAAAAAACAACAACTGACCCTTCTGTGGGGGAAATTGGATTCAATTTACTATTGTTGGCCAGTGGATGCGGTTGAAAATGAAGTGAATTTAAGCAGAAAGTGCCCTTTTTGGCTCTCCAAGATTCAGCCCCCTCGCACCGTGTCTCCATATTGCTGTGCCGTCCAGCTCTGGGAGGATGGTCTGAGGGGGCGGTGGGGATGGGCAGGTCAGAGGCCTCTGGCACGATTTCTTATATAGCACGGTAAATGGCTGGCTGTTTGCTTGTCAATTCCAGGAAGAAGCTTGGCCAGTAATTTAGGGAAGGGAAAAACAGAGATGTCTGTGACTAAAATAAGGGGCTGACGAAAGACCAGACCCCGCTTAACCGAGTTCTTTCTTCTATTTTAGTTTTTCTCTCATGGTTGATGCACCTTTTCATTTTGATTCAGAATCTCCTTACTCCTAGGCCCACATGATCACACCTCATCCTACTGACCCTGTCCCCTCTCTGTGGTTATTTGGAAAATTCCAGGCAGGATCTTGGAGAAGAGAGTATGAGGATTTCCACTAACCACTCTCCAGCCGAAACCCTTTGTTTTCTGTCAAAATTTATTTAACCCTCATGGTGACTATCAAGAATGCCAAATTTAAGGCAGCATGAGAGGGAGTTTCTGACAATGGCATATAGAATGGCCTATGCCTCCGTCACTCCAGCTCGCACTTTTTCACAGTCCAGTCACGTTTATTCTGCAGCCCCCAGCACATTTCCACTCTCGTTGCTGGTGGACCCCGACTTCCCTGGAGCAGGTGGATCCCTGTCCTCCCGGGAAGGCTGTGACCCGGCGCAGCGCCTGTCCTCAGGCGCCTTGGTCTCCGGGGACTGGGAGAGACCCAGGAGCCTTAACAATGGCTCCAGGAAAGGAGAAAGAAAACAATCCAGGCTCATCTGCTGGAGCTGCAGCCTACCCCGCTTCCCTGCAGGAGCCTCCCCAGCTCCACCAGGCAACCCGTTCTGCAGCTGATAACGGGATTAGGCAGCAGAATGGGGGCAGATGCGTACCCCAGGGGCCCTGCCTGGGCACGGGGGCTGCCACTGTCGACACCCTTAGCTGCTGCCTGGGGTGGGGCATTTGCATATGTGTGCACCCTACTGTACCCGCCTGGGACCAGTGGGAAATGCCAGCGGGGGAGTTTCACACGGGGCACTGCTGCACAAAGCCCAGAGGCCAAGTGGCACAGTGGCCCTGCCTGGCCGCAGGCCCTCGCGGCAGTGCCAGGCCAAACGGAGCCTTTGCATGAGTGTGGTCCTGGCTGCGTTGAGCCCCGGGCACCGTCACCACGCGCACCCGTGAGCCTTTGCCTGCACCTGTATAAAACCCCTTAAAAAAAAAGAAAATGTTTTCTTCGGGCCAGCTTTCAGTGGCAGGCCGGCGGTTTGATCTCCCCCAAATGCCCTCCCCTCGCTTGAGGCTTCGATTCTGAGAAGATTCGGGGCATTGTCTGGGGTGGCGGGATGTCGGATTGATTTCGGGGCCTTTGTATGGATGTGGGGCTCCTGAATGAAGCTGTTATGCGCGTCTGGGGCTGGCGGGCAGGCTGTCCGGCTGCAAGCTGGGCTTCCTTTTGTTGTGGGGGCCTCATTGAGTCCATGGAAGAGGCTCATTTCAGGGTGATTTACTACCACCCAAACACCAGCTGTCTGTTGTGCTACTGCTGCTGTGACAACGTGCTGCCGGCCCCTCTTAGGTAGCATTTCTCCGTCTCCTGAAGCTCTCAGACTGTTCCCATCCTCACCCTTACTTTAAAAACTTTGGATATATTCATATTAGCATATATATATAGGTATTGCGTATGTGTGTGTATCTGTGTATGTGTATGTATATGTATGTTCGTGTGCGCGTGTGCATGTCTGTGTATGTGTATACACACGCACACATTTTTCTTACTAGAGGGTCCCGGGGCAGGGGGCAGTTGGGGAGGCTGCTGGTCTGGAAGTTGCATATCCAGGGTTCCACCCTCATTTCTGTGCCTGATTAGTTGTGAGACATTGGGCAAATCACTTGACCTCTCAAAGCCTCAGTTTCTTCATCAGAAAAATGAGAGCATTCTCTTTTGATAGAAAGTATCAGTGTATTTCCTGAGTATTTCAGAAGTAATTTGCAAAGCCATGAGTAAAAAGAAAAGGCAGTACCTTATGATGCTAACAGTTTTTTTGTAAAGCTTGATTCAGTGAAAAATAAAACCCCAAAGGAGGTTGTGATAAAAGAACAAGGCCCCTCGACTTACCACCCAGGTGATGGGCTGGGTGCTGTGCAGACAGTGTCCAGACCCGGCTCCTGCCCTGAGGATCTGAGTCGGGTCAGTAAGCAGACTGGCCCATGCAGGGTGGAAAGTTCTAAGTGAGAACCCGAGAGGGTCACGGGAGCCTTGGGTGGGACAGGGTGGTCAGGGAAGGCCCCTGGAGAAGGTGGTACAGGGTTGTTTTGAAGGTCAGGGTAGACTGTGAGAGATGGGGCTTGCAGTTAGTCCCCGTGGCTTGGTCAGCCAGCGTGGGGATACCCCTGTCTTCTGGCAAGATACCCCTGTCTTCTGGTGGGGATACCCGTGTCTTCTGGCCACCTTCCCTCATCTCAAAGGGCCCATGTGCACTGAGGAGCTGATAGCGTGTTTGAATAAAAGCAGGACCGTTCACATTTGCAGGGTAGAAAGGTTCAGCCATTTCTGTGGTGGGTGATTTGAGGGTGGTTCGATTGTCAGGTCAGCCAGAAGACCATTTAAAAGACGATTTTAATGGTTCAAACCAGCATAGTGATTCAGGTATATGGGGCAATGCAGGAAAAGGGACAAATTGGAATTATCCTTGTGTTCCACATAATGTCAAACCTAGAGCTGAGATCATCCTAGACAATTAATAGATATTTAATGAACTTATGGATTAGCGTATATTCTGAGTCATAACCCTCAGAAACTATTAGCTTAGAAACCATCATTCGTTCTGTAGATGTTAAGAGAGCACCAATTTGTGCCAAGCCCTGGGACCTAACAAAGTACAAGCAGGTAGGATATATGCCAACATGGAGATTGTGGTCTGGCTACATGCACATGTGTCTGTAGCTGGTCTAAATTGTGTTCCTGGTTGTCTAATCATGGCCTTGGGGTAGGAATGAGGGGCAGGTAAAACATGCTATAAAAGTACAAGGCAGGGAGCTAGTGTTCTGCCCAGTCCCTGCCCTCACTCACCTTGCATCTTCAAGGTTGTGTTCAAATAGCCTCATGTTTTAACCAGTGCCCGGTGGTCGGAGACAGACCTTGACGCAACAGTTAGTCACACACCAGCCCCAGCCTTTCTGCTATCTAATGCTGTGCCCCAAATGCCTAGGGGAGCAGCTTGTGTTTGGGGCTTCCCAGTTCCCATGTCTTGAACATCGCCAGATAGATTGGGACAGCCTCCTAGGTTGCTGTGACCCTTCATTACCCTGCTTCTTCCCCATGCTTCCTTTTGGATTCCTTCATGGCCCGTGCTGTTGCTTTCTTCCTTCATGTAGGCTGACCATATCATGAGCTGGTTAATGTTTAAATTTACAGCTGTAGGCTTACACTTCTGAGACCTTGTCCAGGAGGTGTTTGTTACAGCCAGAGCCTCCCAGCTCTGAAGAGAGCCTTGGAAATCCTCAGGGGAAAAAAAAAAAAAAAAAAAAAAAAAAAAATCCTCCTTTTACTGAGAATAAAAATAATTCTAGATAGAAGAGGTTCTGACCCAGATCACTCAGCTAGAGAATGGCAGGGATGGAGGGGCTCCGAGCCAGGCATTCCAGCCTCCATGGCCAGAGCTTTCTCTACTTCTTATGTACTGTTTTGTATTGTTAGTATGTGTGAGGCTAAATAAGTTAGTACCCCTTTCTGTTTCTTATTTTTTCCTTTGAGAAAAATGGAAGTATTGGATTAGGTCATTATTGTACAATATGTATTCTGTGGAACATGGTTATTTAGCACCATAAGTGGTATTAGAAGCCAAAAAGTAGTCCGTAAGCAAAAAAGATTGGGAAGCACCTGGTTAAACAAAGCTAAACAGATGTCTTTACAGTAGGATGTCTCAAAGCCTTTAATATGCTAATGAGCATCATGAATCTCCAAGTGTGATGAGTTTGTGGTGATTCACAAATTCATTCGATCACAAGCTGATGTTTTCTGGACCAGCCGTCCCTGGACCAGCCATTCCTGGGCCACTCCCAACTGTGCCTCTTGTGTAGAGACAGCCTCCCTGGCAGACAGGTGTAGATCGATCTCGGTGGTCAGTGGGTGTAATAGGATTCTCGGGGAAACAGAACCAACAGGATATGTATACATGTATATGTATACACATACACACACACACATATATACACATACACACATATGTATGTACATATTATAAGATTTATTATAGGCATTGGTTCACACAACCATTGGGATTGGCAAGTCTGAATTATGTAGGGCAAGACCACAAGTTGGGAACTCTGATGAAGGTTTTGATAAATTCCTCAGGAGAAAGTGGCTGCTTGAGGTAGAGCTAGAAATTCTTTTTTCTGACTGCTGTAATCATTAGTTCTTTTTTAAGGCCTTCAACTGGTTGGATGAGACTTCTCTCACTGCTAAAGGCAATGGTTGGTTGCGAATGTAATCAACTGACTAATGATTTAAATCCATGAAATATCCTCACAGTCACAATCAGACCAGTGCTTGCTTGACCAAAGAGCTGGACACCATAACCTAGTCAGGTTAACACATGAACTTAACCATCCCAGTGCGCTTTTGGGAAGATTTTGGCAGGCTGGGTGTGGCTGGGGAACTGGCAGTGCCCACCACATGTGAGAGGAAGGGACAATGGAGGAAGCTCCCTGGAACATCAGATCTACTGAGTGTCACCCAACCTCCCCCCCTCCCCCCAAAAAATGTAAATGCACCCCCTCTGCAGCATGGAAAGAATGGAAGGAGGAAGTAGGAAGGGAGAGAAAATAGTGAGCAGACTATTTCACTGCCCTGAGAGAGCCTCAGGCCCTAACATGTATGAGGAGGGGACATGATTGTCTTTCTTTACGTTGGGATAAAAAATGATCTCTTTGTTTCTTAATAATCAGAGAGAAAGAATTTAGAAATGTAAGCCTAGAAAGGCAAGGGAAGGAGGGGAACACACAAGACCATTTGTTTACTTTGTCAGAGGAGAAAGTGGTGAAGGGCAAGCAAGGGGTATAACAATATTCTGGTTTTATCAGCTTTGGCCGCATTGCTTTTTCTGAGAAAACATTAGTGTGGTTCCTGATCTTGCTCCAACCTCACATAGCCCAGGAGTCCATGGTTTTGCCACCGGTTGACTGATGGCATGAACTCAATGCTCAGGACCTCTCCTTGAAGGAATGTGGCGTGCGAGTATCGTGTGCATGTTCATGAGTGCACCTTTCAGGAGTGATGCAGGTAAAGGGAGTTGTGTCCAGAGCTCATTTTGCTTAGTAATTCTTAGTAATTAGCTTAGTATTCTGGACCTTGGACCCAGAGGTAAAGGTCAGCCTCAGATAAGCTGCTTTGGGCATCTTAGATTTTTATTTATTGGCAGATCACGTAAGAAAATATGTTTGCTTTCACTGCCTGGGCATGTGGGAGACACACAAGTAGACACATGAACCAAGAAGAAAGGTGGTGAGCAAGCAACCCAGGGGCTGTGGTGTAATAACCCTCCACTGGCTTTCCTCACCGTCCGTATTCCCTCCTTTCCATGACCACAGAAGCTTCCCCGTTTGTCATCACAGAGTGCTTTCTAGGGTAGTTATTATGGAGAGAAGGAGGTGAGTTTGAGGGAGCCATCTTGATAATGTAGTGTGTTTATAGAGAGAATAACCCAGCATCTCCAAACCTGCTTCTCCTTTTCCAGCATTCAGAGCAACACACCCCTAGGCCAGGAGCTTAGTAGGACTCAGGACCACCCTCTGCAGCAGGTACCTTATACCGTCATTGGGTTCCGTTCCATTCATTGCCCTTTCCAAGGAGGTAACTGTAATTAGACCCATTTTACAGAAGAGAAACTGAGGCACAGATATAGGAAGTGATACACTCGACTTCAGAGAGAGAAATCACAGTGAAGTCCATGTTTACTTCCAATTCTAAAATTCTTTGGTGATGTGAGAGAGAAGTGACCAAGAATTATGGCCTCTCTTACCCCTCATTTATGGCTGCCCCCGGTCTATCTCATCCTTTTTCCGGAGAGAAGCAGCACTTGGGGAACCCAACCACAGGGAAGCTGAGATTTTTATTGGATTCCTCCAGGGGAGTTGTTTCTTTTTCCAGCAAGAAAGTATGCAGAGTCTTATTCCATTCACAGGTTCTTTGCTAGGCCTATGAAGGAAAACTGACATGCCACGTGAGTCCTTTCCTAAAAGAGCTTGTAGCTTGTTGAGGAGCTAGGACATGAATATGAAAGCAAAATACCATATGTCTTCAAATCCACGGTGCCATGAACTGTAAGACAGTTTCAGAAAGATTAGAAGCCAAAAATTGTGTCTCCTAAATTCACTAGGATATGAAGTAGTACAAAAGAAATATAAAAATAAAAATTGATTATCCAGAGTTGTCACAAGCCATATGTGTTCATTTCCCAGTTGTTTCTTGACTGCTGCCAATATTCCGAAGCATCAAATGAGGGGTACAGACAATTGTTACTTCGAGCTGAGGGGAAGGAAGGATGGCTGTGCTGAGAATGGGGTGGAGTGGCAAGGGAAGGATTCATGGATGATGTGAGACTGGGTTAGGATTTGAAGAAATGAGAAGATTTTATATAGGTAGGGATAAGGAAAGTGTATTGGGAAATGTCCAGCCCTGGAGGTACAATGTCAAAGATCATGGAGATTAATTTATTCATAGGTGAATTAAAATATTGAGCATCAATTTAAATTAGTTTTGGGTCCTGGAACTTATAACAGTGGACAGGCTTGGGAGATTTTTGAGGCTCCAAGTAAGGTAGTGTCATCAGATGGATGCTTTGAAGGGATATGGACATCTGAGTCTGTGTTTACTCAAGCAAAGCTCCACTGGGATTCAATGGCATTTTACATCCCTGTTCCATACAGCTTTCAGAGTTCTGCTCTGTGGAGGATATCAGGGAAGGGAAGGAATGTCCTCTGTTCTCAGAAGCCTTAGCCGGGGCCAGCACAATTTAAAGTTATGAAAGATTTTAAGAACAAGACTAGATAAGATGGAAGGTGTGTGGAGTACTGGTGGTCTGTGCTAGAGATATGAAGAGATGGGGGACAGTGTTGGCTAGTTGAGTAGGACAGGGTGTCTTGTGGCAGGTGGGATTTGTGCTGCACCTTGGAGATGGCAGAAGGTACGGAGTGGGGGTGACGGTTTGAGAAATGGCATGAGCAAATGCATGTGAACATACTTGAGCCTGGTATTTGGGGATATTTGGCCAAATAAGCATCCTTCTTAGCATTCACCTGTCTCATGCAGAGCAAGGCAAGGCAAAGGTTTTTGGTTTGGGGTTTCTTTGGGCCAGGGTATAGTCAGTGAAGGAGTAGAAGTGAGCAAAGGAAGAAGAGAAGGGAAGGGAGAATTGAATGTGCCTTCCACATCAGCATCCCATTGTGCTCCCCAGATCTAGCTCTTGCTAGTCTGTGGAGGGAAGTTCAAAAACCCATACTCTCAAGCTGCAGAAACTTTGCTGCTTACCTAGTGGCAGGAATTTGAGAGAGTTTGAGAGAAGGGAGAAAAGAGCTCGCGTAGAGAACGTAAATGAGGAAAGGGCAAGGAGTTTATTGTTTTGGTTAGTGCCCATTCCTTACTTTCTATGTCCCCTTCCTCTTTTTCTACCACTGTTTGGCAATTAATCATATAAGACTTGTGGCCTCTGTTATTATTGCTGTTTATAGTTATTTGCAGACATCCTGTCTTTTGATTTATTGTTATTTGATTCATCCCTTCTCTCTGCAATTGCATTGCCAGATCTTTGAAAGCAGATTCTGTGTCTCTCTAAGCACTGTGACGCAAGTTTTCCCTCTCTTAGTGACTATTTAATAATGTGGTCTTCGATATTTTTGTAAAATAGTCAAGATACAATTTTTAAATAAAGAAACATGGGAAAATTAAATACAATGAGTAGAGAAAGAGCAATCCGTGTTTGTTGATTTGATTTTTATTTATTTCATGGATTACTCTCCAATCCAGCAGATTTACCGGTTATAGTGTGTGAAACTGCAGTTCCCCCATGGCACTTGAACACCTGGTCATTGGAATTCTAACTGGTGGTCAGTGCTTGGGTGGGCCCAGGATGTCTCCTTCCCGGACAGAGAGCCTAGACAGCTGTCTCTGGGGTCATGAGGTGCAAAGTGCATATGTCACGGTGAGAGGCGGAGGCAGACAGCAGGAATGCTTCTGAGGAATGTGGCAGCTCCTAGGGAAGGATCGAAATGGATTGCTGATGGGCACCCGTGTCTAGTTGAGTCGGGAGAGCTCCAGTATGGTTTTGCACTCCAGTACTGGCAACCTCAGATTTGACTGATTATCATTTGCTGTTCTGTATTGTCTGGAATAATGAACACACCTGACACATTTTACATGTTATTTTAATGGCCATGTGGGTGTCATGAGAACTCTATGTAATGGTCTGGGAGTGAAAAATCAGAAAGTTCTTAATAAAAGTTCACACTTACAAAGAGGGTTTGTTAGAAAACCAGACAGAGAAACATTATAAATTGTTATAACTGACTAGTCCATGGTTTTTTTTTTAGCTTTATTTTTTTGAAATATTTTCAAACTTACAAGACGGTTTCAAAAATAGTACAAACTCCATATGGAAAACTCCAACATACCTTTACCCTCCCCCTCCAGATACCCAGAGCCACCATTTAAAAAATTTTGCCCCATTTGCTGCTTCATTTTATCTCTCCATCTATCTGTCTATGATTTACCAATCCACTTTGAGTGTTTGAGTGTAAGTCATATGCATCACACCCCTTGAACACTTAATACTGCCATGCACAGTTCCTAAGAAGAAGGTTATTTACTTATGTAACCACTTTAAGTGCAGGTATCAAGTTTAAGAAATTTAACATTGATATAAAGCTTGGAGTCTATATTCCAGTTTTTTCCATATGTCCCAACAAAGTTCTAAGACTTTTCTCCTCCATTGCTAGATCCTATACAGGATCATGTTTTGCATTTAATTGTCATTGTGTCTTTACTTGTTCTTTCTTTCTTTTTTTAATTGTGGGCACATATATACAACATAAACTTTCCCATCTCAACCACTCCCAAGCATGCCATTCAGTGGGACTCATCACATTCACAACATTGTGGTACCCTCACCACATTCCATTACTAAAACTTTCCTTTCTCCCCAAACCGAAACACTACACCCATTATGTATTAACTCCCCATTCCTCCTGCCTCCTGCCCCGGACAATCTGTACTATAATTTCTGTCTCTACAAGCCTGCATATTCTCTGATATTTCCATTTTAGTTATCGTGGTACTTTAATTTAAAATCCTAAATCTATAACAATCTCATTTACATTGATACCAACTTAACGTCAATAGTATACAACAAACTGTGTTCCCATACCACCCTTGTGTAGTTCTTGTCACAAATTATGTGCTCATACATTATGGGTCCAAAACTACTGGTTTATCATTACATTTTTTGCATTTGCCTTTTAGATCCTGCAGAAAGTGAAAAGTAGAGTTAAAACCCAAAATACCACAGTACTGGCATTTATATTTACCCATGTCCTTACCCTAACCAGAGTTCTTTATTTCTTCATTTGGCTTTGATCTATTGCCTGTTGTCCTTTCCTTTCAACCTGCAGAACTCTTTTTAGCATTTCTTATAGGGCCAGTCTACTGGTGACAGTTTATTTGGGGATGTCTCAATCTCTCCCTCATTTTTGAAAGACAGTTTTGCTGGATACTGGCAATTTTTTAGTTTCAGTACTTTAAATATGTCATCTTATTGCTTGTTCATTTTTCTTCATTCCTTCTTTCTGGCCCTCAGGCTGAGTGATTTCAATTTATCTCATCTTCTTGTTCTTTGATTCTTCTGCCAGCGCCAATCTGCTGCTGAATCCCTCTGAAGAATTTTCAATTTTGGTTACCTTGGTCTTCAGTGCTGTTTGGTTCCTTTTCATAATTTCCTCCTCTCTATTTGTGTTTCTCCCTTGTTTTCGTGATTTCCTTTAACTCTTGGAGCATATTTAGGACCATTTTTAAAAAAGTCCATGTATGATATGACCCAGGATTGGTCCTCCTCACTGATGGTTTCTGATACTTTAATCTTCTCCTTTGCTTGGGTCATCATTTCCTGTTCTTTGTATGTTTTGTAACCTTTTGTTGAAATCTTTTGTTGAATCCAGGTTCAACAAATTAAAATTTTGGTATTTTAATATGTTATCACTGGAATTTAGACTCTGGGGCATCTGTTCCTTATGATCTTATATCCAGCTTGTGTTGTGACAGAGCTTTCCTTGAATACCAGGACATAACACACACACATGCATATGCACACATACACACAAAGGATAAAAAGAAAACACCTTTCCCAGTGTTTGCAGATTGACCTGTGCAGGGTTGTCTATACAATGAGTTTAGAGAATAGCTCTAGGTAAAAGGGTAGGGACATTCCTGGTCCTTTCTGTGTGTGTGTCTGTCTGGGGCATGCTCCTGTCGCCCTAGGGATTTCCCCATTTACATGGTTCTGAATGTCCCTTCTTCCCTGGAAATAGTTTCCTCTTGGAAACTGACTCAACAAAGTTAGGAGCTACTACTGATTCAAACTCCTTAACTCTCCAGATGAGGCAACCGAGAAGTAGAGAAGGTTAGTGACTTTCTCAAGATCCCTCAGAGCTGGGACAATTATGCAGGTTTTCAATCTTATAATACTGCATTCTCTCCACTATTCCTCTCTGACAGATCAAGAAATCACTTTTGCTTATGGATTATTTCCAAAATCCTACTGTGAAGGATGAGCCACTAAAAAGAGATTAGAGATTGATTTCCTGCCAAGGCCCCTAATCCACCAAGGCTGCTCTTGTTTTGGGACCAATGCGAACCCACCAGGGGCTCACAACAGTAGAACAGGGATTTTGCACAATGAATCATAGATCCCCAGGAGGATAATCCAGATAGATCCTAGAAGACAAGTGTGAAAATGCTCCGCCTTCATTGGGCCTGGTTTTAAGGAGTCTTGCCCCATCAGGGGTAGGGCCCTACATATGAGGATTAGAAACAGTCTGACTCACCTAATGTCATAGAAATCCCTTTGCCTAGCATTTGAGAGATGTGTATTAGAGCCAGTGCTACCTCCAAATAAAAGAAACACCATTAATAGTCCCTTCCAGGCTTTCTGCTTTAGCTTCCCCACACCTAAGATAATCCTTCCTTAAATCCCAGGAGATTGGTGTCACCCCCCACACACACACACATACACACACACACACACACACACACACACACACAACTTTCCACCTCCTCCCCATCCCAGTGACTGGTGTGACCATAAATGAGCCAGACACAAATGTAGGTGAGCAGGAGCTTCATACTGGGGGCAAAGGGGTGGTGGGTGGGGTCCTGGGCAGAAGTCAAGGTCAAACGAATATGGAACAGTGAGGATGGTATGTGGTGGTCCAGGGGGAGTGGGGTGAGGGAGGCAGAGAAGGGAAGAGAACAGAATCACAGTCATGAGTGGAAAGGAAATCAGGAAATTTGGAAGAGAAAAGGTGAAGAAGCGTGGCAGAAACTTGGAAGCAAATTTTAGGCAATCTCAGTTAATTCTGGTGGACTAAGTCTGATAAGAGGTGGCTGCTCAAAAGATGTGTGACATCTGGCTACTTCCCATTTGTGAACAGCTTAAACTCTTAGAAAGTTATTCCTTATGTTGCCCTGAAATCTTTTCTTCCTGAATTTCCCATACATTGCCTCTATACAGTCTCTTAAAACCCTACATTCCGGGTCTTTCCTCTCTTCCGCGGGAGAGCGTTCCCTGTATTTGAACACGGCTTTGATGTGGTGCCTTGGCCTCCTCTTTTTTAAACAACCTCGCTTTTTCCAGTTGCAACTCTTCTTGAATGAGAGACACTCCTTTATTAATATCTATGTAAGTATAAATCAAATGTGAATGAAGTGGAATCCATTCCTCCAGATGTAGTCTGATCCATTCAGAACACAGTGGGACTCGTGTAGTATAGTTTAACAATCCCTGAGACTCCTTACACTCTTCCTGTAAGAACTTAGACCTAACTAACCTATTCAGTGCTAAGTTAATTTTCCATCAGCATCCCAGCCTGTGGTTATGATTTTGATTTGGTGTCTCTTGTCTATCATTAGGTTATTCCTTTCCCATTTTGTATCATCAGTAGAGTTGATTGAAAAAAAGCCTTTGATGACATGATCTATGAAGTTGACGAAGATATTGAGTAGGGCAGGGTTAAGAGTCCTGGGGCATTCTGATAGAGAAGTTCCTTTATCACTGCAATCTTGGCCTCTTAAAATGAGCACACACAGATATAGCAACTCACACTAGACCATGTAACTCTCCAACCCAGGGTATGAAACTCTGTCTCAAGAATTTGAGACAATTCCATTCACCCACACCAATGTACCTTTTGTCCTTCTGGTTCTTCTTGACTCTCACGTGTCCTTTTGGAATCTGCATCTCAGCTTTCCACATCTGCCTCTGGCCTTCATGACCAATTTCAGGTATGTTTGTCCTGTTCAAATTTAAGTCTTCCCTCAGATATGATTTTGGAATTTACTACAGCCAACACCCCAACATAAAGGGTAAAAGACACTCCTTCAGCCTACTGCTAATGGGAGAGTGTGATTAATATGGCTCAATTGATCACTATTCTGTCCCTGCATCTTTGCTGAATTTCTTGAACCTCTCCTCAGGAATGTCAAATGTCCTTAATTCACTGGAAACTAAGAACTAACTAAATATAAGAACTACAGGGTTTGTGACTCTGAGATCACTATGACCTCTGTGTACCTGTTTCTTGTTTTCTGAAATGAGAGCTTTGGGACTAGAACAGCTTTTCCAAGAATGTTTCCCAAATGAGATGTTACTAGACGTAGGTTAAAACAAAAGTCAGGTTGGGGGTGGAGGAATCCAGTGATTAAGTACGGCTTAGAAAGGCTTGGTTAAAAATAATGAAACAAGTTTCTTTACCAAGGTGCTTCTCAGAGCCTTCCACATGCTAACTACTTCACGAGTGTGTGCAAGAGTGGGAGGTAGCAGGCAATTTTCCCCAGACTTTCCTGGATCATGGAACAGCTTCAGTTGGGACAAGGGTTCTGTTGCACCCCTTTTGAGAAACACTGGGCTGGCTGGTGTCCTTTCAGGGTCTCGATGTTGATCAGTGCAGCTCTTCACCGAGAGAGCCCAGGGCCAGGTGTGAAGGGGGCAGGTGGCTCGCTGTGCAGCCAGGGACGAGGCTCCAGTGCTCACCACCAGAGCTGGTCCTGCTGCTGCAGTTATCACTGCAAAGGATGGGGCGTCTCCCGACCACACCTGACATTGAGGAATGGGAGACATTCCCTGCGTGCATCTCCCACCATCCCTTCCCCTCTTCTGCTCCTCCCTCCCCAGCATCTGCCTTGCTGAGCTCATGAACCTCTTTAATGATGTGATATCCTTTCCCCATATAAATCTCTGCCCCCCCAAATTTGCCATTCTCTGTGCTTCCCAGGAGGAGAGCTTCCACCCATGGGCTGCTCTGTGAATTGGAATGTGCCTCCCTGTACGTGGGGAGAATGGTTGACGCTCTGTCTCTGGAGCAGCAGGGGACGGTTTTGTGGATTTCTTTAATTTTCAGCAAGATGGGGCATTTTGGTGCCCTGAAGATTTGATCCATTTCCCTAAATCTACTGTTGAAAGGCAGATTTGGTGTTTTGTATTCTTTTTTTGACTGGGAATGGGGTACATTATTTAGTTCATGAGTCTCACTTTGAGCCATCTAAGATATGACACAGTTATTAGGATGAGCCCCTGTGATATGGTCCAGCAGCACCGGGGGTTACAGGGATATGGGGAGGAGGGTTTGGGGCTCATTTTTGGAACCCCTCCAGTGGCCCTCCAATGATTCAGTGACCCTGAACAAGTCATTTAATCTCTCTGATCATTTCTCTCAGTATAGTATGATCTGACTGAAATACCCTTAGTCTCCATTTGTGGCTTCCCAACTATCTGGTCTAGAATATAGCTATCCTGCGGCAGACACGTCAAGTATGGCTCGTGTGGGGCCTGCTTGACTGCTAATGTCATTTCTCTAGGTGGGATCCATCCACTCCACCCACCAGCTAGCCATGGGCATGCACATAACTGCACACAGGTGTGCAGGAGCCTGTGGGTGCTAGAGCTCCCCCCAGTCTCTACTCTGGTTCACTGTATTGAGTTGTTATGAGGTTTAACTAACATGATGTTCATAATACTAGCCAACATTTACTCACCACTTACTGAGTGCCACTTTACCACGTGCATCATCTGCACTGTCTTACTGAATTCTTCCAAGGGAGAATTAAATCCAAGAGAACTACTTAAGAGATGAGGAAACGGAGACTTCAAGAAGTTAAATCACTTTTCCAAGGTCAGACTCCTGGGATTTTTTTTTTAATTCAGCTTTTTTGAGATATATTCGCATTCCATACAATCATCCGTGGTGTACAATCAGCTGTTCACAATACCATCATATAGTTGTACATTCATCACCCCAAACTATCTTTGAACATTTTCCTTATACCAGAAAGAATAAAAATAAGAATAAAAAATAAAAGTAAAAAACATCCAAATCACCCCCACCCCCTCCCACCCTATTTTTCATTTAGTTTTTGTCCCCATTTTTCCAGTCACCCATCCATACACTGGATAGAGGGAGTGCGATCCACAAGGTTTTCAAAGTCACACCATCACAGCATGTAAGCTACATAGTTATACAATCGTCTTCAAGAGTCCAGGCTACTGGGTTGGAGTTTGGTAGTTTCAGGTGTTTACTTCTAGCTATTCCAATACACTAAAACCTAAAAAGTGTTTTCTATATAGCGCATAAGAATGCCTTCCTGAGTGACCTCTTGACTCCATTTGAGATCTCTCAGCCACTGAACCTTTATTTTGTTTCATTTTGCATCCCCCTTTTGGTCAAGAAGATGTTCGCATCCCATGATGCCAGGTCCAGATTCATCCCCGGGAGTCATATCCTGCATTTCCAGGGAGATTTACACCTCTGGGAGTCAGATCCCACGTAGTGGGGAGGGCAGCGAGTTCACCTGCTGAGGTGGCTTAGCTAGAGAGAGAGAGAGGACCACATCTGAGCAACAAAGGGGCACTCAGGGGGAGACTCTTATGCACAGTAACAAGTAGGCTTAGCCTCTCCTTTCAGACTGCTGGGATTTTAATCCTGAATCCAGAGTCCAGGCTCTTACCCACTCTGTTATAAAATATAAGTAGGCAACAAATAAATCATAAAACACTCTGCAGGTCTCCTTGTTGCTCAATTTCTCACCACTCACAATGCACCAAAGGGTTAACGGGAAAATCAGAGTCCCAAGGCATCCCATTTACATCGTTAATGTCCGTGAGGGAAATGTCTTTGTGACCACTCCAGGTGCGGTTGAAGGTGAGTGTGTTCATGTGTCTTGGAGCATTCCGGGGTTCAGCAGACTCCTGGGTGTGACTTTCCACTTCATCGGGAAGAGAGCTGGGGAACCCCGGCCCCCATAGTCTCCAGTCTGTCACCCCACCTGGAGTCCTGCTCCAGTTTGGCCTTTGGGCCAGGTAGAGGGTTGTCGGGGATCAAAAACGACTAAGACAGAGGATATTGGCAGGACACCCAAAGCTTGGGGGGTGAGAGGGCACACCCCTGAGTTTCAGCTGAGTTAGGGAGGTGATCAAAAACTTCAGTTCTCAGATCTTTCCTTTTACTAAGCAGCACTTTGTTTGGGGTAACTAAGCAAACAGTAGCTAGGAATAGATCTTAGCCCCCAACCCTTGAGACTCCAGAAGTCACAGGGCTAAACTACATTTTTTAAAAACCTTGCTGTTTATTTAACACATTGCATCAGTAAACCATTGTGTGTTCTTGACAATCTAAGCTTTCTGTCTGCCTCCATATCCTTTCTCATTTGATCATTATGAGGGTCTTATGGGGGACTATGGACTTGTTCCCATCTATGCCTGCCACCTGAGAAGACATCTACTCAGGGTAAGGACCATTTCTCTTATTGTTCACTGATGGAAAGGCACCCTCAGGGCCACATTATCACTGGGTCCTGTCCAGAAGCCCAGCTCTGCCTTGGTATCCCAAGCTCTTGGTGGGGCAATTGCCAGTGAAAGCCACAGAGGCTGGATTTGTGTGACGCTGGCTCATGGCCTAAACTCAAGTCTCTTTATAAACAGTTTCTTGAAGCGTCAACTTTCTCCATCAGGAAATTCTTTCTTCAAATTTAAACTTAGGCCTTTCCAAATTGGAGACTGGAATCTTACTGGCATGCAATCATAACTGGTGACTTAGGTCCTTTTGGGTTGTTTTGCGATGTGGAAGTTGAGCAGTTTTATTTCAGTCACCAGTGCATTGCGCACTGGGGTTGCGCAGTGGTGTGGTCATAAGGCCCATGGGAGTGGCAGCCCCTCGATTCCTACCTGCGGTTGTCTGTGAGCAGTGGCCACTGTCCTGTTGCGTTTCAGGAGGTGTGTTTCCAATCAGCAGACCCTCAGAGCTCCACAGTCGCCCCCAAGAAACGCCAAGTCTGCTAAGCTTCACCGCCTGGGGGATGCTTTCAACATGTAAAACATAATCCCTCACTGAAACCTTAAATTATCCAAACTGAAAGAACTTTCCGGGTCTAACTGGCTTTTCTCAGTGAGGTGGTTTGTTTTCATTTGCTTCATTTCTCCTCTTTTGGCCTGTAAGCTGTCTCTTGTCAGTTTCATTCCTATTTAAAGTTAGTTTTACCTTTCGGTTCCCTCCCACCTTAGCCTTGCAGAGTTTCATTTCCCCATGTGTGTACCAGAGGGGGTCGGGGTGGGGGAGCTGGGGGGCAAGGAATTTGTGGTGCAGTCTAAAATAAGATTTGCACTGAAATGTGACAAAAGTGCCGGACACTCAGGGGAAGACACTTCGATTTAAGAACAAATCTACCCCTTTTATGTTAGTCAGGTCACTCATTTGGAAATCTTTGATCCTTACGTTCCTCATCTACACATGGCGTTTGACTAGCTCATAGTCCTCAACTCTGGCTGCATGTTAGAATCACTAGGAAACTAAAAAACATAATCTGATGTCCAGACTCTATCCCGAACCAATTAAACCAGAATATCTAGAGATGGGCTCCAGACTGGTAGTTCTTTTAAGCTCCCAGGTGATTTTTGTATGTAGCCATGGTGGGAACCACTGGGCTGGATGCTTGCCGAGGACCCTGGGCCCCTGCTAGCCGAGCACAGCCGGGAGTTATTGTCCTGGGGAGCCTTTGTTGGCAGTGCCAGTGTAATATGTCCTTGGGCTGGTGGTTACCTCTCCTATCAAACCCCTCTGCTTGCTTGGTAAATGCTGTTTCTGAAACAGTCCTTGTTTTAAAGGTGGCTGCCAGGATATTTTCGTCTTAGGCTCCTCACTGCTTCCTTGTTGACATAAAGGGCCAGGGCCCACCTGCCAGTCAGGCGTTAAGCAGCTCTCTCTAGATGGGGAGGAGAGGACACTTCTCCATGGGGGTGCACTGTGGGGGGCTGAACGCGGTCTGTGCATGGGGATCTCATCCTAATTTACACATTATCACTGGGTCCTGTCTGGAAGCCCAGCTCTGCCTTGGTATGCCAAGCTCTTGGTGGGGCAATTGCCAGTGAAAGCCAAATTCTAAATTCTCAGTCAACTGATCTAATTTCATTAACTGTAGGTTTAAATGCTTATTCTGTGTCATTCTGGTTTACACATCTCCTCTTTCCCTTCCCTTCTCCCTCCTCCCCAGCCCCTGCCAAGCCAAAGATGATAGAGGCACAAATTACAAGTTGGTAAAGGATAACAATCTGTCTTTCAGTTATTCCACAATTAATGGTCCTGGACATTTTTTTTTTCTTTTGGAAGATAGACGGGAAGATAGGGTGAGGTGGATAGAATTATTTTTTAACACGTGGTGTATTTAAATAACATTGCATGCTGATTTCCATCATGCCTCCTTCAGTTTGAGAAATAAAAGACAAACATAAAGAAGTGCAGCGAGTCTCAAAAGAGATTTGAATTATGCTTATGATATTGAAATCATTTTCAATTTTTTACAAAGGGCTGATGAATTTGATACAGCATCTAATGTACATGAGGACTTGCATTTTAAAGTTAGTTATAAAAATGGCCTCAGCATTTTTGAGTATCTAATGTACCAGGGACTTAGAAATCTTATGTAAAATCATCTTTAATCCTCACCACAAAGTCAGCAGTGTTATTTTAATTTACAGATTAAAAAACAAAAAGGGAGGCTTAGCAAGCATACAAAATGTGCTCAAGGTCGTACAGCTACCAAACAGCAGAGCCAGGAATCAAATCCACCTCTGTCTGACCCCAGTCTTCTTGTTAGCATTCCACTAATTCTGAAGAATTGACTATAGTCCCTCATCAAGAAAGCATACTCTGATAAGGGGCCACAGTGGACCTCAGTGCTTTCATAGGGGTTATTGGGTCCATGTCAAGTTATACTAATATATTTCTGTCTGGTTTTTACCCTCCTTCCCATATCTTTTATGGTAAACTCCTATTTATCCTTCAAGACCCAGATCAAACAGCCCTTATTCTGTGAATCCCTCCCCCACTCTTCCAAACTAATGGCTTCCAATTCTACATTTTTTGTGACCATTTTTTTTATTCAGTAGATTTTTTTTAAATTATTTAAAAATTTCCAAATTGTACATTCCATACCCATGAAGCAACTGCTCCTCTTTCTCCCTTTCCCCTATCGCCTGGTAACCTCTAATCTGCTTTCTGTCTCTACAAATTTGCTGCTTCTAGATATTTCATATACGTGAAACCATATAATATTTGTCCTCATGTGACTTGTTTATTTCACTCCACATAATGTTTTCAAGATTCATCCACATATTTCTTAAGACAACCTATCAGATTTTTGTTAGCAATTATTTCATACACATATCACTTTTTAACAGAGCTTTGATGATCTGGATTGTTCATGAGCCTCATGATAATCATACAAGGTGGGCAGGGCTATAGTTCTTTCCCCTTTTCCTAGGGTAGACAAGCAGTACAAGGAGAAACTGATTGTTTTATTTATATTTATAATTTTATCAAGTGGCAGAGCTTTGGCTTGGACCCAGCCTCTGATCCTTGGTCCAATGCTGTTTCTGTCACTTGCGACTAATGGCAAATCTGTGTGCACCCCCTGGCCTGGGGTGCCTCAGAGTTGTACCTCTGCTAACCCAGGCTGTCAAGGCCACAAATGTAGCTAGATTAGGACCTTTGGGTAATAAACTAGGCCAACTGGCTAGACTGGTCTTTCCAGCTTTATCTCTCACCTTGGCCAATTCACAGTTCTACCAAGTTTCAGAACACTGTTTTTCTGCTTCTGGCTCTGCCAACTTCTTTTTTCACTCCAGGTGTGCTTTCCCCTTGGATCACCCCTCTAGCACATCCTTCCAGTTTCTTCAGCTCAGCCCAGAACCCACTTTCTCAGGATCTCTTCCTCATTAATTTGCAGCCGATTCTTGGTATCTCCCCAGACCCTGAATTCCTAAGATGTTATCTGGACAGAACAATTCATTTAACACTTATTCGAGTCTAAGCACACAGCAGGCCCTCAGAGATATACATTGATCATTTGCTTTTTACCTGATTTACATTATGTAGTATTATCACAGTGATTATCAGGGTACGCTCTAAGAGAGAAAGAAAAGTACATTTTCCCCTCTGGGATGGTTGAGAGTTTCCCACTGGGGCTGGGAATATCCGAGGGATGTCCAAGGAAGGAAAGGCTCTGCAAGCCTGGAGGGCTGAGCCAAAGCCTTCAATGCATATTTAATAGTTCTGTCATCATAATCCATAAGGCGCTGGCAGGAAAAGGAAAAGACATTTCTAAAGAATGACTCCATGTATCAGAATTTAAAGGTTTGAACTGAACTCAAGTGTTGAATTGCTTTTCTCTCAAGTCGTATCATTCTTGGTTAAGATTCATTCATTCATCCTCTTAAGTAGCTGTTGAGTACTTATTTAGGGCAAGGCACAATGTCAAGTGATACATATAGTAAAGCGATGATGAAGATAAGATGCCTGTCATCGAGAAGATATCAATTTAGCAGGATACAAATAATATTGTGCATATAAGTGCTCCATAAGCAACACAAAGAGAGGGAAGAAATTATTCAAGTCTGGATGAGGAGCCACATTCAGAGATGGATGAGCTTACCTAAGCCTAAAAAGTATTTTAACAAGGAGAGGAGGGGAAGGAAGCATCCCATTCCAAAAGTGAGGAAGTGTTCCAGGTGTGAGGCAACAGTTAGTAACCACACAGGCTAGAATAAAGAGTTGGGACCATGTAATAGTAGGTTAGAGCTAGATTATTGAGGACGTTGAATTGCAGGTCATGTAGGTCAAACTTTGATGGACAGAGGGGGTAGATTAATGGTACAGAACAATGGGGCATAGCACTTAAAGAATGCATCCAACTTAGTGTCCCAGTGTCTTCTGTCTCAAATGAGGAGAGGTCATCTGATTGCTTCCTCTAAGCCTGGTGGCATGTGGTGAGGAACAGAGAGCAACTTGTTTCAAGGCTGCCCAGTCTCTTAGGTAGAAGGACGCGTCACCAGTTACAGCATGGAGCTGGGTTGTTTGAGGTTGATGATTACTATATTGACTAAACTTTTCACTGTGAACAATTTGGAAGCTCAAGATGGATGACAAACAGACTTTAAGCAGCAGTGGCCATTTAAAGCTGTGGAACCCTTTCTCCAGTACTCTCTGGATATTCGCAGAAAGAATTTCAGTAATCTTTGGAGAGACATTCCCAAGCTCCTAATAACATTAATTGCCATCTGACCTCAGAGCCACATTTGACACATTTGATCCTTCCTCTTCATTGAAATATTCTTCCCTTGGCTTCTGAGCCACGAGTTTCTCTTTGGTCTCCTCCCAGCTCCTTGGCTGCTGCTTTTCTGAGTATTTTGATGGTTGTTCCTCTTCTCCCTGACCTCTAAACACCGGAGTGCCCCAGGACTCAGTTCTCCAACCTCTTTTCCTCTCTTTCTATGCTGGTTAATGGCATTGGAAGTCATTGATGCCCATAAAACTCCCAAGGTTTGATCTCTACCCTGGAACTCCAAACTTATATCCATTCCATTTTCCACACAGTAGCCAGCATAATCATAAAACATCAGTCAAATCAGAACACTTCTCTGTTCTAAATCTTTCAGTGGCTCCCCATTTCATTCACAGCAAAAGTCAGCTCTTCACAGTGGGCTCTGGAGTCATAAGTGAGCTGGCCCTGCCGATATCTGGCCTGGCCTTAGTCTGTCCTTCTCTCGCTCTCTCTCCTCCACCGACAGTTGCCTCTTTGTTTTCCACCAATATTCTCAGCACTAATCCACCTCAGTCACTTTGCTTTTTTTTTTTTTTTTTTTTTTTTTTGTTAGAGAAGTTCTGGGTTGACAGAAAAATCATACCTAAAATACAGGATTCCCACACACCACGCTACCACCAAAACCTTGCACTGGTGTGGAATATTTGTTACAACTGAAGATAGCACATTTTTATAGTTTACTATTAATTAAAGTCCATGGTTAAATTTAGGGTTCACGGTTTGTGTAGTGTAGTTGCCATGGATTCTTTTTTTAATTTTTACTTTATCTCACATTTCCACTTTTAATCACATTCAGATATATATTTCAGTGCTGTTAATTGTGTTCAGTCTTGCTGTTTCCTCTGCCTACAAGGCCCTCTCCCAGATGTCTGCATCGCTCTTGACCTCTCTGATTAAATTTCAATTATCCAAGAAGCCTTTCCTAGCCAACTTATTTAGAATAAAAGGTACCACCCCTTCTGACTTTCCCTGCTCCCGTTATGTTTTTATATCCGGCACTTATCTCTATCTAATGTGCTATGTCTTTTACTAGCTTATTTATTGCCAGCTTTTCTCTGCTGGAATGAAAGCTCTTTGAGGGTAGGAACTTTGTTCTGTTCCCTGATGTGTCCGTGTGTCTAGAGCAGTGCCTGGCACATAGTCGACACTTGATAAATATTTGTTAAATAATTCATGAAATGATCACCACTAAAAATAGGACTCAGAAGAGACAGTTTGGGTTAGGATCTGGCCCGGGATGAACTTTGCCAACCGTCACAACAAAGGGTAGTCCTTAAGTGGAAGACATGGGTTGAGACCAGCTTTTGCCTTAAACGTGTTCTTTGATTTTAGAAAATCCACCTACATGTCCCAAACCACAGTTTCCTCATGTTGCCTGGGGGCTGATATCTTACCTACAGGATAGATGTCCAAGATCAGTCGAGAGTGTAGACATACTTTGCCAGCCAGATGGTTGATTCTCTCGTTTCATGCTCCTTTTTCCTCTCTTGGAAATTAAAAACAAAATGAAACACACACACACACACACACACACACACACACACACACAGACACAGAAATGACAAACAAACAAACAAAAAACAGACTCGCCTCCTTTTCTTCAAGAAGGCTTTGTGTCCTATCCAATTTGTTTCTCTTCCTTTGGCACAAGATAACAACATAGCCTTTTTTTTTTTTAATTGTTGTTTCTAGCTTTAAGCAGACATTTTGTGGGTGGATGTGAAAGCATTTGGTTTTATTTTGGTGCTCGTCCCTTCTTTTATCCTCTCTTGTTTATGTAGGTTTCTTGTTTTGTTTTAATATGATAAATGGTCAGCAACTTCCCTAAACCCTGTGGAAATGGTATCCAGGCTACAGAGTAATTATTTAGTGAATGGTGGATCCAGTTTGTGTTGGCTCAGATCACATTAATCATTATTAATCATGTCGTCTCCGACAGTAACCTATCCCTTCCAGAAGTGCTACTCTTTATTAAGAAGTAATAGCTGGGAGGAACTGCCAAGCCCCACTCTGGTTACACTGTATTGTGTCTTTCCCCATATTTCTTTAAAGGAGATAACAGCACAAATCCAGATTAAAAAACAAAACCCACCCGTGAGGCATCCCCAACTACCCAGCACAGGAACTCAAAATTCCAGTTATTAAAAAAAAAAAAAATAATAAGTTGTTTTGCAATATGCTTCCCCCACAAAGGAAACAAAACATATAATTTTAATAGTAGTTAGACTAATACTTAAGGAAGTGGTATTTATTAGCTACCCCATAGTAGGACTAAAACAGCAGCCTTCCTTTCCCGGTGCCCCTGCCAGTGCTTGGGCCTTGGAAACATTTCCAAACCTCTAAACTCTTTTGGAAAGGTTCTTCCCATTATGAGGGGTGTGTGTGTGTGTGGAATGGCTTCCAAAAAGAAGGTAAGCTCTTAGCCCAGGGAAGGTTGATCAAGGTGCCTCCTGCTCAGCTTTGGTCCAGACTGAAATATAAAGCATTTGGAAAGTAGAAGAATGAAATATGCAGGCAGTGTACAGGGAGTCAGGGGCCCTGGCTTCCACTCCGGTTCTGTGACTTTAGGAAAGCTGTTTTTAACTTCTTGGTGTCTTGATTTTCGTATCTGTAAAATGAAATGGCACATAACCTCTAAAAAATTATATCTTTGAGTCTATGATCTAGTATAGTGTTTCAGAGAGGAGGGCTAAGTGAAGAGAGCATTGGAGGCCAATGAAGAGGATACCAACAGATTTGGAAATGAACTTCACCCCTCCCTTGGAATATGTATTTGAAGGTCTGTCCCATGATGGAGGGAAAATTTCAGTTCTATGCAGCGTCACAGAGCAGAGTTTGAACCAATAGGTAGGAGTGATAGAGGCAGAAATTTGTATCAACTTAAGTTAAATATTTATTATTTAACAAGAAAAAAAGGCTATTCAAGAGGAATGGGCTTCCCCAGGGAGTAGGAAACTTTTCCTCACCGTGGTGACCAAGCAAAGATGAAATGGTCATCTGCAGGGCGGGTGGGATGCTGGAGGAGATAATTCTAAATCGCTGTCCTCTCCAGGATTCTCTAGTTCTCTATTCCTTTCCCTTGTCAATGGTGCGAGTGTTTTCTTTCATTCCCTCAAATAACAGCATCTATTACTACAAAGGAAAAAACAACTCTGGAGTTATTAAGACTCCCCAGCTTATGTGGGAGTCCATTGAATTATCCAGGGGCAGGGGGAGCAGATCAAATCCGCTTGTTAGAGACTATTTTGTTCTCAAAAGAGTCACCAACTGTGACTTGGACCTCAAACGTAAGGATTTCTAGTTCACTGAAGGAAAGAAAATCATCACAGTAAACCCACCAAATTGGTATTAAGCCTGAGATCTCTTTACCCCCTTAAAATAATTAGTTTAAATGCTTGTAAAAAAAGATTTAATGGGTTACTAAATAGTATTAGAAAGTTATACAAGCTTATAACTTTAATCTTTGTGATTAGTGTCAAAGTAGGCCGTCATACTGCCCACAGGGCTAGAGGTGCCACTCTTTGATACAATGTGAAATTCTGTTATTCTTATGTCTTTAAAAGTGTGGCATCACCACTTACCATTACAGGGCAGATGGTATGTGCTTTTTATGTGATTCTTGGGAATACATGAAATAAACTTCATTTACTAGAGTCGGTTCTTTACAAGCCTTTCATATACTCATTTCTTTAGCTGGCTGATCTTCTGTACCAGAGACAACCAGCTGATGAATTAAAGACATAGTCAGTCTACTTTGAACCTGGCTCACTGACCTGAAAACTATTGGTGAGATAAAAATTGGAATCCCATAGCATCCTGTGAATACCTTTATCACATTAGCCGTTCTAATGATTTGGAATACTCTGATTATTTGTCTTTCCCATAATGGAATGTGAGCTCCTTGTCATCAGGGATCGCGTCTCTTTTGTCTTGGTATCTCTGTAGATGAGCATAGTGGATGTGGCACAAAGAAGGGGCTCAGTAAATGAACCCTGGAGTGAATGATGAATGACAAAAGTGTATGTAACCATCCCCTCTGAAGAGAACCCACGCTTGCTCTTAGTAATGTAAAATGCTGTAGAGTCTGGCCAAATGGTGTTTTAAGGTATGATGTGGAGGGTCCTTGATGCCTCAGAGGCCAATACTGGGTGCCAAGGAATTGCTAAATAGGGCGGAATCTGTTCCCCTGACCCCACTCTAACCACAGCTGCTTTGCTTTTTATTTATTTTACATATTAAGATCCAATGTAAAGTGTTCTTTAAAACTAATTTGAAAAACACACACACAGATACTCAAAACATTAGGAAATACTTTCACGTGCCTATCTATGAGAGTGTGTGTGTGTTGCAGAGCTTGGCATGGGGAGAATGTTTTCAAGTTTCTTTTCTCAGGTTAACTGTCCATTTAATGTTTTCTCTAGTTGGGAGGAATTGGGTTGGTTACAATACAGGTTGCTCCATTAGGGATCTGTCAAGACTAGCTAAAGACTTTGTTCTTTTTTTTTTTTTTTTTTCAGTGATTACCAAGTGTTTTGTTCTTTTTCCTCTAAGGAGATCGAGGTTACCATTAGTGGATTTATAGTGATCATTGTTTAATCATATCAGACAATTAATTGCACGAGGGAACCATAGTTTCTGAATTGTTTCAAAGCCCGTTAAGTATATAGAGGGATGTGTTTCACAAAGGACTCTCTTACTTTGATAGTTGTTCCTGATTGCTCAGGAAAATCCTCAGGAATAAGACAAAGACTTCTTGCTCTGTTAGTCATTTTCCATACCCACAGGGGAGGAGAGAACGGAGCACTGCCTCTCTTTATCTCTGCCAAGGGCCCTATGAAGAGAGTTGGCCAATGTGGTCTATTGGCTGTAACATACCTGTTAGTGACTTTTCTTTCAATGAGAGAGGAGGGAGGTGCCCTAAGAAAGGGGATAATGATAAGAAACAAGCTGAATGTTCAGAGCTGAGCTAGGAAGCCTGAGGGTGCTGTGGCTGGTATTAGGTGAAGTAGCCATTCCTGAAAAGGTACTCTCACCTACGGTGAGTTCTAGGGGCCTGCAGTTGGACACTTCCGCGGGAACCTGGATAGCGCTGTTCTACCTGACACACCCCCCTTTTGTGTCTTTCTCCCCTTGGTAGGTCAACCACTAGAAACCTTTGACTTAGCCTGAAACTGGACTTTACTATTTAGATCTGGTTCTAAAAATCACAAGTCCCTTGAGAGCAAAAAGGAAGGAGGTCCTGATATTTTCTTCAAACTACAAGAAGGTACTTTTTTTTTTTTTTTAGTTTTTAATTTTTATTGAGATTGTTCACATACCATACAATTATCCAAAGATCCAAAGTGGACAATCAGTTGCCCCCAGTACCCTCATCACCACACTTAATTTTTGTTCAATTTTTAGAACCTTTTCATTACTCCAGACAAGAAATAGAGCGAAAGAAGAAAAAAAAAAAAGAATAGAAAAGGAAACTCAAATCCTCCCATATCCCTAACCAACCCCCCTCCATTGTTGACTCATAGTATTGGTATAGTACATTTGTTACTGTTTATGAATGAACGTTGAAATACAACTAACTGTAGTATATAGTTTGCAATAGGTATATGTTTTTTACCTATATGCCTCTCTATTATTAACTTCTAGTTATAGTGTCATACATTTGTTCTGGTTCATGAAAGAGATTTCTAATATTTGTACAGTTAATCACAGACATTGCCCACCACAGGATTCAATTTTATACATTCCTATCTTTTGACCTCCAACTTTAAGAAGGTACATTTAAAGTGTACCCTTCATCTTTGCTATTATGGAATGGTGATTTCTTAGAGATGTATCAGTTAGAAGGGACCCACCTAGAAACCCCCCTTGCCACAAGTCAAGTTCCCTTGGAGATTCTGATATTTTAAATGGCTCTTCTTCTTCCACCTTATAGGCAAGTAAGTACTGGGATAAAAGTGAGGATAGGGAGTAAACGATTCCTAATTTTATTCTATCCCATGACCATTTTTATAAGGAAATCTAGTGCAAACAAACAAACAAAAAAACCCACCAAATTCAATTTCCTTTCTGCCACCTTGGCATGTAGAAGTTCATGGCGTGTCAGGTGGCAGCCTTGGAGCCAGAGGGCAGCCTTCCTGTTGTCACAGAATGGAAAAGGCTGAGGACTGACATATATGTGCAACTGTGGTGAGGGTCGTATTTCAACATCGGGACCTGCCACCTCTTCTGTGCCCATGTACTACTAGGGCTTATCACCAAAGGCACACCAGACATTTAATTGCAGAAATTCCAGAATCCTCATTCCCAAACCCACCATCCAACAAAAGCCCCAGACTTTCTCTAACTGCTAGTGGATCCTGAATTGCTTTCGAAAGGATATGGAAAATGCTCTCCCGCATTATCTCCTATCCCAGACTCATGGGGGAGAATAAAATCCCGAAATGGAAATTTTATTGGTGAAATGCCATTCATTTGTATTCACACTGGGCTATCAATGACTAATAACTGATGTGTCCATGGGAAGAGTTTTGGTAGAATTGAGGAAGAAGAAGGAGTAAAGATCTTGTGTCTGGCATGTTCAGATTGAACCAGAAGTGAAAGTTGGTGAGTGAAGGCTGGGAGCCTGGAAAACACAGCACCTCTTTGGTTTGCCCAAGTAAGTTCACGCCCTCACCTCTCCTGGGCTCTTGATCGGTTCGACATCAAGGATGCTCTGAGAATACCATCTGTTTTGTTTTGTTTTCATTTGTCTATTTTCATCTGCTTGTACTCTTCAGGTTGTCCTTTTATTCTAGAATTTTTGTATCATTGCAGTGTCCTGTGATTTCCAGATGGATTTATCTTTTTCTTTTCTGCACTTGTATGATATATGAGAAGTACCTGACACTGTTGTTTTTGTTTTTGTTTCTGTTTTTGTTTTTAGCACTTGCCAGAGGAAAATGTTCCCCAGCCTAATTTGTTTAGGAACAGTCCATAAAAGATTTTGAGTCATTTCTTCAAAAGTCATCAATTATAGATGATAACTCTGCAGATGTCAGGAAGCTCAGTAAACCAAATCCCATCAGAAAGTAAGGGAGACATGATAGGATGTGGGCAATCACCTGGTTTAGAATCATGGGGTGGCAACAGGAAAGGTAGATCGCAGAAGGGGTCCTGGCACTTGGGGAAGGCCTGAGGACAGAGGCGTGCCTCCAGACCAGGATCAATCAATCGTCATTTGCACACAATGCAGAGAACTGCATGGTGTTTTGACTCAGGGCTCTGAGTCAGTTGTGGCTCATGGTGACTGTCACAGTGGCCTGATCTAATCTGGGCCACCTGTCCTGAACCACTGGTTTCAACTTGCAAGGAAGCCAATAGTGTGAACTCTAATTTCCTATAACACCCATTTGCAGACTGCTGTTGAAATTGTTGGATATGAAAGAATTACCTGGGAACTTTTTGAAAATATAGATTCTCAGGACCCACTCAAGACCAACTGAATCATAACATCTGAGGGTGAGGCTAGGGAATACACACACGCTCCAGCACACACTTATGCATAGGAATGTGTACGTGTGAGTGCGTGTATATATATGAGTGTACATATCTGTATCTATATATGTACATGTACTTGTTTACTTAATTTTCAGTTACTCAGTTGGTGGTGGTGAATGTGGGAAGTACACCAGAGTAGGAAGAGAACTTACCTGAGAGACTCTTGCAGGGGGCAAAACCAGACCAGCCATCCAGTGGGTTCTCATTAACTGTCTTGGGGTCCCCAAAGAACTGCACAGGGGTCTGGAGCACTGCACAGGGAGGAGGTTACAGAGGAGCCCATTCATCTTAGGCCTCACTTGGGTTCGGAGGGACCAAGTCAATCCTGGGAAAGAATCGACAGAAAGTGGTAGTAGGGTTGTGCCCTCCATCTTCATCAGCATGAGATCTGCTCCACTCCTACCAAAATCTGCGTAGGTATTTCCTGCCGACAGGCCCCTGGGGGTGCAGCAAGAACAGAGGCCGGTGGGAGGGAATGGAAGAGAAGCTCTGTATTGTGGGTTCAATATCAGCTCTGTGATTTTCCCCCCCAAGGGATAGATATTGTGCTTTGCAGCTCATACACTGGGACAGACTTCCTATGTGTACGATTCCAGGAAGAGAGTTAATAAAACCTCTTGATGCCTTGCCTCCCTGGCAGCATTTATTTGTCTAGCAGTGAGGCTGTGTGCTGTTCATACAGTGCTGAGGTTGGGTTGACATTTGTTCTGACCTTTAAACCTTCTGCTTCCTCCTTCCCTGTCCTTCCCCCCGCCCGGCCTCCCCACCCCCTGTTGTTCCTCAGCGTGAGAGTTTGATCTTCTGTGACCTGGGCTTTTCCAAAGGTTGACTCTCCTGGGTTTGGATTGGGTGGGGTACAGGTTTTTCCTCTTTTCTTTGCACAAGGGTCATTGTGTGACTCTAAAATTATTATCTGGAGGCCGCATTTCACATGTGGGGAGGGTGGAGAGTTTTGTTTTTTCTTTAAATAAGAAAAGGAAAAGAAAACACCTCCAGAACCCACATCTGCCTGGGGAGGGGAGAGTTGGGCCTCCCACACTGGGTGGGAGAATCGGCCGCCTCCTTTGGAGCCCTGCCCCGGGCCAGTGGGGATGAAGAGCCTCATCCCTGGGAGAGCTGGTGCCTGTCAGGAAAAGGAACATTCTTGGCTTTGAGGCTTCTTCAGGTCGTGGGGGTATTTTCATAAGGGTGAGACCCCAGGGCCAAAGGAAAATTCCACTCTTGGGCAGCGTGACATTTCTTTTGTCAGTAGGGCTGCTGTGTTTTGGGCTCAAGTTTATGTCTTTTGGACTTGGGCTGACTGCCTGAGTTTGAATCCGGCTCCACTAAATACTTCTGGATAACCTTAGATAGGTGACTTAATGTTTCTCCACCTCCGTTTCCCCATCTGTTTAATGTGCTAAATGGGGCATTTTGAGAATTAAATATTATGATATATGTAAAAATGCCTGCAATAGTGACAGGCATAGAGTACATGCTCAAGACCGGCTAGCCTTAATCTTACGATTCCTCCTGTCTGAGAGAATCTTTAATTTTATTGGTGTTTCTCAGACCTCAGTTGGAATTTGAAGGTATGAACTGCACTGTTTTATGGAGAGATATCTAAAGGAGATTGATTTGTCCTTCAAGTTCCTTTTACTTTCTTCATGCAGATTCGGAAAATGGATTGTTGTTCTACCTCATCTTCCTCCCCAACCTAATCCTCTTCAGTAAGTGTTCTTAATTATCTGTCTGTGACCTAGAGGGATTTTTTAAAAAATCTGAATGTAGTCTGTAGAGGAAGCATACCCAGAAATGGTGCCCCTAGACCTCCTCCCTGTCCATAGAATGGCCTTACGCATGCAGCTTTCCTCTGCCAGTGCTGATTGTGTTGTGCGTCATCTCCCTTTGCCACTACATTTTACACAGTGGACTTCATGGAGTGTGAGCCTTGTACCTCTGATCCTAACCTGTGGGTCTTAGTTATAGCTACAGCCCCAAAGGCCTCATGATAAGGGTCTGGGAAGACTGTGGAGTCTGCCAGTTACCTACCTACCAGACAGCCTGGTGAGGTCTGGTTTTGTACATCAATAGGAGTTAGTTTTCTACTCGCTCCCAGAATGTAGAGAAGTGGTAGTTGGGATGTTTGGCATCTCACTCTTCAAGTACTTTTTTTTTCCCAACTGATGGAAACCCAAACCAAAACAGACAAACAAGCAAACAAAAATCCTAACTCAACCACTTGAGACCTTTAGAATATCTTAAGCTAGCTGAAGAGAATGTGGTCTTAAGCTTGGTTCATATTCTAGATTCCAAGTATGTATTAATTTATCACTCTTTTGGTCCCTCCACTCCCTCTCTGAGTGTGTGTGTTTTCATTTCTTTCTTGTATGGCTTGGTGAGCTGAAAGGCACAGCTTCTATGTGACATGTAAGCATGCTTCTGTTCTGCCACAACCATCTATAGGTGCCGAGGGACAGCAAGACCATGGAATCGCATTGAAAATAGAAGTTTGAGCCAGTGATCAGTCATAATTATTGAAGGGTAGTATGAGAAGGAAGAAGGGAGACCCAATATTTAGATATCATTTCCTGCTAGAAATGTGCTTGAGTTTGCTACTGGCTGTGGCTGTGACTTTGAAGATTTTGTTTTTAAATTGATGATTGTCTTTACCTTCCTTTTAAATGTAGGCATAGTCATGGGGGATCTCAATCAGAGTGAGGGATGAGGGCATGGAAAATCTGTCTGTATGGGGAACTTTATTGAAACATACATGGATGACCTCTATCCTTGGAAGTACTCTCCAGGAGTGTATGTGTGTGTGTGTGTGTGTGTGTGTGTGTGTGTGTGTGTGTGCACGCGCCTGTAGAGGGTCTGGATATGCGTATCTTGTAAATGATCTGCATAGAAATTCTGATGACCTATCTCTGATATACACTTCTCCCCGACCTGAGCATTAGAGAGCCAGTGATACAGATTGTGGTCATTAGCTATGCCACTTGAAGGAGATTAGCGTGAGCTGTAGAGCAGAGTGTGACTTGGCAGTAGATGGCAAGTGGACAGGGTGGGGGCATTTGGGGTTGTGAGAACTTGTGTAGTTGGAGGAAACGTAGGGGTCATCTCATCTAACTCCTTTACAGACTCTCTGGAAGATGTTCTTCAGCCTTACCTGGACAGTAGTCATACAACCTGGAAGGGGCCAAGCTAGGATTTGAACCTGGGTCATCTCATTCCAGGGCTCACAGTGCTGATACTTAGGCATCTAGAAAAGTGACTGTGCTTGCAATTTGATCCCTAATCTCTCAGTATGAATGAATCACATGTTTCTAGATACTTATCAAAAGATTCATGAGATTCGGCATTTTTACTTGGGTTTTATTCTGAGTCAAATCATTTCAAAGTCGGTATAATGCTTTGCAGAAAAGATAAGGACAAGGTCCTTGGAGGTAAATTTAGAACTTTTTTTAAGTTTCCTGAAAATGCTGATGAAAATTCTGAGAGAGCTGACACTTTCAGATTAGTGTACCTTGCTCTGCCTTGAGCTGTGGCCTAGATCTTTCTTTCTTTTAATTGTTATTGGGAAATAATTTCACTGCTCGTTCTTTCAAGATGTTTTTGACCAATTAGTTTACATTCTTTCTGTGCATGGTCCTACACATACAAAGTTGAATAAGATGCTCTCCCTGCCCTCGAAGAGCTCACCATCTTCTGGAAGAGACAGTTAATGAAATCAACAAGTATTTCTGTGTGACAACTACAGTTAGGAGAATGCGGAAGGTGCTAAGGCAACATAGCTTGGGAGGTCAGGAAGGTTTCCAGAGGAAGTAAGGTAGGTTGTGACGTCTACAATCTTCTCTCTTTCTCACTGGGTACCTGTGAAAATTCAATACTTGAGTTTCGTTTACTGTCCCCCCGCCCCCATTACTTCTTCCGTAGCCTGGTTTCTACTGAAGAATAAAATAAAATTTTTGTCCATCTTATTTACTGATCTCTTTTTTCCTGCAGCATTTTTATTTTGCTTCTTAATTCCTTCACTCAATCCAAGTAATTAAGATGGAGCATACTTTTAAAACTTAGGTCAGTTTAGGAATTCCCAAGCTTAGAAAACATCTCTTTTGATTGTTTCTTTCACTGTCTTAGACTGAAAAATAGTGAGTCTTAGGGATGGGACTTAGAATGATGGAATTAAAGTCTCATGGACTTGGAAGGGACATAAAAGACCAATTTATTGATTCCCTGATTTTATAAATGATGGACCTATATAGCTCAGATAGGCCAGATGTCCTGTGTCAGTTATTAGCCAGTTAAACTTGGACAGACCCCTGATCGGGTCACTTTTTTTTTTTTTTTTTTTTTTTTTTTGCACTTTGCTATCTACCTAAGCTGTTCAAATTTTATCACCTTGTCTTTCCAGAATGACCCTTTCCTGCCCTCCATCATGCAATGAAGAAGGCTATTTTAACTTAATTGCTGCTTGTCTCTCTCTTATCTCTTAGGAAGTTCTGTGGTGTGATCAGGTTTGTGTAGCTGCTCTGGTGGGTAAAGGGAGTAATTGTGAACAGCTCGTGTGGCACAATGCAGACCAGAAGCCAAGGCCTGGGATGTTAAGTCAAGAAGCTTCCCTTTCAGACATTTCCACCCCGGGCATCATCTTCCCTCCATCTCCGTCCCTGGTTCAATTGGGCACACAGCCCCTAGCACTCATGTTTAACTGCCCCTGATTGACTGGCCTGATTGACATCAGGGCTTGAGAGCCCTCATCCTTTGCTCCAAAGCACAGTCCTCATTTTCCATAGGATGGTCATTCAGACCCAGCATGCATTGATTTTTCCTAAAAGGCCAAAGAAAATATGATTAAAACCCCAGGCAGAATCTACTCTTATTTTATTTAGCGACACTGTGAAGTGGAACCGTCAGACCCTATCTAGCAAGCTAGAAACTCCCCAAAGCCAGAGGGACAGGGAATTTCATGGTAAATATCTAAGCTCCTGGGCTACAGGGCAATTGGAAAGTACGTTTTAAGAAGCTTTCCTCTTCCCCTCTAATTCCCCATATTCATCACTTGAGCTGTGCTATTTGGGCTTATCCTTTATGCCTAAAGAAGTCCTGCCTTTTAATCTTTTAGCCAGGAAAAAAAGTCAAGAAATATAAAATACCCTAAATAATGCCCTAGGCAGATAGATAATAACCCGGGGAATAACTCAGGTGCCCCCAGCCAGTGTGTACGTGTCCACAGATGCCATCTGTGAGGCATCTCCGGGCATTCTGTTTATACTTTGTTCTGGGGCAAGTCACCGTATCCATTTGTGCCTCAGTTTCCCCACTGGTAATCTGAGGAGAAGAGTTTTTCCTCAGGCTGCCTCCCAGAAGGCCGGGAGGATAAACCGAGACAAGGAAGGTAGAAATGCTTTCATGGTCAAAAAGTAGGCAATATGAGTAAGAAAAAACCCTGGGATCCTCAGTCTCAGTGTTATTGGTGCTCTCTTGGCGTGGCGTACTGCTTTCTCTCGCCCCCAAAGTATGGAAGGAGAAAGTAAGGATCAAAATGTTAAATAACATGCTCAATATCCTCCTGCTTAGAAGTGGCAGAGCTGGGCTGCAAACACAGCTCAGGCTCTCTCTGAAACTCAAACCCACTGCCTGGCACTCGGTAAACCTGGCATCAGCGGTAACTCTTATGCATTGCTGTTAAATTGTTGTATCACAGTTGTGCCACATCTCTGTGTGGGCCTGACTCTGCTTCCTGGCCCCGCCTGTCCAGCCTGTGTCCTTGGGCTGGAGGACGCTGTCTACTTCCAACGTCCCCTCTGTGCAGGCCCTGCCCCGCCCTTCACCAGGCTTCTTAGGTAAACCGAGGACACAGGAGCCCCTTGAATGCTAGATTCAGCTACATATCAGCCTGTATTTGACACTGTTTCAGGAGTCTGGTAAAAACAAGCCCAAAGAGGAAATCTAAATTCAAAATCTGACTTTCATACAGTTTGTGGCAAAATGAATAGGCCTCTTTTCAGACCAATGATAAAAAGTCTGATTTCTTAAGCATTTTGGCTATTGGGTCAGAATGACACCGATTAGCCCGTTCAGTAGAAAAACAGAGGCTGGGGAGCAGCCTTACCATTTCCGAACTTGACTGTTAGACTTACAATCTCTAAGCAGATTTCTAGAATTTCACCAGCAGATTCCCTGGGGCCTGGAAGGAAGGTTTGTTGTGTGTGTGGATGGGCTGAGGGATAGGCTGGCGTGTTCTCTAAAGCCGTCTTTATCTGTCGGACCCCCTCCCTCTCTATTCTCTGAGAGAGACGGTGCCATGACTTGAGTCGTTTAGGTTGGCTCGAGTTTGGGGGCATCGATACTGACTTGCTGACTCCCTTCTTCAGAAAGTAGAGTGCTGTAAAGCCTTTGGAGAACCGAGAACCAGCCATCCCTCCTTCCCTTCCCTCACTCATTCTCAACCCAGGAGGGTCTGATGCCCAAAGCCCAGATATGTGCTCAGCATGGTACAGCTGATTTTGAGCACTGCCATCAGATACCTAATCCCTGACCTTTTCCCATTGAGTTTTATTCTGGGCATTTTGTAAGCTTGGGCTTAGTGTAGGGAAATTCATCAGAGGCTCACTAGTGAGACTTCAGTGTCATTTGCTTGGTATATCCATACAAGCTCTCAGCTGCTGAATTTGAATTATTCTTTGTTTTTATCTTTGGTTGTCCTTATTTTACCTCTTGAGTTTTGCTAAGAATGCAAACAAATTAGCAGAAATCTCTTCTTTATCTTTTCTAAGGTAAAAATGTAATTTTCTCAAGTTGGCAAAGTCAGAGGTGAGATTCTATGCTTTTCTGTTTCAATGACTCCTTTTCTTTTACTCGCAGACTTTGACCCTTTCTTTTTACCCTGTTCTTCCCTTTGGGGCTGAGCTGGCAGCAGCAAAGGAAGGCTGAATTGTCTGGGAGGGAGGGAGTGACTGTGGGACTTGCAGTTCCCTGGGGGAAGTGCCCATCAGGGCTGTTTGCTCAGCCTCAGAGCCTCAAAACTTGCTCCACGTGAGGGGATACACTGGATCAGAACCTCAGAGCTGGGCAGAAGCTGCAGAAGGATGAATGACTTGTTGAGGCCTGAAGTGTTGGGGGGCCACTGGACAGCGCAGGAGCTGCCTCCTGGCTGCAGCCATGTGTGTGTTGACTCTGTACTGAGATCATTACCTTTTCTGGGCTGTTAAATGCAGTTTAATCGTCCTTAAGACAGGGCAGGACAATGTTGCTTTTGTGACTTTGGAGAGTCACTAGACAGGTTGGAGGAGGCTGGGTTTCCAGAATTCCACCAGGAGAAAATCACAGCCCTGTCAGAGAAGAAGGGTATCTGTAATGTTTCTATTCTCTTGAAATATGCACCACATCATCAGGGTTTTGCACTTGGTGGGGACCTCGGGATGCTGTGGGACATGTGTTGAACCCCCTCAAAGTGCTTAGGGCCAGGGAATACTCCCCTCCTCACCTCTGATAGAGCGTAGCATGTTCCCTCCAAGACAGGAGGGTGGGTTCCACGAGTGCAAGAAACACACCTCACGGACTATGGATGTCAAAACATATAAACTGCCTCAGCATGTATTAGTTTCCTTTTGCAACTAGAGCGAGTATTACACTTTCTTTTTCTTTTACCATAATTGCTTTTCAGTGGTTGCTTTGGGGATGAACCTTTGGCAGCAGAGGACAAGGGAGAGAGAAAGGGAGGAGGGAGGAGGGAGGGAAGAGAGAGGAGTGAGTAACTGAGCAAGTGAATGAGAGAGAGAGAGAGGGAGGGAGAGGGAGAGAGAGAGAGAGAGAGAGAGAGAGAGAGAGAGAGAGAAATTAACCAGAGGGCACACTGCAAACTGGGGGGAACTACCTCTTCATGAAGAGATAGGCATTGAGGAAAACTCTAAAGACAAACTTGGAGTCTGTATGTACTTGTATCCCACCCTCTCTAAGGGCAGCCTCCTTAATTGCTTTCCTTTAATAATTCTTACCTCTCTGCTTTCCTGTGTCAAGCCCAAAAGTTACTAAATTTCTCTCCTACTGCCTTTTCTTTTCCTCTTGTTTTTTATTTTCTTTTTTTGCCTTGTCTTAATAGTCTAATAGAATAAACTTTGAATTACTCCACCATCTCTCTGCACTGTGTACAAACACACACACACACACATTTTCCTACCAACACTTTGGGAAGACAGAGCAGAGCTCCCTTGTCATTCATTTGGGAATGGGGAAAGGCATAGCTTGCCCACACCCAGCATGGTCTGTACTCAGGGGTGCAGGCATATCTTTATTCAGAAACAAGAAACGCTTACGCAACCCTGCCCATTCCTCTCAGGAAGGAGTGCCTTGGAGGAGACCCAGTTGTGCTCCATGACAATAATCCTCAAAAGGCTCCAGAAATAGGCATCCATTCCCCTGGCTTTCCTCAGGTGCCGCCCTAACATTGTACAGATATGAAGACAGAAATCTGGGTAGTGAAAGCCCCGGGACCCAGACTCCTCTTCCAGGGCTCGTCCTACTGAGTCGTGCATTTCTCGTTTGGATCTATCATTTCTGTATTCTTTTCATCCTTTAGTTAAGGTTTTAATTCACCCTAAATACTTTAAGGGTCAGCCATTTTAAATGTTTGTTTTTCCCAAAGGTCAGATTTTTCATGCTTTAAGACATGCTCATTTGTTCTTGAGTTCCAGAGTTGACTGACTACATCCACCGTTGAACTTTTCATCCCAATCATGGTTTTGTCGTATTCCTCATTTGAAATGTCCATATACACACCTTCATATATATTCATTCATTCATTCACCCAGCCAGTCAATGAGTATTTATGGAAAACTGGCTATGTGTCAAGCGCTGCACTAGATCTTGGCCGCAGAGTGAACAAGACAAACACAACACTTGCCGTCTTGGGGGATATAGTCAACTGGGAAAGAGAGATGTTAACAAAGAAACATAACAAAGCTGTTGAGTGTAAGGCGGAGGAAGTAGGGTGCTTTGGGAGCATATAACGGGCTCTCACCTGGTATTGGGAGTCAAGAAAGTCTCATCTAGAAGTGATGTCCAAGATGAGAGGTGAAGAATGGGGGTCAGCCAGATGGTAAGAAATCTGGCCGAGTCAGGGGAAAGAGTTCAAATGGCGTGTAGACAGGAGTGAATCCCAGAGCCTTGGGGGAAATGATAGAAGCCCAGTGAGCAAGGGGTGAGTGCAGCCTGGCCGGCGGAGGCGGAGGGGTGTGGATTGTGTGTGGTAGGGTCCTTTGCAAGAAGGATTCTGGACTTTATCCATGGGCAATGGAAAATCTTTGAAGAATATAAGGAGGGGAGTGACATGACATTAGTTGCTTTTAAAAATGTTTCTTCTGGCTCCTGTGTGAAGAATGGGCTGCAGGGAAATTAGGGTGGATTCACCAAGATGTTTTCTCCTAAAATTCTTAAAGACAGGGAAGGAGACCTCATGGTGTTCTGACTGGCACTCCTGCCACTGGGATATGTTATAACACAGACTCCCTTTATCACTAAGGCAACAGCTTTAAACTGTGTCTCTTCACACACACATGCACACTGAGGGAAGGGTCAACATCATTTTCATTTATGTATCTCCCTTGCCTCCCACAGTTCCTGGCATAAAAGGTGCCCAATTAATGTTTGTCAAATTAATGAATCAGTGAAAAAAATGCATAATCCTTCGTTAGGCTCCCCTCTTGAAAAGAATTCTCCCCTGTTAAGGTTTCCCTGGGTGTCGAGAGGCGATGGCATCCCAGTGCAAAGAACTGAACTGGGAGTCCGGGTTCTCGTTCCAGCTCTGCGTGGAGAAGCCCAGCCAACGGGGTCAAGCTGCAGCTTCCTGATACCCTGTTTCATCAAGTGTAACATGAAGCAACAGGGCTGGAGAGGGCCTATTCATCATCCCGTTTTTGTGAGTCCGTGACTTAAGGCACTGTAAGAGTGTTTACATCAAACACAACCCTTACTCTTGGCAACCCTCGACGTTTTGAGTTTGTCATAAAATGTCCTTTGCTAGAGGGATGTCAGAAAACGAGGACTATGTTATCATGGGGTGTTGCATTATTCCTCTGTGGTCTGGGGGATTAGGGAGAATGAAGTAGCTGTTAGGAATGCAGAGGCACCTCAACCAGAACGCCAGCAGCCAGCCAGGCTGCTTCCAGCAGGGCGGGAGCAGAAAGAAGGGATTCCATTGTGAAGGGAAAGATTTGTTTCTCTCAAAGAGAGAGAGAAAGGGGATAAAAGAAAAACAAGACCTGAACTTTCACATTCTGATAAGAATTTCCTGGTATTTACATGTAAAATAAACTTTTTTTTTTTAAGAAATGCATTTTTGCTACTTGGCCAAAATGACTGCTTTTTTGCGGGGGTGGGGATACTTGGGTTCTAATATGTAGATTAGACAGAACAAAAGAGCACAAAACTTTCTTTCTTTCTAAAATATTTATTTACCTTGTAGGGGAAGGAAATAAAAGTCAGGAGGAAGCAGAAGGAAGCCCTGTCAAGAGTGCTAAATCAATTCAAGTTCCATGTATGGAAATTGCCCAGGTTGGGTGTGTTGTTTTCCCCCTGCTGGGACCCCAGAGGGGAGCCCATTTCTTAAATGACCTGGATGGTTCTGATGCAGAGAACAAGATAATCTTTCAGGCTAACCCCTCAGATAATGGATCACCAAGGATTGTTTGAGGCCTGCTGTGTGCTTTCCCAGGTGCCCTGGGGAAGACAGAAATGCCCAGAGCCGGGTCTTACCTTCCACCAGTTTACCTTCTGGACGGGCAGACCCCACTACGGGGGCACAGAATGAGAATAAGCACATCAAGGTGACATGTGATGTTTCCCTTGTCATTGGGATCATTGACTCTTACATCCGGGAAGTACTAACAGTTTTCATATCCATGACCCCATGTAATCCTCACCAGATCCTTACCTGGAAGAGGCTCAGTAAACCTCAAAGATGCTGAACTGGGAGTCAGACTACCCAGACTTCAGGGATTTTGAAGGAGCCACAAAACCATAAAAACCTCTGTTGTCTCCTCTATAAAATTGCTTTCCTTATTCTGTTCTCACTCTCACCCAGTGTTGTTAAAAGGATCAGATGAAATAATGGATTGGAAATTGGTGGGTAAACTCTGGGAATCTAGACAAATATGAGCTCTCTTGCATGTTGTGGGAGGCCAATGATGTGTGTTCTGCACATTTTGGGAATGAAAACTCACTATGGGAGCCAGAAGTTTGCACACTTGCTCGGGGGTCCATGGCTTGTCTTCAGTAGAACTTTTCTCCCAGATCTTCATCCATGATGAGGTCCTGGATGAAGCAACTCCCTGGTTGCTTCTCCTACTGGGGTAATTCAGAAAAAAAGGCAGTCTGAGAGATCATGGGGCAGATTACACAAATTATCAAGTGTCAAGAAGTTCCTCAGATGGACTTTCTTTAACTCATAAAATAGAAGGGTGCCTCTGCATCCCACCCATGGTGATGGTAATGGTGCCGCATGGAGGAATGTTGGCAGTAGTACATGGTCCATGGTCCAAGGGGATGCTATGTACAAAAAAAAATGATAAAGATAATAATATTTGTATTTTGTTTATACTTTCCACAGACTTACGTATATCACAATATAGGAAGGAAAGGCATTTTTATTATCCTCCAATTTTAAAAGAAAAACCTGAGGCCTGGAGATTTAAAATAACTTGTCCAAGGTCACCAAACCTGAAGTGGTGAGTCTAGGGTCAAGTCTGGGTGTTGAGATTTTAAATTCTTATCTCCACAGTGCAAAGGCCACCAATTGTTTACATTAAGCTTTGAGCAAATGGCTTGTTTCACCTATATTGCAAATCTCAAAGTAGTGGGAAGCCTCGTTTCCAAGCAGCCCAATGTAGGGGAGCCCACCCCCAGCTCTGGAGGCTGGGGCCTGAATCCCACGGGTGTGCTCTGGGGTAAGTCAATGCCTCTGTTCTCTGAGCCAGAAAATGATGCTCAGAGACAGAGTTGGACTAACTTTTCTAGCTGTAAAAATTATATTTTGAGATGTATGGATGAAAGATAGAATAATGATGAACTTTCCTCAAGACAGGAAGTGCAGGATAGGAGTTTTTTTATTCATAGGATGCTCGTTCTAATAATCCATGTTATTTTGTAGAGGGCTTTAAACGTTTTCAAGGACTTACCATCTTTCCTTCTTGATCCTTAGCAGATTCTTTAGAGAGATTGGCCAGTGGATGACTTGTGCGTGCCCCTCTGGCCATGCTTGCTTTCCTGCCTAGCCTGGTTTCTTCTCCGGGAGCTCAGCAGGGGCTGCGTCCTCATTTTGGGGCACGGTTCCCTGCCTTCAGATGACCTTCTTGACCCCCCTGGTTAAGGACCCCGTGGCCCAGTCATTCTCTATGGCACTGACCTGTCATACTTCCTTCCTAGTATGTATCACCATCTGAATTATGCATAATTACCTGTTTACGCTATCATTGTCTGTCTCTGCACACTGGAATTTCAGTCCCATTAACGCTGTTTTTCTCACTCTACACTATATACCCAGCACTAAGAGCAACACTGTGCCCATAGAAGGAACTTATTATTTGTTGACTAAACTGAACATCATATGAGGAATTTGGTGACTTGCTCAAGATTACATAGTCAGTGAGTGACTGATTTAGGGCCAGAATCCAATCTCTTTACTGCTGGTTTATTGTTTTTTCCACTTGATATTATGTTGCCAAAATTTATACATATTTATACCTGGGGCTTCCTGATGACTACTGATAAAATTTAGAATGGTCGTGAGGCATTTATGTGAAACTGAGCTCATTTCTTAAGGGAAATGTGGAATTCCCTGAGGCTTACACTGTGCAGCTTATGATAACAGGACTTTATAATCTATGTACTTTGTGTATTCAACATCAATCATCCCATATTTGTTTAACTCATTTTTAAAGGAAGCTTATTTTAGGAGCACTTTCAATATTTTTTATTGATGACGTTTGGATTTTAACATATAAACATACCATCCTGCACAGACACTCACAAGAGAACATAAACAGAGACATATGGGTTAGATTCCTGGTCAAGCTGCTCTAGGATTTTCTCTCTGACAGAAGCTCACAGAATTTTCTGTGTGAGACTATTAAACATAAGAAGTTGTCAGAGGACATGGCTGCTTCCTCTAACATCAACCTTGAAGGTTACATTACAGTTATTTCCTAGATGGCTTAGTTTCCCTTAATCACCCCTAAGGAATCTGTCAGTTGATTGAAACTTTTGGGGGGATGGTGGCAGAGGTGCTTGTCATGTAGATTACCTATTAATTGTATAGCTTATTGACTGCTGTGTGAAGCAAATTGCCTTTCATTTAGCCCATGTTCCCTTTTCTGAGCATCAAAGAAATTCCTTCTAGATCAAAAGTCAAGTGTTGGTGAACAAGGCTATGTTTATTGACTCCCCATCCTTGGACTTGTATCTTTTTTCAGGCTTCATCTTCTCATTAGGGACCAAATGTTAATAATCGGTCACTTTAAGACTATTGTGCCATCTCGTTGTTGCTTTTAGTTGTGGTTCCTCCCCTCTATTATCTCTTTGTTGAGATATAACATCCTCAACAACACATGTCATTTCAGATGAGGAGCTAAGCACGATTTCAATGACGGTAAACAGGTCAGCCTTGACTTTTTCTCTAAGTCTTTAGTGACATGGCAGAATTTTTCCACTTTGGATTTTATCAGTGTGACCTGCTCATAACTAAAGGATGGCTTCATTGTATTATAAGTATAGTCTGATATCCCTCCACTCTAAATCAAAGTATTACCCAGATTTGTGCAGACTAACCCCTTTCGTTGGCTTTTTCTTTTCCCTTACCCAGCCTTCCAAGAGTTCCCCGCTGTTTCCCTGTTTTATATATGGCCTTCTATAGCTCCATTTCACGGGGTACTTCTTCTAAATCAGTTCTATTTGCCCCACCACTGATCTTTCAGTGATTCCATTGATGAGACTTGCAGAGGTATGCCCCACTCTTTATTTCCAGTCCACAAGCCAACTTAATGACTGTGACAGTTTCTCCTTCAGTGTTTGGAAATGCAATATTTTAGTAGTTTTGAGTTGTTACCTTTTCAGAAGATTTTGTAAGCCACAGAGTTGAAATCCTGGATTTTCCCTGTGTACATGTTTACTGACTCAAATTAAGAATCCAGACTTTTTTGGGTTAATATTGAGATTAGCTCAGATTTAGATTTAAGTCACAACATATGTGAAAATGCACACACATGATTTTAGGTTCTTTGATTTGATTTTTTCTAGAATCTCACCTTTCTTTCCATGCCACCTTTTGTGGTGTCACTGTGTACTGATACACACTTACAAGCTGCTGGCCAAAACAGGGGCACATATGCTGTGTGAAACTTGGAGCTCTTACTTTGGGCAATAGCTGTTCATGGTAAAGACCACTGGAAACAAGACAAGCAAAGACCCCATGTAGGATCTATGGGGAGGAGAGAGTGTGTTTCAAGCTCTATCTATGACATCAGTTCTATTTGGCAGAGAGCAGCTGTCCGTGGTGTAAAGAAAACTTTTTTGGTTTCAGTCAAGCATTCCCTGAAGATTTGGGGCTTGCTTCTTTCCCTCCTCCACCAATAACAAATGCGGTGGTCCAGGGTTGAGGAACCACTCGGGACCTGAGGGGGGAGGTGTTGTTTTGACTTTCACTTGATTTACTCAAGCAATTGAGTTTGTCAGAGGGAAATGGGATCGTTTCCATCAGTTGTCATGCCGAGATGCTCCTGTCACACTGTCAATAACTTTCAGTTTCTGATCCTTTCTCAAATTCACTCTCTACTAGGGGAGCAAATGAAAGATGCTAAGTGTATCAAAATGGGAAAGCCTTTACCTGGGAATCAGTTTACAGACTTTGAAGCCCTGTCAATTTAATCCCAATGGTGTGTATTAATGTACAAGGGACAATAATGCTTCTGAAGATAATTTAGATTTCTCTCTTTAGGAATGATTTTATTTATGAGGAGACAAGCAGGAATAGCACCAAGACGAGAAAGGGGGCTGCTGAGTAGGCAGGCTTGCTTCCTTAGTTATGGTGATATAGCTTAATTCAATAGAGTACAGTAGCAGTAATTGGAAGGATATTTCATTTATATAGCGCCTGTCAGCTTGAAGTACTTTCAGAGTCTCCACAAACAGGCACTACTTTCCCTCTCAGAAAAATCATCAAAGATGGAGCAGAGAAAAATCCCAACAAAATACTCAACTGAGTTGATTATTGTGGTAGAAAATCTGGAGACAGGTGCCCTTTACTTTAAGAGGTAGATGGATGACTGAAAATTATATATATATAACCTAAGTTCTTTTGGAAGTCAATTTTCTTTTTGTAAATACACTGGTACTTTAGGAGTTGACCATTTAAAGAAAGTATGGGAAAATACTTTCTAAGAAAAGAAAGGGGGAAAAAGAAGTAGAAAGAAAAGGCTTCTTGTAATGTGAATAAAGACTTTCTGATTTGTCTGTTTTACTCATTTGGACATTCTTTTCTTTTAAAGACAGGAAAAGAGCTATGCTTTAGAGATCAAAGATAAAATGAGGCCTCAGAGGGTAACTTCCCAGATGACGTTGAGTGCATAAAACCTTCAAGCTAAAGAAAGAAGTTCATCCTCAGCCGTGTAGACTCTTGGTTTCCAGCTGGCTCCTGGGGAAGCCAGTCCTGACGGTGGGCAGAAATGGAGCCACGTCTCTTGGGTGGATGTGAGGAGATACTTCCAGTACCTCTTCCTCCAACAGCAGGAGGTAGGGGTGGAGGGAAAAGGTATGTCTTTGGAGACTTGTCCAGTGACTTCAGGGGACCACATAAAATTTCGGATGCATTTGCAAGTTATTATTGTTATAGTACAGGAGTTGGCCTGTTTGCTGTTGAAACTTGAGTGTAGGCAAAACTTGACCAAGCTGTGCCTCTGTGTTTTCTCTTGATGGTGATTCTTTGCTTTCCCGAAGGTTACTAATGCCATTGGCAGAGTTGGGGAACGCATGCCTGGAAACCTGCCTTTGCTCATGTAATATTCTGTGGAGCCTCAAGACCTTATCTTTGCAGAACTTCGACCCCCTTATGTGGTTATTTGTTCTGCTGGAAACACTTAGAAGAAGAGAGCAGGGTTGTTTATGGGGAAGGCAAGCAGTCAGCACTAGCTTAGCAAAATTATCAGTCATAGAAATGATGGTTTGAACATCTGAAAGACTCCGCATTCAGGGAAACTTTCTTCCTCCATATTTTAAAACAAATTGCTGCTTTAAGAAGTCTTATTTCCTTTGGATCCAATGTAATCAGTGGGAAATTATGTTTAGTCATAGTGCATAAGAGGAGAAAAGGGTTGTGGAGAAGGAAACAGAAGGTTTGTCCCTGCTTTACCAAAAATAGTTTTGAAACCCAGGTAAAGCATTTAACTTCCCCATGCCTCGATTTTGCCCTCTGTGTCAAATGAAGAGCAAAATGGCTGTTGACAGGCTTTCCAGTTCAATGTCTCTTAGATTCTAAACTTTAAAGCTGCATAAAATCTACTCCTCTAAATAATGACTTCTTGTGAGTTTCAGCAAGGATAAGTGTGCTCTCTTGAATCTGATTTCATTCAGTTTATTGGAGAATATTTAGAAATGAGGACAGGATCTAATTGATAGTCTAGACAATAAGAGACAGACCACTCTGGCAAGGTTTATTTTCAGGCCCCATGTCCATTTCACCTTTATACCTTCAGCATTTATATTATTCCCTGCTCTCCTGCTCCTTCTTCACTCTGCTTGTCATCTTAAAAAAAACAAACAGCATGTTTTATTTTCTGGTGATCTTCTGTACTGATTTATTAACAAAGAAGGAAATAAAATGGACACTGTGCTTTTAGCAGACTAAGTCTGTCCCGACCTGTATGCATAGTAAACTCACTCCTCCCACATTCCTAAAATTTAGCAAAACCAACTATGACATGCCTGGTTTATGTTCATTTTATTTCAGAAAGTACTTTTGCACACTGATTGCTCCTGATAAGGGCTGCCCGGGACTGCTTTGCCAGCCCCTGGGAGAGTCAGAAGTCATTGCGGACAAGCTGTGTGATCCAATTCACTGGACAGACCCAGGAATGATGTAATTTACCCAGATCTATTCTTTAAACCAAATCCCCACCCATTATGAGATTTTTCTCACTTTGCCTTTGAATCCTGGTAGCTGCTGCCCAGATTACAGTTCTGTGATCTCTGCAGGAAGAACAGGCTGTGTTTTATGTGGAAGAAATAGCCACATGCCCCCCTGTCAGTTTTTCCTGTGATTACTTTTGCTTCAGAGGGTAGAACTTAGGTCCTTTTGGCTCAACTTGAAACAGCAACAAAAACAAAATCTTCTACCGAATCAATCAGTCAACAAATATTTTTGACTTCTTTCTCTTTCCTGGACACTCTGAAAGATAAAAGGCATGTCTCAAATAGGGCTTCAAACTTATTAGTCCCACATGGACTCATATTTACAAAGATATTGTTTTCTGAGCAGAAGGTGTTTATTAGAAAATCATTCATCAATTTTCTCACTTTTGTGAGTCAAAGTCAACCAGCCCTTTCGATGTCATCATCGCCAGAGTGGTCACACCAAGATGCTGTAAAACCACACAAAAACCAGCTCGCCTGTGCAGTCTCATCTTTGGTAAATGTAAGGCTCCAGTATACATCTTGAAGGAGATTTTTGTGATTCATTTCATTCAAAGACCTGTAGGGTGTGGGCTCTCAGCATTGGCTATATGTCAGAATCACCTGGAGAGCTATTAAAAAATGTGATTCCTGGATACATCATCTAGAGACAGTGAACTTAGTTGGTCTGGAGGTGCTGTCTGGGCATTGGGATTTTTAGGAGGCATGCCGCCTGAGTTGAGAATTGCTGTCCTTGGGTCTTTGGAATGACTTAGCCAGGTTTCTCACCTCAGAGAAGCTTACAGTTTGATTGGGGACATAAAATGTACATTCCTTAAAAGAGACACTCTAAAGAAATATATAACCTCAATAAACTGTATGAACATTTGTTCGTTCAAAAATATTTATTTGTCAGAAATGTATTATTCAAAAAGTGATGAGAGCAGACATCCTTGCCTTGTTCTCTGTCTTAAGAGGAAAGCATCCAGTCTTTCACTGTGAAGTATGATGTTTGTCTTAGGTTTTTTGCCAATGGCTTTTATCAGTTGACCACTTTCTCATGTTCCTAGTATCCTGCAAAATTTTTTTCTTGATTATTAAATTTTGTAAAATGCTTTTTCTGCATTTATTGTGAAAAAAATGTGTTATTCAGCAATATTTCTGAGCACCTACTGTGTCAAGCACTGTTCTAGGGCATGAGGGGACCAGGAGAGCAGAGCTGGTGAAGAATCTGCCTCCATGGACTCACAGAAGTGCAGAGACAGCCGAGTTCCCAGTGGCCTGGGGGGCTTTGGGAATAGGTTGCACTGGAGGGGGAACTGGAAGGTTTGTCAGAGAAGGGAGTAGAGGGTGGTCTTTCTGGGGACTAGGAAGGAGATGGAAGACTCAGCCCACTGGAGAGCTTTTGATAATCATGAGGTACCTAAAGTACAACCGTGCTCTTTTATAAGTTTCCAAGAAGATCTCAGACATGTACCTTTGAGTGAATGTTTTTCCTATTAATGTATGCTGGCAGAGTAAGATATTCTAGATCTGTAGTTCTCAATGGGAGCAGTTTGTCTCCCTAGGGGACAGTCAGCAATGTCTGGAGACATTTTTGATGGTCAACAACTGGGCTGGGGGAAGTCCTATTGGCTTCTAGCGGATAGAGCCAGGGATGCTGCTAGACATCCTCCGTTGTGCAGGACAGTCCCCTACACAAAGAATTAAGTGGTCTCGAATGTCAGTGCAGCCACACTTGAGAAACCCTGTTCTAAAGATAGAAAGTGAGGTGGGGTGAAGTCTCCTGTGGGATATTCTTCTTACCATAATGCCGCATACCCCAACACAAAACACACATACACGCATACAGCCGCACAACCATGTGCATGCTCACAGATAAAACATAAAAATCAGTGCTTTGTTTTGTAGTTATCCCACCAGCCCCAGGGGTCACATTCAGGGTCTCCAGACCTTCCCCAAACCAGGCTCTTTCTCTGAGCTCTCAGCACTTGGGAGAAATTCCCACAGAGAAGAACAATTGATCTTAGGTTCTCCACACCATTTCCTTCTCTATTTTAAGAGCAGCTAGGCTTCTTCCAGTCTAAGGTTGAAACCAAAAGACTATTCCTTCCCTGGGGCCAAAAGAGAGCTACAGAATTTCTCCCTGGACATTTAGAACTTGTAAATAAACTTTTAGCTCAAGTTTTGAAAAGCACAGCTGTGGCAGGCTGGTCAACTACCCTAACGCCTTGGGTGTGAGCGAGGCAGGAAGCCGTGCACCCTGCTGCTTCCTCCTCTTGTCTTCTGTTGATAAAGCATTGATTTGGTGCCAGAAACTGGATTTGACTCCTAGCTGTGACACTCTTAGCTGTGCAATAAATACAATAGATCATTTATTTACTCTGTCTCTGCCCCATCTTCTGTCATCTGGAGATGCTACAATTTGTTTGGGGTTTGGGTAAGAATTAGATTTAATTTAAATAAAGTGGCTGATGCATAGTAGGTGCTTAATAAATAGTAGATTAAACATGCTATTATCTGTAAAATGAGAAGATGGGAGTAGATAACATGCAAATATAAAGTCATACTGGGAAAAATAGAGGCCCGGCTCACACTAAAACATAGAGGAAGGGATTTTGTATTTGTGTGAGGGAGAAGATATCAATGTGTATATACATTCTGGACAAATTTTTAAGTCACCACAAATTCTCCCTTACTGGAGGGAGCTGCAAGAGCCAGAGGGTAAGGTAACAGTGTTGTTCTCTGGCTGAGAAACAGAATCAGAGCTGACCGTAAGCCGACCTCCCAGGGAGTAAGTTGTGTACCAAGTTGACTTGGGCTCTGGGTCTGCCCTGGTAGAGCCAGCACAGGGGCAGCTGCCAGTGCATGCTGGGACATGTAGTTTCCACGTTGTCCATGACCATCTGGAGAACCTGGATCTATTGCCCACATGCCTTCCCGTGCCAACCTGGTGCCAGGATGCGTTCATTGTCTTTTGCCTGAAAACTCTGCTCTCTGGCTTGGCCTCCTCTCCACACGCCCCTCCATACTTCACATCCTTTTGATGTTGGCTGGTGTTAGAAGTTTGCCTACCACCTTTCATTTTTGTTTTTGTTTTTGTTTTGTTTTTTTTCCTTTTCTGAAGAAGAACCTGAATACCACACACCTTGGTATCTAGTTCTGCCTCTGAAGAGGAATTTCTCCCCTTAGGGTCCTATTTGTGGTGTAGGAAAAAAAAAAAAAATGTTTGTCTCAGGGAAGCCAGATCAACCAAGAGTTATTCTAAGTGTCTGACTGCTGGTTCTATTTAGAAACTATTCAGAGAAGAGCTTTGAGAATGCTAAGAGCTTTCCAACGAGTGGCCCTGTTTGATTATTAAGAAAGTCACCCTTAGCTTTGCTGTAATATACCAATTATTGTTATTTGGGAATGATGGGAAGAACATAAAGGAGAAGGCAGCTATAGAATATTACATCCACAGAATGGAAATCTGGAGCCTGAAGATTATTTAGTGCCCAAACCTTCCCCTTTTTGCTAATGTTGAAGGAGACCCCACCTGATCCTCTGAGCCTCGGTTTTTCTATATATAATGAGGGGAATGGGCTGAATCAGTGGTCTCAACCTTAACTGCACATTGAGATCATCTGGGAAGTTTGTTAAAAGCATAAATGCTGAGGCCCCACGACCAGAGATTCTGATTGAAAATGTCTGGAGCAGACTGGCCATCGGCATTTTTTCCATGCTTTTCCTCGGGTGAATCTAACTTCCAGTGGTGGTTTGCAAGCCCTGGGTCAACTCAGGGTTTCTCCAGGTGTGGTCCCTGGACCAGCAGCATCAGCATCCCCTGGGCATTGAGTGGAAGTGCATCTTCTCCGACTCCACCCGGACACACTGATTCAGAGACGGGGGGGTGGAGGGCCTGGCCACGTGGGCCATCAAGCTCTGCAGGTGGTTCTCGTGCATGATAAATTTTCAAAACAAAACAAAAACAAAACAGTAGACTAGATGACTTTTTAAAGGCCCCTAATCAGTTTCAAAGCCTATAATCCTGTAAACAGCTCAGATAGGGTCCATGATTATGTCAAGGCCACACACAAGGCTGAATAGGTGGTGGAGCCCTCACCCGAACCCAGGCCGTTTGAACTGCAGTCCAGAGCTCCCTAATTATCTAATTAGGAAGATATTTAGGGTTCAGAGCATGCCCTTCTCATTCTCTTTCCTCTCTTCACCAACCCCTCCCCCCACATACACACTTCCTTTCTCTTTCCCTCTTCTTCTCTCTTTCTCTCTCAATGGATGTAGCTTCTTATGAGCCACCAGATTGTGGAGAAACTGATTTTTTAGCTCCCTGTACCTGCAGGACAGAGTATGTTAATTGTCAAGATAAATTATTATTTAATTCTTAGGCATGTAGCAAGGGGTGAATTGGACCTGCTTTGTGGGTTATTGGCCACTTTACTGTGGCCCAGGAGAGTTTTTGCTGAATGTTGGTTAGCAAGTAAATACCAAGACCAACAACACAGGCTGCTGAGTGTGAAGAGAGAAGTGGTACACAGGGTGGGGAGTGGGGAAGGGAACACCACCTTTCTTTTAGGTCACTACAGTAATTCTTTTAGCTCTTCTTCAAATATTTCTAGGATTGCCGTCTTTGTGCAGCATTTTGTAAAATTCACTGTCTCCTGTAGTTTCAGCAGTTTTAAAAAGATGCTCTTAAACAGAATCTGGAGTGGTTTTTAGGACTGAGTTTTAGATGTATTCAGAAATTATTGTACTCAGTTGTCCTAGTGATTAATGAAGGACTTGCAGTACTCAACAATCAAGAGGCAGTACTGGGACTAGAACCTTGGTCCCCCCAGCACCCAGGCCAAGGGATCTGGAGTTAGGAAGAGCAGTGGAGACTTCCAGGAATGATTGGAACCTGCCCACATTGGAGAGGTTCCTGGAGGCAGTGAGCACATAAACCTTGGGCTACTGAGGCTAATGGAAGGAACTTCAGAGATTCTCCAATGTGTCTCATTTATGGAAGAGAATATTGACATTCAGAAGGGGAAAGGAACCTGCTGGAGGTCTAGAGGTGTTGAACCCAATTCTTTGATGGCATTTGTAGTCAGCAATCTCTCTGTCTAGCACACCATGTCATTTTTAAAGTCACCACAATACATGATAAGATGATTTTCTGGTCCGCCTACCTCCAAACCCCACCTTGGGCATTGTTCTTCAGTAAAGGTGCTGAGGAGGGATGTGGCTTGGGGTCTGAATTCAATTTTTTAGGGGTGCACCACTGCAGACAGAGGGTTTCTTAGGAGCTGAGAGTTGCATGCCCCAATTCTTCCTTGGGGTTATACGACAAGGAAACATTTACAGCACAGGTTCTTCTAACTAATACCACAAGGAGGGCTTAGTAGCAATGGAGCATCATGGCTTTCTCAGCTTTTATAACCTTGAAACCTACCCTCTGGTTTCAAGAAAAATATGATTCCTGTGTTACAGCAGAACAAGTTGATGAAGTGCTGTGTTTACTTAGGTGCAATAGATTTAGAGCACAGACTAGTGGCATCTTATCAGGAGATGTTATTGTGAGTAACTTCACTGCTTGCTGTGGTGTTTTGCTCACCTGTTAGGGGATTGTCATTGCTGTCTTCCTTCTTGGAATATCACAACTTATTAATGTGCCACAGGTAACGGCGATTAGTACCAAAATAGTGTTTGTGGTCACTTAGTTGTTCAGTCTTACCTTCCTCTTGGAGTCCCATGATGCCAGTGACCCCTAAAGGTCTGTTCCTCGTGCCCAGAAACTTGGTGCATTTAAATGGAAGTCGTCTTCCCTGTGGCCTGCCTGCCTTTTTCCAATGCAGATTTTACTAGAAGTAGAGTGGGGGTGGCTGGATCATTTTGGATCGGGTATACTGACCAAGAAAAGCAGGGGAATGTGTTTTCCCCATCTGTGTCTCAGTCCACCCACCTGCAGATCTTGGGGTTTCCAAAGTTGCTTATTGGTTATATCTAAGAGTGAGCATTATCTGACAAAAAACTGAAGAGCGGTTTTTTGAGGCGGGAAACGGTATGGATATGACATCTATTTTTAAAGCCTGACAAGAATACGATAGTACTTTCTACTGATCCCAAGCAAATTTTCAACAATTGAAATCATTGCATAGAAAATCATCAGCTCTTTTCTGTGAGCACACACACGAATACCTATGTTCTTGCTTCGTTAAAGAGTTCTCTGAACATCAACTCTTCTCTGCCCAGTTGATATAGCGTGAAATGGGGACATGTTCAGGATCTTTTAAGATGGGTAAAGTGGTTTGCCTGTACACCACATGTCCCTAGACTGTGTTTTTCATTGAGTCCCTTGCTGGGTTTTTATGGTGTTTTAGTTTTTTTCTGTCACAGTCAAGACACTAGTTCTTTTCTCTCTGCTGCTGTCAAACCCAACCAGTTCTTTGGCCAAATTAACATTCCAGTTTGTGCTTCTACTCTGCTGTGGCTGGGAAAGGTCATATCCAAGTTGGTGAAAAAAAGTGCCCATATTAGGCGGCACAAGCAGGCCCCAAACCAACACCAACAGCTCTCCTGTGATGGAGCTCTCCCTTTGCCGATTTCCCTTGTTAACTTTGCTTCTGTGAACTCGTACATTGAGTATTTGCAAAATGAACAGCACTATTTTATGTATTGAGTTGTCCTCAGGATTTTTATTCCCCCCAGACCCAGAGAGAAGATGGGATGAGCATTATATATGACTGAGTTAAAAATTTTAGAATTGTGAGTGTTCATGAATGTCACACTGAAGGAGATCTCTGGAATAATCAAGGCCAATGGTTGTTAACCCTGACTGCATATTAGAATTAACCTGGGGAGCTAGTAAGATGCCAACGCTTGTTTCCCACCTGAAGAGATTCTTGTTGTGGGGGGGTTGGAGGGAGGGTCCAGGATTTGTATTTTTGAAAAGCTCTTTATGTGATCTAATTGCATAAGCCTCTCATTTTACAGATGAAGAAAATGAGGCCCAGGCTGTGGAAGTGACAAGCAATGTAGTATTGTCTATTCCTACAGTCAGTTGACAGCCCTAGAAATGGCAGAATGCCGTCACGCACCTTTCTGTAAAGATAGTCTTTCCCTGTCTGAACAACTTCTATTCCTTCAACTTTTCCTCAAGTGACATGACTTTCAAGACTTGACCAACACACACACACATACACACACACACACACACACACACAACACTTAAAAACTGTGAGATGCTCTACAATGGCAAAATTATAATTTCTCCCTTCTTCCATTTCTCCCTCTCTCTGTCTTTTTCTTTTGGACTTCCTCCCACCCCAAACAGGGTAAACAAGGCCTCAGGAATGTACTTGCTCAATATCCTTCCTTGAACTTGATCTGCCAGTGGTGTATTAATTAGCTGGGCACTGCACCTTAACCAACAAGTTACAGGCACATCCTGGTGTGTGTTAATGCTTAACCAGAGATGCTCAGCAGTGGTCTCTTTTGTGGCCTAAATGTAAAGAGAAAATGCGGTTGCTTTATTTTTATAGATGTTTTCTTACTTATAAGTGTTGATATATCGGTTTCAATGCCATATGTCAGCATATGTGCTATGAGTTGTCTCGCATATGTTTAGACTTTGGAATAATAGCATTTACTCTCTAAAGTTATGACTCCTTAGCTTCAACTTATATGTGGCCTTGTTTATGTTTTATCACATGCATTTATTGATAGATATAGCGTAACTTCCACCTTATGATGTAATATGTTTCAAATTTATCTTAAAATCAATAAATGAGATCCCTTTTGCAGTCATTTCATAGTAATATGAGGCTTGCTGTTGTGACTGGCTCCCTGTTACTGGAAGAAGCCCAGACCTTTCACCGTCCTGCCCTGCACGGTGTGACCTGATCTGAGGTCTTCCTGTCCAGGCTGAAAAACAGATACAGGCTCAGGCTCTCCCAGTGCTCTCCTGGCAGAGAGAGCAGCCCTCTCTAGGGCCAATTCCCAGCGACAAAACCCAGCCATGTTTTTCCCTTGAATCCACTACCTCCATTACCATGCTGACGTAAGGCAGGTGGGACAAAGTGTGTTACCCTCCCCACCAAGTATACGAGAGAGAGATCTAATTCCCACAGAAAGTGGGGATTTTTTTCCTTTAATTGGGAATGCAGCATGTAGTGCCCATGATTATACTTTTGCACGGTGCTCCCCAAACTCTCCTTTCCCTTTAGCATTCCACCTTCCTGGTCCCATCCCAACTTAGGGGCCATCCTGTTCCTGAAGTCTTCCTAACCGTTTAGGTCCCAGGATCTTTTCTGCTTCTGACCCATGACATGTAGGGTCGGTGATGTGTCTGCTCTTGATCCTGACATCCAAGCAGGGGCACCCATGTTTTCTGCTAAAAGCTATGGACTTTTTACCCAGGAAAAATACACATAAGCACAAAATGTTGCATGCAGGATCAGGAGACCCGTAGATCCTCTTAGGAGGTCCATTAACCTCAAGACAACATCTTTTGGGGGCTCAGATGGTATGTTATCCCCCCACCCTGAGAAATAACACAATGTTCAGAACAGATTGACTTTCAAGACTAATTACTGAGATAAAAAAGAGAATGGTGTTCAACCTCATACGATACATGGATGTCATAGATCATGTAGTGCAACTCATTCATTTTACAGATGAGAAAACTGAGCCCCTGACAGGGAAGGGGCCTCCCTGAGTCCACACTGAGATAATTACCGAAATGGGACTGAACCAGGGTCCCATCTTGTAGTCCATTTTTTCCTCTATGGTACAACAAAATGTCTTCCAGTAAAGTGAAGGTTGATCTCTGGCTCCTTCTTGGATTCTTTATTACCCCATGAGGTATAGGGAGAGAGCCATGAATCCCTCCTATACCTGGAAGAAGAAAGAAAAAAAATGGCTCAATCTAAAATATCACTTCCCCCTTAAGAGAAAAAGGCATCACTTTTCAGGTATCAGGGGCCTTTGGCAAAACACCTCTGGGTTATAGGGAAGCCTCTGGTTACTCTGATGAAATACATATTTGTGAAGACCGGGCAGCATGAATCTTAACACTGAGGCTGAACTGAGCAGGCTGCCCTGGCTGGAAGGCCAGTCACTGGGAGCAGAGGTCACCACTTGTGTCCCAGCTCTTCTCCTAAGCATTCAGGAGACCAAAATAACTCTCATTTATCTCCTATCCCTTGGAGCTGAGACCTCAGCAAACATTCTCTGCAGATAAGTGTAATTTGCCCAAGGTCATCTAGAAGTCAAATCACCTGCATATCACACAGGCACATCCACTGAGAGGCAGTGCGAGGTCTCTTTTGGATTTCCCCATCCTTAGGATCCTCATCAATCAATCAATCAGTTACCTATGTTTATAGGATTTCAACTACATATCTGTTATTGTGTTAGGCTTTGTGGACAAGGGTGGGCTGCGCAGAAGATTTATGTGTTAGAGAAGTAAACCCCACATTTGAGCATTTTATTAACATTATTTTTATTGTTGACATATAGTTGTCTAGCCATTTAAAGTAGCAAAGTGTGTTTCCCATAAAAACTTAATGTCTGCTGAATGAAGGGCTGATAACCTTCGTGTGAAAGTCCATAGATGTGAGGGGGAAGACAGAGTGACAAGACCTTGGCACAGATTGTCCCCTCTGCCTGGGATTCTCCTGCTCCCTCCACTTCCAAAAAAAATAAAACCCACAAAACTTGGCATAGCTCTGATGTTTCATGAGTTCTGATATCTCATTTCAAATATCAGTTTCTAAAGGAAGCTTTTCCTGACCACCAGGACCTACACCCACCTCATATCTCAGAAATGCAGATGCTCATGAAACACCTTCCCTACTTCCTCAGGCTCATGCCAGTTTGTACTCCTATGCTTATTGGAATGATATCTCTCTACCTGCAGGTATGAGCTGGGTGTAGGGAAACCACAAAGATTATCACAGTATCCCAGGGGTAGTAATAGCTCAGGAGAACCATGAGCATGACTAGACTTAACGGGGAAATGGTTGAGATCAGTTCCTAGAACCTGTGTGTGTTTGTTGGGGGTGGGGAGCAAGCAAGCAAGCATGCACACTCAAGCTTTGTTGGAGGAACACTGGAGAGAAGCTGTGTGGCCTTTGGTTAAGGGACTTGCCTGTCTGTGGTGACCCAGGGAGAAAGCTGGGAGAATTATCTCCCCACCTCACTCACTCTTTCCTTCGATCTCCTACTGGTGCCTCTCCTTGGTTGACGCCGGCGGGTAAAGGAACCTGAATGTGCAGACCATAGAGATCAGCCTGCCTGGGCAGAAAAGAGGCAGAAAGCAGGTGGGGAGTGGGTCTGAAGAGGCAAACAAAAAATATCCCACCTAGTGGGTGAGTTACCCCAATCGTCTTTCCTTTCATCCTGCTTTCAGGTCAGTACCTTCTAAACTGGCCAAGAAGTGTGACACTGTCCACAACTGATGAATCACCCCTACCACAGTTAATATTTACTTTCCTTTGACCTCTGGTACCTGAAGATTCAGGTCTGTAAAGTCCAGGGGGCACTGTCTAGCACCAGAGTGATTGTCAAGACAGGCACGTGGTGATCAGGGGTACTGCTCGCCTGAGGGAAGGGGATTTTTATTTGATGATGGGAGATCCCAAGGCTACTCATTCCCAAGTTGAGCCTGCCACTGACTTAGCCCAACATAAAAAAGAGCCTGCCTTGGAAGTCATTTCCTTTTGATGCTTGGGAAAAGTGAGGCCGCTGCTGTTTCGTTTACATTTTGTTTTGAGGCTGGGAGTTCATTCTAAGTGGTGAGGGAAGAGTAATGGTTTACTTTGGGATCCTGTTACAGTAAGAATTTCCACATTCATTTTCTGATTTGATCCTCACAGCAGCCCCGGAGGTGATGGGCGTTGATCAAATGATCAAAACCACACATAGGCAATTTCAAACATGATAAGGATTGTGAACACAAGTGTGGAGTGCTGTGAAGGTCAGGAAAGGCTTGGTGATCCGTTTATGCTGCGATGAGTAGGGGTGAGCCAGGTGAATGGAGAAGGGCAGGATGTTCTGTGTAGAGGCCCTGAAAGGAGCAGGTGTGGCTCAGGTAGTTTGGAGGAAATGGAAGAATGTTAGTGTCGTGTAAATAAAGCGAGGGAGGGTCACTGGGAGGAGGTAAGGCTGGAAGGAGGGGCCGCCTGCACAAGTCCCTGTTGACTGGGAGAAAGACTCCCCGGGTCTCTAGCATAAAAGTGATGGGAGCTTCTGTGAAAGGGTTAGAAGGGACACAGCAAATTAGATATGCTTGTAAAGGGATTGTTCTGGAAACTCTGTGGAGGAGAGATGGGAGGAAGCTGGAAGAAAAATGAGGAAATGGGGTGGGGGATTGAATTGAAAGAATTAGATAGGTGGGACGTGGGAGATGTTCTGGAGGCAGAGAAAAGGGACTGCTTGAAAGGTGTATGACTGCATTTGGGAGACCATCAAGTTGAGGTGCCGCCATGCCCAGTAGTAGAGCCTTGTTACCAGTGAGGTGCATGTGTGCTTGGGTACTTGTGTGTGTGTTTCAGCACTGAGACCAACTTTTTTCAAAAGATCCTTGAAGGTTTGAATGAATTTTTTTTTCCTTGTAAACCAGATGTTGGACTTGTTTATTGAGCTTGCCATCTAAAAAGAATGAGGTGTACAAAAGAGAGTAATTGAACAGATACCTTTTTATAGTTCCTTAGTCTTTTATTCAGTTTATATGAATCTAAAAGGAACATTGTCCACCCATGGCTGTTATACTGTTAGCTTTCCAGGCAGAAATGCCATAAAGTCATTCCTGTGTTTATGGGAAACCGTTTGGCCCCTGGGAATGATCCATTTCATACCCCGAGGAGAATGGTCTTATCTCGGCTCTTCAGTCCAGTCCAGGTCAAAGACACTAGACAGCTAGCAGGTGAACTCTGGCACTTTACTCTTCACTTCCTCTCCTCTGCCAGTTGGGGATGGTTGACTTACCCCATTCTCCAGGGACTCTCCTTTTCACCATTTGGACCAGAGTACGTGCTTTCATCATTTCTCCTCACCGATGTCACTGGGCTTGCATGTTCTCCTGCTGCAGAGACAGCCTTCCTTCTGAGGACCCAACTTCCTGTGTGCTGGTTTCTGCTTACCTCCCCCAGTCTTGTTTCATGGAGGGGAGGGACATTTGGCCTCTTAGATAGGAGGTTTCTACTTGTCAAGAACCTTCCTGCAGAGGGCTTTTGTTCCTGGAGTCAACCATGAACAATCTATTGATATTTGTCAAGGCACAGGATTGGAAATTTTAGTTTTGCAAAAGGGTCTAACTACATGCAACCAAAGAATAGGAATTGTACGGTAGAAAGGTACATCTTGCTTGTTTTATTTCTCCCTATTGGAATGTTCTCCTGATTCTTCTCTGCTTATGTATACACTATACATCCTTTAAGAAAGGAGACTCCTCTTCTGAGAAACCTTCCCAGGCTTTCCACGTTTCAACTGCTGCTTCCTCCGTCAGCGTTTATCTTGGGCCCATTCATCTATTCCCTGTGCCACCTTGCTGGATTGTTATTATGCACATATCGTATCTGACTTTCCTCGAGGGGGAAGGAAATGTCGTTTTGTCTTAGAATCTAACATGATGCCTCATAGAACAGTTGACTCATAGTTACTGAATGAATTATTCAGGTCAAGCCGTGCTGATTTTCTAAACTATTTCCAGACGCAGTCTTCCCCTGCGTTGTGACAGGGTCCTCAGTTGGTTACCTACTAATCTGCCAGTAACCAAACTTTTTTTTTTTTTTTTTTTTGGTAGAAGTCAGCCTTGTTCCTCCAGCATCAGAGGAAATGCATGGGTATTTTTATGGGTCAGTTAGAGTTGGGGGTACTTGAGTGGACACCAGAGAGTATTCTTCCAAAGCACAGAGCCCTATGTGGAGTTGAAGAGCAGAAGATCAGGAAAGTGCTCAAGAGAGAACACGCCATAAAAGGTAAAGGCTGATAGTTACTTGCTGGGGTTGGGGTGGGGGGAAGGGACCTTGTTAAGAACTACGAGTAATGACTTTGGTTTAATGAAAAATGCAGTCCTGTTATACAGCAGACCTTTAAACTATGATAACAGTCGTATCAGTTATGCTCACAGTGCAGCTCTTTTGTGTGTAAACACAGCCTATTCCAGGATAGGTAGCAAAATGTCTCATCAGGACTCTGGGCAGTTGCCCTAATGGAACACTATTGGCTTGAGTTACATCAGAGCTAAATATAGCTGAAGCAGTCGTGTGCTCAGGAGGGCATCTGATGGCCAGGACAGAATGTGCTCCTCAGACAAGCGGGCTTCTTAGACTGTCTCCACAGATGCGGCTCCGAGATTCGTGTTCTTCTCCCCTCTCCTTTCTCTTCTCTTCTTGATGACTCTTTCCCTTCCTCTTTCGTCTTCTGGCTTCCCCATTTCTACTCCTTCCCACACTTTTAGTTTCACTTTCCTCAATAGTGAACCCAAGGAGTCGGACTACCTTTAACATTCTTAACTTCTCCTCACCTTTCCTGCTTCCCTGTGACTTATTCTTTCCTCCCTGCTTCTTTTTTTTTGAACTATCCTCTTCTCCATTCTTTACATTCCTTTATTTTCTCAATAGCACCTTCTCTTTATCCCCTTCTAAATAGGTATATTCTTTAAAAGTGGCCACCTTAGATCTTAGGTATAATTTACTGCTTTCAGGGAGAAAACACTTTTCTGATTTAACCAATTATTCATCTCTTCATTAAGTAGCAATGTCTTCATCAACATTGTATTATTGGAACAAATTTGTTTTCTTCCTTTCCTTGTCCATGCATCACTCTTTTAGATAAGCAAATGCTCAGGAAAATAAAAGGGATAGAATCTGGGATAAGGAGATTGTCTTCGGTCATCCGTACCTCTTGGCAGATCTGACTGGTTTCTCGGATATGTAGCATTTGGAAGAAAGAGAGGCTCTTAACACAAAGAAAACAAATCAAGCTGGTATAAAATTGAATGAGTACCTTGTATGTCTTAACGCAAAAGGCCATGATGTGTTTCTGTTTGCATGAGTCTGTGAGGAAGTGTGTGATTGTTTATTATCACCCAGATTGAGGATATGGAAAGGGAGAATAAAGAAGTTGACTTGGTCCAGAGGATGATATTAACCAAAATTTTCTACAGTCTACATCATGGAATATTATGCGCTGCTTCAGATCACTTTATCTCTTTTCGTGTAGAAGATACTTTCCTGAAGAGATGTATACAATGGATTTTTGAAAATTGAATTGTAGGTAGATTTGGAGAGTTAGTGGAGAGCCTGGAGAAGAACATTCTGGAAGATTATTACCTGTAAAATGGTGTTAGAGAGCTGGTTAAAGCAATCCTGTGGCTGAATTAACTACTTTGTAAGGACTGTGTCTTGAGTCTGTTTTTTTTTTCTCCCTTTTAATGGGGTACTTTCAAAAATCAATGCTTTTATTAATGGATCTCAAAGTTTTTTCCACAACTCTCATGGCCTTGTGAGAGAATCTGTAGTTCTGTGCAACGTGAGGAGAGTGAAACTCATAAATATGATTCAACTTGCCCAAAACACGCAAACACAGAACTTGAGTATCAAAAGGGACCTGGGGGACCAGTAAATTCAATAAGCGAGAAAACTTTGCCAAACCCGGGGTGATGATTTCTGACGAAATATGCATCATTCCCTACACTCTCTGGGGTTTTAGTGTGGGGTGTTTGTATGTGACATATGCAGAAGCCTGAGCTTCTGCAGGCCTTGTTAGTTCTCATCTGCAGAACCTGCTTTTCTTGGGTACACATAGCAAGATGTAAATAACGATTGGAAATCCTTTTGGAGGCCTTAGCCCAGGGCTGCTCCGGAATCTCAGCCTCCCTCACAGCGATACCGTGTGTACTTCAACTCCTGGACCTACCTGGTCTCCTCCCAGGACCTCAGCTGTCCACAGAACTAAAGTGTGAGGACAGCTAATGTAGGGATTTTAATGTATAGGAAAACTTTGGAGGTGAGCAGTCTCTCGAGACTCCCAAGTAATGAAATAATAAAGTAAAAGAAGTATTTTCAGCATGGTGAAAGCGACATTGGAAACTTGGATAGGGGAACCTGTTCAGTGCCCTTCAGCCACACACCTGAGGGGTTTGCTTGCTGTGTGCATCCAGCAACTGTTAGGTGCCCTTGGGTATGGCTGTGGGCCACGTGTATGCCCGTGTGTAAGTGTGTGTATGTGTGCCGATTCCTCCTCCACTATTTCACACCCTACCAGTTCTACAATTTCTTACTCAAATCCCATCCCCCTTTACAAAGCCATTTTGGACTTCTCCAGAGGTGCCCCAACCTGGACATCTCCTTTCTTTAAGTTGTATTATATTCTGTTGTCCTCACAGCTTAGTATACCTTTGTACTAAGTCTGTTGAACTTTTCTTTCTTCATTTCAGGTGTTTACTTTTTCTTATACTCTAGATTGTCTGTTCCTTGAGGGCATGAACCATCTTTGTCTTGATTTCCTCATAGCCTAGGCAAGGCACTCAGTTCCAAGGATTGCTCAGTTCCAAGATTGTAGGGTTAGCGAATACTGGCTTTGGTGATCCAAAGTTGATCACCTGGCCCAACTCATTCATTCAGCAGAAGAGGGAATAGAGTACTTAGTCCACTGGTCCAGAGTCAACCAAATAAGGCAGTAGTAGGGCTGGGAAAAGAACCAGCTTGTCTAGTGCTTATTCTTCTACACTAAAATGGAAGTGTCTGAACTTGATGCCAGGGAAAAAGGCTGGTGGGTGTTCCGTGCTTGGCATGAGCATGTGCTGGCCCACCTAGGAGTCATGCCTCAGAACTCCCTTTCCTCTTTGCCCCTGTTACACATTTCATGATATTTCTAGGATTCTAAAGTATCACATGGATACATGTGTGCATGCGTATTAGGGAACTGAGAAGAAAAATTAAAATGTGGAAGGAAAACTGATCCACCTGTAAGAAAAGCAGAACTTCATTTATTTATATTTTAAAATTATTCTCCCTCATGGATTCCTTGCAAACACTGTTGTTTTTTGTTTTTCTTCTTATTGAAGCCTCTGAATATGTCTCCTTCTGCTGGTATCTCTTAGTCAGGAAGACCACAAAAGCTTGTCCCTTTCTAATGCATCAAGTTTGTAGATTCCCCATAATGCTGGCTCCTTTTACTCTCTTTCAGGGTAAGGTTTGTTTGAAGAGTTTTCTCTCTCCCTGTCTCTCTTTCTCTCTGATATCACAAAGATCTCTACATCTCTCTCTAAGGAGAGTTATGCCCCGGTTTGTCTGAATTTTTCCACTTATATGACTGGTAGCCACACAGACTCTAAACGCTCTAAACATAGTGAAAAGAAGCATGCATTTTTCCCATTGAGCTTTCTTTTTCCACATTCCACATTGTACTGTGCTTAAGACAGACAGTTTATCTGGGAATGGTGCTTTAATGCAGTGTCCTTGTGTTTAGAGGACTCAGTTTCCCTCCTCCTTGCCTAGTCCTGTCTTCCCATCATTTTATGTAGAACTTCTACGTGCAGCTTTATCCACCCAAACTGACAGCTTCCATCTCGGGATTCCATTATCACTTGCAGTAAGCCCTAGATAGCTAGTGTAGAACTGGGCACGGAATTGTTTCAAGTGCATTAGTTTTCACTCTGGCTATATCGTGAGCTCTGTCAGGCGAGGGTGGAAATCTCACATTTTGCATAGCATGATGTTGGAAAGATAATGCAAGCTCAGACTGATTGGGGCTCGGGACACAGGAAGCAATATAGTCAAAACCACATTTTATGGCTTTGACATATAGTTTCTTTCTTGATGATATATTTACATTTTAGATCTAAGGTTTATGTCCACTGATCTCTTTTTTCCTATCCTAAGAGTTTATTTTTTGTTGTTTTCTGTTGCGATGTTAATAGCTACTCTAGCAAGAAGCATTTTAAATTGGTTTTACTCAATTTAGAATCATGGAACCTTTTCCATCCCATCTTAAATTATCCATGCACCATCGTAGAGACATTTCCATTCATATTTGGGACCTATTTTTTGCTTTGAGAAGTTGCGGGCCAAGAGTACTTGGCAGTTTCACTTTAACTCTGAGAGCCAAAAAAACCCCCAAATGGTAATAACATAAAATCCCCTGGGCCAGTCAACATCTTATCACTTTGAATTTATTTGCTGAAGGCCCTTTATGCCTCTTTGCTTAATTTGTTGGTTATTCCTGATGCTTGGGAACTAGTAAGGTCACTCGTTTCTAAGAGATTTATATGACTAATTTAGGGTGTCTCACAGTGCTTCTGCTGGGACCCTGCTTTCTCTGGGGCCCAGGAAGGAAACCTTGTATGGGTGGGCATGGGGCCAGAGCTGCGGCACCTCAGAAAGGGACTCTACTACATAAATATAATTTTTATTATTGTTATTTCTTCTCATTGAGTTATCCTCACTATATTGTTTTTTGTTTTGTTTTGGTTTAGTTTGGTTTGGGTTTCTTTGTGGATATAAACAATTTTGGCAGCAGAAAACAATGTTACTACTGAATCATACCTGAATTATATTGGCCTTCTGATTACAAAAAGAAGAAATGGGTCATTTGGGACATAACCACATGCAATTGTGAAAGGATCTAGGATCGAGACTCAGAAAATATGTCTGGTTGTCCCTGTTCTTCTGTTCCTGCTTTCACTCATGCCTTCTTCCACACCTATTTTTGGGTGCTCACGAGAGATACGAAGATGCACCTCTTGGAGGCTGAAGGAAATAAGTGCCTCCACTTAGGGTTAGCAAAGCTAATGGGGAAAGAGACATTGAGGTTGGGTCTGAGGGAGAAATAGGGCTTGTCTGGTTGAAGAAGGCATTCCAGTTTTGTGGGGCATGGTGGGGAGGCAGAACACACAAAGGTGTGATGATATAGAGGGCGTCACCTTTGGAGCAGAGGAGTGACAAGGCTGAAAAATATGGACTGGGTCCTAACAATGAAGAGCCTGGAACGTCAAGCCAAGGAGTTTGGAGTGTACCCTCAGGGCAAAGGCATACAAGTAAGGCATAAGTTCTTCAGATCTACACCTTAGAAATAGTAATAGAATGGAGTCTAGGTTAGAAGTCAAAGACATTAAAAACAACCCACCAACCCTCTGGAGGCTCTTGTGATTGCAATAACTCTCCCTGCGTCTACTTTTAGTCGAGAGGTAGTAAAGTCTTCTCTGTTAATAACTCCATGTGCCTCCCTTATGTCTATCCACACCTTTGTAAATTAACTCTCCTTAGCTATCCTGATTTGGTTGTGCCATCTGTTTCCTGGGAAGACCCTGGCTGATTTTGCCTTCACACTTTTTTTTTAATTATTCATTTCTATGTTTGTCTCCCCACTAGCCTGTGAACATCCAGAATGTGGAGACTAGCCATGTGTCATTCATTTTCAAGTCTTTACTAGTTCAACTGAAAGTTGCCATTTACCAACTAAGTTTCATCGGAAGCACAGATTTCAGATTCAGGAAAGGTCAAAATCAACCAGGCTAGCTGGGGAGCCTTCAGAGAGAAACCTTGAATGGAGCTGGTAAGGATCTGCTGGTTGGGCAATATGGACAAAACTAGGGGTTATTCTAAGAAGCACTCAGAGCCTGTGTTACCAGGAAAACGGAGACGACTTTTGCTGGGCTACTAAGATCAGCTTTCCTGGAACATATGGTGGGATGTGTGGAGAATCAGCAGGAAGTGAACTTGGGAAACCCTGTTTTCCTTTCGGAGCTTGTCTCTGTTTCTAATTACATGTGACCTAGGCTAATTTTATCATCATTAGTTGACATTAAGCATTCGCTCTAGTACGGGCAGGGAAGAGGTGTCAGAAACTGACCAAAGAAGAAAATACCATCAACCAGCTGTTTCTTAGTAACTGAGAGTTGACACAGTTCCTTTCTTCCCCCCATCTGAACTACCAATAGGATGCAAATCCCAAGCAAAGGAGAATTAGGTGCCTTGGGGTGATATGGAATATTCAACAATGTAGGTTGCTTCTATGTTTGAGTTGTTGGCAGCAGAATCCTGAGAGATAATTCTTGGCATGTATTCTTCTACTTGCCACAGTCAGAATATGGTACTTTTCTGTTGATCTACCAGAATGGTTCTCAATAGATGGTGCTCAGATGGTGGGGTGGGGGATAGGAAAGGAGAGTTTGGGAAACTAGGTTTTTTGAAAGAGTAATATGTAAGAAAGAATTGGGTGAATCTGGGTAATGTGATTTTCAAAACCTCAATTAGAAGATACATGAAACACAAGATTTTTCTTCATCCTCATCAAAGGCAGCTCCAGGAAAAAGTGAAAGTTCAAGAAATTAGTTCTATAAATAAGTGTTACCCTCATTCTCTAGGACTGGACTTACACATCACAAGGAAGAGTAATGTTTATGTTTGATTCCTGACCTCAGGCTTTAAAAGGAAAATTAATCTGCCATCCTGAAAGACTCCTTGAAACAGTTAGAGGAATGGATATAAGGAGGCCCAGCCCATAAAAGCCAGGTCAAGGAGTTATCCCGTGGCCTTTAGCATTTTGCAGGATCCAGGGAAGAGGCTTTGTCAAACAAACTGTCCTTATTGCAGTCTCATGTTACAAATAAGATTTTTCCTTTAAATAAGAGCTCTGTCTCTCATTGGCCACAGCTCATTACCCATGTGCTCAAAAAGTGGTGGGAAGAGAGGAAACAGGGATGGAAAAGAGAAAACTCAAGCTCAAGTGTTAGGAGGCATGATTCATAGCAGGTCAGCTCAAAATGAATATGAGAATCACTGGAACCTGTGGGTCAGTGGACAAAAAGCAGGTATGAAATAGAAATACTCAGAATAACCTTTTTCTGGATAGAATCTAATACAGAAAACAAGAGCCCCTGCACCCTCTTAGAATAGCCATTGCTTGGACCCTCCAGGTCCCCAGTTATATCCCCCAAAGGGCAAATTACCCTTAAAGCCTTCCTATAGGAATTGTTTTCTTCCCCATTTGTTCAGGTCCCCTTAGATTTAATGAATTTTATCATTTTTGGGGAAGGAAAGTAGCAGGAAGGCTCTTTTCCTGGGTATCCTATTCTTTTCGCAAACATCCCCACCTTTCCTCTCCTCCCAACAGATATACACCCTACTTTACTTTCCTTCATGAGACCTCTGAAATAGGCAACAAAGGACAGGGAGTAAAATCTGGGTTTGAAAGTTATTAGAACTGGATCTGAGTGTCGATTCTACCAGGACATTCATTTAAAATAGGGGTGCCTTCTAAGCTCTAAAATTAACATATTTTTTAAAGGAAAGAAGTAGGAAGTGGACTAGAACCCCTTTATGAAATGGATTGAGAATAACCTGGTAATATCAAGCTGAAAGAAGAGATTTTGGCTGATATAATAATTACTTCTAGGTTTGATAGAAAAGCACCTTTTCATTCACATTTTTGGGGGTTTGTTCACGATCAGATTCAAGTGACATCTGCTCTGGGAGACCCCCAAGAACTGAGTTATTTAGGAGATGTTGATTTCCAGGGTTTTCTGGAGAATCACAGAAGATTGAATGATGTTTGATTTAGGGATTGCAAACCTCAATTGTAATATCTTTTGCTTCCAAGCATGCCATATCTATTTGGGATCTGGGAAACAGTTTTATAGAACTTGAGAGCTTGAGGCGAATTTGCATGTAGATCATTGTGTTGAGAGAATGAGGAAAACAGAAGTTGAAATGGAAGTTAAGAAGTTAAGGCACCTCTTAACTTACTCAGAAATATAAAGAATAGATTTTTTAAAGCCTGTGGACAGTAGACATCACCTAATCCAGGGTTCTTAGTTTGGAAAGGCTTTAGGTAATAAATCCCTTCAACTGTCATGCAGAATTGTATTCAAATGCATTTTCCAGGTAGAGCTATATAAATTTTGTAGGATTCCTAAAGGAGTCCATGACCCAGCAAGGTCCACCTTTCTCACTTTACAGATTAGAAAATCAAGACCCCAGGAGACAAAGGTTGTTCACACTCAGCTCCAGAACTTGAACACAGGTGTCTTGAGAGCTATTCTATTGCTTATTCTGCTTGCGTCCTTTGCAGGTACTTTACCGTAAGATTTCAGACCAGAACTTATATGTGAAATTCTTTGAAACTGTAACATACTTTATCTACTTATGAAGAGACAAAACCTGTCTTTCAAGACATAGCCAGACTGCAACCCTGATCCATCCATCCATCTAGCTCCATCACTCTCTGGATGAGAGGTTTAAATGAATACACATATGTGCACACACACCCTCTTTTTCATGTATATCCCGCATGCTTCGCAAAAAGAGGAAGACACCAGCATAAACAAATATGGGTTGGTGAATTATTGGTGCTGGCTGGAAAACAAAACGAAACAAAACAAAACACTGATTGTCAGGCTGGCAATTGTTTCTCCTCTTACCTCAGTGCAGTCATATGTAACCATGACTGTAACCTGTCGGGGTATGGAGTACACTTCGCCAAGCAGGACTTGTACTTCTGCAATACAGTATCCCCATGACTGTTGAAGAGAACAACGGACCAAAGGAAGGATGGGGGTAAAGAGCAATTTTTTGAAAGTTGCCGTTAAACCTTTGAGTGGACCCTGAATGTCAGCCTTTGTCTTCCTTCCCCTACCAGGAGAAGGGTTAAAGCAGCACAGCAGCTCACACACCCATATGGGCTCCAAACCGGCCACAGCTCAATATCCGCAAAAGGCCACAAGTGGCGGCCTGCTGGGGTGGTGTTCCCAACAGGCACTGGCATTCTTGGGATGGTTGATCCAAGTGCTGGCACAAGCAGGGAGGTTGGTAGGCTCTTCATGCTCTGAAGACTGGCATGGAGGCTTTTCCGAGCGGGACAGCTGGCCGCTTCACCAGAGCATAGCAGCTTGATCTCCTTCCCCATAGAAATGAGTTCTGGGAGGCCAGCAGCTGCCCCATCTCCATAAACCAAGTTCAGCACTGTGGGAGGCACAAAGAAGAGGCCGGCAGTCCGATTGTGAGGTGCTCAGGAGGTCATCTATGTGGAAGCCTCTGCAGGTATTGCTCTCTGCCTCTGAGTCCCCACTCCCCCTTCCGCAGGGTGTGCACAGTGCACACACAGTCGCATACACACACTTGCTGGCAGAGGTTATTCATTGTACCACAGTGACAGTGGTCTCATCCCTAGAACTGCTTGCATAGGTTCACTTTTTTCAAATTCAGTGTTTTTTTTTTAAATTATTAATGTACAAGATCACTTTGCACGTCAAAGATTTGGCTGTGTATCTGATTTTTTGGTGTCCCCTTCATCCCTCTAGAAAATAGTTTGGGGGCTATAGAATAACCTAAATGAACAAGAGGTAATGGTATCTCAAGCAGTTGTGAGTTGAGTTATTTTATCAAATGAGCAACACTTTTTATTATCCCCATCATTGTGTTTGAGATACCCTTGCATATTAGCTGGTACTTGTAGAATGCCAAAAGGGATTATTTGGTGCCCTGGCTGAGCGCCTGCTCTTCTCTCCTGTGTCTCCAGGGCTTTTGCCTCTTCAGTGGCAACACTGATGTCTGTGCCCCAGTTGCACATTGAATCATCTTCTGCCAACACCTTGAAAACCAAGTTTCTAGATGTGGGCTGAGATGAATCCAACACATAAGTGAGAAAATGCCAACTCATGGAGCAGCCTTTCCCCAGCATTTATGATTTGAAGAGAACCGTAGAATGTAGAAAATACCACACTCTAGCAGGCCTAAACTTTCTCTTTTTTTTTCCCATTGTGAAAGCTCTTTGGGCCAAAAATGGTGCCAAGTTTGTTGATTCCATGCCATTACTAATGGATGACTCAAAGAGTTCTCTTTGGGCCCACATCAGTGACACACTCATTCTGAACATTGGTTAGCCGTAGAACACCAAGGAAATAGGGGAGCAAGCCCACATTGTCTAGTAGAGAAACTGAATGTGGCTTCTTTATAACATTGTCCATGACCACTATGGGCAATCAGAAGGGCTATGCCCTTCCAATTGCTTTTGGATTTGAGGCATGCTGGAAGATGATATGGTGTTGGTTCCTCTCCTAGAATGTCAGAGGATGTCAAAAATCCTGGCTGTTGCCTGGGAAGGAGAAGGGAAAGGGCTTTTTCTCTCTTTCCTAGAGGCAACTCTTCTTCACTATGGAGGGACATGTGCTGGACAGAGATGGAGAGAAAGAAGCCAAGAGCCATGTGGCTCAGCCATTGTCCTCACACAATCTTGGGGCTTAGATTTCCTGCAAAGTGTGGCTGTGTGATGGGTTGAAAGCATGCTAGACTGGGAGCATGATGCCTTCTGTGAGATCTTGGACCTCACTGTTTCCATCTGTGAAGAGAATTGGAACTAGCTCCTTCAACTCTATCCAGGCTCCAAATTTCTATGATGTTGCCAATCATTAAAAAGGGAAACTCGCACAGCTTTGCCTCCTGAGGAAAAGGAGAGTACATGGAGATTGCTCCAGCTTGTATTCAGTAATTACTTTATTCAACAAACATGTAGTAATTCTGTAGAGTGTGCCAGACACTGTGCTGGGTGCTGCAGATGCAAGATTTGAGTCATCAGCAGCTCAGGGGCCTCTGAGAACTGAGAACCTAATGGATCAACTCTGTTTCCAGACCCTGAGACCTCCAGATCTGCTGGTGTGGTACAGTAGTGCTGGTGGCCCTGCCTGCCTGGTCAGACTTGTAGGTCCTTTGGTTCTAGTCCCTTATCTTATTGATTCTGCCATCGATCGAGCACTTTTGTCTAGCAAGTCCTATAGGCTGGAAATACAATGATGAGTAAGGATGCAGGGGGGTGGCCTTGCCAATCCAATGTGGGGGTCAGGCATAAGGTAACCTGAGGAAGTGGGCTGTCATTGAGGCATGTAATGAAGGAGAGGAGAAGGGGCACCTAGCCCAGTGGGAGTGTATGGAAAGGGGGTAGGCTGGCATGGAGAACCACACCCAGGAGCAGAGGATGGGCTCCTTTGGAAGCTACTGCCCCTACCTTATTTGATTTGGGAAGTTCTTTAAAATGTATCTAGAACTGCATTATGCAAAACCTGTGTCAGATGCACAGAAGGTTATAGAGCAGGTGTGATCCATTTCTCACCCTCAGGGATCAAATCCTTTCATGGGAGTGAGCTGTGGGGTAGGGATGGGGGCAGTTTTTTTCACCCAAAATAAGAACATTCAGAAGTGTGATCTGTAGTCGAGGAGAAAAGTGATGATGTTGATAGAAAATTCTCTAGATGGTCAGGAGAAGAAAGCATTGGGTCACAGATGAGGTAAGAGGGAAATAACTTTCGAGCCACTCAGACCTACTCCACAATCTTAGCTGAGTGATTTTAGCAAAGAACAGAAGTTCTCCAAGCTTCCACTTCCTTATAAGAAAAACGCAGGAAGGAATGCCTCTTAGAGTAGCCATAAGAATTAGAGTTAAGGGATGTGGAGAGTGTTAACACATAGGGGCTCCTGGGAGCAGCTCTTGCTTCCAGGTTAGATGATGCTTGAAGTCCCCTGGCAATGGGACCAAGGCTGGACAGTCATTATTTCAACCCCAGGCAGGTGAGAAAAGAAAAAAAAAAGATCTCTATCACCTGGAGATGCTGAACTGAAGATAGAATGATCCTTCCCTGCACCATGGCCTTTTCCTGATCTTGAAGTCCATCCCATGTCTTCTTTCTCCTCTCTTCCTTCTCCCTCGTCCCTCCACCCACCTCTGGTCTTCTTTGGCACCATTTCAGTTTTGACCCTCCTTATATGGTTGGGTTCTGGAAGGAGAGGTTACATTAAGACATTCTCTGTAAGGCTTCTGGCTTTTTATTTATCCATAAATCTTACGCTTGACCTCCTGCTGAATTGAAGGAGGGAGGGAAGAAGGGCAGGATGAAGGGATGCAGAATGATGGAGGAGGAAGATAAGATTTCCTTTCTCTGCAGGCCTGAGTGGTGGTGGTGGAGGAGGTGGAGGTTGCTACATGCAGTTGAGAGGAGCTTTGGTTCAAAGAAATCAGATGTATAAAAGGCCAGGTCAAAGGCCAGGTCGAGTGCCTTTGATTCCTTGAAGTTGTATTTATTACAATAAATAGGGCACGTGTTATCTGTGGCTTCTTACCCACCCAGAATCAGCAAAGCAGTAACATTGCCTGTTTGATTAAATGATGGTAAATTTTAGGTGGCCAAGGAAGTAGGATCCTCCAGTGATAAGCAAAGACTAAATAAGATTCCCTCTTTAAATAGTCAGATGTTCGTTTAGAGGAGCCACCAACTAAGTCTCTTAAAATCAGAAATCCATGTGAGCAGAGTTACCCAAGCTTTTGGAGCACGGAGGTAAGCTTGCCAGTCTGTGAATGGTGGCCCTTGATATTGTACAATGTGTGTGTACAAAGCTGGGCAGTTGGCATCTGAAAAATTGGGTTGGATTTGGTCATCAGATTTGAAGAAGAGGCGTTCCTGATGCTGGCAATAGCGTGAGCACTGTTTAGTTGCACTTAATATCTTTTGAAATTGCATAAATTGGGCTATGTCTCTGCCTTGTGTCATAAACATACTGTTAGGCAGGGAGGTCTGTCTCCTACTGCATCCCCTTCTGTTTAGGTGGGAAGATGTGGAGTTATTGGGCTTGACACATTGTGTCTGGAGCTAAGTGGTAGACTTGAATAACTTGGGTAGATCAATATCTTGATCTCCCTTCATCAATCAAGTAATTGATATTTCTTAAGCTCTTACTATGTGCCCAATTCATGTCAGGCACTAAGGGAATACAAAAAAAGATCTAGTCTTCACCCTTTAAGGATTCATTTCTCTCTTAATGGGAAACCAAAATCAGACCATACATATCCACATAACATTAAAGTGTGTGGTAAAACCATCAGGATTTCAGATGTCAGAGTTGGGAGCAGTCAGCAAGGGCAGGAGTGATGGGAGCTTAGTTTTGAATTGAACTTTAAACTGTGGGCAGAATTTGAAGAGGGGAGGCTCAAGAGAGAGCCTGTATCTGGTGACAAGGAAGAAACAAAAGAGCAATAGGCATTTGGGTGATCAGGTAAGATGTTCTATCGGGCTCCTCTAGTGCCGCTGTTTACTATGGTCTTTTCTTGGGGCTGGTGATGTACAGGTTCCAGAGATCTGAAGACTTTTGATACTAATTTTTGATATTTCTCATTCCCTGTTCAGGATGCCTGTGTTATTGGTGCCTATGGGGCTTTTTGTGTTGTCTCTCTCGTTTCATTGCCTCCAGAGTTCCATGGAGTCCGTGAGGTGCGTTAAGGAAGCAGGTGGAGACAGGATTATCCATTTACTGCTTTGCTCAACCAACTTAATTACAATCTTCATGATTTTCTTTGGGAGGTGAAACCTATTTCTGTTGCCAAGCAGATGAGGAAACTGGGCTTGGGGAAAACGTCATCCTCGGGACATACGAGTTCTGAGTGTCAGGGGGCTGCGGCCTCTCTGTGCCTTTTCTCTCTTCATCTGTGAAGTGACGATGGGAGAGGTGACCTCAGAGGACCCTCCCAGCCCTGGTGTCTTGGGTCTGTGTCCTGATTCCCATGAATGTGTCCTCCATAAACACCAGGCTGTTAGAGAAACAGTAGAGAGAGCCTGGGAACCAAGGGAGGACAGATGAGAGAAGGCGCCTGGGGGCAGGTGGGGACCAGGAGGGAGTGTCCCGCAGAGGCCGAGCAGTGCAGGCAGGGGGAATGGCAGCCACCCTGTAGGATTTTTTTTTTTTTTTTTTTTTTTTTTGGTGGTGGTGGTAAAGGTGGGGTAACATATAAGTGACTTGAAAGATATTGTAGTGGATTCTCAGGTATTCATTACATTATTAGACTTCACAATTTACACATGTTACATATATCCTTTGTATTGAATATTACATAATGATTAAAAAAAAAAAAACTAAGGCAGAAAGCAGTGAAAATAGATATAAAATCACCTGGGAAAATCCCAAATCTTAAATGGCAACAAGTATGAGGAAGGGAATGGGGGCTTGATTTCTGTAGTGTGTGTGTGTGTGTGTATATATATATATATATATATATATTTAATTCAGTTTTATTGAGATATATTCACAATATATCGCCATACAGTCATCCAGAGTGTACAATCAGCTGTTCACATACCATCATGTAGTTGTGGCTTCATCATCCAAATCCATTTTTGAACATTTTCTTTACACCAGAAAGAATAGAAATAAGAATAAAAAACAAAAGTAAAAAAGAACACCCAAATCATCACCCCATCCCACCCCAATCTTCATTTAGTCCCTGTCCCATTTTTCTGCTTGTCCATCCATACACTGGGTAAAGGGAGTGTGATCCACAAGGCTTTCACAATCACACTGTCACTGCTTGTAAGCTACATAGTTACATAATCGTCTTTGAGAGTCAAGGCCACTGGGCTGGAGTTTGATAGTTTCAGGTATTTACTTCTAGCTATTCCAATTCTGGTAGCCTTTTTCATTAGGGAGCATCATCTGCTTGGGCACCTGCTAATGGGTGGGGGGGTTGGGTTGGGGCAGATCACTGAAGCAGGGAGGAGGGGAGGGCGGGGCTGTGTAGCAGGTGCAAGCAAAAGCCACAACGCAAGTAGTCAGGAAGGATCACGGGGCCAAGCTGGAGGGGCAGTGATGAAGCACATCTTGGGAAAAGACAGAGCGGGGTTAGGAAATGGCTGAGGGGAGAAGGTGCCAAAGGGGAAAGGGAGAGAACCTTTTGGGGAGGGACTGGCCAGATTCTGGAAAGGCAAGTGCAGAGTTTTGAACCTCAGTGATGCCCCTATGCCATTACAAGAAGGGAAATTTCCTGTTGACTCCCAGTTACCAAGCCAGGACAGGAGCCCCTACTGAGCACAGAGCACCCTAAAAAGAAGGGCTATAGCCCATCCGTGACTAAGTCCTCAGTGGCCTAAAATGCTACTTTTACAATCTGTCAGACACCTGTGTTTAGTGAAATAGGACACCTCAGCTCACACCCCCACGTTGCCCCCTCCCCTAAATTTTTATTCTTCTGGACACTGTTTTAACAAGAAGTGCTTACAATTTTTTAAAAGTATTTTCCAAATTTGTCACTTTCTGTGCCTCTTTTCCTTCCCCACAGGTCCTTTCCCCTCTTCGTGATCCGGAGTCCCCTGTGTCTTAATCTGAGTTGACAAGAATGTATTAAGCATACATCCAGGCACCAATTTAGGGAAATTGACGATCTTATGAGGCTTATTCTGTTTGGGGTCAGATGATAATACTGCCCCCTGGGTTAAATCTGGACAACACACAGGGATCTCCAGGCTTCTCCTGTGCATTCCCTTGAGTGGCTGGAGGCGGGTCCCTGCGGCGACACTAGCCCAGCTGCTCCACTGAGGTTCTCCCCAGAGGCCGCGGATGCAGGTGGGCTCATGAAGGCCTAGGGTAGAACCTAGAGCACTGATGAAGAGACTTGACTTACAGTGTAGGTTGCTAATGGGTATCATTGAATTTGATGTGCATTCCAGACCAGTCCCCTTGGCAGCCAGAGCCCAAACTGAGCAAGTGATTTTTCCTAGGGTCACACCACTAAATACTGGGGCCTCAGGAACCGAACTCCCAGTCTGCCTCTGTCCATTGCCACCCTAATGCAGAAGCTAGTTAGCTAAAGAGTGTTGCCCTTGAGTGTCCTACCTACAAGTGCTGGAGAGTGAGGGGACTGTGAACCCTCTTTAAAATCCCAAATTCTTCTGGGTCTGCGATGTATGAATGTGGATCCCTGTCAAACTGAGAGGGGTATTGTGACCACAGTTTCCAAACAGAAATAGGGACATGTGTGTCCTTATGAGAACAGTGGACAATCACATTATATACACTGAGAAATCAGAACTGTCTTGAAAAGTCTTGGATGTGGTTCTTAGAAGTATTTACTTTTCAGGATATCTTCAGATCCTCCAAGATTAGCCAACTTATGGTATATGACATATATTTCACTATAAATTTGTCCTATAGCTATTGATTTAAATAGGTGCTGAGTTCCATAGCTTAACCCATTCAATCATCTTTTATGGCAAGATCAAGTAATTTCCTAAAAGAGTAAATGTCTAGAAAGTTGCAAGCTAGGATTTGCACTTTTGTGTGTTTAGCGCCATGTTTCCCACTCTTCTGTGATTCTGTGCTGCCTTGTGAGAAGCTGGATTCTTTTTCTCATAGAGACGTTTCATTAGAAAGTTTTTCACATACAGAGAGGAATTTATTCTGGTGGCGATTCAGAGGATCATAAAATCATTGAACCTTAAAGAAAAAAGGACTTCAGAGTTTGTTAATCTCAACCTCATTCTGCAGGTGAGGAAATGTGTTGAGTGGTTGGTTAAGTCAGCAGTACTGAACCCAGGATTCCCAGTTGAGCTGGCTTTCCACTCTGATCCACGCCCCCTTTGGTTTAACACTAGTGAGCAGGGACACTGGGTTAGTGGCTTCTGAGGTCATATGTCCTTTGTGGACTTTGTTTAATGTCTTAATTTCCACACCCACTCCCCGGTGATATTAAGCACTTTTAGAAGATCGAAATCAGACCTGCCTGCTTCTTACATAGTTACAGGTGGCCTAGAGAGAGTCTGGAGGTGTGGATTATTATTTCTTTGATTTTTGTCATCCTCATAAAAAGCTTGTAAGGAAACGTTTTCTTCATAAAAAGAAAAGGATACACACACACACACGTAGATGTGTGTGTTCTCAACAACCTAACAGGACTGTGTTCAGTTGTTAGAGTGTGCCCTTCTGTCTTCCATCTCTTTGAAAACACGCTATGATGCTCTAATCACTGTATGTGTCCTTTGGCATTTGCTTTCACTTAACATTGTCACAAGTATTTCTCCATGTTTTCTTAGTGATTTCAATGACCAGATAATATTTTATTAAGTATATATATGAAAATTTATTTTAATAGTTTGCTATTATTGGACTTTTGGAAGCAGCTGAGCACCTTTTATGCAGGTTTTTCTTATTCTCTTGAATCGTTTCATTAGGACAGATACTAGGAGTGGAAATAGACTTCTGTCTATTTCTCATTACCTATGTCAAGTTGTTTTTGAAAAGACAAGTGCTAAGTGAAATGCCGTCTTTCGCTGGGGATGGGCAATCACCTGGTTTCCTTTTGAGCAGCAGTTCCGGGTACCAAGACACCCAAAGCTCCCTCGTCTGACATCAGAGTTCCTACCTGCCAGGCCTCTGTCAGCTGAGCGTCTGGGTACAGGACCCATCCTTCTCATCCTGCCTTCACATAGCTTTGACTCTTTTGACAGTAAGTCTCATCGTAAGTGTTTCCTTTATTTCAAACTGTCTCAAAAACATTTTTTGGAAGTAGGTGGAGGTGCAAGTGGAAATGGGAGCTCTTCCTCCCATTTAATCTTTATGACCTCCCGAGTGGCCTGGTACCCCTGTGTGATGCAGAGGGCCCCAAGGCCCCAAGAGGTCGGTAGCCTCCTCCAGGTCCCTAAGCTGGGAACGGAACTGAGACTCACATCCAGAGCTTTTGACAGGGGATCCAGTGTTTGTTCCCCATGTTTTCATGTCCACATGGAGGCCACATGTAGGGCAACTCTCTTAGTCTGCTGGGGCTTAGATAATAGAGCTGTCCTTAGGTTAAAATACAGTCAGCAGGCAGCAAGAGGGACACTAAGAATTCCCGTGGAGAATGATTCTCCCAGAATGAAGTGGAACTGCATGTGCCCACCTACACATACACCTCTGAGGGCAAGGCAAAAGGTAATGATCCCCAGGCAGCAAAAGCTAAAGACCTGTCATCAGGTTAGAACACATAGGGGTCATTCTTTTGCAAAAAATGGTGCCCTTGATGTTGGTGTCACTCACTGTTTGGTGGCAGAACCAGCAGGCAGCTGGAGGCTGGACCAGGCCTGTCTGCTCAGGAGGCTTAAAGAAGCTGGCAGATTCCCGGGGGAGTGATAGTGGTCACTGCGGCTTTTTCTGGCCTGCTCAGAAGGAAGACGTTCCTCATCAGGGCAGCCCAGACTGGGCTTAGGGCCACTCAGCTGGGTGCCACGTGGAAGGCAGGCAGTAGTACCGTGGCTGGAGCCCAGTGCTGAATCTGTAGGCTAGGGATTTTTCTGTTTCAGTTTTTTGTTTCTTCTTCAATCACACAAGCTGTAGTGGAGATTGTAAACATGTTCCAGGAGAAGTTCTTAGAATGCAGTGAAGGCATCATGCCCTTAGTTTCTTAACCCTTGAAACTTATGATGAGCTTGCAGCTTCCTGGCCACCAAACTCTGATAATTCTGGCACCTGCTTGTCCTCTGGTTGGTCTGGAACTTAGAAATCCAAGTTGCTGCATGCCCCTGTCCTAAGCCTGGTGTTTTTGAATGGTCAGACTGGCTGAAACCCAGGCTCCTTTCCCCTTTAGAAGCCAAGCAGGCCCAGGGTACAACTTCAGGAGGAAATAGTGCAGCCATGCCAGCTCTCCTTTTTTGGACTATCAACCTTATGCCCAAGTACTGGGGATACAGGGATGGCTTCACTCCAGACCCTGAGGGGCAGAGGCCCTGCCCATTTCACTTACATGGGAATGTCCCATGCCTTCACCATGGCTGGCCTCTGGTCGTTGCTCAGTTAATATTTGTTGTCTCATGAACTAATTGAGGACTCCACACCTGGTGCCAAGTTGCTCACAGTCTGTTGGGGAGAGGTAGATGGATAAATAATCACCATGACATTGTGGTAAGTGACTGGGTAGAAATGTCTATGTAGTAACTCGGGAGTCATCAAAGCAACATTTCCTTTTATTGAAGTAAGAGGATGACAGTTTCTTATTGGCAGATGAGGATTCTGCTTCCCCCAGGATGTCCAAAGAGATACATTGCTTGCCACAAAGATATATTGATTCTGTGGATATTGCCTGTGTTGGTGGCAAGCTGTCTGGGTGGGTGGTGGGGAGACCTGCATTTCAGGGCTGACCTGCAGAGTGGCCTCCGGAGCCATAATTGTTTTCCTATATTAAATCAGGACATGGACTCCTTCTCTGTCTGCCTCTCAGCAAGGTACCACTTAAAAGCCTCCACTGGCCCCCTCTCACCCATAGCATAAAATCCAGACTCTGCGAGGCAGAGCCCAGGCTCTTTCCACCCTAGCCCCATCTTCCCCTTTCCTTGCATCTGGCATTATAAACCCAAAAGTCTCCTGGATTTCTTCACACATCCTTTGTCTTTCTGGGTCTTCTGCATCATGGTGCAGTGTTATTTCTAACTAGAAAGTTCTTTCAGAATTGACCCGTCTAGAGACTTTCCAAGCTCCGTTATCGCTCCCTTCTCTGGGCAGAAGAGTTACCCTCACCTGTGGGTGGTCCCATGACTCCTCGGCATCCCTCTAATGGAGCTTATATCCCATTTGATTTTTCCTTTTTATGCACCTCTCTTTCTTTTCCCCTGTTTTCTCAAAGGCTTTGAATCTCCCTCCTATTCCCCTATTCCCAACACATGGCTAAACGTTAAATAAGCATTGCATTGTTGAATGCATCAGTATGAGCATAATCGTGGGTGAAAATGACAAAGAAGCAGATTTCAATTGTGTTTAAAAGAATCTTCTCAGAATAAGAGCTGGTCAGCGCAGGCATGGATCTCCTTGGTGTGCCTGGGGACTTGGTGTGTTCTCCGTAGCTGGGACTATCTGTTTGGGGAGCTGCTCCCCACATCTCGGGCAGCACAGTTTCTTCTGGATTGAGTCTGGGACAGAAGAAAGACTGAGGGATTATGGGTCCCCAACATGATCCAAAGGATATTCCCTGCACCGATTAAATTCCCACTTGCCTCTCTTTGCACTTCTTTGGTTTCTTCATCAGTATTCAATCACTCTTGATTGGTGACTGTGTTTCTTAGTGCAGGGGTGGCTTCTGCTCTGTGGAATGGAATAATCTAGGCTGCAGCATGAATTCCATAGCTGATTTAGGGAGGTTTACTTGTCCATTTGTGGCTCTTTAGTTTGATCTCACCGCCCTCTCCTTCTCTAGGGAGTGTTGGCAGAGAATTACTTAAAACTCAGGACTGATCCACCCCATACCTCTTCATCATCAGAAAGTCCAGGTAATGTTTGGGAGATTATAACTTCCAGAGAGTAAGAATCATGTCTTTTTCCCTTCTCTATCTTCCAAAGCACCTAGCAGCATCTTGCACATCAATATTTGTCAATTAAATTTGCCTTCTGAAATTATTGATTGTTGATATTTAACCATGGACCAGGAAAAAAGTTCCAGTCAGAATGTCATGGAGTAAAGGATGTTTAAATTCCTTAGCTTTTCACCCCAAGACTTCCTTTAGAATCCACCACCGGCCACAGACAAGGTATGTAGGTGATAAGGTTAAGGAACTAGAATGCAATACTTTGAAACCTACTTCCTTAACCCTATTCTCCAAATGATCCCACTAAAGCTGTCATAGGAATTGGTAGGAGGAACTGACCTCAGACTTACTCTCTACAGTAATGATGTGGAGAAACTGTAGTCTTCAGAAGTAGCGCATGGCAACCACTATTGAAAACCCAGATCTTGATGGCCATGTACCCAAATGCCTCCATTGCTCCCCGCTAATATGTATGCTTGTGGGTCTGAAATCACCCACTGAGCGTTTGTTTCCAATCTGAGTATAGAAATAAAAGAGAATTTACCTTTGCCTAGCTCCTTATGAGTTATTCATTAGACTAGATTACTGCCTACACATAATATCAAGCAGTCTTTAAATCCTAGAGTAGATATTGGTTACTTGGAAGCTGTTAGCATTTAACAGGCTAAAAAGAAATAAATATCCCAGGGTTTTTCTTCTTACAGGTAATATTAATGAAAATGATGCATGCCTCCATCCATCTGGGGGAAAATACCAAACAAAACAAAAGCCAACACTAGCTTCTCCCTCCCTGTTCTAGCAATAAGCAGTTGTATTTTAAGAAAGCAAATAAATGTGGAGCATACTTTTTTATTCATTGGGACATGGTTGACTTTTTTTATGCCTAGTGCTAACATTTGATGCTGAAAACATTTGCTCTGTGAGAGGACTCACATCCATTATGGCCCATGAGTTGGGGTCTTAAATATCATGTCCTGACATGAAGTCGTTCTGGAACATGCAGCAACAATACAGCACCACCTGAAGAGTCATTCTTAGGTCAAGGAAATATAGACCTCACTGCACAGCAGACTCTGTGCTTTTAGAGACCAGGGGCTTTTGTGCAGAAGGGAAATAGAAATAAACTTCATTAGCTAAAGTGCCAAAGCTGTAGAAGGAAAGATGACATAAATGTGAGAGTTGAAAAAGATCTTTGGGACCAATCCCCTTGATTCATGCATGAGAGATTATTTGTCTCCTGCACCCCCACCCCACCTCCATCATGTTCCTTGATTTCCATAAATTTTAAAGGTGAGTAATGAGGCTAAGATGATTTAGGAACCGACTTCATTGAATTTAAGAGAAAACAATTCTTGATGAATCCTCAGTGTATAAGCACCTTGGCTTAATAATAATGATGACAGTCATCTCAGGCACATGACTCCCCAGGGTCCTGACAGGGGTGCACGGCTCATTCTCACCCCAAACTCCACCCACACTTCTGCCTCTGTACCCCTGCTTGAATCCTCAGACCAGTTTTGGTGCCTTGGGAGGTTACAACAGGGAGCAGGAGTGTGGATCTTAAGACTGGAACTATCTTCTGCTTCCTGACACCTCTCAAAGTTCACCCATCCTTCAGAGCCCACCTCAAGCCTCCTCTCTGTTGACCCTTCCTCACAGTGGATCCTGCCTTCTGAGGGCTTGGCACACATCTTGTCTCTAATAATTCTGCCCAGGCACCTGCTAATTTGCTGCATGTAACACTGTGTGTAGAGTTTTATATGATTCATGAATATTGCTGTTTAACCTGACATATACCCATGTGTCACTAGATTCCAACCTCCCTAAGATACGGGTCTCCGTTAAACTTTATTTTTAATTTTAATATTATTGCTCTCACTAACTCAGTACCTGCATATAGTAGATGCTTGATAAGTATTTTTTGAAGGATTTCTAGATTATTCTTCTATATTTAGGGGTCTTACACATTTCAAGGGGTGTGTCCTTACCTTTTCATCTAAAGGACCCACTAGCAAATTATTTTTCTGCATGACAGGTTATAACTTTTACGCCATTGTCTCCTTTTCTTCCTTCTCCTTTTCCTCCTTTTCCTCCTCCTTTTCCTATTCCTTCTGTTTGTCCTTTTCCTTCCCCTTCTCCTCCTCTTCTTTCTCATTCTTTTCCCCCAGGGTATCGCCCTTTAGATGCAATTGGAAAAAGATGAAGAAGCAGGAGGTGGAGGAGGTGGTGAGGAGGCAGGAATGGGAGAATGAAGGGAGTAGCTAGGGAAACAGGTGAAGAAAGGGGATAGGTTTCTATAGAACGTAGAGAAGGGAAGGGGGACCCCAAAGCAAGGAGATAAAGGAGCAGAGAGTCCTGGTTTTGTTGCCGCCTTATAGCTTCTCCCTAGCCCTTCCCCCTGGAGAGGGGTACAGACTCTCCAGCAATTTGTTCCCCAGCAGTTTTTTCCTACCATTCAGGGACTGATCTGCCTTGCTCTGCTCTGTCTCCAGGTGGGGACATTACATTAAAGTGTCCAGTTCCAGATAATGGAACCAGCCAGGGGTAGACACATATACTGGTCATTTGTTTCTCCAGGAGTTCTACCTTGTCTGTTTCCCAAAGAATTTATAAGCATCATACAACATTCAGCAATTAGTGGAAAACCAAAGCTAGATCACCTTAGAGGACTGGGAGGTACTTGGCCCCTGCCATGCTCATTTACATGGAGGGTGACTTGGGCTCTAAGTTAGCTGGAAGCTATGCGGGAAAGGGAAACTTCTTATGATGGTTTTCATTTTCTGACAAAAGGCACAGCTTTATCTGCAGACTTTTTCTGAACGTATTTTTAAACAAGAGATGTCTCTTATATAGTAGACAATATTTTCAAGTTTGGTTTTAGACAAGATAGAAACACTGATAGAGCAGATGGCTTCCAAACTGACCTTCTTGGAATATAGAGGATATAGGGTTTAATTGGAAATCCAAGAAAACATTTCCAAAGGAGAAAGATATGATATGGTTCGGCAACTTTGGGGGCAAACCTCTTCCACCCAAGATAGTTATCAGGCAACAGGAGAAAAATAATTTCCTGGATGTTACAGGTTTTTTGAATCAGATTTGCTGGATGACACAAATAATAATAATTTTAGTAATAGAAATAATAATGATAATATTCCTGACTCTGCAAGGCGCTGCTTCTTTCAATTCATTCTTTCATTTGTCAAAGTTTATTGAAATAGCACAGTAGAGCAGAAGAAGTATGGCCTTGGGAATCACAGGACATGCACTCATCCTGCAGCGCTGCTGCATACTCGCCGTGTGATCCACAACAAGTCAATAAACCTCTGTGCCTCCTTTACCACCTTGATGTCCCAGGGATTAAATGGAATCATGTGTGAGTGAATTAACTAACATAGTTCCTGGAATCTGATGGGTGCTCTGTAAATGTTAATTGGTTCTTTTTGTAACTAAATCTGATAAAAATAAACTTGTGATCTCGTCTCTCAAGGAAAGTCAATGCAAGAGTTCAAAAGCAAAGTTCTGGTATCACGATTTTCACTGGTTCAAAATATACTTGGTGCTTTGGGTTTTCAGTGCAGTTGCCTTTCTTGCTGGGGCAAATAAAAGTGTGGCAAGAAAGGGTGGAGAGTTTCTCTCGATCCCCCCCACTCCCCCCTTACCATCCTCTCATGCTTCCCCTGCTTTACCCCAGCGCTGCCAGGCCCCAGTCCTAGCACAATGGCTCATGCATTCAGCTCTCTGGTCGTTTTGGACCTGTTGGGCCTGTCCCCATCAAGGGCCCCTTTCTGGCCTTTCTATTTTCCTCTTTCAAAAGACCCCAAGGAGGTCCCAGGGCCTAGTGGCTGGGCTCCCAGGTCACCTCACAGAGGCCGTGTTGTCCAATAGAAAGGCATGTGGAATCCCAGGGTGAGAGAGAGGAGGACATTATCAATCATGAGCTGTTAAAAGCCAGGAGAGAAGGGAGAGCTAGCCAGAGCCGGAGGATTGAATTGAAGTGAGGAGCTTTTTTTTTTCCCCTCTATTCCTGTTGTTGTCGTTGTTGAAGGGAGCGTTCTTGGACATCTGCCCAGACACATGCTGAGTTAAAGAAGCAGCAGGATAAATTCTTTAAGAATGAATTGGGAGAGGGGAAGGAGCTGGGGGTTGGAAGGAGTAGTGAAAGGGAACCAAGGAATGATTCCAACCCCTAGACAAAGGAGGCCCCTGCGGACCAGCCCAGCCTCAGCCTGGCCCTTCTGTGGTTCAAACGTTGGTTTGTTTAGCACATAATCCAGGAACACCAAGGCTCCCTGATGGCTGCTTTGGGCCCACAAAAAGGCCATGGAGTGAGGCTACAATTTCTTGAGCTTTCTTCTTTATATCCAGTGCAGACAAAGAATGCTATGGAGGAGCTTTTCACTCTCACTTCATTGACCCCTGAGATCCTTATTGAAGAGCCACAGTTCATTATGCAACCGTAGTACACTGCTCAGCTCTAGGAATGCCATTCTCCTGGACCAGCATAGAGCTCAGTCATTGTGATGAGAGGTCCTACTTGAAAGGAAGTGTCTTTTTCTTTTTCAAGAGAAGTGTTCATCCCAGCTCTTGAAGGGCTTGGGTTGGCTCTGCCCTAAGACTGAGAACACGCCAGGCATGGAGTTAGGCATGAGTTTAATTAGGACTTAAGAACAGGAGATGGTTCCATAGTAGCGCCAACCAGGGAAGATGGAAGTTAGTGCTCTGCAAAAAGCAGGAGGTTTATAAGGGTTAGGACAAAGACATTCCATAGGGTGTGAGAAAAAACTTTCAGCAGGACCTTCTGACACAGGGTATGGAGATTTGTTATCAACAGTGATGGGGGAGGGGAGTTTTAATGTTTTGTTTACAATACCGTTTGTACATTTTTCACCCCTGAGGAGGTCTGATGACGTTTAACATCTGTCCCTGGTCAAGTAGGTGGCTATGTACAATAACTCACTTTCACTATGGGGGACCCTGGGCATTGGGTACCCCAAGAAGAAACTTGTAAAAAGCTCTCTTGGATTTTATGGTAAGAAATCAGGGAACTTCTAATTAAGGAACTGTAATATAGTTTTTGAAACAAGAAAAAACAAACAAAACCAAACCTTGTGATGATGGTGGGGTAACTGGATTCTAGCTACATTCTCCACTGGACTGGAACTGCCAAAGACAGGTCAATAGAGATGGACATGTGTTTTCCTTTTCATTCTCTTTGGTCTGAAATTCTTTATTAGGAATTTTGTTGCCTGTTGTTCCCAGACTGATCAGGCCAGACTTTCAAGTGGATCAGTTGTTGACTGTTGACAGCCAGAGGTCCCCAGAATGGCTCATTCACTCATTTCTTTCTTCCTATATGTATTAGATAGTTATATCTCTATCTATATTCAGGTATGTATGTGCGTGTGTATGTGTGTGTGTGTGTGTGTGTGTGTATATATATATATATCAACTATCCAGTGAGTTTTCGTTAAAGGCCCACTGTAGCTTGGCGCTATGCTAGTGTTTGGGAAGGATTCAGACACATTGGTCCTTAGCCTGGCCAGTCAAACCATAGGTGACCAGCATTTTCAGCAGAACTTAGCAAACCTTTCCCTTCCTGGGTGGGTAACAGGGAGGGACCCCATAAAGCCCATGGGGATCTTAATGTTATAATTACAATGTGGTCCATGAGAGTGGCATTTCTGGAGATGAGCAGTGTACACCCTGTGCATCATGCTTGCTTGTCCAGCTAAGCCTCCAGCTGCCTCCTCAAGGGGAGCCTACTCTTTCTCTCTACTTTAGTAGGTGGCAGATGGAGAAGCAAAAGATCAGTGAAATGACAAAGCAGTGCCAGTTCAACCTCATCATGCTCTAAGCCTTTTGTCACTGGCCATAAATGAAGAATATTGGGCATGCTGCCATCCACAGCATGCAAAAGTGAGAGACTAACTTCAAAACACAAACTAGACCTTATTTTACTTCCAAGTAAGTGTAGTCACCTCTGAAAGAGTTCCTCTCAAGAGGCTATGAACTTAATATTGCCATTGTTCAAAATATGTTTGAAATATCCCTTTGTTGTCTCCAAGTCACTGGCTTAAAAAAAAGAGAGAGAGAGAGAGAATGTCACAGTGGTTTCTAACTCATGTAGCTGACTCTTCCCGTCAGGGCCCGAGGGATCTATAGTTAGGAAGTTCAGCTGGGTTGAAATGTGGTGAAGCGGGTTACCCACCGCCTTGTCACATGACAGTGAAAACAGTGGGGCTCAGGATCTTTAAGTTACTGCAAGCCCTGACTTGTCAAACCTGGCAGTGGTCCGTGAGACATCCTTTAGTGTAGTAGATGATAATTCCAAAACCATTGAGCTGGGTGTCTCCTTGAATATTGTGATTACTGGGGCAGCTGAGGAAATATGAGGTATTGGGATCCATTCCAATCTGTGTTAAAATAATTTGATAATTCTTTATTGAGCATTTACCATGTTTCTTGTTCTGTTCAATATGGTGGGCTGTGCAGAAGGGGGCAGGCTTGAGGAGGGGGTGTAAGAAGGAGAAGGGGGAGAGAGAGAGAGTGAGAGCAAGAGTGAGAGAGCAAGAGAACGCCTCCACTGGTTTTTGCTTCGCATCTTCAGATCCTTTTTTCCAGTCACATGTAATTATTAAAGAAGTGGAAAAGAGTGAAGAACAGTGGAGGTTTCTTTCCCAACTTGTCTAAGAAAATTGAATCTCCAGTTAGTGGTGGGGTCGAAATTTAGGGAGTGAAGACAAATGGTTCCCACTATAAGGCCTGTTGGGTCCATCTGGGTTTCTTTAAGCTGTGGATAAGACTTTCAGATATTATTATAAACTTGGTTTAGTCGGTGTATCTTCTCATTTCTCATGATTTCAAGTTTAGCACACCTTATAAAGGTTACTGATTCACTTTATTGCATTGCCATTAGGTGCCTGTTAAAGATTTTTTTTTGTTGCTTTTGGTCAAGTGTATTTCTATTGATTGGACTGAATTCTGCTAAAAAAATAGAACTAAACTGAGTTTGTTTAAACTTGTTAAGTCAACTGAACAACTGGTAAATTTTCAAAGTTGTTTTTGTAGTCATTTAGGAAGAATAAGAATTAGCTAAGTGAATTCTTCAGGTTGGTCAATCCCAATTTCCATTCTACTGAAGGAAACAGAATAATCACGATCAGATTTCTGTTTTGGCAGCATGTCATTGGTAATCTCAAGTCATCATTAGGTAGCTACTGTGTGTCTGCCATTGTGCTTATGCTTAAAGAATACCAAAAAATGTGACTCTATGCTCTACCTTTCTGGGTACTTTAGGCAGAAGGTTGCATTTTCTGTAAAGAAGAGTGGGGATAACCAATTGTCCATTAAGAGCTGACTAGTACACATGCATCTCTGCTCAGTGCATTTCCTTTGCCATGTTATCTGCAGGCCAAAGATCGCACCAAATGTGGGAAACATTGGGAAGGTAGCCTTTGGCTCTGGAGCAAATGGGGCTCCAAGGATCAAACCAGGGCAAATTTGTACAACAGAGGAGCAATGTGGTCAAACGGTTTAGTCCTTGTCTTGAATTCCTTTGGTCTGGCACAGCCTCACCTGCAAAATTTGGCCTTGCTCAAGGCCAAATTGTTGTCAAAATTTGTTTAGCAAATCTTCAGATCCTTCTTTTACATTTCCAAATTCCTTGTCACTACTTAACCCTTCTTGTCCAGGAGAAATTGAGATTTGATAAGCCCTTAATGTGAATTTGTATAAAATGTTAGCCTTGAATTACTTTCTTCGTAAATGAGAGAACACAATATAATATAATGCAGCATTTCCCAAATGGCTTATACCGGAATAGTCATTCACCTGCATGTTAATAGAAATTATATAGGGGATAAATTAAGTAGCTAAAGAAGTTTGAAAAACAAAACCAATAGGGTTCTGGATGGTGAAACTTCTTGGAATCTTTAATACAGTACTGTAATCTGCATTGTGCATCTACAAAAGTGAAGAGAGGGGAGTTGATACAGTCCTTGAAGTATTTTCCCAACTTATTTGATCTAAGGTCAGAAAGGACCAGCAGTACACAGAACAAATTTGCTTTGGGAAGTACTACTATACTTCAAAAATTAAATATGTGTGCAGGGCAGTAACCTTGTATAGGCAATATTTTACGCAACCATAAAATTTAGGGACTGGCTAAGATGATCTCAAAAGATCTTTCCAGATTGTAATTTTATACTTCTTTTATTATAAAACCTTAGATGTATCTCCAAGAGGAGAATTTCAACCTAAGGGAAGATGTGTAGGGGAGATGTTTGGAGCTTCTCCAGTCTCACTGAAGGGTTTCCCAACTCCCTTTTGCCTAGACAAAGGGTGTTTCTGTTTATTATCTCAGGCAGCTCTAATGTTAAACTTTTGGGACTTGATCAGATGGGAGCTGGGTGGGGCAGCCCTCAGAAAGCAGCGTTACTGGGGATTCTGTTCTGCTTACTTGGCCAGAATACAATTTTATTCTCATCCTCTGTAAACAGCGAATACAGGAAAACCACACACAGTTTTAAAACATACTGTTGCAAGAAGACTGAAGGTTACTGTATACTGCTGGGGGTTGGGGTGGTGGAAGAGAGGAGAAACCCTATACATTGAAAATTTGAATTGATTCCAAAAGTCTGGATTCACAAAATAGTGCACTGTATTTTATTCAGGTTGAAGTGTTTCCTTGGCTTCATGATTTCCTTATAGAGGAAAAGGGTCATTCCACCAAGAATTGGGAGGATGGGGACTATGTATCATTTTCAGAAACTTAAATTCAATTTTCTGGTCAATGACTTTCCAGAGTGCTTATTCGGTAAGGCCTTGTGTGGGATTATCTCGTCTTTTTTGTTGTTGTTTTTATACCCAACGTTTCTTTAAAGAAAAACGAAGAACAAACCTCATCGTACATTTTGGGAATGAAGGAGAGGCCAGTTTGCTTACTTTGCCCATAAAAAAATATCTTATCCTCTCCTCAACCAATGCAGAGTAATGTGGAGTGGAAAATGAGCTCAGTTTGATTTGTTTTCATGGATTGTTTTAGGCATAACCTTTCTCCCAGGGATGTCAAAGCTTTCCTGCCTCTATCCCATGTGTAGAAGGACATGAAGTCAAGGAATATTTATTAGTTCATGAAGTTTCCAAATCTCCCATCCAAAGTTATATGTCTTCCATGAATCTTACTCCTACTCCTAACTCTTACAAACTTCTCTAACCTTTTCCTCCTTTGGGGGACTGACTATTTTGCTATTTAATTATCTTGCCCATTTTTGACATTTAATTATGTTGGACCCAGGTTATTTGTAATTGCCGGACACAGGGTTTCCACTGCAAGCACACAGGTTATTGGAATCAGGCAGAACTGAATTCATGTTCTGACTCCATTTCTTGCAAGCTGTGTGAATTTGGACAAGTAGTTAATCCCCACAAAGTTCAGGATCCTCATTATAATTTAAAAATAATTGTGCTTATCTTATCATGTTACTGCAAAGATTAAATGAGGTAATGTAAGGTAAACTCTTTTGCATTCCGTCTGGCACAATGTAAGTATTCCATGAATGGAGTTTGTTTTTAATCGTTGTTGGTTTTGGATTACGCATGGCATACAGATTTTCTGAATTAAAATGAATAATATTTGGGTTATTGTTACACTAATGTTAACAGATTTTAAAAGAATACACCCTCTGTTCCATTCTCTCGTGCATTGTGCCCCAGGGTGCCCTTTACTTTGTGCGTGACTGAGTTGTATTAACTCACTGGGCTTATGCTCCTTGAGTCAGGGACCAAGGCTTATATTTCTTTGTATTCTCCTGGTAGAGTGGTAAGTGCAATATTGGTATTCAAGCAATATTTGTTGATTACTAAATAGAATGATTTTTAGAAATGCCAGGAATGGGAAGCAAAGTGCTTCTCTGGCTCTGGAGGACACGTAGTCTTTGGATGCAAAGCGTACAGGAATGGGTCCTCTTTTTGGTCCAGAGGGTCCTTTACCACCAGACCCATCAGCTTGGCTTTGCAGAGAGGCCCAGGCATAGGGGAACCTGGTGCGGGCGCCCTGATTTGCACACCTTGCATCTTTCTATCTCCCTGGCTGGGAGGCAGTGGTGGTTGTGCCAGGGTGAAGGGACACTCAGCTCCGTCCTCGACATCTGGGTAGGCTTTTGGTGGGAGGTTGATTGTGTAAAGAAAATAAACCAATTCCTCAAATGACAAATGGTCCTAAACCCAGGGAGCTCACTGCCCTGCATGAACAGAATTGTTCTCCTGCCAACAGTACACAAGACTACCCCAGACACGGAGACTTGGACTCCAATTCTGGTCTTGGAAATTGTACTATGATTTTCAAAACTCCCAAATTTGATGAATGCCTCAGGAAGCTTGTTCATGAAATGTTACTGGATCATCCCAGCTGAAAGGAATTCCCTGGCTATTGGAGTTGTTACAGCAGTCTCTTGCTACAACAGATTAATGTTCCCCTGTGCTGTAGCCATTTCCTGCACATCATGGATCCCCAGCTGAGTTACACCAACTTCTGATTCTGACTCCTGGCTAAGTGGCTTGTAACTTGGGGTAAATCACTTCCTTTTTCTGGGCCTCAGTTTCCCCATCTGGAAGATGAGAAGATAGATGATCTCCAGCTTCCCTTCTAATTGTGGTCGTTGATTCTTTTATGTTTTTCAGCTTGGCCTCATGCAGTGCCTTTTAGAGTCCATGCTTTGTAGATGGAGACTGAATGGCAAATGAAAGAATGAATACATGAAGTTGGGATTCTGCACTTTTCTCTGTCATCATCTGTTGGGGGGAAGGGAGGCTGACCTGGGATGAATAAAAACCTCTACTCTCAGGTACCACTCTGCATCCTGGTCGATGGAGGGTAGAGATCCAGCATAATCCATAGTCATTTGTGCCTCCCTTCCCAAACAGCATGCCATGTGAGAACTGCCTTATTTCCCAGCCTGCTGGGCTTATCAGGGAGACGGTGCCTCCCACCTGTGTGACAGGTGAGGCTAGACATCATTTATAGATTTGGAGGAAGAAACTAAAAAGGTCTAGGGCCTCTAGGAAGCACGGGTGTAACCCATGCCACTCCTGCTCTGGTCATACCTTAATGAGCATAGTAATCATTCGAGAGCTTTTGCAGTATGCAGGTTCCCAGGCCAGGCCTGGGACTACCCACCAAGACTCTGAGTCTATAGACCTGACCAGGGGTCTGGGGCTGTCCGTTTTCGATAAAGGGGATCCTTTCTGACCATTTTCTGAGAAACCCTTCAACAGAGAAACAGCCATCAGGGGACCCTCCAGCCCTTTCTGGTAAGCCTGAGCAGATTAGGTCATGATAGAACTAGCTATCAATATGTAGTGCCTCTGTCTGGCATCGGAGCATTTGCTTAGTGCAGCCATTGTCCCCTACGTCAGTGCCCTCTGGGTCCCCTCTGCAGCCTTCCCCTGCCCTGCTGTGGGACAGCTGATTCACCGTCTGGATTCTGGGTAAGGGGCATGGCAGGGCAGTGCTGTGCTTGGCTTTCCATTCCCTGGGCTGGCTGCCCTCCCCCCCAAGCACCCCCATACTCACATCCTCTCTTCAGGCTGATTACACAAAATGCATGGGGTTCTGCAAGCTAGTTTCCGGCTCTCCTACTTCTCTGGCCTCTGAAGCATTTCATATTTGGGTTTTCATCACATTGGACAAATGACTGCAGCAGGCCAGGGCTGCCCTTGGAGAACAGCTTGTTCCCCACCCATCATCACTGGTTCCGCTGGTTCCACTAACACCTGCCATTGTGCCACTGACTGTGGATTACTGGGGACGGTGGGGGTGAGTGGGAAGTGCCTGTCCCTATGAGGAGCCCAGGATGCTGAGCAGGATGCCTAAGAGCCCACAAGCAGGGCATGATGGAAACGAAGGGTCTCGGCCTGCAGTTGGGTATCATCATCCCCTGGGAGTTGGTTAGAAATGCAGGTTCCCAGGCCCCACCTAAGACCTTCTGATTCAGACACTCCGGAGGTAGGGCTCAGTTCTTCGAGTGTTTCTGATGCACTCTCAAGTGTGAGAACCTTAGTTACTAGAGTGTTCGAAGTGAAGCAGCAGTTGCGTTTGGGCTGAAGACTTCTTTCTGGAGAAAGGGAAGCTGCTGAAGACCTGACAGAAGCCCGTTTTCCACCAGTGTCCTGAAAAACCAGAGCAAGGCTGTTTACCGCAGCCAGCGGGCTGGGGGAACGTGGAGCGTTCTGGGCGGGTGAGGAGGGCCCTAGGTGGAGTCCAGCTGACTGGCCAGTGCAGGCGTAGGTTTCGTAGCCTGGTTTGTACCATGACCTTTCTGACCATGTGAGCTTTGGAACTGGATTTGGAGTGACAGGAAATGAGGGCTGAGCAGTGACAGCCCAGGCATCACAGGTCACTTCTGAAGGCAGCGCCTGAGAGGACAGCCCTGGACCTGGGCCACCTGGTTCTGCCCTCAAGGCAGGTGTGGAAAGGTGGGCCAGTCGTGCTGAATCTGGAGACCAGAATTCTCCAGACACTACCATCCTGGGTCAGGAATGGTCACTTTGTACTCTAAACTCTTATGGTTTATAGCTTGTTCTCCTGTAATAGTTGCTTGAGTTAAGAGACAAAGAATCTTTCCAATTACAGGATTTGCCTCTGATTCTGCCTCTAGGGTCATGAGTGGTCTTTTGTTTAACAAATACTTGATTTTGAGTATGAAAGGTGAGGGCTCCAAGGCATGGCATGAAAGGTAACAGATTGTTCCGCATAAGGAATGAATGAAAATTTTCCTGTAGGTGAGAGCAGTGTACAAAGCTGAAAGGGAAGCCTGTAGAAAGGGGAAGATTTCTATCAGAACAGAGAATCAGAAATAAGAATGCAGGATTTTACTGAAGGAGTTTGTAGAAACCTTGGGGACAAGCACCAGGCATTTCATTGATCACGAGGTAATGGGTGTGAATCCACTGTTTATAGCTCTCCAAGGGCGGGTGGTTCAGCTGATCCCTGGGTTACATTTGGTTTTACCTTATACATATAAGCTCCTAGACCATAAACTCCTATTCCCTGACTCCATCCCTCACTCAGGACATAGCATTATGCCTTTCATAGATCGGAATGTTGATCGGAGTGGCAATATGGAAAATAATTAAAGTGGCACGGGGAAATCTCGGGTTAATTGCTAAGTATGAATTAGACTGATGGAGTATAGGTTATAAATGATAAATACCAACTTAAACCTATGAGCTCAGAGGCGGGCTTGCTCGGTGCTTGCCAGAGCAGGCAGGGTGTATGGGGTGGGTAGACTGTGGCTGGTCCCAGAGATGAGTTGTGACCCCTGGAAGTTACAGAAGAGGCACCAAGCTGCAGAGGAAGGAGCCAATCAGTACCTCTGCAAACAGACATCTCAGTCAACAGGGACCAGCAGAAGTAATAATGAATCTGTCAAACAATTATTGTATCCTCATCAGATATCAGGATCTGGGCCGAGGACTAGAGATTCCAAGATGAATTGAGGCAGAAGTACCGGCCCACAGGAGATGCGTAAGAAGTTAAAAACAGGAAAATCAATAAACTGCAGTACATTGTGATGCTACTTATTCAACAGAGGCCCACACAGGCTGCAGAGGAACCAGAAGAGAGTGAGCTAAATCAAAGAGGAAAGAGCCGAGGATAGTTTTCTGGAAACATTTAGAAAGCGGAGCAGGAGTTTTCTAGGAAGATGAGGGAGGAAACGATGTGTCTGGCTTACGAAGTACGAGGCAGGAGGGCAGGAGACTAAGCTGGGAGGTGTGCCACTATCAGATCGGATGGACTTTCAAGGAGCTTCTGAGAAGCTTGGATTTCACAGCGCAGCTGGAGGAAGCTATGGGTGCATATGAAGGAGGGAGAAAAGGAGATAATTAAAGTTGTGTTTTAGGGAGATCACTTGCCTCTGTTGGAAGGAGCAGTCAGACCACGGACAGCCAGGTAGCCACTTAGTGCCCAGGACAGCACTTCCCGTGGCCCACTCCCCTCCAAGGGTGAGGCCTTGGGTCAGATGCATTTTGTAAATGTCATCATGCTAGGGCAGCCCTCAAAGAATTATGAAGGAGGCAGCGTTATGTTTGCTCTCTGCTCTTGGCCTTTTCCCACATACTGCCAGTGTTCCCTCACTGCCTGGAATTTTCCATCTCAAGAGAAAAGTCCATCTGATTAAGATTGCCAGATTTAGCAAATAAAAATACAGCATTACCGTTCAATTTGAATTTCAGGTACACAACAAATAATTTTTTAGCGTAAATGTGTCCCTGCTTATACTAACAAAATATTTGTGGGGTATCTGAAATTCAAATTTAACTGGTTGTCTAGTATTTTATCTGGCAACCCTACATCTGATACATAAAAATCTCATTTTTAACTTTAGAGGTCCGTCTTTTCCAGCTCCCCCAAAATCCGCCCCCCCCCCCCATAGGAAGACACTGAGGCCCAGAAAGGGGCAAGTGGCTTATTTGCCAAGTTCACACAGCCAGGCTGGGGCAAAACCGTGACTCCCAGACCAATCGTTTTCCACTTGGCAGCCTTGTGCTCCACACCTTGGAATGAATTAGTTAAATGTGTCAGCCTTCCCAGAGGTATTTGCATTTTTAAAAGAAGGCCTCAGGGCAACTCCAAAAGTACTAATCTCTAAGAATGAAATTTCAAGTCCTACAAGAGATGTGTGGGAAAGGCATTAGGGTCCTGGAGCCTGTTTGGATTTCAGTGAGGGCCTCCCAAGGAGGGGAGCTTGCGCAGCCTTCACATCCAGCAAATAATCACATGAAATATTTGGTCACAGCGAACAAGCCTTCCCGTCGGAACAGCACCCTGCACTTTTCAGAGCACGTTCACAGACGTCATTTCACTTAATCGCCACAAGTTTTTTTAATTGTAAATGGTATTTACATATTGTACATATTTCCAATTCGGTTTCAGGCACCAAACAAACCAGAAAAGTTTCCACAGACCCTGAATTACATCTCAGCTTGGTTTAAACACGCTGCGCTCAAACGTTCATCCCTTTCCTTGTTTTCCCCTGTCCCCGTTCATTTTTTGAGAACACCATACTTTCTCCTCAGCTCTGTGCTGCCTGGCACACATCTGCTTCAGCACTTCTGCTGTTCCAGAAAGTCTGCTGGATTGCTAACATGGCAGAGTGGAAGAGCTGGAGGACCCTTAAATTCAGCTGGTTATGTTAAACCAGAGCCCAGAGCTGCAGAAGCGCCTCCATTCTACTCTTTCCTTGGGATTCGTAGACCTTCCTCCTCTCTCCTGGTCAATTACAGTGCTTTGCAGACTCTTGACAGCCATGGCTTGCCCACTATATATGAATTATTAAAGCAGTTGTAGGTTTTCAGAAAAATCATGCAGAAAGTACAAAGTTCCCCCAAACCCCCTGCACTGCCCAGTTTTCTCTATTGTTAACATTTTGCATTAGTGTGGTACCTTTGTTACAACTGATAAACAATATTATTATAATTACACTATTAACTATAACCCATAGCTTACATTAAGGTTCACTCTTTGTGTTGTACAGTACTATGGGATATTTTATTCTCCCTATAACTTATATACAACCTAAAGTTTCCCTTTTATCCACTTTCAAGTATGTAGTTCAGTGGTGTTTAATTCCATTGACAAGGTTGTGACTCCATCACCATCATCCATTGCCAAAATTTTCTATGGCCCCAAACAGAAACTCCACACCAATCAAACATTAACTTCCCATTCCCCACACTGACCTGGCCCCTGATAACCAATATTCTATTTTCTGACTTTATGATTTTGCATGTTTGGCTTATTTCATGTAAGTGAGATCATGCAATATTTGCCCTTTTGTGTCTGGCTTATTTCACTCAATATGGTATCTTCAAGGTAATCCATGTTGTCACATGCATCAAAACTTCATTCCTTTTTATGGTCAAATCTTATTCCATTGTGTTTGTGTGTGTGTGTGTGTGTGTGTGTGTGTACATACATACATACCATATTTTGATTATCCGTTCATCTCTTGATGGAAGTTAGGTTGCTTCCACCTTTCAGTAGTTGTGAATAATGCCACTATGAATGTGAGTATACAAATACATCTGTTTGAGTTCCTGCTTTAAGGCAATTCTATAGTTAACTTCCTGAGGAACTGCCAAGCTGTTTTCCACAGTGGCTACACCATTTTTCATTCCCACCAACAATGCACAAGGGTCCCTGTTTCTCCACAGCCTCTCCGACACTTGTTATTTTCCATTTTTTTAATAGTAGCCAATTTAGTGGGTGCAAAATGGCATCTCATTCTGGTTTTGGTTTGTATTTCCCTAATGGCTAATGACATTGAACATCTTTTCATGTATTTATTTTGACCATTATTTCTTTGTCATAATTTTTGTTCCTTCTTGATAGTAGTCTGGGATAGTCTAGGCTAAGACAGGTTTTTAATTTGGAAGATGAGGAAAAGAAGGCCCAGAAGTTAGGAGACACATCAAGGGTCAGGGTGGTATGGGACAGGCCCCAGTGTTCTCTATTCTTCCAGCTCCTGCCCCGGTTTGGTTTTGCTGTGACCTGTCCTTAGCAGCTTCTATAGTTGGTGGTCATGCCCAGTTATTAGGGTCAAGAAATTCCTTTGTTATTTTCCCAGGTGAGCCAGTGCAGCTGTTAGGCTCTATCACTTATCTCCCTGTTTTTCTTGCACTCTATGTGATGATGACTTTCTCACCATCCATTTCCATTTCTTCTTTATGAACCTTTGCATGTTAATTTTTAGAGTTTTGTTTGTTTGTTTGTTTTTGTATTCTCCAGTCCCCACAGAGAATTGACAGTGGGCACAACATGCCCAACTCAACAGGCTAAGAACCTCGTGTGATGCCTTATAGACCAGCAATGCTGGCTGGTTCCTAAGTGGGTGCCATGGGTGTAGGTCCCTGCCAAACACAGGTGGTCTTTGATGTGTACTCCTTCCTTCAACAAACACTGACTGTACAGGAAAAGTAGAAGGTGTGCTCTAAGCAGGGGAAGAGGGCTTCCTTCTGGATGGAAGAGTGTCCGTCAGCTTGGAAGAGGTGGGCATTTCTCTTGCCTCCAAATTCAGTTATCTGCTGGTAGATGATCCTGCATGGTGGTATCATCCATAGCAAGTCTTTTTCTTTTTAAATGATTTACTAACATGACTTATCTTTTATCTGATAATGTATATGGGATTATTGTTTATTCTACTACTAGAGGAACTAAGACAATGTGCCTTTTATACCTAATATCCCTTAACCGCAGTCCCAGCTTCAGGTGAGTGAGGTGGAGGGAAGGCCTGGCCTCAGCCGACTGGACACGGCAGGTGTTTTGCCTCAGCCTGAGAGGTGCTGCTGCCCGTTTGCTTCAGACAGAACCTGGCAGGGACAAATGGATGCAAAGACCAGCATAACAGCTGTCCAGCTCCTCCTTACTCAGGTCTTTAGAGGCGTTTTGCTATTTCTTGGAAAGTGTTGCAAGCCCTCCATCTCCTGGCCCATCCATATCAGTTCCAAGACATAGATACATCCCAAATGCTGTGTTGTTTATCTGTCATTTCAGATTATCTGTCCTGAAGCCCATGGCATATACAGAAACATGCACGTGCTTTTCTTCTACAGCTGAATTGTTCACCATTCCTTGACATAGGCCGTGGGCGCTATGTTTCCATCGTTCTCAGGCCTCTTTCCCACCTTTACGTGTTCCTCTTGCTGACCCATGCACAGTGGGCTCTGCCTCCTCCCCTCCATAATAGAGATGCTCCTAGTCTCAGGAATCCTCCCAGATTCCCTCTGCCAGGAGCATCCCAAAGCTGGCTCCGCCCTTTAGGTTTCTCGGTCATCCATAAAACATTTTACATGAGCCACACATTTGATGTCCAACTGCATTCAGTTTAGCATTTGATCATTTACTCCATATTACCCATCACATGTGTCATATGTTTGAGTCTCTCACTGCTTCTTGACTCCTTTCGTGTCTATTTTTGGTACCATGCTATATCCACTCCAGTCACGGTGTAATGTCTTCTCCTTGATAGGAGGTTTCAATACAAGGCAAAACAGTAGAAGATGCTGACTCTTACTCTTTCTCATATTTAACTCAGCTCTTTCTTTCATCCATAAAAGAATGGGAAAGTGTCTGGATACCATTTGAGGCACCCTTTTCCAGGGATCATGAGTATCTGGAACCCCTGCTGCAGTTGTCACTGGTCACTTGGCCAAAGCTAAGTGGCCCTTGGGGTCTGAGGGACACAATTGCTTATGACAGTTTTACTTCCTTTGCAGCATGCCATAGGAAGGTGACTTATTCCAAGGTTTTGCTTCTTGCTGCAAAGAAGAGAGGGCCCTGTCAGTGGTCCCTCCATCCTCCCTGGCCCATAGGGTATGGGATGGGCTGGATAGGAACTGTCTTCCCACCCCCTTCCTGAATGCAAATTAGGAAACCAAACCCGTCAGCTACTTCGGCTCTAAACCCCATTGTTTGCTCATTTGGAAAACTCAACAGCCAGGCAGACCCACACAGACACTGGCTGCACCACAATAGCATAATGCCAGGAGCCGACAGCTGTTGTGGCATGCACAAGCCACGCAGAGACAGATGTGACGAAGATGAACTGATCCCATTTTTAGGAGAATGCAATAAGCTCTTTAAAACTAATAATCAGGCTCGCTCTCTCAGGCTGCTCTACACTCAGCTGTCGGTTTGAAGGATGAGACCCCGATGTGACTTCTCAGCAATGAATGATTTTCTTAATATCTTAAAAAAACCCAGCTTTCTCATTGCTTCTTTCTAAAGAATTAAGTATTACAGAATAGACAGATGAGAGACCTCGGAAGGGCTGTTCCTAGGGAACCCGAAATTCTGATTTGGCAGCATCTTAAACAGTTTAAGCACATGAATGAGCCACAGAAATTGTGTTCCCAGAAGAGGGAATCTAGAGTGAGGAGGCCCCCAGTGAGGGAGCAGACGTTCTGCTTAAATAGAAAGTCTGGGCAGGCTGATGTGTGGCTGTGGAGGGAAGGAGATAGTATCATGATGCCAGGCAAACCCAGAGCTGCTGCTGGGGGGTGCTTATATCAGCCCACTCTGGCTTACTGAGCATCTCTCAGCTATTGCTACGGATGATGTGAAGAACGGGGTGGGGTATGTGGTCCTGCCCTTAGGGATCTTCTATTTTCTTGGGAACCCAGTCTTATACTGTGCAATCTGAGCTGTCCACACTGGTCATAACACCAATGTCTGGTATTATGGGATGTTCAGAGTATCTGTGGCTATGACAAGGGATTGAGGACCAGTGGAGATTCAAGAAAAGTGGAGATCTGAGATAAAAGGTAGATGTGATGGGCATTGATTTCCACTATGGCTTTCAAAGGTACCTGTGTGTAGTAAGCACACAATAAACACTTGTTGAGTGTTTCATAGATGGATGAATGAAGGAGGGGCTTAGATTTGACATATGCTGGATGTCCAGGAATGACAGGGAGGAATGTGCTTAAAATTCTTTAGGTGGAGCAGGTAAAGAATAATCCTAATAACATGTGACTTTAGACACATGTCATTTTGCAGGAGGCCATGAGCCTGAAGACACTGACCATTTGGAGGCAAGTTGCCTTCTTGAGCCATATTGCTATTTTAGTTTTTATTTATTTTATTTTATTTACTTTATTATTTTTTTTTTATTCTATTTTTTACCTCCAAAAGGAATCACGGGGAATTCTCATCCTGGTTCCAGCTCATCTCCATGTTCCTATGGGTTTCCATGGTTACTATGAGATGTAGCACCCTGACATGTGTGCATTACTATTTATGAGGCATTCCACCTCTCTTGTTAAGGTAAATGACAAGGTCTATATAGCAGATATACAGTTTCCATTTTTACAGACGCAAACTCTGAGTCAAATGTGAACTTTGTCCAAGGTCTCGCAGCCAGTGAGCGGCAAGTCTTTTGGCCCTCTCTCCCCAAGGGGTCTGTGCTCGGCCAAGCATGGCCCATCTTAACTCTCTTCATGCAGTGGGTTAAGGGAAGTGATTATTGCCAGTTCTCCTTGGGTCTGGGCTGTTTTCCTATTCCCCAGGATTCATCCTTAATGAATATAAAAATTTCTTTTATATCCTAAAATATACTTCTTTGTCGTGGGCCAGGTTTCAACAGCTAGAGCAAAAGAATTGTCTTTGGCTCTGCCGGACAGTGTCCAGGCATCTGGAGTAATGAGATGGAGATTGGAATGAAGAAATAGCCCAACTCTCACATTCCCAGTTCCCAAACCTGCCAAGGGTTTCATAAAATTGTACAAAGGATTTTAGAACATAAATTGCATCTAGTTCAGTGGCACTCAATCCTGGCAGTACATTTAGAATCACCTGGAGAGCTTTTTAAAAAATTCCATTGGAGGGGCGTGGGGAGCAGTCACAGTGCCCAGGGATTCCTTTTCAATTGGTCTGGTAAAACCCAAGCATTAAATGCTTTCAAACAGCTCCCAGATGATTCTAATATGTAGCCAGGGTTTAGAATCTCTGATTTAGTCCCTCCCTTAGTTTAAAAAATAAGGAAATTGATACCTAGAGAGTTTAAATTAATTACTCTGCATTAGCTATCCATTGCTGCATGAAAATTACCCCAAAACTTAGTACCTTAAAATAACAAACCTTTATTACCTCTCAGAAATTATTTTCAGCAGGACACTAGGGGCAGCTTAGCTGGATCCTTCGGGCTCACTGTCTCACGAGGTTGCAGTCAAGAAAAGTGCTGGCCATGGCCGTGGTCATCTGACGGTCTGGTGGGGCTGTTGGCATCACTTCCAAGTTGGTTGATCCACCTGCTTGACAAGTTAGAAGTGGCTCTTGGCAGGAGGCCTCAGCTCCTCCCCGTGGGGACCTCTCCACAGGGCTGTCCGAGTATCCTCATGACTTGGCATGAGCAAACCAAGGAGGGAAGCCACAGTGCCTTCTGTGACCTAGTCTTGGAGTCTAATCTGCCACAATCTATTCCTTAGATGTGAGTCCGTAAAGTCAGCCCCCTCTCAAGGGAAGAGGGTGAAAGAATTTGTGGACGCATTTAGAAACCAACAATAGCCAAAGTCACATAACCACATTTAGTGCTAGAGCTACAAGTCTCTTGATGGCTCACCCAGTGCCCCGTCAACTAGACCATGGTGTCTCATAATTCATTGATTCATTTCAAATAAGGAAATTCTCATAAAATATTTCAGACCCCATCAATTACCTCCTTCTTGTGAAGAGGCTGGTTCTTTAAAACATCTGCATCCAGAGAAGGGTCCCTCGTTCATCAGGCCCATGACCGTCCCACCCCTGGTGTGATTCATTCCGGCTTGCCGCCTCTTTTCACCCATTAGAGTCCTCTGAAGGATCGGATTACCTTGCCAGTGGAAATATATGAGCTCCCTGTGTGATATACCATAACTGCAACAGCACATCGTATAATTTTCCCCGAAGGCTTGTTGCAGCCTATGTCGAGTCATTTGTATTTATGACAGCTCGGGGGTGATTTAGTGTGCCCTCACTTTGATAAAAGCCATTTAAAGCTCATAAATATGGGTGACATGCTGCCTCCCTGGCTGGGGATTTTAAGGAAAGAGTGAGATTTGCATTGCCATTCAACTTGTATTGTTCAGGAAGGAGAAAAGGAAAGAAAAGAGCCAGGGAGTGGAAAATAGGGAAGGAAAGAGAGTCCAAGATGGACTAAGAGAGAGGGCGAGTTGAAGATCGTCGCCGGCTGCCACTCGGACCCTGGGACTCAGGCTCCTTGCACTTGCAGCGCAGCTCACATCTCTGGCCTTTCCCTGGGAGGGCTGGGAGAGCTGTGAAGGGCACCAGCTCAGAGGATGGCCCGACGGAGCACACAGGAGTGAATAGGTCACCAGACTTTATGAGCCATTTACTTCCTCTCTTAAAAGCATTGCTAAATCACAACCAAATTACAGTAAATTGTCAATTTTTATTGAACCAGGAAAGCCCTATAGCTTCACTTCTCTCCACCCTGCTCCCTGGGGACAGCTTTACTCTGAGGTGGAGCAGGTGACCGCTCTCCCCACCTCCTGCCGGCCCCCAAGAGCTGTAGGATTTGTGGGGAACCAGCCTGGGCCCACCCCAAACAACATTTCCCCACGACATCTCACAATTTCAGGGTGCCTGGAATTCCCTCATGTGAGAGCCAGTTCTTGAGTTGGGAGGTCTGCACAGACTAGAGTTCCTGAGAGAGAATCTTCAGTTTGCTGATGAACACATAGAGTGTGAGGGCCAGACTCAAGGGCAGCTGCTTGGGAGGTGGCAGAGATGGCTGAGGCCTCAGGGAGGGGTGTGGAAGGGACGTTCTCTGATTCTGTAGCCAAGCTTGGGTCCCACTGCCTGCCCATCTGTCATCCTCCTTTCCTGTTTGAACAAAGGGATCATGATAGGTGTGGGGCCTGATCTCTCACGTGGATTCTTGTTTAGTCGAAACCACTTGAAGATGCAGGAGCCGTCAGCCATGCCCTTGAGCTGGTGAGGGCCCTGGAGACCCCCTGGGGCAGCCCCTCCATTCGTCACAGGAGGAAACCGGGGTCTGCCAACTGGGGAGCCCAAGAGACAGTCACAACCAGAGCTGTTTCCACACCTGGGGGAGGCCCTGGTGAGCTATGCCTCCTTCCGCTGGTTTACTTCCTTCAGTGAGAATTGGAATCTGCATATCAGGAATTTGGATGGAGGGTAGTGGAAAGGCAGATCTGCAGGCAGACATAGGGTGACAAATGAAAGGGACTTCTGGCAAAAACTAGTCCAGGGACCAGGGGACCAGAGTCAGCCTACAGACATCTCTCCCCCACCTCCAGTGTCCACATACTTACCTCCCACGTGCATGTCTTAGATGGTTTTTGCGGTTCCTTTGTCTCTCCAGTGTTAAGGGCAGGAACCTGGTGGCTGTAGATAGGGCTGATTCATGAGAGCGAGAGAGGGGCTCACTTTGTACCTGGCCCAGTGCCTCACCCAGGACTGGGCGCACAGTAGGACTCAGGAAATGAGCACCCTGACTCATACATATGAGGGTGTACATACAGCTTCAATGACTATTATCCATCAATCCAGGGTGAAGCTGGTACAATGTCTTCACAAGCACCTTTATTAGTGGGTCCACACAGCAGACAGAGAGGATGCTGTTTTCCCACAAATTGTCTCTCTGCTGACCTCTCAAGTCAACAAATTCTTTTTGTCTTTGATCCAGATTCTGATTTATCCTTTTTCTAAAGGCTCAATTTTCACTCTTCTCATGTTTCTTGAGGCTGTGTGTATGGGGGGGGGGGGGGGATATGGGGAATTCTAATTCTTTGACTTATAATACACTTATTTGGGATAAGGGAATTTATTTTCTCACTCAAATAAATTGGTTGTTAATTAAAGCTTTTTGATGTAGTGCACAAAGATGGTATTTTGATACCAGCGGCGATGTGCTGTTTGATTTAGTTTGTCCAAGTGCCATCTGAATAGCCCGTCATCCCCCATAGGGCCCTTCCCTCTCTCCTCCCCCATTCACGTGTGCATGTGTGCACACACACACCCATTAAGCTCCTGCTGCACTGCCCTGATTTCAGAAGAGAGGCACTTCCGTCTTCTCACTTTCTGTCCAGTAGTCCGTGTTTCTGGAGGCCACGCATGGTGATGTGTGGAACCTGAGTTTGTGTGGGAGAGGGAGGAATGGAAGCTTAGAATGGAGTTTAGCAGCTTGCTCAAGGATGCAAAATTAATAAGGCCAGAAATGGGATTTGAAGCCAGACTGGACCATTCCAAAGCCCTCCATCGTCTGCAAGGGAAGAGAAGACACAGACTTTGTCTTGTAGACCCTTCCCATCCAGTTGGAGAAGTTGGTAAAAAACATGAATTAGTTGGCCATCTCAATGAGGTAGTTGGTATGTGCTGTCTCCATAAGGGCTCTCAGTAATTAAAGTTTTGAGGTCTGGAAGGGGAGACTGCTGGTGGGCCTTGATGGCTGGGGAAGCTCCACAAGGCAAGAGCAAGCTTCCTGAATGGACCACAAGAAGTGACTGAGTGAAGGGGAGGTGGGGGCTGGTTGACAGAGCCTAGGCAAAATTGGCTTTTGCCTTGGGCCAGGAAAGAGATTGACTTTGTGGAAATGAGGGTTTTGAAGGGAATCAGTGACAGATAAAATTTGCTCATGTGAGGGCGTTTTACCTGAATGGCAAAGATGGGTTAAACTGGCTATTGTCTTTTATTATAGGACAATTGCCAGAGAGTTCACTGTGATGATTAGGGAAGAGACTAATACCCATTTCCTTTTAAACTCAGAACAGAGAAGGTTTGATTGAGTGTGGGTATTGGACTTGATGGAGCTGCTTCTCACTAAGCTGGTTTCCCCACCCACAGTTGAATAGCTTCTCAGGACCATGGTTCTTCGGAGAACCAGGGTTATCTCTAGGCGTCTCAGGCAGCTTTTGACTCTCCTCTTTGCCCTTGGCCCCTTCAGAACTGCCTGATTGAAGCCATTTACACACTTGGAACTTTCCGGGAAGCAGGAGGATTCACACTTCATCTCATTTAGCCTACATGGGTTCCATGAGCTGAATTCCCATTCTGGGCACCAAGGTGTTCTGCTGATGCTCTTCAGCAGTCAGTCTCTGGTCTCTGGGTGATTAATTTCCCTGTTGCTTTGCACAACACACTGAATTTGGAGGAGGAAGACTGCAGCCGGGGGTCTCCAGGGCCATAGGCACCCATAAGGATGGCTCATTTCCAAACACATGGCCGTCTCTCAGTCCTGCAGCTCTGGGGACCTTCCCTACAGGCAGCTGGCTCACTGCTCTCACCAAGCCTCGTTCCAGACAAGGCCAGCCACCCACCACTGCTTTCTCATTTATCTACATTCACCAGGGAGCCCAGTTCTAATTAATTACCATCTACTCTAAACTCAAGAGGGAAACCTGCTTGGTGGGAGGTGGAGAAGAATAGATGCAGAAATTCAATCCAGATCTTCAGGTTGCAAGGCCCGTTGTTGGCAGCAACATTTCTTCCCAGCATAAATGAGAACAGGGAATCCAGCTCTGTGAAGGACTGTGTCTGAATTAGGCTTTCCTCAGTTCCCTGGTGCCTAGCTGAGGGGAAGCTCAGAGGAGCCTGAGAACATGAGCCTCCCAGAGCCTCCTCCTGGGAACTCGGGGCCCCTCAGGTTCAGGATTTACAGAAACCACATTCCCACCTGCTACCCAGGGCTTAGCCCTTAATCCACTGTAGTCTCTCCTGCTGGAGAGGCCAGGAGGTGACGCAGGGGCTGATGTACAATGGTTGTCAACCCCGGCTGCTTTTCTGAACTGCCTATGGAATTTTTAAAATTCAGATACCAGCCCCATTTTTTAAATTAATTTTTTAAAATTTAATGCTCCCATTGCATTTTTTGAAAATTAAGTATAACTCACATAACATTAAAATTCACTTTTGTGAAGTGTACAATTCAGTGGTTTTTAGCATATTATGAAGTTGTGTGACAGTCACTGCTATCTACTTCCAGAACATTTCATCACCCCAAAAGACACCATATCCATTAGCAGTCACTCCCCATTCCCCACTGCCCCCACCCCTAGGCTACCTCTAATCTATCTTCTGTCTCTCAATTTGCCTATTCTGGACATTTCCTATAAATGGATATTCACATGATATGTGTCTAGCCTCATTCTGGACCTTTTAAATTGAAATATCTGGAACTGGGACCTGAGTCTTATAGGTTTAAAAAGGCACAGCCATGGTCTGAACTCCCTGGATGAGAAACGGAGAAGTGCTCTATACATGGGTGACCCAATCGCACTGTGCCACAGGCACTGCTCAGGAAATTTGAGTTTGTTGAATAGCCAAGCCCACATTCTAGAAGAATCTCTCACAACCTAGTATGATTAGGATGCTCACTCTGAGATACTCATTCGCCCTAACCTTCTCCAATTAGCTGTTTCATCAGTGCTTCATGGAAATCTCCATCATCTGTAGTGTTCCCAAATCAATAAATCAAATAAGTCTCAATGACTGCTCCATCTTCCCAATTGTGTCAAGCTTTTCCACCTGGGGGCTGTAGCTGCGAGCTCACAAAAGGTGCTGTCCCTTCCAGAGACATCTGTAATGACGGGGTAGCCCTGGTCACTCAAAGGAATGTAACTGAAATGTCTAGACTGTGTTCTCATGAACCAGGACCAAAGCTAGCTGACATTAGGCAGAGATAGAGGAGATGAAATACAAGCCTATAACAGATGTAGGAGTTGGGAGCACTGTTAAGAAAGAAGTTTAGTAACAGGCATGACACCATGGTTATTAGAAGGACACAGTGTAGCATTTGCCATCCACATGTTGTCTGTAGGGTCTGTCCAATAGTCCAAGTCCTGCCCCTCCCCACCCCCAGGCCTCCTGGTTTCCAAAATATTCAGCCCTAGCCAGAGGCCCTGTGGACCCTGCCTGTCTGCCAAGCGCTGTACACATTTCTGCCATGGTGCCTGCATGGCCATTTATCTGTGGGTTCAAACATTAGCATCTCCATCCCCTGCTCTGTGCTTTTTGGGAAGAGAAAACTAAGCTAAGGAGTTCACGGTCACCTCTCAGTCAGTACCTGCTGAGAAAGAACACTCAGAAAGTAGACAGGGCCATTGCAAACATCCAGACTTAGCCTGCAATTGTGTGAGGAAGTGGGAATGGCTCGATCTAAACCCATCTCCAGTGCCGGAAGCAGAAGCAAAGTCCTCCTCCTGCTGGTCGAACAGAGAGATTCGTGCAGTGGTTCATTTAACACATCCTTTTGAGCCCCTACAATGTGCCAGGCACAGCTGGGATAGAGCCATGAATAAAACAGGACTAGTCCCTGCACTTCGGGAGTTTGCACCAAAGTGGGGTGGAACAGGGGAGGGGAGGAAGGTGACGGACAGTAGATGAATTAACAAATAAGTACATAATAACATGTTGGGAAGTGATTAATGCTACAGAGAGAAATAAAGCAGATCCAGGGGATGGAGAGTGATGGAGGAGACAAAAACATGATGATTTAGTGAGAAGAGCCAGAGAAGACCTCTCTGATACAAGTCATACTGCATGAAGTTAGGGAGTGAGCAGGCAGGTATCCCAGAAAAAAGCATTCCAGGCTGGGAGACCAATAAGTACAAAAGCCCTAGTGAGCAACCCTGGCTGAACCTAAGTTAAAGTCTCTGGAATGTTTATGTGTGTGTGTGTGTGTGTGTGTGTGTGTGTGTGTGTGTGTGTGTGTGTGTGTGTAACTCACTGGGCGATTCTGTAGTACAACTAACTAGGGTTGCTAACCACTGTATTTGAAAAATGAGCAAGGAGGCCAGTGTGGCTGTAGCCAAGTGACCCAGGGGTCCAGGATGGGAAAAGGTAAGTGTGGGGAAGAGCCAGGGCTCAACCAGCCCTTGGGGTGCCTTGAACCCCTGGTGAGGGTATGATGGAGAGCTACTTAGAGAGTTTGGGAGCAGGGTTGGGTTGAGTGGCATAAGAGCTCAGTGGCAGATCAGCCCACGGGGGTCTGTGCCCTCTCTATGGGGGTTATCAGCTCATCTTGGGAAGTAGCATGTAGGGAAACATCTTTGCTCATGTCGCATGTACACACGATTAATCCATGTTTGGTTATGTGTGTCTAGAAAAGACCTGTATACACTTATCCTGGGCTAGAAGTCATGAGACTATAAGACCTCTGAAACCACCACATTTTAATTTTTCCCCTGGCATTTTAAAGGAAGAAGATAAATGTATCTCTAGGTGCAAGTATAGGAAGGGCCTCCGGCTGTCTCAGTGCCTCCTGAAGAGGTGGTTTTTAAAAATGCAAACACGATGAAACAGAGAAGAGTTGTGGATTACATTTCTGACGATGCGTAATCTCTGCTTGTTCATGCGCTGTCAATAGGAAGCCTTCTGATTATGCGGGCAGCTCTGGTTTCTAACTCCCTGCGGACAGAAACAGGCATGAAGAGAATTACATTTCTCCAAGGATGGGGCCAAAGGTCATTTCGTGCATTGGACAGCTGGGTCTAGTCATATTGAAGTGCTATGGCCTCAACTGTTACTAACAGAATAGCTGATGGCCCTGTTGTTTCTTTATGTTCACTATCTATTACAAATTAAGCTGAAATTGTGGATTCTCAAAAATCTGGCAAGAAAATCTCCACCCGCTCTCCACAGTCTCCTGCATTCATTGCAAGTCCCTGGTACAGCAGCTGTATAAAGGGCATGGGGGTGCAAGACGAAGTCTCCTGAGTGGATGCCTGTGTCAGAGGCGCCCCGATCTGCTGCCGGAAGGAGGCAATTGGAACGGTGCCCACCTGCCCCTGTTGGCAACATATTAGTAGATTGCCTCTGGGCATTTTAGGTGGAGCCTTGTCCTTGCAATGCCAGTGCTAAAAGGGACACACCCCTCGCTCCACTTCCCAGCCACCATTCCATTCCCAATAAAAATGGCACTGAACCAGGAGTCCGAGATTTGGGTTAGTCCGAGTGACTGGGCCAGTCACTAACTAGTTTGGTGGTCTTAGCTGGTAGTTCATCTTCTAGAGCTTTAAGTCACTAATCTGTAAAATGAGAGGATGCAATTTGAATATGCTCTAAAGCTTCTTCCAGCAGTGTGAGTCAGGGCTGGTTGCCCTAGGTGGCAGGGCACTGGGGTGTGAGGAAAAAAAGAGTTGAGGGGGATGGAGAGTGCCTGAGTTCTGCTCATGCTGCATGGTCAGAAGTGATCAACCAGGGCCTCTCCAAGGTGGGGCTGAGCCAGTGGTGGCCAAAGCTGGTGGCAGAGTGTACAGGCTTCAGGGGGTCAGATCTCATTTCTGTCACTTTCGAACCTTGTGGTCTTGGGCAAGTGACTTAACCTTCCTGAGCCTCCGACATTTTATCTTCAAAATGGGATTATTGATGTCTCCTCAGAAAAACCATTGTGAGAAATGAATGAGATTTGTGTGAAGCACCTGGCACACATGAGCGCTTATTTAATCTTAGTTGTTACCATCACTCACCTATCCCTTCCGGAGTAATTATATATTACTTATGCCTTTGGAGTACTCAGCTTCCAACATGAGGAAGAACTCAACAAGAGAAAGATTAGTTCTCATGGCAATGGGTTCATTTGTAGGTGTTCCTAAATTGCTCCAGATTCTCCCACTCTGCTCCCATCTCTCAAACTTGATCACTCTTGGTGTGAAGGCCCTCAACATGTTGTCCACAAATCACTTTGGACTGCCGCTTTAGTCTCTAAATCAGGGGTGAAAACTATAGCATTAACTCAAGTGAGATACCATGGAATTTGCAGCCCAGGTACCCATTGGGATCCAGAAAGTTTGTGGAACTCCCAAAGGACCTCTTTTCACTCAGGGGACCAGTTGCATCCAGATGCCCATCCACCCAGGCCATGTGTGCAAGCTCTTAGTTAGGTCCATGCGGTTCCTTACATTTGGGATGAGGGTTGGGGGGTGAAGGGCACCCAACTTCTTTGCTCTGGGAAAACTTTTCTATAAAGAAGCAGCTTCTTGACATGTTTTCTCATCACCCCCCAATGTCCTCTGTTTCTTCCCCCCTCTTTTACCCCTTGAGAATGGCCCAGAAGTTTTGATGGAAATAGAACAGTGCCAGGCAACTTCATTGGCAATGTCAAAACTAAATTATAGGGTATATTCATTCAGAAATCTTTGTGTTTTTTATCTGGTATAAATATACTACATATTGGAGGCTTGTGCCTGCTCCTGGAGAAAGATGCAAACTCATAAAAGTCCAGGCCCTGCCCTTAAGGAGCTCCCGGTTTCAGGTCAAAGACTAGAATCTCTGAACTTTGGAGTAGTTGTGGAGGGAGGATCTAAAGTGCACTACACAGCAGTTGCCCTTAGGGGCTTTGGTCTGGATGAATCAGGGCTCATACGCATCATCATCATCATCATCATCATCATCATCATCATCATCATCATCATCATCATCATCATCCTCATCATCATCCAGAAGTTAAAGGAATTATTTATTCTGTCAATTCAAGAGCTAGCAGAAGGACAATGCCTGCTGAGTGGCAAGCGAGGGGTATAGATAGAACATGGTAGAAGAGTTCAGAGCAGGGGTGATTAGGAAGGCATCCTGAATGAGTTGTCTTCATCTGAATCTTAATGATGTTCTTAATCTGGATTGTCAGAGAGAAGTGGGATATCGAGATTTACTCAGGTAGAATTCATAAACAGAAGAAGAAATTTGGGCTGATATGTAATTGTTTGACTGGGTTTGGGAGATGTGGCTCAGAAAGTTACCCAGACTTGGTGTGTGGGAAGGGATATAAAAACTATTAAAGGCCTGGCACATCAGACTGCTCAGCCCTCCTGGGCCCCTCTGTCTCTTTAGCGCTAGTCCTCTTCGCTCTTCCCTGAGCATCTAACCTACACAGTCTCCTTACCAGCTGTGCTTCACTCTGGACAACTTCCTTCTTCCATGCCCCCTCTCTCTTTCCTTCCCTCCACACACACATTAAGTGTTTGCCCAGCATAAAAATACATGTCCTTTTCCTGAGCCTTGTCATCTTCTATAAAATGAGGGAGTTTAAGAATTCTTTTCATCTAACTAACGTTGAATGACCCCTGCTTGCCCTTCATTTATCCCTGATGCCACCTGCCCCAAGTTTTTAGGCTGGAGATGCCAGGCTCCAAACTGAAAATCTGGGCGATGGGCCAACCTGAGGACCTCCCTGAGGCTGCTGAGCCTCATACAGAGGAGGCTGCACTGGCTGCTCCCAGGTCTGCTCAGGAAGCCCCACTTTCCTTCTGACTGCCGGAGGCCTTCTGCCGCAGGCCCCAGCCCCATGACCTGCCATGCCCCTCCCAGGTGCAGGCGGCTCTGGGAAGCGGGCAGGAGCCCCGGGCTTTGATCACGCACACAATACCCTCAGCGCTGAGGCATCCATGCTAATCACTTTTGATTACGAATGGATTAAATGGGACAGCAGCTGCACGGGGCAGCTTTGATTCCGGCCTGCTCGATAATGAGATGCACAGGCACAGGCCTGGAGGCCGCAGCAGTCTGCCCAGCCCAGCCCCCACCCCTCCGCCTTGAGGGGCACGTCCAGGGCAGTGAGCACCTGCCCAGAGACACAGGGGAAACCGAGGCAGCTCGCACAGGCCCTGCACCCAGCAAACCTTGGCGCTCTCGGATGTTTCCCACGGCCCACTTGCCTGGTGCTCCCTGGCCTGTTTTTCAGCCATGTTCTGGGACGTTGCTGCAGAAAGTGCAGCCTGCTCCCACCGTATTCCCATGAGAGAAGGTGGGGAGCCGCGGGTTAAAGAGCAGCTGCTCCATGAGACAAATCTCAGGAGTCGTCAGAACCACAAAGGGTCTGATGGATCCCTTGCCCCCAACCATCTCCTATATATGGTCATTAAGGTCTCTTGGGACAGTAGAGATAATAGTGTCCTCAATAACATCCTTCGTTTGGAGAACCGGTATAAAGCATATTTTTGCCCCCATCTCATGATAATAACGCGAAAATTCTGTGATCTAGCCAGGATTTCTTGATCTTATTACTGCCCAAGAAATAAGGAAATGGAAGTTCAGATAGGTAAAAAGGCTTGTGTGTGTGTGTGTGTGTGCACGCGCATGCCTTTGTCCGTTCTTGTACTATGGGGGACAGCCAAAGCTCTGCCATTCTGCCACATAATCGCCTACCAAGTCTTCTTTTCCCTCATTGGAGGATGTCCTGAATATATCTAGTTCCTGGTGAAGTCCCCATGTAAACGTTGACCAGCTTGCACTTCTATTTCAGTATACTGACAGAACCACTGAGGACCTGATGGGGTATCAGCAGCTGCCCTGCCTAAATTGCAAGGCTCAAGGGAGGGCAGGGAGATATGACGGGTTTAGCACCTAAGCCAAGAGTTCTCTGGCATATTGCATGAATTAATACATTTGAACTTGGGGTATTTAATGTTTGGCCAAAGGAGTTTGAGAGAACAACAAAGCTTCCACAGAAGAGCCGGCATTTCCAACCACTTCCTGACCACCCTTGCACTAAGCCCAGGAAGGCAAGTTATCAAGCTTCGGCTTAGCTGACTGCTTAAACCTCAGTTACTGGAGGGCCATAGCCAAGTGCCCCCTCTGTGTTGCCTGCAATCTGCCCATGAGAAAGAGTTTCAGAAGTTTATGGTCTTGGTTATGGGCAGGAAAAGGAGATGAAGGGCTGCAAAGTTTAATGCCAACACCCCATTTATCCATGTGGTATGTACGATACACTTTCCCCTTTTCCTAAGAAACTAAGTTGTCTTAGTTGAGCCTCGCCATACTCCAGAGAGATGATGAGGAAGAGAAGGGGGACAATTCCTGTTTATGAAGCACTGACTTCTTAGGCTTCTTACAGACATTTATTTAATCATCTAGACATCTCTACGAAGTAGCTAACATGACCTACTCTTTATGGATGAGAATATGGAGACTTGAGATGAAGCTGCTAGGAAGAGTTAGCAACTAAATGTGAGTCTGGTTGACTACTAGGCATGTGCTACTTGGCTGAGCACATTGCATCAGCTGCAGTCCCAGCATACAGGTGAATAAATTGAGGACCCGGTATAATGTAACTCATATCATATCCTCCCTCTGCTCCTCTCCAATGCCTTCCCATATCACTCAAAGTAATGTACCATTACGTAAATCTCTTAACTATGGCCCGATGGCTCTTTGGTGGTCTGGCCTGGCTCTCTGCTTTCATGTCCCACCACTGTCCCCTTTGCTCATTCTGCTCCAGCTGTGCTGATCTCCTTGCTGTTCTACCAATACTGAGCACACTCCACATTCTATTCCTTCTGTTGCTCATCTTCCAAATATCACATGGCTCACTCCTTCACTTCATTTGGGTCTCTCTCCAAATGTCCATTCTAGTACTACGGGGGACAGCTGTCCTGACCACCTCATTTAAGGTATCACATCTCTCTCTGCTCCCTTCTATGTTATTTTTCTTATCCTTTATCAACATTGACAGATTATCATCAATATTATTATTTTACTTTATTGTCTGCCTCATTGAGAACAGAGATTTTGTTTTTTTCACTGCTATGTCCCCAGCTCCTAGAAGAAAAAATATTTATTGAGTGAATTTATCGGGTGAATGTTTGCATCCATCACACTTACTCTATTCAAAAGCCCCATATTTGCCTAGAAGCCCTGTTAATTGCTGAACTTGTTGGGATGTCCCATTCCATTACACGTCAGTTGGTCTGCGTTCCAGTGCAGCTTACCAGTGGTCTCAGGCCGACAGGCTCCTGGGCAGTAACCAGTGGTGTGCTGTAGCCGGCTAATACTGTATGGAGGGAGCTGATTGATTGCCATCTCTTCCCAACTCTGCAATCTGTGACTTGTGTTTGGTGTCTCGAAACAGTGTGAGTAATTACACTATTGAAATCAGCAAATACCCTACATCACGACTTTTCCTTCCAGCGAGCCTATTAACAGTTGCCAGCACGCCACCTGGGAGTAACCGGTGCCCCTCCCACGGGCTCAGTGTGCTCAGGTCTGAGAGCCACGGTTTGAGGCAGGCTTTTATGAGCTAGATGGAGATGACACTGGCAACCATGTCCAGGGCCAAGTTGAAAGGACTTAGGATATCCCACCTAGGGGAGTGCTGATATGATACCTGTTGTCAAATGTTCCAGGGGCTGGCCTGTGGCGTGAGGGCTAAGCATGCCAATGAGAGGACTGGAGAGCTCTGGGGAGAGGATGAGTCTGGGTGACAGCATCCTCCAGGTGTGGTGTCTAGGGCCTGGAGTGGATTGCTTAGTCTGTAGGTTTCCTTGTCTGCAAAATGGGGTTTCCATTCCCTGTTTCACAGGAAGATCTTGACAGTGAGGAGTTCCCATTCCCCAGTGAAGCAAGTTTCATGTGAATAAAATTAGGACTCCCTAAAGATCATTGCCATGCCACTAAAATAGTGAGTGCCCACTGTCCCGGAAGCATTCAAACTGGGTGTCCATCTGTTAGAGAAGCTGGAGAAGGGGATTCCTGCATTGGAGGGAGGCTGGGCTAGATAATAACCCCCCAAGATCTCTTCCATGCTAAGGCTTCTAAAGCCAAGAGCATGTCCCTGGGCAAGTCACTGATGGATATATTTTTTTTTTGTCTCATTTCCTCCATCTGTCAAATACACAGCATATGTCCTGTCCCTTCCTGCCCCTTGTTGTTGAGATGATTAAGTGGGATCATTGTTGTTTGTAGGTCTAGGGAGTAAAGGTATTTTATCAATCCTATACTTCACCCCTGTTGCTGTAAAAAACACTCTATAGCCCAGGCAATGTATCCTGTTACCTGACCGTCAAGAACATCTGCCACTTCTGTGCCCAATACATTATCCCTTCCACATGGTGACTTTCCCCATTATGGTTTTAATATATTGCAGGTCGGCATAAGAAAATAAATGGGAATTTTTGGGGGGTTTTGTGGAAGCTGCAGATGACATGTGAAGGCCAGCAGATGACACACAAAGGCTAGAAATGTGCAGGTTATTAAAAAAGGCATTCCAGTAGACTCAGCATCATAAGAGAAAAGAGTCTCGTATGAGTCCTTATATAATATCCTAGAGGAAAATGAAGGTGAAGGGTCTACCACTATGGATTTTCAAGCCAGCAAAGGCTGGTTTGAAAATTAAAAAAATGTTTAGCCTACACAATGTAAAAGTAATGGGAGAGGCAGCATCTGCCGATCAAGAGACAACTAGGGAGTTTCCTACAATCCTGAAAAAAAATTTTTTTACATGGATTTTCCAGACTGTTGGGGTGCTGTGCTCCTAACCCTAACCCCTATGATGTGGAAGGGATAACTGTAGATTTAAGAGGCTAAGTAATGAATTAAAAAAAAAAAGCAAGCTTTTAATTTTGCCAAACTCTTGTATATATGTGGAAATAAGCTTGTATGTCTCAAAACTGGGATGTTTGTTAATATCCCATGAAATCAAGGAAAGCCCTAAAATGAATGGAGAGATTGGGTCACTGCTGCTGACACTCGTATCTTTCGTGCAGATATGGTGAACATAAGTGGAGGGACAGAGCTCTATATGGCTTCCCTCCCCACTTGTCCCTCTTCTATTCCAGAGCCAATCTTGCTTAGGACAGCTGGAGTAGGGAAATCCCCAAGTAGCAATGGATCCTCTGCCCTCCAAATTATGGGCCTCTCTCACCTCTATCCTTTGCTGCAGTTCCTTGGAGCTGGAATTTCTTTTTATCAAAGACCTCCAATTTTTCTTGTCTACTTGGAAATGAAACAAAACAAACAGATATCCTAGGAATAGTGGCACATGATCATGCCATAACTGATGATAGTGGACACCTTCCTAAGTGCAGGTTTAAGAAGGAAGGAATATGGAGAGACGCAGTAGAGCTCTTACTTTCTGAAAGGCCAGTGAGAGATGGAGGGTACGGACCACCTGAAAGACACAGGCTTCGCCAATTTTTCAGCTGTGCCAAGGGCCCTTCCTCTCCATATGATCCTACAGCTGTGCCATTTTTACTCTGATAATCTCACCCTCAGGTACCAGTTGGGACTCAGGTAATCCCTGTCTTTAGTAACACACATCAGTTTGTGCAGAGCCCGATAATGCCTTGGGTGAGGGACAGGACCATCCTTAGCCTTTCACAGAATCATGGGCGGTGAGATATTGAGATGACCTTGCCACGTTCCTCATGTTCAAGATGGGAAATACTAAAGGCCAGACAGGGATAGGATTTGCCCAAGGTTGCACTACGGTGAATTGCTGAGTGTGGCTGCAGAAATGAACATCACCAGACCCTGTGGTGGGCCCTTCATTTGTGCTATAAATAAAGGGCTTAGGCATGTAATTACGAAAGGGTCTCAGACTGACTTAGCAGCTACTTTCAGTCCTGCTGATGTAGCATCTGTGTGTTACTTTCATTTTGCTCAGTCTCAGTGGGCAACGTATACAGAGACATCCCCCAACTGAGCCAACCAGAAATTCTGGGCAAGTTTGTCCAAAAATGGGTGGACTGCTAGTCAGGCACACATGAGCGTTCAGGGAAAACAATGCGAGGATATCTTATTTGGGTCAGGGGAGATATAATCTACCTTTGACTGAGCTGTTTTGATGAGAAGAAAACCTCCATTTGCCAAACACCACTGGGAGATAATCTTGTTCTTGACAGTGAAAACACAGAGACCATTTTTAGCAAAGTGTAGTCAAGGCAGGACTATGTGAACACAAACATATGCAAACATACCCCAGAAAAGGAGAGTTAGTGGTGAACCCGCTGTTTCCAGAAGTTTGCTGTTGAATACAAAAGGAAGAGGTTTTTAATAAAATATATTCTAAGGAGCCCTTCTTCCTTCCAAGTGGCCATGCTGGGAATCTAGTCTTGTTTTCCAAGGATGTCTTCTTAGCTTTATGTACTGGGGAGCATCTTTAGAAGCTGTGGCATATCCTTTAGAATATCTTCAATGGTGAAAAATCATCAACTGCCTGGGCTCTCCAAGTGTTCCCAGCTTAGTAGTGTCAGGACCAAGTTCTCAGCACTTACAAAACTGGGTGACACTAATTCAAGAGCAGGGACATCGGTGGAAGGGATTGCCAATTGGTTGTGCAAACAGTTTTCAAATAGGAGTCCAAAGAGGTTTTATTTCAGCCAATAGCAAGGCATGTAAAACTTCAAGTTCAAGTTCCAGTTGGCTAAATTACAACAGTAAGCAAATAACCTGATCTGACTACTTTAAAGATACTTAGTAATTTTTCTGATGAAAACCAAGACTGTTGGGTTTTTATGTTTTTGCTTTTTTGTTTTTTTTGTTTTTTTTTTTTTTGAAGATCATTTCTGGCAAATGAGAGAAAGAACTCAAGTTTCACTTCTCTTATTTTGATGAAGATAGTTGTCTGTCTTCCCTGAAGATTCTACCTAGTGCTGCCAGGGTCCTTCTGGCAGGCACAAATGGTTGTTGCTACTTGCGCTCCTTCTAGTTCTCACGCTATGTTAGATTTGAGGATGACGTAACACCATGTTTCACATTATTAGGAGCATCCGTTTATGTGATCATAATGATATTACTTTCCCTTTGGATGCAACTATCTCCTCATTATTGGTTACTTTTTTTTTTTTTTTTTTTAAATAAACACATGCCTCGTTGTTTCTCTTAGCTGGTGTCTCTAAAAGGCAAAGATCTCTGAGTGGGCTGTGGTTACCCCGTGACAGCACTTAGATTACTGTCAGTGCCCCACTCACACTCATCCACATATGGAGTAGATAAGGATGAACACAGGCTTTGGTTTCAAGTGGAATTTTGCACGTTCCCTGGATCTATCAGTTACTAGCTTGTGGCTTTGAATAAGTTACTTTTAAGGTTGCTAAGCTCCTGTTGTTTTTCATTTGTAAAATGGACATAACCATAGTACCTGCTTTATTGGGGTTTTGAGAGGGTTTAATTGTATGAGCGGATCCCTGGAAATCTTTAGTGGTTTCTTGATATCTGGCTATTCCCAGCATTGATGGCAGTGTCTGGAACTGGACATTCCCTCATTGGTTGGGAGGCCTGAAAGAAGGAAGGAGGGAAGGAGGGAAGGAAAGAAGAAAGGGGAAATTTGGTTGGGAAGAGAAGATACTCTGACAGAGTAGGGAGGGAGATAGCACCATTCCACTGAGCAACTCCTGGGGGAGTGGAGGGGGGCTGACATGGATGCTTTAGAAAGAGGACTGGACTTTATGATTCAAAGCTGGGTTCAGGTTCCAGCTCTGCCACTTTTTGCCCCTATAGCCCCTTGGGTGAAGTATTTAACCAAAAAGAGCCTCAGTTTGCTCAACTATAAACTGATGAAAATAATACCTATTTTAATAGTATGAGAATTAAGAGGGACCATGAAGTTAAAGCATCTTCTTGGTCCAATCAGGGGAAAATAATAGGTCCTGAGAAATTATGGTTATTGTTTCATACTATAATTGCCATGTGCTCAGGCTCAGAGTTGGTTTTCTAGAGGAGATGCTTTTACAGAAGACATGGCTAACTGCAGTTCACGAGGTCCAGCTAGCATTGGGTCCAGCTTGACTTTAACCCTTTTAGATATTCACCTGCAATTGTGATTAATTGCTCCAGATTTGGCCTGGGGGACTCAGATTCTCAGCCAAATTGGCTATCCTGAGCTGAGGAGCAGAGCTTTTGACTCCAGTGCTCAGATAGTCTCTGAAGCAAGCCCTCTGAATTTCCCACTCTGCTGTTGAGTGAACCTAGGGGCGTAAATCAATTTCCTGGGATTGGCCAAGAGGATGTATTAGGAAGCTTTGATTCTAGTCTTGAAGCCAAGTGAGCAGATCATCTGGTCAGTTCTAAACAAGAATTCAGTAAATGATGAGAAGAAGAGGGAGACGAGGTGGATTTTGCCCAAGCATATCCAGCTTTGTCTGGCATCTGTTCAGTGATGGGAACCTCCTTTATTGGCCTTTTGCGGACTTTGGAAACAACCCACAGATGCTTGCGGTGTGATTTCTTAATTTTGTTTGAAGGAAGGGACCTGGAGCCCAGATTGTGCTGCTGAGAAGCAATATATATTTAGTGCTCTTCTTTCCTGGCAAATTAGTTATGCTTTCTTAAGCATGTAGCTTGCTGAACTTCAGATGGGGAGAACAGACATCACTGCCTGCAGAAAGTGTATAATAAAGAAAGAGAAAACATTTTCCTGATGAGTAACTCATGGCAGGTGTTAAAGGCAGTGCTCTTAAAATGAGGTCCAGGTTACTCCTGGTAAGTGACGATGCACTTAGCATCTTTAAAGAGGTGACCTGGTTAATTCTTTTTCCCAAACGTATTTTGTTAGCCCCGGGAATGGTTTGTTCACCTATGTAGGGGCCTTCTATTTTAAGATATGGATTTTCAAAATTTAATTTTTATAAAGTTTTAAATCAAATATATCTTACAGGGAAGCCCAAAATAAAATCCTCCCCCAAAAAGTTATATATTCTTCTGAACTCAGTGGGCTTAGGAGCCTAGAAAACTGCCACCTCAGCTCCTCTCACCTCACCTCACATTCCCAAGGTCCCTTCTGTAGAGTCCAGGGCTCTTCAGAACACAATTTGAAAATCACTGTTCTGTAGGTTTCCTCTGCATGTTTCACTACAGAATAACAGAAGCATCAAAGAGTATCAGAGAAGCATCGTAGAGCCTCCAGCTGTGCATATTCCAAAATTAGCTCAGAAAGTATTATGATGCGGTAAAAAAGAGCATGGGTCAGCCAAACCAGGCTCAAATCCCATTTTACTGACTATTAGTTGTAAATCCTTGGGAACTGCTTCACCCTTTTCAGCCGCATTTTACTGAACTGCTTATGAAATGGGGATATTAACATTCATCTCATCAGTTTATACCAGGTTCACCCCTCAGTTTCCCACCTGACACCGTACAAGATGCCCTCCCTGAAGATCTGTTTCCTTCTGTTGGAGTATTCCTGAGCTGAATGCTGAAGTACCTTGAAGCATTTGGGAACAAAGCATTTAAAATGAAATCTACCGGAAAGTTCCAAAAGGGTGAGACAGGCTTCCATAGGTTCACCAGGTTCAAATAACATAAAATAAGACTCATCGTCTCAGTTAGTCCTGCATTAGGGCATTCAGAGGGCTCCTCTTTTATTAGATCTCTGTACGTACAGCTCTAATCTGCAAGGAGGAAGATTAAAGACATTCCCACCTAAAGGTTGAAATAGCTTTGGCTTGGACAGCAACCAAATATATACACCACCACAAGAGCTCGGGTTATGTGGGGAGGGTTACTCAAGGACTCTTTAAAAAAAAAAAAAAAAAGCCCTTTTGGCTGCATATCTGGGGGAATTGGTTACAGATCTCACCTGTAAATATTAGAACCCCATCATTTAAAAATAACAAAAGAAAAAAAAAAAAGCAATCGAGACCAGGCTTGCTTGGAAGTGTTTTCAAAGTTATTATTAGTCATCTTTGTTGCTCTTGAGGAAGGGAGGTGAAAGCTAAGACTGGAGGTATCAGTGATTTCAGATTTAACCTTTAAAATTCCACAAGGCTGAAGGGATCTGGCAGAAGGACATACAGCACAGCTAGGGTAGCAGCTTTGAGTATGTAACCCACTTCTGTTGTAGAGTTTAGGCTGATGAGAAGCAGGCTGCTTGGCCTCTGCACTGTCCACCCCAAAGGGCTTGGCAGTTAGAACTAAAGCATTTTGAAGGTTGTTTACCTTAAGCTCGGATGGATTTGACTTCAGCCTTGCTGGGACATGAGTCTGTGTACCACTCTGAGTGGCCATGGGTCCAAATTCTGATTCGTAAACCAATAATGGAGACACAGTACAAGAGTATGGCTTTCCCACCATCTGTCCTCCAAATTAGGAATTCTTCAAGAAAGTGGAGGCAACTTCTTAGAGTTGTGTGTTTTGAGGGGATTGTTGCTGGAAGAGAGTAGGAGAGAGGAGACATGACAGAGCCCCCTTCCTTCCATTCCTGAAGTGGAAGGGACAGGGGCTGAGAGGAATTGTAGTGTCTCATGGCTTTTGGTAAACTTTCTTTTGACCCCGGTATCTGCTGTTCCTGCTGTTAGGATTGGCAAGTCTAGGAGAATAATTAACAGTGATGGCTGCTTTCTTTGTGCCAGTCTCAAACCATCCACTCATAGAGCTAGAAGGGGTCTTTGAGATTTAGTTTTTCCCGTCCCTCCTGTTTTAACTGAGACACAGAGAGAGTAGGCACCTCAGTTGCAGCCACACTGAGATAGTTGTTTTAAGGCACTAGCCTCTTTGATTTCTTCTTCTTACTGTTAGCTCACACTGTGTTCCTTTATGCCCATGGGCTAAAATCCTAAGTCTCTGAGGAAAATGCTTAAGAAATTGGGCCTCTCTGAAGTTCAAACTGAATCTGCCTGAAAAGAAAGGAAGAGTGCCCCTCCTCTCTTTCTTCTCTGGAGGTCCTCTTTTCCTCTGGCAACATTTTTACTTTTGGCTCTTTCTCCAAAAGAAAAATGTAGCAGTGAGTTTGAAAATTAACAGCAGCAGCAACCTTGAGGAATGGCCGCCATCTTGACTATGGGAGTGGCTTTCTATTTAGCACCATGAAAGGCTTCCAGAATGTTCTGGTTGTGGGAGTTGTCACCCTTTTGAGAGACAGTGTTGGTTGTGAATTGCTACCCAAAGCAAAAGAGAATCATTTGTAACCTATGCCAGTTCCTCTATTTCCTAATGTGTCTCTCCTCCTCCTTTGGAATATTTCCTTCTGTGTTCTAGCCTACTGCCCCTAGTTCTGGCTAATGAGCAACTGTGAGTTGCTGAGGACCAGGAATCTGGTTTAAATAATGTATTTATTCCATGGTTCCCACACAAGTGTCTAGATGCCTCAACCTCTTCAAACTCAACCCCTTGCTTGGCAGTGCTTTCTTGTATAAAATGAGGAGTTAGTGCTCAGATTTGTACAATTGAAAAATGATGCTTCCATTCCATCTCTAGTTTCTGAACATCTCTGCCTTTCTCTTTTGAATTTATTGGGAACTCGCAAGTTAAAAAATGTGATCATAGAAGTTGAATGTGAGGAAAATCAAGCCATTGATAAACAGCTTTAGAAAAGATGGGATATGTCAAAACCACAAAGTAACTTCATTTTTTTAAAACACTTGTTCTTTAACTATTTATGTTATCAAGAATTTAAAAGCAAACAAACAACAACAACAACAACAAAAAAAACAAAACAGAAAATATACGAGAACTGGGATTTCATGATAGATTTCAAATTTCATTGACTTCTCACATCGTGAGCTTGATGACTGTGACTGAGCTTATCTTTGAACTAAATGTGGTTCAATATGTTTTGTAAGGTTGAAGCATCATGGGGTGTTTTAACTTTCAGAAATAAAAGCATTAAGTCAGAGATTTGTTTTTAAAGCCAGCAAAACTCTGGCCAATCTGCTGTTGAGATAGATTTGAGATTTTAAAACATTTTTCATGTTCATTCTAAAAAGGGGCTGGCACACTCTTAAGGTTCTGCTTCTTAAGTTGGGTAAGAGGTACACTGGTATTCTTTGTATTGTTATAATTTTTACATTGCACATCTGTTAAAAATTTTTTGTATCTATTTAATAAAAATATTGTAAGAGTCCTGGTCACTCTGTAGCCATGGAAAAGGTGTGTGCGTATGAAAAATTTCTGAAAGTGCCTTGTAAAATTTTAATTGTATTTAGAGAGATGAGGCCATAGACTATTTTTCTTTTTACTTCCAAACCATTCTGTACTGTTATTGTTGTATTTTAATAATTGCATTTATAATCATGATCATATCTAAATCTCTAGACTATTTTTCTGTTTACTTCCAAACCATTTTGTACTGTTATTGTTGTATTTTAATAATTGTACCTATAATCATGATCATATCTAAATCTCTATGTTCATTTTAATATCACATACCCAGCCTTGACCCATGTCAAAAATGACCCAGCACAAAAAGAAATGTCTATTCTGAAGCCCCAGGCTCAGTGGTTTTGACTCACCTAGTAACTGCAAAATTGAGATCCCATGGCTACACCAGCCAAGGAAGATACCCTTAAGATACCTGCTGGACTATGATTTAGGAGAACCTGGGCTCTTTCACCCTACCTTCATCCCCAAGGCTGCCCCTTTGGTTCCTGTAAGCAGATGTTATTTCTGCAGCCTCAGCTTTCTCTCAGGGAGCCAGACTGCTCGTTCCTTCGCACGTGCCACTGAGGAGATTTTACCAAGCTCCCCAGCAGGTCGTCTTTTTCCCTTCTGGCATCGCAAGGCGGGGGAATCAGGATTCACTTCCTCACGGCTTTTATATGGGCACACCATATAGGGCCCAGCAATGTCAGCAGACCAAGTAATAATCTAGGAATACAAATATTCCTGGCTTTTCCAGACTCTGAGAATGATAGAATACCACTACTTTGGGTGATGAAAGGGTTGGGCCAGAGGGGCACTGGAATTCATTTTATAGGTGATAAAATGAGACCTAAATAGATTGTGATCTTTATGGATCTCATAATGAGTTGCAGCAGAACCAGGGCTAGAACACAAGTTTTCCTTCTTCCTAGTGTAATGCTCTTTCATGGGATAATGGAAACTTTTGGTTCCTTTTTATCTCCCTTATTCCAGTTTCCACATGTCCTTCTGAGGTCTCAGTGGAGGTCATGGTTGCTTGGTGGAAACCCTTTCATCCTTAGCCTTCTTTCCTTTTCTCTGTCTTAATCCCTGAAATACCTTGCAGCTCTACCTGCCCCTTTCAGAATCCCCCAGTCCCCAGGCACTTGGGCACCCAAAATGTTCTTTGGATTGTGTATATCTGGTTGGATTAGTTGTTCTGATTTTCTGTTGGTGAGTTCACTTAACATCACACACACACGATCAGATGTTTGTCTCACTCTCTGGGGCACTGCTTTTCGTTTGGGCTATTCTGAACTTTTTTGAGGGTCGGGACAATGGGGTGGGATGGGGTTCCGGTTCTCTCCTGAAGCCAAAGAAAGAAGTAAGTGACACATCACAAAATATAGAGAAAAGACCCATTTCTAAATAAACAAGAAAGGGAAAGGACAGACGGAAACGAGAGGAGTTGAAGTATAAACTTATTTAATGGAAAGACAGTGTCTTTGTGGGCAAATTTGAAAATGGGTCGTTTATTTTCCCCCAAACCATCTTTGTCTTGTTCCTTTATCCATCTATCCATCCATCCACCCAGTTCACATGCCATCATCTATGTTTCTGGTCCCCAAGGGAGGAAATATCTAGGAAGAGCAAATGACCCAGAGCTCTTCAGAATATCCCCCTGGTAACTAGGCTTCAGTTTGTTCAGCTGCACATCTGGGAGGCCAAGATCCTTTTGGCCAGATGTCCAGCTTGGCGCACATCCTCCCCTTTTTGTATCATGACCCCTTCCCTGATGCAGGCGTTCTGGGCCAGCCTGGGGTATCAGTGGGGGTGCATTAGGCCCCACCCTCCCCAGCTCTGGTGAGTACTTTTGGGAAAGAGCCAGCCGAGGGGGACTGCTGTCCCGGGGGTGGGAGGATAGAGGGAGAAATAAAGAGCAGCCTCCTCTCCTCCTCTCGGGGAAGCTTTAGAAGCTATAAGAAGTGAGCAAGCAGGAGACAAGCTCTCTGGAGGGGCAGTCGTAGGATCCGGGATGGCACAGGGTAGTGCTGGCTGCAGCTGTACTATGGGCAGCTATTGGTGAGGGAAGCAAAAGAAGGGAAATCCTATCAGGAGAGCAAGGTGAGAGGAGAGAAGAGAGCAGAATGTATCTGCTTGGGAAGTTGAGGCTGTCTTTCCTCTCACCCCCTCAAAGCTCCACAGTTCCATCTTCCCGCACTCCTCCCTGCTCCCCAACCTTCTCCCTTCTCCCATCTACCCCACCCCCAGGCTTGAAGAGCAAAAAAAAAAAAAACAAAATCCAAGAAAAAAAACAAATAAACAAAAAGACTGAACTTGTGCCAAGAGAGAAACTGCAACTCCTCCAAATTGGAAAGCAGGGTCATCATCCTAATATGTTGAATGTGGATTATTCCAGCGAGCAGCAAGACATGTCAAGAATGAGACTGGCCTGAGACAGGGCCCCCGGAATGCTGCCTGCCTCTTCCAAGGAGATGAAAGAATTTTCTCCTCCCTTTGCCTTTTAAATGAAATTCTGTCCGCTCTTCCTCCCCACACTCACTGGACACTCTTGCTGGTTGCGGTGCCAATGGTTAGCCATCCTGGGACGAGGCAGGATTCTTTTCATTAACTTCAGCCTGACTGAAGTCCCCAGAGCCATGGAGGATTTCTTTTTCCTCCTTCTCTGTGCCTCCCTGCCGTGGATCCCTCCCCTCCAGGCTACTGTGGGCATTGAACTGTTTCCCAATGGGATTCTTTGGAACAGGGCGAGGGTCCAAATTGGGGGTGGGGGTGGGGGGTGGAGAAAGGTCTCATCAGCTCTTTTCAAGGTAGTAGCTTAGGGACATGCTCATCTCTTCTTGCCCATGCCTCAGTTTCCCCTTAAATTGCTGAATGTGTCTCTACCACCTTCAGAGTAGAGGCCAACAGGTTGCAGCAGCTGTGAGGGCTGTGTCTGGCTGTTAGGGTTGCCCTGGATGGGGATGGTCACTAGAGGGGATGGCATTGGTGGAAGTCTCTGCAGAGGGCTGGGGGCATCTCTGAAAAGGAAGGAAATCAACAGGCCAGGGGATAGGGATCCATCCAGCAGCTTCTTCTGCAAAATAAGGATTTAGAACTATTCTGGAGTTTTAAATTTGTGTTAGTAGCAGAATGGCATTCTTGTTCAAATGAAATTGTATTGCTGAAACAGGGAAAAGCAGAGTCATTCTGGTTGAAGGAACAAAGAGGGGACAATGTGGGTCCCCTCTGTTCACCTCGTTCCCTCTCTCCAGCTCCTCAGCAGAGGTGGCTCCTGTGCTCACTGAGAACACCGTGATGTCCTCATCCACCCAAGGACCTTCAACTCTCTCCTTAGGTCCTGACAACTCTCTAAGACTAGAACTCTCTTTTGCGTTTCAGCTGTAGGTGCTCTATGATTATGGGAGGACGTCCCTGTTGTATTTCTAGTCCATACCTGAAAACCATACTGTAATGCCTAAGGGCCCTTTCTCCCTGCCTGGGTGCAAAATGTGGGCATTTCTAGGAAATATTGAATTTTGGGAAAGGTAGCATGTCCAGGTGCAGGATCTATGTTTGGCCCAAGAGCTCATGTATTTGGTGAGAGCGTGGCAGCAGGGTATGCTCCTTAGAACCCAGGAGCAGGCAGGGATGGAGTTGTGGCTTGATGGCGAGGAGAGACACACTCCTGCACGATGCTTAGCACAATTTTTTGCTAAATGCATCGTTTTAGCAAAAAGGCTACAGTGCTCACCTTTGGTTGCTTCCATGTCAGATAAGAACTTAAATGTCATTACATCTTGACTGAAATATCTCCAAGGCAAGGAATTCAGAATTTTTAGTAGTTACTCCCTTACCATCCCTGATACCACTTCCCTGCCTCCCCCTACTCACCATCAGATAAGCTAACATGTCTTAATTGTGATGGGCACATATAACATTTTATTGTCATCCACAGGAGAGGAAGATCCAACTGTCTCTCTCTAGTGGTGAATCCATTCACTGTTTGGTCTTTTTTTTCTTTCATACTGTTCTTCCTTAAATCTAACCTCCGACTCCTACACTGTAGTATAAGCCAATATTCTCTCATAAAACCTGTAATGGATAGAGAAGAGCTTGTTCCTGTCATAGGAATCAATTGATTCATTGAAACCTTTGAGTGCCTCCTTCATGATGGAAATGTTCTAGTTGCTAAATGCCATTTCCCTTTGTCAACTTGAAGGATGTCACAAACCTGACTCTCGCTTCTTTTATCTAGGCAAGGCAATTTAGTCATGCTAGTCCTCACCTCTGCGTGGACAATAGTCTCCACTTTCCTCTTAAGGCATTTCACCAACAAATATTTATAGACTAATTGTATGTCCAGACTCTTCTCAATACTTTGAGAAATGCAGAAGTAACTTATCAGAAAGGTTCCATAATCTTGTCAGAAATGGTTTGGTTGGGTATGGTCTTGTAAGGTGAAATAAAGTAAAAAATATACACAACAGCGTAAAAAAAAGTTTTAATGATCAAGACTCAACTGCCTGCTTCTAGATCCTTCTTAAGAAAAGGAAATAAGAGTCTCAAATCAGGGAGCATAGACGAAATCCTAACTTTGTTGTGCTGGGGACATAAGGAACAATATATATTTTTTTAAAAATACCATAACCCTATTTCCAGTCAAACAAATGAATCGGGTCATTTCTCAATCCCAGTGTCATTCCTCTGACATGAGGAAACAGTGCATATTTGAAGATGCTGTGAACACCCTAGTCATTTATTTTCAGTGGTGGAATCTCAGAACCAGGAAGAACTGGAGATTTTGGTTTCATGACTGCTGCCTACCCTAAAGGCCAGTAGAAAGGTTCATGCTGTCTTCACTTCCAGGGCCAAGAGAATCTGAGAGTTGACTCCTATATGGTAACATATTGGTGACCCTGTCCCTGCAAAGGTCACTCCCCCCTCCTCTCCCCAGCTCAAGTTAGAGGTGTAGGTTTTACTGATAAGTTCAGAAGAGTGGATGGTCGTTGCCAATTAAATGAAAGAATGTCTGAAAGGAAGAGCCAGTTAAGGGTCATTCATTGGGGCACATGTTGATGTTATGGTCTGTGGCACGTTTGACTAATAGTCTGGTCTAATCTGAACGGTATTGATCCTTTTTCCTATGCCATGCCTCCTTAAGAAGTTATCTCCAAGGTTCTTTCATTCAGAGGCAGCTTATTATAGAAGCAAAGCCTGAGCTTTGGGATATTGTGATTTTGGATATAAATCCAGATATGCCTGCTAACTGTGTGACCTAGAAAACATTATTTAACTTCTGTAAGTCTCAGGATTCCCATCCATAAGATGGAGATACTTTCTGACTCATGAGGGAGTTGTGAGAATTAAAAAAGAAAAATTATAAAAGGCTGCAGCCATTGACTGGGCACCCAGGTGGTCCTCAATGGGTCATCATTCCCTCCTTTCCCCCTTAATGTCTGCTGCGGCTGGCACTTAGTAGTTTCCAAGGAAGGTGTGGGGATTGGCACATCCCTTTTCCATTTTCTTGTTCTTTCATCTGCCCCTCCCTGAAGCATCTCGCCCTTCTCACCCCTTTGCATCCTTTCCATTTTTCAGTGCTCGTTTCAAACTCTGTATTATTTCAACCACCCTGCCCTGACTGTTCTCTTGCTTGATCTTCACTGTTTACTGCTTACCCTCTAGAACACTCTTCTTGTACTCTGACACTCACATGTCTTATCCTTTGACCAAGTTGCAGTTCCTTGAAGGCAGGGACTAGGTCTTGTCATTGCATTTGGCCTTTAGTGCCTCTTAAAGTGCCCTAGTGGTCTGTTGCAGGGCTGTTCCATTACAGTCCTAGGTGCCCAGCTGGCCCTCTGTATGAGGATGGTCTTGCCCCCACCTCCACCCCCAAGCGCCTTCCATATGGTGAATCTAGTCGGCAGGACTGGGTGTAGGGAGGAAGGTGCAGCTTCTGCATTCTCACCTCCTGTCTGCTCCATCCCAGCTTTAACACCACTTAAGGATCATTTTGGGCAGAGTCATTCCAGGAAACTAAAAAGGTCCAGTTGAGCTTTGCTGCAAGCTGCAGGCACTGGAGCCCAGCATGACTTCCTCTCTTTCTTGAACCAAACAAAATATTGTTTGAGCAAACATGAAATCTTGCCTATTTTTCTCAAATGCTCTCTCCAGGCCTAACAAAGCTAGCAGTCACACTCCTTGAATCAAAATAAGCATCTGCCCTTTTCCTCTTTATTGTGTAGTTTTCCAGCATTTTTGAGCAATAATAAAGAATGCAATTATTTTATTAGTCCGTCATGTTTATGTTGAGTGCTTTCTAGTGCAAAATCCTGGGGAGGATGTAAGAATATTTAAAACCTTAACTTCATCCTCTCCATTTATTAAATGGAGAGGTGTAGAAAATATGTAAACCTGATTCTTACCCTCTAAAAGTGTGCATCATAGTTGGATGCATAAACTATCAATACCCAAGTACTACATAAAATCAAAGGCTATAAAGGGAACAGAGTTGCATGTAGTTCAGAAGAGGGGAGGGTCTGTTGCGCTTGGTCTGATTAAAAAAGAAACAACAGAAAGTGCCCTCCCAGAGGAGATGGAGCTTTAACCGTCTCTGAAGCAGTAATTCTTAACTTGGTGCTTCACAGACTACTTTGATAGGAAAGAAAGGGACTCTCTCCCTAAGGAAATACCAACATCTATAGACTCTCATATAATTAGACTTCAATTTCAGGGAGCCTGTGGACCTGCTAAAGTCCATCCATGGTCCATAATTTAAGACCCCCTTGAGGAATCGGGAGTGTGCAGAATGGCAGAGCATGGGGGAGGGCAGTGGGAGAGGGGCTGTGAAGTTGGAGATGTGGTGGACATGAGGGGAGAGGGCCATTCAGTCTAGATTCCTAGCCCAGAAATTCTGCTGTAGGTCCCAGAGTAGGCATTTGAGATTCTTCCTCTATGGCTCGGATCTAGGATTTGGTGAGCCCTGTGCGGGCCAGTTGTCTTGGGGATACTGTATGCAAATTTTGCGATATATCGCTAAGGTAACCTCCTTTTTTGTTTTATAGCTCCTCACAGCCAGTGACCTTGCAGCCAGCGACCTCAAAGGATTTCAGCCACAGGTAAGTTAGTTCCATTGACCCTCTTACAGTTTGGGCAAGTGAAATGTTACCTATCATTGCAATCAAACTTGGCAACAAGGGCAGAAACCCCTGCCTTGGATTTCCAACTCCTGGCTCAAGCTGCCCACCCTGAGAAAATGACCTGTGGCTTGTCTTCTCTGTCCAGCGCTACCCCATCTCATCCCATCATGGTCATCCTTCTTAATGTTATATAATGGGAAAAAATCTAGATCAGGATGCTGGGAACTGGTGGGTGGTGACTCAGCCTTGGGAAGGTTAAACCCGAGGGGGTAGTAGTAGGGGTGTGGGTAGGGGTGCGGTGGGGGTGGGGCAGTCTCTCCCTTCACTTCTCGTCCTTTCGTCTTTGGACGGGCTACTCACATTTCAGCAATGTCTGGTGCTCATGCCTGCAGTCACAGACTGGTGGTCAGGTTAATCTCAGACTCCTGCAGAGGCAGATGGTTGAGTTTTGCTGATGCTGGTTAGGAAGCAGGCCACTGTTATCTCTGGCTAGAGTTCCATATGGAGATCGTGGTGGGCAAACCCAGAGAGGAAGCAGGGATGGCTATCTGGAGACTTTCTTGGCAGGACTCAAGAAAGAAAAAAAAAAAAATACACCACTTTCCCTGTCTCTGGAAGGGGAGTCAATGAGTCACTGTCTACCCACAAACATATGTAAACACCAACACACACACACACACACACACACCAGACACACGAAGTCCTTGTCTTCTCCCATGGACCCTGTATAGATAGAGCCAGTATAAAAAGAAAAGGAAATCCAAAATCGATAGTGTGGTTCTCAGTCCCTGTCCCCATCCCCGTTTCATTATGAAGCTTTCTTTTACCCCTAAAATCAGAGCCTGCCTCAGGATTCCAAAGTGCTGTTCCTTTGTGAAGAGACACATCGTAGCTAATGGTAGCAAACTTCAGGGGGTAGAGCGAGTACATTTTATTAGTCAGAATTCCATGAATGGAGATCTCATGGCACTTCACTACTTTTCCTGGGTGGGAACCATTCTATGTGCTCCTTCTGCTGCTGGGGAAACCGAGGCCCATGTCCTGATGCAAAGTGGCCCACGCGCAGAGAGCTAGGGACAGAGCAGGGAGGGGACAGCGAGAGGCTGGAAGAAGAGATTTGGCAAGATAAAGGGCCCACCGATGAAAAAAGTAAATCCATACACCAGTTTTGGGTGTTTCGGTCACAGCTTTTTGAACCGTCCAAAAGGGATGCAGTGAGGTTTTAGAAATAGCCTTTTGACAACCATGGAAAGCTGATAATTAAAATACTTATGCACATAGTCACACACACTTCCAGTTGAGTGAAAGGAATGTAAACCAAAACCAAAAACAAAAGAAAATCAACATTTTTGCCTTCCACCCAGAGCCATCCCTACACTTATACACACCCTAGCTAAAGATTTATTTATTTTATTTTTATTTTTATTTTTTAGAGAAGTTGTGGGTTTACGGAACAACCATGCATAAAATACAGGATTCCCATATACCACCCTAGTATTAACACCTTGCGTTGGGGTGGAACATTTGTTACAATTGAGGAAAGCACATTTTTATAATTATGCTATTAACTATAGAATAATTTTTTAAAAAATCCATGAAATGGCACTTTACAGTGAAACCTATGTTAAACCATGGACTATAGTTAAAGGTTTATTTTTATTTGAAAATTTATAAAAATAAAGAGAAGGCAAATTTGCATGATGTTTTGTGGCTTGAAAAAGTTATCTTGACTGAGTTTATGGACGTTTTCGTTTTATATTTTTGTGGTTTTGGCCTTGTTTCTTTCTGAGGTTTGCTTAGATACATTTCTAGATAGCAGATTCTAAATGAACTACCAAGTGAAGGAAAGGTTAGCTCTGTCTGGGGCATTCCATAGTATTGGGGACATGATCCCTGCAAGGCAGCGCCCTGCTTTCCCTCACACGATCCGCGGAGGTTCTGGTGCACGTGGGTCACTTTTCTGGTTCCGTTTGGCCTTTCACATTGTTTCATTTGCATGCCATCGCCCCAAGGCTGGAGGCACAAATGCATGTTTTTCCCTCCTCAGGATGCATGTTCCTGAGGCCAGGAAGTCCCGAGAATCTTGTGGCCGGGGTGTAATGCCCAGATCAAAGTTAATTCTCTACTTTTGTTCCTAAATCTGAAAGACCCGGATGTATCTCAAGTCAACATGGCCCTTTTGGATGTTTCTCCAAGGAGAAACAGAATGCTGCCCACATGCCTCAGGCTGCCCCCTCCACCTCCTCTTTTGCCAAATTGTTGGCTTCTGTTGTTATTTTCCTCTTCTGTCTTCGGGCTGCAGTTGAAAAACCGAGCCCCATGCAGCATGCTGTCTGCAGTGATTCACGGGCATGTTCCCTTCCACGCCTGTCACTGGCCTTCAGGAGGGGCTTCCTGGGATGAGTGCAGCCGGGCCTGTCAGCTTTCACATGGGCCACACATCACTGGCAGGTAGAGGGTTGTTTCATTTTGTTTGTTTGTTTGTTTGAAGCCTCTTCCTGCTGCAGCCTCTTACAGAAAATAATCATGATTTCCTCCCTAATATTTGATGACTGTCACCTTGGAAAGTATGGAGCACAGTGACTGTGCTGCTCACTGGTCTGGAATGTTCTATTTGTCTCTGTCCTCTTTTCTGCATCCAGATAGCAAAGAGGAGGGTAAGAAAGTGAATATCTGCCTTTCTCCCTCAGGTTACTGGTTTATAAAGACACCAGGCTCATTCCTGGAAATAAATGCCTCCTTTGCAGGGAGAGCTGCTGGCCAGTGCTTTCTCAGGGATTGGAGGTTAGCCAGAGGTAGGGGGAGGCCTTCCCAGGCCCGGGCTCAGGAGCTCGGCCTCTGCCCTGCACAGGGGAGACTGTCTCCTAGGTCAGGCCTAGACTGGTCAGTGGGTACTGGTCCCAGCAAGTTTTAAAGGTACAGTTAGAAGAGCTTCTGAAATTTACACCTGAACACCTGGACTCTTCTCTTTTCCTGGGTCCCCTGCCTCCAAATACCTCTCACATCTTTCATTTTCCAACATCGTGTTCTGTTTACCTTTTGAAGTAATGACATTCAAACACCCTTCTTTCTCGTCTTTAGATAACTTGAAAGGAAGGTCCTCATCATCCTTTGCCCAAGAATCCCTCTCCACCCCCAGAAGGTATATGAACTGGCATCTAATTCTCTTTAGTAAAAGCCCAACCACCATACGCTTTCTTCTCCATTTTTCTTTTTATTCTTATTTCCCCTCATTATAAAAGCTGTGAGTGCACATCGTAGTCATTTGGAAAATACAGAAAAACATGAGAAAAAAAAGTTTTCTGTTATTCTATCCCAGAAATGTAAATAATGAGATTTTGGGATACAGCCTTCCAATCTTTATTCTGCATTAACATATATATCTAAAGTGTGTTTTTAAGTGGGATCATATTTTAAATACTTTTTGGTTTGCATGCATGCTTTCCATGTCACTAAAAAGTTTTCTTAAGGGTGACTACTCTTGTATGCCTGCTAATGCCATCACTTATTTAATCTCTCCTCTGTTGCCGAACGCTGCAGTCCTTTGGCAGCCTGGGATTTCCAGGGGTGATCCGAGGCAAAGGGCCGGACCCAGTACTCTCATCCAGAATATAGAGAGCATCCAAACTTCATTGCATTTATTTCTTCTTATCAGTTAGATCCTGCAGTGGGATGTGCAGTTACCTTAAACTTTGTGGCAAAGTGCCCATGTGAGTGTGCCCTTGGGCATCTGTACACCTGCTCACACCGGCCCAGGAGGGTGACGTGGTGAAGAAATAACCCTAGCATCTTAGCGTCTGGCCTGAACTCAGACACAGGCCCCACATGCCCAGCCACAGTGCCGGAAAAGAGACCTTGCAAAGAAACATCCCCCACAGAGGGTAGCAAGGAATAAAAGACTTAGTTCTTGCTTTTAAACTTTTTGTTGTCTGGGAGGAAAAGAGGATACTTGGAGGAAAATTGGAGTTTTACTTCTAGCATGCCTGGCAGTAGGATTTTCTGGTATAATACTTGCCCTACGGGGGTTAGCCATTTTTAATGCATTTCTAGAATTTTCATTGCTATTATGGCAAAGGGCACATCAGTGTGAAGGGTGAAAAGAGAGGAAACCAGGACACACTTGAAAACACTTTTTCATGTGGAGGAAATGAGGCTTTCAGCCTCTTAGTTGCCATTTCATTCAACAGACATCCACGGAAGACCTTAGTGTGGGGCTCCATGAGGCGCACAGATCCTTCACAGAGGCGGTGGTTCTCCAATGTTCGGTCACGATTATTAGCTTTGTGACCCTGAGAGAGTTTCCCGATGTCTCTGATTCTCATTTTGCCTTCGTCGGCACGAAAGCCATGCAGCTTACCTTGCAGGTTGTGGTGAGGCTCAGATGAGCCATTGTGTGTGAAAGCACGATGCCAAGGATACGTGACAAACTCAGTTTTTCTTCCTTTGGAGAAGTACAGGTTAAATTATTTGGGTATTAGGATGGAGAAGACATTATATCCATGAAGAACAAGCAGAGAAGTCCCCCAGAGGGCAATGCCGTTGCACCTGGGCCAGGACGGATGAGAGGGAAGTGGGGCAGCGAACTTATCCTAGGGCGAAAGGAAACCTGGAAGAGGCAAAGACAAGGCTGGCGAGGCCCGGATGCTCTCTGGGGACCTGGAGTGGTTTAACTGCCCTGGTACAGAGCGGTCATGGTGGGAAACTGGTTGCAAATTACATTCGGGCCAAATTGCAAAAGTTGTTCAAAGTCTGGAAAAAGAGTTTTGTTTATTAACTATTATTGAAATTTTCAAATTTATACAAATAATAGAAATTTATAGAAATAATAATACCATAGACCTCTATATAACAATTATCCAGCCTCAATGGTGTGCTGGTTTAAAAAAAAAAAAGCCCTGTTTGTCGCTTTTGCTGCTTTCTGTGGTGTAAATATTCTCACCATGACTGATTTTAAGCTACTGATTTTGACAGCCTATGCACAAAGTTCTTGAATATTTTGCAGTCAGCTCTGCAGAGCTGACATGGACCAACCTCGTATGCCACTGGGCCGACTTTACTACCTTCACCATTTTGCCAATGTTACTTCATCTGTACCCCCACGTGCTTTTTTTTTTATAATTTTAAATGGGGTGGGGGTATCTTTAAACACATTCCAGTTATCATATTATTTCACTCATAAATATTTCAGTGAGCTTATCTAATAAACAAAAGTCTTCTTTTACACAATCACCATTGTTCTAGTTTGCTAATGCTGCGGAATGCAAAACACCAGAGACGGATTGCCTTTTATAAAAAGGGGGTTTATTTGGCCACACAGTTACAGTCTTAAGGCCATAAAGTGTCCACGGTAACACATCAGTAATCGGGTACCTTCACTGGAGGATGGCCGATGGCGTCCGGAAAACCTCTGTTAGCTGGGAAGGCACGTGGCTGGCATCTGCTCCAAAGTTCTGGTTTCAAAATGGCTTTCTCCCAGGACGTTCCTCTCTAGCAAGCTTGCTCCTCTTCAAAACATCACTCACAGCTGCACTCCATTCCATCTCTGAGTCAGCACGTTTATATGGCTCCACTGATCAAGGCCCACCCTCAATGGGCGGGGCCATGCCTCCATGGAAATATCCCATCAGTTATAGTCCACAGTTGGGTGGGGCGCATCTCCATGCAAACAACCCACTCCAAACGTTCCAACTTAATCCCCACTATTATGTCTGCCCCACAAGACTGCATCAAAGAATATGGCTTTTTCTGGGGGACATAATACATTCAAACCGGCACAACCATTATCACACCTATCAAAATTAATAGCAATTCCTTGATTTTGCCTAATATTCAGTCCATATTCAGAATTATCTGATTGTGTCAACATGTCATCTTATAGTCGATTTATTTGAATCAGACTTCAGAGTTCTGACTTTGGCATTTATCTAAAGATAATGGAAGCCATTGAAGGTTTGAAGTGGGGAGGAGTCAGAGCTACAATGCAAGAAGATGGGTCCATGGGTTGAAAGTGTGATGAACTAAAGGGATGGTCCAGTAATTAGCCTGTGCTACTGGAGCATGCAAGTAGTGGTTGGAAATGAAGCTGGGCTGGGGTCAGTAGGGAGGGAGCTGAGGGATGAATGTGAGAGAGAAAATGGAGGCAGAATCTGTGGGCCTTGTAGCTATCTGGCGGACTGGAGAAATGGGGTCCCATTAACCAAAGTGGGGTCCAAGGAGGAAATGCAGGTTGAGGAGTTGCAGTGTTCATTCCTGAGGTTAAGAGTGATTATGGCTCACTGTTCAAAGAAGGGCTTTGCCCTCCCCAAATGGCCCCTTACTCCATTTTCCTTCAGCCGCACGATCAGTCCTACTCACAGAGCATCAGGAGACACAGCCATCTGCAAAACAATCCTGGTCATCATGAGTCCTAACTTCTAATGCAGGTCCCCCAAAAGTTTTATAAGGAGAAAGTCCTTTTTAAGAGCATAGGACTGGGGAGTTTCTGAGTAGAAAGAAACCCTGGCTGTGCTTGTTTCAAGAGAAAAGGGAGGGCAGAGCAGAGACGAGACTGTAAGATGATGTTCTCAGTGTTTCACTGCTACGGATGAGTATCCCTATGCTGAGAGGTAGCAGGGCAGACTGGAGAGTCAGGGGCTCCTGATGGTTCCTCTCTTTTTAGCCTGAGTTCCCAGGTTGCTTGTTCTTCTAGGGTTGATCGTGTCTTTTAGGACAGAATCACCATTACTGACCCTACTCTGAACAGACATAAGCTGCTTACAAGAAACATCAGGGGCTGTAAAGATTGAAAGGGAGGCTCCGGGATTTCCAGAGCACCCAGATTGGATTGAATTGATCTGCATAGAATCTGAACATTGGTCTTTTCAGGAGTTCCCCAGGATCTACACCAACTCCTCATATGATAGATGCAATGAGGAGGAAGCCTTGGAGAGGAGAAGAGGTGAAGGGCCTGTCATTCAAGTAGTGCCTACCCTGTGTGTCTAAGCCCCACAACGACCCTATTATCAGACATATTCCCCGTCCTGTTTCACAGAGAAGGAAACCGTGGCCCAGGTAGAGGAAGTAACTTGCTGACAGTCCCCAACCTGGCCAAGCAAGGGTTTTCTAACCCACAGGCCCCTGTTCATCCCCATTCAACAGGTGAGGTTTGCCCCAGATGGCAGGACATGTTAGTGAGAGTGTTTGGGTCTGTGGTCTCCTCTGCTTGCTGTCTAGACAGTCTTTCTGGGTCTAACAGAAATCCAGAGAGATTTAGCTCTATGTCACCACCCCAAGGAGGGAAGGCATTTCCTTGTCTGGTGCACCGCACCCCCTGGCTTCTCGGGTGAGGTTAATTTCAGAGGAGTTGCTCCTTGCTCGGATCATTGCTTAGTAAACGCACACCTTTTTTCTCACAGCCTTTCTTCTGGCCAGCCTCATACCAGCCACTCTCTGATTCAGCACTTCTCGGAATGTGCTCTGCAGAGCAGGGCTCGCCTGTTATATGTGTGTACTGGTCCCTGATGAGATGAATGGAGAAACTGAGAGAAAGTGTTTAGAAACTGTGAAAGCAATTGAAGTGTCCAGGATATCCAAGCTTATTATCATTTTCTTTTCCTATTTTATCTTTTATAGTATTTTACCAAAGTATCCATACAAAAACATGGCTTGGGGAAAATAACATCTGGTCCTTCATCAAAGATTATTTGAGAAGCTCTGTTTGAATTATTCCTTTTTTATTTGAGGGATAAGATATGGGTTCTTGCTCTGTCTTTGCCTCTTTCCGTGTGAATATATTTGAATCATGAATAATCTTCTCCCTCCAAAAAAAAAAAAAAAGTTCCACCTGTATAAGGGTTTTTCTAGCTACTTTTAGGATACTTACACAAAACATGGATCTTTTCCAATAATTCCTGAGGCAACCAACTTAATTATTTTTCTTACCAGACATGAACATCTGTGACCATAACAGAGATTTTTAACAAAAATATTTGCTCACAGACGTACACACACTCTGCACTAAAACCCCAACCAGCGCTGTTACATTTCTTACATGAAATCAACACTTTCACACTACAGGTATATATATTTGCGCCTGCCTGCCTTCACAGTGTTTTTAGTAGTTTTTTTTTTTTTTTTCTTTAAGCCAGTGTTGGCATTTGGTCCTGGAAAGAGAAGCTCTCCAGGTGTTTTCCAGAGAGTCTGGCATTTCAGTGGAATATTTTGTAGTCTTAATAAGTTCTCCTGGGACACGAAATCTCCTTAGACTTCAGTGACTATTTTGTTTCTTTCTCCTAAGATGTTCTGACCGTCAGAGGGCTGTGTGCAGGTGGGCCTGGCTTAAAACAAACCTAATGTGCAGGGAAATTCATGTGCAGGGAATTTGATAGATGGTGGGTGGTGGAAGAGGTGAGGGGTTTTCATGTGCAGAAAGATGTTTCGATTTTATAAAAGGAGTCACCGTAAGTCACCCTTGTTGGTATATTAAAATATGATTAAGACTTTCAAAAACTGATTTAAACTCAACTTTTCAGAATAGACATGTAAATAAAATAAGGCTGACCAGTGGAGATTAACTATGAATGTCATTCTCTTCTCTTTCAGCTATAGTTTTCTCATCTAAAATAAATAAATACATAAAAAAACCATAAGACACAAAACTTATCAACAAGGGTGTGGGATTAGATGATTTCTACAGTTCCCTGAGACTCAAAACGTTTAATTACACTGTGACTTCTTCCACCGTCTTCTTCACATCTATAGGTGTCTATTCTTGTTTTTCTTGTCAATGTTTTTGGAAAAGGGGGTCTAAATTAGAGCTTTTTAGATAATGTCCAGTAATTCTGCTCATTTGAGGCCTGAGCTCACTGATGTGTTATCTGTCTAAAATACATTTGTTTATTAGTGGATTGAGTTACAGTGTCAGATTTTGCTGAGTATAAAATTTTAGTAGGATGCATAACTTTGTTCTATGCATTTTGGAGTCGAGGGATGACTCATTTGCACTAAATGCAGATTCACTGATCATCTTCAGGGTTTGAGAGAAGGTGTCTTCTTCGTGATTACTTTGGGAGGAGAGTTCTAAACCTGCTTCATGGTAAAGAAGACACTTCTGTCCAACAAACAAGCAGGGTCACCTTTCCAACTCTCCTGCCTGGCTCACATTTCAGCCCTCTTGTCCTCCCACCTACCTACCCATCCGCTTCCTACTATCTTGTATCAAACCGAAAGGTTTGATTGAATGGTGTCAGGAGACCCCCCACGGGAGAACAGTGAAACAGCTTGTAAGATCTTGAGCGGCACCTTCCAGCCATCTGCTTGCTTGTGTTTGGAGGGTGCCTGAAGTCTGCAAGTAGACGTCACAGTTTCCTGATGTTTCCCTGATAATGGCTATCTCCTTCCCCTCCACCAACTCCATACGTGATTTTCCTTCTATGTCTGCCGCCTTCCAACAGGCGTCCCGAGCCAGTGATCTGTGAGACGGAAAAACTTTGTGTGATTTTGTTGTAGTCTTCACTACTATAAATAATAAGAATGGATGTTCGTTTCATAACCAAACAAAGCTCTCTCACCCTGCTGCATCCAGTAGCGATCACAGAAGACATTTACTGTTACTTGATAGTTTAGTAGTTAAGAGCACTGCTTCTCTCACTAGCTGTGTGACCTCCAGAAGTTACTTAATTTTTATGTGGTTCAGATTCCTCATTCCTGGAAGAAGTCTACTTATACTGTGGGCTGTTGAAGAGGATTCAATAGATAGGTCTTTGGAACAGTGTCTGGCCTCTGGTAAGCACTCCATAAATGTGAGCTATAATTCTTATTACTCTTATGAGTTACATAATTGCAATTGAACCTGGACCACTGAAGTTAGGGTTCGAGCCAAATTGCAGCTGCACAAGACAGTGAAGCTAAGACGAAAGAAAAAAGAAAAAAAATATGTGTGTTTGTGTGTGTGTGTGTGTGTGTGTGTATTTATTTATTTCATCTTTTCTTTGCACCAGTCTCTATATGGCATTCGCCATTGTACGTGAGCAATGGGAGATGCTTTGCCCTGAGTTAATCAGAGGGCAGAGGACAGAGCAGGATGTAGACGGGCCTGAAGAGGCTAGGGATGGGTGGGGATTATTTAGCCTGGAGACGAGAACACTCGGAAGTGCCCTCAGGGATTGCTTCTTTCCAACTTAACCACCTATGGCGCTTACCTCTTAACATTTTATCTCTTACCCTTGGAGGGAGAATAGCTATAAAGTATTAAAAATGATATTAAACAGTGTATCAGGAACTTTTCAACCCCAAGAGCAATGCCTCATGTAACAATCCCCTTAGGCCCAGTGATGCTCAGAATATTTCTGGCTGTCCACTTTGGCTCTTAATCTGTACAAGAATCATCGGCACAGAGATTTATTGCCCAGAAAAATCAAGAGGGACTGTGCCAAAGGGTGTGTGGACAGTTGCTGTTCAATGAGACTGTCTTAAGACTTGGAGATTTCTTAGGATGGCTTCCAGGCCTGTAAATCTAGTTGTTTGTCTATTAAAAATGAGACAAGGGGTGATTCAAGGAGCACATGGAATCTGGGTTTGGTGGTTCATCACACTGAGATGGCATCTGCAGAAGAAAGCCACCCTGACCACAGGGCTCTTATCTCCAGCAAGTAGTGCATGGCTAGCCTGCTGACGAGGGAGGGAGCTGGCTGATGGCAAAAAGAGAGGGCTCTGCCCAGACAGAAATCTTATCTGTGTTGTGAGCAAATACAGCTGGCTAAATTTGGCTCTTTCTGTCTCTCTCTCTCTCTCAGTCCCTCTCAGTGGGAACAGAAATGTGAAAGCAGGGTGTGGGGGTGGAGGGATGAACACTGTGTGAACAAAAATCTGCAAGCTTCCAGCAAAAAGTAGTTGCTCAATAAATATTTGTAGAACCCATTCTAGACATGTGTATATATCAGGGTCAAAACATATCTCCCAACAAAAATGCTTGTATCCAAATTCTGTTTCTCTAATGCCTTCTGGTGCTAGGTTTATAATGACATTCTGTTCTATTTGTTGTCTTATTTTGGGGGCCAACAAGTTTTGTCAGCCTTCTTCAGGACATCCAAGTCTTTTGAGGTTTACTTGTCTTTGACCATTATTTTATGGTCTAGCAGGAGTGTTCAGGTACCTCAAGAAGTGGGACCAGAAGTACACAGCTTTGACTTACATCAAATTTGATTCATCTGCCTCAAAACCCTATTGCATTATTGGTGTCTTGTGAGAAGTGACTAAGATGCGAGTGGGTAAGAGGAGTGAGGAGAGTGGAGAAAAAAGAAATGCCTGTGAAATCTCAGGCTGAGGCCTCTAGAGAGACAGTGCATTTTATTCTTGATAAACTCCAGCAGAAAAGAACAATCAGCTAAACAAGAGCTGGACAAATTAAATGGCTGAGTATTATTTTGAAGGAGAGCACGGGTAGCATCAGAAATTCCCCATCAGCTGTAATAACGCCAATTACTTTGCCAATTGCAGATTCCATCGTGATGTGTTTAGTGCAATCAGGCGTCAGACTCTTGTAGGGGCCTGATGGGTTTTGTTTACTCCAAATGTGCATTTGTAGAGACTCTTTTGCACCCAAAGGCTTAGTGCTCTGAATGTCGTTCTCGTGTCCAGATCTGTACACAGCTGAGGAAGATTATCTTCGCGATGGAGGCTGGGCAGGCTGGACGTCCCCTTTCACTGGATTACGCGCTGGGATTTAAATACAAAGAGCACAGCTGGGTTTGGTAGTTCTTAGTGAATGTGGCGCTCTCCAGAAAACCCCTCTGTAGATTAACCGGCCAGTTAATAAATACATATATTCTGATTACGAACAAGTCTTCTTGGCATGTTGGAGCGTTGGACAGATCACCATTAAGCAGCAATAACAAACATGTAGCTCTGGGAGGAGAGAACTCGCCAAGAGTTCATTAAGCCTTAAATACTGACAAATGAGGATGCGGGGCTTTCATTGTCTCCCTTTGAGAATCATTTGGTTGAATGTCAAACATACAGATCATCTCAAATATGGGGAGAGATGGCAAGAGAGGCAGATCCCCCACCCCCAACATTTTAGCAGGGGAAATAAAATTTGGAGAGTGTACAGGAACATTCATTTTCTGTTTACATTTGGCTCCGTAGAAATTAATGGGTGTGTGGCTCTAGCTACTTTGAGGAGTGAGCTGTGATTCTCCATTTACACTGCCAGTTGAGGAAGGTGCTAATCATGGGCATTTACTGAGTGCTGCGGCCTGACTGTCAGCTTGAGCAGGAGCTGTATCAGTGGCTGCTGGGGCAGGGGGAGGTGGGTGCAGACCAAGAGCTAAAGGCTGATTTGATTCCACTTGTGCTCAGCTGTCATCAGCGGCCAGAGCCTGAAGGAGAATGGAGAGCTATTCCCTTCCCTCTGCTTTGTGACGAGCAAACTTTGTGGCTTATTTTTTTTTAACCTGCTTCTTCCTCTTTCATGCCTGTGATAAAGGCTGCTTCCCCTGCCAAAGGAAGGATTCTTCCTAATTCAAAGGCAGCTGCCAGTGTCTCCAAGTGAGTTGGTTTGCTTTGGACTCCAGGCTCATTGACTCACCAAGCCCTCCCTCTCCCAGCTGCTGCTGAGGGTTCCCTGTCCCCAAGCCCAGGATGGGGCAGGTCCTATATGAGATAGGAAGACAGGCCTGGGGGCAGGCAGGGGCAGGGGGATGGCCCATAGGCTATCAGGTTAGCGTGACAAGGTGCATGCTATATGGGCTTCAGCGGCCTTGCAGATAATCCATTCCAGGACTCTGTGTGTGCGTGTGTGTATGTGTGTGCGTGCATGCATGCAAGTGTTTTTCCCCTAAAAGCAGTCCTTCCACCAGTGCATTTGGTTTGACACCAGCCTTTCCCCAGCCAGCAGCTATTCAGATAATGTTCCTGGCTCTCAGATAAGAGGCAGAGCTTGTCTCCTGCACATCCCCCCGGGACTGGAACAGCCCTCAGAAATCACCAGATAACAGAGGAAGCACTAAATGGAGGTGAGGGCATCCAATCATGCCACGTGTACTCAGCATCAGTAACTGCAACGAATGGCAAAAAAGGAGCCGCCACAGCCAGCCTCCACGTCAGCATGAATTGAAAAATACTCACTGATATTGTCTGTGGAGAGATTCATTTGCTCAGATGTGAACTCAGAGGATGAGGTCTGTTGGCCCAGCCCAGAGCCCCAGCTCTGACTTGGCGACATGGCCCCCACCACTGTGAGCAGGATGTTCCGAGAGGCAGTTCATCCAAAGCTATCTCAGTGGGCGTGAGCGTGTGTCTGTCCTCCCGAGCCTGGGCCAAGCCTCAGGAGCTCCAAGACAGCTCAACAGTGGACATAAACTTTCCTCTCAAAGCAGATACTCTTCCCCCATTTTCCTCCACAACATCTTTTTTAAAATGCCAAAAGCAATACAATACTTCAAGAAAATGGCCCTTGATCCAGTCATAATGAGTCCTCTTCCCTTAAATGTGTATCTGTCTAGATGAGCTAATCAGGCTGTCTGTCAACACATTAAGTCACCTCCACTGGGCACAGGACCCTCCATCAGAAGTTACACTCAGAGGACTTTTTAAAAAGGCAATGCCTTCCCTGCATGCACTGAACTAACAGAGCCACTCTCTCAACCCACACACAGGATATGAAACACGGATTACATTTATATAACAATTTTATATACCTCCTTGGACTTGGTGAGCACAAGAAAATTGAGACAGGCAAGGATAATTAATCCCATTTTACAGAAGAGGAAGTAGAGTCAGGGTAAGTAATTTGCTAAGAGATTCAAACCAAGGTTTTCATGTACCCCTCTCCTCTCCCGTGGTTTGTGCTCTTGTCCACAGATGTAAAGTAACAGTAGATGCTAGTATTGCATCTTTATAGCAGTGACATGTCTATACATTTCTGTTTTATGTATAGAAGAGATTTGAGAGTTCTGCTAAGCTAATTGCTCCCCAAAGGAAAACTAGAACTAATGGGAGTTGGTTGAAAGAGGCAGATTTCCAGTTTATTTAGGAAGAATTTCCTGGCAATAGAATGAACTCACTCCCATGGGCCTAGTTAGTGTCTGGGCTCTGGATGCGTTTATGGGCATCTGAAGGGAGGCAGTGGAGCAGAGGGGCTTCTGCAGGTTCAGGGTCAGCAAGGCCTGAGATTGAATCCCAGTTTCAACTCTGGCTAGCTCTGTGGCCTTGTTCAAGTTAGATAACATCTCTGGGCCTCGGTTTTGTCGTGCATACACTGGTGAGAACGTTACTCAGTCACCTGAGGTAGGAATGATTAAGTCGGTATCTAGGAGACTAGCACTTTGCCTGGCATGGGGTACTTTTCCAATGAATATAATTTAAGACCTCTCCAGCTTGGAGTTTCTCTAAGTTGCTGCCTCCCATTTGTCTGTTCTTTCCTTGCCACCCTTTCCAAGCAAATGGCCTCTGGACAGGTGAGAGAAGTTGGCACCAACAGGTCCTTCCATGAGCCTGGGGGCTGCGGTCCACACCTCCAGTTCTGGGCCCAAAACCTTTTTAAACTCACTTTGGATTCAGAAACCAGAAAGTGATCATTGGAAACATGGAACTGGAATCCCCAGCAACTCTGAGTAATTCACAAGTGTGCCATCAGGGGATAGTTTTATGTTTGCCAAAAGATGATACATGGAAAACACGTCAGCAAAGATACTCTTGTTCAAATAAAACTTCTTCCAACCTACTACACTAAACACTGCTGGCATCTTGAAGATGCTTTTTTCAAAAGGCAGTGAAATGGGTAATCTGAATCTCTGAGTATGTCATGAGTTCATTGCCTACATAGATTATTGCAAACTTATAATACTTAATCTCTTGTCATATTTTCTGATTGCTATAGTAACACATATTTATTGTAGAAAATTTGGAAAATTAAAAGCATAAAGAAAAATAATTAGAATCATAAAAATCACCTGAAATCCTACCCAAGGAGAACCACTTTAACAGTTTTGGAGTGTATTCTCTGGATTTCTTTTCTTAGTCTATGGATATACACACACATTTAAATGGGACCTTTTCACTTTGGTGAAAAAAAAGCTAGACAGAGCTGACCACCTTAGATTCTTGTGACATTGCAGTGGCTTCCAGACCTGGAGCTGCCATTACTTAGTTGACTCTAGGAAATTCTCTTAGCCACCTTGGGTCTCAGCTTCCTCATCTGTAAAATGAAGGAGGTGGCCTATTAAGCATATCCCAAACCATATTCCATAGAATTTTATGGATATTTCTTAAAAGAAACTGATGTGTGATCAAATAGGTTTGGCAAATGCTGACTTAAATAAGTAGGCAATATTGAATATTGTCAGTATTCTCAGAACTCTTAGTAAGTAAATGAGCATATGAATCTGAAGAAAAAGACTTGTTGGGCCATAGGATCTTTTATTCGCAGCACACCTGGTAACATGTTGTAGAGCTAATATTCTGCAGAAAGGCTTGGGAACCACACTGTACCCTAGCTAAGGGTTTTCCATCTCACCATATTCTGATTCACAGTTTTTGGCAACACATTCACATTGTAACTGATCCCCTGGACTATGAACCTGATAGGATTAAAAGGCTAATCCATGTGTCACTGCCCTCTGTGTATTTTGAGGAACCAAGGAGCTAAAAATTACCAAATGGCTTGTAACTTGAGAACACAGAGAGCAGACATTCCACAACTGATCTGCAAGGTCACTGAGAAGCTGAGTACAGGTGGACAAAAGGTTTTGGTTGAAGAGTGTTTGTGGATACCAGCCCTGACCCTGTGTAGTTAGGGTGGAACACTTTTCCAGGCTGAGTTCCAAAGCTGCAAATGTACCCATCTCAGAAGAAAACCCGAAATGTCTTGCTCTGTAGGAGTTACATCTACCCTGCTGTTCCTTTGCATCCTCCTTGTTTGAGTCTTATATTCAATGCAGTTCATTTTTATAAGCACCCATATTGTGCCCCAAACTGTGCTACATCCATTCCCTGTTGGAACTTACAGTTGTGATGTTTGAGGGCAAGTCCCATCCATGGAAAAGTTTAAAAGCAACCGTGACTAAGTCCCAGAGTGTGTTATAAATTTAGTTAATAGTAAGAGTTCAGAGAGATCAGTGAGGGGACTAAACCTTGTGGCCCATGTGTGCTTGCTAAGTGTGTGTCTGTTTGTTTATGCACCAAATGAGGGGTCTGCACTTGAAGGAAGCCAAAGAAGCCTCCAGCTCTAGTATTTTATCCTTTTTCATTCCATTTTGTTCCATTCCATTTCTGTAGAGATGAGACTTCAAGAAGCTGTGAAGAGTATAAATGAGGGTTTCAAGAATGGTCGTAGCTCTTTCATAGCTTGGTGCTTGGGGTATTGACTATTTAAATCTTTACTCTTGCTAAGAAGTTACCCAGCCTGCTTGAATCAAAGCCTCAACCCTTTCATTGTATTATGCTTACATTGTTTTTTTCTAGTTGGAGAGTGTTCTTCTATATTCATATGTAGGAGAGGTTTTAAATTAAAACAATCCGTAGCCCTCAGATCTACACAGCTACCTTCTGTAGGAAGGGTTCTGTCACATTTCAGGCATATCCAGTTCCTCTTAAATCCCAGCACCCATCAGAAATCTAGAGACAGACTCATTTTGGGGAGGTTCATTTAGTTTGGCAACCACTGTTCCTTTTGAATGATCACTGGACTGCTCATTTTATTGTTATTATTATTATTATTATTATTATTATTATTAGCTAAAAGGAAGCCAATTGTTCCTTTCAATACCACACACCCTGGACAGCATTCCAGAGCCCCCATCGATTGCCTCCAAAGTCATCTTCTAATTCCTGGGGCAGGATCTTCTCACAATGAACTTAGCAAAGATCCTGGCACTCAGTAGTCTCTCAGGAGGACTTGCTGTCTGGCTGAATGAATGAATTGGTGAATGAATGAGTGGTTTCACCATGAGGTATTTGGGAAGAACTTGCACTCTGGGTTAGACAGAATAGGGTCTGAATTCTTGCTCTTCTTCTTAATGAGTGTAGGACCTTGTGAAAGTTTCGTAACTTCTGTTTTCTCATTGGTCAAGTAGGGGCACTGACTCTCTTTAAGTGTACTGGAAAAATTAGAGATGATCAATGTAAAGTACGGGGTAGGTGTCCTGGAAAAGAAAGCTTTTTTCCTCCTGTACTTCACACAGTGGGCCACCACCACAGTACCTAGTGGGTCTTACAGAAATGCTTGATGACTGAACAGAGCCCAGCACCATTCACCTGGAGGCCATGAGTCATTCACATGCAGAAATGACACCTGCCTCGTCTACCTGCTTCTGCTCTCTGCTGGGGAAATCCCTATCTCCTGGTTGGCACATCATTCCAGCCAACCAGGTGTCATAGCTCCCTCTGCGTATTCTGAGCATGAACGAGATTACCTGGGAATTCCCTTCTTGATAGAACTAGAGACTCCTACCCTTAGGGCAGAAAAAGCAGCTCCGATAATGAGATGACAGAACAGAGGGCTTGCTGTTATTCCTGCAGAATAAAAAAGACATCAGCAGGGTGAGTGGCCCTGTTCTCAACCAGGGCCTGAGTGGTAGGAAATCACACTGCACTGTGGCAGCTCTTCAGGATCAGAAGACAGAAGCAAGGACTCGCTGGGATCAGTTACTCTGGAGTGTGCACCCAGAGTGCATGAAATTCTCGGACCACTGACAACAGGCAGAAAGTACAGTAATCCAATGGACAGCTGCTTCCAGGATACATGGAGCTTACCCTAGCAGAAGGCAGGACAGGGGAAAGTCAAAGGCTTAGGCAGAGTTGTTCAAACAAAGATCAGGTAGAGGGGTGGTAGCTGAATGTCCAAGCTACTCTAGAGAGGATTTGGAACAAAAAATAAAGAAAATCACTTTCTGGGCTCAAAAGAAGGAGCTTACCCATAGAAGCGCAGCCAGTGTCCATCCCAGATGAAAATCATCCCAAGCGCCTTCCTAGGTGGTGTTTCCCAGGGAGCTGGCCCTACTCACTACCAGGGAAGGTAGTAAATTTCTATACCCTGGGTCCAGCAGGTAGAGTTGTACAGGTACAGCCTGCAGCCACACACTTGCTCTGGCAAGAAGTAGAGCTTATAAAGCTCAAACCAAAATCCTTAACTGAAGATTTACCTTCCGTCAAGCCCTATGAGTTGAATTGGTACCAAAGGTAATTTGATGCTTCTAATTTGGTGCAAAATAAAAAATTATAGAGCAGGTAAGGGAGCTTTGTGCTTTTATTGAAACAGTGACAATCAGCCTGTTCATTTCCCCATGCATATCTTGTCCTCCCAAAGCCTAATGCCTCATGATTACGTTTATCTTTTTTGTGGACCTATATGTGCAATGACTGTCATTGACATGGCCACTGAAGATTAAGAATATGGATGCCTCTGACAGCTAACCCAGCAGTGTGGAGCATGGAAACTGCATGAGAATAACTTGGAGGGCAGAGAAAGGAACAAAAAAAGAGGTTCTGGAGAGTTGGCAGCCTCTTCTTCCAGAGAGTCATGTCAACTGGCTGCTTTAGTTTCAAGTCCTTCTTGAAGACTAGAGAGATGGCTTGATTCACGTCCCAAACGGTGCCCACTCAGCTCTCCCAAAGTAGTAAAGTGTAGTGTCGAACAACATACCTGGCCACTCGTCAGCAGTGGAAGCTTTTCTCTCACACACTGCTTTATTCTGGAAGAAAAACAGAAAGCTGATTTCTTTTGCCTGTAGGCCTTAGTTGACTTTTGAATATCTTCCCTAACAATTTTTTTGCTTCCTATTATTGTAAAGCCACAGACCATCCCCCCCCTTCAGTATTTCAAAACAGTGATAAATAATTTTGCTGATGCATCTAGGATTCCTTGATTCTTTCATTAATCTCTAGGGTCATCAATAGACCTCCATAACTTGAAAAAAAAATTCTATTTTCTTGCCAAGCTAAGAGGAGAAAATCAAATGAGGAAGTCAGTTATCTTTGTACTGAGATGTCCATTCTTTCTCTCAAAGTTTAAAAGCTATCATCAGAGCCTTATTTATTGTCCCTACTCAAGCCTGTCCCATAAACAATAAACTGCTAAAAGACTTGATCAGTTCACTTAGACTGTTTCTCTTCCATGCAGAGTTCAGTTTGGCCCAATTTGTGTGACAAGTGCACATTGGGGTCATAAGAAATACCATACTCTAGATTCCCAAGCCATCTTCTGCTCTGGAGTCCTCTGCTGCATTGCAAAGGCAGTGGTAACAGGGTCAAGCAGATGTGACATGCACTGACCCTGCTCTTAAAAGAGCCAGCATCAAGAGCCACATTTGTTGGCGTGTGCTGCAGGGATCGTGCAGATTGCTAAATTGAACTGTTGAGATGAGGTCTTTGATGTACGGTAAACCCAGGACAGATACAATAAACCCATATATCTCTCTGTACACACATAGAAGGGGTAGATAAAAGCCATGGTAAATTTAAATGTTGATAATTCATTGCCATCTGTGTATAAAAGCTCCATTCCACACCTATTCCAAGTAATAAACAAATAGAAATTCTTCTGAAATTCCTTTCTCTTATTTTTCCCCCTTTTTTAGGTAGTGTAATTTTTCCCAACATTTAATGGAAGATTTGTATTTTATATGTTTTTATTCCAGTAGTGGTAAATCTTAATGTGAAAAGTGCCACAAGAACAGCTTTGTTAAACGTAGATGGGCTATTAATTCTAAATGCTACTAGATTCTTCAGTTTTCTGGATCTTTCTCCATCTCAGAAATTATCCTGTTTCTCTCACCTGGTAGGGAAACTAATGCTTTGGCAGATGGAGAAGCCTCTTCTATAGGAATCTTCTCAGTGATCAAAAACGGAGCATTCAGAGATGTCTGTGTAGATCCCAGTAAAAGGATATATCATCAAGTTATTACTAGAACAACATGCCCATATGTCTCTAATGCTTTAATTCAGAGGCTTCCCCAAAGTATCCCAAGCTTGCAGCTGGCAGAAGAAAAGCAAGGGGGTGGCCTATTGAGTATAATTTATCCACCTTATCTTACATTTGAATGGTGGTTTGTTTCCTAAAAAGGTAATTTCCTTTTTAGGCAGAGGGAAATGAGTTGGATCTTGAAGATGGCATAGGATTTTGATGGTGAAGGGAGGAGAAAAGTTATAATAAATATGCACTGTCTACCCTGGGCCAGGCACCGGGTGAACTTTCTATATTCTAATATGAACCCTGCTCTTCTGCTTTATTCCAAGGGCAGAGATAGACATCAAACAAGTAAGCATGCACATGCATATCTAGTTATAACTGTGCTACTTCTTGTTACACACATTATTGTTTCTTTTCCTCTTCATCATCTTCTCTTATTGGTCCTCCTCTTCCTCCTCATCCAGATCCCTGTGAGCTTGGGGCAGAAGTGGGATAGATTGGGCCTCATTGTAATGCAGCCTCTGCCCGAGTGGAAGCCACATCATGGGACTTTGCTCCAGCAACAGCTTCTAAAGTCATCACAGGTGGGTCCATTCCACCAAAGTGAGTGAGCCTTGGGACCGTGAAATTAATGCAGGCTGCCATGTGTCCCATTCCTGACAAAAATGTTGTGTTTGAGGCCTGTATGACCCCAATTGGCTGTAAATATTGATCTAGTTTCCTGGACTATTGCTTAGACTTCCATTTTTCCTTTCACTGTTTATCTGACTGATTCAAGGTCCGACTTCAGAAAAGCCAAATGATCTTAGTTCCTGTATGATGGAGGCGTTGTTTTCCTTCTTCTTTAAGTCACATGTCTCTTCATGGAGATTTTATCTTAGACATCTTGAGTTAGGAACTGTAAAAGACATTATTTTTGAACGTTTCAACACTGCTTTTCATTTTCTCAAAGGAGTTTGCACATGATCGACAGACGTATTAATCAAACCCACCTGCGAGATGAGAAACCCAGACTCGATGCTGAGGGGCGGGGGGTGGGGGAGGATGGGTGCTCCAGGGTGAGAAGAAATAGCAGAAATTACACTCACATGGCTTGTAAGATGAATTCTGAATAATCCCTTTATATTCAAACATTTTGACAGTTTTTAGGCATGAGAGGGAGTGTGGAGTTTACACGGAGCCCAAATTATCTCCAAATTGTTTGTTTGCTGTTAAAGGGCTGAAAGAAAAGAAAACCAAACAAAAACAAAATTCTGCTGGCCCTCCATTGTAGACAAGAAGATATTGCATTGCACAAAGACCTAGGAGAGCTATTTGGCTGCCCAAGTTTTCCTTTACTCAGGCATAATAGAGGTTTGGGACTGGTGGGTATAGGAATTAAGGATGGGAAGCAAAACGCCTTAAGGAAAACTTACACAGACTTTCTAGATGGTAAAGACAAGTGAAGCCAACATGTCATTAATGTCATCGTGCATATGTACAGGGCTTTCAGCCTTTTAAAGCACATTTACATGTGTCATGTAGAATTTTAGCTCTGAAAGAGACTCCCTCTGACTTGATCTTGCTACCAATTCAGGAATTCAGTTGGGTGTACCTATTAGGTCATCACATCTCTGCTTGAATGTTTCCAGTGATGGAGAGCTTACTGCTGGGCCAGGCAACTTATTTTGTAGCTAGACAGTTTTTATTGTTCGAAAATTATTCTCTATATAAGTTCAATTCTATTTCATTGAAACTTCTGTCTTCCAGTTCTAATGTCATTCCCACAGAATAATTTTTCTTCCTCACCCACACAATAATTTTTCAACCATTTGAAAGCAGTTATCAGGGCTCCCCTAAATCTTCCCGTCTCTCAGCCAACCCTCTTGTTTTCTTAGCCAACCCTTAACTGATAGGATCTCCATCCTCTGCCCAGTTCTGCTCATCTTCCCCTAGAATAGACCCTTCCAGTGTCTTCATGATCCTAAGCCAGGACCTCAGACTTTGACACATATTCTAAATGTGCCCTGACCATGGGTAGGGGCGCAGGGGGGCGGGGGGAGTGACTGTTAGCTTTCGCCATTGGAATTATTTACCTCAGCTTCTCCCGTCTGGGATTATGTTGGCTATTTCAGCAGCCATTGCTGGCTAAAGGAGAGCTCATGGGCAGCTGACACACACAGTGCTTTTCTCAAAACACCTTTGAATTTTTCTCCCTATTCTTTTCCTTCTCGACTCTTTAAAAACAAGCAAACAAACAAACAAAGTCAAATGTTTGGACAGTTAGAACAGGTGCTATCGCCTCAATTTTTAAAATATTAGCTAACCTTTACTGACCACTCACTAAAGAGCAGTCACTGGCACTATTCTAAGCACATTTCCTATATTAACTCCCCAGATCCTCTCATAGCCCTTGGAAGTAGGGTCTTTGAATGCCTGATTGAAAGGTGTGGAAGTTGAAACATGGAGAGGTTCAATAACTTGCTCAGGCTCCTGTAACTTGTAATGGGGGGAGGTAAGATTCAAACACAGGCTATTTGGTCCATAGCCTTCATTCTGCTTCCCAATTGGTGCACAGTTGGTGATAAACAGGAACAGAGGCTGTCTCCCAATTGCTAGATCAGTGTTCTTTCCTCACCCCAATGTGGCCTTCCTCCCCCTAAAGGCAACAGGTCTTTCACCTCCAGGCCTAATAGTAGATGTTTTCCTGTGTGTGTGTTTGTGTGTGTGTGTGTGCATGTGTGTGTGTTTCCAGATTGAGCCACGTGGCCCATTAGCAGGATGTGAATTCAATTTACTAGGTTACTAGTGGCATGAGAGAGAGAGAGAGAGAGAGAGAGAGAGAAAGAGACAATATCAAAATACACCATACCCAGTAAGTGGAAATTTGGTTACATGAAGGTCTTGTTTTATTATATTGAAACATACAAAAAAACACACACTACTATGGGTTTTCAGAGTTACAGAGCTGCTGCCTTCTATACTGCACATGGCAGACTTTGTCTATTTCTTGACGCTAAGATTAAATAGGGATTGTAGGGCACACGTTTATATCTCCCTTCTTGATCTGCAGCCACTGAGAACAACCTGCAACTAAGCAGAAAGCTTGAGCAATGTACCACAGAGAGAGGAGATGACTGAGGCCTGAAATGAAAAATAAAAAGCTGTTCCAATTAGAATTGAGTTTCCATTCAGCAGCCTTATAGATTCCTACTCATCATCTCAAACAAGCCATTTCCCCTCTCTCCTAGCTGTTTGCCAAAACCAGCCAGAGAATTCAGGAAATGGTACCCTTTTTCCTTAGTGAAGCTTGGCAAAGTGACTTCAATTTATCCAGGCATTCAGGAAGTAATTGTAAATATAAATTTGTTTTACATATCCCTCCCAGAGGAGACTTGCAATTTGCTTCCCTAGTAAATGGAGAATCCCAGATTCCTGTTCCTGCTTGGGCATTGCTGCTCTTACATGGATCATTTTTTCTTTTTACCCCTCAATGTAGCACTGTCCTTAATTGAGGTAGTAATGTTGAGCTTCTTGGGTTGTCATGAAGTTTAATTCATGACAACTATTAATAATTGTTAATAATAATTGTTAATAATAATAATAATTAACCTCCCCACCCCCCCACCCGGTGCTCAGGTAAAAATCATCATTAAAGGAGGAAAAGGAAATTATTATGTTAATTGATTATATGCATATAGAATTACTGTCATTTATGTCTACAGGGATACAAAGATTGTAGACAGACAAGAGGTAACTCTCCATGGTTATTTCCGGAGTCATCTTAACATGTGTAAAAGTGCTTTCTCCTATTTCACCCAATCAAAATATGTGTAAGAATAAGGAAAGTACAGTATAAAAAAATCTGCAGGACTCAATAAATGACCATCAAGAGAATCTAAATGGATTCTAGCCATTGGGAACAGAAGAATATTTACACCCAAATCACCCTTGAAAATATAACTGAAAAGCTCTGGTTTCACATCAGTGCTATGGATAAAAGTCTTCAGCCAAGTTCTTGAAAATTTCAAAAACTTAAGACCAACAGTAAGTGCCTCGAATTTTGGATCTATTCTCCTTCTCTTAGTGTAGTTCTGCAAATATAATCGAATAGTGAAGTGGTGTTCAGTCTTCTCTGTTGGGTGATCACTGTTGAGTTACAAAATGGCAGTCACCTTTGACAGAAGAAGTGGAATGGCTGCCAAGGCGGCATGGCAAGTTTTTGGAGTAGGTAGCTAGACTCACAGACAGGTGCTCTTTCCACAACCCCATGCTGCCTCCCAGTGGGAAAATGGCAGTTGTGTTAGGATGAAAGTTCTTCATAAATTAATCTTTTTTTTTTCCTACTGGGCAAGTGGCTAAAAGTTTTAGGATGAGGTAGTGAACTTAAGTACATAATGTTAAGCATATGATTTGAGGACTGATTTCTCTTCAGGGAAACTAAAATATTTTATTTATTTCGGCCAAAGAGGAAAAAAACAAACCACTTTGGGTGCATTATAAGCTATTCTTAATATCAAGAGGCCAATTCAAAGACTTTTTTTAAAGGAGATTTGATGTAGCATTTAGTATATTGACAGAGTAAAAATCAATACATTGTTTTTTTATTCTTTCCTGGTCATCCCACCCTCCCTACAACACTTTCTGATAGGAATGTTATCACCCCATCAGTGAAAGGGTTGGAGAGGAACCTACATCCGCACTGGGGGCTGTTGGGTATCACACAGCTATAACATTTGATCTTCTTATTTCATTGATTGTTACTTAGTTTGCTGACAACTACTGGCAGGTGGGATGATTAAGATGGCAATGGGGAGAAGTTGGGGCGCAGTCTGTCAGCACCTAGAATCTTTGGATTAGAACTGGAAAGTGTCTGCAAGGCCCATTGTTCTGAATTCCTGTCTAATGAAGGACTGTCCCTAACTAATGGGCATTCTCCCTCTTTAAAAATTTCCAGCAGCCCCTTCCATTTTTGAACAGCTCTGATTTTTCAAACAGTGTTTTACACTGAGCTGAAATGTATCCCCCCTATAACTTTCACCCGTTAATCCATTCCTGCTCACTGGAACTATGCATACATGTAAGTCTAATCCTTCTTCCATGCGTTGATCCTTGATATATTTGAAGAGAACCATCATCCTTGTCTCTCCCCACTGGATACTTGATCCTCCAGGCTAAATACCCACATTCTTCCTGTTATATGATACTGCTTTCTTCACCATCCTTACTTGTGTTTCTCTTCATCTGCTCCAGTTTGTCAGTGTCCCTCTTAATCAACGCTCTTAGGTTACAGATATTTAAGCAGTTATCAGTCCACTCAACTGTCTCTCTCTCTCTCTCTCTCTCTCTCTCTCTCACACACACACACACACATTCTATCAAAATGGTGAGGCTTTATCAGAAATGTTTACCCAGCTGTCACTTAAGAGCATGTCAGCTCACTCCTGTTGAAACTTTGCTTCACTTCTGGCTGGGCAGCTGTACAGTACTAACTTTTGATTTTCTGCCTTGTTGGAGAAAAGCACTTTAGAGAATGAGGTTTTGTTTGAGCTCCAGGTTTGCTGTGTTTCTCTGTTTTTAAGTTCTCTAAGACCCACACGGGGCTCTTTAAAACCAAAATTGTTGACGTATAGCCCACAGTCTGTGGCCAGGAAATCCACTGTGGGCTGCTTCCTTATCCCAAACTGTAAGCTGCAGCTTTGGGGTATCACTATGTTTGAGAAAAACAATCTGGGCCTTCTGTATATGAGAATGGGTGAGGATCTAAAGCTTTTGTGAAGACAATATGGTGCTTCTATTGATCCGTGTGAGTTGAACATATGGAGGCTTTGAGGGAGAAAAAGCTGCCCTATTTAGCCACCCAGGGCTGATAAGGTGTGTTACAAATCTGTATTCCTCCCTGCATGTGGTCTGGGACACACTGGCTCATTTTACTGATGAGTTCCTTGATTCAAGCAGGGACCGTCAAGTCTTACCATTGACAGCATCAATCGAATTATGTGAGAAATACTGCAGGTGTAACTGGGAGAGGAGAGAAAACTAGGAAACCCCATTCCTGCTCACAGAGAATAGAGAAATGGGGATATTTCTGAAAGAAGACAGTTGAGTCCTGACTTTGTGCTTTATCTCTTAGTTGTGGTGACCATGTTCACAGAAAATAATACAGACCCATGGCTTGAGAAAGGATTTTAGTCTGCTTCTGTGTGTGTTGAATTAGTTTAATTTGGATATTAAAATATTGATATTTCTAGTATATGTCAGTGTTATATGGAGACAATAAGTCAGAATAATTTACATAAACCCCATCGCAGAAAAGCTGGTGAGTACGGTCATTGTTTTCATGGAGCCTGCACTTCTGAGGAGTGTCACCCTGAGTCAAAACTCAGATGAGCCTCTCACTCAGGGCACCTTCACCCCAAACCCAGCATGGGTGGTGATGCCCATTTCATCATTTCTCTACATTGTCTCTGGATCCCAATGCAATGGCCCATGTTGATCATGGGCCTTTTTAAACTACATCATTACTTAATCCTACATCTTTATAAATCATAACCTTTAATTAGGACATAACATTAACCACTAGGGAACTTCCCAGGAATAACAACAATATGCTTTGAGGCTGTGTCTGGCTGGCTACTTGGTTCTCAAATTTGGGAGCCCATGAGAGTCATTTGGGAAAAGTTTAATTAGATGATAGATGGATGGATGGATTGATGGATGGTTGGATAGATGGATGGATGGATATAGATAGATGTATATAGATTGTTTTCCTGTCTCCAAATTCCAATTTAGTGTGCCCAGAATGGGACCTAGAATGAGAGTCAGAAAGTTTGAATTAACAAGCCCTCCAGGTAAATCCGATGCAAGGGCCCCAGGTCCATATCTTAAGAATATTAGCTAGAATTAGTTAGGATTCTCTTGAGGGGCCCTGATTTCCTGAATTTCTGGAAGCCTGCACCCAGAATTTGCTCTCCTTTCTCACAGTCATTATGAAAAGGCTCCAGGTTCTACTGTACAGATTCTTGCCAAGTAGGGTTTGGAAGAGAGTAAATTCCTTTCAGGATTACAGGATTAGGAAACTGAAAGGTGATTCAAATTCTTGATTAAACAGAAAGAAGGAAACAGGAGGGGATGCTCCCAAATACACTCATCACTCCAGTGTGTTTTCTCTGTAATTAAAGGAAGTGATTGCAAAATATTTGAGAGGATTAAATGCTCAGAGAATATAGTGATCAAATAACAGGAGATGCTGCATTCTTTAAAATGATCACTGGCTTTGCCCGTGTTGTTGAACTAATGTCACTTACGTCTCAGTATTAGGGAATTCCCAAACAGAAATTCTCTGCTTTGGGTTTAGAAAAGCAGCCCTGGGTCTCACAGTGGGAGACACTGGATTCTCATCTAGCATCCTCCATGAATTTTCAGGTGACCTTGAAATATGGTATAATATTTCCATTGCTGAGATTTCTTTTTGGCAGAATTAGAACAATAAACCCTATTATGTCTTTCTACACTTTTGCCTTCATTGATATCTACTAATTCAGCAGTAATTTGTTGAAAGCCATTGTAAATCCTTTCTAGAACAAGGGGAGCATGTTATACACACACACACACACATCACCATTATCATCACCATCATCATCGTTATTGAGTGTCTTCCCAGTGCTAAATTTTGGGGAAACACAGAGATGAATTTCTCCTCCAAAGAGATCATAATTGGGACTTGAAGGGTTCGGGTACACAGGTGTTAGAAATAGACTTGGCATGGTTTCCCAAGAACAGGGATTTTATCTTCAAAGGAGGACTGCGGTAGTTAACATGGGAAAGCCTGCTGGCCCTGGTGTGGGAGAGTAGGAGAGGGCTCACTGCCGTGACGAGGCACTAATCTTGGAGGCCCACAGAGCAGGACTGGAATCTCCACTAAGATCACAGCCAGCTTCCCGGGCGTGCAGCCTGTGGGGTCACAAAGGGCCCCACACTTGATCTAATGCTCTGCTGCTGCCATCTTGAAATTCTTAATTTTTAAACAGGGGTCTCACATTTTCATTTTGCCCTGGCTCCACAAAGTATGTACTGGATCCTGACTCAGATATTGTGTTTTCTTTGGCAAATTACTTGACCCTGAGTTAGAAGGGACCAATCCCTTTAATATGATTGTGAAGGTAAAATTCAAAAATGTATGTTAACTGCTTTGTTTATAGAAATGCTGAATAAATGTTTTGTTTCCAGGGAAGAAAGAAAACTAGAACCAGGGTTGGCCAACTTTTTCTGTAATGGGACAGATAGTAAATATTTTGAGCTTTGTAAACCTACAGTTTCTGCCATATCTACTCAACTCTGCCGCTGTAGTGAGAAAGCAGTCAAACTGGGGAGGGGTGGGGAAGTGTAGTTGCATTGCAATAAAACTTTAGTTACAAAAGAAAAAAACAGGGGTGTGATTGTATTTGGCCCAAGGCCATAGTTGGATTGTCTTTGGACTAGAAACTAGAGAAGCAGAAGATAAAGGTGAACCAAATAGACCCGTGTTTTAGAAAGTGTAGTTCTTGGACAAACAGCATCATTAGCTGCTGAGAACTTGTTAAAAATGCACATTTTCTGGTCTCACCCCAGACCTAATGAATTAGAAACTCTGGGGGTGGAGCCAGCAATGAATTGCCCTCTGGGTGATTCTGATGCCTGATGGAGTTTAAAACCACTTCAAATACACACAAATTCAGGAGACTCAAAGGACAAAGCAAAGAACAAACTTAAGCAGCCTCTTGTCGACTGGTTGTTGGTTAATTACAAAGGCTTATATTCTTGTGGGCTTTCTAGTTGTGAAAGCCTCTCAAACCTTTCCTTGGCATTGATCCTCACAGCCAACCTTTTTCCAACCCAGGTTCTGTGAGAAAATTAAGCTTTACAGAAAATGATCTGAATAACTTATTTTCTCCATTCTCCCAAGGATGCTGAATAGCTAGTGCCCATTCTAGACACATAGGAGGAAAAAGAATTCGTTACATACAACAAGCACTATAATGCATTAGTTCTCAAAGAGGGGTCCCCAGACCAGCAGCACCAGCAGCACCTGGGAACTTGCTAGAAATGGAAATCCTGAGGCTGCACCCCAGACCTACTCTGGGAGTTGGTCCCAGTACTCTATTTTAACCAACCTTTCAGCTGATTGGGAGCACGCTGCAGTTGGAGAACCACTAGGTTAGGGCATTAGGGCTTAATTCTCATTTCTGCTTGAGAAGTGCTGGCCCCGCCAGTGAAGGAGGTGGGGCAGGTATTAAAGGTGATTGCCCGAGGGTACTTGGCTGGTGCACGGTGGGGCATTGATTTGAGTCAAGCCTTCCAATGCGGAATCCAGAGCCCCTTACACTCCACCAAGCAGTACTAGAAACAAACAACCGCCCTTCATCCCCAGCTTTTAAATTAACATATGAATCCACTTAACGCTACAAAAACAATAAACTACACATGGGTCTTTATGATATAAAACAACCAAAAAAAATAATAATAATAAAGGCTGAATTTGACACCCTGATATGATTAGACGGCCTCACTGGAGCTAATAATGTTATAATCTAATAGCTCTGCTCTGTTTCTATTGGGGGAATTAGCAATTTGAGATATAAATTCCCTCCTTTCTGCCATGTCCTCCCTGCATGAAGATAAATCCCAGGACCTCGGTAGTGTTTAGGGCTATTTCTTCTGCTTTTCTCTCCATTCTGGGATGGCACTGGACTTTCTTGTCCCTTTGTTCAGGCAGGAGCAATGACACTGGAAAGTTGAAAGAAAACTAAAGTTGGCAGGAGATGGACTTTTGAGAATCTGTATGGCTGTAGTGGCCACACAGACCCAGGTAGTGAATTCAGTCTCTTCCTGATCTGTGTTCTTAGCATCATCTTTGGCTGCAGGGCAGTGACTTAGTCCACTTGAAGGGTCATCGCTTCAGCCGTGGCCACATGGGAGGACTCCTCTTCCTCTTGACTGGAGTCTTGGATGGGGGTCAGGGGCCAGAGATGGTAGAGAAGGGGTGGGGGACACCACTCCCTGCCTAAGGCATTTAACCCACTCAGCGGACCTGGGGAGATCCTGGCGATTTGATTCCTCCCCTTGAATCCACCTTACCTGTCAGTATTGCCAGACATGATTCACTCAGAGCATCTATAAGCTGCAGGTATAAGCTTTGTGGAGAGATCCGACCCTGGGCACATCCACTCTGCAGTTATTGTGACTTGACCAATTAGAAATATGACCCAGAGACATGTATGTACATTTAAGAACAACCAATTCCCTTGCTTAGTGCTTGGTGTATTCTCATTTCTTCCTCACTGACTATATATTTTAACCTATTCTTCCAATTCTCTTATGAAATGTTAGTTTTCCACTTACCAGCTCACTTATAGAACATGCCTTTCTAGGCTGCACCATCCAATACAGTGGCCACTAGCCACATGTGGCTATTTAAATTTAAATAAAATAAATGAAATAAAATAGAATAAAGTAATTCCATTCTTTAGTAACGCTAGTCACATTTCAAGTACTCAGTAGGCAGAAGTGTCTAGTGGCTCCCGTTCTGGACAACACAGATGTATATTTCCATCATCTCAGAAAATTCTATTGGCCAGCACTGCTCTAACGACTACTGCACCCTCTCTGCTCTCTCTTTCTCTCTCTCTGTTACAATTTCTATTACCCTCCCATACCCTTTCCTCCCAGAACTGCTACCTAGCACTCCTATTATATATTCAATCCTACATAATAGTCTGACTAATTGCTAATAGTGCTTGGTGTATGTGCATTTTAATAGGAATAAAACCCTTCAGCTAAATTGAGTTGACACTCTTGATGGTGGAATTTCAGATATCAACTAATGAAAGAGAAAGTGGAGGTCAGGATGGGTCAGGAGAGGGGTGGGGGATAGGGATCTGGGGGGAACTGGGGGACTTCAAGCCTTCAGCTTGCCCCAAATCACAGACAGGAGAGAAGCATTTTTAAACCATTTTTAAAATTATGAAATGTAGAAAAATAGAATAGTACAATGAGCATCCATATACCCCCCCACACACACACATACACACGCCTAGATTCAGATATTTCTAATGTTTGCCAAAATTTTCAAACTTGCTGACCCAGTTGAAAAGTAGAGTGCACACAGCCTGACCATTCACCATTAACTACCAGAACGTGCATCTCCTAATACCAAGGACATTCTCTTACATAACTGCATTGTTGTTATCACACATGCAAAGTAAACACTAATTCCACAGCACTAAATTAGCATTTACTCATACTGACTAGGTGAACTTGTACCTATTCTTTCCCAAGGTAAAAGATATGTTAGGTGCACCTCCCACTCTCGACAGTGACAGTCTGATATAGACACCGCTGTCCCACACACGGAGTCTGAGGCATTTTATCCTCCCTTGGTAGCCCTGAGATGCCAGGGAGGAGGTGTGGAAATAGATCACTATCTGATATTATCGACAACTTGGATCCCTGAGCTCATCAGCCAACCGAAGGAGAAAGCTTTCCTTTTGAACAATGCCCAGCTAGCCTGTGAGAGAGCTTGTAAACCAAGCTACAGAGAGTCCATGGATGCTTTTATGGAGATGACTCAGATGATGACATGATGAAACAACGAAAAAAATAATGAACGGTCTTTTCCCTCGTAGACCTTACGAAACAGTCAAGGGTTGTAAACTGGACGAGTACCATTGTCATTACCCTTATAACACATCCCATATAGTCTCTTTTCCTCCACAGGCATCTTTATCCCCAGATTAGGTACAAAATAAGTGCTTGTTGAAATTAAAATCTCATAACAATCATCAGAACAAATTCACCTAATGTCACAGAGTAGCTGGTCAATATATACCAAACTAGTTAAATTGAATTGATTCTATCAGTCTCCCTCCTGGGAACTCTTTGACAGTTAATATCTGTACTGCTCATCTGATGGTCTGAAGGTGTTATGTAATCCTTGACATTTCTTTATTCTTCCTCATACATCGTGTGTCTCCATATTAAATTACAAGGTCTGTTCAGACAAGAGTCATATCTTCTAATTCTTGTTATCCTACATAAAACCTGCTATAGTGCTGAGTCTATAGCAGGCTATCCATACATATTTGCTGAATGAATGGATGAGTGAATGAATAAATGAATATATTAAACAGCATCAAATTTTCCAAACAGGAACTATAATTAATTTGGAAACTAGGTTTAGTGTGGATCCATGCTACAAAATCAACGATGCTACATCTTTTTAAAAGATAAAGATGGAACAAATGGTCCCTCTATAGCTACCTTTTTTGTTTATGCATAAGATTTTTGGATTTCTGGCAACACATGTACACAAAACCCAGCACGAACACATGGATACACTTCTCTCCATGCCTGGGGAACAGCATTTGCCCCTTTTTGTTTTCTAAGCATATGTAGTCACTGTTCATTTTGCCTGGAATACTGTTACTCCTGCAAGTGTAATATTGTTGGTTTTAATGTTCTCCTTACAGAATTTCTCTCATGGTCAAAGATGACAAATTGAATTAAAAAATGAGATTTGTTTAACCAAAAAAAAAAAAAAAAAAAAGGAAGAAAAGAAAGAAAACCCACCTCCTCTCAAAATTTAAACCAATTTACACAGATATATCAATGCAAAATTCTGTGGCTTATTGAAACTAGCACAAGCACAGGTTGCAATGGGTCTGACTTGGTAGCAGTGTATCTGTAAAAAAGACCTGGTTATGTGTGTGTGTGTTAGAGTAGACTAGACTGACTTAACAAATATGTGATAGTTCAGGGCCAGATGTTTGTTGTCAGTGGGAAATACTTCTGCTCCATGCAGCAATTCAGGGAACTGGGCTCCTTCCATCTTAGGGCTGTGCCATCTGCTAAGGTCCTGTCTTCCTGCATCAAGTTATCAAAAAGGAAAATGGAACATGGCAGGGCACACCCATTTCTCCAGAAATTGAGAAGTGGCACACATCTCTTCTGCTCACAGGCTACTGGCTAGAATTTAGTTTGATGGCCACATCTAACTAAAGGCAGTCTGGGAAATATCTAGCAGTTTTCCCAAGAAAAAGAAATTGATTTTTCATGAAGAACTAACTACCTCTGACACAAAGTTTTATGTGACTTCGAAATGGAAAGAATAAAAGGAAAATGTAAGTCCCATAAACAAAAGTGTAAAGGTCCAGAGTGAGTGAGGCAGTAGTTTTAGGGTTGTATCCTGGTCCATCCCAGCTGGAGCAAGTATCTGAGCAGCACATTTTAAAGGAAACATTGGAAAAGCAGAGCTAGCATAGATGAGGACAGACCAAGGTGATCCCAGAACCATGTCTAGGGTTAAAGAATGATTTGAACTGAAAATGTTTGCTCATTTGATGGTCTGCAGTTATTTTGTAATCCTCAACATTTCTTTATTCTTCCTTATACATATCGTTTCTCCATATTAAATTATAAGTTCTATTTAGACAGGAGCCATATCTTCTAATTCTTATTATCCTACCTAAAACCTGCTACTGTGCTGAGTCTACAGCAGGCTATCCATACATATTTGCTGATTGAATGGGTGAATGAATGAATAAATGAATAAATTAAACAGAATCAAATTTTACAAACAGAAGCTATAATTACTTTGGAGACTAGGTTTAGTGTGGTCAGGAGGGTTATGGGAACGTATTGGTCGTCACCAAAGGTATTTTAGAGGAGGAAATTAGCTTGTTCTGGGGAGTTCCAGAGCCCAACTTTTGATTCCTATAGAACTTAAGATGGTAAGAAATATGTATAACTTCTTCACTAGATCCCCAGCTCCTATCACATTGCCTAACACATTAGATATTCAATAAACAGCTCTGGGTGGAATTAATTAGTTAAATAATTACCAGGACCCAGATTTCAGTTCTGGATCCTAAGGGAGCTCCCTGACAAGAAAACAGCTCTGATACCAAAGGCACGGAAGATTTGGCTGTGCACCCCAGGCATGCTGCAGCCGTGATACAGAGGGGATGTTGCAATCAGTCATAGCATTCACAGCACTCAGTCTCCCTGGGGCTAAAGTCCCTTCCACTTCTGATTCAGGGACGCATCAGCCCAGCTTGAGCTTTTAAAGGTGGCTGTGTCACAGCAAGTGCGGGCATCCCAGCCAACACCAACAGGAGTCATGCGAAAATTAATTGACCTGGAGAATCATCAGCGGGATTGTGTCCTCAGACTTGGAAAGTGACTTTGGAAAACTCTTCCCAGCCCCTTGCCTCCTAGCCAGGGTTGTTGTAGGTTTATAGCTTTCCAGCCTTTTAGCTACACCCCTCACCATAGCAGCACTCTGAACCAACAGACAGAACCACCTGTTAGACACCTCCCCCCGTTTTTTTTCCCATGCCCTAGCAGCAGTCCTGCTGGTCAGAAAAGCCAGCCACTGGATGATACCACTCCTGAATCCCACTTATCAGAAATCCAGCCAAATAAAGATTTGAAACTTGGAAACGTTGCATTTCCAACGAAGTGCGGAAATTCGTTGTGATTCTTGGAACCTCTATGAGTTTAAGAGGAGCCTGAAATACCAGCTTTGTAGCATTATATAGGCTACTCTTTGAGAAAGAGGCAACTACGGGATAACTTCTTCCTCATCTAATAGTGGCCTTAGCAGCAACTGAAGCTACTAGCACCCACTTTATCTTTTCTAAGTGTGCTACATATGCTTTGCTCCTTTTTTGTGTAATGGGTCCATCAGGTGAGACCTGAAGGAAGAACTCCAGCCTAAAATTTTAGACAAATTACCCCTTCATCAAGAGAAAAACTGCCAGGGCTCTGAAAAATTCACCTCTGCTCCTTTAAGAAAGAAGAAATGCAATATAATGGAAAGTGTCCAATATTGAGTTGAAACTAAACTTTGGATAGATTATTTTTATATGTTTATTTATTGTTTATTTATTCATAGACCTCCTTGTTCTAGAATTAATTTTAAATGGCTTACAAAGACAGACAAAATTCAACAATGATGTTCTTCAGAAACGGAGGCACAAAAGATGACAAAAGTGGGGACATAAGTGAATTTAAGAAAGTGACTCGACCAGTCTTATAGATCTCACTTGGGATGGCAGGGTGATGGCTGTGTGTCCTTGGTAACTCACCTGGACGTTTTTTTAATGACAGTGTTATTGAGGTAAATTTATATATCATAAAATTTATCCTTTCAAAGCATACAATTCACTGATTTTTGAAGTATATTTGCCAACTTGTGCAACAAATGCTACTAATTCCAGAACATTGTCATCACTCCCCCCACCCCCAAAAAAATAAAAACCCTGTATCCATGAGCAGTCATTCCCAGCCCCTCTCTCCTAAGCCCTGATAACTACTAATCTACTTTCTGTTTCTGGGGATATGCATATTCTGGATAATTCATCTAAATGGAATCACACAATTTGTGGCCTTTTGCATCTATTTTCTTTCACATAGCATAACGTCTCAAAGGTTCATCCATGTACCTGAAGTACCTCGTTCCTATTTATGGCAGAATAATAATCTATTTTATGACTATATCACATTTTGTTTATCCATTCATCAGTTGATGCACATTTGGGTTGTTTCCACTTTTTGACTATTATGAATGATGCTGCTATTAACATTCATGTACAAGTTTTTGCATGGACATATGTTTACAGTTCTCTTCGGTAGATACCTACGAGTGGATTTGCTGGATCATATGGTAACTCCATGTTTAACTTTTTGAGGAATTGCCAAACTATTTTCCAAAGCAGCTGTACCATTTACTTTCCCACCAGCAGTGTACGAGGGTTCCAATTTCTCCACATCCTCAACATGTTATTATCTATCTTTTTGGTCATAGCCATCCTAGCACGTGTTAAGTGGTATCTTATTATCATTTTGACTTACATCTAATGGCAAATGACATCTTTTCATGTGCTTATTAGCCACATGCATATTTTTAAAGAAATGTCTATTCACATCTTTTGCCTATTTTAAAATTGGGCTATTTATCTTTTAATTGTTGAAATATAAAAATTGTTTATATATTCTGGATACATATCCCCTATTATATATATGATTTCATAATATTTCTCGAATTCTTTGGATTATCGTTTTGCTTTCTTGATGGTGTCTTTTGGAGCACAAAAGTAAGAGTTTTGTTGTTTTATCTACAAAGAACACAAACTTATGTTCCATTTGATTCAGTTTTGTGTACAGTGTGAGGTAGGGAATCTCTTTCTTTTTTCCATGTGTAATATATTCATTTATTCTAGCACTGTTGAAAAGATTGTTCTTCTACATTAATTTATCTTGGCATCCTTGTCAAAAATCAATTTATGATAAATGTAAGGATTCATTTCTGGACTCCCAATTCTATTCTGTTGATCTATATATCTGTCTATATGCCAGTACCACAAAGTCTTGATTGCTGTTGCTTTGTAGTTTTTAGATCAGGAAGTGTGAGTCCTCCAGCTTTGTTCTTTTTCAAGACTGCTTTGGCTATACTGGGTTCTCGGCATTTCCATATAAATTTTAGGAACAGCTTGTCAACTTCTGCAAAAAAAAGTCTCTCCTAGGCCCTTTAGACTGCCATTTCCTTATCTGTTTAAAAAACAAAAAAAGATCTATGCCCTATAGAGTACATGCGAGGCCCCAAATATTAGATTACTTTCAATACTCATTTTCAGAAAATTCTGCTCTTGCCTTTTTGACTAGCCTAGCTTTGGTTCATGCATCATCATCATCATAATGCCTCTGGACTCCTTGAAAACCATGATGTCTCCCAGTTCACACGAGGACCTGGATGCCACCCCTGTCTGGATGCCTCTGGTAAAATCACAAACTTCTGAATCTGTAAAGAAAAAGGGCCTTATGTATCACCCCAGCAGGAGAGAGACTTGCCCATGAACCTAGTGACTCAGATGGGAAAAGAAACCCACATCACCTTCTAAATCTTTCTCCACTCCCTTAGCCCTTAACCCTGTTAACTCTTGCTTTCCGTCCATCTTTCTTAACAGTTTCTAAACTTGATCTTTTCTCCTTTCGAGCTCTTTCCCTCAAATACCATTATTGAAGAGACATCTGGGTGCTTTTCAAAACCAAAGACAAATAATAAAAATCTCTAGTTAAAAATCCCAAGTGTGGCTCAAGGACCCAGCTAAAAAAAAAAAAACAAAGGGTGTAGTTCCTTCTACCTAGAGGAATGAAAGGCGCACCTGCCAGCCTCCAGCAGCACTTTCTTCCTGGGGCTGTATTCCAGCGGGTATTGTGCATTTACCACGGGAGGCTTTGAAGTGGATACTTGAGGTGGATACTTGTAAAAAGTTTTCAGAATTGCATTTTCTCAGGCTACCTTCTTCCTACTGTACTAGAAAACACTGGCAGCTTTGAACCAAACTCTTACGACTTGGACTTCACTCAGGTCTTGCCAGTGAGGAAGAAGGAGATACGAGAAATGATCCGTCAATGGAAGGTGCAAAGTGAGACAACAAGACAGGATTTATTTCTGCCCAAACCAAAGAGGCTAGCTGGCTCGCTCCTGTGGTGAGGCCTACACTCTGTGCTAAGCCGCAGGAGGATTTCTATTTGGGGCATAAGTTGTGGTTATTATACCAGGACTCTGCTCACAACCTGACTTCTATGGGAAAACAGTCGCGCACCCCCACTTCTTGATGTCTTCACGGTTCGGGATCATTTCTAAACTAATTTTGAAGAAATAACTGCTCTCTTGGATGAAGGATCCCAGATTCCTGAGAGTGGGATGAGGTTAACGTCAGGAAGGAGCAACTGAAGGGACGAAAAATAAGGAGAAATGGAAAGAATTGGGGAACTACTGTGGTTGCTGACGGTGCATAGAAAATAGGACTGGAAGTGGGTTTGTCTCTGAGAAGTTGATGTTTGGAGGGCAGTGCTGAGGGGAGAATGCCTCCCTGCTTGCTGCAGATTCCATTCCACCTCTTACTGGAAAGCCCAGTATTTGAATCGATTGGAATCCATAATCCAGTCTGGCGGTGTCCTCTTGGCTGCCTTTTATTTCGCTGACTGACTCCAAACATAACCCAGAGCCATGAGGAGACAAGGAAGATCATCCGGTGAAGGTCAAGGCTGTGGGGTTTACTCATGGAGGCTGCCCTCCTTCTGAATTGGGGATGGAGTACTGCAGTCTTCCGGCTCCTGGGCTCCAAGCAGCCTGAAGCTGAGAGCAATCCAATGCCAACTCTTTCTCCTCCTCTTCTCCTCCCTCTATGAATAGCAATTAATGTATCTGTTACGGTTATAGTAACTAACATTTATTAAAGGTAAGACATTGTGTCACGTGTCTTACGTGCATTATGCTATTTAATTCTAACCCCAGCCCTATAAAGTCTGTGCAGTTAACATTTTTCCCACTATGCAGATGCAAAACTGAGGCATAAACAGGTTAAATCTTTTGTCAAAGTCATAGACATTTAAAGGGTCATGAGCAGGACTGCTCTCCAGGACATTATGCTAGAGCATGTCAGCCACTTTTACTTCTTTTTCTTGTCTTTTTGACTCAAATGAAATTTGTCATTTTGTCCGTACTCGAGGATCACAGAATAAACTTACGGCACGTGGGAATTAAAAGGACTCTTTAGGGCAATGGCCTAATCCCATATCTTCAAGGAAGCTTCTCCCAACATTCCTCCATGCCATGTTTCTCTCCTTTCTCTGAATTCCTGTTGTGTTTTGTAAAAAGTTGGTACTTGATTCTGTAACCATTGCATAAGGTTCCATGAAGGCTGAGACCTGCCTGCCTTCCTGGTTGATGGCATCATAAACAGAGCCTGGGAAGTGCCTCTTCCTCTCCAAAAATGTGTGTTAACTTGGGCAGTAGGTGTGCAATAAACATCCTGTAATAGTCAGATGTCAGTCAGGGACTGACTGCAGCAAGGGCTGATTCAAGAGGTGGTACTAAGTCAACAAGAGGGGAAGCAAGGTGAAGTAAGAGGCTCTTGGCTACTTTACCACCCTTTAGAGCTTCGTTTGGGCTAAACCTGGATTGATCTGCGCTTCCCAAACCTTTGTGTTTTTGATGGAGTCAAGAAGATGGAAGAAACTGCTGTGTAGACAATCCAGTGTACAAACTTGTTGACCATCGCCATGTGAATTGAACTGAATTGAATATCTGGTGTGTGTTTCTTAAAGAGAGAGCCAGGATATGGGCACCGTCTGTATTTCAATGGTGTGACCGAGTATCCCACCAACGACCAGCATCGTGAGTCCCTGCTATATAGCAAGGCCTTAATGTCCACTCTAGCAACCCTTTTTCTCTCAGAGGAAACTAAATCTCTTGCTCTGTTGGACTAAAATTCTGCAGGGTTTTTTTTATGTTGTCAGTAGAGGGAAGGGGTTGTAACTATTTTTAGATCCCATCTAGTATTTCCCCAGAGGTAATTCTAGGCCTCTGATCCTGTGTGTTTTCAGTTTAGACACCTCTGGGTTGCCACCTTCCCCTCACCCCCTACCATCTACTCTGTACTGTTCTTACTTGCCCCCCTTTAGAGCGATGGGGAGGGTGAAGGAGAGGAAGATTTGGGGTATCAGTACAGCCCTTAGATTTCCTCACGTCCCTGAATGTGTTACTGCTTTGTAACACAAGGCTGTCCATGAGTGTAATTTATTTTGAAAAGTGAGAGAGAAGATCTGAAAATAAAAGGGCCACTGGGCCTGACCCTAATTTGAGGTGGGAGGGCTCTTTACCTGGAAAACTTTGCGTCTGTGACAAGAGCCATTTTTTCCTACAGGACCACCTGTTTTCCCTGGCCTATCCTGAGCTCACTGAGGCTGCCATTACTGAAACGCCACCAGCTCCTTACATGGGAGAGGGTAGAGCTGGCAGAGAATTTAGAGCTAAAAAGGCCTTAGGGACCATTACTCTGCCTCTTCATCCTGTAAATGATGTTCTCCATTGAGGAGAAATAAAGCGGCTTTCAGAGACTCAACAGAGCCTAGGTTAGAACCTGGAAAGCTGACCTCCCCATGACGCTCTGGTAACTTGTCTCCAGAGCACCTGTGGGTTTCGTTCTGATTCTTACCTTCATTTAGACCGAGGCTGGCTCCCGTTTGAAAGGCAGCTTTCTCTCAGCCCCCCTTTTGATGATGAAGCTCAAGAATAAAGAGCTTCACTGCCACGATGCTAAAGCAAAGCAATTGCACTGGTTTAACTTGGAGAAGGTTGGACAGCATCTCAGCAAAGGTGTGAGAGAGATGCCACACTCTGTGACTCCCACCCTTAGGTGTCAGGAATCTGCTCACGCTGCTTCACCTGCTTAAATTCTACCAGGGCTGCACCACCTCACCCATGGAGGCTCTCCGAGCGCTCCGGTGAAATTCTTCCTCATAAAAGGTCTGCTATATATTATTCAGCATTATTCCCATATTTGTTCTGTAATGGACATTCAACCAATATTTACCAATGCTTACCTATGTGTCAGGGACAGGGGCAGACACCTGGAGGAGGCTCATATGTGTAAGACAATCCTCATATTAAAGAACCTGCACAGTAGTGGAGGAGATGTGTGCACTCACTACGCATACACATAAATGCACACACTTCAGGACAACAGATGATGATTAATACATGACAGATATAAAGAGCGTGCTGGGTGTTTGGGAGGGAAGTGAGAATCTCCAGCAGGGGTGAGAAGAGGGGGCCTGTTCTGTAGGAAGTGAGATCGAGCTTTCCTTTGAAGTATTCAGGCAGATTACTCATGAATGCTTTTTCTAAATGATGTGCTTATTGTTTGATAAATGTGTCTTGACTCTCTACTAAATCTGAAGTATTGAAGGACAGGGTCCCATGTTTGTGGTACAAAGAGATAGCTCAATAACTATTTGTGGAAGTGTTTTACTTGCTTTCCCCAGAACCTGAAGTAATATTATCCAACTAATGGTGAAATTTCATTGACTTGAGGAGGTAAGGAGCATATAAGTTGTGAAATGCATGTTACTGATTGCCCTCCTTGCAGAAGCCTGTTTCATTTCCTGATGCTCACTGGACACATTTGTATGCTGATTTCTAAGTATTCTCTGTGTTCAGAGGATGTTCACCCCTCTCCCCTGCACATGGTCAGTGTTCTCAGTCAGTTACAGTCTTTTCTGCTTCCTCCCTCCCTTCCTTCCTCCTCCTCCCCTGGTTACTAAGGATGCCATGAGGACAGGCTGTGTCTGTGCCTTCCCAGCACTCTGGAGACCTGACCTTGTCCCTCCACTTCCCTGTCAGCACCCACAAAACAAGAGGCTCCTACAGACCTCAGCATTTAGCCCACAGATTCCAAGAGTTCAGGAGCAAAGGAAGTGAATGTTGAGGAAGAAGAATATATTATCCAAGGACACCTCCCACGCTAAGCCCACTTAGACTCATCTCTCAGACGGAGCCAGCCTGAATCCAGCAGGTAAACAGGAGGGTGTTCCTCCACAAATATGAGTGGGCTTCTAGATCAGTGCAGGTGAAGTTCATCTAAGCATAACGAAAATCCCCCTAGGAAGCCTCAAATGAGACGGAGGCTGGTTGTTCTCGTCATTACCTAAGTCCAGAGACAAGCAGGCGAGGGTGGGCGAGGCAGCGTCTCCATGCCATCGGGGCTGAGGCTGTTCCTGTCTTTCTGCTTTTCCATCTTACATAGATGCCAACCTCAGGGTTACCTCATGGTTAGACTACTCAAGTAGGAAACTCTCTGATACCAACTGGGGGGGGCTGTGGGAGTACTGAGAAGAGAGAGAAGTGTGTGATGCGTACAGGGTCAATGAATTCATTTTCTAGGACTGTCATAACAAAGTTCCACAAACCGGATGGCTTCAAACATCAGAAGTTAATTTTCACACAGTTCTGGAAGCCAGGAGTCTGAAACCAAGGCGTCCGTGGGGCCATTCTCTCTCTAGTGGCTCTAGGGAATGAGCCTTCTTTTTAGCTTTCTGTGGTGGCCTGTAATCCTTGGCATTCCCTGACTTGTAGCTACGTAATTCCTATCTCCGCCCCATCTTCCCACAGCTTCCCCTCCTCTGTGTCTCTTCCCTTTTTATAAGACCGTATTCAGGGCCCCACCCCAATCCATTAGGACCTCATCTTACCTTGACTACTTACATCTGCCATGGCCCTATTTTCAAATAAAGTCTCATTCTGAGGGACTAGGGGTTAGGCCTTTAGAGTATGTTTTGGAGGGACATGTTTAATGTATAATAGTCAAGTTCCTGGAAGACTGAGACTAGAGCAGGGGAGGACTGCAAGATGGATATAACTTGAACATATGAAGAAAGAAGGGCCTGGAAAACAGAAGGGGAGTCTCTTGGAAAGGGCTAGAGTGGGAAGAAAAGGGATTTCCCTGCTTACAGCCAGGGCTGGGGCTAGATCATGGGCTTGTACCAGCCGCCCCTACCTGTCCAAATCGGAGCCTCGGAGCGCTGTCAGACCCGTGAGTGGAGTGCACGTCCCTGCCTTGGGCCGCTCAGAAGTTCATGTGCTGGCTTGTCAGGGGACTCTGCTCAGACATCTTTGTGCCATCCACGGTGACCCGGGAAGAGGTCTAACGGTCACATGACGCCACACCATGGCCAAGCCCGTTCCATATTTAGTTACTTGGGAGGTTTGGTTTCGTTGGTTTGTTTTCTGTTTCCACCCTCCTTCCACCCCTTCCGTAGCCTTTTGCAATACAGGAGTTGTGTGTCATTCCGGTGAGCTTAAAAAGCCATACAGGGCTCAGGACCACTTCCCAGACCTGGACTTTCACTCTCTGCAGCTTTTGCACTCAGATGGGGGACAGACTCTAAGCTCTACCTGAACCATCTGGAGCTGCAGAAGCCACCCCCATCTCCTCTACCCTAGCTCCAGACATGTCTGTCTTTCATGTTCCTTGTGTGTGGTTTCCTTTCACTACTTGTACTTGCTTCACACAGATGCCACCTCAAAGCAAATTGCAGTATGAAATACTTGGGTTGGGAATATTCATCATTCAGAACATGGCAATCACTGTTACAGGCTGATTACTAACACACTGACCCAGGACAGAACTTGACTAATGAGGCAAGGTCCTGCCCTCTAGGAAATACTCGGTTCTTAAGCAACACAGACTACACTTGAGTGATTGGGGAAACCATGCATCATATTTTGTTTTTGCCATTTCAACACGCAAGGTTTGAGGTTTGAGGTTTGATTTTTAGTTTAGTTTGTTTGTTTTTCCTCAGCTGGATCAAGGACATATTTTCTCTGTGACAGGCAAAGGCCTGGGAGGAAATGAGTGGCTCTGGTGTTCTCTTTGCTCTTTGAGTGACCGTCACTTTCTAGGTTCAAATAAAAGGAGAGAAATTTCTGCCCGTGTTCTATGTAATCAAATGACGGTGGGAAGTGATACGGAGGGACAAGGGTGGATGCAGCTAGAAGCCACTGATTAGGACAGGTCTGGGGTGAGGTGAAATTACTAGAACATTATTATCTGGAAGGAGCCTAAAAGTTCATCTTCACCCACCCCCTCACGTTATAGATGAAATAGTTTATTAACAAAAGTAGGACTTGAATCCAGGACTCACCTCCCTGACCAGCGCTCTTGACAGCAAGCTTTCTCCTGAGTGTTAACACCCAAAGGCTCTACCCACACCCATATTCTGAGAAAAGTGCCTAGCTCTTGGAGTGAGCTCTGATTCTCTGAATCAAGGCCTATGTTAGCTCCATCACAGACCATTAAAGGAGTCCATTAAAAAAATACTGAAAATTACTAAGTAAATAGCTCAGGTTGTGACTGTGGTAATTGTGAAAATCCATGATGAATAAACGTTGTCTACTGCATCCTCAAGATGGCAATCAAAGATCCCTGATACATCGGGGTCTCCCAGGAGAAAGTACTGGAAACCTTTTCCTGGTTTTTTCTCCTCTCTCCATTACACTCCAGAATGATAGCTACAAGCAGTTCTTCTGACGTCAGAAATGTGCTCATAGACCAATCCCCAAAGGATACATGGGGTTTCATTCGGTGACTCAGGAAAACATTGTAAATCTTGTCTTTTGAAGGAAAAGGACATTAGTATCAAGTGGAGGAAGGTACAAGTCATTCCCCTAACCAAAGAGTCAATTAGTAACTATTCAACAGGCACTGATCATTGTGCCCAGCTTTACAGTAAACACCAAAGGAATATAAGAGCAAGCTGATGCCAGCCTTTAAGAGGCTCAGAGAATTGTTTAGAAGAAAAAAAGATAGAAACACAAAGATAGTCATGTGGGGCTCAAATGTGCAGTATTGAATGTTGGCAGCAATCAAATGTCAGGCACATGAGAAGGGAGGTGGTTGACCGTAAAGAATTCAGACAAGGTTTCATGCGGACACCAGAGCTGGGCTTCACAAGAGCAGAACGTGGTTGAAGCAGGGGAAAGAGAACCGTAGTTACCATTTACTGAGAGCCCTGGGTTCTGTCTTCATGATAATCCCTTGAGATAGCTATTGTGATCCTCATTTTGCAGGTGAGGAAATCAGGGCAAAGAAAGTAGATGCTGGTTTCATATCCCATAGGTAGTATTTGTCAGTCAAGATCCAAACCTAAGATTCCAAGAAGTTTCTCTTAACCTTTTTCTTTCCCTTACTGATATCCCCGCTTACTGATGCTTTTCACAGTCCAATCAGTTGTTCCTTTTCCTATTTCTGGATCTGAGCATATTGGCTGGAATTTTTCTGACCAAGAATGTTCGTTCTGCCATAAAACTGCCCTTGGAGTTTTTCTCTTAGAGAAAAACCCACTGCCTACTGCCTGCTAATGTTTCTTTCTCTCATTCTTTCATTCTGAAAATATGTATTAAGTTCTTTTCAAGTGCTCAAATTTCCTAAACATGTTTTTTGTGAATATTGTTACAGTCCAGGTCACAGTGGAATCTTAGACTGAGACACCACCTCGTATCTGCAGATGAAGCATGAATTGATGTTGCCCTGTTTGGAGAATGCTGGATAAACTGTCCAAGGAACAGCCCAGACATGGAGAGCATATTTTCAGAGCGAGCAGTCAGTATAATGAGGTTATAATAGTTCTAAACTATGTCAGGAAATCTATATTTAACTCCCAACTTTGCTATTCATTCTCTCAACCTCAGTGGAGTCATTTGAACTCTTTGTGCTGTAATTTCTTCAAGTATAAGATATAAAATAATCCCCTCCCTTTTGAACTTTACAGGGGTGTTGGAAGGGCCATGAGAGATAATGTATGTGAAACTGGTCTTGGAAGTGGAGACCCCCCCCCAACACACACACACACACACACACACACACACACACACACACACACACACCGGGCCTCATGATATCTACTTGACAAATGAGCTGCTCTCTTGGCTTCCTAGACCTCATTGACTACTGACCAACTTGACAATTCATTCACTAGTATGCCCTCCTGAATGACTCTAGGGAACCCTAACAGAGAAAGGAATTAATAGATGTAACAGCTTGGATGGGCCCCTATTCTCCAGAGGAGCTCCTGAATGTGCCTGTGAGAGGATGTCAGTGGAAGACACACACCTCAGGATGCTGTGTAGGGTAGAAAGGTCTTGGACCAGGAGACCTGTCAACAGGTGTTGCTGGCAGTTGGCTTTGCACCACTCACTTCTCTCTGGGCCTCATTTCCCTTATTTGTAAAAGAAAAGGCCATTTTTTTTTTTTTATTAAGTTCAGTTTTATTGAAATACATTCGCACACCATACAATCATCCATGGTATGCAATCCACTGTCCACAGTATGATAACATAGTTATGCGTTCATCACCACAATCTATCTCTGAACATTTTCCTTACATCAGAAAGAACCAGAACAAGAATGAAAAATAAAAGTGAAAGAAGAACACCCAAATCATCCCCCCATCCCACCCCATTTGTCCTTTAGTTTTTATCCCCATTTTTCTACTCATCCATACGCTAGTAAAGGGGGTGTGATCCACAAGGTCTTCACAATCACACTGTCACCCCTTGTAATCTACATTATTATATAATTGTCTTCAGGAGTCCAGACTGCTGGGTTGGAGTTTGGGAGTTTCAGGTATTTACTTCTAGCTATTCCAATACATTAAAGCCTAAGAGGTGTTATCTATATAGTGCATAAGAATGTCCACCAGAGTGACCTCTCGACTCCATTTGAAATCTCTCAGCCACTGAAACTATTTCGTCTCATTTTGCATCCCCCTTTTGGTCAAGAAGATACTCTCAGTCCCACGTTGCCGGGTCCACATTCATCCCCGGGAGTCATATTCTGCATTGCCAGGGAGATTTACACCCCTGGGAGTCGGGTCCCACGTAGGGGGGAGGGCAGCGAGTTCACCTATCGAGATGGCTCAGTTAGAGAGAGAGAGGGCCACATCTGAGCAACAAAGAGGTACTCAGGGGGAAATCTTAGGCACCATTACATGCAAGTTTAGACTCTCCTTTGTGGTAACGAGCTTCATAAGGGCAAGTCCCATGCTTGAGGGCTCAGCACATCAAACCGCCAGTCCCAACGTTTGTGACAACATCAACACCAGTCCAGGTGAGGATGTCCAACACATCCTCACCTTCCCCCAGATCCTCGGGGCTGGGGAGGGGGAGGCTGTAAATATATTTTTTATTATCTGCCCAGATTACTCTGGGATGTGTCACTATTTCACTCCAGCCTATACTAACCTACCGTATCTCACTTCCTATTCAAAGTTCCATGCAATTGTGGTATTTGAACAAATCGACTGTAGAGTTGTACCATTTAGAAAATTTAGATCCTGTACCAAAGAGATATCTATTCCCTTGGTCTCATATGGAAGCTGAAGCTTTAAAGCACAATCACTTTCAACCTTTACCCTTTGGCCTGGCTTGCCCTGGTCTTAACCACCAGACCTGCTTCATTCATATCACTAATTGAAGTCTGGGCTCTTTTTCAGTTTTTTGTTTTTTTTTTTTTTTTTTTTTGACAGTGGCTATATACACTAATACTGACATTCATATCTGCCGAGCTCTAGCTCTGAGTTTCAGGTGTCTCAGAGATATACATTGTTCCAGAGACCAATCAGGTTATACGCTAGGGGATCAGCATCTCAAAGTTTAGAGATAGGCATTACAATTCAGGGATAGAGTTAACTGCTGTAAGAGCTTACAATCTAGGAACTATTACAATTATTATGTCCACGTTAGGCTATGTTCTAAGATTCAATTCTGAGTTTACACATTGTAGTTAGTCCATATTGATGAGGCATCATCCCAGAAGGCCATTTTTTAATGGTGCTCTCTGAGTCTCTAAATACTCTGTAGACCCCAACTTGGGATCATTGCTGGGGAAGAGGTGGTTTGGTAAGAGGATAATTAGGAATGTTTCCATCCCTCTGATCCCAGAGCAGCTCTGTTTTTGCCTTTTTTTTTTTTTTTTTTTTTTTTTTTAATGTGCTGGCTAAAGTTGCATTTGATCCAAAGATTACAAAGCTTAAAAAAATTTTTAAAGCAAAGGTGCCAGTTGGTATCTGAGTGCCCAGTTTTGTGGCCCTTTAATCCAGATAATGTGTGAGTTGTCATCTGTCTCCTTCCCCATCTTCCCTATCTATGTGTAGGTGCAGGTGGTTTAATACTCATATTCTACCCCCCACCGCCAGTGCACCCCCATTAGGAGTGTTGGGGCCCTGACTCCTAGCTTCAGGGATTTCTGAATCTCCCAACACTCTTCCCACCCTCTCCAACTTGCCCCCAAGGCTGCCGGTGTCTGCCTCATGGAGGAGAAGCTGTGAGGTGCTGCACATCTCCATGGTCTTGACATCTGTACCAGTGCACATGAGGACCCTGGGCTCGCTTCAGGGGAGCAGTGATTCCACCACTCAGCATCACTTCTGGGACTCCCTTGAGCCAGGTTGGGATGAGGAAGAGAAGAGACAAAGCAAATCTGAGCATGCCACCCCTGCTGCAGTGGCCTTGTGTCTCTACTAGGAAGCCTTATGGTATCCATATGCCCTTACATGGACTTGTTTGCCAGGGCCTGCCTGGAGTATTCTGTCCTCAGTTTGTGTTTTTGGAGGGCTTAGTAAAGTAGGTTAGATGTTTGAAAGCCAAAATCCTTCCCAGTGCTGCTGAACCATCCATATTTTCTTCTCCATAAACAGTTGTCAGAGAATTTGATTAAATGTACCCTCACACACAATCTACTTAAAAATAATAATCCACAGAACAGCCTGTACCTCTGCACAGTCTGTGTTTACATTTGAATTTGGTCATTGCATTCTAGTTATACTTCCTAGGAACATACACTTGAGGGACAGGGTTTACTTGGGTGGAGTCAGCTCCTTGGCCTAAAGACAAGAGGCCCAGGCTCAGCTGGAGTGGCCTGGAACTCGGCTTCCCCAGGCCAGGCCTTTCTCCATGAAAGACTTTCTCAGTCCTGGTCTGAGATGACTCATTCTGGGAGAAGAGATTGCTTTGAAAGCCAGGAGTTCCTCATCATTACAGATGGGGAAGCAGGGATGATGAGCCATTGCTCAGAAAGGCTGGGCAAGGAACCCAGCTGTGGGTAAAAGGTTGGACCAACTGGCCTCAGAGACGCTTTCCAACTGTAAACAATTCCATTCTGGCCAGTGTCTTCAGCACTACCTAATCTACAGAATTGTTAGAATTTAAAAAAAAGATATATACAAAAGCATTAGACTAATAAAATATGGCATGGAAGTCAGAGAATTTGTGTTCTAGTTATCGACTTTAAACCTGAGACCTTGTCTTTGGTGAACTGCCACTGGGCCAGATCACGCAAATGGCCTCAGCATAATCTTAGTGGAAACTTCACTTTTCCTGGACCAATTAGTTGAGATTATGTCAAAGATCAATAGACTGTTCCCCTAGAGCCTAATATCTGCCAGCCCTGCTTTGGATTTTGTTGGAGATGAGGATGTGGAATAACTGGTGTGCCTTGTGCCAGTGCCCTTTTTCATCTTCATTGGTTAATGGTGCCTGCCCTGAACTAGGCTAGACCCTCCAGGAGGGTGAGAGCCACATCCGCTTTGTTCTCCACTCTCTGCCCATCATCTAGCCCACAGGGGTGCTCAGGAAATAATGGTTGAATAAAAACATGGCACCCCAAGAGAATTAAGGGACTAAAGAAACATACGGTTCTGATTCTACATGTACTAGTTGTTTGGAGAAGTGAGAATGAAATGAAAGGCCATCCCTGACCGACCTCTCCAAATCAAATCCCTCCCATCTTTAAACTTTGTCCCCATATCCTGTTTTCTTTTCTTTTTAGTAAGTAATACCATGTGAGATATACACACACAGAGGTACCTGTGTGTACACATATGTTTATATGTGTATGTATGTGTGTATAAACACCTGCACACACATATATATTTTTGTGTATTTTTCTATCTTCCGTCTCCCTACAAGAGTGTAAGCTTCATGAGGGCAGGGAAGCTGTTTTGTTTACTACTCATCTCTAAATCCTGGAATGGGGTCTTGACCTAGTGGGTGCTCAATAAACATTTGTTGAATGAATGAATAAGTAAAAGAATGTTCAAGATGGACTTGAGTATTAAAAAACTTTTATAATTTGTCTAAGCCTACCAGGAGAGGGAGAAGCTGCAGGGAATGGCAAGTTCAAATGCAGCTTAGAGAAAGGGAACATAGCAAGAGTGCAGTGGTTTAAAAAAAAAAAAAAGTTGGTGCATATTTATCATCGTATAGTGGGCTGTTAATCATCAGTGGTTGTCAGCCGTGGTCTGCAGCCTCTGTCGGTACTGGCTGTGATGATCCTTCTCACATGTGTTAGTCAGAGCCATTTACTAGGCATCTCTGGAAAGCTCCTCCACTCAGTCTTGCTCAGGATTTATGTCCCAAGAATATAACAACGAATTAGTTAGAAATCAGTTTCCACCACAGTCACCTCAGCTTTTTGCAAATAACCACTTGTCCAACCATAGTTCTTCAATTTCCCTCTTGTTCTCATATCTACTAAAGTATTAGTAACTCTAACAGGGACATGGGATCATGGAAATAGAGCTGAAATGAGAGGTCTGAGGACTGGGTTTCATTAATTAGCTAGATGACCTCTCAGACATTCATTTTCTTTATTCATAAAAGGAAGTGATTGGGTGACATCAATGTTAAGGCCCATAGATTCTCAAATTCTTTAACTTTTTCTCTTGTAATAAATGATTAATAAATGGATGCAGTTCCTAAAGTCTACTGACAGGTCAGTTGTGAAGACTCTACCTACAGTGTAATAAATGATGGTTGAGTTCCCAGATATTGCAGATTGAATTCTGCCCCCCCAAAAGATATGTTCAAGCCCTAACCTCCATCTCATGAAGTTGACCCTGCTTGGAATTAGGATCTTTGAAGATGTTACTAGATAAGATGAGGCCCAAGTGGATTAGGGGTTTTGCTAATCCAATATGGCTGCTGTCCTTAGAAGGAGAGGAAATTTGGACACAGAGACTGATAGAGACAAAAGCTGCCATGTGATGGAGGCAGAGATTCAGTTATACCATAGCTTGCCAGCAAGCCACTGCCAGAACTCTGCAGACTTCTAAGGAAGCGTGGCCCTGCCAGCTCCTTGACTCAGGCTTCTAGCCTCCAAAACGGAGACAATAAATTTGTGTTATTTAAGCCATGCAGTTTGTGTTAATTTGTTACGGCAGCCCTAGCAAACTAAGAAACCAGGCTAGCCTACAAATTCTTATTTGACGCATGTGGTAGCTGAAATCTCATATTAATAGTCCAGCAGTTTCCGGAATCACTGACCAGTGGGTGTCAAGAGTGAAACTCCTCTGAACCTAGCTCTACTGCCTGACAGGACTGGGCTGAGGTCTAGGGGCAGCAGGTTGGAAGGTGCACAGAGGGTAGCATGGAGCCCTCCAAACTGAGGTTAGTATATTGGGGGATGCCCATAATCAAAAGAACAAAAATACTTTGCCCTCAACAACACTTTACAACTTCTCAAATAGTTTTTATCATCATAGACAAGGCAGGTGCCGTTGCTAGGCATGATGCCAGATGCTGTAAGGGATCTCCTCAAAAGGTTTACAGTCCAGGAGGGAAAACAGTAACAAGCAACTATACTATAAGACTGGCTGTGACAAGCCCTATAGGATACACAGAACAAATACCCTGGGAGCCCAGGGCATGGAGGGATATGTGGCAGCATTAGACTTAATGAAGGAAGCAGCATTGGAGCTCACCCTGGCCGGATGGAAACAAGGCAAGCAAGGGGGTAATGGAGACTGGCTTTCCAGGGTAGAGAGACTGTGTAATTTGTGTCCCAGAGGCCAGGGGTTCTTGGTGATGCTGGGTAGTCTACTATGGCTTGGTGGTTAGGTACATGTTTCAAGACATCGGATCGAAAGGATCGATTGGCCAGGTTGAGGAACTTGAACTCAATTCAGAAGTCAGAGAATGGCCACAAAAGACTTATAAGCAAAGAGAGACTCAAACTTTCTATTTCCATTACCTTGCTGTATGTGAATAAAATTAGGGAAGCACAGGTGTTCCTTGTTCTCCAAGAGTTTATAGATTAGGGTAGTAAAGAGCACGTAAAGAGATGAAAAAAGGAATGTATCAGCTTGCTTTTTGGGTATCTCATATCTTCCTCACTATAACCCTGTGTGGTTAAGTATTCTTATGCCCATTTTATTCTTAAGCCCATGGGATGATAGAAAAATAAAGACTTATGGAAGTGACTTGCCCAGTCATACACATGGGGTAATTGTAGAGCTCACGCAAGGGCCTGCACTTGCAGAATCACAAACCTGATGGACTTTCTGATAAAATGTGTACTTGCCTCCTCTATGAACTGCCCGAGGTCCTCTGCCCAGAGTTGTTTCCTGCTACATCAAGTGTTGACGTGTGAGTTACAGTCATTGTTGGAATGTGAAGGGTGGATTTTGCAAATGACTCTTACAAAGAGCTAGGGTAATTGCCCCCCCCCCCCACTTCCCCCAAGTCACTGTGGTTGGAATCTTAGCTTTGTGCAGCCAGTTTAAAAGTCTCTGTTTTCCAGTTCTTCGCAGCAGTTGTGGAAAGGACAAAGGCCCTGTTTCAATGGCAGCGTTTCCTTTGCCCCCCTGAAGTGACCCCTCGTGAGCAGACGCAGCACTGCCATGCTCTCATCCCTGGGTGACGTGTCTCCTTTCAAGCTAAAGGGCCACAGCATCCGGAAGGCAAGGAAATCCAATTAGGAGTGGCACATGTTCTAACTTAAGATGCTGTGGGTTGTAAAATCTTAGAGGAGCAGAAACAGTAGGAGAGGCACTTGCCAGAGAGCACTCTATCCTCAAATGATGAGAAGAGTGTCAGGGACCCCTCTTTGTGGTAACTGACCCAGAACTCAGAGATTCCACAGCTTGAGCCTCAAAACATGGATTATCCTAACCTTGAAAGGAGCCGCTTGCCTACCTGCTATAGTCCAGCAAGGAATTGTGGTATCATGGTGTTACAGATTTCAGGATGGCAATGCTGGGAAGAAATTTTAGAGTTCGTCTCATCTGACATATTGTTTTATATTCAAGGAAACACACAGGGAAGTGAAGTGAGCCAACTGAAGGTCAAAGGATATGACCCTCTGGGCATTGGAAGGGTCTGTAACTTCCCCTGCACAAAAAGTGTAAATTTGAGCTCAGTGCCATTTGTGTGACCAACTCCTTTCCTCCTGCACAGTGTGGCTGAGCACTCAGCGGGCAGGGGACAGTGACCTTGTTTAGCTCATGGACAAAGTGAGGCCACGAGTTTACGTGGAGTGGCCAAGATGACCCAAAGAGTTGGCATTGCACTCTGGGCCAGCATTTAAGTCCCCTGGTGCTGGTGAGTCTTGACACAGTCATTTGGCCATTTACTTGGAATAAATTTGTCTTGAGCCAGCCATGCTCTTTAAGTCAGTTACCCCCATGGTCGGAAGTATGCCTCTGTGAGCCAGCTGGCAAGTCAGGCTTCCTGTATTTTGGGGCTGAGGCTGTTAAAGGTAACTGGTGCCCACATACGGTTGAGCAGTGAGCCCACAGCATTGAACACTTAACAGTTACCTTAATAAGATCTCCTTCTCCACCATCTGTGACAGTGACTGAATCCTTGATCTCATTTCTGACTGACGAAAGCTTTGAGAATTTCTTGCTTTGAAGATGAGACACTCAGTAAGCTAAAACCCGTAACTTCCATAGCATGCATCTCCTTGGTGTCTTCATGCTTCCTGAAGGAGCTAATGCAATTAAGAAAACATAAGGAGACTGAGGCCTTTACGGAAATAAGTCAGGGTGGTGGCGGTGTAAGGGTTACGAGATTAGTTGTTGGGATGCATTTGTAGACTCGACGTAACTGCCAGGGAGTCCCACTCTCCAGTCCTTTTCTCCTCCTGCCAATTTTTCTGCTTTTCCAAGAAATCCCTGCACCCTGCTTTTAAGTTGACTGTGGATAGGCACGAATAGAACAGGAAAACATCAGCATGGCCCAGTTGTATATGTCGGACCCTTGAGTCTGTGGCCTCCTTTCAACTTGCACTAAGAGGGCACCTGCCGTCTAGTTAATAATCGAGGCCAGGTTGTGTGTTAGGCACCCCTGTGCTTCCGGTTCGTCAGGCTCCTGCCGCTCTGTCCTCCCCACTGATAAACAGGCTTTGGGGTCAGGGAGTCAAATGTCCCCACAGCCTAGGGCTTGGTGTATGTGGAATGTGCTCAGCGGAGCCCTACAAGAAATGGTCTGAAGGCAAAAAAGACCTCAGCTCAGGTTAGGGCTTTCAAGAATGAGGTTCCTCCTCCATCTTTAATCGTGAGTTAAGAATAATTGTGTGTTAGAGTTTGCAATGTTGGACCCGAGAGGAGTCTTGAGCATCCGACATCACACTTGCTATTTTGTTTTATGGATGGGGAAGCTGAGACCCAACGGAGCAGTGTGTGTCCTAGAAAGTAGGGTTCCCAACTCCCACTTTCCACTGCGCCCACTGAGCCCTGAGTGGCCCTGGCATTCCAGGAGCCAACTTTGCCAGCTTGGCAGAACATGGATTCATTCAAAAGAAACCTGGCTATACACTACAGACACTAGGGATATCTGATTAGTTGGTGAGAAACAGAATCCCAAAGTCTGCTACTCACCCCCCACCCCCAGGGGGTGATTGAGTCATCTAGGTACCCCTTTAGTAAATGACCTCCTGTAGGGCATCAGATGTGTTCCCAGGTGATTCAGGGGACCACAGTCATCTCTCAAGGCTGGGGAGAGGAGAGCAGGATACAACATGCAGGGATACGTTCGCCCTGCTTAGGAAACCCCACTCCATGTCCCCACCCCTGCTCCTGTGCCTTCATGAGCCTCTGAGTTTTTTTAGTTCACCAGTATGACCTATACTTTCCAAGACCTGTTTAATGGCTGGGAAAATTATTACCATCTCGCCTGGGTTTTTTTTTTTTTTTATAACCACAGTGCCCAGGCCGTCTGGGACATACTCATAAGGCAGTCACCATAAAGCAGTGGGACATTTAAATCTCAGTTGCATCTCCAACTGACTGTTTTGTTTCCCTGTAAATTCACACATAATAAAATACTTTAAAATCGCCTTTCATTTCCCAGTATAAATGCAGGGCCACAGGGGAGGGACTGTGGGGCTAAGGATAAGGCGGCAGGCTGTAGTCTGCACCAGAATTGGGACCTGTTCAACCTGCAGACTCACTGAGAAAAATGAGGCCGGGTGGTCAGCTTCCTTTTATGATGGGAGAAATGACTGTTTTTATAGCACACTAAATAAAACCTACTTTTGGAGCTGGAAGTTTATTGCCAGAGTGGGGAGGGCTGGTGTTTTTTCTGTTCCCTCCTTTCTCCCTGCCCTCTTCCATCAGCTGAGAGAGGGATGATGGGTAGTGAGGGTTCAGGCATCCCTAGAAAGTCTACAGAAATCATATGATTTTTGAAGTTAACATAAAACTTATCCTAGCTTATCCCTACATCTCATGCTGATTTTACAGGGAATACATTCAGCATCCATGGCTTTCCCAAATTGTCAGAAGAGTTCTCCACCAAGTACTAACAACCAATAGCAATAACCTACATTTATGTTGTGCTTTATAGTTTTCCAAATGTTTCACATCCATTAGATTCTTGTGGTAACCTGGAAAGCCAGGCAGACCTGGGGTGAACATTTTTCCATCACGAAAGGAGAGATTGACTCATACCCAGAGAGGTTAGGCTCCTTGCCCAAGGTCACACCACTGGTTAAGGGCTGAACAAAACCTAAGAACCAGAATAAATGAATAAAGAGAAAGTAAAAGCAAGACCCTTATCTAGGAAATGAGGAGTTGTGGATGGTGGAAAGAGGGAGAGGTAAGGCTAAGATACCTGAATATAGTCTGAATGTAGATGTTACAGAAGGTGGGTCTTTACTGACCTGCAATGGCACATGGGATGTGCCTTCATCTTTAAAAGCCTTAAACCTTTGTGCATAATCTGACAAAGCTGACAGAAAAAGACTTACCGCATCTAAAGCATCCATAGAAGAAAGCTCTTCACTGTATGTTTTTCGTTTTTTGTTGTTTTTCCTGATGGTTAACACCACATCATCAGGAAGTGCCAGGGCAAAGTACTTCCCCTCTTTGGGAGACAGTGTCCTCATTGTAAGACGAGGTGGCTTCCCCACTCTCACATCCCTGTCTCTTCTTGGGTGCAGGGAATTGCTGAAAACCAGCACCGGGGAGCGTGCCTGAGGTATGGGCAATCCAGTAAGCCAGGGCAGGAGGCCCCCAGGCAGGGTGACTGCTGCCAGAGCAGTTATGGGGGAGGGAGCCGTCTGGGAAGGAGCAAGCAGAATGGTCACCATCAAGGAGTTATCAAGGAGCTGATGAAAAATCAGACAGATTCTGAAAGACTTCGTCCAACAATGAAGCTGGGGCAGAAGCTTCAGGTTGGCCTCACCTTGGAGGTGGCTTCAAGAATGGGAGATATTGGGGAAGGTCTGGCAGGTGAAGAGGGATCAGCAAAGTGAACGGGCTTGCAGGGTACCCAGGGAGCGATGTCAGACTGGAGGGTTTCATTACAGTGCCTTTCCCATCCTCACTAATTTCTGGCCCTGATTATCTGTGTGAGTCTAAGCAGTCCATTAGCTTTTGTGAGATTTGTTGTCCTCATCTGCAAAAGGAGAAAAGGATCTCCAGCATGCTTCCTGACTCTAAGATTTCATAATCTTGTGAGAGCACCATGCCTTGTCTGGATGGCATAGCCAGTGTAAGTTTGTTTTTTGAAAGATTCTGAGATGGATAGACTTAGATGCATCAGGAATTGGCCCGATGGAGGCAGATATCATTTTTCAGCCCATATCCAAACTTCCCTGTCACCATTCAATGACACCAACTGCCCACAGACAGACCCCAGCGCTTGTCATTGAAAATACACAGTACTTATCTCATAATTTTATAATATGTCAATACCCTCACCCTAAAGCACCCCAACAAGAACACTGTGCAATGTCGTGCTGTCCATGTTTTGATGTAAGAAGAGCCTAAAGCTAAATCATGTCAGTCCACAACAAAGGGGAGAATGTGTGCCTCAAATACAGCTTCAGGACAATTGGTTAACACTGAGCTGTTTGTACTCGGGGGACACCAGGTACAGCTGGGAAAAGCGAGGCCAAGTCATTTGACCCAAGTAACGCCAGACTCACGGCCAATGAGTTTGATCAGAATGTGGTAGTAAGCAGAGCCAGTCATGGGCTGGATTCTCATTCAAACTAGTTAGCGTTGCTCTGGGTATTCCTTAGGAGGCAGAGTTCCCAGATTTCTTGCCATTCCAGTCCTGTCTCTGAACACAGTTAAGTTTTTTGTACGCATTTTTCTCATAGATAGGACCCTGAGGCCTGAATACTCCACCCCACTAATTTTGCCATTTCCTCATTAAGCTACCGATTCTCAAAGAAGAGACAAGAATATTTTCTATTTTCTCACTTTTGGGGGGAGGGGAATGAAGATCAGAGTCATAAGGGAGCACAGCTAACAATGCTTAAAATCTAAACACTGCTCCATAACTCTTCTTCTTTAGGGCCCGCCTGCACTCGGTGCTCAGCGCCTCCGAGGAGACTGCACCCGTGCTCTTGTTCTGCCCTCCAGGGCACCAGCCCAGGGCTCCCGGCACCATGCTAGAGGTTTTGAGGTGCTTGATCAGGGAGGGCAGCTGCTGGGGGAAGAAGGCTGAGCAGCAGGTTACTGGGATTCCCGTTCAGGGTCCTCTGTGCTGGTGTAGCATCCTCAGGAGGCAGGTGCCTCCCTTCTGGAAGAACGTGGAGACATAGCTCACTCCAGCTAGCCCTCTCCAGGCTGCCCTGAAGTGGTCACTCTGCGGCTCCACACTAATCTCTATCTATCTATCTATCTATCTATCTATCTATCTATCTATCTATCTATCATCTATCTATAGTTCTATCTCCCTTCCCCCATCTCTATCTCCCCCTACCTCCCTCTCTCTCTCTAAATTTTCTTAAGTTGGCTTTAAATTCTTCTGCTGAGAGGCTGTTTTTATATTTTCATATCACATAACTGAAAGTCCAGTTTTTATCATTTTTTTTTTCCTAACAAGAGCACATTTCCTAATCCACAGGGGAAGCCCCTTGAAGCCTGCCGTGGACAGCCATGGGAAGGACTACCTGGGAACTCTCTACCAGGGGTACCTTAGCTCTCAGTAGGGATTTGGTCCTCGGATCAGGCCAACAGATGCAGGGATTCTTTTCTCCCCTCCTTGCCAGAACTATGCACAGGCAGGCAGATTTCTGCTCAAAATACGAATGCACATTTGAATAGGTCCAACAGTATATTTTGTGTATGAGGTCTCTCCCCATGATTCAATATTGTCGAGCAGCTCCCAGGGAGGCTATGGAGGAAGCTCTTGAGCTCTGAACACTGGGTTGGGATGGGGTGGATGGTGGCAACAGACCGTAGCCAAGTGGACTTCTAGAATGGATGATGTCTTCAAGAGACTGCCACCTGGGTTTAAATAAGGCTCTCCCTAGTTAATGCCTCTGCCCATCCCCTTTTCTGCTGGATGTTGCTTTTCAGAAAAACAGTTTGCTGAAAAATATGTAAGAGCAATAGCTTTATATATATATAAAATATCTACTGCGGACAAGGCATTGTATCAAATACTTTATACTTGACTTCCAGTCCTCCCCACACCCCTTTGAGATAGACTCTGCTGGTAGTTTGTAGAAGAAAAAGCTGACAGGTGAGGTTAAGTGACTTGCCCTGTTAATTACAAGATTGGGTTTCAGACCCAGGCCTGGGACGCCAGAGTCCAAGTCTCCCCACCACACTGCAGCCTCTCAGCTGGTCCTGAGGTTTCAGGACTGGTGACAGGCAGGAGCCCAGTCAAGACCTTTGCAAAAGAGGGTCTAGACCAGCGCATCTTCTAAGGCCATGCTTGGGTGTCACCGGGGAGCTTGTTAGAGATGCAGGATCTCAGCCCAGCCCCAGACCTCCTGAGTCAGACTCTGCATTTTAGCAGTATCTCCAGGTGAGTCTTGTGCAATTTAACCTTGAAGAGTGCTGGGTTCCAAACCTCACCCTTCTGTTTCGTTTGGTTCTTCTGCACAACCTTCAGTACCTCCTTCAATTAAAAAAAGGATCCTTTTGTCTATACTCTAATCCTCCTCCCTTACGCCCTCTCCCCAACACCCATAGTTAAAGAGGAGAGGGAGATGGAGAACAATGAACAGACTTTAAAATATGGAATGGTCTTCCATGTTCTTATTACTTTGACAAATTCCTCTCATCCCCAGCTATTTGCTCAGTCCTTAACAGAGTCCTTCCAGACTGGATTTGTGCTGAGAGGGAAAGGGTCTCAGGCAAGTTGGAAGAGAGGAGCATTACAGTGGGACAGGGAGGCAGCTGACCCAGTGATCACGTCCACTGGAGGTTGAGCTGCGTCCTGTGCCCCTCACAGTCCCCTTACTGCCCCTCCCCACTCCTGTGCCTGCACCCCTTTGGCTTCCCTCCTCCGTGGAGTATAACAAAGGGTGGCTCCCCCACCAGGCGAGTCCCAATAAGTCCCAGTACGTGACAGTCCCTCCAGCCACTGCCGAAGTTATTAATTTTTAAAACAAACTTCCTGATTGAGGTTCTGGCTGCCTCTAAATTGTCTCTACAAGGAGACTGTGTGCTAATTAACCCATAGAAACAATCAATGATGTACCTTTTTCAAGTTTCAGGGTGATTAGAATATGAAAATGAAGAGCACAATGGTGCAGATGTTTTAAAATCACAGCAGACAGCAATTAGTGACACGGAAACCAGCTGCTTATCTCTCCAGATAAAGCCTCTTAATAGGGAATTACACTGGAGGAGTCATTACCCAGATGGATCTCACATGATTTACGGAGGAGGCGGGGCAGCGTTAACTTTGATTTGTGAGCCAGGTTCTTGTCAAGCTTTCTTACCTCCAAAGGAGGTGGATTTGTGACTGGGATGGAGGCGGGGTTCACCTTTCTACCTGTTGGCCCAGGTCCGGGATCCTGGAGAGAATGGGGCCTGCAGCAGCCACGAGCACCTGCCTTCTGGATTCAGGCTCCATTGTTTTGGGATCCACTCAGTCAGCCGCCCCTGCACAGGGGGGAGAAGGAGGCTTGGGGGAGGGGACATAATGAGGCAGTTGCTGGTCACCCTGGATGCTCCTTGGAAAGAGAAGGTCTGTGCTTTCTGCCTGGTGGCCTTGGGGCCTGCCTGTTTGTGGGGGTGTGTGTGTGTGTTGGAGGTAGGAGGTTCTTCTTAGTAATTTTTTTGATGTTTTCTTTTCTCATTTTAAAAATATATAATTGAGGTAATATTTACATTTACTGAAATATACAGATCTTAGGTATACAGTTCAATGAGTTTTGACGAATATATATATGGCTCTGTAACTCACACTCCTATCAAGATAAAAAATACGTCCATTTCCCCTAGAAACTTCCCTCATGCCCCTTCCCAATCTCCACTCCATACCACCCCACTCTACCCTTTAGACAATCACTATTTTGATTTCTATCTGAGATTTGTTTTGCCTGTTCTAGAACTTTATAGAATGGAATCCTAGGTACTTTTTTGGATCTGGCTTCTTTTGCTCAGCAAAATTGTGTATGTGTGTGATTTATCCATGTTGTGGAATGCATCTATAGTTTGTTCCCTTTTTTTTTTGCTAAATTTATCTATTCTCCAGTTGATTGACACCTGGGCTATTGCCAGGTGCTTATGACTCTGAATAAAGCTGCTAGGAAGTTTTTATAAACATCTTTTTGTGGATAGATGTTTTCATCTCAGTTGTTAGGTAAATACATAGAAATGGATCTGCTAGGTCGCAGGGTATGTTTAGCTTTAAAAGATATTTCCAAACCATTTTCCGAAGAGGTTGGACCATTTTACCCTCCCTCCAGCAATGTATGAGAGTGAGCAGTTACTCCACATCCCGGCCAACATTTGTTGTTTTCAGTCTTTAATTTTAGCCATTCTAGTAGGTTTGTAATTGGATTTTATTGTGGTTTTAATTGGTATTTCCCTGTTGACATATTATGTTTAAGAACATTGACAAGTGCTTATTGGTCATTCATACTTGTTTTATGGTCCAGCATATTTTGGTGATGGCATTTTTCAGTTGGGTTAGTTGAGTGGATTGATCAAGTCTTCTGTATCCATACTAATTTTTCTTTAGCCAGTTTGTTCTAGCAATTAATCAGAGAAGAGTGTTAAAATGTCTTTGGTGGATTTGCATATGCATGCCTCTTATTCAGGTGACCTAGTGGCAATTTTCAAAGTTTATTTTTTTAAGTGAAAGAACTGCCTCTCTCTCTCTCAAATGAAATCCTTTGCAGAAATCTGGTATGTAAAATGGAATAAAGCTTGGCTGCTCTATTGAATTGGGGCGAGGGGGATACTGGGAATAAAAAGGATGGTCTGAAGCTTCTCAGATGCCCTATCCCCTGCCTCTAGAGTAGAGGACATCTCTGCAAAATCCTAGGACTCCAGATCTCATTTGAAAACTACTGAGCAGGAACATTTCCTGATAATATCAGAGCCTTTCCAGTCACTAACCCAGACCCCAGTCTTTGATGGAATCCTGTGGTTCTCAGCTCTGCTCACTGGGATCACTTGAGAGCTTTGGGAAAAAAATGACTACTGTTCAGGCCCCAGCTGCGGCATTGCTGATTTAATCGGTCTGGGTCAGGTCCCAGGCATAGTGTTCTTTACAGAGCTTCCTGGATGATTCTAACATGCAGTCAGGTTTGAGAACCTTTAATTTAATCATAATGTGGTTGCATTCCTTGTCTTCCACACTCGGCTGTTTCTCAGGTTTGATGCCTGCTTCTAGCCTCACAGACAGAATGCCAGGATTCCCTTGAGCTCTGGGAATTGGCCTGAATGAGGTGGAAAGGAAATAGAAATCCCAGAGAGGGAGGGCATGACTACCCACATGCCAGATGCTTTCCGACGAGGACAATACCTTCATCCACCCATATCCTTGGCTCTTCTGTCCACCTCACCTTGCACAGTATACATGGAACTCATAAACAGTGAACAGGCAGTTCACTTGGGAGCATGTTAGAGCTTCTAACTATGTAAATTAGAAAGAGTTCAGAGAGCAAAGCAGGAATGCTCAGTGTTGCCAAATTGCATATCCTAACAGGTCTACAGTGATTTACTCTGCAAATTTACCACCTAAAAGTACTGCGTATGTTGTAGCGACCATAGAAGAGCCCCACCCCAGAGGGATTATGGTGTTAAAACATTATATCGTAGTTTTGAAATTTAATGTACTCAAGAATTACGTAGGGAACATGTTAAGATGCACATTCCTTCGTCTCCCCCTAAGAGATCGTGATTTAGTGGGTCTGGAGTGGGGCCTGGGAATCTGTATTAATAACCAGCTCCTTAGATGATTCTGATATAGTGCTCAAGGAGCACCAAGCGCCAAATTAAGAGATAACATGCTCCTCTCACTGCTTCACAACCGGGGATATCTTCCTGCTCATATAAACCAAAACACATTACAAACAGTAAATTTAAATTGTTGGTGTCAGCAGAAACTAACAGGCACAAAACAGTAGTTTATCTCTCAGAAAGTCATGGTTGATTTTGGATGAATTATATGCTTTTTCTCCAGCCCAACTCACCACCTTCTCCTCTTATTGCAACAAACCTTGCTTTAGGTAATCCTGAGATAAGGCTGGGTGATGCGTTTTCTTCCCAGTTTTATGAATTTTCAAGTATTTAGGCGATAAACTTATGCTTACTTTGTAAACTAGGTAACTGGTACTTTTTAAAAGGAAATAATGACTTATACAGAATTTAAATTTATATAAGTTATGCATCAGTTATGGGGGAAGGTATGGTTATATACTTTATAAAAAAAAATTCTTCCCATTACAGAGGGACTTGATTCCATAAAGATACCCTTTAAGAACAAAGCTTTCCAGTGTTTTCAAAATGGTGTTTCACAGACCAACATTTGGCCTAAACTCAAAGTGTGTGGAGATCACTTTTCTTATACAACACTTTCAAAATGACTGGAGCCCCACAAAGAATCATAGGATGAGGGGTGGGGGCAGCCAGGAAACAGGCTGAGCTTAGTTTGGGGTTAAACATTTTCCTCAAACACTCTGACCAGTGTAGAAAATCGTTGACTGACCCCTCACCCCTCACTTGCCAGCCCTTTTAGGAAACAACCCTTTTGAGAGTGGTAGAAAGGCCTTAAAAGGTTCAGGCCTTATCTCCCAAGAACTCATAATCTAAAACGGAAGGAGACAGATGCCACTCAGGCTGGTAAATCCCTAGTCCAGTGCCCCAGTGCTGCAGTCCCATCCCCAGGCCAGTGGCTCATGGGGGAGGTCGGGAGCAGAGAGCCTGAACTTCCCCTCCTCCCAGCTGGCCCCAGCATAAGGCCTCTTTTGCCATGTCCATCTCTATCACTACAAAGTAAGTGCTCAGTTCTCAGTGAGGGACATACTGGAATGGACAGCTTCACCACTGCATATATATGTCATGGCTGACAGATGAAGAAATGGGATTTTGTGAAATGCGACAGGATATATAGTCATCAGCCAAGGAGAAGAGCTTTGTTCTCCCCACCCTTAGAAAGTGCTGCTGGTTCTCCATCCTCTGCCCCTTCTCTGCAGCTCTTCTGAGGGAAGGCTTAAAGCACATTTCCCCCCATTACTCCTGATCTTTTGTTGTGCCTCCCTTTTGTCCACCCTGCCCTTTGATTGCCAGGCTCTCCCAGCGGGGCAAATTGCAGCTGAAATGGTAGGAACAATGGAGCAGGCAGTGATCCAGATGGAAGCACTGAGAACCGGAGCTTAACTGCATTCCTTTCAGTGGGGCTGCCCCGGGTGTAAGTGAACAGGCTCCACCTTTCAACTGCCTGAGTGAAATCTACCCTCCTGACAGGCACATGGCCTTCCCCGAAGGCAGCATTAATTGGAAAGTGAAACAATTAACAGGAGTGGGGGCGGGGAGACTAATAGTAAAAATTGCATTAAGAAGAGTTACCTTAACAAGTGCTTTTAGCCCTTAAGTATTTGGTAAGGATTTTTTGTTCAGCATCCCCTAATGCATTTCAGTGCTCCAATTTCAGCATGAGCCATTATCAAACAGAAGATTGGCAGCCTATTGTCTTTTGTGTGCAGCCACATATTTTGCCATGGTAATAGACACCCCATCCATTCTTTTAGTTATTTTTTTCACTCAACAAGCACCATACAGAACTTTCTGGATACTTGGCTTTGAGCCAGGGACTGGGGATAAGAAGATAAATAAAACTGTGTCAGACCTTAAAATACTTACAGTCTAGGACAGGGAAACAGAAAAGTATACAAATACATGCCACATAGCATTATAAGGACTGTGCTAGATGTCCTTATGGGAGGCAGTGGCACCTACAGAAGGGATGGCATAAGGAATCAGGCTGGCAGGGCTGACTGTGTTGGCAGACAATATGTTGCAATATGCAGGTCATTAGTTTCACTATTGATAAAATGAAATACCCACAGTACAATGTGTGTCCCTTCATTCATTCAATAATTGCTTATCAAGTGCCTACGGTGTGCCAGGCACAGTGCTTGGTGCCTGTGTGATGTTGTGTGCCATCCAGAAAGGCAGACAGATGTTAATTCCATCAGCAGCACACACAGCAAATGTAAAATTAAGACTGTGATAAGTACAACAAAGATGAGAAACATGGGTTCATAAAGATTTATAATAGGGAGTAGGGGGCCTCCCAGAGATTGTGTTGAGTCACCAGAGCATGGAGAGGTGGTTACTTAGGGACTCTGCCAGGCACCGAGAAGAAGAAAATAAAACAACAGGGAAAAACTTGCATGAGTCAGGGACCAAGATGCGAGTCCTAGCTTTACCATGAAGCCCCTCTGTGGACTAACATTTTTCCGGAGCTAAAGAAGTGGGCAGGGGTTGGGGAACAGGGATGGAGGCAAAAGGGTGACTACAAGTCCTGTTTTGCCCAGGTCCAAAATAATAACTTACACCTTTTGTTCCACTGTAATTTTTGATAAGTCCCCACCTCTTACTCTGAAAAGTGTCCTAGCATGATTAACAGATTGCATTGCCACCCCAAGGAGTGAAAATCTTCATCTACAAAGCCTCTTCCAAACCCATCATCCTATGAATATACACATAGTGCCAATTAAAGTCCAAAGTATAAATGACAAATTAGCAAAGACCTTATTCATAAAAGATAAGTGGTGTTTAATATGTTGTAACAATATGGGATATGGTAAGATTTCCATGTTTTTGCTGAAAATGAAGTAGCAACCCATGTCCACGATAATAATACCTAGTAAACAAACTCAAGTAGCAGATTAATTCTCTGTATTTTAATGATGGTGGATGTCTCACTATAAACTGCAAGATGAAAAAATTAAATTATTTTTCTTAATTTTCTTCTGAGCATTTATAGGTTTAACTTGGGGAAACTCTCCCAGGATACTTAAAAAAAAAAAAAAAAAAAAAGCCCAATTTTGAAAGTATAAACAGGATTTTACAAAGATCAGTGAGGTAGAAAATAAGACTAGGAATTCCAGGAAAAAGTGTGAAGGAAACCTAGTTAAATTACTACATTGAATTCTACGCAAAACACTTTCTACCATCTGTGTTTTGACTCTTAACAGGGACTGTAAAAAATGTTTTCTAATAAAGTATGAATTCTATAGCATCAATAGCAAATAGAGATAGATTGAAAGATCAGATAGATAGATGATGTTAGATAGATAGGCAGACAGACGTAAACAGACAGGTATTTCAGATTCAGTTGTCTAAATTCACTAAGGCAATCATCAGATGCCTCTCAGCAGGGATGTTTTCCAAAGCTTTCTTCAATTTACTAATATTTTTCTTTCAACAAATCTTAGGCTAATGCATCTTGGAAGTTTACTGCTCTGTATGTATAACAGGACTTATAACAAGCCTTAAGGAATGCTTCTTTGTACTAGAAACACGACTTAAAATATTTCTGGAGCAATGTGAGCATATCTGTATTAAAAATAGTTTTAATGACAGAAGACTTAATGAGTTCACCCGCCCATTCCTGGTGTGATTTTATAGACATTGATCATATCATGCCCCAAGCAGCAGGTTCTGTATTTCCTACCTGGAAAGTCAGTCCTAAGAAAGGTGCTGAAGTCTGAGGATTTTCACTTAGATCAATGTAGGTGAAGACTCAGTTGACGAAGTTCAGAGGAGGGCTCTTGAATGACAATATTTTTTCCTGGAACATCTATCCAGGAGCCTCAGAGTTCATTTTGAGAATACCCAAGGGTTTCCTCAAGAGAACAATAAATACCTAACAGGGGCTTAAAAATCCCTTAGAGGATGCTAACCCCAAACACAGCAACATCCTGGAATCGGCTCAGGATATTTTTCTCGTGTGTCCTTCCTTCTTCCATTTCTTCTCCCTAGCCTTGACTGGTCCACCTTCCCCCAATCCTCAACTTGTGTTTTGTTGTGTTTTTTTGTTTTGTTTTTACTTGTTACAGTGGGTCCTTATGAGCTGGGGTACTCATTTGAGCAGAGAAATGGCGAATGCTAGAACAGAGTGTGAGCAGAAATGAACTAGAACAGGAGGAAGCAAGGAAAAGAAGCTGGGACAGAAAGAGGAGCCATGCCCTGAGTGAAGCAGATGAATGCTGGGAGTCGGGAAGTTCTGATTCTCTCTGTGCTCTGCCACCTTGGGCAGGACGCTTCAGTGTCTCAGCTTCAGCTTCCTCATTTGTAAAATACAAACACTGAGGTGCCTCCTCTCTCTAAACAATTCTTATTCTGAGATTGCATTAAACCAAGATAGATCAAGATTTCTGTTATTTAGGGGGAAAGATGAAGATTAATGCATCATTAATAATGTTCAAAATCAGTACTATATAAATATGTTAACCATGAGGTTGAGAAAACCTCATAAAGCACTCTGGAATTAAAGGTTGCTGTTAACATAGTTGCTTGTTTCTACCTCCCAAATAATTGGGTCTTTTGACATTAAATTTCAGATCACTCCAAGGTGCTCATCTTTGTCTTTCTCTCTCTCCTTCCCACCTCCACCCACCTTTAGGCTTACGAGCGGCCACAGAAACACTCAACTCTCCATTATGACCCAGGCCTCCCACAGGACTTCACCGGTGACACCTTAAAACCAAAGCACCAGCAAAAAAGCAGCAGCCAGAACCACGTGGACTGGTCCACCAACTCTGAGAGTGGACCCACCACTCAGAATTGTTTCCTCAGTTCGGAGTCTGGCAGAGAAACTGCAAACACCAGCAAGATCCCAGCTCTTGAGCCTGTGGCTTCCTTTGCAAAGTCCCAGGGTAAGAAAGGCAGCACAGGGAGCACGTGGAGTCAGCTGTCCAACGGTAGCAAAGATCTGCTCTTGGGAAGTGTGGTTCCATCCCCAAGCAACCACAACTCACCAGCCCCACCCAGCAGCTCTGCCGAGTGCAATGGGCTTCAGCCCTTGGTGGATCAAGATGGAGGAGGTGCAAAGGAGCCCCCAGAACCACCCGCTATAGGCAACAAGAAAAAGTCCAGTAAAAAAGATATGATAAGTCAGACCATACCAAACCCAGATCTGGATTGGGTCAAGAATGCCCAGAAAGCATTCGACCACACGGAAGGGAAAAGGGAAGGCTATTCTGCAGATAACACCCAAGAGGCATCACCAGCCAGGCAGAACATGAGCTCTATCAGTAATCCCGAAAATGACTCAAGTCATGTCCGGATTACTATCCCCATCAAGTCACCCTCTCTAGATCCAGCTAGCCATAAAAGGAAAAAGAGACAGTCCATCAAAGCAGTGGTGGAAAAGATCATCCCAGAGAAAGCCCTGGCTTCTGGAATCCCTATGAGCAGTGAAGTAGTCAACAGGATCCTTTCCAACCCGGAGGGAAATAAGAAAGACCCCCGTGTCCCTAAGTTGAGTAAGATTATAGAGAACGAATCCCCCTCAGTTGGTCTTGAAACTGGTGGAAATACTGAGAAAGTTGTCCCAGCAAGTGTGTCTAAACCACGGAAGCCACCCACGGTCATGGCACCACCAACATGCGCAGATCACTCTCCATCAAGAAAGCTGCCAGAGTTCCAGCATCCAAAGTTTGCCGCAAAACGGAGGTGGACATGCAGCAAACCAAAACCTACCAGTATGCTTCGGGAGGCAGTCATGGCCACCTCCGATAAACTGATGGTGGATCCCCCGTCTGCCTATCCCATCACCCCTTCTAGCCCTCTGTACACCAACACAGACAGTCTTACTGTGATCACACCAGTCAAAAAGAAGCGGGGACGACCAAAGAAGCAGCCGTTGCTCACAGTCGAGACAATACATGAGGGTACTTCCACCAGCCCAGTCAGTCCAATCAGCCGGGAGTTTCCTGGCACCAAGAAAAGAAAGAGACGACGCAATTTAGCTAAGTTGGCCCAACTAGTGCCGGGAGAGGACAAACCCATGAGTGAGATGAAATTTCACAAAAAAGTTGGAAAGCTTGGTGTGTTAGATAAGAAGACCATCAAAACTATCAATAAGATGAAGACACTCAAGAGGAAAAACATCTTGAACCAGATCTTGTCCTGCTCCAGCAACATTGCTCTGAAAGCAAAAGCTCCCCCTGAAACCAGCCCTGGGGCAGCAGCAATTGAGAGCAAACTGGGTAAGCAGATTAACGTCAGCAAGAGGGGAACTATCTACATTGGCAAGAAGAGGGGCAGGAAGCCGAGAGCTGAGCTGCCACCCCCATCCGAAGAACCCAAAACAGCCATCAAGCACCCAAGGCCTGTTTCTAGCCAGCCGGATGTTCCAGCCGTGCCTTCCAACTTTCAGTCACTTGTGGCGTCTTCACCAGCAGCTATGCACCCACTTTCAACCCAGTTAGGTGGGTCAAATGGCAACCTGAGCCCTGCCAGCACTGAAACCAATTTTTCAGAGTTGAAAACTATGCCAAATCTCCAGCCCATCAGTGCTCTTCCAACCAAAACCCAAAAGGGAATACACAGTGGAACCTGGAAGCTGTCTCCACCCAGGCTGATGGCCAACTCACCTTCACACCTTTGTGAGATTGGCTCCCTAAAGGAGATAACGCTGTCACCTGTGAGCGAGTCACACAGTGAGGAGACGATCCCAAGTGACAGTGGCATCGGGACAGACAACAACAGCACGTCTGATCAGGCAGAGAAGAGTTCAGAATCCCGACGGAGGTACTCTTTTGATTTCTGCTCCCTGGACAACCCGGAGGCCATTCCGTCCGACACCAGCACAAAGAACCGGCATGGCCACCGGCAGAAGCATCTCATTGTGGACAACTTTCTGGCCCACGAAAGCCTCAAGAAGCCAAAGCACAAGAGGAAACGGAAAAGCCTGCAAAACCGCGATGATCTTCAGTTTCTGGCAGACCTGGAAGAGCTCATCACCAAGTTTCAGGTGTTCAGAATCTCCCACCGGAGTTACACGTTTTACCACGAGAATCCATATCCCAGCATTTTTCGGATTAACTTTGATCACTACTACCCGGTGCCGTATATCCAGTATGACCCGTTGCTCTATCTTCGTAGGACTTCAGACCTGAAGTCAAAGAAGAAGCGTGGTAGGCCTGCAAAAACCAATGACACCATGACAAAGGTGCCTTTTTTACAAGGGTTCAGCTACCCTATTCCCAGTGGAAGTTACTATGCACCCTATGGAATGCCTTACACATCAATGCCTATGATGAACCTTGGCTATTACGGTCAGTACCCAGCTCCTTTGTACCTATCGCACACGCTCGGAGCAGCTTCCCCGTTCATGAGGCCGTCTGTGCCACCACCTCAGTTCCACACTAGCGCCCACATGAAGATGTCTGGTGCAGCAAAGCATAAAGCAAAGCATGGGGTGCACCTACAGGGACCCGTTGGCATGGGCCTTGGTGACATTCAGCCATCCCTGAATCCTCCCAAGGTGGGCAGCGCCAGTCTGTCCGGCGGTCGGCTCCACAAGAGGAAACACAAACATAAGCATAAGCACAAGGAGGACCGGATCCTGGGGACCCACGACAACCTGAGTGGTCTCTTTGCAGGCAAAGCCACGGGCTTCTCCAGCCACATCCTGGGTGAGCGGCTGAGTAGTGCAGACAAAGAGCTCCCACTGGTGAGTGAGAAGAACAAACATAAGGAGAAGCAGAAGCACCAGCACAGTGAAGCCGGCCACAAAACCTCTAAGAGCAGCTTTGAGGTGGACACCCTGTCTACACTGTCACTCTCTGATGCCCAGCATTGGACGCAGACCAAGGATAAAGGTGACTTGGGCAGTGAGCCTGCAGACTCCTGCACAAAGAGGTACTCTGGCAGCGGTGGGGATGTTGGCGGCACGAGATCAGAGAGTCTGGACGTGTTCAGTGATATGAATGCTTCGAATGACAAGTGGGACAGTGATTTGAGTGGGAGTAAACGGAGGACCTACGAAGGCTTTGGGACATACAGGGAAAAGGACATCCAAGCCTTCAAGATGAACCGAAAGGAAAGAAGTTCTTACGACTCCTCCATATCTCCAGGTAAGGCCCGCTTTTCGTGTTTTTCTTCAGATTTGGACTGTCTTGTCATTTAATTGTTGGACTTCGCACTTCCAAAGCCAACCATCTTTGGCACATTGCTTTCACTGGTTTGCAAAGAGGTAAGAATCAATGAAAATGGATCTTCTTGCACATTTAAGTTTCCTGTACAATTTTTTCATTGTTTACCTGATATTTACCATCTTTCCTAGCTCCCAGAGCCATTGCCTAAGAAACCGTGGACCCAGGGGTATTTCCAAAATGCCTAGACTACAACCATACCCACTGCATTTATTCTTTTTATCAAAGATGCTATTCTTCATTCCTCATTAGATCTGATGGGGCAGCTGGCTTGTTGGATAAAGCCTCTAAGAAAGCTCATTAAGAATACCAACAAGATCTCAAGAAGGTTACAGCCAGAAGAGAATGCATATCTAGTTTATCTCACATGCTGTCACCAGAAGTCACGGACTCTGGGTGACGAGGCCAGAGCAGGGTCATTGGAGGCTGCTGACCAGTCAAACCTGAACTCTGATCATGGAGCCTCAGCCCCAGCCCACATTGTCCTCTCTTTGTCCATAGTCATTTCACAAGCTGTCCTGGACGGGCCCTGAAGCGAAGCCCTGACTCCATTCTAATATTCGTCATTTCCCTGAGCTAAGGGGAAGGAGCCTGCCTGGAAGCTGTTGTGTGCCTGCTGCCCACACAGCGCAGTCCCACTGAGTCTTGGCATGTCTACAGGGAATAGGATTTTGCCCACCAATCTCTAAACTGAAGTGTTGTCTGCTACTGAAAAGACCCCATTCTTTGCTAGTTGCTGGCAGAATTTCCTTGCTAACCTCCCCACCCACACAAACCCTTCCCAACTCTGCCAGCCTCACACTTCTGTTGAAGTGTCCCCTTTGTCACTGCCCACACCCACATGGATGGTAAGACTGCTGTAGAAGAACAGGGCAGTAATTAACCAGGAAAGTATTAGAAACCCCATTACTAGGAGTTGGAGAAGCTAAAATAATTTCTCCCCTGCTCCCTCTGCTCCCCAAATAGTAACAAAAGCCTCGGGCCAAAGCCTGCTTTTAAAGGCTTAATCATTCATGTTTAAGGTTTGGGTAGAGTGTTTCACCTCTGCTTATGATGTGTACCCCTTGTGTGTCCCCTCCCTTCCAAAGGAGGCCATAATTAGTCAAGGGAAGTACAGCCTATTCAGGAGGAATTAGGTACATTTTCTAAACCTGCAGATCTCAGGAAGAAACGTGATGATGAGTAAGAAGCCATTTCAGCTTTGGCCCAGATTGTCTCTAGCTCATGAGTTGTAGTGGTGGATGGTCTGCTTGGTTAATGAAAAGACCAGTTAGCAGTTGTGTCTCCTGCATATGCTGAAGGTGATAAATGGGCCACACTTCATGTCTGCCCAAAGTGAATGTGCCCATCTGGGTTTCCCTGGTTCTCATTGTCTATCTGTAGAAGGCATCTGTCTGGTTTTGTGCAGGTCTCAGGTTAAGCCCCCAGGACAAGAGGAGCTAGAGTAAGTTTGAACCTGAGAAATACTGGTGCTTTCTCTTTCAGCATGATGGAGCTGATCCATGGGACCTAAGTTAGCCATAGACAGAAGATGTGTTCTTAGTTTTGTATTTTCTTGGGATTATTTAGCTGGAAAAAAAATGGTGGTGTATTATTGCTAAGAATTTACGAGCAGGAATCCTAACTGAGAGGCAAGAAACCAGCTGTTCTTGCACATCGGAATTCTGGGCATTCTTACTGGAGTTTTTCTGTGGTCAGATTGTATTGCCAGGTGATGGTTGACTTAACAAAGTTTCCAAGGTAAGGGTTTATCTCTGGTCAGTGTGTGTATCTCTGATGGTGCCATCCCAGCCATACAGCTTTCCACGTGTTTGCATTCATGAGATATTCATCACTTTATTCAAAAGTCTCTCCCTCTTATCTTCTCGTGATCTTCAGCCAGCCACATGAGATGGAAGGAAGTCAGCATGATGGCGATGTGAAAGAAATCTGGGTTCAGCTTGCAGAACTGGGTACTGGGTATTAGGCCCAACGCTACTGAGAACTGTGTGGTCTCAGACATGGCATCCCACTTGTCTGGGCTACTGCCTGCCCATCTGTAACTCGAGGGGTTGGGCCAGACCTCTTACCTGTCTATAGCCTGTTTCAGTTCTTAAAGCTGCTTCACGTTCCTTTGTAACATCCTTCTTGTAGTCTTAGAAGACAGGTATTTTCGTTCCTATTTATAGACCAGGAGACAGAGGCTCAAAGCAATAAAGTGACCTGCCCAGCTTCAGAAATCTGTCACTTTCGCTGGTGAGCCCAGGGCTTTTCCCCCTGCATTACTGCTAGGCTATCCATGTAGTTGAGGCCACATCTAAAATGCCACTGCCAGTGCCCAGTTCTGTGCTTTTCTCTTCCACCACATGCTTCCTCTAAGAGCATGCTTTTCCCTACAGCATCTGCAGGGATTATGCCATGATTACAGAAGAGAGTAAAGGAAGAAGACATTCCTTTACTCAATCCCCAGCTAAAGAAGCATTCCTTATGACCTAAACTTTTTGAAATATCAGCCTGCAAATAGCTACACAGATAGGGTTCCCACCTTTGTACTACCAAAATCCAATTTTCTGAGTCTTTTTACCACTGCTTTGTGCCTATCTCTGTGTTACGTAAGTTTATTTTTTCCCCAGTAGTTTAATGAATCATAATTGTTGGTGGCTTCTATTTATATTTGAGCTATGCCTGATATCTCTGCACATCTTGTTGAATATCTTACAGAGACCAAATTCTCTGTCATTCCCTTCCTTTCCAAGCCTTGGTCTCTCCTTGCCTATGTCCCCAAATGTCCTGTCTGTATTTCTTAGCCCCCAAAGTATCAGGGAAATGTGTTCTTAGCAGCACTTGGAACCTAATGTCAGAGTTTGTCGAGACTCCCTGAGGAGCATTCACCTAAATGTGACACGCTTCAAAGAGTTTCAAGCCCCCCCACCAAAATAGGAAGCAGACCAGATGAGGCTGTGGTGACTGAAAGTACTAGGATTTGGGGGGGACTTTAGCTGAATGGAAGTGTCTGTACCAGCTGGAACTGGATGAGCTGAGGGTAATGAATGGAGATAAGCCTTTGCTCTTCTCACATCCTTCTCTGCCTTCCACCTTTTCCTTCACTCTGGATTCATTCTCTTCACATCAAAATGTCCTCTTTCATACGAGCTATTCATTAAAATGGATATGACTCAAATATAGATGTCATCCTTTAACCTGTTGAGGACCAGATTTAGGAGCTGAGTCAAGAGAGGGTTTTGAGTGCTCTCTGGGATCAGAACTGATGAAAGACATCACATAAAGGTAAGTCATTACCATTTCAGAGAGAGGAAATAGAGATTTAGCGATAACAGCAGTTGCACACCCGATTTCCTCTTTCCCACTTGGAAAATTGTTCATTCTCCACTCCTTTGGCCCAGCAGATGGCTGCATTGTCTTGTTGGGCCCCTTGCAACATACCTAGATCTTTAAAGTCATACAGTTGCCTTACCATTTATTGAAATTTCACCCCTTCGAATTTCTTTGGTTTCAGAGGGCAATGACTCTTTGGCCTGTTTGTTAAATACATAACAGTTGCTAAATATCCCTTTATAAAAATGGTTGTCTGGAACCACAAAGTGGATAGATAGTGGGAAGGTATGATCCACGGACTCTCAATAGTTGGATGAAGCCTCGGGGGCCCGCATTTGAGCCGCGAGCCAGCATGATCTCTCACATACTGATATGCAGCCGATTCCCAGAAGAGCAGACCTGCCCAGGGTTAATAACACATGCTCAGAATGACACCATCTGCCCTGGAAGCCCACTTCTCATCAGATGGGAGAAGAGACCTCTAGAGTGAGTGATGTTCTTCCTGTCCAGGCCACTTGGAAACAGTCTCTGCAGGCTTTGACCTAAAATCCTGCCAGGCACTTTGGACATCCTGGTCATTCCTGTCCAGGCTCCCATCAGATATGGAGAAACAGTGTGACAAATAAATTTATGTGTTACCTCTTAGTCCAGTGCCATTATTAGGCAAGATTGCCATCCTGAGTCCCCAAATATCAAGTGTTTTCCTCATGCTGAATGGATGCTGTGAATTAATCCTGCACTCACCTCCCAGGTGTCGGAATCCTGCCACCTAGATAGCTGGGTTCTCATGCACCTGCTCAACTCCACCTCTTCTCGTGGCTCCTGTCTGCCCTTTTCCAGCTCCTCTTATCAGCACTGTAGGGCATTTTGGGAGGCAGCCTCAGCTGTCAGTCACTAGCAGGAATTGGATGCTCAAGCCAAAAATAATACAGAAACCTCATCCAAGCAGTCATCCAGATGAGGGAATTAGGCACATGGATGAAATGTCTTAAAAACCATACAAAAGACACACGTGTGAGGCAAGTTTTCTAAAAATAGAAGAGAAGGAAGAAGAGGACTCATGGGGAGAGAGGGTTGAGACCAGAAAAAAAAAAAAAAGTAAAAAATGGAAAGCTGATGAGGTATAGTCTGTTTACCCTTAATCGAAGTGGAATTCTGGGTTATCCTGTGGAGGGAAATGAAAGATTAATTAGCTAATGGCTGCTGTGTGGGTTCATAGGATTAAATGTACCTTCTCTACGCTAACCAGCTAAATGACCTCTTTGTCTTTTTGACTTTCAGTTTTCCCAAGTTACACTATGACAATAATATCAAGGTTCTGACCAGGTCTGATATCCTAGAAATCTAAAAGTCTCAAATTTATACAATGGCATTTGAATGCGAACACCCATGCACAGTTTGAGCAGTTAGGAAGAGAACGCCTGCAAGTTGGTCAAATAATTAGCTATCCAATGAAGTTTCAAAACAGATCCCTGTGGTCCGTGTATTAATCTACGTGGCTCACCCTGTTCATCTTTGGCTCCAGCCACTTCACTTAGCCATTTGATCTCAGCTTTTGAAGAGATGGAACTCCTTATACCAGACTCCCACCAACAAATTAGCTTGCTTCTTGTGCAGGCTGAAACCACCATCATCATCTTAGAAACATATGCTTTAGAGCATTAATATGGCCTGTTGTTTAGACAGAGAGAGCAAGCTTGCATTTATATTTAGAATCAGACTTAAAAGTCTCTTAATAATGTAGTATAAACACCTCATTTTGCTGATGAGTATACCGAGGCTTAAGAAGGTGAAGTGACTCATCCAATGGTATAATTGGCTGTAGAGCTCAGACAGAGAAGCTTAGCATCAGGGAGAGGGAAATGGAGGAAAAGAATAAAAGAAAAAAAAAAACAGAAAGGTGAGTCATGGGAGAGATGTTAAGCTGTATGTTTTCTTTTGCTGTGAGCTATTGTAAAGGGTAAGCATCTCTCTGACAATAATTTGGTTTCCAGGCTATCTCTGGGGACCTATATTTGGGACTGGAAATGATCTTTGTGGGCTCTGATGGAAGTCATTTTTTTTCCTTTCCTGTCTTTACAATTGCACATACTTATTTTATTGAGCCTCCCAAGGTTCCTTCTAAGGTTTCTTTTTGGAAACCGGGAATTAATCAAATTAAATATTGTGACCCATAACTTCCTGGCAATGAAAAAAGAAAAAAAGAAAAAAAAAAAACTTTATACTCACAGCATCTCTTTTGCTACACTGAAGTCAGAAATTGAGCAATTCTGCCCTTGGAGCATGAAGTCCCTGGGCCATTTATCTTCCCACAGTTGGCAAACGTTCCCCTGTCTTTTTGGAGGGTTTTATTTAGACCTCTGTGGGATTGAGGAATTATGCAGATTCAGGTGTGGGTGCAGAGAAGTTGCAATTTAGACAGACTTGGCTTTGGTACAACATGGAGCCTTTCTTGGCTAGAGAAATCAGCAACACATGCCTTCCCATGGCTGGCCTTTCATGGGGCCAAGGTAAGGAAGGCACCTTTTGGAAGGAACCTCCAGGAAAACATAATCTTCACTCCATAAACGAACAGGCAATGGGAGCAAACCCTTGGTAGAATTGTGGACTAGGCTTTTGCCAGTACAGCATTTAATGCAAATTGGCCAAAGTCAAGGGTAAATGATGAAGACAAGAGAAAATTTAACAGTTGTATCTGTGGAAGTCTTGGTGCCATCCATGGTAGTGATTCAAAAGTGAGTAACGCAATGCTTTTGCCCTCAAAAAGATTACCATCCAGTAGGCCCCCCTGTGATTTAGGGGAAGAAACCAGCGTGCAACTGAACATGTTCTAAGGCAGACTGTAAGGACCATCAGAATGGTCCTTTCTAGAATCTTTGTTGATCTTAAGTCTGAGTTCCCCAATTTGAGCAGTCTAAGAACAATGCATTCCTTATACTATGCCATTCCTCCTTCACATGAAGGCCATGTACGGCTAAGGTAAACGTCATAATATTTGAAAAGAGGCAAGAGATCACAGGCCAGCTCCCCGGACTTCCTGCCCCACAGACACATAGGCACTTAGTGTTTGATCATGGAAATGGCTATTTGAAAACTCCTGTCTATAGTACCATAGGTGCCAGCTGTACCACTGTGGAAGACAGTCCAGCTTTCCCCAGATCTAGTAAATGGATCTTTTAATGAACATTTTCTCTGCTCAAAGTTTTATAGACCAAAGCCCAATTGTTTATCTGCTAGAGCCCTTTACTATCTTGTGCAATAAAATATATACACTGGTACACAAACTGCTTTCACTTTCAAAAACGATTGGAAGCTGTCTGACCATTCAACACATAACACTGTTCCAGAAACAATTAGGGAGACCAGAAGAAAAGAAAAAAGCAAGGAAGAGCTCCTGTCCTCAAGTTCCTTATATTATGCAGAGAAGAGACTAAAACAACCAGAGAATAAATCTATTCCATGGTTAATATGTGCTAAAACAGTGGCTGATGATGGGAGCTGCTGGGATCCAGGATTGGGAGGAATGCCAGTGTTCATTCAAAAGTAAGATCCTGGCGCTGCCCCTTGGAGAGTGGGTGCCTGTTGGGTGAGTGGGGCAGCAGCAGGGACTGAGGTAGGAAGATGGGCCTATGTGGGGGCCCAGGAAGGCACCTGGTTAGACTGAAGTTAGCCATTGCGTGGGGGCAGATCTTGAAGAGACACAGCTGCCATGCGGAGGATGTGAAACTGCATCCCAGAGAAACCATCTTTAATGTCTGCCTCGATGTTAAAGGAGAGGCATGAAGGGTGCTGCACTTTTGTTCTAGGGGCTGGGTGAAAGGATGAGGTCCCAGGGAAGATGCCTGTTTATCAAAGATTGGATGAACCCACCTGGAGGCAAGAGATGGATGTCTTCATGTGCAGAAAGCAATTAGAAAAATGGGAGTCTGTGAGTTTAATGATTAGGAATAAAAACCCATTCTACAGGAAAAAAAGGACCCATAAAATAACTTGGAATAACAAATTGCATGTTGTAAGAGCCAATTGATACTGATGTTTGTTTGCCCTATTACATAAGGTTTGAGAACAGTTGGAGAAAGAGGAGGAGCCATTCAGAGGGGATCGACAGGGGACAGTGGGCCTGGCCCAAGAGCTGCCGCTGCTGTGCTTTCCTGCCTCTCCCGTGGAGCGACTGGGAGATGGAGAGGACAGAATGAGTCAGGGAGGAGATGTGGCTTGCCTTGTTGATGGAGGATCTGAGGAAACAGGGAGATAGAAAGCTTTCCTTGAGGCTACAGCACAGCCATCCCTTACGTCTGAGTAGGGTGCTATGTTTTTCAAAGCAGATTTTCTTACTTTCATCTGCCAGCGAGGCAGGCTGAGTAGGTGTTGCTTTCCCATTTGACAGACAAGGAAATCAAAACCCAGATGGGTAAAGTCTTTGTCCAAAGTCACCGAGCCAGGTTTGCACACAGTGCTAGATCCTGGGTTTCCTGACTTTTACCATCACCATGCCCCTTTCATCCCACTATATTTCACAAGTCTTTGACAAGGTCAGTGGTGTGAATTAGTGTTTGAGTTCTCCCTAAAGAACCCTTGCCAGTGGGCGACATAAATAGTGGAGCCCAGAATAATGCACTAGTTAATAGGCAACTTGGTCTTTGCTAAAAAATAATTATTATGTAAAGGAAGCTTTTTGAGTTCCAGGCTTAGCCAAGCCCATGATGAGACCTAAGCCTATGTGCAGGGCCTCCGTCCCACCTGGGGACCAGAGAGCAGGGACCCAGCACAGATATCCTGAAAATCACAAAGGGGACCCAAATGGAGAAGGTTGCTCTGATTCACTAAATCACAAAACACTAAAACTAGCATTTAAAACTTTGCATTTTCCTCTAAAGAAAGGTTTTATACAACATGAAGGACTACGCACACAGAGTAATAAACGTACAAAAACTTGTGCCTTAAGAGTGATAGAAACTAAACATTAAAACAGGAGTCCTGTTTGACAGAGTGGAACAGATCATTAAGGAAGACATGGGTATTTGTGCTACATCTCAAAAGCTTGGGAATTATTGGAGAGGAGGCCTCATCCCCTTTTGAACATCCACCAGGAACTGGGACGTGGGCTAAAAGGACTATGGTTCTGAACCAGTTTGTTCCAAGTAAAGCCAACAGGCCAAAGAGGTTTTCTTACATGATACGCTTCCTTGTGCTGTTAGATATAGTTTTGTTTAATTTATTTATTCATTTATTCTAATCAGTCAAAAAAGTATCAAGTGCCTAAAGATGCATAAGGCAGAGTTCTGGGCAGTGGTGAGGCTGTAAATTGGTGATGGTTGCCTTGCCATCCCACAGGTAATGAATCTCTTCAAGGCTAAATACTCTTTCTCTTTGAGGCTCCAAGAACAACAACAAACAACAGAAGTGGATTCCCCACCCATTATCATAGAGCAAATGATTATTTGGAAAAGCATTTATTGTTTCCTTTTTCATCTTTTTTCATCTTCACCCGTCAGTGAAGAAAATGAGGAAATTTTAGAAAAGTATATTTAGGAAAAAAAAGAAAATCGCTCACAACCTGCCAATTAGAAATAACTGCTATGATAATGTAAATGCACAGGTCTCCAGCTGGTGGGGACCCCTCAATTCCTTCCCTTTCCCTGCTGCATGTCCCCCTAGTCTGCCCAGCAGAAGCTCAGGAAAGCAGACCCATGCTCCCCTTCACCCATTCTCCCCTCCACCTCTCTCCCCACTGCCACTTTGGTTGTCTGGTCTTTTCAGTTTTCTCTTAAGTACCTTCCCGGAATTGATCATGATAACCTTTCGTTCTGTATTCTGTGTCATTGCCCAAACTGGGGAATACATTTAAAAAATAAGTGCAGTTGCAACTGGACATAAAATCATCCAGATTTTCGAACTGTCTTATTTAACTAAAATCTCCACAAGATTCTAGTGCCAGGACAGGAACCAGGAAGGGGGCAAATTAGTCAGGGCTGAAGATGGTTGCCAAACAATTTTACCACGAGTCATTGAATGTTAAGCATTTGTTTTCAGATCCGAACAAGGAGAGATGCAATAAGTTTTGCAGACTTTAAGGTCCTTAACTCTACCCCAACGATGTAAAATGCCACAGTCAGTTTCTGTTAGAAACACCACACCCCCACTTTTCACACAAACATACACATGCACAAACACTGCCCCATACAGGTCAACTCAGGTCTACTATGATTGGTCAGTGTTGCTGACATTCATAGTGAGAGTATTGAAAGGGAAGGAGCTAGTTATTAATTTTAATTTTAGGCTTATGACACAAAGGACTGCATTGTATTTCCTAATTTTCCTTTCCCAGTGTTCCTACGGATGTTTCTAAAGTAAGGTTGTGAAGCCAATGGTTTCCATTTCCAAAAGCAGCTCTCCTGGTTGTTTTTTCTTCTATCCTTCTTCAACCAATAAGTCCATGTCTCCATTTGAACAGGGCATCAGGCAAAGGAGATAAAAAATCTTCCAGATTTCGTAAATCTTCATGGACAAACATCACAGAAGTTTTGCTCAAGTAGCCGAAATGTCCTTTCTCATTGGCCATTCCACCATTATTTTTTCCAATTCCAATTGATATTGATTATAATAGAGGAAAATCTGCCCCAGTGGCCTGTCTTAGAGAGGAAGACCTCATTCCTGGGTGGCTTCCCTGAAGCTGGCAAGGACTCTGAGTAGTGACTTACTCAAGTGAGTCACCAAACACGGCACATCAGCTCCCTCTGCAGTAGGGAGGTCACTCAGACACCCCAAAACACGTTACTTGTGGGCTGATCTCCCACCAGGCTAGTGATGTGCCTTCTTAGTCCAGATAAAGGCTTCTCTACTCCACTTTTCGTTTTGGAGATCCTTTTGGCAATAATCAATTCAGAGCCAAACTCTACTGCATACATCTCCCCTTATGGCTCTAAATAAATAAATACATTAATTACTGAAATGAAAAAAGAAAAACACAGTAGTTTTTCATGGAACACCTATGAAGGCAGCTGTTGGTAAATGAATAATTGATACCAGATGTAGAAAATACCAATTCTGACTGCCTACGTTTCAAAATTCTTTATCTGGCTTAAAAGACCCTCCATCATCTACACTCCCAGGTCCCACCTTGTCTTCTGCTCATTTTTTGGCATATTCCCTTGATGTGAGCCCTGCTAGAGCTCCTCCTTATCCTACACAAAGTGCCATAATTATCCTTTCATTAGAGTTCTGATCACCGCATTGCTTCCTTCACATAGAATGTCCTCTCCTTTTCCTTCCAAATCTTACCTACTTATTTCCTTAACCATTCTATCATTTCCTGCTTTTCTGTTATTACCCTAATATCCTCAATTTCATTTTATTATATGGTCTTGTGTCTTTTACCTTTATTTTAGCTAACGATGTGTTGACACACACAAAATTCGGGGTACAGGGCTGGTGTCGAGATTGTACCATGTTGTTTCTCTAGCTTATAAGAAGCTTACACTGTTGCTGAGCACTGATACTACTAATGGCTGGCTGATCGAGTTGATCCTTGGAGACCACCATGGGTTCCTGGTGTATGCTTTGAGAAGCACTAGCTTAAGAATGAATTCAGCAACTTTGAAGGCAGCGTAGTAGAGCAATCAAAGCTCCAGAGTTAAAGTCTCTCAAATGTAGATTTGGTTGCTGAATCCCCCATTTATTAGTAACATGACCTTGGACATCTTAGCTTCTTTGATCCTCCTTTTCCTCATCTGAAAAATGAGGCTATTAATACCTACCTTGCAGAGTTTTCTGAGAACCAAATGAAAGTAGAATACCTACAAAAGCATCGAACACACTGCTTACCACATGGTCGTTAATAATGCTCATTTCCTTTCACTTCCACTTTGGATAAAATATTCAAGCATAGAAAACAGAAAACAGCAGATTGCTTGGGAAGTCTCTTTCTTTAAGCAGCAGGCTTTCCTTTCCAATTATGCTCTTACCAGCGTGACGTTAAACCCTCTCTGAACACGCATACACACGTGGAGGGGGCAGAAATCAGCTGTACCACAATTGTGCTTGATGGCAAAGATAAGGTGTCAGCATATACAGGTATGGTGGAAATACAATGCACATCTCACCCAAAGAGAACTGCACGTTCACTGTGTAAGCATCCTCATCTGTAGGACTGGGAAGTACGCTTGAAAGGGGTGGCCCTCTCTGTTCCCTGGCATTAAGTGTGTCACAGCAAGTGTTAGTAACATCATCTGACCTGTTTTGGAGACCAATTTACCTACTAACCCCAGCCCTGGAAATGCAGTGATAGGAAAAATAATGACACGTATTAGTTATCTATCACTGCTGGAGACAATTACCATAAACGTAGTGGCTTAAAACAACACAAATTTGGTGTCTCACAGTATCTGGGTCCAGGAGTCCAGTGGAATTAGCTGTTGAGGGTCTCCAGAGGGTGAAATCAAGGTGTGCGCAGGGTTGCGCTCCCTCCTGGAGGCTCGGGGAAAGGACCTGCTTCCAGGCTTATTCAGGTCGCTGACCAGTACACTTCATCGTGGTGACAGGACTGAGGTCCCGCGGCTAACCCCGCTGACTTTCCCTTCTCCCTCATTGCTCTGACTCCTGGACATGCCTCTTCCCCACACTGCAGCCACTGGGCACCTCTTGCCGTGCCCTGAACAGAGATCCACGTGCTTCCTTACCTTCTGTCTCCAGCATGTGCTCTTCCTTTCTCCTGGAACACCCTTCAGAGAGGAAGGTATTAACATTTTGCCTCGTAACGGACTATTTGGTCTGGTTTTTGTAAATTTATCTTTGAGATCTGGTAGATAAAGGTCTGCCTTGTGGATGACTTTGAAACTGTAGTAAAAAATCAATTAGAGAACCACAACTGCTAAACTAGATAGTTAAGGACTAAGAAGAAGGGCAGTTCATTTTAGACTGGAGTGGTATAGGACTGCTTCAGGAAGGAGGTAGTACTATACCTGAACCCTGAAGAATTGTTTGGATTTAGATAAATGGGGAATGGAGAGGAACAGCTTGAGGAAAAATATGAATATATATGCATTACTCATTCAACAATTATTACATTTATTTACTCATCATATGTACACACACACACCCATACACACATGCATACACACACACATTCATTCATTCAGCCATTCCTTGGAATACAAGAGTGAACTAGAGAGATAGGGGCTCCTGAACTCATGGAGTTTACAGTCTACTAGTGATGCAGAGGAAGGGAGAGCAAATAAGATAATTAATAACAAAATATGGTAAGTTTGGGAATAAAAAAAGAAAGTGATTCCTGGGCATGGTCTGCTTGACTTGATTGACAAGTCCCTGTGGAGGACTGGGTGGGAGGATTCTCTAGGTCAGGTGTGGCCTGGATCAGAGAGCACTGATTGTCAAGTGGTAGGTTTTGATTGGATGCTCCCGGCAATAGGAAACCATTGTATTCAAAGGAATGACATGGTGATCACTGTATCTTACACGGATTAGTACAGCCACGATAGTACTTACCTTGATCATTTAAGTAGTTCAAGGCCATCTTGCAATTTTGTTATATGACTGAATGGCTTAACAGACCCTTTCTTCAGAAGTAGGCAAAGGTATTAGGTATTCATAAGTAGCAGACTTTTCATCTAATCCCTGCCTGAATGATTGAGTTTTAATGACTTGCTCTTTGAGAGTGCACCGGTGAGGCAAACCAGCAACCATTTATACTCCAGAGAAGCCTGCGTGCTAGGAGAAGGTAGCTCCGAACATTTATTGAATGAAAATATTTTTCACTCTTAATTTATTTTCACAGTTCAGAATCTATATTTTATTTCATGTGAAAAGCAAAATAACTCCTAGCTTGGATTTCTTGCTGGCATTTCTCTTTGATGGGGGTCAGGAATAGGGGTGTGCGCTGAAGGCGTACTGTACCTCATGGTACAGCTCTGTGGCATTTTCAGAAAATACCAACCATCGAAATCCTGGTAATCACAAAAATATGTGCTTTCTCCATCTATCCACTAAAATTCTTTCTCTCATTAAAAATAGAAAGTTCAGAAATTAAATTAGCAAGCTAAACTTGATACCTTTACATACTTTTGGTTTCGGGGTGGGGCAGGGGAGGCTACAGTTTTTCTAATTTTCCTTCAGTTAAATGTTATTCCTTAATGAAGAAAATTGTACAAAGTGTCTGAAGAGTTGAGAACTCTGACATGAGGAAGGGATTTGTATTTCCTTGCTATTAAAAGAGAAGAAGAAAAAACCCTCAGTTATGTCTAATCTTTAGGAACGCAGCTCCCTGTCCAACCCACAAGATGTTGGCAGCATCATAACTCAACACAAAATGTTCTTTTAAGCTCTCTCCCCACCTCCCCAAACCTTTCCTGTGAAGTTATAAATCTCAGCATTTAGAGACTTTTTTTATTCAAATAAAGTATGGTCAAGGTTGGGTGCTTTGGCGTCCTTTCTGCTGGCCACATGCTAGAGAGATGGTCCCAAAAGAAGCAGACACTTAGCTGGCCAAGGCCAGCTTCTGAAATCCCATTTGTCCTTCCTACACCATATAACTACTTTGTGAAGCTGCGACTTAATAGCTGTTTTGTCCAACCCCTCACAACCTCCTCTTGTTGATTTGGAAAATGAAATTACTGACAACCAGGTTCCACAATTGGTACTTTCTGATGGTCTGTAGATAGCTGGCCTCATCCTGCCCCCACAACCCTCCCTTTCAGCCTTGCTCCATTGGGCAGGTTAGTGAGCCACAGGTACAGCTGCACCTGGAAAAATCCCAAATCATGTCCATTCTAGGCCAAGTAGGCAAGCAGATTCTCCAAATCTGCAGAATCATTTGAGTAGAGTAATAATTCTCCAAACCTGGTTATTTTGCACACTTGCCACGGTGACTTCTATTTTTCAAAGTATATTCATGCGCCTTCTCTCTTTTGATGCTCGCAAGCCCCTAAGCTGGGAGTTCATAGAACTTCCTCAGGGAGCAGCCTCAGTGGATTTGATCAGGGACTCAGGCCAAAAAGGGATGGGCATCCCTCTTTGGAGCAGTGAGCTATCACAGGAAACAATTGGGGAAATAAAAGCTGACCAAAGAGATCAAACCAGGTGGCCCTGGGCAAGTGATGTAAGCAACCTCTGCCTCCATTTTCTCAAGTCCCAAATAGGGATATGTTGGAAGTCATGTTTGCTTATAAAGTTGTAGCATAATGCCTGACTCAGAGGAAACATTGCAATAAATGTTAGCAGCTCTAGTTATTATTATTGAACACATATGAGCACCTGCAGTATGCCAGCCTTTATTACCTGTTTTGTATATGGTGATTCTAGTAGGTTATCGATAATTGACCATATCACTGTTGGTATCATTTCAAATGCATGGGACTGTTTTCAACGAATGTGTGTTAACCATCTACCCAGTTGGTGTCACGGAATCTAATAGAAAGTAGACATGCAAAGACCTGTATGACTCAGATCCTGCCCTCCAGGGCTGCTATTGCAGGAGAGGAAGGTGCACGTGGAGTGGAGAAGGGCACTGGCTGCCATTCATGCTGAGATGGTGTGTGCCCAGGGTGCAGAGGGGGCAGTAAGTACTACCAGGAGGGCATGAGAAGGTAGACCTTGAGTGAAGTTCTGAGGGTCCAGCGTCCATATTAAGACAAAGAGCAGATCCAAGACAGAGGCAGTGATAAACATAATGGCTAGAGCCATGGAGCCTGCCCTGGTTAGGGACAGAGAACGCTGGATACGACTGCCTCATGAGTTGGGAGGTGGGAGGTAGCCAGGGGTGAGCTGGAAAGGCCCAGACCAAGGGCTTTGGACTACTCCCATGTTCTTTGGGATGCTATTCAAAGGTGGTAAGCTGGCAGACGGTAGAGGGTAGGGTGCTGTTCTCAGAGTTGTGCCTTAGAACTACCTGTGGTGAAGAACTAGTTTTTGTTTTTTTAACTCCCCACACCCACTGCAGGTCAATTCCTATGTAAAATATCACTAAAATAAATCTAAAAAGTAAATAGAATCACTTAAAAAATACAAATCCAAATTTGTTTATTTTTAGACTTTACAGATATAAAATTATTCTGTCAAATTGTTATGAAAGTTTCCAAATACTTCCTCTCAATTTCTGTACTTATCATGGGCCAGTAACAGTCTGTGCCCCGGCACTGATCCGTGGGCCACACATGAGGACAATGACTCTGCAGGAAGAATAAAGAATATGTCTCAGAGGGAAGAGGCAGGAGGCAGAACCAGTGTGGCTGAGTGGGGACGGGAAGAAGGGGAGAGACGGGAGAGGCCGAGGAGGGGGACCATAGAGGACCCAGAGCAAACAGAGAGCAAGAAAGAGGGAGGCACCTGGGATCGTTCAACCTGGAAAAGTATCTTACATACTATGATGTGTATTTTAATAGCTTGGAGGTTTTAAAGTAAGACCCAGAGAGCTGCTCTGCTTCAGATCCCCGAGTGTCTGGTGGGGGCTCTTGAGCCCAGCAGGGATGGGGTACTGAGATTTCCCAAAGCCAGGGAAAATGAGAAACCAAAAACAACAACAAACACATGTAGAAAAAGAGAACTTTTTGAAATCAAGGAAGACTATCTCAAACCTTCATGGTTAAAGGCAAGGAGAGTCAAGAGCAGACCAGTTTTACCTTGAAGAGTACAGACATCTTATCAATTTCCTTTTTCACTCAAATACATACTTCATAGATAAAAAGCAAAGCAATAACAGTAGACGTAAGTAGAAACATTACACAAATTTACTGTTAGTCTACAAGCAGCTCTATTTAAAAATTGGATTACTGTCATTTTGCCCTTTGTGAGCATATATACCTGGTAAAGACACCTTTTGATACCTTGGGTGACAAACAAATGTCACAGGGGCATAAAGATCAGTAAGATACGATTGAAATCTTCAAATCCAAGGGGAGAAGCACTTCTGCATTCAAATATTTGAACTTCTCCAACCTTGAAAGCCCTTCTATACTAAAATAATAATAATAATAAATTACTTGTTAAGAACCTGGGTTTACATTGTGATGCACACAGCCTACATCTTCATTTCTTTTGGAGACAAGACACTGTTACCAATCCCACCTCTGGCACTCGTCACCACTTGCCAGAGGGATGGAATTTAGACTTCATTTCTCCTGTCTTGTCAATGATTGCCTTACATTAAAATAAATTCACATTTAAATACCATTTGTGGTTTTTCTCATGTGAGCAATCAAATTGCTTAACAAATTAAGTAACTATTTATTGAGCGCCTAAATTATGAATATTTGAATATAAAGATCCGTGCTTGGGACGGCTTAATATCCTGAAACTCAGCCTCAGCCTTGTACAGCATCCCAAGAGGTGTTGATAGATGTTCTGTGAAAAAAAGAGTTTGGTTATCAAATAAGTTTATTGAATACCCAAATAAAAAATATATGATCATCTATTACATAACATCTCATAGCGTTTAACAAACAGATGGGCAATGTGTATTTGTCAACAGAGGAAAAGCTGTTATTTCCAAACTTAGCTGTTTACAGAACTCTTATTTTTCCAAGTCCAAGTCCACCCATTAATATGTCAGGGAATACTAACATTCTGTAGAAGATGGTTTGGGAAAGACTAATCTAGTTTAATTCCCTTAAATTAAAAAATGGCAGAATCAAAGTTCAGAGGGTTAAGTATGTCCTGGCTGAAATCAAATAGTGGCCAAGCTAGGAGTAGAGCACAGGCTGCCTGGTGCCAAGCCTGGGACTCTTTCTACTTTACCTCTACCTCAAGGAATTACTTCCCAGAATATCTCCTCCCGCCTTCAGTGGACTGTGCACATGTTCAGTGAGCCATCAGACCAGCTGTAGGGTAGGGGTGTGTACTCACACACACATATACACCAGAGCCCTCAGAGCATCAAGACCCCTTTCTCACAAGATGCAGAGAGTGCACTGGAAGCTGGAAGCAGGTGCTGGGGACCAGCAGACCCAGAGCGGCGGTGGGTTTGGGAGGCCCCTTGTTTGCCGTCTGTATTAACCTTGGGCTGTTGCAAAGGCCAGAGCTTGGCTCGCATTTGTGATCTGAAGCTCTGACATTCAAGAAGCTCCAAAGCAAATGAACCTGAGTAAGTAAATAATTAAACCACAAAGAAAACGCCAGTATTGAAAAATGCTAGAAATCTGGTGTAAGCTCAGGAGAAGCAGCCTGTTGGGACTTCATCGGGCCTTCGTCAGCCGACGCCGTGCCTGGTCTGGGCCCCAGAACACCTTCAGACAAACCAGAGTGAGTCATGCCAGGTTTGTGGCCTCTGGATGGCGATCCAGGTACAGGTCAACAGGGCTAAGATACTCTTCAGGACATAAAGGGAAATTGGTTACAATTGGTAGATGTTAGGGCACAGGCTTTAGAATGCTCTGATTTGAACCCCAGCCTTGCCACTCACTAGCTTGTGATCTGGGTGAGTTGTTGATCCTTATTTGTGAATAATAATATGCCACAACATAGACGTGATGTGAGGATTAAATGAGTGACTCCATGTAAGACGCTTAGAACAGTACCTGGCATATAGGAAGTGCTCGATAGGCATTTATTTATTTATCCTTTTACTTTTTTGTTGCTGTTGTTATTCCCAAGCCTGTGGGCCATGAGTTAAAATAAAACACATGGCCTTTAGATTCAGACATACCTGCAATTGAGTCCCTAACTATGTAACTTACTAGCTCTGTGACCATGACATGTAACTTAACCATTCTGAGCCTCGGTTTCCTTATCTTTGAAATGGGGGAGAAAATAGTGTCCATTCTGGGAGTTTTGTAAGAATTAAAGGAGCCGATTATGTAAAGGATGGATCACAGTTCCTAACCTGCAGTAAATCATCAATACACATCAGCTCTTATTAACTCTGAAGTTGCTTCCATCTCAAACTCTGAAATGCTTCCTTACCCTTCACTGTGGGGCCAAACCCCAGAACACTGACAGGCTCCTGTGGTCACCAGGTGGACCATTTCTAAAAGAATATGCCAGAGGGGAAGGGGGACTGCTTGTGTTCTTTTCTGCTCACAGGTAGAAAGAACCCACAAAAATGTCTTTTGGACAAGTTTTGTTTCATTTGGGACAGATGTAGAAAAAGTAATGGAGGACAAATATGTGGACAACTGATATTCTGGGGAATGAGAAAGGAAAAAGAGGGAGCAAGGAAGGGAGGGATAACAGATAAGCTTAATCTGAGTTTGGTTATAAACCCTGGCCAATGTTCAATCAAGAAAGAGCACCAGCCAGAAAAACTGGCTGTGGCTGGCAAATGTCCCAAAGCAGCCTACAGAAGGAGGGCCCACGAGTGGGAAAAATGCTGCTTGATGGATGGATTGAATAAAGAACAAAATGCTGCCTTGGAGGCACCAGCCTTTGAATTACCCTGATATGTTGACTTCATTCACATCCTTGGTATTTCCTGCACATTGGCTTTTTAACCTTCATTGTCTTCTGATTTATTAGTAAATGGCTGTGCTTTTTATGTTTTCCTGGTAGAAGTTAAAACCTTGCTTCCCCATTGATCCTATAACCTGGGGCAGGTCTCAGGGCAGCTGGGCTCAATTCACAGAGACTGATACAGTCTGTAAACACCAGCATCCCAGCAACCACAGCCCAGTGCCTGACCCTGCTGAGAGGGGATGGTCCCAGAGCACCCTCTCATTGTCATTGTGGGGTTTCTGCCCTGCAGCCTTTCTGTCTCCTCCGTAGACACATCTGAGAGCAACTGAACTTTGCTTGCTATGGAAGTAAGAAGTGGTGCATTCGGAAAATCATCCCCGGTGTTTGGAGGAATAATTCTTAAGTATCACTCAGTGGCATGGTGCACTTTTCATTCTCAGCTCAAGGGCCGTGTGCTCCCCATATTCCAGAAAACCGGAATGTTGAGCATGGAATTAACTACATAGCATCATAAAACTCTCCATATTCCAAACATAGATACCACCTCCCACTGCAGTCAGGGCTGCACCCCGCCCAAGGGCAGTACTAGTTTGGTAAGAAATGGGGAAAAAATAGCTCTATTATTGCTCAGCTTGCAGAGGAAACTGACAGTTACAACTGATGACATAAAACACTGAGACAAGCCCACATTTTAAGTGTCAATACAAACTTCACCCTCAGAGGCCCCAATTTCAAGAGGCATTGCACCATGTTTATTACAAGCAAGTTTCTTTTCTGTTACCCCTGCAGAATGGACAAGGAGAGAAGTCACACTGGCGAGTCTTGGTAATAAGTTGTCTTCCTGTACAGGGGAATCAGTGCCTTTTTATTGAACACCTCGTAATGATAATAATCATGATGGGAGGAAACTGAAGACCAAATGGGGGGAGCATTTGGAATCTAATCCTAATCACATAATAAAACCCTTTCACTACTTTCATACCTTCAGAATCTCAATTTCCCTCTGAGATACACAGGGCTATTGATTAGCCCCATTTATCAGATCTAACAGATAAGAAGACAGAATTTCAAAAGACAGTTATTGAATGTCAAAAGAGAGAGCTGTATTGCTGTCATTCTTACCAAAGTGGACAACCCAAGCACAGTCTCTGCAGGTGAGACATGGAGAAGTGTGTTCACCAAACCACTGTCCGTGTCCCCCATTGCTAACCTGTGTGCCCCACCCCCTCCATGGTGATGCTCAGTGACTTAAGGTGTGAGCGGATATGTTTTTAAGGCTTTAGGAAATGATGCCATTTGGTATTTTACATAAAATATATTTACTTATCTCAGATCTCTTCAAGGCAGGCACTATTAGCCCAATTTAAAAATGAGGATATGGAGCCCTGAGAAGTGAATACTTTGTCGAAAATCACATTTCTGATAAGTTGGCTGAACCAGAATTTGAACCCAAATCCATCTGGACTTCGAAGGGTGTACTTTTTCTCATCTTCCAAGCTGCCAATTGAAACGATTCATTTATTCAACAAACGATTTGGATGCCTATGAGCTTGCAGATGCACTTTTCCTCTCACGTCCAGTGTTTCATCAGAAGTAGAGCACAGCATGGCCCTGCGCCCACATGGGGTGAATGTCCCGCAACAACTCCACGAAAGGGCTCCCATGGGTGTTGTGGCTGTTACAGACCCGTAACAGGCTGCGTCGGCTTCCCATTGCAAGAGGTCAACTCCAAAGTTCTTGTGCTTGAACTGCATTCCTGGAACTGTTTTTAGCTTTATCACTAAGCCTTTCATATTTGTCTAGCCTTCTGTTCTAGGATAACTTCAAAGGAGTTGCCTTACTTTAATAAAATTCAGTGTACTACTGATGATGCCAATACAAAGTCTGACTTGGTTTGTGGTCAATCCACAATCTAGAAGCAAAATGGTAATCAATAAAAATTTTTGAATAGCATTATCATCCATAATTTCCAAGACAATTTAGTAAAATCTGATCCTTGGAGATGGTCATAAAACTATATGATTCCACCATAGATGGTGTGATGATATTCTTTTTTCTGTTGAGTGAATTTGAAATTCTGGTCCATTGATAATCCCGGTGGGTTTTGCTGTAAGAATTTGCAACTAAAGTGCTGGTAAATGATTGACACTGATGTAAAAATCACAAAAGACATTTACATAAACAAAACATGGGCTAGGTTCAAGGAAACCCACTCAAAGCAAATTAAATATTCCCTATTTTTTTCTTAACCCCATTGACTGCATATATATTGGCTGGCAGGAAGGAAATACATGAACTTCTTGACTCTCCATTCATGTTCCTGATTTAATAGATGTATAAATCCAGTAGTTCCTTCCTAATTACTAGGTTCTTGTTTCTGAAAACTCTGTGGATGCTAATGAAGGTAAAGACCTTCAGATATTCATTCATCCACTCAACAAATGCTGACTCAGACAGGTCTGGCACCCTGGTTCTAGCAGGGACCAAGACAGGTGACATTTTATTCTCACTGAACCTGTATTCCTGTTGCAGTGCAGGTAGACAATAAGCAAGGAAACAAATCTATTATATAATCTCAGTTATTGATAAATGCTAAGAAGACAATAAAGGAGACTAAGTATTTTGATAATGATGTCAGGATATGTACTTTGTAAATTGTTGAAATAAAGACTCGGGAAATAAGTAGTTTGCACAATAAACTGTTTTCAGGGCTCAGCATTATTTGATTACAGCTTGCACCATGATTACAGCTTGCACCGCATCACAAACTATGATTTAGGAGGGTGTGACATGAGGAAATTTTACCACAATGTAAAATTAAAAGAGCCAATTTCATAGGTCATAGAATCCCAAATGTATCAGGGACCTTCGAAGTCATCCAACTCCAAATAACTTCTCTGATTCCCAAATACCTTCTGCCACATTCCACTGCTAAAAAAATTCTAGTGACTAGCAACTCACTAGTATATAAGACAACCAAGTCCATGGCTGAACAGCCCCAGCTTCCCCTGCCTATCATCTTCTCTGACAAGCAGAAGTGTAGAGAGGAAATCTCCAAAGGCCTTTTCCTTTTTCTCAAGCATGGAGACTGCTTACACTTAATGAATGCACAGAAAACACAGGCCTCCAGCAGAAAGGCGACACTCCAGCCTGTTGCCAGCTTCAGAAACAGCATCTTCATCCTTAGATTAAGGTTATGCTTATCTGCAGGAGGAAGATAAAGCATGGTTTTAGGGAATTGGCAAGGGTCCCCTAGGACACAGAAAGCAGGACACAGATTTTCTAGGCCTACCTTTTTCCCAATGGGCTGTGTAAGTGTGGGCTCCATAGATCTGTACATCTCTCTGGGCCTCGGTTTATTCACCTGTGAAATGAGAGGGTTGTGTGAGACCAGTGGGTCTCAAAGTGTGGTCCCCAGATCAATAGCATGAGCATTACTCATGAACTTGTTGACATGCTAATTCTCAGGCCTAGTCCCAAACCTGCTGAATCAGAAACTCTTGAGGCTAGGGCCCAGCGATCTGGTTTAACTGCCCTTCCAGATGATTCCGATGCACGATGAAGTTTGGGAACCACTGTTCTGGATGATCTTGAAGGCCCTCAATTCCAACTGTAACATTCTGTGAATCCCTGTTGCAGAGCAGTGAAAACTGCAGCCAGACCTTTTGCCCCTAGCCTCATCATAACTCACTGATCTCTCAGGTTCTAGGGGCTTTGCTCTCTCTCTGGATTTGTGAGCCAAGCTATAAAGGCCTTCTGCTTCAGGAAGTGACTCTAACTTCCAGAACATGTACCTCCCTTAAAAAATCTATAGCCAGTCTCACATGGAATCAATGCTGACAGTCACCTTGTGTCTAAGCAAATTGAATAAAGCTGGAAGCTTGAGCAAACCTGCTTATTTATCTCATGACAAGGGAAACAACTTTCGGTTCTGCAGGACTTGACACCTTTGTCAATAAAATCTGCAGATTGCACAATATAGAGTTGTTTTAGAATTCATCTTTCTGACAATAACAGGACTTTCCGGGAGAAGAGCATCTGGGGGTTATTATAGCAGCCACAGCTCTACCCTGAGACTCTGGCTGCCTTGCCCATGTTCACAGTTTGCATAACCACTCAGTGAATCCACATCAGCACAGAGAAGGGAAGGATTTTTAAATCACATGCCCTCTTTATGTTGTGTTATTCTTTTCATGCATCTAAGGAAGGCAACCAGATTTGATTTTTTTTAAGAAGCTCTTAGTTTTAATAGCTGATTAGCCTGCAATAAGGTCGAACTTGTTTTTTGTTTCTAATTAGCAATAAAAACAACAGGGTGTTACGTTTGTGGTTGCTTCACTGTAGCATCTTTCTAAGATTTTCTATTCACGCTGTTCAAAAGTGCCGTATACATTGGAAATGTGCATTTATATTCAGACGGGCTTATTGTAGGAAGCATAAAAAAGCTCCCCATAAAGTGGAAGTTTGGGGAAGAAGGGGTGGGATTTAAGGTAGTAAAAGGCCCTCAGCTGCCTGATGGTGTGAATTCCAGTTGCAGGTAGAGTGAATCACCATTTGTGGTTTCACGGCTGTAGAATAGATGATGCTACCAATAACATTCTTCTGTACAGGTGTAAAATATACAAATTGGGTGAGGAAATGGTAGCATCATTGAAATGCATAAAAGCAGAAAGCCTAGGAAGCAAGCATATGGCATGGAGCTAGGCTGGGGAGGGGGGGAAAGCTGGCTGGAAGATCCATGTACCTTGGCTTTCTAGAGCAGCCACCTCAGGAGGCTGGAGCGTGAGCTCCATCCTTCCACATCTAATCTGGATGATTCTGTGATTATTATATCATTTCGGGTATTCCCTGCCTAGGTTTTTTTTTTTTAATTCATGCCTCTGGTTTGCATTGCTTTTCTTCCTCAACTCTTCTGAGGTAGCCATGAATTGTTGAAAAGGATATTACACCAAGAAACAATGCAACTTTTTGGATATGTCCTTACCAGTAAAATAACACATTGGTGAGAAGTAAACTAAATAGTTATCAATGTAGATAATTGTAGAGACTGTGAGCTCTATGTAATATATTTTTCTTCTACAGCCTAACATTTGTAATTTCCTCTTATTTCTTCTTCCCATTTATATTTGTTCTCAGTAGGCCTGATAATTCCCTGTTGGCTTACAAAGGCTACTTACTTTGTGTGTGTTTTGTGTTTGTGTGTGTGTGTGTGTGTGTAATAGACTTTAATTTTCGTGACATTTTAGGTTTACAGATAATTTGAGCAGGAAATATAGAGTTCTTGTAAGCCGCCCCCCCCCCCCCACAGTTTCCCCTCTTATTAATATCTTGCAATAGTGTGGTACATTGGTTCCAATTGATGAACTAATATTGATACATTATTATTAACTGAAGTCTGTAATTCACATTAGGAATTATATTAGGAATGGGTTGTACAGCTCTGTGGATTCTGACAAATTCTTACTATCATGTATCCGCCATTACAGTATTATACAGAATAGTTTCACTACCCTAAAACTCCTCTGTGCTTCATCTATTCATCCTTCCCCACAACCCCCATCTTGAACTCCTGGCAACTATTGATCTCTCTACTGTCTCTATGGTTTTGCCTTTTCTAGAACATCATATAGTTGGAGTCACACAGTACGTAGCCTTTTCAGACTGGCTTTTCTCACTTAGCCATATGCATTTGAGGTTCCTCCACATTTCTTGTGGCTCGGTACCTCATTTCACAAAGCCTACATTAGAAAACCTTTTTGGACCTCTTCTTTCAAAGGCTTTGGCAGTGAGTGTGGCATCATGGAGGGCACCCTAAGCTTTAGTGAGGAGCCGTGGTTTCCAGCACCACGTCCTCTGCTACACCCAGCCCATGGACCAAGGTCACACAGTGCTTCTATTCCTGATTTTAAAGATGGCAATTCCAAAACCTAGAGCAGTTAAGGAATGTACCCAAAGTCACAGGATGGCTTAATCCCAGCTGGGACTACAATTGTAATTGCAATATGTGTGCCCCCTGCACGGTCATTGATAACCTGTCTGATATTTCCTGTGAACCCCCGGCTTCTGAACCCCTGATCTTTGTAGGGAACTTCTTGGGTGGGAGCCAGGCCTATTTAGTAAATTGTGATTGGGGACACTGGAAAATGAGGGGAGGGAGAACATGAAGGGACATATTTCAATTTATAGACTCATAAGGTTGGATGCAGTTTAAGAAATTGGCTTTTGTGATAGCAAAACATGATTAGGTTCACATAGCCTCTTTCAGACATATTTTCTATTGCATTCAACTTTAATAATATTAATTTTTGATGGCTTACAAAACTTCATTAATTCCATAACCAGTCCTAAGAAATAGGTACCACTATCATCCCCATTATACAGATCAGGAAAATGAAGTCCAGAGAGGTGAGGTAGCTTTCCAAGGCCCTAGCATGCTCAGGGAGGAGAACTGAGGTTTGCTCTGAGCCAGCCTGATTGCAGAGCCTATGTTCTTCCCCACTGTGCCAGGAAGGCTAAGTGTTTTTTTTCATTGAATAGTCATTCCCACCTGCTACAGCAGCCACCCTCGTTCCTCTTGTGGAGTGACACCAGAAATGGCAGTCAGCCTGTGCCAGCCTGAGGAGCTTCTTCTGGGCTTGGTGACAGCCATTAGCCTTGAAAACCCATGGCTTTCCACCCTGCTCTATTGGTCTGTGAAGGTGTGGAACTGCGGTCAGAACCAGGGGATTAAATTCCTGTGCTGGCTGTCTTATAAAAGGTACTGAATCTGAATACCATGTGTGATATAACTAAAAATGATAAACAATATTTTTACTGTTATTATTATTATACATTGTAAGGCTGTATTGTGGATTAAATGAGGCCACACATCTAAAGTACTTTGCTCTATTAGTGCCTAATACCTAATGACTACATGCTGATTATTATATGATTAATTATTATTACTATCATTACTCATGTACTTTACAGCCATTTAAGATGTGCATGGAAGGCTCAGTCCATGTTTAGTCTGCATAGAATACTAAGCACCTCCGTGCAAAAAGCAGCCTATACTATTGTTTCCATTTCAGACACCTTGAAACTTGTTCACAGTCTCATTCTGTCCCCATTTTAACTCTCCAGAGCCATGCTATTTCTCTGTCTCTTCCTTATGTTGGTCCAGGCAACTCTACATGTGGTGATATAAAAGTAATAATAATTCTGGCTTAATGCACTTATTAATGTTGATATATTTTAAGCTGTGGAATCAATCAGGATGCTTAAAGCCACAGTTCCTTGTGTGATGATTATTTTTCTTCTCCTAGGTGGTCTTATCTGAAATCTATAGAACAACTGTTCTGTTTTTACAATGTCTAGGTGCCGATCTATCAATTTATCAGTAGATCACTCAGCAATCCATCATTTAGTACCTGCAGGATTACTTTTAATGAGCTTTAAGGGCTATGAATTCTCCATTGTTCATTTTCAGTGTTCAACTTTTAACCAGCATCATTGTCCTAAGTACAATGATTTTCTCACAGGTTTATGGTGAAAGCCAGAGAGATCCTAGAGGGGAAGCTAACAGAACATAGACTTTGTGTTTCACAACCAAATATTTAGAGCCGAGAACTAGAGTCTCCGGTACTCCATTAGAGTCTTGTTGCCAGAGGGAAAGAGCGCCATTTTCTAGGCTTTGGGTTTTAAAATGAGGAAGAAAAATAAGCATTGGGCCCTAGAGTATCTAAGGATCACTGTAAAGAGGTTCTGCTTCTTCTGGTATGCGTCATTGAAGCCTGCCTCCAAGAAGGCTTTACCCCTCAAGAGGTTTCTGTGTCTGTCACCTTGTTTCCAGAGATGCATCCCTAGATTTAACTTATTTAAGCTCCTTCTCCAGAACAGCCCTCAGCGTTGCTTTGTTGACTACTGTCTACTCAGACATGAGCCTTAAGAGATATAGCAATAAGGTGGCTATAAAATTCCCAGACTCATGAAGTCACTGGCACCCAAACCCCAAAGGAGGATAGTCGCCTTCCCAGAAGTCACTAGATAACACCCATTCTGGCGCCGCTGCCTCTGCTCAAAATGTTTTTTAGCTTTCTTAGAAATTCTTTCAAAGCCCTGTCACATTCTTTTGGATATCTGAAATGTCTTTGCCTTTGGAAAGAAGATGTGATTTATGGAAACAGCCGAATTACTTATAGCCAAGTCTGAAGGAGAGGTCAAGATGGGTAATGTTGGTTTAGAATTACCCATTTTAGATGGGAGTGTTTTTCTCAGGGATGAGTCCATTGAGTTCACGCAATCAGATCAAGCAGTTTATTATCTTTAAGCTTGAAGTAGAAAAATATACATAATTTTAAGAATATTTATTATTGACATTCCCAGTCCCTTATCCTATTTCTGTTGCACTTCAGCAGAGTGGCATATATATGCATGTTTGAAAGTGTGGGCATGTGTGTTTAATTATATGTAAATAGGTAGGTTGATCTACAGACAGAGATATATAGATAGAGATATAGAAACAGATACTGTTCCTCATGGGATATTTTTCACTCCTTTTTCCCAGACATAGTTTCCATAGTTCTCCTATAAATGTGAGCCTTTCCATTGTTGTTATTGCTCTAACACAAGCAATTCTTAACCTTTTTTTTTTTTTTTTTTATAAATTACATACTCTTTTTAGAAGCTGCTGAAAATTATAGACCCTTTTTGGTAGAAAAAATAGAATATATGCACATTCATTTAACTTGGTGGGGAGGGGACATGGATGTCATATTCAGAACTTTTGTTCCAGGATTAGAAAGAAAAATGGCTCAAAATTCCACATCATAAAACATATTGTAGACGCAAGTTAAAAAATTGCTTTTCAAAGGAAGATGTAAATTATTTATTATATAACACCTTCAATTAATTAACTAAAATTCAGACTGCCTGAATAAGATGAATAAAAAATAAGCGACAATAATAGAAGAGAGAAGATAGTGGATCACTTTGTATTGACATTTGAAATTAAAATCACATAAAACTATCTATTTTCAAGATATAGCTGGCAAGATATCCTTAAAAACATTCTGAATAAAGTACAAAACCATCTTTTTAAATTCATATCCAGGTAGGGCAGATAAAAAATATTCTTAGAAGCAAAAATGGATGAGAAGATGCTAACAAAGAGATAGGTAGTCTTAAAGTTGGTGACTTTTTTTTTTTGGAGGCATTTGCCTAACCCTTGCTGTCTGTACTTTTTTGGTTTATTAGGCTGCTCCTGTAGGGAGTAGAAAACAAAATGAAGGACTCATGCAATGTGGAAAGGTGTGATCCAAAATCCTTTCAAAAATGCTCAATTTTATAAGACAAAACCGTCAGTGAAAGAGTGAAGTAGATAATATCCCACTCCACAAAAAGAGAAAGAAATCATGCCTGTCTCCACTCTGTTTGAAAAGACCAAAGAGTCACCTCTTAGAAATCTTAACTCCAAGCCAGTTCCCACATGAATGAAGGCCAAAATACATACTTCCCATGAGAACAGAAAATGCCCAAACCAAAGTGTTAGTGGGAAACCTAGACACCTAGCAGATGTCAATACATACCATCTCTGAAAGAATGCACTTAGAAACCATGACCCAAAGAATCTCACAGAAAAAAAACATCAAAAACATGAATCACAATTAAAAATCATAATACAAAATGCATGAGGGAATAAGCTTTCAAAAGTAACAGCAGAAACAACAATGAGTAGAATTAGACCCACTAAGACTGCAAAATATGTGATTCACCCTTGAATATAAATTAAGTAAACTTAACACATTTTAAGAAATAAAGGAGGGTATCAAAATAAACCTAAGGACAATAGACTCTGAAATGTGACCAGGTAGATGTGAAAATATGTAAAATTTGTGAAAATATGTAAAAAAGTCTAAAACTGAAGAAAATCATAGGATTTAGGTTAATAGGACAAAGAATAGGTTTTTCATACATTTTATCGAAGATTCAGTAAAGAAATAAGAAAGGCAATAAGGTAAAGAGAATATTTGAATGTATCATTCTTAAGAATTCCCAGGATTGATGAAAGGCATGGAAACCCAGAATCAGAAAGCTCAAGAAATTCCAAACAGGATACAGTATGTAAAACAAACAAACAAAATCTCAAGTTAGATGTACTATAATCAAATAACAGCCAGGAGGAAATGATAGATAACCTTCAAAAACAAAACGAAACAAAAAAATCAGAAACCGTCCATTAGACTTTTAGCTCACTTCTCAACAGTAACTTTCTTCAAAGTGTGGAGAGGAAATAACTTGTCAACCTAGAATAATATAAGCAGTAATATTGTCTTTCAAAAACATTCAAAATAGAGATATTTTAAGTCTAATAAAAACTGAGAGTATTTACTATCAGCAGACTGTCCCTAAAGAGATCTCAAAAGTATGTTCTTCAGCAAGATAAAAATATTGTCCCAGAACGAAGGACTGAGATGTGAGAAGATATAGTGAAGAAAAAAATGGTAAAAATGTGGATAAGTTTAAATATATAAACATTGGTTTTAAAAACAGTAAAAATAATGTTTAAGTTGCAGTGTTGAGAAAAAAGTAGAACTAAAATACTGAATAATTGTAGTATAATGCTTAGGGGAAATCAGATTAAAATAGCAAAGACCATTCTATCATTTGGGAAGAGCTAAAGATATTAATTTTCACTATTGTATTAAATATCAATTATAGAATGTCTAGGAAAGCCACTAAATGTACAGGATTAAAGGCATAGCTTGCAAACCAATAGAGAGGGGGAAAACTCAGGACAAAAGAGTAATAAGAAACTGAAATTTGTGACCAGATAAAGCATAAATAAATTATTAATCACAGCAAATACAAAATTTTAAAAAGGCCAGATTGGATAAAAATTCAAAATACAAAAATATGCACACACCTAAAATATATGGAAACATTTGATTGAAAATAAAAAGATGGAAAGAGTTATACCAAACAAATGTCAATTAATAGAAAGCTTATACAACTGTCAGCCAAAATAGCCTTTAGTGGCCTTTGTCTTAATAATATAAGTTATTAGAGATCAAAAATGTCACTGTACAACCTTAATGATAGAATATTTAGTTAAAACCAAGCAAATTTTAAAATTCCAACTTGCATGACCATAATAACATAGAGGAGAAATATATAAAGCAAAGATGACAAAGGAGAAATTGCCAAATTTGACCTCAGACTAGAGCATTTCAGCCAATCTTTCTCAGTAATGAATCAAGTGAACAAAAATGGATTGAATAAGAATACAGGAAATTGGAGGGAAATTGTTTTCAATTCTAATTTTAATGAACATGCATAAATGCCACATCCAACTAATAGAAAATACAGCAAAGCACATGTGGAACAATAATGAAAATTGATGACATAGTAGGACATAGAGCAAGCCTACCAAATTTGAAAATATCAACCTCATAGAGATCATATTCTCTAGCAAAATGTAGATAGATTAAAGTTCAGTAATAAAAAGATAACTTGAAAAACTTGAAATGATTGGAAATTGGAAAACACACTTCTAATTATGTCATGGGTCATAAAACTTAGAATTGAGTAACAGTGAAAACACTACATGTCCAAACATCTGCATTGGTTCTTGTAGAGAATAGAAGGCAAAGAAAAATAATAGAAAAGAAAAGAAGAAAAATGATCTTATGAATGGTGTACAAATACAAATGCAGTTGAAATGGGAAAACTAATATACACTTAACAATATGCCAACATATTCAAAAACTTAGATGAAACTGTTACAGTTCTAAAAAACACTATAACTTACTGTGCCAGTTTGAATGTATTATGTCCCCCCAAATGTCATTATCTTTGATGTAATCTTGTGTGGGCAGACATATCAGTGTTGATTAGATTGTAATTCTTTGAGTGTTTCTATGGAGATGTGCCCCACCCAACTGTGGGTGATGGCTTTGGTTGGATAATTTCCATGGAGGTGTTGCCCCACCCATTCAGGGCAGGTCTGAATTAAATTGCTGGAGCACTATGTAAGCTCAGACAGAAGGAGCAAGATTGCTACAGCCAAGAGGGACACTTTGAAGAATGCACAGGAACTGAGAGAGAAGCTGCAGATGACAGACAGTTTGAAGAAGGCCACTGAAAGCAGACTCCTGCTCTGGAGAAGCTAAGAAAGGACAGGCGCCCCAAGTGCAGCTGAGAGTGACATTTTGAAGAGCAGCTGTGGCCTAGAGAGGAACGTCCTGGGAGAAAGCCATTTTGAAACCAGAACTTGGAGCAGATGCCAGCCACATGCCTTCCCAGCTAACAGAGGTTTTCCAGACAACATTGGCCATCCTCCAGCGAAGGTACCCGATTGTTGATACCACACCTTGGACACTTTATGGCCTTAAGACTGTAACTTTGTAACCAAATAAATCCCCTTTATAAAAGCCAATCCATTTCTGGTGTTTTGCATTCCAGCAGCATTAGCAAACTAGAACACTTACTAAAACAGATTCAAGAGGAAATAGAAAATCCAAATATTCCTTGAATCATTAAATAAATTGAAACAGTAGTTAAAAATCTTCTCAATAAAATTCAGTCAAAATGATTTTATAGTTAGTTTTTCAGTTCTACCACAAATTCCATCCTTCCATGCGGTCGCAGTTGATTCGTCTGGGGGGGGGTGGCGGCCGGTAGCTAAATCCTAGGCTCCCAGGCTTGCTCTGAATGTACCGGCGGCGGGGGCTCTTTCCCGGAGGCGAAGGCGAGGCGGGGGACTTGGCCAGGTCCCCGGCGGGGGGGCGTGCAAGGTGTGGAGGGCGGCGAGAAGGAACAGGCAGGACACGGTACTTTTAGGGATGATGAAACCAAGAGAGCTTTATTAGGCGAGAGCACAAGCTTATATTGGGCGATTAGAGGGCGGGGTAGCTGTAGAGGTCGAAGGCTTGGATTGGTTCAGAGAGGGCGCGGAGGTTGATAGACAAGGGGCGGGAGTAGTTTTGGTAACTGCGCATGCGCACTGACGGTGGGGGAGTTGCTCTGGCAATGGGGAGTGTCAGGGGCAAGATAAGGGGGTGGGGAAAAGGCGGTTTCCTCCGGCAAGCCTCCCCTACGGTGGTATTTTGGGTGAGGAAATGGGGCCTGCCTCCGGCTCCACTTTCCCAGGCCTGGGGGGCAGTGGAGGGCGCTGTCGCCCGTGCCCACCACCCTCCCCAGGGGCTGATCAGGTCCCCCAGCCCAGGCCCGCCAAGTCGAAGCACGTGATCAGTATCCCGCATTTCCCCCTTTTTTCTAATTAAAGGAAGAAGCTTACCGGAGAGGTCCGCCAAAGGATGAGGGAAGGGGAAGGTTGGGGAGGGGAAAAAGGGTTGACGGTAGCTCAGCAAGGCTGGAGCTCAGCGTTGGTGTGGCACCCGGGTGCTCGACAGGAGCCTTGTTGCTTGCGGGATGAGCGAAGGTGGGAGGTTTAAAGTTGAAGGTTCAGAGAAGCTGGAGCTCGAGGTTGGTATGAGGTTCAGGCAATTGAGAAGGGCCTCGCAGTCGGCGGGTTGACCGGTGGCGGCGAGGTCGCGGAGGGTTGGTTGTCATCTTGGAGTAGGGAGCGTCAGAGGTGGCGAGTCGCTGGTACTGGACTTGCACGAACGAGGAAAAAATAGCATCTGTTTGTTTCCTTACAAGCTGGACAATTCTGCGGATAATGCAGGGTCCTAAAGTGAGAGCTAGAATAATCATTAGTAGGGGGCCAAGGAGAGGGAGAAGGTAAGGAAGGAGGGGAGTAAAGATGTGGGACCAATAGCTGGTGGCTTCACGGTCTCTTCTACATTGCTCCAGTCCCTCTCGGACCTTTTTTAGGCTGTCTTCGGCGAGACCTGTGGAATTGGCATAAACACAACACTCTTCTCCTAGGGCGGCGCAGAGGCCTCCTTCTTTGAGGAGGAGAAGGTCGAGACCTCGGCGGTTTTGGAGCACTACCTCAGAGAGGGAATTGACAGAATTTTTAAGATGGGAAATAGCGTCTTGTAGGTGACGAATGTCCTCGTCAACAGCCGCCCGGAGGTGAGTTAGGGCGGAGCTTTGACTGGCTAATGCAGCGATTCCGGTGCCAGCGCCTGCAAGACCTAGGAGGGAGGCAATCGTGAGAACGGTGATGGGCTCTCGCTTTTGCAGTGGGGCAGGAGCTGCAGTTGTTTCCAGGCGGAGGAAGAAGTCTTCCTCACTGTGGTATAGGACCCTAGGGATGAGGACAATCAAGAGGCAAGTTTCATGAGTTGTATTGAGGGTTTGTACATTAAGGCAGGGGGTAAGTCCTGTAGAGGAGCAGAGCCATTGGGAGGAGTTGTGGGGAATAAGAAACTTGGCAGAGCTGCTGGGAGAGGAGTAGTTGGCACAAGCTGTGAGGCTGGGAGAGTTACTCGAGCGAGGGCGGATGCACTTTCCTGTAAAGGAGACTGAATGAAAGGTTAAGGGGACGGCAGAGGTATTCCAATTGCATTCCGAAGGGCTGTCCTCTGTGTTTTCTGAAAAAGAGAGGTTGGAGGCAACCGGCTCATACAGGGGGGAGGAAGTGGAGAGGCAAAGCCAACAAGAGGAGGTAAGATTGGGGTTGGAGGAATTCACTGAGGTGAAGGCCGCTTGGATAAGGTCGAGGAGGGGAGAGGAGTAACGAGAGGGGGGTAGGAAAGGTTGGGGTGGTGGTGTTGGCGATGCGCTGTTTGTAGCTGAGGTGCGGTTTCCGGATGCGCTGCTTGTACTTGAGGTGCGGCTGGAGGGCTGTGGACTAAGAGGGTTAATGACTTTATTAGGACCAATGGCAGAGGGGTTTTTTAGTACAGCCTCCTTTTTTATTAATATAAGGGAACCCGGGTCGGTCCCTTTTATGTAAATCCGAAAGCCCCAAGTTCGACCGAGGAGCCAAGAGGGATCAGCAGGGAGCTGCACGGTGAGATTTAAATGTGAGCAGTCACCTGTAGGTGCAGTGTGGTGATAACCTCCATAGATACCCCAGGTAATGGGTTCTTCAGGAGGCTTGCAGTTCAGGGGAGCCCATTTTAGAGTTAGGTAAAGATCAGTGGTGTAAGGCTTCCAATAAGTGGCTAATGTTTCACATCCCCAATATGCACAGTAATATTGGTTGGGAGTATTACAGTAAGGTTTTCCAGAGTTTGAGGATGGGCACATGTAATATTGGGCTTGATTCCAACCAGTGGGGCGTACTAAAGGAGTGGGAAATAAATCAGTTGCGTTGACAAGAAAAGAAGGTCGCCCTGCTGTAACTTGGGTTTGTATAACTGTGGAATCTTCCCATCGTGCCAAGGTCCATTTCCAAGGTTGGTGGGGGGAGTGGGGCTGAGAGATGGCTCGGGTAGAAGAGGCGAGAGCCAACATGATCGTAAGAAGGGAAGCAATACTAGGGTGAGGGTTGTGGAGGTGTAGGGGGCTGGCTTTTGCCTGCCTATAGAGGCGTATAATTTCTCTTATCTCTATATTCTCTGGGGTCTCACTCGGGCTGGGGTTCAGGCTCAGGTGTACTGTTGTCATCTGGTGCACCAGGCTGCGGAGACGACGGCGTTCTCGTCTCGTTAGACGCTTGGTTGCTGGTGGCGGGCCGGATTGCCCTTCCTGGGATCCAGATTGGTTGTACTGCATCATCTGGGAAAACACAAGCAAACCCGCGCCCCTGGGCGAGGAGTGGGGAGGGACCCTTCCAGGCATTATTCTCTGGGTCCTTCCAGTAAACCATCGGGGCCTGGGTGGGCCTATACGAGGGCCCCCAATGTTTATGTAGGGGCGAAAGCCCTTCTTTATTGAATGTGAGTAGATTAAGGTGAATAAGGGCTGCTATGATAAGGTCCCCTGGAGTTGCCTGGGGGAGCATTGCCCTTTCTTTTTCAATTTGTGTTTTTAAGCGGCGATGGACTGCTTCCACAATGGCTTGCCCCTGTGGATTATAGGGGATGCCAAAATGATGGGTGATGTTATATAACTGAAGAAAGGCCGCAAAGGAGGCACTGCGATAGGCAGGCCCATTGTCCGTTTTTAGGTCCCAGGGAATTCCCATGAAGAGAATTCCTTGTCTCAGGGCCTTGATACAGTGTTTGGCCGTTTCCCCGGCAAGGGGGACTGCATAACACATGGCCGAGAAGGTGTCAATTATTACATGCACATATTTGAGGCGCCCAAAGGACGGAACATGAGTTACGTCCATTTGCCATCTAGAATTGGGTTTTAGGCCTCATGGGTTGACTCCCTGAGGTTGCAGGGGGCCAAGCGGCGCAAAGGGCGCACAAGTTGCACAATTGCGGACAAGATGTTTACAGGTATCTAGGGGGAGGCCACATAGATGATGCAACGACGTAGCCGAAAAATGAAACCTGGAATGCAATAACTTGGCCTGGTTAACAGCATCCCCCAGAGGGGCAGCCGTGTGAGTTAGCATAGCTTGGGTATTCTGAGCTGAGACCGCTTGGTCCACTATACTATTGCCATTAGCCAGGGGCCCCGGAAGGCCTGAGTGGCTACGAATGTGGCTAATGAACCAAGGATCCTGTCGATGCTCCAGGATGCTTCTGAGGTCAGAAAGTGCTTTATCAATGGCCGAGTCTCCCGGGAAAAAGGTGGAAAACGCGAGGACTCGGCAGACCTGATAAGTGTAGAGGCTGTCAGTGAAAATGTTTACTGGGTGGTTGCAGTGGGCGTTCAGCGCGTATGACACTGCCATAATTTCCCCCACTTGGACTGAATGAAGGTTGACATAACTGAATAGGCGGGGTTCCGGGTGGTCCTGGGAATAAGAGAGGAAGGCAAAACGGGTTTTGGAGGCGTCAGTGAAGACGGTAGTGGCACCCGGGATGGGTACAGAGGAAGGGAAAGGATGGAAGGGGCTGCGGAAGGGAAGCTTGGCGAGCCCCTGTAACAGTCGATGGCTAGGATAATGGCAGCTGAATTCCCCCTGAAATCCTTCTAAGAGGATTTGCATGTCCGGGTTATCACGTATGAGCAGGCGGGTTTGGCCTGCATCCAGGGGCCAAACAATTTTTTCCGGCGGCTCTCCAAATACATGAACAGCCAGAGTGACTAGATCTGAAGCTAGGCTGATCCAGAGCCGCACTGCGGGGCAAATTTTTCTAAGCCGGCTTTTAGCAGGGTGCACCCAAAGTAGAGGGCCTTCCTGCCATAGGCAGCCCATGGGTGTGCCGGGCGTAGGAAGGATGAGTGCTATAAGATTGCCCCCTTTAGTGCTAAACCTGTTGAGACAACAGGCAGCAAGCGCCCTGTTAATGGCAGCAATGGCTTTCTTTGCCTCCTGGGTGAGCTTAATACGCCGAGAGATTGCTAACGGCGGGGCTTCAGGGACACTTAGCAACATAAAAAGTGGTTGAAGCTGCGCAGTGGTAATTGGCAACGCAGAGTGGAGCCAATTGATCTGGCCACAGAGCTGTTGGAGCTCAGTGATAGTGACCCGATCCGGTATGTCCAGCTGGGGAGCGGACGGGGCAATGGTTTTATCAATACTAAATCCTAAGAAGGCCAATGGAGGCACAATTTGAACTTTTTCGGGCTGAACTGTAAGGCCGAGGTCAGCTAAATTAGTGGTGAGGTCTTTAAGGATTAGAGGAAGCGCCTCGGCGTCCTCAGAGGCCACCAAGATGTCATCCATGTAATGGATGAGCATGGCCCGCTTTCGCAGGGGGGCCACTGCGTGATTAACATACATTTGGCAGATGGCCGGACTGTTACGCATCCCTTGAGGGAGGACTTTCCATTGGTACCTGCTAGCCGCGCCCGCGTGATTGGGGACGGGAACTGTAAAAGCAAAGCGCGGGCGGTCTTGCTCATGTAGCGGGATGGAAAAGAAACAGTCTTTGATATCAATGGTGGCTACATGACAATGGGCCGGGATGGCCACCGGATGGGGGAGGCCAGGCTGCGGGGAACCCATGGGAAGAATATGCTTATTGATTTCCCGCAGATCATTGAGGAGCCTAAATTTCCCTGTGGCCTTTTTATGAATAACAAACACTGGCGAATTATAGGGACTAGTAGAAGGCTCTATGTGGCCAGCGTCCAACTGCTCCTGGACAAGGGCTTGGAGTGCTACTAATTTATGCGTGGGAAGGGGCCACTGCTCCACCCATATAGGTTCCTCAGTATCCCACTGCAGAGGAACGGGCGCTGGAGGTGTTAAATGAGCAGTGGCGCACATTATTGGGGGGGCTGCGCGGTAAGCACTGCCCCAAAAGCGGCAAGGATATCACGGCCCCATAAAATTTGGTCTATGGTGTGCAGAAATAACGGGCGGAAGGTGCCTGAGTGGCCCTCTTCATCTTCCCACTTAATGGGTCTCATGGCCTGAAGAGAAGTAGAGGTACCGGTGGCTCCCACTACCGAGGGACCATCGAGAACGATGCACATGGTGGCATACTGAGCAGGCATGCAAGAGACTTCTGCCCCTGAATCAAGCGTGCCCGTGTACCATTGTCCCTCTATTCTTAACTTACGAGTAGGCTTTTCCGGAGTGATAGGGACTGTCCAGAGAAGCGCTTTGCTGCCGGTGAAATGATTAATTTTATTAGAACCGGCCGGCACGCTGCCTCTTAGGGGCGGGGCTGAGGCTCGCCCCGCTTGGAGTTTAAAGCGTGCTCAGTGCCCTGGCGCTGACTGCCGTCAGGGCACCATGGATAATAGAAGTTTTTTAAGCTATCCTTGCTAAGATCTCTGGGCCTGCTCTTGCAATCGCGCGCCCAGTGATAGCCACGCTGGCAGCGTGGGCAGGGAGTGGGAGGAGGGCGCCCATTGCGCTGCATGTAAGGCGGGCGTTTGACCTCCGCATTGGGGCACTCCCGGGCAAAATGACCGCTCCGCCCGCACTTAAAGCAACCGGTGGTGGTGGCTAAGGCGGCAGTGACAGCGCCAGAGACAGCCTGGGCTAGGGACGCGGTAGCTGGGTCAAAGGCGCTGCAGGCGAGAACCCAGTCATTAAGAGTTTTTTCTCGCAAGGGGAGAATGGCTTGCTTACAGGGGGAGTTAGCCCCTTCTAGAATGAGTTCCCGGGTGAGCGCTAGCTGGGCTTGGGGGTTGGTAACTTTTCTAGCACAGGCTTCCTCAACCCTGGAAACAAAAGTGGCGAAAGGTTCGTTTGGCTCCTGGAGGAGCTTGGTAAAGTTGTCAGGTCGACGGGCAGAGCAGTTGGCAAACGCGCGTAAGGCGATGCCTCTGAGGACAGTCCAGAAGGCAGCAGGGGCATTAATATAAGCAGACGCATTTAGAAACGCTCCAGTGCCCAAATAGGCTTCGGGGGGATGATAGACTCCAATGGTCGCGTCTTGCTCACTTTGCTTAGCTGCCTCTGCCTGGAAGTGAGCACGCCAATCAACAAACTGACCGGGGTTAAAAATTGAACGGGCAAGCGAGGCCCAGTCTTGGGGGAGGCAATAGTTCATGGCGAGATCCTGCAGTATTTGGGAAGCATATGGGCTACCTAACCCATCCTCCTTGACGGCCTTGCGAAGCTGCTTGATAGTATCTAAGTCAATGGGATACCAGTCGTACGGTTTCTGTGGGGTGGGGATAGGGTTAAGAGGAAAGCAGCGAAAAGCACGAGAGAAAGGAGGACGCGCTTGCAGAGGGCTTGGCGCGGGAGTGGGGGCAGGGGGAGCGTTGCCCCAAGGGTTGCCTTGAGGTGTAGAAGGCAGCCAGGGGTTGTTAGTCGGCAGGGTGGGAGGAGCGGCGGCAGCTGCCGGCAGTGGCTCCGAGGGGGAGCTTGTCGAAGGGGGAGGTGAAAGTGGGAGGCCCCAAGCGTCGCAAGATGGCGGCGCGGTAGGCGTGGCCAAGACACAAGATGGCGGACCAGCCCCGCCCTGTGAAAGGGCGGGGTCCAAGGCACAAGATGGCGGACTAGCTCCGCCCTGTGAAAGGGCGGGGTCTAAGGCATAAGATGGCGGACCAACTCCGCCCTGCGGAAGGGCAGGGTAAAGCACATGCGGCGTCTGACCCAGCTTAAGGCTGACGTCATCGCCGGAGCATTTCCTCCCTTCGATAGAAGAAGAAGGAGGAAGTTCGCCATCTTGGCATGGCGCAGTGTTATTTTGTTTTTTGGGAGTCACGTCGAGCGCGTTGTTAAGCTGCTCGACCAGGGACTCCGTGTCCGAGTCGTGAGTTGAATTATTATCGCTGTCTGAATCTGTTGTTTGGGTTGATAGGGCCTCCTTGGATTTAATGGGGCCTCGATCAGGGGGGAAGGAGCCTTGAAGGCAGGAGCGGATGGTTATTAAGGTGGGGAGCAAACCGGAAGGGAAGCGCTTGCCCTCATGTTCCATGGCGTTGGTGACCCGATCAATAAGGTGATCATAAGTAACAGGGTCCCAAAGATGGCAAGTGGTGAGCCATGGGTTAAAAGGCAGCAGGAGGTCCCAGTATACTTGCAACTGCCGGACAGACACTTTACAGCGGTGTGTGTCTAGGAGACCCGCCAAAGCATGAACCTGGGGTGCTTGTCGTGCTGATAGACGATTACCCATAGCGAAGAAAGAAAAGAGGAAAAAAGAAAAGAAAAAAAGAGAGGTTAATTAGTGAGTGAAGAAAATGAGATAAATCGTGGCCGCAAGGCCGAAGGAGACGGCGAGAGCAGAAAGCAGGACCCTGTGGCAGCGTGAACAATCTGGGGGGGGCGGTTACAAAGAGGCAGAGGGCGCCAAACAAAGAGAGAAAGGCACAAAGGACTACAGCAAAGTAATGGAGGGGAAGAGGGAGAGCGTTAGGAGGAAGGGGGGTCATAGAAGAAAAGGACGAGAAGCAAACGGAAGAATGGGTAGTGGGGAAGGGAGGAGCGGCTTCGGAGCGGCGAGGAAGAGGCGGCCCCTGATGCGGAGCGGCGAGGGAGAAGCGGCTCCGGGAGCGGCGAGGGAGAGGCGGCCCTTACCTTGCAGGCGAGGAAAAGAAGAGCTGGAGAGGCGTTCGGGCGAGCGAGTGGCTTCACGGGACCGCTGCGTGGAGAGGACGTCTAATTGCAGTGCCCCACGTTGGGCGCCAGTTGCGGTCGCAGTTGATTCGTCTGGGGGGGGGGGTGGCGGCCGGTAGCTAAATCCTAGGCTCCCAGGCTTGCTCTGAATGTACCGGCGGCGGGGGCTCTTTCCCGGAGGCGAAGGCGAGGCGGGGGACTTGGCCAGGTCCCCGGCGGGGGGGCGTGCAAGGTGTGGAGGGCGGCGAGAAGGAACAGGCAGGACACGGTACTTTTAGGGATGATGAAACCAAGAGAGCTTTATTAGGCGAGAGCACAAGCTTATATTGGGCGATTAGAGGGCGGGGTAGCTGTAGAGGTCGAAGGCTTGGATTGGTTCAGAGAGGGCGCGGAGGTTGATAGACAAGGGGCGGGAGTAGTTTTGGTAACTGCGCATGCGCACTGACGGTGGGGGAGTTGCTCTGGCAATGGGGAGTGTCAGGGGCAAGATAAGGGGGTGGGGAAAAGGCGGTTTCCTCCGGCAAGCCTCCCCTACGGTGGTATTTTGGGTGAGGAAATGGGGCCTGCCTCCGGCTCCACTTTCCCAGGCCTGGGGGGCAGTGGAGGGCGCTGTCGCCCGTGCCCACCACCCTCCCCAGGGGCTGATCAGGTCCCCCAGCCCAGGCCCGCCAAGTCGAAGCACGTGATCAGTATCCCGCACTTCCATGTCCCTCCATGGCATAGAATAGGGAACACTCCCCAAGATGCCTAGCTGTTATCCCACTATCAGACAAAGATAATGAGAAAGAAAAATACCCCTAAATACACATATATAAGAATCCCATACAGAACAACAACAAACCTAATCTGGCAATATATTTAAAAGAGAATAACTTCTGACCAAGTTTGATTTAACCCAGGAATGCAATTTTGATTTAGCATTTGTAAATATATTAATGGAATTACCCATATTAACGGAACAAAGAGAAAAGCTAGATGATTATCTCAATTGTTGCAGAAATCCTTGGCTAAAAGTCAACTTTCGTTTGTGATAAAAGCTCTTAGCAAATGAAGAATAGAAATAAACTTCCTTATTCTGATATAGGATGTTAAGAAAAAATCTACAGGAGGTATCATACTTAACAGTGAAATATTAAAATCTTCCTCTTTACTATCAGGACCAAGGCAAGGATGCTTACTGTCAACATTTCTATTCAAAGTTGCACTAAAGGTTTCAGCCAGCAAGATAACAAAAGTCAAAGAATAAATAAGGTTTGGAAAAACAGAAGTAAAACTGTCATTATTTGCTTATGATAAGTCTGCATTGAAATGCAGAAACAATATATGAACAAATTATTAAAATTAAAAAAGTTTATAAAGATTGAAAGTTATTCAGTAAGTATGGAAAAGCCTTTTTGATTTGTATTTATTTCTATTTTTTGCCGGTATATAGAAATGCAAATTTACAATAACAGAATATAATATGGTTAGGAGTAAATCTGATGAAAATGTATAAGATTTCATTTTTAAAATCAGATATTATACAGAAAAAATAGAAATACATGTTCATAGATAGGAAAACTCATCAAGTTATCAGTTTTTGCCAAGTCGATCTTTAGATTTAAGGCAATTCCAATCAAAATTTCAACAAGCAGATTTTTGGAAGTTTGTAATTCTAAAATACCTGGGAAAACCTATATGAAAAGTAAGCTAATGAACTAGTAAAGAAGAAGAAAGGATGGGGAGACTTGCCCTACCAGATTTTAAGACTTTTTGAAAGTTATTGAATAGACAGTATTGCAACCCAGATTAGAGAGAGAAAGAGGAAAGCAGGAGCAGGGGTAGATTATAAAGGTTTGTGACAACAGCATTTCAGCAGGGTCTCGCAAGATTCAGCTACAAACAGGATCTCGCAAGAGATTTGGGTACAACAAAGTCTCGGAAGATTTGGTTATTAGCAGTGATTACGGGAGTTAATGTTTTTCCTGGTCATATAGGTGGATGTGTTTGCCTCATAATGGAGGAGAGGGCAGGGTCCAGGCCCTGAGTCCTTACAAACAGTGTGGTTTTGGTACAAAGGTAGATAACTAAAACATGGAAGAAAACAGAGATCCCAGAAGTGCAGTCATGCTATATAGGAACTTGAAACATGACAGAGGTGGCATTTGAGATGAGTGGAGAAAAGTATGAACTATTTTAAAAATGGAGGTAGGGATAGTTGGTTATATATGGAAAAAACAATGAGATTAGGTCACTACCTCACATTGCAAACACAACCTACTTTCAGATGGGTTACATAACTAAATGTGATCATTTAAAATTTAAACTTTCAGGAAATACAGGGAAACATTCATGACCTCAGGATAAGATAGTATTTTTTGAAACAAAAAAGTGAAAACCATAAAAGATTGATAAATCTGTCTAAATTAAAATGAAAAACATTTGTTTAGCAAAAGGCATTTTAAAGATAGTGAAAGCAACGTATTAGCTGTAAAGGTATTTACATCTCCAACAATAAATTATAACCAACAAAGGAGAATCCAGATATATAATGAACTTCCACAGTTTAATAAGAAAAAGACAAATAACCAAAATAAATAAATAAATAAATAAATAAATAAAGGAAAAAAAACTAGGTGAAAGACATGAAAAGGCATTTCACAGAAGAGGACACAGGAAAAATGTTCAACCTCATTTTAATCAGGAAAATGCAAATTAAAGCCACACCCACCAGATTGGCAAAAATGAAAATATGATAATATCAATAATATCAAGGGTTGGAGAAGTTGCCGGGCAATAAGAATTCTTATACCCTGCTGTAGGAGAGTCAGTTGGCACAACCATTTTGGAAAGCAAGTTGGCATTATGTGATAAAATTAAAGATGTAATGACTCCTCATCTTATTATCTGCAGTTCCATTCCTAGGTTTCTACTCTAGAGAAATTCTCACATATGTTAATAGAAGATAAAAGCTTGTGGGGCAGGGAGTCACAGGGAACATTTTTTGGTATTAGCCAAACACTGGACACAACTGTAGTGCCATTGAAAGGAGAATGGGTAAATAAATTGGGATGTTCATACCAAAGGAGACTATTAAGCATGCAAATGAATGAGCTCCACCTAAACATAGCAGTCTGGATGAATCTTAGAAATATTATGTGGAACAAGAAAAGCATGCCCATGTGAATTTATACATAAATTTAAAGTAAATAATGAATTTCCTATGCTGCACTACTATTTCTCTTGGGAAAAAATTTTTACATATATATGGATATATAACTTTGCCAATTGATTTGTTAGGAAAATGTCATTGAGAACTCTGAGAAATCAAAACTCAACAAGCCCATAGTGAAATTTGAATGAGGCTACCCCAAAACCCCAATATAGAGCTTATGTTACATTAAACATCGACTACTGTCCCTGTTATTGTTTCTCTCCTTCTCTAAAATATAAAATGCATATGAGGCCACAGAGGTTGGCACCTTTAAATAAAGCCTTGTGGCCAAGAACAATGTTTGCCTGGGAAGATGAAAGAACTTCTCAAAACAATCTATCAGAGAATTGCAGAAGCTAGAGCCTGCTTGCTCTGGCCCAAACTGTCAACAAGCCTCTCTGTGTCCAGGGTACTGAGAACACGTGGCGATAAGGAACTTCACGTGTGGAGTCCAGGGCCTGGATAGGAGCCAACTTCTCCCCCTGGCTTTGTTCAGCTCCACCAGGTCACCTCTGGGGCCGGAGGGTGGACAGTGCCACTCTCTACACATGTCAGGTCAATGGCGGAAAAGGTCCTTCACATCCATGGCCTGGATGTGAGCTCCGTTGGGCATTGAACTACTCCACCCATGAAGATAACTCGATTGGCCTAACTATAAGACTCCTTCCCATTTACATACAACTTTATGATTTCCCAAGGGCTTTCATTTGTATTATTCCATTTGAACCTCAAAGCACTGCTGTGAGGAAGGGATGAAGTGATAGATGTTAGCATTTCCACTTAATAAGAATGATGAAGAAGCTCAAGCCCTAAGAAGTGAAAGGACTCTGATAAAGTCAGGTCAGTTGGGTCTTCTGACTCCTACTCCGATACTCTTTCTTCCCATTCCATAGAGGATCCTATTAAGTCTGAGGCAAAGGAGAAGACAAAAGAGAAAAAGGTGAAAAGATAAGGTGTTGATTAAAGAAAACAGGGAGGTATACCCCGGAGTGTTTTCTTTGTACCCCATCCCGCCCTTGGTGAACTCAGATCAGAATGAGGGGCAAGATTTGCCAACAAAAGTGGTGTAATCAGCAATGAGCAGGACCTCTGGATGGGATGTTTCAGACTAAGATATTAGAAGTTAGGGTCTTCTTAGCTCCAGAACCACCTCTTTCTTCCCTCATCCCTGCAGCCACCATCGGGCAAGAGCACTGGGCACCAGCGATGCTGCTCAATAGTCCAGCTCTCCCGAACAAGCATCCCTAGTGTTCTGGAGACATCACTCTTAGGCCCCAGGATGTCAAGATGGGCTTAGGCTTTCCCAGAAACATACCATCTCAGGGCCCCTACTCCCCAGCAACACCTTCCAGTGCTGGAACAAACCTTTGTTTCTGAAAGATGTCAGAAACAAACCAAGGCCTTATGCTTGGCCTATTTGCCAGTTGGCTCCCAGCTCTAATCCTTAAGTACGGCAGCCTGATGCCAGGGGTGCTGTGTACTCTGGTGTAACTTTCTTTTTGCAAAGTTCTAGCCAAGTTCTGGCAAGATAGGATTGATGATAGGAGAAAACAGCTTCTTCTTAGGTGAGGGACACTATATGATGGTGCAATTTGGGCATCTAAAGATTGAATTTTTTTAAACTAAAAATTTGATCTCCATTGCCTTAGTGTAAATTGGAAATGGATACCATATCTTTACTGCTAATTAGGCATTGCGTTACTTTGTCTTCCAGGCCTCATGTAAATAACAATTAGCAATAATTTAGCAGTGGTACATGCTGGCATCTTTTAAGCCATACCATTGTATACCATTCCAAATTCCTTTGCATTAATTAGGATCATAAGCCAATCAGTACTAATTAGGAAGAAAATAAGTATAATAATAAATGAAACAAAATTAGTGATTTGTATCTGGTCGGTATTTCCTTCCTTCTGCAGTTCATCAAATAGTCTTAATGCGTAGGAACTTCTTGTAATTGAAACTAATTATGAGGTTTCCCCTGCTACTCTGAGCCTCATGTTCAAATCCCACGAAGCTCATTAAATAAGTAAGAAAACTGGAATCTTTAACACATATTGTAACTTGGATCATGTTAATTAGCACCACACGCAAAAGGCAGCAAGCGGCCGTTTAGCAGCCCCTGCTCTAGTTAAAGGGAAGGGAGGTGGAGATCTTTATAGTTCTTTGGGGCTTTTAAGAAGCCAGGCCAGTGGTGGGTAGGCGCTGTGGTGAGGTGGTCTGTGTGGTGATAAAGCTGTGTTTCAGGAGCAGAAAGGGGGCTTGGACTCTGAGGCTAAGCTACCCCTTGGCTGGGGCATTTCCAGGAGTCTCAGTTGTGTATGGAAAGCATGCAAGCAGGGTGGTGGCCCAGATACAGGGGAAGTCCCGCCTTACTCCAGGAACTTGCCCTGTACTTGACTGCTCTGTGGCTATTTCTCACTCACTTTGGCCCAGTTATAGTGCTTTTCCCTTCAAGGTTGAATGGTGAGCATTAAAGACCCCAGAGAATTCACTTGCCCTGCAAAGACTGAAACTATATACACATAAACCCATGTGTCTGTTTCTAGTCAAACATATGTACCATTCAGTAGACATATTGACTGTATTCACAGCTTCCAGCTTTGATCTTAACTACTGCCAGTCCTTTTTCATATACAGCTAGATCTGCAGATAGCTCTCTAGGCCTCAATTGCAGGATGCTATAGAAATATGCACCCACCAATGTGCCTTTTGCCCTCCTCTCCGTGGTATGGAGCAATTTAAAGTTAAGCCCTGGGGATAATGCTGGAGAAGGTTAGATCTAGGGAAGTAAATCCACAGGGATGCTAGTTTATGGTGTACCCACCTACAGTACACTAGAACTCCATAAACAATATCGTTTACTGCTGTTTTAAGAGAAGCAGTTCTAAAATAACCCTAACAGAAAACACTTGCTACTCTACCACTATGGTTTGTCAAACCTAATGGCTCAATGTAAAAAAAAAAAAAAGAAGAGAGATTTCCAGATACCCAGTTGAATCAGAACTAATGATGTCTTAAGATGTTCGTGTTAACCCTATATATTTGGAGGTAGACTCTTCCGGTTCCCATATAATAAATGATTAATAAGCGTGTATATCTTTCTAATCTCAACTAAGTCCTCACTCCTTGGTAAAGCAGCTCCTACTATTTGAGACCACGGAACTCACTCCTATAATCCCACTGGCAATGGTCTGGTCTCCCTGATCAGACTATTAGTTATTCAAGAGCAGGAAACCTTATGTGTCCCACTCCTTTGGATTCCTACCTTGGCTATCCCAGGCTAAGAATCAAAATTTTCCAATAAGTTCTGAATCATTGATTAATTAAGCATTTAGAAGGGCATCCAGAACTCAATGTAATAATGAAACTTTAAAGATACAAAAACATGATTTTAATTATTATTGTATTATTCTCAGTATTTTATTACACAGTTGGGGTGGGCGGGAATGCCAGAAGTCTGCAGTCATACTTTTATATACTAACCGATACCTGAAAAGAACTATGGGAAGTATGCAGTGTGCATCCATATTGCTTGCATTGTTTTACCCTATGTTATAGGATCATGAACTTGGGGTTTTGTCTATATAGATATGATGGGATAGAAAGTTAGAAGAGCTTAGCAGATAATTCGTGGCAACCCCTATTACTAAGTCTCCATAGGAAAGAGGGACAATAATAGCTATCAGTTTGCCTGCATTGCTAAAATTAGTTGACCTGGTTAATCCATTTCATACTGGTTGTTTCGGTTTGTCTGTGTATGCACAACTCCTAACCTCACACACTAGTACTTTAAGGACATAACTGTGCATCCTGTATAGCTGAATAATTGACATTGAAACTAATAAAATACAGTTATGCCCTGCCACTACCCACTTACAATCTAAGAGACATGTGACTGGTCATAGTAAAATTAAATACAACTGGATTAAAATGTTTACCCACGAGATAGAGAATGAGCAAAAGACATAAACCTTGCTTAGACATTTTTTTTTAACCAGAGAATAGTTGCCGATATTCTTTTGTCCATAGTCCAATGTTAGATAACACGGCAATGATGTGTTTGCGTATGTGCCCCGGCCCCCACCCCACCCCAAGCACTAGCCTCTGAGTTCCTTGCTGGCATGCAGGCTAACAGAGAGCATCAGGTGTTGTTTAATCAAGAAGGTGGCATTTGACATAAGGGTGCCTGGACTGGGCATCTGGGGCAAAACTGCCAACCACAGGAGCGGATGAAACAGGAGCTGGTCTTGGGTTATTAGGAAACTGGTGTAGACACTGGCCTGGAGAGACAAGGGCTCACCTGAGTTAGTAGAAACAAGTGACTAGGCAGAGGCATGGTCACAAGGGAGAAGCAAGAGCTGCGGATGAGAAGCAGGCCCAGGGGCCGAGCAGGAGCTGCGGTGAGCTGTCGGGATGCTGGGCAGCCCACACTTGGCCCTAAGGCCTCTCTGTATGTGCCCCTGGCTGGAAACAAGACCCAGAGACAGGGGTAAGCAGGGGGTGGGGGGCACAGGGACAGGATTGGAGTTTGCAGTTAGAGAAGCCCTGTAGATCATTACAAAGACTCCCACTTCCAAAATCTGTTCAAAGTGTATCTGTCTCTATGTTCTCAAATATAATTAGAAAAATAAAAATATACATGCGTGTCTTAGACTTGGTAAGGAAACCTCTCAGAATTCTACGTCGTTTTCATCTTATGATAATCTCATTTAAAAATGGAAAGAAAAAAATCAGAGATCTGTAAAGGAGTATAATGACGACCTTAAACAGTAACGAGGATGCTGCTAAAAATCTGCTTGTCTAGATCTGGAACACCACTGAAAATGTACACACACACATATACATCTAGGAAGCTTTACATTAGCAGAGTGCCTGCTTTACATTTTTATCTACTTAATTGTGGTGCTGAGTTATAAAGATCAGCATGAGCATTGAAGATGAGGCCAGGAGGTATTGAAACTGGGAGCCCAGCAAAATGGTGGTCATGACAGTCCAGGCCCTGACTGCTTGGCAAATAGGATGCTTCCTCAGTATATGTGCTTATATTCATTCATTCTCTGTTTTCTGAGCGCCCACTCTGAATCCGACTCATTGAGCTACAATGAGCCAGCAGTGCAGCCTGGGGAGAGCAGCATGAACTGGGAATCAGACCAACTCGGGTTTAAGTCTCAGGTCCTCCATTTGCTTACTAATAGGATTCTGGAAAGTTGCATCACCACCGAAAGCCTCAGTTCCCCCAACTGCAAGTGAGGACAATATTAATTCCTACCTCATTGGATGTTGTGAGGATTCTATCTGATAATGCCTCTAAAGCTCTTAGGCCAGTGCCCACTATGCAGTAAGTGCTCAATAAATGTTATTCATTTTCGTTGTTATTTGGCAGTGTTCTCCATCAGCAGAAAGTAGAGGGAGGCATCTTTACTCACAGAAAGAGTCTCTGACAATTAGAGCTGTTCACACTGGTCTGGCTGCTCAAGGAGGTGATGAGCCTGTCTACTGTGTTCTAGACCATCAGGGATGCTTTGGAAGGACCTCCTTTTTGAGGAGGAGGCTGGGCAGATGAGCTTTACAGCCTTCTCCAACTCTACAATCCCCAATCCCATTTTTCTCCAAAGGAACTGCAGAAGGAAGGGAACTAACATTTCTGGTTGCACTCTGTGTGCTGGACCTGCTGCTAGTACTTTACAGATGTTTCATAATTTGAGCCTTATAAAAACTCTGCAATGGAGATATTACTATTCTCCTTTTGCACTTAAGGAAACTGAGGCTTAGCAGAGCTAGGTAACATACACAAGATTGTACAGCCGGTAAAATGTAGAAAATACATTAGATCCTTAAGTGTATGCTCTGTCCATTGCCTTACATTCACTTTAAGTTAACTCATTCTGAGACCTAAGTATCCTCAGGGAACTTGCCCAAGACAAAGTGAAGTCAGGGTGGACTCTCATCACAGCAGAGTTCCAGTGACATGTGCTCCTCCTTGCATCTCCAAATCTTGTGCATTATCCAATGAAAAACAAAACAACAACAACAAAAAAACACAGACATGCCAAAAAATGCTGCAGGTCTGACAGGTCTGGAAAGCTCCCTCCAAGCTCCCTCAAAAAAGTCTCACTTCTGCGTGTTGATCTCTTTTGGAAAAAATAAAGCCTTTCTGCTATGGCTCAGTTCAGTGGCACTTGCCCCTCCACCCATTCCGTTCCACCAGCTTGCTACACTGATGAAAGACAGGCCAAAGCTGAGTATTCCAAAAATTCAGTGTAGAATCCCATCTTTCAGATCCAGGATATGAAAGGGACAACAAGGGGGCGGAATGGGTGGAGGATGAGGTTGGAGGAGAATCTTTTTTTTTTTTTTTGTCAAGGAGAACAGACTACATTCTTGAATCCTTTGCCATGTTATAAACAAGGCTGAACACACAACATTCCTCCTGAAACACATGCCCCTGTTTTTAAAACATTGTCTGCTCCCATGGAATATGGCATTTTCCTCAATGCTGTTCTTCTTATTCTTTTGGGATTTCTTTTAATTCGTTACAATCAATGGTGGCCAGCTAGGGAACAGTTCTTTCATTCACCTTCTCTTTTCCTTCTTCTCTCCCTCCATGTCCTATGTCTTTCATAATTATGTTTTTCAGCCTGAAAAGATTTCCAAGGCCAGTGCCAGCTTTTAAGTGCTCCTTGATATTATAATACTTGGGTATTTTCACCCTCATACCTGTAGCCTCCAGGTTTTGCTGCCGTTAGGTTTCCTTCTCCAACGTGCTCAGACATCAGAAACCACCTCACCTGAGGAGATGCTATTGCACTTCTTTCCTTTACATGCAAAGGCTTTGTTTCTTTGCCCATTTTTGCATGATTTTAAGGGGTCAGTTGAAAATGTGGTCCTGCTGGGACAGTGAAACCTTGGCTGACGACTGGAAGAGTGGGGTCTTTAACCTCTCACTATTTCTTTGGGGACTAATAATTAGGGGATTGGATCATTGGGGTTGGGGGGATATGAGTATCTTGGAATTTATGACATGTTGATATTGGGTGGTTAGATTGATCCATTTAAGAAATGTATTGATATGTACTGAGCCAAATGAATGATCTCAACAAGTCTCAAGAGGATACATCACATTCCACAAAGCTGCCATTACTCAAAATATTGGAATATTTCTGGAATTGCCTCCAGAGACTTTGATGTATTTTATTTCCAATATTCTCAGTCAGGGAAAATCTTCATTCTATGAGAATATGTATTTGGAAACTTTCAAAAATCACCTGTACTGAAGACTAGTGTACGTGTGTATTTTGTAGCTCCCAATTCAAAACTACCACAGGGTACTACTGCTGACTTTGTTGATAGGCTCGTAATCTGGTTCTAATGGTTCCAAATGTCAAGCAAAGTTGAACGGTGCACAAGCATCAAGGTTAGTGATTTGTTCTCCACGATGACTCCCTTCCTTTACAACTCATTTGTGCATGTGAGTCCTGGCCTATTCAATGGCCACTGTCCTATTCAAAAAGCATGATTAGACTGGCAGTCTACACAGCCTAGCACCATCATGGGCTCCACTGCATGGTCTGCTCTGGGGGCAGCTTCAAAATAAATGTTTTCCCCCTGGAAACAGATGAAGTAGTGCCAGCCCCATGTGAGTTCAACAAAAGAACTTCTTCCACATTAGAGGTCTGAAGAATTGCAATGTCATGAAAAACAAAACAAAACAGCAGTAATCTGAAAGTCAGTTTTCTTAAATCTTTTGAAGACTTCATTGCACAGGTTCTGCTGACACCCAAATGTCTAATTTGGCAGCTCTCTTTTAAATTTCAGGAAGGGTAGCCTTTCCCGAAGTGGTGTTCTATGATTTGGGTGTGGGTACTCCTTTGATAAGATTGCATGCCACTAGAGCAGGGGATCTCAAATGGGAGTGATTTTGCCCCCCAGGAGGCATTTGGCAATATCTGGAGACGTTTTTGGATGTCATGACAGGGTGGCATGACCCTGGCATCTGTTCGGTGGCATCCAGGGATGCTGCTAAACATGCTGCAATGCACAGGACAGCCCCTCAAACAAAGAATTATCTAGCCCAGATGTCAAGAGGGGTGAGCTTAAGAAACCCTGCACTAGAACTAATCTCACCTGGTGAACATCAAGGTAGCATACGGCGTAAGTGTGAATGTGATCTTAACAAAATACCATGTAGCCTCCTGTCTGCTTTGAGCAAGATTTAGTATGGGGCCAGTAAATGTAGTTCTCTTAAATTCATACCATGAAAATAGGAATGCTCCAAGTATATGTTGACCTCCGCATCTCAAATTCATCTCTACTCAGTGTCTAGTTTGAACATAAAATGCCCTCATTTTACCCTTAGTGTGGTGAATCCTATTACCTGCAGTGTGTACAAGACAGGTGGCACTGCTGCCCGTCATGCTTTTCTAATCCTCCCTTTCAATTGTGCAACCAGCTGCCCATTACTGAATCAAAGAATATGAGACCTTCTGGTTATTTTACCTGTGAGGAAACAGAAACCCTGAGAATTTCAGGCAACCCCCTGAGTAGACAGAAGGAGGCAGGATTAGAACTGGGTGTCCTGAGGTCTACCCCACACTCATTCCACCACCTTTCTCCCACCTTCTTACAGATATGAAGAATGGCAGCCCCTGGCGATGGTAGTGGGCTTGTAACAGATTTCTTTACATCCCCAAGCAGTAAAATCACAGGCAAGGGGGAGAGCATAGTCCTCTCTGCTGCTGGACCTTGCAGGGGCTCTGAACTGTAAAGCTCAGTCCCCTGACTTTTCTGCTGAGATTAGAGGATGATTTTCTCTCTTCAGATCACAGCTAGTGTCATTTTTAAATCATTAAATGACATTGGGAGCAATCCTGATAAGCTCTTCAATCATATGGTCAAGGAACATGCCAGGAGTATATCTGGTGTGGGACAAAGAAATTTCATGGATTGAGATAGGTATTTTAAAAGTAAATAAGTAGGAGAATCTCAGTGATCTGCAAAGTACTATAAAGGTTTTGTTGCAGTATCTTGGTGAAGGAATGAAACCAATATTGTGACAAGACAGATACCAACCATCACCACTATACCCAGAAAAATTTCATTGTGAGAATGTGCAGACTCAGTATAGCAATTAGTCACATTTTGTTTTCCTTGGAATTTACGAAAGCAAAAGATTCTTGCTGGTTAACCCCTTCAACAGCCCCCCAATTAAGGTGATTTTCAAAACATTCTTATGCTCACCATCAGGTAAGGGAAAGGTGGTTTAATAATGATTAGTCTGATGGGAAAACTGAGCAGAAGTGCATTCAGCCAGAAGATGGGCCTGGTTTACAATGAGACCTGCAATAGAGCTCTGGTCATGGGGTCAACAGGCTCTTAAAATTGGAAAAGAATTTGGAGGCCACCAAGACCAGATTCCAATGCATGCAGGTCTGGGCTCAGGACTGAAACAGGAGGCTGAAGTAAGATTCAGAGAAAGAGATGCAAGCACCATGAAAATGATTGGAGGGGATTGCATGCAAAACCACTTGCAGACTCACCAAACAGGGAATAGGCTGTAAAAACTACTCTATGTTTAGTTCAAGTCTTAGCTCCTCCATGAAGTCTCCCCCAAGTCTTCTACCCAGCACACTTTCTCTTTACTCACCACCCCAACGTAATAACTAGCTCCTCCTATTAACTTGCTCTTCAAATAGTCCATGTAGGTTTGTTCAGAGTCTTTCCAACCATAACTTTAGGTCTTTAGGGCAGGAATTGTCTTGTATCCACCTGGCTTCTATTCCACATGACTGGGTGGCATATGGTAAGTTTGTTGGTTAAGCAGAAACACAATGTGGGGTGTGAATACATGTTTCATCCAGCTTCAGGTCTGGTATCTGGTGCAATTGTGGAGGGCTGGTTTGTGGGAGAATATCATTTAAGAAGTCCTATCAAAATATGCCCCACTTCCCCCCTCATAAACCTCCTCATTGCTCCTCAGAAGAAACTTTGGGGCTCAACCATGCCATTAGCATTCCATCCCCAGTCAGCTCACCTCTGAGCCAACACATGCCCTACTGCACACGGCCTCCTCTTTTATTGGTTTCGGGTTCCACCTGATCCCTGTCAGTGGATCACATTTGTTTTATGCAGTTCTTATTTTTATCTCTTTGATTTATCCCGTGTAGTAATATGCTACATTGGACAAGTGTTCTTTATCATTTGTCTTATTCTATCTTCCTCTAAATCTGTTTACAATAAAACAGTGTACATTTCAAGGGCATAGTGATGAGATCTCCAGTAGTGCTTAAAACTCAATTTATTATTCTCCTGTCCAAGTACTTACATTGACTCCCAAGAGTCGACCTGATAAAGTTTGTGTTCCTTAGCTTGATGATCATGCCTCTAGAGAATATTTCCATATGTTTTTCCATCTTCCATTACGTCCCTACATATATCTTTTGTTCCAGGACATGGCCTCTTGATCTCTCCCGTCCAGTCTTTCCCACCTCAAAACCATGAATTTTTCCATTTCTCTCTTTTTCTACCATCATTAGTATTTATTCACATATCGAATCTGTACGTATTGATTCTTATGAACACTCAAAAATGAGGAGTTTTCTCTTCTAAATTAAGTTTTCTGTCTATATTTTGTCTCTTTATTAAGGCCAAACTGTTGGTAGAATTCAAAACAATCCAGTAGCCTTTGAAGCTATTCTGAGGATAAAAAAGGCAACCTGGTTGAGCCATGATCCGACCACCTAAGATCAGAGTTGATCTGTCGATTCAGGGACCAGAAGTCCTGAATGGCAGGTATTTGCCTGGAGTGTTCTCCAGGAATGAGCTAGTAATGCCTCCAGAGGCTCCCGAGGCACAGGGAGGGCTCCTTTATGGCTCTTGATTTACCAAATACCATATTGTCCCAACAACTGGTCCCTGAAGCTTCCCTTGAATTCCTGAGAAATTCACAACTCAGTGTTCTTCACTTTGTCCAATCAAGAGGAGAGTTCAGAGAGAACTTGAGAGTTCTCTGTATATCTGTATTTGATTTTTTTTTTTCCTTTTTACTTTGGTTTGAGCAGCATAAAACGAACTCTATCATATCTATGATTTTCTTCATCAATTTTCTGGGTGTTAAGTATAGGGATATAAAGTCTCAGGGATAACTCACAGAGATCCTGATGCGTCTAGGCAGAAGTCTGGTCCTAAAATGATAAGAAGTTTTCATCAGACACCAGCCCTGTTCATCAGGGATCTGACAGAAATTTTACCATAAACTTTTGCATCTCCTTTCCCCTTCCACCTATTAGGAATAAGTCCAGATGAACTTCCAGGAAGGGCAGCCAGGAACCTGATCTCAGGGAAGTGATCGTGCCACGGATAACATCCTGTTCCTCTCCCCCCACCCCTCAAAAAGAGCAGCTTGGGGAGTTTGACAGACCAGATTAACACTTCTGGCTCTGACTACTTACTGGTTCTAACCTCAGACAAAATGCTTGAGATATCTAAGCCTCAACTCCCTCATCAGAAAAATGGGGATAATAATACACACCTTGAAAAAGTATTGTTAGAAAGAAATGAGATAATTATGTATGTAAAACACTGAACCTGATAATTGATAAATTGAAAGTGCCCAATAAATAGTGGAATTTATTACCTTCCTCCTTACCAAAACCCCTCAGAGGGGTGAAGAAGGAAAGCAAAGACTTGAGGGATAACCATGGAGATCACAGAAATCTATTTAGAGCAGAGCCGTGTCCTGGTCCAGGAATCTTTCTGGAATAGAATCTCCATGGGAGTTTTGGAGACAATGGAGACCCAGACTCCAGGGTGAAAAAGGAAAAAGAGATAGAGTGTGATGGAAACAGGAGAAGGGTCTAATCTGTGGGTAAGCTCATGCTTCCCATTTGTAGACTGGAACGTGGAGGAGGGTTGCTACTAGAAACGGGAATTCCAGCCTCCTGAAAATTGAGGGGGAAATGGACTTAACTGTCAAAAATCAACAGTTAGTTTTAGAACCCATGATCAAAAAAGAAAAGCAGACCAGCCCAATACTCTTTTCCCATTTGCTGGGACTGGACAAGCCAGATAGGTTTTATCAAACCATCTTCCCATCACTGAGACCCACTTGTTTCCTCCTGAGCCAAATGTGTGCTTATGAGCCCCGCCAATACAGGTGCAGAGCTCCAGTGGAAGTGCGGTGAGCCAGAGCACATAGTCAGATACAGGTGGAGGGCTTCCTAGAGGTGAGAGAGTATTATGAAGTCACACTGACTTTTGTGGCAGTTTCAAGCTTCATTGTGCAGCTCGCTTCAAGGGATTCCCTCTGCCAAGAGTGTCAAGTATCAGGTTTTGAACTCATGTCTCTTGTTTGGTATCTAGTTTAAAAAGCCCCGCCTAAGGAAGGTGAGGGGAATCCTGCATAAAATGTTGGAGAGAAATCACTGCCTGTGGTCACCCAATGGATCGCCTAGAGTCAGGGCCAGAATTCCAGTTCACATTTATCTTCTATCAAACCTGCTGATAAAATAACTTTCCTCGGCATTTTCACTGGCCACATAATATCTAACCTCTGACAGTAGCTAGAGGTATTGAGCAGGATGGGAAGGAAGGACACAAACCTAGTCCTCAAATTCAGTTGAGGAAACTTGGTTAAAGTATGTACAAATAGCAGTGACAAATCTTATATAAGAGCCTAGCATTAATTGCTGAATTAAACAGTTCAGCAGTGAGGCCTGGGGGTGTCTGGGCAGCAAGGGAGAGCAAATGGAGCTTTACCTGAACCCTAGAAGAACAGGGGACCAAGTTGAGCAATAGTGAGTCAGAAAGGTGTGCCAGATTGGGACACGGGCCTAGAAAATAGCCACTGGAGGGCCTGGACGGAAAACTAAGTTATGAGTGTCAAGCCAGGGTAAGGATGATGGTGAATGCCAGGCAGATAAATTGAGAATCTATGTCATAGGAAATATGGAGGCACCAGAATTTTTTGAACTGAGATCACTATAATTAAGTGATGTTTAGAGCCACAGACTCACTTCATGTTGGCCTAGAGGAGAGAAATAAGGCAAGGGAGGGAAAGAGAAATAGCCTTTACCAAACACCCAAACCAGTGCATCTAACCACTGGGTGGTATTACAAGGTAGGTTTGTTTATCACTGTGTTACTGACAGCATCAGCAACTCAGAGAAGTTTGGACACTTGTGCAAGGTCACCCAGTTGGTAGGCAGTAAAGGAGGGGCTCAGAGATGGTTCCGCCTGCCTCCAAAGGCCTTGCTGCCTCGCCCGGAGCAAAAGTGGAGTCACAGAGGTGAGCAATGCAGTTATCAGGCGATGGGGATCTGCATTGCGGTGGTGACCATGGGTGGAGAGAAGAAAGGCTGGAAATGAGAGACACTGTTAAAGAAAAATCCTCAAGATAGGAAATGTGGGGTGGGAGGGGAAGGGAAAAATAAATCCAAAGACTCCCTGGTTCTCTTTATTTCTCTTCTTGGCTGCCCTAGAAACTACAAGTAGCAAACCCCAACTCCTGTCGTGGGCTTGGTGGTCAGCACTGTGCCAGCAGGCCGGGGAGGGACCAGCAGGCCCACCTCCTCTTTCCGCTGGCCGGGCTCAGTTTGAGGCTCAGGCCTGGCGTGTTCACAACCACTCCAGCAGCAGCGGAGTAAAGGCGAGACGATAGAATAGCTAGTGTCTCCTTGGCGATAGGACAGGATACGGTGCCTCACTCCAGAGCCCGCGTCCACAGATGAGAAAGCAGAGGAGATTTGGGGAGGCAATTGCTCCCCTGCACTGTGAAGGCAACACTCCTTTCAATGAGTTCCTCCAAAGCCATGTTCTCCGTCGGGAGGAGCAGGAAGAATTGTGTTCCTTTCCCAGCCGCCATCCACACCTACAGGGCACCGGAAGGGTTTTTACTCTCAGCACTGGCCCTGCAGCCAACCGCACAAAACACTTTTTGGTGTTTGCCGATGGGAAGCTTGGTCTGCAGCTGCAGCAGCAGGTGCTGGCTGCCAGGTTCCCCGTGGCAACCCAGGTGTACGCCAGGTTAGCAGCTCTGCCTTGGAGCAATAGCCTCCATCTCCAAGGCGTGTGGCCTGAAGCACGGAGTGGAACTGTGTCCCCCCCATGGTGGGAAGATAATGATTGTGCTGGTTTTTATGGGGCATAATATAACCTCAGTGGGTGGTTCAGTAGTGGCAGTGGTTTTCAGAGGATGTGGCAGATTGTAACATGCTTCTTGTTGTTTTTTGTTCGAGGGATTTTTGCTTTTGTTTTGTTGACATCATTCAGTCCAATTCATTATCATTCATGGGTTTGCTCAAAGCCCTTGGCTAATAGGTTTACGGCTCCAGGAGGACATTGCTTCCAGCCATATAATAATTCAAATTTGTGATTTGCAAAAACAATTCACCTCTATGATCTTATTTGGGCCTCTAAGAAGTAATGAGTAAGATAGATCAGGGATGCTGCTCCAGTTTGTTTGATGTGTAAACTGAGGCAGCGTGTGACTTGCCTCGTTTTCTATCATGTGAGTTACGGAGCTATGACCTGAAATCAGGGCTTCTGCACCTCAGTGCTCTGTCCATTCCTCTCCACCACACTGCTTGTCCTTCCCGCTAGCCCCTGAGTTCTTGTTTCCAGTTGCCAGTGAACTGTTTAATCACGTCTTCACATGTCTTTCCTTCTGATCGGTTGTGGTCTTTCCTTTGATACACAGATCGATGCTCCTTAACCACAGTCCCCTGCCTGGGAGGCTCTATGACTGAGCATGGCGGGAGGAAACTGAAAGGAAAAAGCCTCGGTTAGAAAAGCCCTCTCCTCCCTCTTGGCCCCGCCCGTCTTTCCATGTACCCCCCTGCACTGCAGGCTCCATCTGCTTCTCACCCGCCCAAAAAGCTTGTTTGGGTAGGAACTGCTGGACTTCCTGGGGGTTCAGGCTAAGTGGGCCATCAAGAGAGACTTGGCTCCTGGGCCTTGAAGCACTGGTTAAAGATCGTCTGGTGCTTTTGCCCCCAACATTTGCTAAATTCACATCCTAATGTACTCTGTTAACTTCTAATTTTTCTCACTCTAAAAGGAAGCCTAGGCCTGGAGAATCCATAGCAGCTGATAATCTCCAAATTTCATGTGTACACAAACATACACACAAAATGCTTTCTATTACATTTTTCTGTCACTTTTTAGGAACTCGACAGCGATATGAGTCATGACATTTTTTGTCTTAGGCTGATATTAAAATATGTTTGCCTTCCTTAAACATGTAACTAAACAGACATGAAGGCAGTCCAGAGGTTTATCTAAACGTAGTGCTGAGACAGCATTTTCACTGATGTTTCTCATGGGCATTACCAAGAAACATTACCTTCCCTCTCTCTTAATTCACAATTAACTGAAAGCAACAATGACAAAAAGCTAGCCAACAGAAATGGAGCATTTACTATGTGCCAGGCACTGTGCTAAATACTGTGCATGCATTATTTATTTGATCCTCACAGCTGTCCTATGGAATGGGGTACTACTGATAGTTATTAACTAGAATACTCAGGCTTAAGAGGGATAAGCAATTTCTCAAGGTCAAGGCTAACAAAACTGGAGTGGACTTAGGCTGGGGTCTGAAGGCTGAAACATTCTCATTTTAAAAGGCAAATGGTAACTTTATAACTGAAGGCTGACAGGATTACATCAGATATTCAGTAGGAAGCAAAATTTGTGTGATCAAGTCAAATCAAAGAATTTATGGATATGGGTGCCATGGGGATTCCCCAGAAGTACGCCACACAGTTTTAGAATTAAGGAGTCTGCATCAAGATATAAACACATGAAAACATAAGTCAAAAATGATGATTCTGGTTTGACTGTGTATTAGGGTTCTCTAGAGAAACAGAACCAACAGGATTATATAGATATATATATGAAATGAGATTTTTTATAGGAATTGGCTCATATGACTATGGGGATGGGCAAGTCCATATTCCATAGGGTGGGCCACAAGCTGGGAATTCTGATGAAGGTTTTTGATGAATTCTCCAGGAGAAGCTGGCTGGCTGAAGTAGAGGTGGAAATTCTCTTCCGACTGCTTAGATCATCACTTCTCCTCTTAAGGTCTTCCATTGATTGGATGAGACTTCTCTCATTGTTGAAAGCAGTCTCCTCAGTTGACTGTAAATGTAATTATCCATCAATGCAATCAACTTACTAATGATTTAAATCCATGAAATATCTTCATAGCAACAATCAGGCCAGTGCTTGCTTGACCAAACAACTGGATACCGTTTCCTGGCCAAGTTGGCACAAGAACTTAACCATCACAGATTGGAACAGGACTCAGTTGTTAGAATCATAGACATCAAGGGTGGGAAGAGACTGTACACCTGGCAGACAAGGGATATAGGCTGTGACTCTAGCATGTACCACACTGTCAGGCCTGTGGTGGGCCCTCGATAAATGGTCATTGCTTATACAAATAAACAAGACCCTCTAGGCAAATCTCTCCAGTGCAGAAGTTCTCAAAGCTGCAGCCCCAGAAAGCACAGGGCAATACTTGCCACCTTGCAGCATAGGTTGCACTCAAGTGCTGGTCCATGAGAGCAAGATAGGGGATTTATGTCTTAGTGTCAGTCAGTGCCCTACTTCCTTCATCCAGAAAATCTTACTAGGGAAAAAAAAAATAGCTGAACTAAGTGGTGTGCTCAATGTTATAGTGATTTGCATACAGGTGCAACCTCTCTCTTCCAGGGAACAGGTAACAGTCTGCTGACCAGCAGTTAGTTTGCACAGACCATTCTTTCCATAGCTGTGCACATTAGGTCGCAATACTCTTCTAAAGCCCTGCTCTCCAGGCCCAGCTGCCCTCAGTGGGCATCCACTCTGTACGCTCCCTCAAGAGTCACTCCTCCTAGATCCGAGGGCCCCATCTTGTCTCAGTGTGTGATCTTGGGCACTCTGTTCACCTCTGGAAACCACAGATGCAGATTACGTGAATTAAATCAAATAATCCATGGAAAATGCCTAGCACAAGTAAATGCTTTATACCTGTTACCCACTATTGCCATGTTTATTGATAATGTTGTTGTTAGAAGCACTGTATTCATTTCCTAGGGCTGCTGTGACAAAACACCACAATCTGCTTAAAACAGCAGAAATTCACTCTCTCACAGCTTTAGAGGCTAGAAGTCCGAAATCTAGGCCATGCTCCCTCCGAAGGCTGTGGGGGAGAATCCATTCCATGCTTCTCTCCTACTTTCTGGAGGAGGCCAGCAACCCCTAGTGGTTCTTGCCTTGTTGACTCATCACTCCAGTCAGTGTCTTCCTCGGTCTCCACATGCCCTTCCCTCTATGATTGGGCTGTAGCCAGGCACATTGGGCTATAGCCCACCCTGATTCAGCATGACCTCATATTCACTTGAATACACCTGCAAAGACCCTATTTCCAAATAAAATCACATTGTCAGGTGAGAGGACATGCACAGAGGTTAAGACTTCAACATATCTTCTCTGGGAACACAGTTCAACCCAGAACAAACACTTAGGAATTTTTTTTTAATTAAGATCCTATTACAATAAAGATCCTAGAACAAAATAAAATATACAAATCCTAGCATGTAATAAGGGTACAAGAAATAGAAAGAGTGACCTGTTTTTAATTCTCCAGCCTGAACCAGGGAGTTAAGGAGGTGTAGGGACAGGTGTGAATCTTGGCACTGCAATTCCAGATGGCTGGAGTAGAGTTGACACTTTTAAAAGGCATAATGAGGGCTTCTTTCTAGTCTACCTCATGACAAGACAGCTTCCAGATTGAGTCCTGGGGGCATCTCCATCACAAGGAGTAGGATGCTGGGTTGCTGCCACACGTAGTGCACCCACCCTCCTACCATTCCCGGGGGTCAAGATGGTTTGGGCAAGCCCTGGAGCTCACCATCTTTGACCTTCAACCTTACCTAACTGCTTTAACTTTGAGAACACATTTCATGAGTGATGCTATGGAAATCTGCTTGCCTCAGCCCAGTGGGAATTTTGAGAGGTCCACTTCTAGACCTGGAGTCCACTTAGACACAGAATCACTTAGAAAACAGTTATCTGATTGTTTTTGAGCGGCACCCATGCAGTGGCCCTGCCCTGGTGTCAGTCCCTCGGCTTCCCCAGCAATGGCATGGCAGACTTCACTGCATGAACCTCTAACAGTTGCCAGACAACACTCATCCCACCAGGTTTCTCCCCACTGTGTGGTTAAATTAACTTTCAGGGAAATGCATGTAGTGTTGAAGACACTTGGGAATACACAGATGTGCTCAAACAACTTGGTTTCTTCTCAGGTTCTGCCTTAATTCAATAATCCATTCATTCTTTCATTCAACAAGTAAATGATTTTTGGCAGAATTTTTTTTTCTCAATCCCCAGGCAATTCAGCAAAATGAATCCTTGAGGTTTGGGACCCAAATTCTCCAAAGTGGGAGTGGCAGGGAAAGCCAGCGTCTGCTGTGCAATCAGCAGCCAGAGTATAGGCTGAGGGGGTCCCAGGCACCGGCTCATGGCCCTCCGCTAAGAAACACCTGGGCTTTATATGGTCCATGGCAGCCAGGTAGGGAGTTAAAGGGTTCAAAGGACTTGGTTTCACCCCCAGGCCACCCAGTTGGCATCGGTCTGCCTCCCGGGCCTCAGAGGCTTTCCTTAGTCTTGGCCTGTCCCAAGATGCCAGAAGAGCAAAGAGGCAGGACATGCAGATTCACAGCACATCCACCCAACACAGGAACAGTAATTCAGAATGTGCCTTGCTGTTGGGTCAGTGGGATCCTTTATAGGTATCAGGACAACACATTTCAATTTTAACCCTTGCAACCAGAGATAGAGACAAAGTTCATGTAAATAGGAGTAAATTAATAAATAAATTCTCTTTTGATTGGCAAACTTGGTTCAGCTTCCTATTACAGGCTAATCTAATGGCTACTTACAGAATTTCCTCCTGACCCACTCTCAGGAAGCCTAAATGTCAGGAGAACCCAGTGTCTAGTTCTACAGGCCCCAACATCCATGGATGTAGGGTATTGTTTTAGTGGTCAAGTCTTTGAAGCCAGCTTGCTTGGGTCCAAGTTCCGACTTCCACCTACTCGTTGTGGTAAAGGGGGCAAATCACTTACCCTCTCTGTACCTAAGTTTCCTCCTCTATAAAGGGGGAATAAATGGAGCATCTTTACCTCATAGGATTGTTATAAATATAAAATGAGTTAATACATGTAAAGGATTTGGCAAGTGCCCTAGCCTCATTTACATGCAGTTTAAGTGTGAGCTTGACCACTACCAGCACAGCCATAAAATAAGTTTCTGGAACTGGAACACCAGCCTCCAGCAGCCAGCACAGTGCCTGCTCTGTCCTCTTTGTCCCCTTCTCAGGTGTCCCCTGATCAGTGACTCCAAGGCTCAGGGGAGAAGCTCCTGGGGGCTAGACCACAGGGTTTCCAGGGCCCAGGGAGCAGAGAGTAGAAAGGAATGGCTTCAGTTTGGCCAGGCCAGAAGAGAAGGAGCTGGGAGAGCCCCAAAGCTGAGAAGAAGGAGGGCATCGACGTGCTAGAATAAAATACCAACTTACTCAAGACTAATTTCCACTCCCTTGGGGGTCAGAGGAGCATGATTGGTTGTTCTATTGAGTGTGTTAGGTTGGCTAAAATTCTGGCCCTAGTTCAGAAGCGTGCCTCTCTGCCAGCTCTACATGTTAGCAACTCAAATGTCTGGGTTTTGATTCCATCTACCTTTTGCGCCGTTATCATGAAACCTTTACCTAAGAACTTAACCTCAGTTAATACGTGTGAAGTGCTTGGAAGCACTCTTCCCTTTCTACAGGTCTTAACATATGACAGATCTGCATCTGCTTCTCTCTGGGTGACCCTCAACTTGGCTCAGTTCACCCCTACCCACACCCCAGGCCCGCTGTAATTGTCCAAAGGTTCAAAACGGCTTTGGAAGAGGCATAATCAGTTGTGTTTGTTGAAAGTCGGAGAGGGGAGTTTGACCACACGTGCTACTTACTCCCATAAATCATCACTTTAGCAGGGAGAAAGAAAAGAGCTTTGACACTTGGTCATGATGATATTATATTCTAGTATTAGATGCTTTCATAAGACATCTCTTTAAGTCCTCATAATTACCATCTGAGAGGAATTCATATCATTTTACACTTAAGGAAACTGAGGCCCGAAGTCAGATTTCACAGTTGTTACTCTCGCTGGTTGTTACTCCCTAAAACAGACAATGGGTCTTCTTGAGCGTCACTGAAAGGCATCAGACAACAAGCAGAGAAACAAACTAGGTGTGATCGAGCTGACCAGCTTCTTAATTTGCTTTATAGAGAGGCAGATGATTAGTTTGAGCTCTGACTGAGTTTCATATGAACTGGGCTTGTGGGGGCGGGGGGAGATTTTCCCTTATATACTATTTTAGGAAAACCCGTAATTGAATCTAATTTCTGCAGCTGCCATTAGAGAGCAGGATGGCAGCGGCAGCATCTGGGAGAATACAGAGACCCACAGAGCAGGGTGGAATACGCCGGGTGCAACTGAGAAACCCAGGGCAGAGGGGCAGAGCCATCTGCCCTAAATTGACACAAAGGCCAGAATTTAGCCGGTGGGGGAAGCGGTGGGAGAGTGGAGGCCCCTCCAGCCCCCATCTTCGGAGGGCAAAGCATCTCACACAGTTCCATTAGCAGCAGAACCTTCTGTATCTTTGTTCTCTCTCCGCCACGGCTTGTAAGTATTAGCCTGATGTTGTTTACTTCTTTTCCCAATCTCTCCAAGGAATATGATTCACACGTTTTCAGATTTATTTGAACAAAATGCAATAAATATGCTGCTTCGATTTTAACTGCTGGCCTGTAGCCAGGGTTTTTAATGAATCTGGCCTGTGCTACTGAAGTGTTCCAGGATCTCCAGGGCTCTGGGCACTGTGAGATTATACATACTGGGGTGTGTGTGTGTGTGTGTGTGTGTGCACGCGCACACGCACACAGCCCCCTCCTCCCCACCTTCCCCCCCTCCTGTTCCCTGGAGGGCCAGTGACTCACAGTCAACCGCAGGTTTTTCGGAGCAGACTCTGGTTAAAATTAGCAGGAGCCTTTATTGTTCAAGGGGAGGAAGGATCCCTCTGTCTCCTTTCACAGCTGCATGGAAATGCCATCTTTTAATTCCCCCCCCCTCCCCTCTGTTGGAATTGCTGTACCCACCTCCAAAAGCTGCCATCCTCAGCCTTTTTTTTCTCTTCTTTTGTTTTCTTGGAAACGGTCACTAGACCAAGCCCAGCTTCTGGGGACTTCCGTATAAAAGCAGCTGGATAAGGGGGCTTACCATGGAGATAAAAGGATGCAGATAAAAGGACACAGATTATGCTGTGGGCTTCAGAGAGGTGGGAGAACACAGGAGGAGGGACACTGCCCAAGGTGGTCCCGGGCAAGGTCTTTCTCAGAAGGTGGGTAGTAGACAGAAGAGACTCCTACAGCAGACCTGAGGCATCTCTCTCACAAGCCCCACCTTCCAGGAAATATCCCCAAAATAAAGCAAGTGTGCCCCCTTGGTGGCCCCGCCCTGCTCTTTTTGTTTGAAAATGGTCCCCACAAACCCTCCAGTTCTGTGCCAATAATCAACAGCCATTATGGGTTGGCATCCGGGGACCTCTTCAGAAGGGGAGGACCATGGGAGAGAATGGGCGGTGGTTCTAGGGCTTGGGGCGTGGTTTTCCACTGGAGATAGAGACAAAATGAGGCTCCAAAACACCATCTACCAATATGGTGGCCAACTGTCACCACTGGACTCCACTACCTAGTTTCCTCTTTCAAAAAACAAACTGTACTATGTTCCCTTCAATTATTGCCAGTGATTTTTTATCAATGTCAGAACCCCTGTTTGTCTTGCCTCTTTTCAGATTACCATCAAAAGCAAAATGCAGGTCATTCTATGGGAGTCTGCCCACCCCACTCTATCCCAACCTCAGCTCATCACATCCCCTGATGGGACCTTCACGATCATTAGGCAAAATAAACAAACTGGAAAATCAGGAACCTGGGCAGGCAAAGAACATGAAATGTTCTTAATAACCGGTGGGGATACAGGGGTCCAGGTTGGGACAGGTCCACCAGCAACTCATGGTGTGATGTCTGTGCACCTCAGCTTCCTCATCAATGGCATGATGGAATTCATTAAGTAATCCTTTCCAGCCCTGATATTCTGTGATTCTAACATCTGGGCTACAGACTTTGAGTGGCTCTCCTTTACCATGTTTTACTCCCATCGTATTTGAGAATTAAAGATACTCAAAGTTGGATACCTCCTCTGTATCTCAATCTTGAAATAGAATAATAAATAGCTCTTATTTCTACAAGGATTCCTCCCATCATAAATCTCTCACTGTCTTATTTATAATGCTCATAGTCTTGTAGACTGGGGGAAAATACCATTTGGCTTCCACTTCAAGTACTTATATTGGTGGTTTAGTTTCCGGAATGTCTAGCTATTCTTTCTCATGCATTTCACAAGCACTTATGCATTGCTATTAAACAGATTTTTGTTGATCATGTGATTTCTTGCCAGCTATTTGTCAGGTGGACACTATTAGGAACCCATGAAAAATATATGACTCAGACTTTTTCTCAACTTGCCAATTACCTTCATGAAAAGTCACGATTACTGTGCAAAATAATAATATTGTTAATAACAGCATGACTATTAGGGGCCAGTCAGCAGATGAGTACTTGAAAGACTTTTGCTGCATTTAAGCCTCATAGCCAATTCCTTAAGGTACCTATCTTTATTCCCGATTAGGAATCTAAAGCTTGGATAAGTTAATTCACTTGCCCAAAGCAGAGCAGTGATTGGAGATGGATCTGTCTGAGAGTGAGTTTAAAATGCTATATAACCAAATGTTAAACTGAATGTAAGCAAAGGAATACAGAGCAATGGTGTAGGCCTAGTCACCTCGGGCAATGGAGAGGAGGCACTGTTTCAGAGGTGGGAGGGAAAGTATGGGCTCTCAATAAGAGATCTTAAAGAAGACCCTGGAAGGCCACTGCTCTGCCACCCCACATTGCCTCTTTAAGGACAGGAAAGCCTTTGAAGAGACCATAGGAGGGAGTGAACTTCCACCTGTCCAAGCATAGAAGCCAGAACTCTCTATGCTGGATGTCCTTCAAGCAAATTCCTGGCTTGGAGAAGGGCTGCCCTCATATAACTTTACTTATTTTAAAAATGGTACTTACAAAAACAAACACATTCCACTTATTACATAACCTAGGCTGGAAAAATAATGCTTTACTGTCAGTTTTATGGTTGGGAATTGTAATAATTTCCAGGTTTAGGAAATATAGTCAGGGTTTTTATTTTTTATTTTTTTTCATCTTTGATACCTTTCATTTGCTCCATTGGCACTTCTTGGTCATTTTATTTTCTCCCTGAATCCTGGTTTCAGCTCCTTTCCTCCATTATGACAGTTTAATTCTCAGGTTCATGTTAAACCTGAAAGTTGTTTTTGAGCATTAAGTTCATGGATATTTTTGATAGTGTGGTCTTATAGTATATCCAGTCAGAATGAAGTTTTTCACCAGGTTTTGCACCTTCTCAGTCCCACATTAGACCATTATCTGCATGAACCCAAGCACAACTAGACAGCATTAAAGAATAAGCATTTCCCCACAAGGATTCTTTTCCTAACTTTTGTCTAAAGGGTGAGCATAAGAAACATCTCTTGCTTGTTCTGTCCCTTTTTTTTTGGAGTTTGGACACTAAAATGATATTTCTAATAGTCATGAGAAAGGAAGGCTATTTAATAGAAAACATCAAGGCTCAGGAATCTGACGGAGACTTGGGTTCAAATCCCTGTTAAAATTTAATTGCTTTGTGACCCTAAATGTGTTTCTAAGAGCCTCATTTGTAAAACGTGGTTAATATTATCTACCTCGTAGGGTTGTGGGAGGTTTAGATTAAATGTGAAAACACAGTTAATGGATTGGTTTTCAACCAAGGACTTATAGTTGGTCCTGAAATAACCAAAGGACTTGAATGCAAAGTGGCTTCCCCATAAGGCAGTTCTAAGGTGTGACCTCTTAAGTCATTATTACCGGGAGGTTCCCACAGTCCTACAGATGGGACACAGGATAGAAGCACCCAGATGAGCCTGGACCTGATTGGGTTTTCCAGGCCTTTTCATGTCCAAAGCCTATTTATTGCATTTTACTTGATTTGTGTGATGGAAATGAGATCTCTATTGTTTTCACACAAATAGCTCTTGGTCCCCAGAATTTCCCATTGCAGGCAGGTGATTTCCCTCCTGTTTAAGATCACAGGACACTGTCCTATCTACCCAAGATTCAGAATCAGAAAGAATTAAATACCTTGAAGAAACTTGGCATGAAGAGAGGATGGAACATACCCAAGGTCACAGGACTAAAGATAAGTGAGCCTGGAAATCCCATCTCCTGAGCCTCTGTCCCCGTACCCTGCAGCTTCTTTTCATGACCATAAACCATGCAACAAGCCCATGAAGTTGCTCCTGTGCCCAGCACAGTCTCTAAATGAATCACTGGGCCAGTGCACAAAATATTTCAGGCAATATTAGTGCAACAGGGCTCATTCTGTCGGATGTTCATCCGTAAATTTGGGATGTTTCTCTGTTGAACTCATTTCAGTGTTCTATATTCCTATTCCATCAGTGGTCAGAGATTCGATTTCTGTGGCTCCTCTTTTATTAGGGTGATAATCATCATTGCCCTTTCTCAATTATTACACTAATTCTTCCCCATCTTTATGTTGTTCAGCAATGGCGTCTTTACCAAGGTTTACCAAAATTCCTTCTTCATTGTAGATGCTCCATCAATGGTTGTTGAATAAATCAATGAATAAATGAATAAATTCATGAATATTCCCAGCATGTATCAATTCTGTGGTATCTATAACTTTCTGGGCTGACTTTAGTTTATACAGGAAACAAGCCATGAAATTTGAATTTAGTAAAACAATTTAGTTTGGGGTTGGTCAACCAATAACTATCTGCACTACTTTTTTAACCCATTCTTAGGATGCCGTGGTTTAAAGGTGTAATGCACCTGATTTTCTAGGAATTGACAGTAATAGTAATTCCCCAGCATGGTCTTCACAGCTTTGCCTCCCCTCCTCTGTTCTCCTGATATCTGCAAGTCTCTGCTCTCGTACCAATGTCTACTCACAGTCATTGTGCAGCCATTTCCTCTTCTCTCCCCAAACCTCCCAATTTCTTTCCTGTGTTCAGAGTTTCTCTTAATAATCTGAGATTGAACATCAAAAGGAGATTTTGTTTTGGGAATGAAATCCTTGAAAACTGTATCAACTACCAGCCATAGAGACAGGAAAAAAAATTGAAAATCCCAGTGCAAATTATAAAAACCCACTTTCAGAATCATACATGAGATGGTGACAGATCTTCCTGAAAACATATTATGCCTTTCTAAAAGCCCTCACCTCAAGTCTCCTCTAAAGAGTACACTGTCCTAATGAACAAAATAAGATCTGATTTATGAGAACATGACTTGAACCTGGCTTTAGCTGTCCTCAGGGCAGGAGCCATAACTTCCTTATCATTGTTTCCCCCCCAGTGTCTAGAAGGGAACTTATTATGCAGAATTTGCCCAGTAAAGGTTGAGGAAGGGAAAATGAAAGGGAGGAAAGGGAAGTAGGAATGTATGCATGCAGTAGGACACCCTGGCTAACCATTCAGTATCAAAGGCTCAATTTCTATCTTTGATTCAAAAGCAGTGCCTCATCTGATGTCTATCTTCCCAGAAACCCATAGGGAGAAGCTTTAGTCTCTTCTCCTCTACGTTGTACACATAGAGCGCAAGCTGCCTCTTTTCTGTGGCTGGGTGTTTGTGTATCTCCATGGAAATCCTTCATGATTCCCCATTACCCAGGGGTTGTTTTCTGTGATACTTCACCCACCCACCCTAGAATCCTATATTCTAGCCACACCAGATTTTGTGCCTCCCGCAAACACACCAACATTCCTCATGCCTGCTATGAGGCCTGCTATTCTTTTTCCCTGGAATCCCCTTGGTCCCCTTTTCCACCAGTGCTTCCAAACTGCACAACACAAGACCCAGATAAAATGTCAGCTCCTTGCGGAGGCCCCACCCCTGACTCAGTCCCCTGGGTCGTCCTGGCTCCTGTCCCCACCCCAGTGTCCACCACAGAGTAGTGCCATCAGTACTTGCATGTTGCCTCCGAGACTTTGGGTAGAGTTTATCTATGTGTTCTCTGATCCTCAGTTTTAAGCCTGAGAGGTAGGCACTGTTGACCCCATTACTCGTGAGAAAACCAAAGCACACGACGTCAAATCACCTGCTCAAGCTCAGGCAACCCGTGGCTTTACAGCTATGATTCTAATTCAGGGAGTGTGGGCTCAGCACTCACACTTTTTAACTACTTAGACTTGCTGCTTTTCCATAAAAATGATCATCCCGGTTACCTTGTGCTTTTGCTATATGTTTGTAATAATGTAAATATAGCATCTATATTACCATAAATCCTGATTCCTTAGTCATGCAGGTCAATTATTTATGTTCGTATCTGAGTTAAAGAATATCTAAACTCTGTTTTGAACCGTTGTTCTAGAATACATGCTAGTTAAAATCGCCCCAGTCAATCTCCAGCATGGTCCCAGGTGCAATGGAAAGTATATGGGTGGTCTTTGCACCTCAGGGGAGATTGTTATTTTTATTTAAATTTCTTGTTCCCTGAGTCTTGTTTATTCAACTAGATATCTGGCTACCCAAGTCTGGACTTTTTCTTATACTTTAAGGGGGCCCCAGAGGACCTGGAGTTGTTGTGTTCACAGTAGGCACTGAAATTTTGGCTGAATAAATTAACCCATGAACAGAGCTGCCTCATTACTGTCAAGCACTAACAATTTATTAGGAATGTGGTATCGAGTTGAATATTTAGGGATTGACAAAACTTTGCTTCCTGGGACCCCAGCTTTCTCAGAGCTGGCAGGCAGCTGGGATGGTGGAGATGAAGCAGTTACTTAGCTGGCAGCCTCTTCTCCGCACTGCCAGCCTTTCAGTCAGGCATCTTCTAAACTCCATCCTAAATCTTTTAAATACCTGAAGTTCCCTTTTACTTGCTCCTGGCCAACCTGTCCTGAACACGTTCCCTCTGGCTGGCCCTCGTGCATTGATGTGGCGTTATCTCACTTAATCCCTGTGAGAGCTTCTGAGTTGGGGGTTTATTAACATTTTTTTTTTAAATAAAGAAGCTGAAACTTTGGAGGTTAAGTATCTTGCCCAAGTGGCAGAGCTGGGGTTTCGACCAAGGACTGTCTGGCTCGAAGCCCTTGGCCTTATCCGTCACTGTAGTGCTGTACCTCCCAGTTACTGGCTAATGCCCTCGTTTCTGATTCTAATACAGAATGCTTGTCTCCATATTTTTGCTTTTCTTAGTTTCCTCCATTCAAACCCTATTTATTTTATAAAGACTGAAGAATTTCACAGATATTTTTGATTCTTAACTAGATTCTCATACGCATCTCCCTGGCTCCAAGACCCTGAATAGTTTGAGGCTGCTTCTCCTGAAATGCTTCTTCCTGTTTTAGGGTACCCTGCCTCTGGTCTTTGAAGCTCCCATTTCTTGACCTTCCAAATGAAATTTAGAATGTGGAAGCCCGCAGCATGATTACATATCCCCGTCTCAAGACCAGGCCTTCAGTAACTGGATTGGCTTCCTGGGAAACTTTGAATCAAACGCAGTTGTCTCTTTGCCAGATACAAATCTCCCTATTGGCTCTCTCCTTCTCTGATCTCAAGCCCCACAAGGGCTCTTCATCCCTATTGTCCTTCTCTGGGTATATCCCCCCACTCTTCTCTGGATGCTTGAGAGACCTCCTCAGACCCATTAACTATTAAAATATTTTTTTTTATCTTAAATCATAGTAATAGTGTGCTTGGATATCAATGTCTGGCTGTGATGTGATCACATGTTATCCATTTGGCTGTTTGTGTACCAGGTAGTGGTACAAATCAACACAGCCATCAACAAAACTAAACTTACTTTGGACAACTTTAGGGTCTGGCAAGTGTGAAATTGCCTTAGAGGATGGTTTAAAAACAAAAATGCACTGCATCCTATTTCTTGAACAGGGGCTTGCAGAATCCTCCAAGTAGAAAGAAATGTTGAGATGCATTTAACCTCATTAGTTTCAGTAGGACTGACTCTCCAATCCATCAGAGTTGAGCTACATTAGTGAAACCCAACTATTTCCAAATCTCATTTACATAATGGATGAGATGTGAAATGAGCCCAATGTGAGGGGAGCTGCCTGGAGGCACTAAAGTTTATCACAATATGTAACAGTTCTTTTAGATCATTGCATTAAATTTCCACTAACAAGATAACAAATTAATTGCCTGTATTACTGTACTAGCCCAAAGTCTATGGCGTGGTGAGTATCAGCCGAGGAAGGCAGCTGGGTTCCAAGGACTGGGTGGGGGCGGTTGGGGAGGGGGGGGAAATGCTCAGAGAAAGATGACAAATGCTCCCCTGGTTTTTCTCCTGCCTCTTTAAGAAATCCCAGGCACCTCTGTAATCTGATTGTGGACTTTGGCTTTATTAGTGAGGTAAGCGGGGATGAGTAAATCAACTGTATCAGACAAGCCTCAGGACATCTAGAAATTGATCATTCTGCCGAAATAAGCACTTTGTGTTTATTAGCTGAGAGTTCATCACTATCACTTCTCCTTGTCCAATTCCTAAGAGATTTCAAAGCCATCATCATGGTATTAGCTCGTCTGACTGAACTACTAGAGATAAAGATTAGGAGATCTAGCTAATGATGGGTCTGAGTTTCTGTGAATTTTTTTTTTCTCTCTTCTATTGCAAAGAGTAGAGCTTTCCTAGCACATGTTGTATATCTATATTTGTGTGCCCACACACAATCACAATGTGTTTGCTTTCTATAGGATGAAATTAAATAATGGGACAAGTAGGTAGCTTGAAGAAAAGACACCCAATAAAGCTACTGAAACAATGGAACCTTCCTATGCATAGAGATGACTGTTTAACAGGGGAATATGTGCTAAATTGATTTCTCTAGCCAGATATACAGATCTAGCACCTAGAAGAATAATTAGATTCTGTAACACATTTGTAATTTCAACATGCACATACTGTCAGACATTTACAGATGTGTACATGAGAAATGAGTACATATTTGATCTTTCACAAACCAGTAAACATTCATTTATCTATATACATGTTTTAGTTTCCTAGCTGCTAAAATAAGTACCACACAATGGGTTGGCTTAATAATGGGAATTTCTTGGCTCCTGGTTTCAGAGGCTAGAAGGCTCACTTCCTCTAGGGGTCAGTATCTTCTGGCTGCCGACAACCTTTTGGGTTCCTTGGCTTTTCTGTCTTACGGCAGTGCACATGGCAACATCGTCTCCTTTCTTTTCTGCATTCTGTTGACTTCCAGCTTTTGGCTGCTGCCTGTGGCCTCTCTTTCCATGTCCAATTTCTGTTGCTTATGAGGACTTCAGTTTGGGCACAAGTTAACTAATAACATCTTCAAAGGTCCTATTTAATCAATGGGTTCACACCCACGGACCGACCTGAACATGCCTTTTGTAGGGATATGATCCAATCCCCAACAATGTATGTATTTATGTATACATACACATTCAAGCTACTGATTTCAAGCTCTTTTCTCAATGCAGCTTCTAAATGATCAGTAATCAGTATGCAAATAAGGTAACCCAGTTAGCATCTCGATCTGCCTTGCCATGCAGATGTGCAATGCCACTGTGTGCTCCAGAGGTAAAAAGAAGACACTACAAAAGATGCTTATGTTAACTGACACTGACTACTAAGCCCTTTACATTAGAAATAACTTAGGAAAGACTCTTCCTGAGGCAATGATCCTAAAGCTTGGATCACACCTGCCATTTTCTGCTTTGATTTGTTTCTAAGCCACCCTGTGAGTGTAGACTAGCAGCATGTACCAGGAAGGCAAGAAGACTGGTTCCATAAAATAATAGAATATAAACTCCTGCAGCCCAAAGCCAACCTGCTGACTGGCAGTGGTCAGGGGTGTGGCCAGAGTCTGAGTCACAGCCCTTCCTCTCTCTCTCTCTCTCTCTCTCTCTCTCTCTCTCTCTCTCTCTCTCTGTGATACTAAGCGAGGCAAATCACATCCCCTTTCTGGGGTCCCAATGTCCAGGAAAGATTAGACCAGGGTCCCTTCCAACTCTAAACGGTCCTGATTTTACTTTGTTGAAGTTCCTTTCTATTCAGTAATGGCCTAAATGTATGTTTTATGTACATTGCAACAGTAAAGTCTTAACCTGATGGCCAAGGTTGTAACAAGAGGGTATGTGGTGCATTGTATTACTAAATTGGTTTTAATTGCATGTATGCATTGTTTCTTCCCTTGTGCATACCTTTGAAATACCTTTGTTATATTTTCCAGAGAACAGGTACTGCCCTTTTGTCTCTGCATTATTTTTACAACTGTCCAGTAAGTTTGAAAGTATTTCAAAATAAAGAGTTAAAAAAAAGCTTAGGCACAAAAAGTTAATGTAACTTCCCTAAAATCAACCAGCTAGTAAAGCAGACAGTCTTACTCCAGAGAATACACTACTTCCCTCTACTCTACATACTAAAAAAAAAGTTACAGAATAGAGAGTACGGGCTTAAGTGGTTAGGGCAGTTTTCCACCTAAAAGGACAGGTGTGTGTTCTATCTCTCCATCCATTCACCCAACATTTTTGTGTACCTGATACGTGTCAGACTAAATCTTGGGGAACCAAAAGAAAGAGACACATGTTTCCTGACCTCTAGGATCTCACAGTTGCCTGGGGGAAATGGCAGAGAATTGAACAGGTATTACAGAAGGAGAGAGAGTCCTGTAGCAGAAGTAGGCCAGGATGATAAGGCAACACTTGGGAGGGAGGCACTAATCTACCTGAAGAAGAGATGTGGGTTTAAATTTTTCCAGCTGTTTTTCCAGACACCCAGTATTTATTTTTTATGACTTATCCAAAGACTGCCTATTTCTGCTTTTGCTCTTGACATTTCCCAGACTAAGCAGGCCCTCCTTCTCCCTTTCTAGATGTTGAATTTTACCCATGTTTCATGACTGGGATTTTTGTACCTGTGTCTGTCTTCCTGCGGACATGACTGGCCCCATTCAGAGAGGGTCTATGCTTTAGGACCTTAGAGTGTGCACTTAGAGGTTCTCCTGAGTGTTGAATTCATACATAGAAGAACCCAAAACCATCTCAGATCCCACTGAGATCTCACTTTCCTCCCAATTCGTGGAGGGCTCATCTGGCTTCCTTTCTTGTTTGGTTTATCAGCTTTGTGTTTCTGTCTTACTCTACATCCACTTCTAAACCATCTCTGTAAAGACAGAAGTCACTTCTTCTGAGTTTTCCTAGTCAGCACTCATTAAATAATTGTCGATTGGTTATGGGCTAACTGAATAGTACTGTGCTGCAGAGTGGTCTTGCCTGAATTTCATTGCTCAGAGTCCTAGAATGAAGTAAAATTCATCTGATTGAGCAACTCATTTGCTGGACACAGGCACTGGGCTTGAGGGGAGACCGGGGCTGAAACCCAGTCCGTGCTCCCCTCACTAAGCCATGAGCCACAGGAATGCATGCAAACACAGGAAGTCACACTTTTCTCTAATCTGCCCAGCGGTGCCCTCTGCTTGCTAGGCTGTGCCCATGGGGCTGTATCCACCTAAAGAGCTTGTCTTTTCCTCCTAAGTCACTCAAAGATAACCGTATGAGTCATAGAGGCTGTGCCTTTTGATTGTTAAAAAAGCACTTAAGAATCTTTAAGTGCTCTTGTAAAGAGTAACAGCTACCATTATGTTGTGCAGAGATTATTAGAAAGTAATTCTCAAAAAAACAGGGACTTTAACTGTTTTGACCAATGCCATATCCCTGGTGTGGTGGATGTTCAATAAATCTTTGTTGAGTAGATGAATAATACAATGCAACAAAAATACATTTTTATTGACTTTGACACAGAAAATTATTATTTCCCAAATCCTAAGGATATTTGTTACTTGAATCACTTTCTTCTGTAGCATATATCCTCCTTATTGCCATGAGTGAATTTCATTTGCAAAACTGGAAAAAAAAAAAGCAATGGAAGAAATTGAGTATACAAACAGAATATTAGAAAAGGAATTAACTTCAAGGTTTCAGGAGCAGTTTCTTCTTGTGAAAAATGTCATTTACTGATGTACCTAAAAGTCTGTGTTTTGTGGGGAAGGAGAGAACATCAAGTGGAGTCAAGAGGCCCCACTTACTCTGCACATGTGGCATGTGAGCTCCGGCAAATCACTGGATCCTCTGGGCCTCTGTTTCTTTATTTGTGAATTGGGGGTTCCCCCATCTGCCGCTTGTCACCCACAAAGATGCCGTAAGGGCCAAATAGCATAATGCATAATAGCTCTTTGCAAGATTAAAAGCCACTGACCTCCCAATGTGGTGTGCCTCCCACTCCATGCCCAGCCCTGCCTCCTTCAGTGTAAGGTCGGCCAGGGAGGTGACTAAAGGGACTGCCCACCCCGGTGATGTCAGCCTCTCCCCTTCTGCCAGCCTAGGCTTTGTCAACCAGAAATTCTGCATTTGCAAATCTTAAAATTAGAAAATGAATGAAAACATCCAATAAGCCTATATTAATCACATGCTAGCTGCCAGATATGTTTCTCTCTGCAGTGGGTGCTACAAAATGAACTTTATATGATCCCTTCATGGTGATTCCAGCAGCCCCTTTTCTTTTAAAGGAATTGTGTGAACTGAGAACGTAACCAGCAATTGGCGGCTTGAGATCTTACAACTTCTTACCGGCCGTGTGATTTCAGATAAGTTGTATGAATTCTCTGAACGTCCATGTTCTCACCTAGAAAAGGGGAGTAAATAGTAGCCATCCCAGAAAGGTTTTTTGCTTTGCCTTGTTTTTTACCCCTAGAGACAAGTGAGATAAAGTAGATAACTAGCTTCAGAACCACAAAGCAACATACAAATTATTCTAAGGTAAGGCTGGTTTTTATTATCCAAGGTCACAGAGCTCATTAAAGGGATCCTGGGAAAGTCTGCCACCAGAGATCCTGCTTTTCCTCCATGACCCCTGTGACCTTGAACAACCTGGGGAAGAGGTAATTGAGCAGCAACTACTACTTCGGAAGAGACAGAATCAAAATATTGAAGCTATTGACTCACCCTTAAAGCAGTAAACAGTGCTTTGGTCTCTGACCTTTTCGTGTCCTGGGGCAGTCAATAACCCGGCCACTAGATGCGCCGCCTGCCACGATTTTGATTTGGGAGTAGTTTAACCTTGAACTGAGCTCCAAGTAACCAAGGCAACAGGAAGTCGGCTTCTGCATCGAAGGAATAGGAATCCATAAATCAAGTCCCTAATGCAAACACGGTGTGCAGGTAGAGGTTTGAGGGGATAAGTGGTCTATGAGAAATTACCTTTGAAAAAGGAGTGACTGTCCCTTGATAGGCTGCAGCATGGTTTCAAGGACTGTTTTTTTTTTTTATTTCTCAATAGAGGTCAAGAGGTTATAGCAGAATGTTTTCATGTAAGTTTAACTTTCTTTTTTAATTTCTTCCTGGCTCACTCTTTTAATTATGAACAGATGTTGAGCCACAAAGTTGTTAGCATTGTTTTTTCCTCCTTTAAAAACCTACTGGCCTCTGAATATGCAAACCTTAGTGCAATTTGTCTTCGAAAAACAGCTATCCAAAGGGCTCTCCCTATAGTTGTTTTCTGGATTGAAGACAATGATCCCTTCCCAGATCCAAGCCACCCTGGGGCAATTCAGTAGCTGACCCTGGGCTTCTTTCTGATCACCCTCCAGCCTCAAAATGTGCCTTCCCATGGGGGAGAGGGCAGGCAGGCTCATGCTGGGAGGAGACTTTGCAAACGTCCCTGGCTGCTCTCATCCGCCATTTCTGAGGACCTGGTTTTGAACTGTTCCATATTCCACTGGTCCATTGGGTACCTCTCCGTGGAGCATCAACCACCACTGGGAATGAAGGGAAATGAAGACTTCCGATGGCCAGCCTGCCCTATGCTCTCTCCCAAGAAGTCACCCATTTCAGACAGATGTTTTTCGATTGCAAGTGTTGTTCCATTAAAATCTACCTAATATTCTTGCTGATGTACATTATTTCTGGGACTGTTTCCGTAATCCTTTCAAAACTCCAAAATGTCTCAGAAAAAGTCAGAACTTTTTTTTTTTAATTTGTTTTCAAACTCAGTGATTTGCAACTAGCAAGCAGTGTTATAATCTAGAAAATCCTAAATCATCCAGGGTTTCTAAGAGAGATGAATCATGACAATCTGAATTATAGAGTGTTTAAAGTGTCATTTATTACTTTTAACAGATTCTGTAACAGACACTTGAGTAGCTGAAGAATGCCTAACAGAGGTGTGATCAGATCAACTTTAGCGAAACATGTAGACTGAGATTCAGTGGATTGTGAATATTTGCATGAAAATGGGTACAACTAAAATAACTTAAATTCAGTTTGTTCCCAGGTGGGAGTTAAATACCCACCTGCTACTCCTGTTTATGGCCGTCATTCCCTCAGCAGGTCATAATTTGAGCAAAGATCTATCTGTCCAACCTGGGTCCACAGGTACAAAGATGCCATATCAGTGAATTTTTCCAAAGTTGCTTTTCTCTAGTAGAACTCTGACGGCTGAGGGTTTCGGGGGAGTGCTCTGGAAAGCAGGCCTGCACCTATTTAATAGGAATCATGTTGCAATGGGTGCAGAGGACCAAAATGGGGAGTTTTCATCAGCCTCATGCCCGCTATTCCCATTATTGGGTTTTTAGCAGCCAGTCATGAAAGCCCATCAGTCTGCCCCAAAGCCCATGCACTGATAGACATCTAGATTTTTTGCAAGCTGTGTTTACTTTCTCAATGTAAAAAAAGTTTAGTAAATGTTTGTGGCTTTTAAAAAAAATTAATAAGGAAAGTGAGGAAGTAAAAATGTAGAAGCTCCCTCTTCCTCAGCAGTCACCCCTGAGTTCTTCTTCCTCAGAATATCCATTGCTATCTAGACGTGTGTTCTTGCAGATGTTTTCATATGCATTTTATGTGTTATTGTATGCCTGTACCTAGTCTGTTGCTGGCACACCTGCATTCCTTTTTTTTTTTTTTTTAACAAATGTACCTATACACACTGTGGTGCATTTCCTGGTTTCTTGATTGCTGGGCCTTGCATCTTGTTTTCTGTCATGGAATTCAATGCTATGAAATATAAAATACACAATAAAGTACAATTGGAGTCCTGTTCACAGCATCTCAAGCTGGAGTCTCAGAAATTGGGATGGAAGGTAGGAGGAGGGTATTAGAAGGTAAATTAGGATGTCAGCAGGATAATCGCCTTTGCTGGTTGCTTGTCACCTTTCCCAGGTCTGATACCAAGACCTCCGTGTCCCCAGTGACACATCCGGTCAGCAGACTGCAGGCGTGGACAGCCATGTGGTCCAATAAGAATATCCCTGGGTTTAGCATCTGACTGTTTGAAAACTTCCAGCTCTGATGTTAAGGGCTGTATGAACAAAGTCAGTTGTCTCTTGGCCACTCAGAAATGCATTCTCCTCATCTGTAAAGTCAAGAAAATAGTAATCTCCACTCTAGATGCTTCACAGGATTGTCGGGCAGCCTGAATGAAGCTGATCTGACTGTGGTGGTGAGAAAGCATCTGGGAGGGGGCTGTATCACTCATGTTGGTTGGAATAAAAAAAATCAAGAATTACGGCAGTAAAGCCCCAATTTGTTGCTGTTGCTGTGGGGCTTTGTTCTTGTAAGCCCTCAAAGGCATGTATGTAGCCCATAGGTGAAGAATCTGGAATAGGGGGGTTGTTGCACAGGGACTCAGATGTCCCTGCCTCCTGACAGATGCTTGCATTAGAAGGAGCGTCACTTTTTGAAGGGTGTCCAGTTGTCCTGGGTTATGTCAAGTGAGTAGAAGAGAGCAATTAAACCTGAGGAAGCAGCAGATTTTATTAGTGAGAGTAGTAACAACTGGAATAACGATAACGGTGGCCACTTACTTAACGTGGTCTGTGTGCCAACTATTTGTCTAAGCACGTCACATTTACTGACTCACTGGATGCTCACAGCAATCGCTATGAGATAACAGTTACCATCCCATATTTAGAGTTAAGGAAACTGAAAGCTTGGATAGGTTAAATAATGGCAGAACTGGACTCAAGCCCAGGAAACAAGGTTCCAGAGTAGCTCTAACAGTTAAGTAGTAAATTTCCAGGCCCTTGCTACACAGGCTTTTCAGCATCATAAAGACATGACTTAGGATCAGGCACCCAAAGACCAGGCTTATGATCAGGCACCCAAATACCCCCTATCAGCCCTCAGGTGGCCTAGCACCTGTTACAACATACTGGTCCCCACAGTGCTGCTCTCCTGCCTGGATCGTGTTCATTTCCTGTCCATGACTTAGCTTATCGTCTTCTCACCATTGACAATGTGGTGAGAAGCTGACAGACTTCATCCTTGCTGTTGCCAAAGCCAGAGCTCTGCAAAACTTTCCCTCCCTTCTTCCTATACTAATCTCTACATCCTTAGAATTCTCCAAGCACTTAGGATGAAGAGCACAGAAGCCATCACATCCTGTAGCCCAATTCTTCCTTCTCATTTAATCCCGTCCCTCCAGCTGGATGAGATGAGAAGCTTCATAGGGTGGGAACCACGTGAGGAGCCACTTCCCCTCCACCCTGTATGCCCTTCAGGGTGCACACAGTGTAACCTCTGCAAAGAAGGGCCAGTTGATCTTCTGAAGGCAAAGGTGTGCCTGATGGATTATGCTACTTCCTTAGGCCCATCTGTCCACCTCCAGCAGCCAACCAGGAATGTTGTCCCTCCTAACCTGAACCACAAAACCCAAATCCGTCACGCCGCTATTATTTTTTCTTTAAACATTCTAAAATTGCATTCTTGTTATACCAAAAGGAGGTTAAATCATTTGTCTCCTCAGACCCCATTGCATTTTATGTTGTTTATGTTCCTGTTCCTTTAAAGTAACTGGGAGGTTTTGGGTTGTCGTTTTCTAGGGATGCCAAGTCCCCACTTAAAAGCAGACCAGACTGCAGTGCATGGTAAGAACGAGGCCTCAGCATCCACCATGATGACCAGAAAGAAGCCAGCCGCAGTTGACAGTGTTGCAATTCCATCGACCCCGGTGTTGTCTCTCCTTGCTGCATCTGCAGCAACATCAGACACAGGTGAGCCCTTTCCCGTGCTTTGGGTTCACTCCAGCAATGGTGGGCGGGCAGAAGGCCCACTGGGAATGTTTTGTTGCATGAAGGTAAGAGTTCTCTGTTTCGCCAACCGCTCACGGACACAGAGCACAGGAACTATGTCAACACTGGGCTTTTCAAGGTGGGAGGTAGTCTGAGAGAGGAAGATCACTTGGGAACCTGGAGACAAGGGTCCTTCATTAAATCTTTATGCTATATTCTAATCCTAGTCCAGTGTTTAGCAACTAAATAATAAAAGTACTAGTTACTCTCTACCAAGCCTTACTAATTACTAATCTGTACATAAAGGGCCTTATATATGTTATCACATATAGCTTCTAAAAAAAAAAAACTCTGTGAAATCAATACTTGTAACCTCATTTTCAGAAGAGGAAGCTAAAAGTTAAGATACTTGCCCTGAAATACTGTAGACTTCAGGATTCCAGCTCAGGTCCAAAGCCCGTGTTCTCAACTACCACACTTCAATAACTCCCTTGCTGCCTGGGGTTGGGAGACAGTAATCCCCAGTTTCCCTGAGACCTTGATTCATTCTACCCCATGATTTCACCAGTCCCTCAGTAGACATCATACTCCTTGCTGGCAGTCAATAAAACATAAACTCCTTCTTCAGACATCCCAGGACCTCTGCAGTCTGGCACCTTCCACGTCTTCCTCGTCTCCTCCCAACATTGTCCCCCAGTAGCCCCTACACCAATTCCACTTTGCTAGCCTCATCCTTGCCACCAGGAGGACAGCTCTTGAACTTGACTTAATGCTGGTCCTTGATGGTAGCTGAATCCAATTCCTATGCCCATCCATCAGCTCCCCAAGGCCCAGCCAGTCCCAGCTCCTCTCGGAACTGACATAATCTCCAGCATCTCTGCCACACATTAACCACCTGTTCATCATCTACACTAAGAAATACCTTCTGTTTAACTTCTCCCCCATAGCAAAATTGTACATACCTCAAAGGCAGAACCCCTGATTTAAGTTTTTTTTGTTCATTTGTTTGTTTGTTTGTTTTTATCTTCATGGCACACAGAATAGTAGCACATTCCATAAACATTTGTTGAATTAACACCTTGGGAAATGTTAAGCATATGGCAGTATTTAGAAGTAATTATTAGGATTGGAAGCCCAAGAAGAGACTCATCCTTGATATTTGGTCCAAACTCGTCTTCTAATTCAGCAGGTTGCTTTGAGCAGGGAGCACGCCTTGCCCACATACATGCCTCTTTCATGGATATCACTGGTAATTAGGAAATGAGCCCACTTGAAATAACCAAAAGAAGTATTTGGAATAATACGTCACAAAGTGAGCCCACGAAAAGATTAATAGGTGTTTTGTGGAGGAAAAAAAAATGTTTCCATAGGTAAGTAAGTGTAGGGAATGCTGTGTTACACCTGCTTCCTTCCTGCAGGGATTTTCAGGGCCTTTTATTGACCAATGTGCATTGCAAAGGCTCTAGGAGGAGGAGCTGCAGAATTTCACAGTCTTATCTGACCACAAAACCCATTTTTCTGAAAGCATCTCTTAAAATGTCTTGGAAATGGTGTCCTCCCCAGCAGTCTGAGAAATCCTGCTCTGAAGGAATGGGATCATCTCTCACATTTGATAACGAACCTTCATGACTTTCACATGCTGGGTGCAGACTGGACAGTTTTTGGTGGAAATGCCAAGGAAATACCAATGATGAGTAAGATAGGAGGTCAGAGGAGGAGCAGTCACAGGCAACAGCAGAGAAGCTTTCCCTGAGACTAGATGGATCTAAAGTGCCTTTGTGGGTGGGCATCCCAGGCAGAGGGCAGAGCCCTGAAAGGGGGAACATGGTGCCATTTCTAAAACTCAGAGAGGACATCATTTGGCTGCAGTGAAATATTCAGGCTATGGTCAGACTTGTCAGTTAAGCATTATCAATCTTCCTTTCTGTATTCAGAAATTTGCCTCTATGTTTCTGCATCTGCTTGCCAAGTGCAGATATTCCCAAGGGACAAAAGACAGGTGGTCCCCAATTTTCCTTCCCTGCACTCTCCTTTCAGTGTGAGAAAAAGTGTTCTTGGGGTCACATGCTTATCCGGGTTTCCCTCCTCTACTTGCACTCAGTAAATAATTTACAAATATGCCAAAGGAACAGTAAAAACAGGTGGATACTAAACTTTTAAACCTGCCTTTCTGGTAATCAGTACTGAGCCAAAATTCTCATCTTTCAGGATGCAGGAATGGGCTGTTTATTTTTTGTCAGTGCTGAAATGAGACTCTCATGAGAATTTCACAGATTTGGCCCATTTCCGGGTCTCAGGCTGCTGAGCACAGCTTTGTGGGGAAAACAGGCCAGAGATCTACCCCAGGTGCTGGAAGCAGTCCTTCCTGAGATTCCACTCCCCAAAGATAAATGGCTTCCCACAAACCAGAGAGAGTTAGGAACTAGCAGACTGGGCTTGTGTCCAGCTCCCTTGTTTCGCATGTGAAGAAAGTCTCGAACCCAAGATTAAATCATTTGCTTGAGGTCATACCATTGGATTGGAACCCAAATTTTCTGATTTACTGCCTGATTTCCATTGGAATCCCACTTCTATCATAGGCCCAGAATTAACAAAGGCAGATTTCATTCACTCTCCCTAACTGTGGAATCCTAATTCTTTTGGAGAACAGAGTGAAACTCATAATTGATGGGGTGGGTAACTTTAACCAAAGTTTGGTGCATAGTAGGCAGTTAAGTAGTTTGGGGGTTGGATTTCATTTAATGGGTGCTTGTGCAATAGTCATATATATTTCTGATGAGACAACTTACTTGACTTTTGTTTACTTTTGAATCCCTTTCTGCATCTTTCACTATAGGCATGGTAATTTAGAATTACTTTTGGCTGGAAACAGTAATCAACTTGTTTTCCAGTAGGTCCTTATTTCTGCAGAATGGTTTTGGAGACCCAGACAACTGCAGGGGAAAAAGAGAGAAAAGTAAAGTAAAACTAAGTGGCTTATACAGCAAAATTAATTCAAGAAATCATATATTGAGATAAAAAGAAACTTAATTAATAAGAATCTCCATTCATTTAAAAATAATGGATGCTAACGTGCCTAGTACAGTTCCTGGCACATTGTATAGTATATGCTCAATAAATAAACACTGAATGAAATGAATGATTGAAAGGTATTAGCTTTTGCTTTCACAGTACCAAACATGGTGGGAGACTTCTGAGATAAACATACTCCATCTTGGAACCGCTTAACAGTCAAATGGAAAACATTTGACAGACATATGGGATTTTGGCAAATACCGGCTTGATAATTAAATATTTGTCTATAGTCTTAACAGCACTTTTTCAAACATATGATCTTTGGTAAAAATTTTAAAAGTGAATGTCTCCCACCTTATTTAATAAACATTATAATGTGGGAGAAATGAATGTAGATCAAAGGTTTAAAAATGTCTTTTGCCAGCTCAAGTGTGTGTGTGTGAGAGAGAGAGAAAGCATTTATCTGTGTGAACAAGGGGCCCCTGATTTTTTTTCGAGGTGCCTTTTTAGCTTCTCAGAGCCTTAGATGGATGCTGAATATGAAGGTATTGATTTGTAGGAGGGGCGGGAGAGGAGGGAGCCGTGGGAGAGGGTGACTGAACTGTGAACATGTTAGCGTGTGAGCTGCTGGGAGGGAGGGATGGGAAGGGACAGCAGTGGCTGCCACTGGTGCTCAAACAAGTCAGCCTTTGTGATCAAACTGCTCAGTAGTTATCAATCAGCCACGGTCCCCTGGTATGGCAAAGGAGGTCTGATTCAGGGGAGCGCTGCATCATTATTGTGAGTAATTAAGGCTAATGCAGTAAAAGCTTCAATAAAGTTTGTTCAAAATGATGCATAATTTGAAACAACTTCTATTACAAAAGCCCAATAAAGATTTAATGACCATATTAGATAATCCATATCTTAATAAGTTAGGCTAATTGTTCTGATTGTCTGCATCATCTGCTAACTTCTCAGGAAGGTCATGCAATGTGTGGAAAAAATTCATGATTTCACTAATGAAATGTGTTTTTTTTTCCCCATTGTATTGAAGATGAGACTATATTAACAAGCAGATTCCAAAACATCAAGAAGACAAAATCTCTGTGAATCTGTAACTGAAAGTATAGACTAGGAAAGATAAAAAATAAGGCTTATTCTTCTTGTACACAGAAACTAACTCTCTCCCTCTCATACACACACATGCACACACATTGATATTCTCTCATCTTAAATCCAAGGAGAGAAAAAAAGGAGAAAATGTATCAGAGAATTTATCTATCACCAAATCTCAAGGTGTAGCCCAAGTAGAGACAATAGAGAGAAGCAGTTTGAGCCCAGTTCTTATTTTATATCTGTTTCATAGTGAGGCTAATCCATTATTTTCTCAAATTGTATGATCTGCCTTGTTTAAAACTACCAGGGAGGGCCTGTAAGTGAAAATATTTAAATTTCACAAATCTATTAAATTTTTAGACATTTTGCTTCTCATGGCAGGGACTGATAATAGGTAAATTCTTTAATTATTTTCCAAACTTCCAGCCCAATCAGAACCAACTGATACCTGAAATCAAGATGTAAAACCTTAAGCTTGAAAGATTAACTTTACAAATAAGGGTATGAATCCTTAATTCTAGTGTAATCAGAATGAAATCCAGAATGCTATAGCTGGAACGAAATAATAAAAAAAAAATTGCTTCTAGCGCAAATTCTGTGATGCCTGAGTTTTCTCTTAGCAAACTGCCTTCTATGGGGAGGGGCCCACAAGAATGAAAGAAAATCCCAGTGCCAAAAGCAACCAACAAGAATTTACAAATTATAAAATTGTTTATTTCGCTTGCATTTTGTACTGTGTGGAATCATGACCTGAAACTCCTAACCAAAAAAACAGGTCCATTCAGCCAAAAGTCTTGTCTTGAGAAAGAACCAAAATAGAGCAAATGTGCAAGTAAATAAGATTTAGAATATCCAAAGTAAAGAAGTATATAAGTTGAAGAAATCTTCAAATTGTAAAATAAATTCCTACAAGCCCAGACTAAATAACTTAAAATATACAGTAGAAAATCTGCAAAAAGGATCCATGAAAAACAAAGCTTTATTTTAAAAACAAATCATTCAAGTGATATGGAAAGTGATTCTGAATGGGTTCATGTTGAAGCAGCACAAAATGACTCTGAGTTTGCCTAAAGGGGCGCTGCTGTCACAGAGCCATATCACAGGCTCAAAAAAAGCTCCTGCCCCCCAGCTCTGGGCCACCAAGACTCCCAGCAGGGTTGGAGACCACTATGATACTCTGAAGACCCCATCACACCAAAGGCCTTCTGAAAAACCTCCAAAATTTTTTTTATTTTTGCCCAAGATGGGAGAAATCAACTCTTTTCTGATTTACTCTGGACATCTTAGTTTACCACCTGAGCTGCTTCTATGGCTGAGGCTAAGAACATCCAGAGAAGCACAAGTCTTTCTCAGATCTGGCTCCTGCCTTCTGAAGCCAGAGCTTCTTGGAAATTTCAGTCATCACCAAACTCCCCTGGGGCTCTTCACTGTCAGAGAATAATTTTCAAAAAGTTAAAAACTCTTGTCAAAGACTCATGCAACTCATTAATGAGGAAATCAGCACTGTGATAAAGCAGGTTCAAAGGAGAATTAGAGGAATGGGGCACATTACAGAAATGTACTATTGGAGAAAGAATGTTGGGTTAAATTTGCTCAATTAATGTCCTAACGGGCAATAAAACTATAATCTGTGAGCTTTGCTTTTCCATTGGACAAAAATCATGTGTGTTTACTGGGCAAAAATCTACAAGTTAGCAGGGAACTCAGCAGTGTCTGGGCCTCTAATCAGTAGTAGATAGCAAATCCAACAAGGGTACACTCCCCTGGATGATTAATAACTTTGAGCAGCCTGTAAAACGATGCTGCAGTAGGACATTGAGAGGACATGCAACCTTCCCTTTGCCTTGTTTTCAAGTTTTAGATGATTTTTCCAAACACCACACATGGGCCATGCAATGTGGTGGATGATGCATGTGTTCTTGCTTCAAATTGCCTGCATTCAAATCTCAGAGCCGTACTTACCAACCGGGTGATCTCAGACCTCAGTGTCCTCATCTATAAAATGGGGAAAGTGTATCACCTAGTATAGAAGACTGTGGTGAGGACTAAATGGGATAATCTTTGGGAAACCCTTAGTAAAGTGTCTGGTACATAGTAAGAGGTCAGCAAATGGGTGTTATTGTGGCTGCTATTGTTGTTCATTGTTGTTAATATCATTAACCGGTTTCTCTGCTGGAATGGCTTTCTCACCCTCACCCTACCTTCATGCCATTGGGCTGGCAAATTCATGATTTTTTATCAAGACTTAGCATAGATGCCTTCAACTTAAGGAGTTTCCCTGACATCCGCTTTGAGAACCACCCCAAAGCCAAGTTGGCTGCTGCTTCCCCTCACCTCCATGGCCCCCTCAAAGCCCATCGGTTCATTGATGCTTCTATTTGGTACATGCCTGCGCTCATACCTGTGTCCCACCCTGGACTGTCTACTCCTCTACGGTCAGACTGTACTCAACGTTAGATCCCCAGTTCCCACCCATGAGGGCAAACAATAGGTAATCATTACATATTGGTCAAAATGCATTCAACAACCAATGTTTCCTGCACAAAACCATCCAATGCATTAAACACCCGCAGCAGCAGTTTATTCATTGCAGTTGAGAGGCAGTGATTACCTTTCTGTTCCATAGCAGTAGCAGGAAGAGCAAATTAAGAGCACTCACCAGAGGGAACAACCTGGGAAGGACCCAGCCTCTTTTGCTCAGTAATGGCAGCCCAGGCCTGGCTAATATGCCATGGAATCCTTGGGGGAAGATTATTTTCCAGTTAAAGAGTCAGCCTTTGCAGTAATGAACATGGAGGATATGAGTATGTGTGTGTGTGTATGTACATGTTTACTTAAGTGTCTTCCTTCTCTCAGAACTTCTGTGGGATCCACAGGATGACCAGCTCAATGAACTGTGGAGATTGCTTTGGCCAACGCTGTGTTTTCATTGCGGCATGTCTTGCATTGTGGCTAGGATATTGGTTTTCCTGGGACAGTGACCATTTCCTATTTAGGTTTTGTCTCATTCAATGAGTATTGAGTATCCCATGAATTCCCAGAACCTGGTTATATGGGAGGCAAATAAAAGAAGCAAAAGCCAGGAGTGCTGCTGTCATGCAACTTGTATTGAGAACCTTGCACAGTGCTGGGTACATAATAGATACTCAATAAACATGTCTGGCCCCAATTTAACTAATTTTTTTCCTCCTCAGAGCTGAGACTTTAGGAGAGGTAGGAGGTTTAATGACAGGTTTGAAAGTGCTATATCTGTGAGAAGTTTAACTCAATTTATCTTTTCTGGATGCTTCGTACAGATTATGCTCCCAACCACCTTGTGCCAGAGTCAGACCCTCTTAAAAATAGAGTAATGATAATAACACATTTCATCTTCTTCCCAGTGGTAGTATCATTCACACCTCCGTGGACGCCCAGTGGGAGGTTTGGCTGTGAGGCATCAGGCACACAGGGAGTCAGATGCGATTATCATAATGAGGACTCCACACTCAGGCAAAATGCGAAAAGAAAATCTTCCATACGTGAAGCGATTTCTATTAAGATACTCATTTTGTATCAAATATTCAAGCTCCTCTTTATAAATGTGAGAGAACGGAAGGACACTTCCAGGGGCAGATTTTATGCCGCAAAGAACGAAAGGGCACAAATATTTTATGATCAGTTTTGAGATGAAAGTGCTGCACCTGCCTTGTTCTCTGGCTCTCTCCATCTCCAGAAGTCTAATTAGATTGTTGGTTTAATAGCGGCGAGATAATTTAGTGGCAACTGAAAGCAACTGTGTTAATGAGAAGGAGGTACAGTGCTTTGGGTTCCCTGTAATTAATGGAGAGTTTCTGAAAAACTTCTTGGTTCCAGTGAAGTTGGCGTACTGAGCCCAGCTGTTAAGAAGGGTGGGGGGAGCTCTTTCCTGCTTATTGCTGCGGAAATGGCCTCAGGCAATGTGGAAGGACTGTGTAATGTCTGTCATTAAGAATGATCTTTAGTGGCCCAAGCAGGCTGTAGAGCAGAGAGAGAGAGAGAAGCAGCAGTGAAAGACGGAGAATCAAGTGAGGGTTGTGAGACAGGTGTGACAAAGAGCCAGGAAGAGAGAGAAAGGGAGGGAGAGAGGGGGAAAAGGGAGAGAGAGTGCCACTGGAATAATCCCAGGGTATTCTCCCAGGGTTGTCTCCTCCTGCTGTATAAGCTGGAATGGACTAGACAAAACTGGATTAGAAAAGACTAGAAGGGACCTCTGTCAGCTCCTGTGTTTTGCAGATGAGGAAAGTGAGGCCAGAGAGGTGAACTAAATTTCGAATATGACATGATTAGGAGTTAGGAAACCTGGAGTCGTTCTGCCCACCACACCGAGGTAGAGTAGAACTTAGATTTGTAAGTCAAGGATCAGGGTTACTGTACAGGCTGCAGTACTTATCCATTGATCCCGTTAGGTAAGTCACTGACTCTTAGTGAGACTTCTGAGTCACAGTTTCCTCATCAGTAAAATGGGAAAAATAATGTCTGCCTTTTAGGCCATGGTGAAAAAGAGATGAAGTAGTAGGGAAACACCAATCACATATTCAAAACAATATGTATTTTATAACTGCTTTCATGTCAAAATCAAAGTGATGTCATGTTATGACTTAATCATGTTAAGTCATAATTTAGTCATGTTATGAACCAGGTCGTAACATCCCTAAACTACTTTCAGGAGTTTTATCCTCACTCTCCCTTCCAAATACCCTTATCGCAGGGTGCAGTCTGAGCTCCCCTCCATTTGAAGATATTAACTGCCATGTATAGCTCATGTGCTCCAACTTTTATAAGGCTTCATCACAAATTTTCAAATCTTTTTTGAGCACCTGCCACACTGCACTAAACACTCTGGGTGAAATATACAAGTATAAATTTAGCCCCTGCCCTAGGGGAGCTTCTGGACTATTTGGAAAGGCCTGACTCCAATACATGAGATGACCAAATAACATTAAAGAATAAATAGATTGAATAACAATCTGAGACACTAGCAGAGCTGTCACAGTGCAATGATTGGTCATTCATTTCCAACTGAACGGAAATAGCAGAGCTCTGAGGACAGCAAGGTGACCCGGGAAGAGAACGGTTGAGAAGGACTTCTAAGGATGGGTTGTATTAGATTAGCAGAGAGAAGCAGGAAGGACAGGTGTACCATATTCCTGAGACGGGGATGAATGTGGAAATAATGGCAGATGAGGCTGGAAGAGAAGTCCTGGGCCAGAACCTAAGGCATGATGACAGTTCTTTGGGGAAAATGGCAACCATGGGCCCTTGTTGCCTGCAGTTGTATTTTGGTTGACCAACAGAGAACTGTACATTTTTTTTTTTAATTAGCAACATTAAACATCAGAAGATTTACATAATAAATCAAGATTTCTAGCCTTTCAAAACTCAGACTGTCTGGCAGCTTTGGGCTCAGATTCCTACTTGGCAATAATTGGTTGGAAGGGAATAGCATTTGCCCCTTTAGATGGGGCATATTCTCTTTAGTTTCCCATCCCCTGCCCACTCACCCCCACCCCCAGCCCTCTTTCCTTCATAATCCTGACCAACTTCACTCATTATATTGGCTGGCTGTCTCCTTAAAGGAGCCGTTGAAGATGCTTGAGCTGGAGAAAGCAACAGGATCAAAACAACATGTAGGAACACTTAATCTAGCAGAAATAACACATGTAATCTTTAGTCAGTTCTTTTGTTTTTTAATTATGGAGTTTGGGAGCTGAAAGAGGACTTTGAGATTGTGAAATTGAGAGAAATTTGGCACCTTGATGCAGTCAGTTTTACTGCGAAAACCAGGTTTCCTCACTCCTTATCTAACTCAGTCTACTTTGCTCTCCTAAGTCAATATAGTATGAAACTGGCTTTGAAATAGGGCAGCCTTTGCTTGAATCCTTAAATCCACCACTTCTGGGATACGCAATATTATTTAACCTCTGTAGTCTCAACTTGTATCTTTGTACAGTAAGGACACTAATGTCCTCATGCAGTTGCTATCACAATTAAATAAGGAAACAGATGAAGTTCTGCAGCCTGCCCTGTAGGTTTTCAAAAAATGCTCGCTCCTTCCTCTTTCCCTTAGTTTCATATGAGGGCAAAAGCAATGAATTCCATTTACCTTGTATGGTCTATGGTATGATACAAAGAGAAGATGTTAGAAAAATAATTGTTGAGAAAATGAATGATAGAATACCACCTACACTCCTCCAACAAGAAGTAAAAGTCTTTTTTTTCACCCACACCACACCACCACCACCAAACCTCAAGTACTACACCTGTGCTTTTAAGGTACATGGGAACTAACTATGTTGATGTTTTTTATGAGGTCTGCTTTTGAAAGGGACACAAGGGAAGAGCTCAACTGCTTCCCACCTCTTCAGAGTTTCTCATCTGATGAAGAATATTTTTCTCCACTTCTTAAGTTGGTTAGAAACATATGGTTTTTATACCAAACATCCCAAGGTACTTTTGTATATTTCCTTGATGCCTCTTGAAACTAAGAAGGAGACCAGATAGTCTCCATCAGGCAATCAGGAAATATGAGTTTGTGTTACTAACGGACAGTTTCAAAAGACAGAGAGATGATACTGGTAAAGAGAATTTCAACTGTTCAACAATCCCAGCAGCGTCCGTACATATCCTATGTGGCTTGGATCCAGGACTTAACCCATAAAGATGACAGGGCTCAGAAGCCAAGAGAATAAGCCTAATACTGCTGATAAGTTCATTAGGGAATCCAAACCAGTCTCCCAGGTCATGTTCCTGGGTTGCTGGATATAGTTTAGATGGTCAAAAACACTCCTCCAAGGAATATCCTGGCTCTCCAACACTTGATGATATTTTGATAGGACTTTCCATATTTTGAAATCCAGTTTTATTGGTGACTAAATAACCACAAGCCTGACTTTTGTCTTGGGCAAGTAGCTCGAGTTGAGTGATTTGGGTTTTACGTATGGAAAGTTCATTTTGCTGGGTAATTAAAGGGAAGCAGACTTTGGGAAGCTGATGATCCAGGCCCTTATTTATATGAGAGCATATGTCTGTGTTTTGTTTATGACTCACTCTCCTACTCCACGCATTGTAACTTGGGTTTGTTTACACTAACTTTTCCTAGAATCCAAGCCACATGGTATACGAGCCAATAATTTATGGTCCCTAAAAGGGAAAGATGATGATGAATGAGCTTTTTTCCTTTTAAATTGTCAAATCTTAAATTGAGGAAGGAGTATTTGCTGCTTTGAGTCTGTCCAAGCTTATATTTGAAAAAAATGTTAAAGCAATAGCGTGTGTACAAAAAAAAGAAGATAAAAGCACTGCTAGTAGCAAGCTCAGAACTTGAATGTCTGTTATATTTGCCAAGAGAGCATAGAGCCTTCCCCTCAACCCCATTCCCCTCAATAAACCATTATACTTTTGATACAAATGTTTGGCACTGAGTTTTTCTCTATGAGTTTTTGGTGTTAGAAAATTAATATATAAAATATGTGTGCTCCATTTCTGGGGAACCCATGGTTTCAATCTGTAGCCTTAACTGTTGAAGAAGATTTTCTTCGTGGCTCCTAATAAGTTCTTAAACTTGTTTTTGTCCATGGCTCGTCAAAACGCCACTTCTCCTACAGAGTCACTTAGATATTAGTCCGTGTTCCACAGAACTTCAGTGATTTCAGTCACAGCTTAGAGATTCCAAACAGTTAATGGTTGCTCTGAGGAGAGAAGGGAACAGCTGAAGTATGTGAGGCTCTAATTTAATTTACAGTGATTTGGATCTCCTTCAATAAATCTTTTCATGTCTCACGCACGTATTATATAAAATAGATGGTAAAAGTCACGTAGATTGATTTCGATTCAAGTCAGTCAACTGCGCATGTTCTGGTCACTAGTGGGAGGCGGGGCAGGGGGTGGGAGGGAGCAGCTAATTCGGTGCCGAGCTCCGCGGCTGGCACTAAGTGGGGCACGATCAGTGTTTGCTCCCAGAACAAATAAGAACGGTTAAGACACGGTCGTTGTCCCTTAGGAAGACACAGTTTAAAATGAGAAATAAATATAGATTAATCCTATAATCCTAATACAGCACAGACTGTGTGAAGTGCTATCAGAGAGATGCAAACCATGAGAGTTCCTGGATGGCTTTTAGGAAGAGGAGTTAATTGGAATTTTAAAGAATGGATGCGATGTAACAAATGTACAGTATAAATAAAAAACTTTAAAACTGAATTATAAACTGAATTTCAGAAGCACCAGAACCACACCTTTTATTTTTTTTGCTTTGGTTTGTTGTCTTTTTTTTTTTTTTTTCCTCACTAGGGCAGAACTGTCTCTGGATAAAAGAAAAATGCAAGGCTTTTTTCCCCAATCCAACATCAGATGCAATATCCTCTCTGACACTTACAGAAACAATAGAGTTGAGCTCACACCTGTAGGCTATGCAGAGTTATTGTTTTTTGTTACATCTACTATCTAGTTACCAGCACAAGCAAAAATCTGTGAAAGTCTAAAGCACCAGGTATAAATTGTTTATTGTTTCTATGAAGAATACAGGCACACTTTCTTGTGCAAATTGACATTTTTGCCCTAAAATGACTTCCATTAAGAGAAAAACAATAGCGTGCATTTGAGTCACTTGACTCATGCCTAGAAAGAATTAAAGGGACAATCATTAACTTTGAGAATATTCAACTCCTTTGGAAGTCTGTAAAAATCTGGACATTCTCTGAGAAAACAAAATTAAGATGCAAAACTTTCACAGCAGACTGGAACACTGGCCTGAAAAAAATAAAATTAAGCTTTGCAGAATTAAATAGAAAGCCTTGAATTTGGGCTCAAAAACAAACAAACAAAAAAACAAACCAAACAGAAAAACAATTGCACATAGCAATGGCCAGGTTTGGTGGCAGATTATATGAAAGTGTTTAAGGGAGTTATTCAAGCCTCCATTAATATGAGCCGACAGTATGATGTTGCTACAAAAAAAAAAGCCATCTTTAAAATGTAACCTACATTAATAGAAATGTACCTTGGTCATAGAAATTAACCAAATTTTTCTGCACTGATCACTTCATTCTTGGAAAAACCATTCAATTCTGGGTACCACATTTTAAGGTGAACTTTTGCAGATGATGAAATCTCCAGAGGAGGGTGATCAAAATGGAATATGGGCTAGAATTTCATTAACATGAAACTCAGATGAAGAATGGGGATGTTTCACCTGGAGAAGATTTGGAGATACATGACTGTTTTCAGAGAATCATATTTATTCAGAAGTGAGGGTCCTTCTAGGAAGTTAAGAGACCCAGAAGGGAGAAGTGAAAGGTGGAGACTAGAATCTCATTTTCCTAATGTCCAGGCCAACATGATTTCTATCAGATTGTCAACAACAAGTCTGAGTGGTAAAGGAAACAAATGCAGTTATGATTAAGACCAGGAAAAAAATGAAACATGTTTACCTACCATCTGCTTTAATTCTTGAGTTCTAGTATGGTCAACAAGGGTTTACTTTATCCAAGTCTAGCCTTGAAAATTTTCCTAAGATTGTATTTGTTAGATTATTCTTTGTCCTTTCTGATATTTTTTTTTTTTTCCAAAAGAAATTTTAAATGAAAGAGAGAGAAAGAAAATCTTTCACAATCAAGTATGAGCATACATCTACAATGGTTGGAGTATTACATAAGGGATGGTATTTGTGGTTAGGGTAAAGCTATGCCATGTTATAGAGGGAAGGAAAAAGAAATATAAAGAGCCCTTTTAGGGGGCGCATCCACCCCCACTCTGGGGCCACCTGGCACACCGTGGAACTCAACAGATGTAGCATCAAACTTTTTGACGTGAACCACGTTTCTGTCCAGTCTCCTGTGTTGTCTAGTCAGTCTTCAGGGCTTGAGCTACACACGGCATTCAAAAACCAGAGTTGATGGAAGGGCAGGGCCAAGGGGCCCTAGTAGTCTTCAGTTTGCCACTGTACACTCCAAGTCACACCTCACCTAAGGCGGAGAAGGAACTCTGACCCACCCCATCCCCCCACCCCCACCCCCACCTCAAAAAACTCTCAGATTTAAAGGCTCTTTGTTGCTCTAGCCTGGGCAATCCCTACTAATGAATATGCACACTGTATCTTAACAGATTGCTATAATCACCTCAGTCACTGTCTCTCTGAGCTCTGAGCTCTCTCCCGCCCCTCAGTTTCTAGCAGCTTACAATCTTGAACCAAATAGTAGGAAATATTAACCAACCACATTCTTTCTGTCTTCATGGAGCTTTAATCCTTCCTAGGTCATGGGCTCATAGAAAGTTTCAAAATCTGGGGTTAAATGCTACATGAGTGAAGAAACTCTTTAGGAGTTTAGAAAAAGCAAGAAAATCTTGAAAGCAGCGGTCTCCAAATTTTTCAATCGTGCATCAGTGTCAGTAAAATTATTTTAAACAGTTACCCCATATAAATTCCTATTTAATAATACATGCTCTCATTTTTGAATATAAACTTAAAAAGGATGAAATAAACCTAAACAATATTTTTAAAAGAATTTTAATTTCATTTTATTCTCATTAATGGAATGGAAATAATTTTCTGTCATCAAATTTTATGCTCATTTTAATATTTTTAATAATGAGTTTGTATAATTGTTATTAAAAATCTTTGATTTTGTAAACACTTGTAATAAAGCAATTTTAGGTTCTGATTTTGAATTCAGTTTAATAATTCAGTTTATTGTAGGTAAAAAGGATATTTCACCTTGATACATAGATCCAAAAGGAGAAAGTACACAATTGTGCTTAAATCATAATACTAATTCTTTTTCAATCCCATCCATCAATTTAGCAAGGTTTTTGTTAAAACCTGGTTAACGTCTTCCTTATTACAATCAGATGATCTTGCAAAACAGAAAGCATTCTGTTTTTTAATGAGTCCAGATCTCTGAAGTTCTTCATTTGGAAGTGAACTCTTTTTACAAGATTTTAAATTTGCAGACTTAGTGGATTTTATAGGTTATAATATATCATTTCAACAACAAAATTGCCAAATAATGGAACCATTCCTAATCAGTTTCCCAGAATGTTCTCTCCATAGCATGAGTCTCTAAAAGCAGTTACTTTCTTGCCCATTTTACCATAAAAGGGCATTAAAAGTGGTTTGTTTGTTTCTTTTATATCTTCTAGTTAACATTAGTGACAGCCTGTTGTCAGCACAGAAACGGTGAGAAAATCTAGAACTCTTTTCTTTTATACAAGGAAATTGCCAAATTCATCTATGAAAATGGCAGCTCATACAGTTTACTGCAAGAAAACCAACAAACCATGTGGTCTATAAGACATTTCATAGTTATTCCCCTCTCATTACAAAGTATTATAATTAGTTTTTCTGTTTAAAGGTCTTTTTTCTAAAATTAACCGCCTAGGACTGACTGGCTATATAGCATTTAAAGTATAGGGCCTGTCCTGTCAAGGCCCTTGAAAACACATGGCTTCTTCCTCTTTGCACAGGTAGCTCCTGCCCTGCTGTGTGATCATCTAATGTGCAGCCCAAGTAGGGGCATCACTGTTACTCCATATATTAAATATTAGAAAGCTTAATTGAGTTCTTGTTTTTAGATATAATATCAATAATATAAATAAAAATTATCAATATTTTCCCCCTGCAGCCCAGTAGATAGTCTTGCTTCCTCCTTGGGGAATGTGTACCCCAGCTTTGGAGGCTGCAGATTTAAAACTGGATCAGTTTTGGAAAGGTGGAGAGGAGGTAGCCGCTGTGGGCGAGGTTGCAGAGGCAGGAAAGCACTGGGCAAGTTCCCAAATCCCTAAAAGAGAGAAGCCAGGGAAATGCCCTGGAGCTCTTAGTATTTGGTGGCCTGTCCCCCTTCAAAGCTCACACAGGTGAATAGGTAACCCCCCAACCCCACCCCACCTCTCAACTGCTTCACCTCTCCTTCAGCCAAACTGCCCGCTTCTCCTATCCCAGAGAAAAATGTGAAATGGGAGCAAGACCAGGCCCCCCAAACCCCTGCAACTGAGAGGGGTGCTCTTTCACAATAAACCCCCAGAGGAAGCTGTTCTTTGAATAGTCAAAGCAGTTACTATGTTGCAAACAATACACTGTATGAAGTCGACTTTAAGAACAGAGTGGAGGCACCTTTATGTGGTGGTAGATCCCCCCACATCTGCTAACCCTTAATGCTGAATTCCCACTTTACGGTTGGAGAGCAGGGCTCTCACACTAGTCCTGAGAAGGACTAGACACAGAGAAGGGCTTGACCTTGCAGAGGCTTCACCAGCAGAGGCAACTGGCCATCTTTTTTCAAAAGAGCTGTCAAGTCCAGGGCTGTAAATGGTTCATTTGTATTCCAAAGGTAGAGGAAGAAAGTGCTCACCAAGGCAGGTTACTTCATTCTTCTCATTAAAAAGTAAGCAGCATTAGAAAAATAAGAGTCCATTACAGAGTCAGTTAAACTCAAGTACAAGTAAACACACCCACACACACAATTTACATTGGAGAACATGAAACAATTGAATTCCCCTGAGCTTGTGTATGCTGACCACGTACTATGTCCCAGATCACGTACTGCTGTGCCAGGAACTCGGAGAGTACAGAGAGAAGACGTGGCCTTTGCCTTCCAAGAATGTAACTTCTACCAGCATACAAAGCAACTTGCACTGCAGCTCTTGGTCTTGGCTGGGGCAGATGGTGTTCCAGCCCTGTCTCGCCAGGAGGGCAACTCAACTCCAGATAGTTTAACATTCCCCTAGCTCTCCTTAGGGACATTCAAATAGCAAGAGAGACTCAAATGAGTATACAGATAAATCTGCCTCCCTCCTGCCCCCAAGATTTCTTATAAAACCAGGATGTGTCCTGCAAACACAAAGTACAGTCTCCAAACCACTGACACCGCTTTCTTGGGAGCCCTATATAAGTAAGCATTGTTAGCCCTTGTCTTGGCTCAAGGTCTATAAAGTCTGTGTACAGAAAGCACTGCTAAACCCAGTCTTAAATCACTATAAAAGACGTGACAAAATCAGCAGAATGCTGACAAGCCAATCCCCTGATAATGGGAGTGAAAAGATAGAAAATTTAGAGCTGGACCAAAACCAACTCAACCATTTGCATGACAATTTTAAAACAGACAGGGTCTAGAAGATGATTTGCACTGCAGGGTTGTGAAGAAATGAGTTCACGTTTTGCCTCGGCCACTCATAATTATTCTTTAAAACTAACAAAGAACAGGCAAGATATAGGACAATTGTAGGAAGGAGAGCAAATATGGAATCAATCTTCCAATAAGAGCCTAGAAATTACTGTCCAGTAATGAAACGATTTGAAGAAAGAAAAACCTGTAAACATTTAGAGGGACAGTGAAATCATAAGCAATAAGGAGAATGATTTGTGAATTTCAAACCCTGCCAAGTCTAAAGCCTTCCTCCCCCCAACACTAGGATTTCATAATTGTTAGGTAAAATAAATGTTTTAGAAGGCCACTCCATGTTCTGTGGAGGCAGTTGCAGAGAATATGAAGTTGATAGTGAGTGTAGGAAAGAATCATAGCAAATTTTAAATCTAGAAGAGAAGGTTAAGGGTATAACCACCCAATGACAACACATGAAACCCAGTGAGGCTAAAAGATTCTTCCTGCTTCATCTTGGCCATTTCTGCTACCCTGCACCCTGCAATTGTGCAAAAGCAGGGATGACGAATCTGCACTAAAACTTGGGATACTAAACATAACAACAAAATAAAAGACGTTAGTCGTGAGAAACTCAAAAGTTTATAATTTAAAAAAGAAAGAGGGGTACTGCTATGGGTCCAATTGTATCCCCCAAAAGATATGTTGAATTCCTACCCCCCCCACCCTGTATTTCAGAATGTAACCCTATTTAGAAATAGGGTTTACCTAAGTAGACAGAATAGCCTGATGAAGCTCTGTGTGCCCGTCACCCACCTTCAACATTCTCCTCACCACCAAACTTTGTTTCGTCAATACCTCCAGCTGCCTCCTCCATGCCTTAGGATTTTGAAACAACCCTAAGATATCATATGATTTCCTCTATAAGTATGTTGGTATGAATTTCTAAAAGATAGGTACTTAAAAAAAAAAAATCACAGTGCAATTATTACACCTAAGAAAATTAACAGATTACACAATATTATGAAAGGCCCAGAGTTCAGATTCCCATTTATTTCATGATGTCTTTTAGCAGTTTATTTAAATTGACATCCAAATATAGTCCACATATTGTGACTGGTTGGTTTTTAGTCTCTTTTAATTTTCATTCCCTCCTTCCTCCCTCCCTCCCTCCCTCCCTCTCCTCTTGCTGAACCCCACCCCTTCTCCCTTGCAGTTTATTTGTTGACGATATACCAAGTTATTCGCCTGGTGTTTCCCACAGTTTGTATTTACTGAATGAATCCCTGTGTGTCCTCTCTCCTCTTTATTTCCTCGTGGTTAGATTTAGAGCTGTGCTGCCCAATATGGTGGCCCCTAGCCACATGTAGACATTTAAATATAAATTAAATTAAATTAAAACTTCAGTTTCTCAGTTGCACTAGCCACATCTCAAGTGCTCAACAGCCACATGTGGTCAGTGGCTACCTCATGGGACAACACAGAAGTAGAACATTACCACCCTTGCAGAAAGTTCTATTGGATGGTACTACTCTAAAGGTTTAATAAAGTTCTATGAAGTAGTATTTGAGGGAAGTAGAGGTTGAAATTTCACTCACCCAGTCGGTGGCTCATGGTTGATCTCCCACACAGTAGTCAGTTTAAACTTCTACAACTGGACATTAAATGTGCAATAAAAATTCAAGGATCTGTGTGTTTTAAAATTTACACAAATGGTATACTAACAAATACTTCAGTATAAAAGAAGTTTGCTTTTTTTACTGAACTTCTTGTAGATTTAACTATGTCAGTATATTTATATGAAATTTGTTCATTTTAACACATGTGTAATATTCCACTGTTTGAATATATCACAGCTTATTTATTACCTTTTTGATTAGCATTTAAATTGTTTCTGGTTCTCTAACGTATATTGAGCTTCAAGGAACATCTTTGTACATCTTTTGTCTCCTGTTACAAATGAGTGAAAGAGGCAACTTCAACACAGAATGGCTGGAGCATTGAGCTTGCCCATCTCCACCTCTAATGGGTATGGACAAATTGCTCTCCAAAGTGATTATTCCACTTCACCCTCCTGCCAACAGCATGCAAGAACTCCCAGTTCCTCACGTCATTTCCAACATTATGGAGTTTCAAACTTTTTAATTTTTACCAATAAGGGTTCACATATATGCTATGAAAGTATAAATGCAAGCATGGGAAAGGAAGAGGATGAAACAGAGCAGGCGGCAATGACATAGCTAAATATGTCATTTTTTTAAATGATACAAAGTGAATATTTGTTAAATGTGAATGGTGAGTAGACGGGGTTCAGTTTGTATTTAGTACTTTTCTGTAGGATTATACTACTTAGAATTAATTTTTATTTCATAATCTTTTTAATTGTTTATTTTAAAATACTTTCAAACTTACAAGAAAGTTGCAAAAATAATACAAACCTCACACAGAGAACTCCAACATACCCCTCCCTACCCACCCCGGATGCCCAGATCCACCAATTTTAACATTTTGCCGCATTTGCCTTATCATCTAGGATCTATCTATCCATCTATCTATCTATCTGTCTTTCTGTCTGTCCCTCTGTGTATTTATTTATCAATCCATTTTCTGAAAGCTCAAGTGTAGGTTGTATATGTCATGCTCCTGGAACATGTAATACTGCCTTGTACATGTCCTAAGAACAGGATATTCACTTATATATCCACCTTAAGGGCAGTTATCAAGTTCAAGAAACTTAACATTGATATAAAGTATATAGTCTATATTCCAATTTTTTTGTATGTCCTGATAATGTTCTGTTGAGCCTTTTCTCCTCCCTTGTTAGATCCCATCCAGGATCATGTTTTGCATTTAATTGTCACTGTCTCTTTAGTTGCTCTTTCTTTTCTTTTTAATTGAGGGGACATCTTATAAAAAAAAGAAAATGTGTTTATACAATGTAAACTCGCCCATCTCAACCATCCCAACCATACCACTCAATAGGTTTACTCTCATTCACAATGTTGCAGTACCCTCACCACCTTCCGCTACTGAAACTTTCCCATCTTTCCAAACAAAATCCTACACCCATTATGCATTAACTCCCCATTCCCCACTGCCTCACCCCTGGCAACCTGTATTCTAATTTCTGCCATCTCTGAGCTTACATATTCTTCAATATTTTCTTTGTAGTTACCATGAGGCTTAAATTTAACACCTAAATCTATAACAATCTCATTTGCTTTGATACCAGCTTAACTTCAATAGTGTACATAAACTACGTTCCTTTACCCTTCTGTCCCTCCACCTTTATATAGTTCTTGTCAAAAATTATGTATTTTTGCATTCTGAATCCAAAAGCACTGATTTATCATTACATTTTATGCATTTGTCTTTTAGATCCCATAGCAAGTGAAAAGTGAAGTTACAAACCAAAATTACAATAGTACTGGCATTTATATTTACCCATGTAATTATCCTTCCCAGAGATCTTTATTTCTTCATGTGGCTTTGATCTATTGCCTACTGTCCTTTCTTTTCAATCTGCAGAGCTCCCTTGCAGGACCCATCTGGCAGGACCAACTTGGAGCTTTTATTTATCTGGGAATGTCTTAATCTCTCCCACATTTTTGAAAGATAGGTTTGTTGCGGGTGTCTGAGCTTGTACCTCGGCTTGCCAGGCCTGGGCCAGGGGACCTGATCACCCCCTGGGGAGGGTAGTAGGTACGGGCGTGAGTGCCCTCTGCAGCCCCCCCGAGCCTGGGGAGCGAGGTCAAGGCAGCTCCCTTTTCCTCACCCAAAATGTCACTGGCAGGGGAGGCTTGCCGGAGGAAACCGCCTTTCTCCCAACTGCCCTTTCCCCACTTCCTTATCTTACCCACTCACTCCCTGGTGCCAAGGCCACTCCTGCCACCGCCAGCGCGCATGCACCGTGGCCAGAACAACCCCCGCCCCGCTGCAACGGTTCCGGCGTTCTCTCAGAACCAATCCTAGCCCCTATCCCTTCAATATTGCCATTTAAGGCTGCTTCACCTCCTTTCCAGCCCTGCCCTTCTTACCAGCCTATATAACCTGTAATCACCCCTGAATAAATCTCTTTGGCGCATACTCCTACTGGATGAAGAGTGTCTTGTCCCTATCGCCGCCCTCCTTGCACGCCTCTCGCCGAGGACCCCGGCCACGTCCTCCGCCTCGCCCTCGCCTCCGGGAAAGAGCCCCCGCCGCCGGTACCCCTTAAGCAGCCCCGAGAGCTGAGGGCTCGGCTACCGGCCGCCTCTCCCCCTAGAAGTAGTAACCGCGACCGCAGTTTGTCAAATACAGAATTCTTAGTTGTCTTCCCACTGCTTTCTTGCATCCATGGTTTCTGATGAGAAATTAGCACTTAATCTTATGGAGGCTCCCTGATATGTGAGGTATGCTTGATGTTTGGTATGTCCCACAGGTTCCTCAGGCTCTACTCACTTTCCTGCACACTTTCTTCTTTCTCTTCCCGAGAGTGGATGATTTCAATTGCCTTATCTTCAAGTACAAAGTTCACTGATTCCTTCTTCTGCCAGCTCCTATCTGCTGTTGAACCTCTCTAGGGAATTTTCAGTTTTGATTACTGTGGTCTTCAGCTCTGTTTGGTTCCTTGTCATAATTTCCATCTCTCTATTGATACTCTCTTTGTGTTCATCTTTCATTTTCCTGATTTCCTTCAGGTCTTTGTACATGTTTTCCTTTAGCTCTTTGAGCATATTTAGGACCCTTTTTAAAATCTCATCTGTTATGTCCTCCTCACTGATAGTTTCTAATGCTTTAAACGTCTCCTTTGCCTGTCTATCACTTCCTGTTTCTTTGCATGGTTTGTAATTTTTTGTTGAAACCTAAACATTGTGATATTTTAATGTGTTATCACTATAATTTTGACTCTGAGGTGTCTGTCTTTAAGCCTGTATCCGGCTAGTGTTATGACAGAGCTTTCCTTGAATGCCAGGAGCTTTTAAAAAAAAAAAAAAACAAGGAGAAAGCAGAGGAGAAGGAGAAGAAAGCACGTTTTCCAGTCTTTGCAGATTGAGCTGTACAAGTGCTTTCCTTCAGAGCTTATCTATACAATGAATTTAGAGAATAGCTCCAGGCCAAAGTGGAATGTTCTCCCTGATGCTTCATGTGCGTGATCTTTTCTCGGGTATGTGCATGAGGCCCGAGGAATCTAGGAATCTCCCTATTAACACATATATAAATATTCCCTCTTTCTGAGAAAAGTTTCCTTATGGTAGGGGCACTGCACTGTTTGTCTTACAGTGTACAATCCCTTGCCCCGGGCAGCTGCGACTTGACTGCGCTCCCATCATGTTCTATAGGAGAGCTCTTCAGCTAACTGCCTTCTACATTCAGGGCAGTTTCTGAGATGATGATCTTGCACCTGCAGCAGTGTTCTGGATCAGTCTCTCAGACTGCCACCAGAGTGATTGGGCCAAAGACTTAAATACTAAAAAAAAATCGCATCATATATTATTGAATATGTTATCCATATCCACTAGGTGCTTTTTTCTTCTTCCTTTTTTTTTTTTTTTTTTGCATTCACTGTAAAAAGAAAATACTTAGAGGGACAATCCACTGTTTATGTTTGCCCAAAATGATCTCCAACTCATAAAGGGTTTCAATCAAGCTTTATTCAGTCAAACATTGCCAGCTAAATGCCCAAAATGATTTACTTTACACCTGCATGCTGTATTATATGTCACAGAGCAATTTCTTCCTCAGGATGGTAAAAACTAAAGAGAAGGTAAATTGCAGAGGCAACCTGTATTTGGAATAATGCTAGAAATTTCATGTAGGTATTTCTGACTAGTGTTCTTTTACCCATGAACTGTGGACAAGGTAAATTATGTCTCTGACATGAAGGCCTGTTATCTCTTAGTGTCAGAGTATTTGCGCTGCTGGTTTTAAAAATCCAAACTAGAGCTATTTTAGAGAATATGACTGTAAGGCATATTCAGTCCAGAAACAATTTTAGCATGTCTTCTTTGCACAAGACACTATGCTAAGCCCTGTGAGGGGATATAAAGACAAGAATTGGTCCCTGCATCTGAGAACTTACCATCAAGCAAACTTTTTCTTGATTACATTAATGTTTCTTTGATAACATTAACTATCAAAATTTTATTTTTATAGTCAGAAGCTCACTCTGGAGTTGTTCTATTTTGATATTTATAACTTATTTTGAAGGTTGTTGAGGAGTTATTCATTGCTTAGTAAGTCTTATAGAGACCTTTGACCTAAAGCAATGACATTTGACCTGGCCTCTGGAAGGCAGGTTAATGGCATGGAGGACTTCAAATAAAACCCTCCTGGAGAGCTGTGATGGGCACGGCATGAGGGAGAAAGGGGGCAAAGCAGGGGGAAGAATGAAGTAGGAGTGTCTGAGAATAGTGAGAGTGATATGTTGTGAGTGGTTTTTCCTTTCTCTCCCTCAGATACTTACTCTGCTTCTCCACTAGTAGGTGAAAATACAATGGGATGACACAAAAACCAAGGTGTTAAAATGAAAATATTTCCCATAGGCCTACCATGTTTAGGAGTGGTCACTTCTTCTACTTGGGCTTCTTTAGCGTTGAACATTTAGGATAAATCACAGCCTCAAGGAACTAAATGACGATGCTCTTCTTAAATTTATAAATGGCCAGAGGGAGGGGCCAGTGTTAATATAGGACATTGGAGTGTGCACAAGTGTGCCAGCTCATGATCAACACCAGGAGAATGATCTAAAAAAGGAAAGGTCTGCAACGTCTTAAAGCCATTCACACTTTATGGTGTCTGAACTTCCAAATGAAGCTGTTCTGAAGGCCATTTAGTGGCAACAGTACAGGACTTCCTGAGAAGAGGAGCTGGCTCATAAAATAGAGAGGCATCTGGTCACCAGGACATGAAAAGAGCTCTTTGCAAACAACAGCTCAGTAGCAGGACTGTAAATGATTTAGAAACACCTGGCTGATACATCCCTTGAAGCCAACAGAGGATGAACTGGTTAAGAAAGACTTGGTTATAATGAGACATCAGCAGGCAATCTGACAAGTCCAGAACATTGGGGAGGGAAATGCAGAGAGGCATTCTGTCCCAACTACAATGCCCCAGGAAATGACCCTCCCCTCTGTCAGCTGAGGAGGGTTAGGAATCAAATAGGTTCAGTTACATATTCTAGATCAGGTCAAGGTATGCCTTCTGCTGGGTTGATAGTTCATATGAATTATCCAGTTGCTTGAGATGGAGGACTGCATGCCATTTCATTCATTCAACATCTTCTATAAAAAGAGAGAAAAAGTGTAATCAAACATTAAATTGAATCATATCAAATGTCAAAGGGCTGAATAAAAGTTAAAAGCTACAACAGGAAAAGTAATGGGAAAATTAATATTGTAAATCTGCCATTGTCCATCATGACTCGAGGGCAGGTGTGAGCCTCAGTTTTCACATCTGTAAAATGGGAACATGAGTTTATCCACGTGATTGTGGGGATTTAAATAATGTAAACAGAATTGCCTTGTACATATGCAAGATAGACAACCAATGTTTATCTTTACTATTTTTTATTTTAATAAAGAAAAAGGGAAAATAAATGTTGAGCACTGAGTCACATCCAAAGCATAATTCTCCATATTCTTTATAGCCAAATGTAAAGTCAGTTGTCACTGCAAAGGCTAGGTTTAGGGCAGCTGGCATTCTGTTTTCAATTTCTTCTCTCTTACCCTTCTGCAGCCAGCTCCTCCCTGAAGAAGCGATTCAAGCGGCGGGAGATCGAAGCCATCCAGTGCGAGGTGCGGAAGATGTGCAACTACACCAAGATTCTGTCCACCAAGAAGAACCTGGACCACGTGAACAAGATCCTGAAGGCCAAGCGGCTGCAGAGACAATCAAAAACAGGCAACAACTTCGTCAAGAAGAGGAGAGGGCGTCCCAGGAAGCAGCCCACCCAGTTCGATGAGGACTCCACCGACCAAATGCCGGTGCTGGAAAAATGCATCGACCTTCCCAGCAAGAGGGGGCAGAAGCCCAGCCTGAGCCCGCTCGTGCTGGAGCCCGCCGCCAGCCAAGACACGGTCATGGCCACCATCGAGGCGGTCATCCACATGGCCCGGGAGGCCCCGCCCCTGCCCCCACCTCCACCCCCGCCTCTCCCGCCCCCGCCCCCTCCGCCCCCGCCCCCGCCCCCTCCTCTGCCCAAGACCCCCCGTGGCGGAAAGAGGAAACACAAACCGCAGCCTCCTGCGCAGCCCCCGCAGCAGCCGCCCCCGCAGCAGCCCCTTCTCCAGGAAGAAGAGGTGAAGGCCAAAAGACAGAGGAAATCCCGAGGGAGTGAGAGCGATATCCTTCCCTAGGGTGGGTCTGGGCGTCTGAGCCCGGGGCGGAGGGAACTGACACACTGCAAGTGCAGGAAGCCGGGTGGGGGTGGCACCCCCACTGCAGGGACCCCGACGCCCTTCTCTCCAGATGCTGGGCAGGCAGAATCGGTCCACAGGACGGGGTTGAGCCATCAGTGGCTCTTGGGGTAAGCAGAGGAGGGGGACACCTTCAAAAGAAGCTTGCCTGTGCTTTGCAGCAGTTCCCAACCAAGCGGCACGTCCATATTGCTAGATCCTTTTACAGGAGAGAAGACCCATCAAGGAGGAGGTAGAAAGAGCTGGTGGTCCCCTCGACGGCCACCCGAGCTACAGCTTCCAAGGTGCGCAGTTGATTCCGATTTCATTTGCTGGCCAGGAAAATCGGAAGGGAAACGCCTCAATTAGGGAACATTCCAAGGGGAGAAAAGCTACAAATGTCCTATCCGGCTTTGTTGTAACCCACTTCCATTTAATTGGTTTTTATTTCATTTGGCTTTAAAGCTCTGCTAGGATTTGGGGTACCGACGTCATCTGCAGGTGACCTGTGTTGGCAATACGGTTTTTCAGATGGAATCGTGTAAGCAGAAGGTGGATTTCCCGTGGTAGGCGCCCACAGACGTGGGATCACATTCTCCTCTATGCCTCCTCCATTACACTAGCGTCTTCTAGGCCTCCTTTCCCTTTGCCCATGGTACCTCCATAATGTTTTCATTAACGTACTTGCTGCCTTCTTTTTCTTGATAACCACCTGAATAACGTAAACACGCCCTTCCTTACCTGTGCTGTAGAATGCAGCCTTGGCATGCTGCGCCAAGGAACCTGGCTTTGAATCCCAGTCATTTTGACACAGATACTCAGTATTAATAGAACCCTCTTTTTAATAAGTGATTCAGAACAGCCAAGGATATGTTGACCCAGGTGTTAACCAGTTCGTTTTTATGTTTAAAACACGTCAGCAGAGAATAGGCAGAATTAAAAATGGTTTTAATATCCCACAGCAAATGGAATAACTGAAAAATCACCAAACTCCAAAACCCCAGACGCACCAGAAAGAAAGTGTCTGACAATGCCTTGGTATGTGATTTTTTTCATACAAGTAACTATCATTGATTGTTGGAAAAAGGAAACAAAAAGACAATAGAAAATGTCCCTTATCTCTTGATAATTATTTCTTAAACGCAAATGGGAGTAAGTGTTCTTATCTATAAAATAAAAATGAAAATGCTCAAAGGGTATCACCACTCCAGTTGTATCAAGCCACCTTGGACAAAGTATCCAAACTGTGGTTGCCTTAATAAACTAAAACATTTTTGTACATAATGTAATTATAAATCTATCAGTCTGCATGGATGCAAACTGTGTGTGACAAATCGTCTTTTAAATGGTCAATTTCAACTGTACATTTCTCATCCAAGTTGTACTCTCGCCATTGGTTTAGTGTGGACAAATGTTTCATCTCTATTATCCATTTCCACAGCTCAAGTAAAAATGTTAAGAAGACTCACAATGAATATGAGGTTATTCCATTGCCATAGATGTTTTCTAAAAGTCAGATATGGAAATTTCATGTAAGGATTTTCCGTTTCCTCCCTCACTCTTCCCCTTACCTCCCTCAAGACATCAAATACCTGGCATGGTAGATTCCAGAAAGAGAGACACTGAGAGACAGAAAATTAAATTTTCTAATGGGAATTAGAATATCTGGTTTAACCTCAGATTATGTGTTTTACAGGAAGCTGGGACTGGCTGGAAATTGTATTATCGCTACATTATTTCCATAGAGAGAGCTGGGTTTTTTGTTTGGGAACATAATAGAGTAAGGGATGGGGTATCTATAGAACTGAATTTTAAAATTCCAAGTTAATAAGCTTGCTAACATCACTGCTCTGTCACAGCACCAATAGTTTGTTAAAATTACCTATTCTACGCTGTCACCATGGACATCACATCATTTGCTACCCACTAGATCAGTCACATTTAATCCTAGCAATATGTAAGTTTAAAGGACTACATTCTCCTGTACTTTAAAGCTTATATCCTAGATGCTCAGTTTCTGACCTAGGTTGACCTTTGGCATTTCACACAAGTTGAACAGCAAAATCAAGCCAGCCACTTTCAATTTGTCATTCCCAAGCCATGTCTGAATGACTTCAAAATCACCCAAGAGGAAGGTTTAAATTAGCCCCACTCACCCCACCATTGCCATGAAAGCACAACCATTTTCATTCCAATTAAGCTATAAAGCAGTTTTTCTTCCTGTTGGACTTTGAAAATCATTTCGTTCATTCTTTCTTTTGCTTGTTTTTCTTCCCATCTTGTACTGTCATCCCAACCAAGTCTGTGAGCAGACTAAATCTCCCTGTGCAAGAGAATGAACTAGCACTCCCTAAGCTCTGTAAAGGAGGATCCAAAGCTTAATTGGCATAAACCTCTAGAAGGTGAGAATGCATGACAAATTCCAAACCAATGAAAGACATCCCAGGAGAAAAATAGCAGAGATGCAACTTACATATAAATTCAGGTTTATAGTTGTCATGTGAGTGAATTGCAAAGCCTCTTCATTTATGACCCTAAGAGTAGAACAGAAAACTGCAGAGGACTGAAGCTGAGGCATGCTATACGACAGCTTGGAGGTGGAAGCAAGCCAGACACTTGCACAGCCTCCCCTCTTCACCACCCAGCTCCTCCTTCACAATTAATGTTTTTCTTCTGCTTTCCTTTCACCTAACTCATCTCATCGGTTATTCTCAGGCTATTCCTTTCCATTAGCCCCTCCTCTCTGGCTCAGGCTCAGTGTTGGGCCCATCTAGCTTCACATATAGTTAGTTGGTTGCAGAGCCAGAATGAGAACCCAGTTCTGCTAACCCAGACGTGGAAGTCATTTGGGATGCACGAGGCTCCATATACAGCTCCACATAAGACTTCTAAACAAGTGAACCCCCTTGGTTTTTTTGGTTGGTTGGTTGTTTTTCTAGAATACTTGCTTTCAGCAAGCAGGCATGAATCCAATTACAATATAGGGAGTCTGAACAGGGTTGAGAAAGGATGAGACCTGGATAGAAAGACTTCCCCCTTACTAAGTGGCTGCGAGGCCACGTGCTTTTCAACCCCTGATCTCAAAAGAGAGGAACACAAGTTTGACTTGCTATAGTAGCCTAGCTCTGGCTACAACCCAAGAGAAGAAAGACGGAAGGAAAGGTGAGAATATGTGGGGCTGGTCTGTAACTGGGACTCAGCAGCCACTGACAGCCCAGAGAAGGTGACTAAGGGCTGACAAAGAATTAGCATGTTAAATTGGCTGCTGTCTGAAGTGGGAAGCCGTGTCCAATGGCAGTCGAATTTGTGTTTTGCACGTTGCTGGGTCTATGAATATGATCATCAAGTGGTGACACAAGAGTAGTATAAGGTGATGTACTACATGCAGATCACAAAGGATGTGGTTTTAGGACTTCAGTCGAAAATCCCACTCCCTCAGCTTATTACCCAGCAATACTCGGGTAATGAGCTCTTGGAGATTTTTTTCCCCCTACTATTAGGAAGATTTACCTGGGAACTGTCTAAAGTCTATACATATATTTCCAAAGCCTTTAAATGCCAACTGTAGCATGGAGAAAGAGGGGAGGGGATGGCAGAAGCCGAAATGCCTCAAAAGCCATTTAAGTGTTATGTTGCAGGATTTTTAGTCCTTCTCATTATATAAAAGTAGGTAAATATAGACATTATTCTCAACACTACCCTATAGTATCGCAATCATCCAAATGCCAGAGCTTACAGATAATGTCATCACAGTGCCTACAGACTCGAACTGTAATATACCGTAGCATTTCCTTGGTGTTTCTGAAAGTTTCTTTCCATAATTCAAGGCCCCCCCCACCGCCTCTTGTTTCTTGGAGAGTTTGCCCCGCTGATGAGTCTTCCTTCCCTGTTGGGCTCATTCATTTGGGGAACAGTCTTAGAAGCACATATCAACCAAGGAAGAAACTTCCTGGATGTCTATTGCCCACTTTCCCAGGTATGATAAACACTAAAGGGAGAAAATTCAAAAGAGCTGCCAATTGGTCAACCTGGAAGTGCAGTTCCACCCTAAGTTGGTGTCTTTCTTTTTCTTCCTTTTTAAAAAATCTATTTCTTAAATAATAATAAATGCACATGATGTGTTAAATATGTATATATATATTTCAAAAGAAAAAATGGGGCACAAGATTGTCTTACAAGTCGTGCTGGCTAATTTTTAGTTTGTATTCATAAGTGGTTTTTAAAAGCCTTTTTTAAAGTGTAATTTGCATGTTCTACTTTGATTGTATGTAAACATATTTTAGAACAAAAAATGTATTTGTATTTTATTGAATATAGAGGCAAGAAAAATTGTACATTGTTTGAAATGTTCTTTTTGTAACAGTTTTTATTCATAAAGCATTTTTGTACATTTAAAATGAACATGGACTTGCTGTTATTTGAGGCGTAGCTACATCTGGCATGCTTTACTGTCATGCTCCTCCATGGTCTTAGATGTTGGGTTTTAAACATTTTTTTCTAAAAGAAAGCTCAGTCTTTTTCGCTACCAGATCAGGTTAGCACAGTATAGAGCACTTAACTATTAAAAGAAAAGTTAATCCTATTCATATGTTATTCATTGTGTGAAATTAAAGACATTCAATTCAGTCTAACATGAGTTGTGAATTCTTTGTTTTATTTTCCATCTGGCTCACATCACTAGGGAGTTTTATAGCATTTGGGGGTCTTTGCTCACACCAACTGGGTCCAGAATCATTGAGAAAATTCTAACCAACTTCTATCCTTTTGTCTGCCTCTGCAGAGTACATTGTGGGCAAGATTTGAGTCTATGGTTTACTGGTATACTGTTAAGAGATTATTATACTACCTGACATAAAGCCAGGACTGAATCATAGAACCAGTCAGACCTCTGCTGAAAGTAATCAAAGGGTATTGTAGGAGGTTGGAGACCCAACCTGTCCTAAATTATTAGAAGAATATTATGGATGAAGATTAAGCTTCTTACTGAATAGCCCTTGATGCCAGACAGCTGAAGGATCTGGCTAGACTTAAAGTTTTACTGTAGTGATTGAAAGGGGTATTTAATCAACCACAGCCAGTTACCGCAAGACCCTGAGAGTAACACTCAGGAAAACGCAGCCCCTGCTCTCCAGGAATGCACAAGGCCTGTGTTTAAAAAATGAACTAGTGATCCTAAGCAGAATGTGGCAAGTGGTGAGAGTGACGGCATCTCAGAAGAGTGGAGCCACCAGCCTCGATCACTCTTCGCTTCCTTCTTTCTCTGCACTCTATCTTGCAGTTTTCCTTGCCTTCTTTCTCAGTCGTTGTATGTGCCTCTTTCAAAGGCTAACGAGATATGTGGTAAATATCATGAGCAGTTCCCCGTCCCCGACCATCAGTCTGACCCAGTGCGATATTTATTAGGATTTTTGGAATCGCACCCATGGGATCTGGTGGAACGAAGGCGAGTCAGCAGGAGTGGACCATTGGGGCAGCCTCGGGATGGCCGAGGCACTTGTGCTTTAGATCGTCTCCTGTGTCGCAGCGAATTTAGTCAGCAAATTCTAATAAAGCAGAATTTGTCCTCCTTTTCCAAACTTGTGCCAACTATCTTGCACCGAACTAGGATAGTTTAAAGCATAATGTAGTTCTCTCTGTAACTCAGGCTCTTTAGACTTTGCTGTTTCTGAAATCAGCAAGGACTTCCAAGGGTCCACCTAATCTCTTCCTTCCAGCTTCTCATGCATGGACAAAACTGTTGCCTCAGAAAGGATTGGTGCAACTTATAGGATTTTTAATCAGTCCGTGGGGTAGCAAAGTGCTGACAAAGGTTCTTAGCAAAGTCAGATGTGTCCACACATGTAGCTGACATGAATTTCAGTCCACAAATAGAAGAGTAGAAGAAATACACATTTTTTAATTTTTCTGCAACTTACTTAATTTAATTTAAGACACACATACACACACATCACACACACACACACACACAGCACACACACACCCCATTTACCCACCTTGCAGAATCTTAGTTCCAGAGCCAGGGAATCCTTTTCTAACCTGAAGGGGTGGGAAGGAGGGGCTCTAAGAAGCCTTGCTACAACTTCCATACAAATTGTTTCTCTGTGTCCTTTCTATTTCCCTAGTTTCTAGGCATTTGAAACTCAAAAGTCAGGAAGAAGTACGTTTTTAAATTTAATTTTATTTTTTTCCCTCTACTTGCTGTCAGATACTTGCCCGGAGGGAATAAGCACAAAGCAGCCTCGCTGCTGCTATGGGGGGAGAGGACTAAACCAGGAGTTGGGGAGAGAATTGGAAATTAGTTATCACTTCCAAAATGTTAACCTGTCACACATGTGGCAGGGAGTGAGGGCAATGGGCTATGAAAAGCTCAGGGATTTGCTTAAGGTCATAAAAGGCTCCTTTTAGGTCAGGTGAGAAAATGAATGATGTAAAAGTGATTAGAGAATGGAAAGCAGTGGTGTGCAAAAGCAGAGTTCCATTACTAATATTTTCACTTTTATGGGAAATACCAATTTCCAGATTTTTAATTGTTAAAAAGCTGTGGCAATATACTTTTCCTAAAGTGTCATGAGGGCGTTTATTTATAGGATTAATTAAAGGATAAACTAGCTCCAAAGTGTTATTCACATCCACACATGTTAAAATTGGAATGCAACAAATGAGAAATGTTAAAACCTCGAAAGACTTAGAAGCCACACATATTCTCTCATTATTGCACTTGATTTCTTAAACCTTAACTCGTCTCTTTTTAGTGGACAGAGCACTGGGATAAGAATCAAGAGACTTAGAATGTGTTGCAGGCTTGGTCTCTAAAGAGCTCTGTGCTCAGGAGTAAAACAGTTCTTTGAGTCTCACTTGCCTACACTATAAAAGGAGGGATTCAACTCTATGATGCCTGTAGTGCCTTCCAAGTATAAATGGCTCCAACTGTCATCTTTGTACTTCCCAAACAGGCCAGACCTTTAGTTTCCAAATTTATCCTCCACCATGCCGTTAAGCCAATGTCTTTATGGGTTATTTGTTACCTAGCATTGTGCAGCCTATTCCAATACAATTGAGAGATATGAATGTCTGGAAATTGAAAAGACTAGAATCATGAGGACATGTAATCAACTTCTTCATTCATTTATTCATTCATTACTTCATTCGGTTGCTACACGTTCCCAGACACCAGATATAAGGATGAGCAAGAAAGACAAGACCTCATTGAGCTTTATTCTTGAAAACCTAATCTAGATCATGATAGTCTTCCTTGCATTCTCTGCATACTCAAATTCTACCTCTTTTTTGAGGTTTAATTCAAACCCCACTTCCTCCAGGAAGTCTTCCACTATAAACATAACCACAAGCATCTCTTGCTCCACCTCTAGGCATTCCGTTGTTTGCAACACTCATTTGGTGACTGTCCTTCATAATTCCACATGCAACTGAGAATAATCCTCCGGCCAGAGTAAATGGGTAGGGCTGCACAGCCTGTTCCCTGCACGAGGGATCTGGCTGAAAAAGAAAGTGGGGATTACTCGTGCTCACAGCATTGGTTATCCTTGGTCATCTTGGAAAATGCAATCCCCAGCCCCCTGGCAGTAGATGGGACCAAATGGCTAGTTCTGGACATTGGGTTGTGAGCAAATCAGATATACAACATTTCCAAGACAAAGCATTAATTGATTATATGCAACATTCTTTTCTCTACCTGCCCTGGTACCGTCACAAAGGTGGCCTCATATTACAGAGCGCATGACAACAAGAGGGTGGATCTTCTGTCCTGTCAGCCTGGATTCCTAAATGATCTTGTGGAGCAAAAGCTCCTGCTGACACTTTAGATGTGGAGCATAAGCCAAAAATATTTGTTTTATTTTAATTACCTCAGCATAGCCTAATCTAGCCTGACTAGTATGATTGATAGATACGAATGTAAGGAAGATGTTAATGAATATAGAATTATGAAGCTTCTCATCATTCATTCATTCAGTGCCTGCACGTTGCCAGTCACCAGAGAAATAAGAATGAGCAAAATACACAAGGCCTCACTGAGCTTACATTCTTAGACAAGCCATCATCTCTCTTAGCTACCCTTAAATGGTAAGCCTTCCTCTGAAAGGAAAAGGAAAGCAAAGAATTAAATATGTCTTGAAAATGTTGGTGTTGGCAGCATTAACTGGAGCTTTAAAAAGGATCAAGCTCTACTCTATCTCTGGACAGTGGAGTCAGCTCTTAGCAAAATGATGAAATGATCAAAGTCCTTCTCAGGCCGTCCATACTGCCTCTGCCATGGAGACCTCCAAGGCCAGTTGCAAATCCAAGACATTCCCCTTTTTAGTCTGCAGAACTCTAAGCTCCAGAAGACTCCTGAATCCATTCCCAAAATAAACAATTATCCCAGCTCTCTGCCAGGAGAGGTGGGGAGAAAATGGCAAAACCAGATGACAGCCTCTTGCAAGTGTGTCAGCTAGTTTTAGGGCCACATTCCCATGGACATAATTCACCAAGCTAGTTGACATTTGATGTCTCCAGAAGGCCTATAATTTCCCCACTTTTTTTTAAACTTTTATTTTGAAATAATCCTAAATTCACAGGAGGTTGCTAAGGAATATACAAGGAAATCCCATGCAACCCTCACCCAACCCTGCTGTCCCCAAAGGCCAACATCCCACACAATCACAGTACAATACAGCTTATTCAGATTTTACCTGTTATACATGAACTCATTTGTGTGTTGTACTGTATGGTTGTATGTGTGTATACATCTATGCGGTTTTGTCACATGTATAGCCCTGTGTGATCACCACCACAATCAAGATATTCAATTGCACCATCACCAGAAAGATTTCCCTCATGCTACCCTTTGCAGCTATACTCTCCCCCTTCCCTCCACCATTGCCAGCGCCTGGCAACCGCTAATGTTTTCTCCATCGCTATAATTTTGTTAATTCAAGAATACTATATAAATGAATCATGCACTTTGTACTCTTTTCTTAATAAACTTTATTTTAGGACAGTTTTAGATTTACCAAAAATTACAAAGCTAGTACAGAGAGTTGCCATGAACCCTGCCTCAGTTTACATCTTATTGTTAACATTGTACTTCAGAGGATGGATTTGCACAATCGATGAAACAATAATTACATCAGTATGAACTAAAGTCCATACTTCATGCAGATTCCCTTTGTTTTTGCCTGGTGTCCTTTCCATGCCAGGATCCCATCCAGGATCCCACCTTACCTTTAGTCGTCATGTCTCGGAGGCTTCTATTGGCTGAACAAGTTTCTCAGACTTGCCTTGTTTTTGAGGAACCTGACAGTTTTGAGGAGTACTATTCAGGGATTTTGTGGTACGGCCCTCAAGTGAGATTTGTTTAATGTTTTCCTCATGATTAGACTGTGGTTGTGGGGTTTTAAGGAGGAAGAACATAGAGGTAAAGTGCCTTTCTCAATACATCATATCAAGGATAAATACCAGCAACATGAGTTATCACTGTTGTTGTTAACCTTGGCCACTGACAGAAGCAGCGTTCATCCACTTTCTCCAATGTGAGGTTCCCCTCCACCTCTATTCTTCCCATATTGTATTCTTTGGACAGAAATCACCATGCACAGCCCACACTTAAGAAGTGGAGAGTTATGCTCCACCTCCTTGAGAGTGAAGTAACTACATATTATTTGGAATTTTTCTGCACAGATTTGTCTTATCCGCCATTTATTGATTGATTCAAAGATTTGTTTATATTATTATGGACTCATGCTTATTTATTTTATACTTCGGTTTATATTCCAATGCCACTTTATTTTGTTTCCCAAATTATCCAGCTATGGCCATTGGAAGTTTTTTTTATTTGGCTTCTGTGTCACTTTGACATACCCCCAACATTGTAATTTTTTTGTTTGTTTAGTTTTGTTTTCGAGCACTTCCTGCTCCAGGCTCATCTTATATATCCCCAGTCCAAGAATCAATCATTTCCCAAAGGGAAACTGGTTCCTTTGATTGGAGAATGGTATTAGAAACCATTCTGGGCACTAGGTGTGTGCTCCTTGCTACTGGAGAGTAATGGTTTTAGGCTCTCTCAGCTGAGAGAGCAAGGAACTGTGTGTCTATTCTAACCCCTGCATGTGTACATATCTACAAATGTTTCCATAGGTAACCATATGTATCTATATTAAGCTAAATATAAGTTCATACTGATGTCTCCAACTCTAATCCATTGGCCCATGGATCATTTTAGCCTCCCTGCCTTACTTATCTGTAACTTCCCACTCCATTAATGAGAATTCTGCTCTTACCATCTGCCATCTACTTACTGAATTAAGTCCAGTGTAAATGTATAGCAGTAAAAAAAAATTAATCCATGCCTATTCTTTTGAGATTGTCTTTTTTTACTTAGCATAATTTCTTTGAGGTTCATCCAGATTGTTGCATCTATCCATAGTTTATTTCTTTCTATGGCTGAGTAAGTACCCCATGGCATGGATGTGCCACAGTTTATTTAACCATTCAGGCTATGACAAACACCACCCAATGGGTTGGTTTAAGGGTATTCAGGTAGTTTCCAGTTTGGAGCTAATACTAATAAACCTGCTATGAACATTCATATACAAGAAACTTTATGAAAATAAATCTTCATTTCTCTGGGATAATTGGCAAAATAGCAATTACTGAGTTATATGGTCTCTTAATGTTTCTAAGAGGCTAGGACAAACACCACCCAATGGGTTGGTTTAAACAAAGGGAGTTTATTGGCTCATGGTTTCGAGGCCAGGGGAAGTCCAAAATTGAGGTGTCAGCAAGGCGATACTTTCTCCCCAAGGTCTGTAACATTCCAGTGCCAGTGCTGCTGCCAGAGATGCTTAGGGTTCCTTGGCATCTTTCTGTTACTGCCTCACATCACTTGACATTGTCCACTCCTTTCTCTTCTGGGTCCTGTTAACTTCCAACTTCTGGTTCTTTCCTGTGGCTTTCTCTCACTATGTCTTAATTTCTTTTGCTTATAGAGGGTGCCAGTAATCCAGATTAAGGCCTACCCTCATTCAGCTGGGCCACACCTTATATTAAATTAAATTAAAATAACATCTTCAAGAGATCCCATTTATAATGGATTCACACCCACAGGAATGTGGATCAAGACCAAGAGAATGTCCAAATTGGAGTACATAATTTAATCCACCACATATGGTAAGTCCATTTCTAGTTTTGAAAGGAACTGCCAAACTATTTTCCATAGTGGCAATGCTATTTTTTTTTTTCCAACTTGTATGAGACCAAGCATCCCTGGCTGCTACAAAGAGTACAGCAGACTGGGATAGATAAGAAACAACTTTATTTTGAGCAAAAAGAACGACAACAGCACTTACACGCTATGCAGAAGTCCCTCCATGACTCATCCCAACCCAGCCCTTCCCTCCCTCCCTCCAAAAGTAGCTGCTCTCCTGACTTTATAGTAATCTTGTCCATGAATTTCTTTAGTGTTGCCATCTAACTATGCAACCCAAGGTGTGAAAGTTTACACATTTTTAAAACTTGATATGGCTTTTAAGTCTCTTTGAATCTGTGTGTCCTCCCCCTGTCCTTGCTTTTCTGTACATGTATCTAGTTTGAGGAACCTGGGCTGTTTGACACGGATGGTTTCCAGAGTGTGGATGCTGCCGAGCACACACATGGTACAGTCAGATATGTTCCTCTGGCCTCAGAATTCCATGCGCATTGGCAGTTGGGTCCAGAGACCGGATCAGATGCAGATTTGATTCCTTTGGCAAAACTGTAGGTGTCATTGTGTCCGTTCATCAGGAAGCACATGTCCGGTTGTCTCCCTGTGATGTTTACAGCCATGGATGCTTAGTGCCTATATCTACTAATTTATTAGGGATGCAACAGTGGTGATGTTTTCATACTATCATTACTTTTTCATTTGTTATTTGTCATAATTTTATAAAGACATGCTTTCCTTTGTCTACTATTTGGTTACCTGGTGGAAGAGTTCATATAGGAAAAGCAGGATAAATGCTTGATTCTTCCATTTTCAGGATAATAAATTATTCCCTATCATCTTCCAAAGGTGACCAATTAGTCTTCTTTTAATATCATTTTAAAAACATGTAGCTAAGTATATTTGAAGGGTTTGAATCCATTGCAGTTATTATCATTGAAGCTCAAATTGCTCCATCTTTGGCTAAGTAGAATCTCTTCAAGTCAGCTCTGAGCCCTTTATATACAACCCTAGTAATTTTATATAACCTAGTAGTCTTTGAAAGCTTCTTTGCTATCTGGTAGGACAAGATGGTCAAAGCTCACTTTGTAATTTTCATGCTCAGACCTGAAATCAGCCACTTCTCCAAGAAGTCCAGTGTTTTGTTTTGTTTTATTTTGTTTTAAGTGGGAAATGATATTTCAAGACCAAAATCTGGGTACTTGGGATAGACAGATGATAGATCAGATAGATGATAGATAGATAGATAGATAGATAGATAGATAGATAGATAGAGACGCTAAGTAGTTAGAGATACAGAGCTATAGATACATGTAGATATATAGATATAATTTGAAATAAATTTGAATAGGAAGTATCAGTATAAACTTGTTTTATGTGGATGTATTCATAATAAACTTCAAATTCAAATTTATTTCAAATTCCTGAAATTGAATTAGGTTTTTACTTGACCTTTTATCTGTATCTCCTTTCTTTCATATCAGGAATCCTGGTTCTTAAGAATATAATGGGGACGACAGCAGCTGGAGGGCCGAGGAGGCGGCGCGGCCGGTCCTGTCCTCGCCATGAGGCCGCAGCAGGTGCCGGTGTCCAGGAAGGTCTTCATTCAGCAAGACTACAGCAGTGGTACACGCTGTCAGTTCCAGACCAAGTTCCCCGCGGAGCTGGAGAACCGGATTGATAGACAGCAGTTTGAAGAAACAGTTCGAACATTAAATAACCTTTATGCAGAAGCAGAGAAGCTTGGGGGCCAATCATATCTTGAAGGCTGTTTGGCTTGTTTAACGGCATACACCATCTTCTTATGCATGGAAACTCATTATGAGAAGGTTCTGAAGAAAGTCTCCAAATACATTCAAGAACAGAATGAGAAGATATATGCTCCCCAAGGCCTCCTCCTGACAGATCCCATTGAGAGAGGACTTCGAGTTATTGAAATTACCATTTATGAAGACAGAGGCATGAGCAGTGGAAGATAAACCATAGAATTAAAGATCCCACCTTAAGCTGGGACCCTCATCTGTCTACTGGCCAATCACAGAGTGTCCCCTACCTCCTCTCCAGAGCATCATTCCTTTGTATCTGCTGCCAGAGCCATGGTGCCATTTACTCCAAGGACTGACTTTCTAAAATTCCGCACCTGGGGTGACCTCTAGTTGCTCAGCATCCACTTTGTGTCTCGAAATTGTGTAGGATTCTGTCATCTTTTGATTAGTTTCTGAGAAAACACAATGAAGCATTTTGCTTTTTTATTCAAAGCCATTTAATAAAATATGCTGTCCGCCCAATGCAAAGTTGATTTCTTATGTGCCACCAGTACCATTGGTTCTCTTCATTCCTTGGGTGAGCTTCCCAGATGACTTTAGACTTCAACAAGTCGTATCTTCACCAGTGTTCAGTCTTATTCCCTCAAGTTAGTAAAACGCTTTTCTCTGGGATTTTGGTGAGGGATAGGCTGTATCTGTGGTTTTGCTAATGCATCTCCCAGATTTCAAGGAACTACCAGTTTTGCCATGAGTCAGATCTTAAGAAGATCCATTTTTGCTGTTTAATTTCTCAAACTACAGCTCATTAGAAAGATAATGTATAATGTTATTTGTTTTATTCTAGTAGTTATTCTTAATTAAACAGTATTTAAAGCAATTTCTAGTTATTTTCTTTGGAGAGCTTTGTTATTATTGCATTACCATGAAGGTTGGGAAGATGTGTGTTTTGCTTGTTCATTACAAAAAATAAGTAAGCACAATAAAGTGGATGCTAAACCATCAAACACATAAATGTTTCCTGCTGTGTCCCTGAATGTGTAATAAGCAAGTGTAATATTTTAATTATAGTTTTGTTATAAATGTAACTTATGAGGAAAAAATTTGATAGGAATAATACTGTATATCGCTAATTTTTAACTATCCTTACTGGCAAATCTTAAGAATTCTAGACCTTCCTCATGTACAGTATTCAGTGCACAGAAATCTTATGGTTCAAGTAAAGTAAGTGATTTCCAAGTAAAACTCCCAAGTCTAAGTCAATATTTCTAGTCCTTTTTTTGTCTGTACATTTCTTAGTACCAGGGCTTCTTACGCCCTTAGTTCATCTTTGGGGTTTGAGAGCACTGTATCTAAATAGAGAGTTTAAGAAATATATTAGGAGAGAATGAAACAGTTAAAAGTTTTACTTTCAGAGATATTGTAGGTGCTAATACTGGATTTAATCTTTCAGATTTAATTTTTCTTATGGGTTTGTTAGTTATTCAATGAATCCCATAAGTCTATGTAATACTTTAATTGTATAAAAACCCTTTTGTTACTTTACAGCCTGGAAGAGTATGTCTGTCTGCCTTTTAAACTGTTGCAATAACTTTGCTGATATATTAACACATTAGTAAAACTTTTCTTAAACAAACAAAAAAAAAGAATAGAATGGGTAAGAGAATTAGAAAAACTCATAACTAGTTAATTTATTTGCCCCATATCTTCAATGAAACAACCCTAGTACTATCACCATATGATCACTGAAAATATTTAAAAACTAGCCTGTGCTTTCCTCATTCTTCTATTTTTATAGTTGTTCTATATCTGTATTGTTAGAATATAAAGTGCACATGTACTTGCTCCTTTTAACTCATTGAATCTTAGCTTTGTTTGTACCCTTTACACTGGAAAGTCCATTTGTTGGATATAAATTTCTTGGCTCACAACCTCTTTCCCTGAGTATTTTATATAGGTTCCCACAGTCTTATCTGGCATAAGATGTTACTTTAAAGAACCTGATTATGATCTAATTTTATTTTCCTTATAAGTCATTGCTCTTTTTTGTCTAGAATATGAATAATGTTTTATTTTCTTTAAAGTCCAATAGTTTAACCATAATATATTTTGATGTTGGTCAATATCCTCTTTAAATACATGATTTCAAATCTTTTCCTTTTTAAGGAGAGTTTTCCTGAATCACAGCTTTTAGTACTTATTCTAATTCTTTGCTTCAATATTCTTCTCCTGGGACTCCTATTTCTTTCAAGGATCTTTGTGTAGCTTGAATTTTGGTCACTATTTCATGACCAAAATTTTCATTTCTTTCTAATTTTAAAAAATTTTCTCTACTTAACCTTCTCTTTCTCTTAAGGTATTTTCTATTGTGTTTATTCTCTCTTTTGTTCCTTCTGGTTTAATCTTCATTTTTGACATCATATTTTCATTTATTTTTAATTCTTTCCTGAGTTATGTCACTTGGTTTCTGAGTTTTCCCAATTCCAATTTATGCTGTTCTTTCATGTCTTCCAACATTTTCTTAATTTCTTCTGGCTCATTTTGAAATAGTGGGTTAGAAGTTTTATTTGTTTGGCAATCATATTTTCCTGGCATGTTGTTATTATTCTGCCTCTTATTCTCTCTTTCTTTTAACAACTTTTATGGAATTTGACCTTGATACATTTCTGCTTCTAATTTTTATTTGACATTAATTTTTCTGAACTTTCAGAGAGGCTGGATTGAGGATAACTTTTCTAATTTTGCAAAGCCCCATCTTCCATTCTTTTCCTGTAGGGTTAAAAATGTCAGTTTGCTTTCTACCATTTCCTGGCACTGCTTCCCTCACCCACTGTTATCAAACCTTCTCTTTCCATCCTATTATCCCTGTCCTCTCCAGGTTCATTTTAAATGCCACAGCGATTTGGTAACTGAGCTTATACTCAAGGCCTGACCATGGCCTACATGCTGGGTAGATTTGAAGAAGGCCTAGAGGCCATCTCTGATCACAAGTTAGGATGGTCTCTGACTTTAGTTGTGAATATAATACACAAAATTAAGCAAAATGAGTGGGCCAGTCCACAAGTATTTGAGGAGTTACAGGGAGAAAAAGAGCATCTCTAGGTATAGATCAGACCTGAGCTTCACTTCAAAGGGTGGGCACAGATGGCCTGAGAAAGCAAGGAAGAGGGCATCCCTTAACATGTGTCAGTGTGGGAGGAAGAAAATGCAAGCAAATGTGTTGTGAGAGTTATGCACATAACTCTGTGGGATGGTTACAACAACAGCAAGGAGATCAGACTGGCTGGTCGGGGAAAGTGCCACAGAAGAGGGAAAAGGGGTCGGTGGGGAATAGAAGGGAATAAATAGAAAGCGATCATGATGTTAAAAAGAAAGGAAATTGGAGCCAAAATTGCTGAGCATTTATGATACATTCTAAAAACAATAAACCAGTATTGAAAATTCCAGAGAGATTGGTTTATGGTTTATGGGCCATGTCTTATATTTTGATTATGTGCTCCCTTTAATACTTAGCACCTTGCACGTAGAATATTCTCAAATTTGCTGATTGAACACAACCATAAATTACTGTGAGCTTACTACAAATAAATGTCTGTGGGAGCTCAAAGCAGGTGCTGGCTCTCAAGGAAAGTATATTCAGTGATGGCTAACCCAGGTGAGATAAGGACTGCACAACAGTTTGGCTGTAAATGCCCATCAAGAAGGCTCAAAGTTTAAAAATACACACGTTAAACTCTTTTAGCACTTTTGAGAGAAGTGTTTTTCAAGAACTACTTACATATGTGAAGCAAGAAAAGAGCAAATGAGTTTAAAACCAGATAGAGGTGAATGTAGTTACTTAATAAATGGTCTTTCTCTCACTCATCCTCTCCTTCCCTCCTTTTCTTCCACAAAATGTGATATTGCTTCTGTTTGACCAGGGGTTGGCAAACTATGGCCCATGGTCCAAATCTAGCCTGCTGCCTGTTTTTCTGTGTCCTGTGAGCTAAGAATGGTTTTTTCATCTTCAAATGACTGAAAAACACACAAAAGAATAATATTTCATGTCACATGAAAATTATATGAAACTCAGATTTGTGTCTGCCTGCAAAGTTTAATAGTTAGAACTCAGCCCCGCTCATTTGTTTACAAACTGTCTATGGCTGCATTTGCGGTACGAGGACCGTGTTAATAGTAGTTGCATGGGTGACCATACAGCCTGCAAAGCCATGTTTATTATCGTGTTTACTATTTAACTTTACCTGTTTATCTACATGTTTACTATTTATCTTTACAGAAAAAGTTTGCCCCTCCCTGGCATAGACTAACTGAACTCTTTGGTCTCCAGGAAGTTGAAACACAGATTGCACTAACATGATTTAGTTCCTCATGAAATTTGCCTTGCATCATTTTTCTCAGCTCCCGAGAGGGAACAATAGTCCCTACCTCAGTTATAATAATAATAATCCAACAATAATCCAACCCAGTTACATTTATCCCGTATCTCCATGTCCCTCAATCATTTTGGCTTCTAATTCCTTGCTCATCTGTATTTATCTGGAATGTTCCCAATAATCCCTCCATGTTTCAATGGTATCCAGCTTTCCAGTCTAATTAAAGCCCCCTGGCCTCCGTGAAACCCATCCTAAACTGCATTCTGCCAGGTGAAAGCAATTGCCCTCCCTTGCCCTCCTGGAGCCTTTGGTTACTGAAGCCAAATAAGCTAGCCCTGATTACTACTTAAATGTCTTTCATTGCTCTCAACTGTTTTGAGGTCTCCTCCAGCCTAAGTTAAGCACTTGAGGGCAGAGCCTCTGTTTAGCACTTTTTTTTTCTATCCCTCCCACCCAATACCAACCACAACCCCTTAGCAGAGAATCCATATGTATTTGTTGATTGATTAATTAACGGAGCAGCTGGGCAGGTGAGCGGTGCCATCAGCCTTTATGTGGGCTGTACCTCAGGCAGTGCTATTTGTTTTGTGCTCTTTCTCCTTCCTCTGGGTTCACTGGGTTTGTATAGCATTTGAGAAGGAGAGACGATGGTGCAAGTCAACCAGAGCAACTCGCCTCCATCTGCCTTCAATTCGCAGGCTGGGAAAGCATTTCCAGAAGGCCCGGTGCATAGGAACTTGACGTGGTGACAGAACGTTCCGTCTTCCTCTTGTTACTCGAATAAGCCGCTCTGCGTTCCTGCAGGCTCATAAATCCTGAGGGCCTTTTCCAGTCCCAGCGCTGGGGCCGCTTGGCCTCCGTTCCAGGAAACGGATGCTTGGAAACCCGCATCAAAAGAGAACACTGTGTTTCTGCGCATCCGGTGCCACTGCAGGCTGGTTTCTTCCAAAACAGGTAGGCTGAGCCGGAGGTAGGTCTGATAAGCTTTATGCTTCCTAAGCACTTGCCTTTCAGAATTTTGCGGGAAAATAAAAGTTGCCTAACACTGTTCAGTGATATGTTTGACGGAACGGAAGCATGTGTTATGAATTTATTAAATTGAATTTTCTGGGAGGAGACCCAGAAAAGTAATGCCCAGGGGCCAATGCAAAGTGGTTTTCTGTGGAGGGGAATTAGGGGAAACTGAGGCCCAGAGAGAAACCAGGTCAGACCTGAGGAATTTGTAACATGCCACCTGCAATGTCTCCCCAGCTGTCCCGTTTTGGGGGCCGGGGATCGGATGGGATGGGGGAAGGAGCCTCTCTCCCAGATGCCAAGGGGAAGAAAGGATAGATGCCCAGGGGGAGGTCAGGAAGGAGAGAAAACAAGCCTGGCCCAGGTTCACAGGCCTGGAAGCCCAGCGCCCTGGTCCACACCCTCCTCCTCAGAACCTTCCTCCTTGCATCTGGGTGCTGCCTTCTCTTCTGCCTCTCTCCCCATCAAGATCTGTGGTGCTCCTGGCCACATCTGGAGGATTTAGTGCTTGGCAACACATTAGAAAAACATGTTGTGGCAGAAAGAGCCCTGGTGTGAGGGCAGGGAGCTGGATGTGTGAACTTGGGCAAGCTCCCTCTTATGTAAAATGAGGGCCCATAATCTCTTCCTCCCAGTGTTAGCAGGAGAGTGGAATGAGACAATGTCTGTGGAAGTACTTAATTAACCGCTGTACAAGCGGAAAACCTTGTTATTAGGCCTGGCAATACTACAGGTGCTGCTACTGTCACACTTCTGTGATTACTAGTCAAGCGAATACTACCAGCCACACTAATCAAAGGGATGGATGACTAGGTTGAAGAATCTGGAAACTGCTTCATAACTGTGAGGAACGGTTGAATAAACCAGCTGTAATCGGCCCATACAGAAATCTCCATGGGAAAATAACTGTCTTCAAGGATCTGAAGGTTTGTCATATGGAAAAGGAGGTAACTTCATTCTGGATCCCCCCGTGTAGACTCAAGACTCAAGATCCCAGAGCAGAATTAGGAGAAAATTTAATACAGACACAGAGAACTTATTCTCAGTATAATGATCTAAGAATGTAAAATACCCTTTTGGGACACTGTGAATGCTGTCTTTGGAAATCTTCTAGTAGAAAGAGATGAATATCCTATGAACCTTCAGACTCCAGTCACTCATCCATTAATTTATTTAGACAACGGATGTCTTTTGATGACCCATTGAATGCCAGGCAGTGCTCTAGGTACTGGGAAATACCAACCAACTCTTGTTCAGATAAAACCAACTCTGGTTCCCATGGACCTTGCATTATATTAGAGAATTGGGTGGGAAGTTGGATGCTGTTGCTACAGCCATTTTCAATTACGTCAATCATTTCTATCATTCTATCTCTTTAAGAATACAATGATTTCACAGGTATAAATTATATGGGGTGGGGGTAATGGGTCCAGATCCAGTTTTTTGCCTGCTGTGTAGATTCTCCCTCCAGTCTGACAGAGAATGGCTCTCATGGTAGAAAATGCTGCCTGGTGGAAAGGAGCCTCCAATTCCCTGAGAACCCCTTTCCCTGACTGAGTGGTTCTGCCATGGCAGAGAATGGCCTTCCCTCCCCCAGCGAGTTTCAAGGAGACAATATCCTGGGAGCTGGGCTTCCATACGGTTCTCAAAGAAACATCCCTGGAGGATGATGGGCCCCAAACCACCAGCACCTCCTAGAAGCTCCTGGAAGGTGAGCAGCACAGCTCCAGCACACAGCAAGAAGGTAGGCGAGTGCACAGGATGATGCAGGCCTCCCGGGCCAAAACACCTCTCCTTCTGCCCTGAAGGTAGTCTGCAATTCCCCCAGGCAGCCTTGCTTGAAATGCAAGTGTTCCTGACAGTAGCACGTGAGTACACTATACTGCCTATGTACAGCAGTCAGCAATTCCTGAAGATTCACCTTCCTGAAATTGCACTGGCCATCTCTTCTCCCTCTGCACCCCCTCTGCCTCTCCACATCTTGCCCAAACTGTTGCAGCATCCTTCTGATGGGCCCCTGCCTCCCAATAACCCGGTGCCTGCCTATGTGTGAAACCATCACCACGGTGGTCCTGCCACTCCCCAGATTAACCCTCAGTGACTCCCTGTTGCTGAGAGCATGGTCTTTAAAGGGGAGTACACATGGCCCAGCACTCTGGGAAAGTAATACGAGAACTTCTACGATGTAGTTTTGTACCAATTGGGAAGGATTAAGCTTTACTGATAGAGTCAACATACAGATCAACAGGGCACCCCCATTTAGTCCAGGTGTCAGATTGTCACAGGTCATCTAGGATATGTGAGATTTTTGCAAGGAAAAGAGGGAGCCTCAGGCTTCAGAGAACTTGATAATGGCAGGCTCCAGCCTCCATTCCCTGCAGTTCAGTGGATTTGAAGTCACACTAGCTAAGTGATCTAAATCAGTCTTCACAAAGGGATGACTGAGTTAAAAAAAAAAAAAAAAGAAAAGAAAAGAAAATCCTGCTAATTGCAGGTAATCCTAATCTTGCAGATAAGACCACCAAACAACAAGATAAGGCAGGGCCAGCCCCTCCCCTTCTCCTAGCGCAGGATAAACCCTTCACAAGGGGCTTTACAAAGTTATAACAATAACCTCAAAAAAGCAAAAGAAACAGCAACCTAAGTAATAACAATAGCCTAAACAGATCTAATAAGAAGGCCAAAACTTGTTTTTAAGTCATCAAATCTGGAAATATGTGCTTACATCCATCATATTTAATCATGGACCACACCCTAAGAATATGAAGTGCCTTGAAATATAATCTAACAACTATGTGACAATTAGTAAAACATTTAAAAACTAAGCAGTCACCATTGCGTATAAGAAGACAAGTGTGCATGGGTGTTTGCTTTTATTTGCATATATAAACAGAAGAGTATATTAAAACCTAACACAACTTGTTAACTGTAGGGCAGGGGAATGAGTGGATGGGGCTGGGGTGAGAGAAAGACTTCTCAGTTTTTACCTTTTAAATTACTGTGATTTTAAAGCAATGTGACTGTATTAAGTATGCAAAACATTAAAAGAGAAAATTAGTTTTGAGAACATGATATCAAACTATAACTTTAGGCAATACTTAGATGTGATAATCCAGTTCTTTGCAAAATGTCACTAAAACTAATAACAATGTATAGAAACCAACTGTGTTTTCTTAAAAAATATGAACACAGTGGAACATAAAAAATTTAAAACAAAAGAGGATAGATATATTAGAGATGCATGCTCAAAAATATTTTCTAGATGGTGGTGGTGTGCAAACAAAAACATTTGGTGACCACTGGCTTGGAAGATCAGGTCCAAACTCCCAAGGCTGCTGCTTTCTACCTTCTCAACCTCTTCCCACATGAACTTGATGCGCCAGTCATATTCTGGCCATTCCCCCAACATGGAGTTTTCCAGGTGTCTACGCCTGACATCACAAGCTTCTCCCACTCCTCTTCACCCTACACCGCTCTTCTCCTCCAGAGCCTTCCCATCACACTGGAAGTAACAGCTGTTCTCTCCACTCTGCTATGGCCCCATGTATCTCTCCATGCTTCTACCTTCCCTTCCCTACTCTTCTCCTCTCACACCAAATTTTATCCATGCTCAGCTTCTCTCAGATCCCGGAATGTCCCAAACTTGTTCCAGTTCTGGGGCCTTCACATGCTGTTCCTTTGTCTGGATTGCTTTGCTCACCCCTGTTCCTACTTGTTACTCAATGCCATATTTTTTAAAGAACTTTCTTCTACATACTCCTTGCCTCCTGCACACACTGTCTAAACTGGGTTCTCCTCTTGTTTTACCTTATAGCACTTAAGTTTTCCCCTTGTATTATATATTGTGATGATTTATAGCTAAATATTTATTTTATGTATTTATGTGTTTAATGCCTATTTTCCCCACTGGACTGGAAGCTCCATGAGGGCATGGGGCTAGGTCTACTTTTCTGGCAATAGTGTACTACTTATTGTATGGTACCACACTTTGCACAAAATAGGCACTCAGTAACTATGTGTTAAATGAATGTATGAATGTTGAAATCAGAGTCATGCTACAAGACCCATGGCTGATATTTCTTCCTCTCTGCAGTCTTCCCAGACTCCCCCAACAGAATTTGTATCTCTTCCTCTGTGCTCCCAGAAGGCCTCTTGCATGTTTTGATTTCAATAAATGGTTTTACTTTGTAGTCATTGGAATATGGATCTGCCTTTCTCACTAGCTTAGGACATATTTATCTGTTTCACAGCCTAGCACAGCACCTGCCATAAATGAATATGGAGGTATGTGGTAAGCCATTGAATTAATGATTGAATGGTATATGTCAGTGCAAACATTTTTATTAAAGGAACTTCCCTCTAGACAGGAAGTTACTGAACAGAGGAAAAGACCTGGGAGTAGAGGAAGGGGCTTCTGACAAGAGAGAGAAAAAGTGAGAGATTGAGGATTGAAAGGGGAAAGTTTAAGTGAAAAAGGAAGTAAGGAAGTAACCACTCTGGATGGTTTAATGTTTAGGAGAAAAGACTCTGGTGTCGGAGATAACAGAATTCAGTCTTCCTCTGCCATTTTCTAGCAGTTCTATCTAGAGAAGGCAAGTTATGCTAATCCTCAAAACCACAGGTTCTTCTTCCATAAGATGGACTTACCCCATAGCTTTGCATTAACAATTAAATGAAAAAATGCATGAAAAAGATGTCCATAATTCCTAGCAGGTAGTTGGTACTCAATAAAGGTTAGCTACTTTTATTATTACTATAATACAAAATTACCTAATTTATGTTTTTTCCAAGGCAGGCCTTGAGCAAAATCACTAGAAAGTGCTAATATTTGAGTGACTAAGGGAATCAAAGATAATCCTGAACTGGACAATCAATGAGGAAATTTTGCATTGAAAAAGAATTTGTGGAGGAGAAGGATGTATACTAGTGGGATGTATACCATTATATTTATAGAACCACATAGCAAATGTCCAAAGTAGTCACCAATTCATCTACTCTAGTTTTCCTTCTTCCTTCCTTTTTCCCTTCTTTCCTTCCTACCTTTCTCTGTCTCCTTTCCTTCCTTCCTCTTTCCAGCTCACCATCCCTCCCTCCTTACTCCTCTCCCTTTCTATTTAGGACTAGAAGAAGTCAGAAGACTGCCTGTCTGGAGAGGGAAGCAGAAGTCTAGCGTTAGTGATTCATTTCCTAGAGGGAAAGAAGCTCTGTTCCTAAATGAAACCCTGAACCTTAAGGACAACAGATGGATGGGATGGTGGTGTGAGATGTCCAGGGGGTGCAGACTTCACCATTTCTAAAAAGAGTTAAATAGAATAGTGATTGAGGGAAGCAGTTGGATCAAAAGAAATTATTTGCTAGGCAGTTTCAAAACCAGAATACACTTAAAATGCAAACCACAAAGTGAAGGGAACCTCAAAGGTTAATGAAAACCTGCAACAATAGACAAAGCAAATGAAGAATTGCAATAGAGGTCTCCTCCCAAATCTATTAAGCAGTGCTACCAACATCCTCTCAAATGAGGAACACTATCCAGCTCAGTTATTCTGCCTTAGAACGGCTGGAAGTCGGGACAAGATATTAAAATAAAAGTGTCTCAGTCTCAGGCTTCTTCCTTCACCAGACCAAGAACAAAGGCACAGTTCCCTCCAAAGACCGGAGGGAGCGCTGGCTGGTGCCTCAATGTCCGGTCAGAGTCCTGTGAAGACTAATGGAATGCATTAGAGTCTACAGACCTACCCAGAGCAAAATGTCAGACATTTACTAAGGACAGGGGAGGAGAAGAGAAGAAAAACTGTGTGCTGGGTCAAGGTCAGAACAAAAATCCATGTCCAGCGAAGGAATTTGGACAAAATCAAAATGCTGAAACTCATAGGAGAGAAAATAAAATGCAAACGGTAGATACAGGGAGGCTGGGAGAATAAAATTGGACAAGAAGTCCTGAGTTGAAAGGAGTGCTTTGGAGAGCACACGGTCAAGATTGAGGAGTGTGCCCATATCTGAAAAACAGGAGCATTCAGCCCTGACAATAGAAATAGAGACAGGTGGGCATGGGTCCTGGTGACATATATGAATGAGTTGCCTCCATTTCTACAGGATTAATATTTCATAGGCCCTGGTCCCATTTCCATCATAATGTGCTCTTAAAACAGTATCATGTGCCCCAGCAAGGAATGCCAGAAAATCGAGAAATTGAGGAATTGAGACTTCCTACCAGTGCCTTGTTATGTGACTAACTTAGAGAAATCATTGAAGTGCTTTACAAGGACTGAGAAAAGATCAATGTCCCATGACACACAACAGCCTGGCCATGGGCAGGAGAGAACAAACCACTGCACTGTTCCAGCAGACCAGGTTCGAGGCCTGACTCCACAGCCAACTCACAGGTAGCCTTGGACAAACCATCTAGACTCTTGGTTAGTTTACTCCCCAAAAAGGCGGGGATGAAATGCCTTGTAACATGCTGCAAGAGTTTTTGTGGGACCCAAATGAGATACTACAGGTATGAGTTTTTTGAAAACTTAAATTACTCTTCAGGCATCATGGTTTATTATCATGATTCAACAGCAGTACATCTAAGACTGCAAACGATTACTTAAGGCATCAGCCAGCACCATCCTAAGATTGCACCAACTTTTTTTCAAGGTGGAAATAAAATTTGTTTTGGTTGCTTTATTTTTTGCCCCCTAAGGTATTTTCTTTTCTTCTGGAAAACTGATGTGTTGGTCTGAGGGCTGGTCCTACTCTAAACCTTGTGTGCTCACTCTTCTCTTTCCTTGGCACCTGATTTCAGATGCTCTGGTAAGCATCTCCAGTACAGGCCATCTTCCTTGCAAGCCTTGCAAGCTGTCAGGACAAAAAGAAACCTTAGAGTTGGCATCAGAGTATAACCTAGCCATCCTAGACTCTGTTTTTTCCAAGAGATAACATTAGTCAAACATGAAGGCCAATGGAGGGTAATTCCTTGGAAAATATTAGGGAATTGGACCATTTGGGTGCCATGTTTTGGCAATGTCCTGTACTTTGGGTGGATTTATTTGCAATGAAAACACCACCTCTTTCCCTTTTTTTGCTGACAGCAGCACAGAAGGAAGGCAGAGTCAAGAGAAATTAGTTGGGAAGTTTGGAAAATGCTGTAGAGCTCTTTGCTGCTCGGCCTCTGGTCTTCCCCACCTCCAGGCATACAAGTATCTACTGGCAGAATCAGCCTTTGGTTGCGGAAGCTCAACAGTGGTAAGATTATAGATTAGCCCTGTGGCCAAAAATGGCTGAGAAGATAAAATGGCCCCCCAAGCCCCTGAACCCTCCTTAAATGCCTTTTCTCTCTTCTACCTCTTTAACCATTGTTCTCTCCCATGACCACCCATCAAAACTTGCTTTCAGGAAAGGGTCTGTATTATTAATTAAGCCTTAGAGAGACATATAATGCAATGAGACCAAACTATGAATTAAGAGGCTTGAGCCCAGTTCTGAGTCTTCCACTGTCCATTTGAATGACATCAGAGCCATCGCTGAGGTCCAACTGACTTCAGTGTCAGCAAAGTGAGGGATAATACTGGTTGATCTGCCTCATGAAGGAGAGGCAATAAGGACTGATTTAATTGACACTGATCATGTTCTGGATTGTTTTTATTTATTTTTATTCACAAGTGACTTTTATAAATGGTGTTGATCATTTTTCTTAAACTGAGTTTGGGTGCAACTATCTCTACCGTCAAACAGACCCAGCAACTTAAATATAGTTACAAGATTCTGATACTGAGAGCTTTGCTTTTGGAGTATGGATTCTTTGTGATCAGTTAAGCAAAAAAAACAAAACAAAACAAAAAAACCACCAAATTAGGTTTCCCTGCCTGCCTTATGCAATTGTGAGGATCAACCAAAATTAATAAGTAGAAAGGAACTTTGAAAAATTGCAAGTTTCAGTCATTTCAATGGGTTTTCATTCTATTATGAGGAGCAGTATTTATATTAGTAGTGGCAGTAGGAGTCACATTAGCAGTAGTCCTTACAGCTTCCTAGAGTCTTGGTGTTAGAAAGGACCATCTTCTTGTGAAATCTAATTCTGCATTACCTGTTAATTTTATCATAATTATCACTTTATATATTTTTTCTATTTTATTCTCTCAATGGCATCCACATAAGCATAACTAATTTCCCCCATCCTCTTTCATGTCTCCCCCATTTAAAGTACTCTTGGAGGTGATCTGATTTTGGTCAATAAACCTGACCAGTAGATATAGTAGAATGAGGTCTAATGCTAAACCTAGGGAGGAGGAAAGAGAAAAGGAAGGAAAGAGAGAGGCAAATAAGGAGAGGGAAAGCATTCTCTCCATTCTCCCAGATGTACCATCTCATGAACAAAAGAAAAAAGAAAGGCTGTATTTAATGCCTCATTAGGGCCTCCCTCCCTCAGTTCTCTGGGCCAGGAGTAGCATGGCCAGTGGTCATTTTCAAGGCTCACTTAGACTTCCTCACTATGGGAAAAGAAAGCTCTTATAAAAGTCCCAACAGGATGGGGATAACCATGATTCTGCAATTCAGGGTGAAATCCTTTGTGTTATTTTACACAATTAATTACTTTTTCCACATTTGCCTTAGGATGCTGTTTTCAGAGCCAAGTGAGCCACGGGAAGCACTAAGGCTCCTTGGGATGAATGGAGGGACTATGTCCTGGTGATCAAAATTAATTTCTGAGTTATTTCCTGAAATGATATTTTGACAGCTGGGTCATATGTTAACTTTATGGAGTTCCCCTGTGACAGGCAACAACAATGCGGATATGTCATAGAACATTATTCACAGGGAGGTAACTTGGAAGGTCTTTGCTGTTTGTCAAAGTGAATTAAGTAGAGGGAAATATTTAAGAAGTCAGATTAACTCAAATGCAAAAATGTGAAAAGATTAGTTTACTTTTAAATTAGGAAGCTCTCCTCCTGTGGCGTATTTCCTGACCCTATTGTCTAAAAGGAACCCTGGAATCCTCAATTGAGAATAATAGGATTCCACATCTTTAGGGCTAGAGGAACCCTAAGGGATTATCTGGTTGAGACCTCTGCCACTGGAAAAACATTATTATCTGCAATTTCCTGAAGCAGAACTTAAGGCACAGAGGTTTAAGTGACTTGGTCATAATCATGCAGCTGATAGGTAGTGGAGAAAAAAAACTGAGAAAAAAGCCTGAGCATGGGCAGGAGAGAAAAAACCACTGCAGCATTGCCATGGGACGAGGTTCAAGGCCTGACTATAGCCAACTCATGTGTGGCCTTGGACAAACCCAGGGCTTCATTCCCTAGAGAATGCCCCTATTTATCCATAATCATTCAGGGCTTCTTCCTCAAGGAACAATGAAATAACCCTTACTCTGAAGTTGATGAAAGTCTAGAGGTCACTCACCCTTTGGCTTTTCTATTATAACACAGTGTTTTCTCTCCATGTGTCAAGCCAACCCCATGAGTTGTTAGAGTAGGAAGATATCACTGGGATCTGAATACCTTCTCAGCCCTCAAGGAGTACTGTTGATTGATATACTGTCACACAGGATCAACATGTTCCTTTCTTCATCAAGTGGTAAGACTGAAAATGCAGATCTTTATGTGACAGCCTGCTAATGAGTACAGGTTTCATAATTAGGAACATTCTGGGTCAACTGGCTGTGTCACCTACTAGCTTTGTGCCCTTGGGCAATTATTTAAGTATTATCCAGTTTGCTTCTTTGTTAAACATGTTAAACAGTAATACAGCACCTAACGTATGGGGTTGGTAACTGATTAAGTGAGATTATGAGATCCTGGCACATCGAGTGGATTCAAGGGTTCCATTCTGCCAAGATGGATCCAAGTTCCTGGCTCCCTCCCCCAGATCAACTCTGGCAAATATGTAGAAGCAAGAGGTTAATGTGGATTTCAGGAGCTAATAAAAACCACAGGTGAGAAATCTGTACTGGTGTGTGTGAAAGGTATGTGGCTACAAGGGGCAGTGAGATGTAAATTGGAGGAAAAGTTGACATTCTGCTCCCAGCATGAGCAATACTTTGGGACAATCATTGCCTGCCCCTTTGTGGCATAAATTTGCAGCAGGAATGCACACCACCAGGCCATACAAAAGTCCCGGTGGATGAGAAACTGAAACACAGGCAAAAGGGCTAGTTGTCCTTACGCTCTCATGCCCCCTCAGCCCTCTTCCCCAAGGCTGTCAGCTAGGCTAGTACATTAGTTTTCTTTTGCTGCCATAACAAATTACCACAAACTTAGCGGTCACTTCTGTAGGTGAGAAGTCCAGGTACAGTATGTCTCGGTTGGGTTCTCAGCTTAGTCTCACAAGGCTGAAATCAATGGGTTGGCAGGGCTGTACTCATTTCTGGAAGCACTGGGGATGAATCCACTTCCAAGTTCATTCTGGTTGTTGGGCAAATTGAATTCCTTGTGTTGTAGGACTGAGGTCCCCATTTTCTTGTTGGCTGTCAGCCAGGGGCCAGCTTTTGCTCTTGGAGGCTGCCTACATTTGATCTTACACTTTCCTTGTGGCCCCTTCTGGCAATGGTGGATCGAGTCCTTTTTATGCTTGGAATTTATCCAACTTCTCCTGCCACATCACTCTGACTTTAGCCAGAGAAAGTTCTCTGCTCTTAGTTCTCACTCAATTCTGAAACTTCATTTGCCATTTTGGCTCACTGAGATAATCCAGGACAATCTCCTATCTGAAGATCTGTAGCCTTAATTACATTTGCAAAATCCCTTTTGCCATGTAACATGACATATTCATAGGTTCCAGAGATTAGGGTATGGGTATTTTTGGGGGAGTCATCCTACATTCTACTTATCACAGCCAGCATACTTACAGGCATATTTTTTTTCAAACTGAAGGCCGTTTCCATTACCTACTCATAGCTAATCCTTTCACTTGTTATCTGGATTCTTGCCCTCCTGCCTTCATCCATCAGTGTTTCTTTTTTTTTGCATGTATTTTAAACATGTTTTCCTATGGCTTATTGCCCAAAGCCTATAGGCATTTCTTGGTATTTCCTCGTCTTTTGAAACCCTCTCTTACTCTTTTATCCCCTCTCAGGAATGCCTTCCTCTTTGTTTTATTCACAGTCATGTCCAGATAACGTCTTCATTCATCTTTGTCATTCCTTCATCTGTTTACTTACTAATCAACATAACAAGGCTTTTGGTCACCAACAATCCAAAGAAACTGCTTGAGCAAATGCCGTCACTGACTTCCTAACTTCCTAACCCAAGTGAATGTGATTCTGTGATTCTCTTAATCTCTCTCTTTTTTTATATATTTGATATTATCCATAATGCATGTTTCCCTCAGATACTCTCATCCCCTATTTTCTGTGTCCTCTCTATTTCCAGGTTTCTTCCATATCTCTGGCCATTCGTTGGCTCCTCTTGCCCACTCAGTTCTTTAAATGCTGGGGTTCTTCAGGGTTTTACCCTAGGTCATCTTCTTTGTTCACCTCATACTGTCTTCTTAGGAAATCTCATTCAATTCTGAAACTTCATTTGCCATCATTATGCTTTGGATTCTCAAATCTTTACCATAAACCCAAACTTCTATATTGAGTTCCAAAATGCTTCTATCAAGCTACTTGCTGGATATTTCCACTTGAATTTATCACCTTTCCCCCAAATCTCCTCCTCCCTATAGTTATCTACCTATCCATTTTTGTAATAAAGAGAGATATTATCCTTCATTCCTCTTTCTTTATCCCTAGACATAAAACCAGGATCCAAGTCTTATCCCATAGATTCTACTTTTTGACACCTGTTACATCTTTATATCTTTCATTCACTTTGCTGTGTTTTTATACTGCTACTGTTTATTGAGTTCCTTTGTATGTGAAGCATTGTGTAAGACACTTTTTGAAAATTATTTCAGTTTTTCTTCACAATTCTGGGAGGTAGACAATGTTATATCTATTTCACAGCTGAGGAAACTTAGATATAGACAGTTTAAAGGACTTGCCCTAGGTCACATAATTTCTAAGTAGCTTCCCAGATCCATCCAGTTCCTAAGTCAATGCTCTTTCTAATGCACTGTTGTAATTGATCATTTGTGCTCTTAGCATTCTAAGTGTATGGACTCCTGCAATGGTTTCTTAATAGTCTCCCTACAACCTTCCTTGTCCTCCTCTAATCCATCTCCACATCTGTAATCAGAGTAAAGTTTGCAAAATTCAGTTTCAATCATGTTACCTTCTGACTTAAAGCCTGTCTTTGGATCTCCTTTGCCATACTAGAATAATTATGACCTCTTTAAATAACCCCCTTTGTGATCTGCTTCTGTCTCCAGCTTCTGTTCTCACCTTACTTCAATCTACTCCCCACGCCAAACTTTTAACACCTCCCAAATTTGTCTATTTCATACTGCACCTTACACTTGGGATTCCCATTCCCAAGGGAAGGGAATCTTCTTATCTTCTAGATAACCTCCAAATATCAATCAAAATGATTCAGTTCAACCTCCACATTGAAATGCCAATCTAATGGTAGAAACCTTTCTAGCCCCGCCCAAGAAGAATGCAATTGCATGCCTGTGCACACGTGTGCATGTGTATCCTCTATGCCCTGTGGATGTTTCTTTTGTTGAACTCAACTTTGGTGCACTTATTTATTTGTTAACATGTCTCTTCTCATCTACTGTAACTGTAAGTTCCGTGAATTGAGGAATATGTACTACTTGTATTTATATTCTTAATACATTGCCTGCCACATGGGATGGTTCAATGATTTAAATGCATGAATTAATGAAAACATAGAGGCTTGAAGGATACTCCTCCCCTCCCCCTAAAAAGATATTGAACTTGTTGGGGGGTTTTGTTTGCCTGTTTTTAAGCCAGAGAATGCTATGCCCAAGTTACATGTAACTGGCAACAGCGGGTAAGATGGACTGGAATGGGAAGAGCTAGTCATTGAATTTTACTGATCCATTTCTATTGTCTAGGTAAGAGAGGAAGGGAGGTCATTGATAATGATGTCTGAGACATTGGCCTTCAAGAAGGAAAATGACAGCTTCGTAATTATTGTGTAATAATGAGTTCTTTTGATGTGTTACTTCCACAGGCAGAGAAAGTGGAAAAACAAAGAAAAATGTCAAGGGTCACAAGGCCTTTGAATTTTGGAAATGGTGGGTGGATGGGGAGAGAGTTTATCATGTCTTCTTAGACAAATCATAAATATCCCTGGCACCAATTAACAGTAGAGGCAGCAGCCTGAATGTTTATTTGGATTTTATGGCCCATTTATTGTCTCATATTGCCCTAGTCAAAGATAATTATTTCTTAATTAATCATACGTAAACAGTCTATATCCTTTGCAGAACTGGCTACTTAAAAGAACATTTATCACAGCAATTGGTCCCATATACTCAACTGCAAATCATTCACTTTTAGCTGGTTTACTCTGATCCCTGTTCATTTTTGTGTTTCTGATTGTTTTTGTGGAGGGCAGAGATTGGAGGAGGCTAGAAGAATGAATAACATGGGGAATTATCCATTTTTCTTGTTATTTCCCTTTTAGAAAAAAAAAAAAAAAAATGCCTGAGGATAGAAAGAGGAGAAACCTCTGTGAGTTGGGATATTGGGAACCTGTCCTGGAGTTGGTCAAAAGATGATTTTACTTTAACCAAAGAAGGGCTCCATCAAGCCCCAGTGTTACTGGTGGAAACTTTAGTTAGTCTTCTTCAAATGTAGTCTCAAAGCAACACTCTTCTTCTCTACCCTCTCCTTGGCACCCTCCTTTGTATTTTCCCTGCCCCAACCTGTAGGTTACTTTGAAGAGAGTACACATGTCTCACGGTCATCTTCCTAACCACTTTGTACAAAGCAGGCATACAATAAACGCATAAAAAAAATTGGGAAGTTTACTGAATTCTTTGAGTGCATTCAATTTTAATTGGTTTGTACCAAAATGACATTGTAAATCATCCAGTCTAATTCTCCTTTCACTTCAAGGAGAGTAACTGGAGTCCACTGGAGGGAATGGATCAGTCCAGTGGCCAGTTGGTTAATTGCAGACTCTGGAAATTAGGCTAATATGGAATCCTCTTTTTCTTCCTTCTTCTCTTCCCCCACTTTCTCTCCTTCATCTCCACCCCCTCAATAGTCATGATATCATGCAATGACTCAAAATAAACTTTTAGACCTAATAAAAACCTGTAAAGTGAGGTTTTTTTGTCCCCATTTTGTAGATTTAGACACTAAAAATTTACAAAAGTTAAAAAAAACGATCCCAAGACTCATGGATATTAAGTTTTGAAGCTGGATCTGTCTGATGCTAAATACTGTGTACTTACCTTGTCGACTGCAAGAATTATGTGACTTCCTAAAGGAGGAAGCTCTTCATGTAGTGACAGGGAAAAATTGCCAAGGCATACTGATAAAATGATCCTCTAGATATATAGAAAGAAATCTAGAGCATTCTACTTTGTGTAAAAAAGAAAGAAAAAATAAGGATGTGTATTTTATTGGCTTTTATGTGCCAAAATATTTGGAGAATGGACAGTAAGTTAATCACAGGGGTTTCTTGTTGGTAGAAATGGAAACTGATTAGATGGGGGCAAGGGTGAGAGACTTTTCAATGTACTTTTAAAATACTTTTTCATATTTGAAACATCTATGCAGATTACCTCTTTAAATTTTAAATTTAAAAGAGGTTTTAAAAAGTATACAACTTTTTTGTTTAGGCTGTTTTGACATGGGGGCATTTTAACATGGTCTTAAATATACAGCTTATTGTAGCTGTGTAATTGCACATCAGACACACTCATTCCATTGCTGAGCCATTCCAAACCAAAACCAGTACAAAAGCCTGAGGATTATGTCCAGAGCTTCTGCTTTGACCAAAAGAACTTGTAGAAATTTAGAGACAGTCATTGTGATTCTGGTTTTCCAGTGTTTAGCTGGTAGCTGCTTCAAAGCCTCCTGGTAGTTTCACCATATTGAAACAACCACAGTTATTCAATATGGTCAGTTCGTCAGCCTTATATGCTGATTTACTTGGGTTTTTCTCTTGACAAAAAGGGGATCTGTATTCCTAGAATAGATTCACATTATCTGAATTTACAAAGCCTGAGATATAAACCACGAGCCAACTTAGTGATTTATAGAAAGCCAACACATTCTCTCTGTGTGGGCAGATACACATGGCGATGCGATGTGTTTTAACAGATTGTTTGATCCACATGTTGTCTTGAGTCTGAGGGGGATATGGCAGCAAGTGAGGTCAAGGCAGATGCGGCCATCTCTGCAGTAGGGACATCCCTGTCGTGAGAGTCTTGTACATTCCCTTCTTCTTGGGGCTGGGCACCTCTGCCCTCATCATGGCTTGGATGGACACTGCCAACATCTGCCCCTGGGACTCCACATTTTTCTGCTTCTAGTGAATACATTCTATCTCTTTAGACAGGTTAAAGTGTTAGTCTTGGCATTTTTTTGACCTGGTGACTGCTCTGGTTCTTTAAGGTGACTTTGCATGGTTAATTCATAATCACTAATTTGTTGAATTATATGAGCCTCAAAGGCCAGCTACATTTCCCTTAGTCCCCAAGTTCAGGGTCTCTTCCCTGTGAACTCCATGCCACCCTTGCCTTGAACAGTCTATAGAATCCATGACTGCTGATTCCCACTCCTGGGGCTTTCCCAGTCTCACTACGTGTTCTCCATGGAGCCTGACCAGGTTTAAGTGGTGGCCAACGAAAAATAAAAATTTTGATATCCCTCATCTAATCCTGATGCCTTTTTACCTTTGGTTAGGAGAACTCTATGTTCAGTTCCTCTGTTTACATGGGAAGGGGAATACCTTAATTCTTTGATGGTACTACACATCTGAGTAAGAGGGAGTTGACAGCCACAGTAAGTGACAGGGGTGGGGGTGGGGGGCGATGGGAGGAAATGTAAGCAGTTCCCCAAGAGGAGAGAACCCAGAATGGCTGCAAAACATATCTATTAGAGGTTGATAGAAATCGGCCAAAGACAGAATTTGACAACTTCATAATTTTGATGAGAGCTGATGCTGGAAGAGAGAATCCAAGGCAATCCAAAATCTGCAAGTCTATTCTACTTGCAAGGCTGTTCTGCTAAGGGTGGGCCGCTGGCATTAAAAATTTATTTGAATAGGTAATATATACAGAAGGATGTATGGTAGTATCAGTCCATGAGCTGTTTGTTATTGGTACATGACAGAAAGTCATAGAGAGTTTAAAAACTTTTATAACAATGTGACATTGCCTTGACATCTAAGCATGAAATGAGTGGACTTGAGTCCAGGATTAGGGAACAGAACAATTCAATTATTGTGAAACTTGGGTGGTTTGCATATAAACAAGCTGCATAAAATCATGCTCATAGGACCACATACTGGTCTGTGATGGGCTGTGGGGAGAAATATTGGCCCTTCTCTAAATGTTGTTTGAAAGGCACTGGTATACAATGATAAGTTTTCCCCATCTCCTTGTTCCTCAACCATCCCATTCTTCTACCTGGAGTCAACAAACGTCAGTGGGCTCTTGTATATCCTTGCAGAGTTGTAAGACATACATGTATATATGTAGGAGTATTACATATACACAAAAGCATACAAATGGCAGCATACTGAATGTCCTGCTCATTACTTTTACATTTGACAATATATCTTGGAGAGTTTTCCCTCATTTTTTAAGAGGGGCAAAATATTCATATGTATAGAGGTAGTATAATTTATTTAACCACTTCTCTATTTTGTTATGCAATACCACAACAAATAACCTGATATGTGTGTGTATGTGTGTGTGTGTGTCATTTCATGTATGCAAATAAAATCCTTGGCATTGAATAGCTGAATTTTTAAAAATTGGAAACATGCATTTAATGCACATAGTAAGCTTGCTGAATTAAGTGGAAAAAAAAATGCAAGGATTTGTGAAGCTTCTGAAGAGAAATGGGCAGATAATTTCAAACCCTTAGCACAGGGAACATTTGTCCTAGTGGGGGTGGGGAGTACAAGTAAGAGGACAGCTCACCAGAGCCCCTCCTCACAGAGTGCCCAGTGCCACCTCTGCCCTGCAATGTAAAGGGCGAGAGAGTGGCAGAACTGGGTCTTCTGACTTGCAGTCCCCTGCTAGCTCATCTACTGCTTCTTTGGGCTCCCACTGGAATGCTCTGCTCCTTTGTTTCCAATAAATTGAATTGAATTCATCATTTGTTGATTTCGCTTGCATCTTTTCTGTGCACTTCCAGCACCAGGAGACAGACTGGAAATGTGGAGTGAGCACAGACTTTGGTATAGAGAGAAGGTGCTGGCTTCAAAGCCATTTCTAGCCATACTACTTAGGCAAATTGCATAATCTCTCCATTTCTTGCCTCTAAAATGCAGACTGTAGTGTGTGCCTCACAGAGATGGGAGGATGAAATGATCTGACTTATGTAAAGCTACAGTCCTGTGGATAGGAAGCTGTGAGGAAGAAAGCTCTCAAAGAATTTTACCCATCCCCCAGGACAAGCCTAGGGCACTCCATAAATTCTTGTTGAACTGAATTTATTTATGTTGAACACCACAGTACTTTCCTCTGCTTATTCTCATGTAGATGGCTGCACAGTGTCTTCTTCAAAGTCACCATGATGCATTTGCTTCCCAAAGACTTGGGAGGTGTGGTAGTTTGGAGCTGTTATGTACCCCAGAAAAGGCCATGTTCCTTTAATCCATTCCTGTGGCTGCAGACCTATTGTGGGTGGGACCTTATGGTTAGGTTATTTCAATTGAGATGTGACCCAGTCCATTCAGGGTAGGTCTTAATCCTTTTACTGGAGTCTTTATGAGAGTATAAAGGATACAGAGAGGCTCAAAGAGCTCAGAGAGAAATACCCAGCAAAGTTTAGAGAGAGAAGCCCTGGAGAAGCTAAGAGAGGACCCACAGAGGAAACCACTGGGACCAGAAGCTGAAAGCAATGAAACCTGGGAGTGAAGGACCTGGAGATGCCAGCCATGTGCTTTCCCATGTGACAGATGTGTCTTGGATGCCAGCAGCCTGTCTTCAGAGTCCAGATATCTTCCTGTTGATGTCTTAATTGGGACATTTTCTGAGCCTAAGAACTGTAAATCCTAAGTTAATAAGTCCCCATTAATAATAAATCCACCACAGTACATTCTTCTGCTTCTTCTCCTGTAGATGGCTCTACCACGTCTTCTTCAAAGTCTCCAAGATGCATTTGCTCCTAAAGGGCTTGGAAGGCCAACTCCTGGAGGCTCATTCCATTAGAATCAGAAAAATTCAGGGAGCTTCTGTCCCCTGGAAGAGAGAAAAGCAAGCCACTAAAGGGAAAGGAGGCTGCTGCTATTCTAGGGGTTCAGTGAGAAGCAGGGTCATTAAAGCCAAAACCTGCTGTGCAGAAAGCAGGCTGAAGCAGGGGAATGGCTTGGATTCAATGACCCAGAGTGTATGATTCCCATCTATTTGTTGCCTTCTTGTATTACCTTAGTAAATGCCAGCTTAGCTGTTGGAGGTACACACGGTGCATTGCACAGAATGAACTGAAAGAAAGTTTTCAGCTCAGTGCTGATACCTCCCCAAGGGCGGGAGTGGGAGGGTCCCCCTGGCTAAAAGATGCCTGTTGCAACTGAGTCAATTTAGAGTTGTTCCTTGGGAGATTCATTCAGGGAGGCAGGCTGATGCTGTCCTGCCAGCTGTGGAGCTCCAGTTACACCTAGTCCACCAGCATTAGCCAAAGTGCACTCAGATAATCATGACAGGCTCTTGAACAGCACTGGCTGGATGAATGGCAAATATGTCTCCACAATCTCCTGTAGGGTTAATTAGCAGTTTCCTGACCTTTGGTATGATATACTTAATGGTCAGCAACAGTTCAGCACAAGCCAAAAACCTGCCCAACGGCCATTAATAAATAAAAATCAAGCCATGAATCCTTGTCTTTTGTTATAAACAACTTAACTCCCTCTACCCATCAGAAAAGGCACACATTTAAAATCAAAGGTGCATTCACACCTGTGCTGGTTTGGATGTCTTATGTCCCCCAAAACTCCATGTTGTTTGATGCAATCTTGTGTGGGCAGATGTATTAGTGTTGATTAGATTGGAATTATTTGATTGAGTGTTTCCATGGAGATGTGATTCAGTCAACTGTGAGTGAAACGTTTGATTGGATAATTTCTGTGGAGGTGTTACCCAGCCCATTCAGGGTGGGTGTTAATTGGATCACTGGAGTCGTATAAAGGAGTTCACAGACAAGGACCTCAGAGCAACTGAGAGTGACATTTTGAAGAGGAGTTGCAGCCTAGAGAGGAATGTCGTGGGAGAAAGCCATTTTGAAACCAGAACTCCGGAGCAGACACCAGTCAGGTGACTTCCCAGCTAACAGAGGTTTTCCAGACACCAATGGCAATCCTCCAGTGAAGGTACCCTATTGTTGATGTGTTATCTTGGACACTTTATGGCCTTAAGACCGTAACTGTTTAACCAAATAAACCCTCTTTATAAAAGCCAATCCATTTCTGGTGTTTTGCAAAACAGCAGCTTTAGCAAACCAGAACAACACCCAAAGAAAGTGTTTAGTTTTACCTTGAATACTGTGAACTAGCCAGCCTCTCAGGCTAATGTGGGCATAATCCTTTCATTAATCTTTTGCTGATACCCATGTAACACAAATTTCAAAGTCCCTAATACCAATATATGTCCCCTGCTCTTTAAGAGACTAGTAGAGGAGAATGATCACATTGATGAAGAAGAGGCTCTGATCCCTCCAGAGGGAACAAGCAGAGCTCATAGGGATGTCAAACTCCTCAAGGAGTCCTGGCTTATCATCCATCTGTCCCAACCAGACAACCAGCCAACCAACCAACCAACCAAATAACCAACCATTTAACATTAACGAACATCTACTCTATGCCAGAAACTGTGCTAAGGGATAAAAGTTGAAGCTTCTAGATAGCAGCATCCTTTCCAAGAAACCACTTCATGTGACAGAAGGCCACCCGATATCAGCACAAGAATTAGGGATAAGACCAGAGAAAACCTGAATGGCCATGGATAAAAACACAGCTAGTTCCCTCACGACTTTTGTGAGATTGCAAGTTTGCCCAACACTCTCCCTTTACATGAGATAACATTGATCAAAGGCTGCTATTCTGATTCATTCCTTTCAGTTTCTGCCTCTCAAGCCAGGGGCTCTGCTCAAGTAATGCCCAGCATTTGATACACATCTGGAGCATAGGAACGATGTCTTCTGGTGCCAAACTTACTGCTAAATAAGGGTGTAATTAACAGATGCCTGTTTGGCTTGTTGTAGCTTCGGTGCAATCTTCAGTGGATTCCATGAATACGAGTAGGCACAAGAGATTGAGCAGAAATGTGTCACTTTTCCACCTGTCATTTCTTCTCTGTTTAAACCCATTTCCTCAAGTATCAGATGCTCCACAAGCCTGACCACAGATGACTGGACAAGGGCTTACAATCAGTTGGATTAATTACAGGAATTTATTGGCTCATGGTTTCAGAGGCTAGACTGCTTGCTTCCTCCAGGAGTCAGTATCTTCTGGCTGGCTAGCAATCTTTGGTGTCCGTTGGCTTTTCTGTCACATGGCAATGCGAAGAGCAGTGTCTTCCCCTTTCTCTCCCGGGTTCCATTGACTTCCAGCTTCTGGCTGCTCCTCATGACTTCTGCTTCTGTGTCCAATTTCCTTTGCTTTTAAAGACTTCAGCCATATTGAATGAAGGCATTCAGTTTGGGCACTCCCTAACTAATAACATCTTCAAAGGCCCTATTACAAATGAGTTCACAGCCACAGGGCCAGGAGTTGGGACTTGAACATGCTTTTTCTGGGCACATGATTTGATCACCAACATATGCATTGGGTGTGGTCCTCCCAAGGGCCCCTTCTTAGCCCAGGATTTAACCACCTCAAAACAACTGATATGTCTAAAACCAAGCTTCTGAACTTTCCCCCAAATGGGTTCCCCCTGCAGTTGTCTCCATCTCAGGCAGTTGTTCAGGCCCAACACCTCATTGTCATCCTTGACTCCTCGTTTTCTCTCATCCCTCATCCTATCCATCAGCAAATGACTACTTTGTACCACCTGAGCTGCACCTCCCAATCTAAACAATTTCATTTCGTCATCTCTTGCCCAGATCATGGCCTATCTAAGTCCTCCTACTTCACCTTGGATCCTTCAGTCTAGCCTCAATGGAATGATTCAGGTAAAACATAAATAAGATCATGTGATTGATTTCCTCGGCACCCTCCAATGCCTTCTCAGTTTACTCAGAGTAAAAGCCAAGTAGCCTAGAAAGGCCCATGAGGTCCTCACCATCCAACTCCCTTGCCTCTCTGACCTCCCCCTTTAATAATGCCCTTGCTTGGTCGTCTTCTCACACCCACACTGGCTTCCTCACTGTGCGATGAAGGCGTCAGGCAGGCCCCACCCAGGGGCCTTGGCCCGTGCTCCCTTTTCTAACCAGAATCCTCTGTCCAAGCTGCCCTTTTCCTTTTCTGCTTTATTTTTCACTGTAGCACTTAATATCTTCTAATATATTGCATGATGTTTTTATGTTTTGTTCATTTTTCATCTGGTCCCCCTAGAATGTAAACTCCATGAGGGCAGGAACTTTGTTTTATTCACTGCTGTGTCCACAGTACCTAGAACAGAACCTGGCACAGAGTAGAATTCAATTCATATTTATTGAATGAATGAATGAATGGCAAGTCAGCCAGAAATCCAACTCATTAAGGTGATTTAAATACTAAAGGTGATTTAATTTTTGAGAGAAAGTGGATTACATTTCTAGATAGATGGAGGTCATATATAATTAAATGAAGAGTGCAAAGGATTCACTTATGTCCTGAGGTCATTGAAAAACCAAGTTGATTGGTCCAATTATCCATTTCAGAGCAGAGTATTCACTCTAATCATGGTCACTTAACACTGACAGCTTATCAGCCCCAATTGGCTAATATATGGCATGGCAGTCAGCTAACCACAAGCATACCAAGGCAGAAAAATTTATAAAAAAGTCAAGAAGGTAAATTAAAGAATCTCTTCTGTCAATTTTTTCTTGTTATCATTGTTTATAAACTGCAGTACTTTAGAGAAGTTTGCCTTCCTAACAGATGACATCAGGGGGCCTGAAAGGATTGAAAGGGATATTAGAAAATGGGCATCTTGCTCCAGGATAGGGATTGATATTCAACCTATTCCATTCTAAGAAAGATGCCCCTGCAAAGTGCAGGTAGAACTGCCAACACCTCAACAAAGTACATGTCACTGTTAAAAAAGGAAGAAAATGTGGATTGGAGCCAGAGTTACTTTGTGAGCTTTTCCCATTACCTTGGTGGTGCCAGCACTGCATTACCCGTCCTGAGGCTTTTCAGATGAAGCTGTCAATACGGGAGCATATCTTCAGTTTTCAAATAATCAGTCAAGAATTAGGAGAGGCCAGCTAGTTAAGTTTTATGAAATCTGCTTAGTATATATGTAGAGCTGCCACAGAAAAATCTCTCATTCACATCTGTGAATCCCCCAAACCTCTCACTCCCATCCATAACTCCAGTTAATTGGAGCCACCCAGATTTTGACTTTAAATGGCCACCTAAATAAGCCACTGACTTCCCCTGACCCACCCAGAATTCCAGTTCTCCATTTGGGGCAAAAAGAGAGAAAGAGAGAACAGAAATGTCCCCTAGGCATTGTGATTACTGTATAAAGCATTTTGTGGTCTGGTTCTATTCTTTCATTTCTTTACTCATTTGTTCAGTAAATATTCATTATCTATTGTGTGAAAGGCCCCGTGCTAGGGTACTGGATCTTCAAGGACGAATAAGGGACAGCTTCTGTCCTCACGGAGTCAGGAGTCTGGTGGTTCCAAAATGTGGACAAGCAAGGGCAAAGGAGTGGCTGCCTGCGGTTACCCTTATCCTCGGGAGCCATCCCACCTGAGGAGTGCTTTCGAAAGCCAGAAAACATGATCTAAAATAAAAATTGTCTCGAAATCCCTTGGAAAATCCCTTCTCAGTAAGTGCAACTCAGCCAGTTATCCACCAGAGAGCTATTCCTTGTGAGAACTGAGGCCTTCTTCGGACAAACACCCATTAAGAGGGATGGGTTACAGAATCATTGTGTTATAGAACTTGACGCTGGTCTCTTTCTCTCTGTTTGCGCCAAGTACATATTTGTAACATTTGTAAGTTCAGTGCCTGAAGAAGCAACTGGGTTTGTTACTGTATGTCAGATATCTTCTATACATTTCTAATCCTCAAATTAGAGGTACAGGATAGATATTATCTCCATTTTATAGATCAAGAAAGCAAGGCCCAGAGAGATCAGATAATGTGGCTAGGGTCACACAGCAAGTGAGCAAAAGTCCTTATATAAGTCACAAATTGGCTAATTTGAAAATATTCAATAATAGAATTATTTTCATGGTATGGCCAGGGTTTAGTGAACTATTATGGAGTGTGAAATATTCTGGATCTAGGGCAGGGGTGCTCTTATGACCTCTGATCCTGACGAGCAAGGGGAGGGAAGTGGTGACAGCCATGTGAGGTGAGATGACGCCGAGAGAACCACTGATAGGATCCAGGGATGGAGGGTTGCAACCCTCCTAGGTGATCAAGCATGGAGGAATCCAGTGGAATAAACATCCCCAAAGTTCTTTCCACTCTCAGTGCAGTATCTTTGCAAGGTTGCCCATTGACTGAATCAACCAGAAGGCAGAGGGCAAGGGCACCTATTGATATAGGCCATACTGTTGAGCTTTCTGAGGCAATGAGGAGGGTGGATGGTTTATCAGGAAGGGCAAATGGGAGTTATCCAGCACATTTCTCTTCCAGATGGTTAGTAATGTCTTCAAGTCAGTGACAGCTATACCTTCCTTATCTTTACATCCCATTGAACAGTGACTGTCACGTCATAAATATTTAAGGCATTACTATTAAAAAAAAAATAGATGTTAATACTTTTCCCTTAGTCTCCCCTCTGCTCTTCTGTCTTTAAGAACCCAGGGCAAAAGTAAAGAAGGCATTGCCAGCCAAATGTGGGCAGTTGGTGGTTGCCTAAAAGAAAGTGCTTTGCCCTTCTCCTCTCCTCATCACAGTTAAAGTGGTGTGGGTGGAGAGCATTCTAGAGCAGTAGTATCTCCAGAACAGACTCCATGTCCCTTGCCCTTTTGCAGTTGGCTCCGAGGCTGGGAACAATGAGGGTGGAGTGTTTCTTTTTCTGGGGATGCTTCCAAGCCATTTTGTAGAACATCAGCAACTTTAATTTGGGTCAGGACCAAAGTTTGAGAACCAAGCTATTCAGTAAACTGTTCACAAGACATTAGGAAAAAAAAAAGTTTTCCAAGTGGCCGAAATTTTTGTTGGTCATTTCAGTCTTGAATCGTATTCATTAGAAAATGAATCAGAGGACTGCATATCTGTTCATTTAACTAGTAATTGTTAAATGTCCATCAAGTGACCTTGTGCCATAAACAGTCAGCTAAATAGGACAGTTAGGAATGAATAGACGCTAGTGTAAAGGTTAAATCCAATAATTCTCTTCTCCTCAGGGCCCTTCCCTTAAATCTCAAAAACAGGTCAGCCCCATTCTGAGGAGGTCATCTTGCTCTACTTGTAGTATTTGTTTCTTACAAACCTTTCTATGGTTGTTGATGGTTTTTTTAACCACAAGCATATGGGATCTCATGATTTGTTAAAATTTCTGAGGGCACACTTGCACAAGAAGAGACTGTGTTTTGGAATTTTCAGGCTTGAAGCTCCCAGAGAGGTCTTCTGGCATATTCCCTTGTCTTTTTGTACTCAGTCTTTCCCATCCAGGTTGATAGGAATCTTCCTGAGGGTGAGGGCCCTGAAGAAAAGAAATCACCTCCTCTTCCAATTTGCCTTGCCTTGCTGTGAGAAAGCAAACTACTCTCGTCTTTGAATCTTGCCTGTTCAGAATTAAAAACAGAAAGTGCAATAGTTTAATACATTTTATGACTTTCATGTTTTATTAAATTTCATAAAGGCATTCCATTCAAAAGAGGGTCAGATTTAAAATTAAGGCTCTACAACAAATATTTAAATTCAGATTTAATTTAAAAAGTTATTGTGTATTCATGCAATTGCAATTGATTATAGAAGACTTAGTTATTGAAATTTTTAAAGGGTAATAGTTAATGTAAATGGAGAATAATGTTTAACAGGGTACTGAATTGGTATTTATTTGGCCTATTTTATGTACATTTTGAAAGTTTATGGCACAGTGGCAATTTTGTTTTTTAGATAAAAGTCTTCAATATACAAGAGGCATAATAGATATTGATTGAAAGAATGAATGAATTAAATGAATGAAAAAATATCTGCAAACTTTGTCGCTGCCTTTTGTTATGCGAGCTAATATATTTTAATTAATTCAATGTAACAACATTTCATATAAAGTATAATTTGTTATAGCACTGGAACAAGCACTGAAAGAAATTTGTGTAATGTTCATGATATAGCTTGTATCGTTAAGGAGCTGAACATTGAGGTAGAGAGACATGATCTATACATACATAAAACATTGAGAGAACAAGGAAGAAAAGAAATCCCTGGCTTGTTCCATCTCTTATCTGGTTAGATAAGGCTTTATAGAAGCAGTGATATTAAGGCAGATCTTGAGTAACTTCCAAAGGGACATATAATATGCTCTTCCATTTTATTTTAGCAAATGTTTAAAGATTGTCAAAGGATATTTCAAAGATTCTCAGCAGGCAGCATATAAAGGCTAGTTAAAGAAATAAAACTTCCTCCCCCATATGGATATTTCTTTTCTCTGAAAATTTCTTGCACTCTGGTATTACTCCCTATGAAAATTTTCTCTTTAGTATTGTTTCCAGAAGTTTGATTATATAGTGCCAAGATATGACGTTTTCTTATTTTTCCCACTTAAGGTTCACTGAGCTTCTTAAATCTGTGGGTTAATATCTTTCATCAGTATTATAAAATTTGGCCATTTTTTTTTACCCAAATATTGTTTCTGTCCATTCCTTTTTTCTCTCAGGATTGCAATTACACATACATTAGATAATTTAATTAGTCTCACATATTTCTTTATGTTCTGTGCTTCTTATTCTTTTTCCCTAGTGTACTACAGTTGATATTTTCTGATAACCTCTCTTAAGGTTCAATAATTCTGTCTTTTGTTACGTCTAGTCTGCTGTTAAACTCATTCAATTTTAGATATTGTATTTTTAATCTTTATGATGTTCATTTAATTACTTATTAATAAATTCTAATTCTCTGTTGAAATACTCCATATTTTTATCCATTTCATTCATCTTCTAATTTATTTAATATATCATTTGCAGTTATTTTGAAGTCCTTGTCTGTTAACTCCAACATCTGGATTATCCCTAGATTTATTTCTATTGATTATATTATTTCTAGATTGTCAGTCCCCCTCCCCCATTTTTTTTTTTTTATGTCTGATAATTTTTGATGATATGCTGGACAGCGTGGAAAATGAATTGCAGAGAGTTGAATTTTATTCTGATAGGTTAAATTACTGGTGGATCCCCTTGATTCTTTTGTGGCCTGGTTAAACTTTATTAAGGCACATCTATTTCTTTTTTTTTTTTCTTATTCCTAGGGCATGGTCCTTATTCCACATGGCATTTTTAAAATCTCACCTAATGGTCTAGGTGGTTACCCAAGTTACTTCAACTTTGGCAGTCCTTTAAGGGAATTCTATGATTACTGATCAGCTCTCAACATCACATCAGCTGCTATCTTCTAGGATTCCTATAGTCTTACACTATAACTGCATTAACCAAGAGTTAGCTTAGGACCTGAGGGATTTTTCCATGCAAGTTTTTGGGATACTTCCTCTGTGGCTTTCCTTTCTTTGGGACCTGCTTTTCAAATCCCAGTTACCTTAGCAGCCCCAAACTCTGATTTTGCTTCCTTTGGCCATTAAGATCACTCTTCACTGCTTGGGCCCCATTTCTGTACAACATAGCACAAGAAAAGCCCTCAAGGGAAAGTCTGAGTGAATGTCATATGCTGTCCTTCTCTGAAGGAACATAATACCTCGTTGGTTGCTTTTCAAAATCTGCAAATAATTATCCTTCATGTTTTATCCAGGTTTTAGTTGTTTGGTGAGCAGATGAATATGGTACCAGTTACTAATCATTACTGGAGTCTCACTCCTAAAAAAGAAGTTTAATGTATATGTAAATATGGATGCACATATTTACATTCATATATGTAAATATGAATGTAAAAATGAATGCAAATATGCACACATATGCACATATGTATATATACATACATGACTAAGGTTTAGCTCATGTGGCCAGAATTAGCTTTGTATGGCTTACAAGGCAGAGGTTTTTCTCCCCACTGCCAAAGCCTACTAGTGATTAATTTGGTTAATTAAGGATTCATGTGAGGGTTGATTCATTAGCCATTGACTCCTTACTGTGAATTCCTTTAAATAAACTCTTTCTAGTAAAGTCCCACAAGGGTAAATGCCAAAGCTGGCATTCCCAAACAAGTCTCCAGATGTCTAATCTAATGTTCTTTCTACTATACCCAATTGCCGAACTTAAAAGAAAATTAGTATTTTCTTGCTATCCCTCATTCTGCAAAATACATGGGTCCTTGCTACACTGAATGTTGGCTACTAAGATATTATCAGTAGCTCTCTGGAGATTCAATTCCCTCCCTCTGCCTTAGTTTCAGGCACTAACTTTAGCAAGTTTTTCTTTAATTCCTTCCCCCAAACAAAAGGGTTATTGTTCAGCCAAAGAGGGTGAAGAATAAAAGGAAAAACTAACATTCAGCCAGAAGAAGAGGCCAGAATAAAGCAGAGAAAGTAGGCAGCTCTGAGCAACTTGTCAATTCAGAGGCTGTTTATTTTTTGCTTTCTGAAATGTATTTTTTATTTTTTTATTAATTTTATTTACAAACAATCCATATTGATGAAAAGTACATTCCCCCTACCCTGCTTACCCCATCCCTGGTAACCTGTAATATCCTTTCTGTCTCTGTGAATTTACTATTTCTAAACCTCAGGGGCTTTTGTTCTTGATGCCACCTGTCCCCTTGCCTCTGGGTGTTGGCCCGGTCATGCTAGTGTCCAGACTTCCACAGTGCTCTTCCCAATCTCCCCTCGAGCCCTCAATTTCCAGAAAAATTTCAATCAGAGCTGACAGTCACCAATAATGACAGGCTAAAAATTATGCTTCTTGGAGACACATGCATTTTAACAAGGATCTAAACCTTGAGCTAAAGAAATAAAACTCCAAAGGTGATAATTTAGCATTAGAAAGTAATTGGGAGCAGGGGGAGCATTGGGCCAGGGAGCAGGGTGAGGCAATAGAATATTTTGTGCACCTCCTGAAGTAATTTACTGCAGTTGGTTACTTGAGGGATTGAGAACATGTGATTATTAAGATCCTAACATTGTGCCCTGAGACTAGGCACCTGGGAGGGGAGGAAATACCAAGCTAAGAATGAAAGGGATTAGACAAAGGAATTTTGTCCGAAGTAAGAGAAAATGAAACTCCCTGAGGTGCTCATTCTTCTGAAATGTGTTCTGAGAAAGAGCAGAATGATTGGACTTAACCAAAGTCTAGTTTGACGAAGCTGATTATAGGTCCTACAAAGTGGATCTTGGTAACAAAATCTTTTCTCAACATGGCAAAGCCACCTTTTAATTGTGTAAATCACTTAAAAGCTTCTTCCTAGTTTAAAATCATCCAACATCTTCCCATTGCCCAAAGAATAAATTCAATCATCTCAACTTGGATTCTAAGTCCCTGGGTGATCTGGCTTTTGTCTTCTCCCCCTCTCCAAAGCTCCAGCCACACTGACCTTTTGTTCCTTAAAGAAGCCTAACTTGGTCTTCCTTTGGACCTTGCACTTGCTGTTTTCACTGTGTGAGCTCTTCCCTCAGATCTCTGTTCCACCTCCTCAGAGAGCCTTCCAAGACCCGTCTACTTACTGCAGGTGAGTAGCAATTGTCATTCCTAATAGCGGCTTCTGCTTGAACAACAACTTTATGTGACACAAGTTTCACTCAGGACAGCATTCCCAATTCCTCCCTTTGCATAGTTACTCTCATTTACTGCACACTTGTAGCATGTTCATCTGGTTTCTAAATCCTTAAGGAGACCTGCAGCAAAAACTAGAAAGAGAGGGAAGGGACTGTCCCTGAAAGAGGAAAAAGACAGGACATCTCATAGTTGGACAGTAGAGGAGAAAGACAAAATTCCCCAGAAGCTCCCGTGAGAACTGGGCATTTGGAAGCCTGTACCCACTTAGTGAAGGACAAGTTGCAAACACACTTCAGTAATGGAAAGGCATCATTAATCATGGAGGAGGAAAACAGCAATTAAGAACCAAGGCGTTCTCTAATGGAAAAAAAAAAAGAACCCAGACCTTGCTATTGAACTGATCTGGGTTCAAGTCTACATTAGTAGAGTGACTTTGGGTAGTAACTTCCTTTGTAATCTCCAAATTACACACTTGTAATTGTACATTAGAGAAGGTCTCCCTCTGAGAGATATTGTAGGGATTGATATAATGTTTGTAAAACACTTACCTCATAAAATGACATGGAGTAAACCCTCAATAAATGTTAGCTACTCTTATTACAATAATAAAGTTCATTGTGATGGCTTCATGTTATAAATAAAAGGATAAGTTCAGCACGTAAATTTTACATATATCCAACACTCTTGCTCCTTTTAAGTTTTAGTATAAAATAAATGAAACTTCAAATATTAGGAAAAAAAACCTGGCACCATTCCTATTAATACTAATGTAACTTTTATTTTTATAATATTTTATGTTTTGCAAAACCCTTTCATAGATAGTCTGTCATAAATCTGTGCATTCACTGAACAGTATAAAGCTCTAGCAATATTTTGTTATAAGAGTTACCTGTATCCGATTCAAGGATCAGCTTCAGTCTTAATGTTTCTTTTGGCCAAATCAGATTTCCTGTGCCAGAAAGTACAGAGCTAATTTGTTCTCTCGAAAGCACAAATAACTGAAGGTAGGGGAGAGTCTTTATCTTAAAAAGGCAGCTTGAAGGTGTCAGTTAAATACGCTGCAGCCCATAGATGCTTAACTTGGAGAAATCAGAAATAATGGAGGATTAAAGATTATGCGCCTACAGTAATTTTGGAAAATGAAGGAGTCCCTCAGGTAGAAACATGATCCATTAGCCCAAAACTTTTTAAGTAACAGCCTATAAATATTTGAAGGGTTTAACTTCTAAGGAGGCAAAGGAATTATTCAACCAAGTACAAGTAGAGGTGATGAGGAGGAATGGGATGACATTAACAAAGAGAACACTTCCTCAACAGGGAGAACAGCTAATACAAAGGCTTCTCTTCAGTAGAGACTCCTTGATGTAGAAGAGTGAAAACAAGATGGCACTTTGAGGAAGGAGCTGATGGCTGAGTTCCGTTTTAAGTTCTTTTGGCTGTTAACCTGCTCAAGAGTGATGTCTGAGTGGTTTTAGTACTTCATTCAGCACCTTTTAAGCTGTTTTTAGAGAAGAATAGTCAGAACACCCTGGGATTTACTTTTGATGTTTACTTATTCAGTGTGCTTAAGGAATACACCCTATTTTGCCACCTTCATTTGTTCATTTGATAGCTCTTGGTGATGATTAAGGGAAGAAAAAGAAAAGAGGCAGGGGGCTGGGGTGAAAAGGTGGATGTTAAACTGGCTTTTGGTATGAATGCAATCAGATGACGAATGTAAATATCGTTGAACAACCTGCACCAGCTCAAGTATCTCTGTTTCTACAGACATAGTTTCTTCTGGGTTCCCTTTGTTGCCTCTTTACTAGCAAGCCTGGCTTTGGGTTATTAAATACAAAAAGGGAAGAAAAATGAATAAAGAATAAGAAGACCAGGGTCAAGACATTTTTTGTCCTCTAGTTTATCAAACTTGTAGTTATTTGAGGAGGTTTCCAAATACTTAGATGATGTAAATGCAGTTTTTAAAAAACATTTTTATCTTGAAGGTTAACTCTGAAGTCAAAGGAGTAATTTTGACTAATTTGCCAGCTATAGGAAATTTTTCCAAGAGAAGTTTAGTTTCATACTCCCTGGACAACCCCATATCATTCCCTAATTCCACTCTCTCCCCATTATTACACTAAAAATCTTTCTGAAATGTAAGGTAAGCTGAGAGATTGCACTCTAATATTTATTACAGTCATGTATTCATTTTAAATTTATGACGTGTTCTCTCATTTCTGAGACTATAAAACTCATTCAATTACTAAGTCATACAACAAAACATGTTTAGGCATCTATTGGTGAAGACTTTATTCTAGGTAGTATAATAAATGAGGGTGGTGGGTGCATGATTAGTGACATGAGGCTCTACTCTTAATGAACTTCATATCTATTGGGAAAGATAAGGCATGTACACCAATAATTGAAGAAAAATGTAAAAAGTCATATATGCCAAAGATACTTCAGCTGTATTTAAATTAGTATCTTGAATTTGAGTAGTTTCACAACTTGGAAAATATGTTTGCATGAAAGGAAGCTGATTTGTTTTAGCAGAGTCTTCATGGAGGCCTAGAATTTCATCCAGGCCATAGAAAATGGGCAGTTCCTTTATTCCCACTTTATAGATTATACAAATTTTGCATATGTATGTCCAAGTTAACAATTTTAAATGGTAATGTTATAATTCTAAAAGGAGCCGTGGGGTTTGGAATCAAACCTAGACTTGATTTCCAACTCTACTGATTACTACTGTGTGATTAAGAGCAAAACACTTAATCCCTTGGAGTCCCAACATTGTCTCCCATAAAACGGAGGTGCTATCTCCCTAATGGTCATGTATTGAAGACAGAGATAATGTATGTGAAGTAGACGTAGCAACTGCTCAACAAGTATTAGTTGTATTCTCCAGTTGTAGTTGTTAGAGCTTAGCCTGTTATGACATAACACTGATTAGTTAGCGAAATCTGTGGACCTGGTACACAAGTCCCAATTATAACATTGTTCCTATCTGAAAATACAATTTGGCTCTCAGTGATCTGTGTTTGATAATCTTCTTCCCCGTGTGGTTTCCAGGAACATGGCTTGATGAAATACAGGGACTGACTTTTATATGAATGTGTGTGAATACATATATAGATACATAAAAATATATTTGTACTACTTTCAAGTACTTCAAGTAGTGCCATCTAATGTCTAGCAAACTGTTAGAGAGCAGGGTTCCTACCAGATGTGTTTGAATGACTGGCTATCAATCATTTGTAATTAGCACACTGTATGTAAATTTATGCAACTTAAGTGCTTGAAAACAATTTATTCTTGTAAGTAGATTAAATTGTCCCTTTTATAATCCTGCTTACATTGGTAATTTATTTAAGAGACCCTCATTTCATTGATGGTAAACTTTACCCCTGCCCAAGTTCAAATTCTCTCTCATCTTGGCTAAGTGCCATCTGAATTCATGAGGTTATATTGTACTAGGAAAAAAAAAATGGTGGAGCACCAAATTCCATCGATCAAGTGTTGGCTGTCAGTGACAGGAAATTGGCACTCGCACAAGGACCCCTGACCAGATGGTAGACACCTGTGGTTTTCTCATCAGCAGGGCCAGGTTAACTGGGCCCCCTCTGCAGATAAGCCTCAAAGAGTCAGGGCCCCATAGATGGAAGGCAAAGAGGAAACTGATACCTTGAGATTCCTTAAAGGTTTTGTTTTGTTTTGTTTTGTTTTTTAAATTGTGTCATAGAACCTCAGACAGGAGCCAAGTTAGATCTTCTTGGGAGTTTTCAAGACTGGGTTAGTACCTGTGTCTTCTGAATGTAGGGAGAGAGATAGAGGCACAATCTTCTGGCAGGGTCTTCTACTAGAGTGTCCTGGGCCTGGGAAACTTGCCTCTCACCTGATGTGAGAACTTGGGCAACTTCACAGGCTGGACCCTGAGTTTCTTCTCATGAAAGGGAAATGTACTCTTTGCTTCCCCTTCTGGGGAGGGTTTGGGGTTCCCATGAGCTGAAGGATGTGAACGTGCTTCTCGTGCCTGGAGAGAACAGAAGCAAGCATTTTGCCACAATCTCAGTCACTCTTCACGGCAAATGTACGCGTTTTGTCCTACATGAAACCCATCCTTGTTCCTGCCACCCAAGTTACTCTTTTCAAGACCAAAGTGCTAGAACCTTTAAGATCTAACAGGGCCTTGTACTATTCTTGACTCCACTCTGAAATGGTAAGGAATTTGAGAGCAGGAGCCATGTCTTCTCATCCTTTTTCACAGGAAGATGCTAAATAAAAATGTGTTAACTGATTCATAGCTCTGACATTTCCACTCATATTCACAGCCCACTAGGCTGCAGTACTTTTCCCTCAAATCTCTGGCTGAAATCCTGCTAAAAGGACAAGCAGGATATTTCCATTCCTGGGCCTTGTCATAATTGCAGCTCTGCCAGTGCCCACAGATGATTCCCTGCGTCCTCTCTTCTGGGAAATGAGTGGACTCCATCAGGAGCCCCTCTCACTCTGAAAAAGTCATCCATGAGCTTCAAAAGCACTTGCAAGTCTTACTCTCTCTTTAAAGACTGTTGTTATTGGATTTTGATGGCAATAATGTTTGCAGGGAAAAGATGAGAAAGAGATTCCTTTTCCTTATGGTGATAGAATAGGCAGTGGGCATGAAAATTTAGAGACCTGAAATCTAATACTAGCTCTGCCTTTATCTCTGTAATGTTGAGCAAGTCATTTCATTAGCATGAGCCTAAGTTTCTTCTCCTCTGAAGTGATAATTTGATCTTGATGGTCTCTAGTGGCTCTTCCGATTCTACCATTTAATGATTTCAAGTGGAAAAGATCCCAGGTAGAATTAAGCTGTGAACAAAATAGATAAAAAATCCTGGCCTCCATGGAACTTATGTTCCAATATACATTCAAATAGTGACAAATAATAAACAAATAAATAGATATTATGTGAGGTAGTATTAAGAAATCTGAAAAAGAATAAAGTACTATAGAGTCAGGAAGGGGGAAAGAGATAATTTTAAACGTGACTGGTATGTCTGAGGAACAACTAAGAAACCCAGTGACTGGAGCAGAGAGAACAAGTGGGAGAGTGGTAGGAAATGAAGTCAGAGATGGGCGGGGGACCACATTTTCTAGGGCTTTATAGGTAGGTAGGCATATGGGCTTTTACTCTGAATGAGATGGGAACCATTGCAGGGTTTTAAGTGGAGGAATGACATGATCTGACTTATATTTTAGAATAATCTGCTGCTTTTTGGAGGACTATGGGAGGGCAAGGATGGAAGCAGAGAACCGTTTGGACTCAATTTAAATGATTCAGGAAACAATGGATGGCTGTCAATTTTGGGAAGCAGCAGTGGATGTAGGAAGGAGTGGTCTGGAATCTGAATACATTTCCCAGGCTGAGCTGGCAGAAGTTGCTGATGGATTGGATGTGTGGTTATTAGAGAAAGACAGATGTCAAAGATGACTCATATTAAGGATGACTCCAAGTTTTTTTTCAGTCTGACCAACTGGTAGGATGTAGATGCCATTTATAATATAGTGAAGAAAGTGAGAGCTTAAGGACTTTGGTAGAAGGCTTTGAATCAAGAGTCGTATTTCAAGCATGTTAAGTTTGAGTTACCTAGCAGACATAGTTGGAAGTTATAGACATGTGTCTGGAGATCAGAGAGAAGCTAGAACATAAATTTGTACATCCTCAGCATATAGATACTATTTGAAGCCATGAAACTGAATGACTCCATTGAATAAAACAAAATAGATAGTGAAGATGACCATTAACTGAGCCCTGACGCTCTCCAACCCTTACAGGTTAGGATGATGATGAGTGATCTGCTCTGACAGATGCTGCTGGTAAACCCGGTAGCATGAGGGATTTTACTTAGTATCCTCATTCTGACATAGGCCACTTTTTCTCCCATATATGTCATTGTAGGTCCCATCAATTGCCTTCTCTGCTAGTATAAATATGAGAAATGACCACTAAAAATGAAGCCAAAGCCCTCGTCCACCACTTACATGAAGGCTCAAGACTGGTTTCAATTTAGGATGAATGATTGTGTGTGTGTGTGTGTGTGTGTGTGTGTGTGTGTGTGTCTGAAAGTAAAAGAGAAAGAGACAGGGACAGAGGCTGAGAGAGAAATATTAGGCAGAGACACACAATAGAATGAGACATTGTCATTGGCTTTGAGGAATTTTCTCTAGAAAGAAAAACAGGAAAGCCACTATCAAATCAACATGGATTTGGATTCAAAATATACTTAACCACCTGCAGAAAATGGAAAGATTATGCAATAATGCAGGTGCTATGGGATTGGGAAGAATATGTAATGTCTGAAAATTATTGTGAATGTAAGCTGAGGAATTAACTTATTGTTGGGAGGCCATGCCTTGGAGACATTTCTCAAGTCAGGTTATTACATTCCAGCTTTTGCTTAAGAATGTCTGAAGGCATTCCATTGTCTAGAAGATAATCTCTCCTCATAGCTCTGGTTGGCATTCAAGGTCTCTCAAAAACTGGTTCCAACTAGTCTTTCTAACCATTCTGAGTGAGCTCTCCCTTCAAAGTCTTAGATCACTAATTATCTACCATTTGGTGCCTTGTTAGTTATCTTGCTTTTTACCAAATGCGTATCTTACCTCTTCAAATAGATTGTAAGATATGAAAAAATGGGACCTTACTATATTTTTCTGCCCACTTATCACAGAACTAGTATTAAATAGGTACATGATAATATTACTTGAATGAGTGAACAAAAACTATCAAATATTCTCTTTCCCCGTGGGTTATAATGTCTGAGGGATCTTGGTAACTGTATTGTATCATGCCAGTAGGTGCCACTGTAATTTGCTAAGTTTCTCCTGGAAAGGGGCTCTTAAACTTTATATTTTTTGTGATTTCAAATTTTAAACAACAAGATTGCAATAGTCTCATCACAGAGTCTCAAACAATACCTCATATTTGTGCCCCCACTCTACTCATTCAGTCCCTTGAATTTTCTAAATATTTGAGCAGTAAGGGAACATGTATGCTTGGTGAGGAGAACCAGTCTGGGATGCTGCCAGTTTTATCTTAAAAGATGTTTGTGCACACACATACAGACACATGTGTTTACGTATCTGGGATGAAATTTTACGTCTCAAGGACTACTTTTTAAAAATAATAAGGTTTGTTAAATCAGAAATTATTACAATCTCTTTGTTGAAAACTTGAAATCACACAAAAAAGAAAATGTTTAAATCACCCTTAATTCTACCATCCAGAGATAACCACTGATAACCTATGGCTATATATTTTTCTATTTATTTTCCTATGCATGATATGCATATAAATAAAATTTTATAAGCATATACATAAATATGTTTGTATTTTTTAACTCACATGGACATATGGGAATTTTCCAAATCCTAGAATTTAGCATCAGAAAAGACCTTAAAGATCCTTCTTCTTTAAAGCTATTATTAAGTACAACTTTTGGATTTTTAAATGAATAAATACACAAGGAGCCTATATTTTCACTAAGTAAAATGTGTTTATGTGTAATCTGAAATTTAGATCCCAGTGAAATAATTCAATAAATATATGTAGATTATAACTGTCTATATATAACTATAACCATAACTCTATTATAACTATGATTTTTGAATTGTACTTAAGAGATCACAAAGAACTTTCTTATGTATTATTTTGCTGAATCTCCAGAATATGGAAAATACTATTACTAAAATCCTCATTTCAGAGATAAGGAAATTTAGATTTAAACAGGTCAAACAATCTGCCAAAATCACATAGAATTAAATAGCTGAGCTGCAACTTGAAATTAAATGCTTCAATTTCCAGACTCACGTTGTTTTCATTAGCATTGTAATCCAGGTGTTAAAGTTTCCAAAATAGACTCTGTCCCTATAATTTTGCTGAAGAGACAAGATACAGTCATGAAATTATATGGAAAGACAGACAGACAAATCAACAAAAAACAGCTAGAATATTGAACATCCACTAAGGGCTAGACCCTGTGCTTCATTCAGACTTTCCTTGCATTATCTGATTTAATCCTCACCTCTGAGGTAGGAACTGCTATTTCCTCCTTTTAAGATATGAAGAGACTGAGGCTTAGAGAGGTCAAATGTGAAGCCAGTTAGTGTAAAATCTAGGGTTTGGCCCAAGGCAGCAGGACCACGCAATCACTGTGCTGAGCAATGGTCCAAATACAATGGTCCAAATCCTTTGCTGAACGACTGCAGTTCTAATTATACCATTAAATCTGCCATCTGACCCAACACTGGGAATAGTGAGAAGAAGCTTCATAGAAGTTGTAGGGTTTGAGGCTGTCATTAGTCAAGTAGGGATAATTAGAACTGGATTTTGACGTTGAGTGGCAACATGTGGATGAAGTGAGAATGCAGATGGCACTGTTGTCTTTGCAGATGTGGGCAAGAGCCACAGAAAGGTGGAAATAAGAAAAGAATGTGGTACTTTTGGTAACAGTAGGTCAGCCTGAATAGCCAAAATCCTGAGACCTCAGCTGGAGAAAGTGTTTGGAGCCGGCTCAAGAAGGGCCAAGAATGGCAGGATGAAGAGTTTGACCTTTGCTTCAAATAATTGAGGGACACTGAAGAATCTTGAATATGAAAGTCCGACAATGGTGTGCCACAGACCTGGGAAACGGAGAATATCTGGGTTAGTGTAATTGGCATTGAGCAGGAGCAGCTGTCAGGAGCTTCAGTTTAAAAACCCGTCTTTGGTTTTACCTACACGGTTAAGGAAAAGAATCATTGCTGTCCATGGTTGTATCGCAGCTGCAGCCTGGGGCAAGGTTGGGAAAAAAATGAATGTCAGTCTGATTTCTCCTGCTAAGAAGCAAAAAGAGAGCATAAACTCTGCTCTGCTTTAGCAATGTGGATTTTAGGATTCACATTTCTGTGGTTCTCAAGTCTAGTTGCACCTTAGAATTACCTGGAGCACTTTTCAAGAACACATGCTCAGGACCCACCCCCAGGAACTGTGATTTAGTTTCCTGGGGGTGCAGCCCATGCTTGAGATCTTAGAAATCTCCCAGTTTTTTCTACTCCACAGCTGGGGTAGAGAACCATTGTTTAATAGAGGATGTCAGAACTAGTATGGCATTTCATGTGTGTGCCCTTTTCTTATAGACTTTAAACAAAATCTCCTTTCCAAGTCTATTTGTTACAACTGTGCACCAGGCCGTTTGTAGCCAGAAGAATATGATTAAGTATTTAGATAGTATCTTCGGATGCTTCTCTTTACATTTCTATATAACTTTGCTGCAGAGAACCAAAGAAGGAATGGAATGACTTAACTGTCCTGACAGTTCCTCTTTCCTGATCCTAATTCTGTTACATCTCTCAAATTTTAAGGGGCAGAGGGTGATTTTATATGCATACTTATCACTGAGACATGCCTTTCTGGCTCATCTTATTATGTTCCCTCCATCAGCTTCCCCTACTCATTCAACACCTACTCTGTTCTCTGCAATTGGTGTCCAGTGCTAAAGCTTCCCTTCCCTCAAGAAGCCTTTAGCAGAAACCTTCTTCCTGGCTCAGCCAAGGCAAGTCTTACTTCCTTTATGAGTCTTTCCCTGGTAGACTCCATGGTAAAGGGATTTCTCTCATCTTGCAAATCCCATTTTTCCTCACTTATTGGTATTTATGACACCAACAGTGCCTTGAGGTATCAATCTTTTTGCATGCAAGTTTCTTATCTCTCACAAAATTGCAATGCCTTGGGTACCTTTATATCCTGCTCATAGTGGGTGCGAGATGAATCCTTTTTAAAAGTCTCCTGTGATGAACTTCTTCCCATACTCATTATTCTTTAAATTTGCTTAATTTGCCTGTGGGTCCTGATGCTTATGTTGCACCACACTCCCTCGCTTTTGTTAATTTTCTCACCATTTCTGGCCTGCTCGTTCTAATTAGAGTAGATGATTCCTGGATGTAGCTTTGCACAGACATCCTCCACAGGTTTCTGGACCCCTCCTGGATGGTTTTGATTGTCAGCCAAGTTTTGAGAGAACTTTCCTAGAGCAAAGTTTTAATTTTTTTCTTACTATAATGCACAGTAATACATTTTTGCACTGTGACCTGTACAGACCCATAACTGAAGCAAATACCTACCTTTACTTTATTTGAGGCATTCTGACATTTTCTATTCTATTTGATTTCATTAAAAACTGCTGAAATTCTCTAATGGGTTACAATGTTAGTTGGAAAAATATTCTTCCAGAGTTGGCACAGTGTTACTCACATAAATATTTTTTTTTTAATTCAAGAGAGTATTTGATTTATGTCTTCTAGTTTACTTCTAGACAACAATTTTTACATAAACATATTTCATTACCCTCTTTCATTCTCTCTTCAGCTAAGTCTTCAATATGAGCCAATTTCCTCAGGCTGGTTACTTTATTCAAGTTCTCTGTTTCTTTAAATCTCGAGAAAGATTTGAGACTAACTTCTTTGAATGAATTGGATTAAATAATTGCATGAAGATCATAAGATACAATTTTCTTTTGATTTTTATAAATCTTCTCTAAAGATTTCTTTTCCACGATGGTTTATTCAGTGCTCACAATGTGTCAGGCAAAATGCCCAGTTCCTGACATTAAGGAGCTCTCAATCTAGTAAGAAAGCATGTAAACAAAAGGGTGTTTTGAATGATAAGTCTCCGTAGAAAACATAATAGAAGACTTCTAGGGTAATGTAATTTGAACCAGTATTTTGTTGAGAAAGTTAATTAAAAGATAGAATGATTAGAAATATCAACACTATGAATATGATACATTTGGCTTAAAATTATCATTAATTAATTTTAATGTAAAGCTGAGGATTTTTATGTATGGGTTTACTGATTGAAGTTTCACATGATCTTTCTTATGTAAACCACATCCATAAAGCATTATGTGCAATGTCCAGTTTGATTTTTCTCTTTTGTTTTGAAGAGTGAAAAGATAAAGATATTTACCTCAAAACAATCTGAGTTCTGAACACTTTTACAATTTTATGATTTTTATCACCAATCATTTATAATTTTTCGCCCATGCCTAATTTGACTTACTTTTATCATCTTTCCAAACCAGTTAACTTAATTTTCATAGAAACAACTCTGTCTTTCACATCAGTTAAAATAATATGTGATTTAGTTACATAATTTTAAAAATTCAACTATAATAAACAAATTTTGGACTAAACCTAGTTGATTCTTGGGATGCATGACCCTCAAATACTGGGGAGAGGAAAAATATTGGTGTATAGACAGCTGAGTACCAGCTTCGAACTTTCAGTGTTCCCTGTTGGCTGTCTTATAGGAGAATGAAAAATACAAGTTAATATGAAGTGTGAATTATTTGAAAGTAAGGTAAGAGAATTGCTAGGGTAGGAAGTTTGTATCCAAGGTTCGAGCAGAATAGAGTAGGAACAAGTAAAGAAGTGACTAATTCTGGCTTGGGATGTTAGGGAAGGTTTCACAGAGGTGGTGATACTTAAACTAGATCTTGAGCCTCATGTAGGAGTTTTCTACCCAAGGAAAGGGGCAAAGGACATGCCACTCTTAGGAAATAGTCTGTCCAAATGCACAGGGTCAAGAAAAATATGGGGTGTTTGAGGAGGAGTTGGAGGTTGCATGTTATTCCAGCATAGGGTTCAATGGGTAGAGTAGTGACAGATGAAGTTGGATAAGTAGGATGGGGAAGATTGTAGAGGGCCATACTAATTAATTAGAGACTTTAAACTATAACTTAATATACACTATTTATTAATTTTTGAAAGTATGCAGGGTATTCATTAGTTATTTACCAAATGAATGAAAGAAAACAGCTGAGAGCCTATTTCTATGCTTCATGTTTTACAGAATAACCAGCTTGAGGTTAAATATTGTCAACTATGTAAAATATAAAAATTTTTAAACATTGTCTTTCAAGTAAAGGCTTGAAATAAGTGCTTGTTAAGTAAAAAAATCTTATATATCTCCAAGCTCAACAATAAAAAAAATTCAACCAGAAAATGGGCAAAAGACATGCAAGACATTTCACTGAAGAAGAAATACAAATAGCAAAAAAAAAAAAAAAAAACGCATGTAAAGATGGTTGACATTACTGACCACAGAGAAATGAGAATTAGAACCTGATGTGATATCACTACACACCCATCAGAATGGGTAAAATAAAAAATAGTGACAACATTAAATGATAGTAAGGATGCAGAGAAACTGGATCTCTCATACATAACTCATTGGAGCTTACAATGGCACAGCCACTATGGAAAACAGTTTGGCAGTTCCTTTCAAAGCTAAAAATGGATTTGCCATACAACCCAACAATTGCAGTCTTGGGCAATTATCTCAGATAAAAGAAGACTTACTTTCATGTAGGAACTTTTTATACAACTGTTCATAGCAACTTCATTTATCGTAATCCCAAACGGAAAAACACCCAAGTGTCCTTCAACAGGTAAATTGTTAGGTAAACTGTGGTGTATCAATACCATGGAACAAGTTTGGGAATAAATATAGAAACAATAAAAAGGAACAAACAATTAATACACAAAACAGTTTGGATAACCTCAAGGAAATTATGCCTATTGATAAAAAAGTCAATCTCAAAAGGGCACATACTGCATGATTCCATCTCTGTAGTATTTATGAAATAACAGCATTATAGAGATGAAGAAAAGATTAGTACCTTCTAGGGATTAGGGATGTCAGTGGATATAAAGGGAGAAGACAGGATTTCTTTGTGGTGATGGTACAGTTGAGTATCTTAACTGATCACAAGGCTGCATGTGTGATAAAATTTCATAGAACAACACACACAAATGAACGCATGTAAAACCAGTGGAATCTGAACAAACTCTATGGATTGTAACAATGTCAAGTTCCTGGTTTTGATATCTAGAACTGTGTAAGATGTTAACATTGGAGAGGTTGGGGAAAGGGTGCGTCGAACTTCCGTGTACATTTTTTGGCAACCTCCTATGAAACTGTTATTATTTCAGAATACAAAGTTTAAAAAACTTTGTGTATGTGTTATAATTTTGGTATGTCCAATCTATTTTGCTAGGCCTATCAGAGGACAGGCCATCTCTGTCACCTGGTGGCAGCACCTATAGTGGTAATTCGTTGCTAGATGTGGAGAATCTAGTAAGGATCAACTTTAAGCTAAAAGCCACATTAAAAGTAATGGGCATACCTGTCACTTTTGATGACTACAAAGAATAGACTTTGTGATAGCTGGTGTTACAACTCTCTGTATCCCTTGTGTAGAATTGGCCTTGGCAAGCGAGACTTGTCTATGGCAGGGCAGCTACACATTGAATCTGTGAGGCGCTATCTGCCAATGTTCAACCTCTTCATGTAAATACACCTTTTCTTTAGAGAAAGGAAGATAGCACATTCCAAAATAAATTCACTGAAACCTAAGTATTATCAAGAAAGTTGTTTTTTTCTGCCCATAATAATAATGAAAGTGAGGAATAAAAACATGAGTTCAGAGAAATTCTGAAGTGATTCCTAAAGAGTTCATTCCACAAGCAAACTCCTAGAGCAGGCTTCATTTGTGGGCAAGGCAATGTGGGGTTTCAGAATTGTCAAGAAGATACTGTCTTTTACTCACCCCCCTTTTTTTTTTATGCCTGAAGTTTTACATATGTAGGGGACAAGGCCCTTTTAGAGGCAGAAATCAGACTTGCTGCAAGTTCCCCTAGTGGGGAAATAAATGATGCTTTAAATTTTACTGATAGGAAGCACTCCGATGATTTCAGGTTTGAGTAGGAAAGCCGAAGTTCCCCTGAAGAGGGGGCAGGGAGCATGGCCTCTGAAGACCGAGGTATACATGGAAAGGGAAGGTGTGGGAAATGGTTAAGAGCAGGCTTTGGGGACAGACTAATTGAGTGTAAATCTAAGCTGTGTTGCTTGTCACCTTTGCCACTGTTTCTTCATCTTAAACAGGTCTATTAGTAGTAACTACCTCACAGGGTAGCTGCGAGGACTACAGAAGCCCACAGCCAGATTCTCGGTGGGCGCCCAGTCATTGGTGACCAATGATGGCAGTGGTGATGATGGTTGCAAGATTGTTGATTCCCAACCCCACACAGCATGCCTCTCATTTTTTACATTTCCACCTCGCCTCTCGGCTGTAGGAAGGACTATCCGGTTTGCAGACCCTGGGTTCCTACAAGCCCTATTTTCAAAAACAGAGGGTTGCAATTCTATTGATTACTTAGAAAAATCTCTCCAACTCAGTAATAATTCCCTGAAAAGTAATAACTTCTTCTTTTGGTTTTGTGTGTCTCTGGCAGAGTTTAGTGTGCTACCCACAGCGAGTGATCAATAAATGCTTGTTGACAACCATGAAGGAAGTAGATTACCTTTGGAGTTGTTGGAGTGTATGAAACAGAGACCCATGAAAGCCAGTTTAGCAAAAGGATATAGGAGAATTTTATAAACCCCAACTGTGAGACTTGTGTGGGCTTTATACCCAGGAACTGGAAAGTTTTCAGGTAGCCATTCTTTCTCCATCTCTTTGAGACTCAGCTTTTCTTTGCATTTCCATTTAAGTCTTTCATGGTCTGTGCTGCATCAGAACGTCTTCTGCAAGGCTCTGAGGTTCTGCTCCCCCATAGAATAGGCTTGAATGTGGCTTTGGTGTCCTTCCACCATCTCCTCCCTGGAGAATTTATAGCTCCAGTGCTTAACATTCTCTGACTGCCTTGGTCTCTGTTCTTTAATTATATTTTCCTGGGGGAGTAAATATTCCCGACTAACTTCAGATAGTTATTTGTCTTTGCTTCAGAGAACTGTGGTAAGACAATGGGTTCAGGTGCTGCCTCTACTGGGCTGTGGATGTAACAACTTCTCAACAAGAAAGGATGAACACAGAAGGCATAAAGGGTATCTCTAGAACATAGACTCAAATATTCAGGGTGTTTATTTATTTTTTTTACAGAAATGATTATTAAAGGAATTTTTGAATTGAACAAGATGCAATTCACTAAGGAACTTCCAGGATAGGTCTTGAGGTTGATGCAGCTTAAAATTCAGATTACTAGGACAGACTGCATGTGTGTGCAGAGTAAGTGCCCCTCTGCATTTTGTGAATTTCAGGCTGGTAGGAAAAGGCCCTGCTTCAGGAACCTGACCTTCAGACAGGTAAATCATTCCCAGCACTATGCTTTTCCTACATTTGCTCAAAGTGGGAAATGAGTATGCTGTTTCCCTGCAAAGGTTGAGATTTCTCCAGTTTCAGCTCTTCTGCCTCTGAAGCCACTAATGCAGAGGGGTCAGGTCAGTGCCTGTAGCAGCCCTGATGCGCCCCCATGTTGCATATCTTGATCTCTTCATCCAATTCCTTTCGTCTTGCTGTCTCGGTCCCTGGTGCCTCAGCTGCTCTCCGCAGCACATTAAAGACTTGCTGTCTCTATTAGCCACCAATAATGCACTAATACATTCGTTCTCCTATTACCTCGGACACTAATTTGGTGGAATTGGATAGTGACAGCACATTGATGTTGTTGAAGTTAATGACCCAGCAATTTACAAGATAAGTCACATTAGTAGTCAAATTGATTGTAATCATTGTTTCACTGAACGGACTCTGCATTAAGTATAGTATGTTGTGCCCTGTCCTTCACCACCCCATTAACGGAGAGACAATCAGAATCTTTGCCCTTCATATCTTCCCTCAGGTTTATGCAACAAAAATGTTGGGGCTGCTTTGTTGCACAGCTTTCCCAGAAAGATGCTACGTGCACATGGTGAAGAGTGGAATTTGAGTTTACATGCCTATGAATTCAGCCAGGCCAACGCAAAGAGTTATGGTTATTTATTTTTTCCTTTAATGGACATCTACTATTCTCTTGGTCTTATGATTTCTGTTAGGGACCCAGGGTGAATTGCAGGACACAGCTTCTGCCCTTAAGGAGCTCATATCAAAATAAGAAATGTGCACCTAATGACTAGACAGTACAAGGCTGTAGGTGAAAGTCCCAGTGAGTTGACCAGATGGCCACTTTTGAGAAGAGGGAGGCTAAAGTGAACAGGGGGAGTATCTTGATGGAGATGGAATATCAGATGGACATTAAAGGATTTCTAAGATTTTGATAAATATCAGAGATCTGATCTTTTCCCTTTAATTTAGAGTTTGAAAACAGAATTTAAAATGTACTTACCCCTTATGTTGTGCAATTTTGGCCAATTATTAAACCTCATTTTCCTCATCTATTATGTGGGAATAATATTGTTGGCCTCCTAAGTCTTTGATCATATGAGAATGATTAAAGAGGACATAAATGGAACTTCCTGGCAGAATATCTGGTACCCCTGGTAAGCATTTCAATAAAAGGTACTTGGTTCCATACCTGATTTAAATTTTAAAGAAAAATAAAAGCCACTTGAAGCCAACCAAGCTGGTAAATAAGGTGAGTGGTCAGATCTACAAATACCATTTAGGTTATAAGTAAACAAAAAGATGCATCCTTAAAATGATTGCCTCATCTGTGAGGTGTGTGTGAATGGGTGTGTGTGTGTGTGTGTGTGTGTGTGTGTGTGTGTGTGTGAATGGGTATGTATGTGTTTGTGTGTATGGGTGTACTTCTGTGTAGGCATCCATATGACCATCCATGCGAATCAGCTAAAGGTAATGAAAAGAGACATTTTCCAGAACTGCTGCGAGAGTCAGTAAGCCAACAGGATAGCATGTGAGAAGGGGTAAGGGCTGGGAAACCATGTGATACACAAACTCATAATTTCACAGATGAAGAAACTGCAACCAAAGAGGGAAAGTGAATTTCTCCATGACACACAATTAGTTAACAACTAATTCTGGATTAGAACCCTGATAAACCAGCTCCTAGAAAAATGATCTTTCCACCACTTCCAGACACTAAGGTATCTCCTGTGAAGGACCACATTGATCAGATATTCTGGTATTTTCTGGGTGTATAGTCTCATTTCTCCACCTTCATACATTCTATAAGAAACCTTTCCTCTTCTCTGGTTCTCTTCTACCTCTCTGAAACACAGGGCCACCCCACAGCCTGGCCTCTGTTAATGTGAGTTTGTAGCCCCTACTTTGCCTGCAATCTGCCTTGACTAAGGCAGATGGGTGTCCCGACCTGATCTGAGAACTCCTTTGTCCCACCAGTCCTGGTTAGTCCTTGGGTGACTTCCCAGCCTGTTATTTGGGGCTGTCCAAACATAAAGCATCCCCATGTCCTTCTGCATTAGACCAATCATACTTGATGTTCCTTGTTTGAACCCCTGCTTTCATGCTGTCAGAGAGCCATGGGCCTGCATAATGCCTTCCTCGTGACTGCATTGTCTGCCTGCTTTGCAAGCCCAAGGACCCTTTAATTAATACGAATGAAAAAGTTGAAAGCAAAGGCAGTGAGAAACAATATCAATAATAATAATAATAATAATAAATGGGTTCCTTCCAGTCCAGAGAAGTCAGAGGGAAGGGCATGTCAGGAGCATGCAGTGTGATGTTTTGTAGGAATGCAATCACCCACCCCTGAACAACAGCACATACTAATTATAAACATAAAACATGCTTCACTGCCTGCTGCAAAAGAGGCCTGGCAAAATCAAATGGCAAAATTACTGTCCGCCCCATGTTATACTTTTCTATTATCTCGTCATAATTAAAAGTTGTTGGGATGCTGTGCCTCCCCTAATTCTTTGCTGGTTTCCTTAGCGTGCTCTTGCAGTTCAGGAGTCTAATTGTCAGGACCGGAGTATTGAGGCATAATGTGATGTGAGCCACAAAGGACCAACAAAATCAGGTTCAAAAATGCCAGTGAGATATGGAGGAAGGTGCTCAGGCAGGAAATCAAAATTGAGTATGTGTAGGAAAAGGCTTGCTTCCTCGGGGGGTATCAGGTAACACGGAGGCAGAAGGAAAATGTGGTTTGCAAGAATGATAGGAGAGAATGGGCAAGATATGGATTACCAGGGTCAGCATCTACAAAAAGAGTCAAAGTGGCAAAGGCAGAAGCAGGGGCCCAGAAGGTCTTTGAGATGCCTAGCTAGACTTCAGGAAAAATTGTTCGGAGAGCACAGAGCAAATGCCAAAGCCATGCTAAGATATGACAGGTTAGAAATGTTAATTTTAGGACACTAAGATAAGCAGCCATCTGTCCACATAGTGCCCTATTTTAAAAAAGACTTCCCTAGTTTTATGTAGCATTCCTGTGAGGGATATAAATCTTGGCTAATGTGCTTTGCTTCCACACTGGGATCAAGGTGCCTAAAAATATTGATTGCCATTTTTATTCATTCATTTACTTAATTACATTTTCAACTAGCATTTCTTGAGTACTTACCATGTGCTATTTTTTTTTTAAGAGACTGTACTTAGGAAGGCAAAGCTGAGCAGGATATGATATCTGCCCTCAAGGAGTCCACAACTAGTCAGGTGAACACACATGAAACAGACCATTAAAATTCAATAGTGTGGCAGAGTTAAAATAGAATATGTGAAAAGAATGTATATTCTCCAATTTGGGGGAGCTATGCTTTATATGTATCCATTATAATAAGGTTGTTAACTGTGCTGTACAAACATCCTTACTGATAATTTATCATGTGATGTATTATTACTGAGAGAGGTTGAAACTTCCCACTATGATGATGTACTTATCAATTTCTCCTTGTAGCACTATAAAATTTTTATTTTATATATATTTTAGGCTATATTATTGAACACATATGAATTTAGAATTTTTATAATTTCCTAGTGAATTTATGATTTATGATTAAGTTGTGACCATCTTTGTCTCTAGTAATGCTCTTTGTCTGGAAGTCCACTGCATCCATTGCTGTGTCTACTACTGTGTCTATACCCAGTTTTCTTTTGGAGTAATTGCTTGATCTATATCCTTTTTTTTCCCTTTCCTTCATCTCTAAGTCTTTCTATATCTTTATTAAGGTGTATCTCTTGTAAGTAGTCAATAACTAGATTTCACATTTTTAAAAACCTAGTACTGTAATCCTTGTCTTTTAACTTGAGGTTTTAGTGTACTTACAATTATTGCAACTACTATCATCCTGTCATGGGCTTCCATTTGTCTTTCCTTTCCTTCAGTTTTAACTCCTCTCTTGGCTTCTGTTGGATTGATTACCCTCTTCTTTTTACTTTATCATTTCATTTTTTCATTATACTTATAAACACTGTTTTCTCGGGTGTATGTTTGCATGCTCGCACATGTGCTTACTGTGGCTATTTGAATGAACATTTGTAACAAAATCTGCAGTCAAAAATTTTCACCTACTTCCAGACAACGCAAGGACCTTAGAACATTTTAAATGTAATAAACCCCTCTCAACTTATATTCAGTTGTCCAGTATTTTAATTTTAGCCTGTTCTCCCTACAATTAGATATTATGTTTTTTATGGACTCATAGTTTAGATTTACCCATATATTTTCCCCTTTGTATTCACCATTCTTCTTGAATCTTGTATCTTTCATAATGGATAATTTTTCTTCTGCCTTAAATACAGCAAATCATCTTTTTGGTGTCACCTAAGAAATCTTTGTCAAAGAAGGATCTGGGCCTATAGTTTTCTTTGAAAGTTTCTAATTACAAATTCAATTTCTTTAATAGATATAGATATGCTATTGTTGGGTCAAGGATTTTACACATATCAATTAGACCAAGTTAATCGATAGTGCTATGCAGGTCTTTTATATCTTTATTGATTTTTTGTCTACTTGGCTCTATTAATTATTGAGAAAGGGGTGTTAAACTTCCCAAGTATTATTGCAGACTTGTTTATTTCATCTTTAAACCTTAGTAGTTTCTGCTTCATGTATTTTGAAGCTCTGTCTTTATGAGTATATACCTCCAGCATTGTTATTTCTCGTTTGCAAAAGGATCCCTAATCATTATGTAATATCCCTCTTTATTTCTAATAATGATCTGTGTTTCGAAGTCTACTTTAATTTATATTAATATAACATAATATAAATAAATCTTTTGATTCGTGTTTGTATGGTATATCCATTTTCATCCATTTACTTTTAATATATCTATGTATTTATATTTAAGATATACTTCTTATAGGTTGCAGGTAATTGGATCTTGCTTTCCTATCTAACCTGATAATCTCTAATATTTAATTGTTGTGTGTAGACCATTTACTTTTAATGCAATTATTAATATGATTGGATTAAAACTTCCAGTTTTCCTAGCTATTTTTCCTCTATTCCTTGTGTTTATTTTATTTTTGCTCTTTTTTGCTTTTTGGATCCATTGAGATACTTGATGATTCTATTTTGTAGAATTTTACAATTCTTTTAAAATTTTTTTAATCATTTGCCCTAGGATTTATAAATATATATCTTCAATTAATCATAACCTACCTTCAAATGATATTATGCCATTTCACATGTAGTGTAAACAAATTACAACACTATACTCCCAATTATTCTCTTCCATCTTTTATGCTATAGCTATTACACATTATTCTTCTATGTATGCAATACACATATTTGCTACAATACACATATTTGCTACAATTTTTTGCTTGTATAGCTAGTTATATTTTAGAGCAATTAAATATAAGAATAACATGAATTTTATATTGATCACATTTGCTAAAAATTTTTTGCTTGTACTGCTAGTTATATTTTAGAACACTTTAAAATAAGAATAACATGGACTTTATATTTACCTCTATTGATAACCATTTCCATTGCTCTTCATTTCTTTCTGTAGATCCAGGTGATTCTCAAGTATCACATTCCTTCTGCATGAAGAACTTCTTTTAACATTTCTTGTAGTGAAAGCATGCTTGTAATGAATCTTCTCAGTTTTTGTCTGAAAAAGTCTTTATTTCCTCTTTGATTTTGAAAGATATTTCTCTGGATAGAGAATACTGTGTTAACATTTTTTTTTTCTTTTGTTTTCCATTGTTTATGGGATTGCATAATTTCTGACGAGTATTCTGCTGTATTCTGTTCTTTGAACCTCCATATGAAATGTTTGTTTGTATGCTTGTTTTTTCATCTGCCTGACTTTGGGATTATCTCCCTATCTTTGATTTTCAGCAGTTTGAATATGATATGTGTAAGTATTTTTATTTTGGATGTAAGATTTTGGTGTTCTCTGAGCTTCTTGGGATTGTGATTTGGTTTCTTTCATTAATTTTGGAAATTTTCATTCATTAATCTTGGTCTGTATCTCTTCCAATTTTTTTTGCTCCCTTCTCTTGCCATTTTTCTTCCAGTATTCTAATTATACATATGTTAGACAGTTTGATATTTTCCCACAGTTCTTAGCTGCTCTGTTTTCTTCTTTTCTTTTTCCTAGTATTTTTTTCTCTTTCTGTTTTAGTATAGGTACTTTTTAAAAATCAATGCAGTTTTATTCACGCACCATTATTCACACAATCCATTCAATATGTACAATAAATTACTCTCAGTATAATCACAGAGTTGTGCTTTCACTACCACAATCAATATTTAGAACATTTTCCTTGCTCCAAAAAGAAAGTCTCCATACACCTTATAAAACCCTGTTATTGACTTAGCATTGTTGTGGTAACTTTGTTACAATTTGTGGAAGAATATTACAATATTACTGTTAACTAGTTTAGTCCATAGTATGCATTAGGTGTATTTTTTCCCTTACACCGCCCTATTATTAACACCTTGTAATAGTGGCATACATTATTCTTATTTTGTACTATTAAACACCTTTATCATCTACAACAGGGTTCACTATGTTATACAGTCCCTGTTTCATTCTCTAGCTTTCCTTCTAGTGATATAGATGACCCTAATCCACAATCACATGCACAATACATTGCTGTTAATTACACTCACAATAATGTACTATCATCACCTCTATCAATTTCCAAACATTTACAACCAACCTAATATAAAAGTCTGAACAAATTAGGCATTAGCTTCCCATTGTCTATCCTCATTCTATGTTCTGGTAGTCTGTATTCTAGATATGAACTCCATGAGTTTGCTCATTATGTTTAGTTCATGTTAGTGAGATCATACAATATTTGTCCTTTTGTGTCTGGCTTATTTCACTCAACATAATGTCCTCAAGGTTCATCCGTGTTGTCACATGCCTCAGGATTTAATTCCTTCTAACAGCTGAATAATATTCCATTGAATGTACATACCACATTTTTTTTAATTCATTCATCCTCTGATGGGCATTTGGGGTGTTTCTGTCTTTTGGCAATTGTGAATAATGCTGCCATGAACACTGGTGTGAAATGTCTGTTCACATCTCTGCTCAGTTCTTCTGAGCATATACCTAGAAGCAGGATTGTTGGATCATATAGCAGTTCTATACTTAGCTTCCTGAGGAACTGTCAAACTGTCTTCCACAGCAGCTGCACCATTTTGCATTCCCACCAGCAGTGAATGTGTTCCTGTTTCTCCACATCTTCTCCAACACTTGAAGTTTTCTGTTTGTTTAATAGTAGCCATTCTAAAAGGTGTGAAATGATATCTCATTGTGGTTTTGATTTGCATTTCCCTAAAAGCTAGTGATGTTAAGCATCTTTTCATGTAGTTTTTAGCCATTTGTATTTTCTCTTTGAAAAAAACGCCTGATAAAGTCTTTGTCCATTTTTAATTGGATTCTTTGTCATACTGTTGAGTTGTGGGATTCCTTTATATATTCTGAATATTAAACCCTTATTAGGTATGTGGTTTCCAAATATTTTCTCCCATTGAGTAAGCTGTCTTTTCACCTTTTTGAGAAAGTCCTTTGACACACAAAAGTCTTCTATTTTGAGAGGTCCCATTTTTCTAATTTTTCTTTCATTGCTTGTGCTTTGGGTGACAAGTATAAGAATCCACCATCAGTATAGGTACTTTTTATGACCTGTCTTCAAGTTCTCTGAATTTTTTCCTTACCTATGTCAAATCTTCTTATGAGTCTACCAAAAGCATTCTTCATTTCTTGTTTTTATGTTTTTCATTTTTATCATTTTCATTTGATTCTTTTTTTATAGTTTCCATATTCTTGTCTGTTTTCTGAAATGCATATCTGTCCATTCATATTCTCCACACTTTTCAGTAGAGCCTTTAGCATCTGAATCATAGTTATTTTTAATTCCTTGTCTGCTAGTTGCAGCATCTGAGTCTGGTTCTGTTGACTGTTTTTCTCCTTATAGTGTGTTGTTTGAGGTCTTGCTTCATATTTTTGTTGGAAGTGGAACCTCTTGTGTAGGACAGTAGAGACTAGTGCAAATTGTATTTGTGACTAGAAGTAGGTATGCTTTTTCTTTTACTATGCTTTTAGTTGTGGTGGAGGGGTGTTGGGTAATCTACTCTGCAGTTGAGCTCAGTTTTGGTTCCACTGTTGCCACATTTACCCTCAGTTTATCATAAGCTTCTAGTTCTTCTAATGTCACCTTGTACATGGGAGGGGAGCTGGTTTTGCCAGAGATAATTTCTCAATATCTGATTCACACTTAGTATTTGGGCTTCTCCTTTTTCCTGAAACTCAGAGAGACTCTTTTGATATTTTTGTCCCTCCCCAGGCTCTCCTGTGGGGCCTTCTCCGTGATCCTGCCCCTTCCCCAATGATAGAGACTCTCTATTGCTCTGAACATGAGATGTTTTCCTGTGTCTTCCATCCCCCTAAGGATAGAGGTTTTATCTGTTCTCTTACCCCAGCTGTCTGTGTCTTCACTCTTGCCCTAAGACTTCCTGGGTTTGCTGCCCTTTCTCTAGTGACATAATTTAATTCTGTAAGAAAGATAGGGGAGCAGGATCCAAGCTGGGCTTTTTGCCTTTCCTGAAGTTGCTATTGCTTCCCTCTTCCAGTATACCACATGGAAGGCTTTTTCTGATCTCTCACCTTGCCCCCATCTTTCTTTGAGCACCCAACATAGTCTACGGAGAAGAGCCTGTGAGTGGGTGCTAATTTCCTTTGTATTCCAGTGTTTCTATATTATCACACTAGCCTGCAGTTGGCCTTTAGCAATCATTACAGATTTTAGCTGAGCACATCTTAGCAGGTTGTATGATGCTCAACACCTGCCCCATGTAAGCAAGTGCTTATATCCTGTCTCTGCTTGGAGACTCCTACCTTTCCTTAGATTTCAGACTAGTTGGTTGTCCTATGACATCAGATCTTTTATATATTCAATAAAATTATGTTTTCATAGATTAAACAGTTTTTTTTTTTTCTTGTTGTGAGAATAAGAATGATGTTCTTTTGAGATTTCTATATCCTCACTGGAAGCCAGCTATTTTTGTGGTAGGGTGGTGGTTTTTAAAACTGGCTAACCTATATTTTATGGTCTCCTATTCCCTGAATATATTTTCAAGATTTTAAAAAATATTTTTAGACATAGTAAACATAATTATTTTATAATATTTATGTAATATTTATAAAATGTGAAATCTTTGTGAGTATGTTTTTGCTGTCTTGTTTTACTTGTTTTACGTGTTTTCCTTCTGCTGGTTCTTAAACTTATTCCCTTGTTTGTGTCCCTGGTTATATTGACTATGAAATGGTTATTTCCCTTGAAAATTTATCAGTGGAGGTTTCTGAAGTCTTACAGAGGAGACATTTTCCTACAGAGAAAGTTTGTATTTCTTTTGCTCAGTCATGGGGCACTACAGCTCATAATCACTTTAAACTAATTTTTGCAAGGTTTGAGTTTCTTTGATCAACCCTAGGAAATCAAAAGTGGGACATACATCCATATGTATGTCCACCCTCTTGGGATTGAGTTAGTTCCTTCCTCTCTCTCTCTCTCTCTCTCTCTCTCTCTCTCTCTCTCTCTCTCTCTCTCTCTCTCTCTCTTTCTCTTTCTTCTCTTTCCTTTGTTCTGCTTAATAACAAGGCACCCCTGTCCCAATTCCAGGAAGGAAAGCTACCAGCATGAAACACTCTGGAGAGGCTCATTCATGCTGACACATAGAGACTTAGGAAGAGGGAAATACTTGAATCCAAAGATTCAAGTCTTTATGATAAAATATCAGCCCCCAGTGACAGATTATTAAAGGGAATATTTCTGTGGAAAGAAACGGGAACAGAGAAGGGTCTCTCAAGGGGCCCTCTAATGACTGTTGTTTCCTTTCTCTGCTATACAGACAGGTAACAGCTGACCTAGAAGGCCACTTGAGCAATGTAGGCTATAGATAGAAGATAACTGGAAGCTGAATCAGTAACTCCCTAGGTGACCTAAGAGTCGGAAGGTAGAAATTTGGGCTGAGACAACATTATCACTGGGGGCTAGCCTGGGACTTTTGATTGACTGCCATGCATTTTACAGGGAGGGTCACTGAGACTCGGCCTAAGTGGAGCTTCCTGGAGCCCATCAGTGTTTACCTGGGCTTCTCTGCATGCTGCTCACCGAAGCCTTGTTGCAATAAGCCTGTTCCCCACATCCTCCAAAGGCTTTCAGCAAAGAACAAACGTCGATTCTACAAAATTTTTTGACATAAAAATCTATACCTCTATGACTCTCCCTAAAGCAAGATAGGGTTCAGAGTTTATCAAAAATCAATAAAGCTTAAGGAAAGGAATATCATTAATGCTTAGGAAATCAGGAACAGAAACAAGGGTTAGCTTTCCCCATTTCCTACCTTGTCCTAGCAGATGAGAACTTCAAGGCCTGAAATTGTCTTTTTGCTTCCTCAAACTTGATGACTCCAAGATTGGTTTTTGAAATTCACATCTTGGCTTTGTTTCAATTTGTTCTGATCATGAAACCAAAGAAGAGCTTTGCTATTGTGTTCCCTCAGGGAAATTCTGCCTTCATTCCCACCATTCACAAAACAGCAAAACAGCCAAATGCTTCCCAGAAAATCCAATCCTTAGAGTAGCAGTGAGATCTTTGCCCCATGCTAGCCCTGTACAACAGACTCGGATAATTAAAGAGCAGTTATTATTTTTATTTATTAAGAAAATATTATTTTTATTTATTAAGAAAGAAATTTTTTTGCCTACAGGGGTTTAAGGCACCTTATCAAGATTTGCAAAATATAGAAAAATGACAAAAAAAGGGGAAAAAAAATAGATGAGAAAGAAGGAAGTAAATGAAGCCAAACGTTCCATAAATACTTCCTATGAGTTGATCACAAATTTGGTTATGAGGTATTTTTTAGCCTCTTTTGAAAAGGAAATCTTGATCAATTATGCAAATTATGTGGCCTTATCACTTCATAATGAATTAATTGCTCAGGAGAACCAGAACTATCCTCACACTAAGACCAGCTAGGAATATCTCTCATAGACCTTCATAAAGAGGACGCTGAGTAAAATAATAAACAATACCCTTCAAAAAATCATCTGGGTAGTGACACAGTGCATTATCTGTGGCCCTTCAGCATCAGCCAGTGACACCACATGAAAGCACAATCTATATAGGTAATGTCATAGGTGAACAATAAACGATATAATGGAAGCCCTGGACATCTTGAAAGAATGTCTTGATCAAAGAGGACATGTTTCTGAGTCCTGGGAGATTATAGACTGGATTTATGTAGGACATGTCCTTGAAGATGAATATTTGGACAAAGGAAATGTTGATGTCAGAAATAAGTCTTGTTCATAACGGGTGTCTACTAAATGTAATGAATAAATGCATGGGAGATACAACAAGTAAGCTCTCTCCATAACCCTAGGTCCCTTGAGGGCTGATGTGATAAAACCTTGTATTTTGTTTTTAACTCACATACCATACAATCATCCATGGTGTATAATTAATTGTTCATATTACCATCATATAGTTATGCATTCATCACCCCAATCTATTTTTGAACATTTTCCTTACACCAGAAAGAATAAGAATAAGAAATAGAAGTAGAAAAGAGCAGCCAATCATCCCCCCATCCCTCCATATTTTTCATTTAGTTTTGTCTCCATTTTTCTAGTCATCCATCCATACACTGGATAAAGGGAGTACGATTCACAAGGTTTTCACCATCACACTGTCACCCATTGTAAGCTGCATTGTTATACAATCGTCTTCAAGAGTCAAGGCTTCTGGGTTGGCTACAGAGAGGGCCACATCTGAGCAAAAAAGAGGTACTCAGGGGGAGACTCTTAGGGACAATTATAAGCAAAAACACTATTCTTGACATAGTATCTAGGACACAGTAAGTGCTCAATAAATGGTAGTCACTGAATTAATCCAAAGTAAGAGGCAGAAATGTATATGGTTGGTCCAGAGATTAGTGAAGCGACTGGCGTGACTCAGGGGGAGGACTCTGGTTGGAGAGAAGGTCAAGCATCTCCTCTTTCAGGAAGCCTTTCTTGACCACAAATCTTCATACTGAGTTACTCTCTCCTCGTGAAAAGCTCTCTCTCTGCCCACTATCAGCTCCCTACCATGGCATTTTCCCCACTGCACTGTGATTATATACTTACTGGCCTATTTTTCTCCCCTATTTCCTCTGCCAGATTTGGAATTTTACAGTGTTGTACTTAAAGCCAAAATTCTCAATTAATGTTTACTGAATTAAATTGATGGGAATATTAGGCCAGATTTTTGGATGGTTCTGGAGGAGTTTGGACTTCATACTGTAAGAAGACTTTGTTTTACAGAGAGGAAAGTGAGTTAGAGTTTGTGAGTTAAGTAGAAATCTTTTTTTTAGGAATATTAATGCTCTGATGTAGGTTTAGACAAGAAGTGATTAGAGACGAGAGATGACCGATGAAACTGTTGCAGTAACCCAGACCTAGAATGATAATTGCCAGGATCATAGTACATAACCACAAAACTAAAACACTTGTCTCAGCAGGTAATTTTCCCATCCAAATAGCTCATGCAGGAAACAAAAATGTTTAAGGTGAAATTTTGCTTAAATTCTTCCTTTCCTTAACACAAAAAATTATTTCTCCCAAGTCCAAAAAATAAATGTCTTCCCTATGTGTATTCACATATCTTTAGTAGCCTCAAGGAAAACCATAACAGCAGCTTGATAAGGCTACTGTGAGGTGAGGTTCATCTGCTTTGAAGGGAATAAGGGTTAAAGGGAAGACACATCTATGAGAGATACTGAAAGATGGGTTTTTCCCCTGCTCTAACACTCAACTTGGGAAATCACTTAACCTTTCTGAGTATCTTTACCCTTATTCATCAGAGGAGATATAAATTTTCCATAACTTTGTCATGGGGCCACTGAGAGCAGGGACTCTGTCTTATGCTCTAGTACTCAGCACAGTGTAGCAGTAAGAAGGTCAGTAAATATTTGTTGAATGAATGGATAATGGAGTGAATGAATATTACAGGGTTAAGGCAAGCCTACAGATTCCAGAAATTACTGTTATTATAAGTAAAAAAAAAAATAGACCATCTCATATCGCATCATTCTATTTTGGAACACCAGCCACAATGAAAGAGGAAGTTTTTGGTCCTGCCCAGGGGTTCGATGGGATGGAGCTGGTTGCAGAACAGGGACAGAGGGTGCTATGATGAAGAAATGGCAAGACACTTTAATCTTTCGGCTCCGGCTATCTCAGGAAGTGTCCACAGAGCCTGGTCATTTCTGTAAAGGAGCCTGAATTCCACCCTGTTTGCCAGAGGCTTCTGTGTCAACAGCCAGAACTGATGTGTGTCTAATTTTAACTCAAGTGGAGCAGACATTTATTTTAGGAAGACAAAGTCCTTTGGAGAAAGGCTGCAATTGCCTGTGGGCTGGGTTAGAGCTGAAAGTCTTGCTCATTTTCCTTAGCTGGTGGGGAAGATTTTACCTGGCTATGATCTGATCTCTTCCTCTATCTTTCTAAAGGATGCTTAGGAAAGTTTATTTTTAACTCCCCAAGATGCCTTACTTATTGTGCAGTTCCTGGAGTCTTTGTCTGGTTTACTTCTTCATACATGACTAAAATAGCATTCAAGCAGTAACCCTTGATGTCTTTTTAGGGGATCAAGCTCCCCTCACCCTCCAGGGCACAGCAGCTGTGATGAGAGAAAGAACACTGGATCAAGAGTTAGACAGACTTGGGGTCTACACGCAGGTCCACCTCTTAAGCAATATAACCTTGGGACTGAGAGCTTTTGCACACCTTCATCAATTCTTATATAAACAATATTGCTTTTTTTTTGACTCCATAATGTGCCTAGAGCTTGTGGCATTCATCTTACACCTAAACCTTTCAAGATATGTGTAAGTTATTATTCTTGAAATGCCTAAGGCCTGATTCCACATTCATTCTTCAAACTTTTTTTTTTTTTAATCATCATTTTATTGAGATATATTCACATACCACGCAGTCATACAAAACAAATTGTACTTTCGATTGTTTACAGTACCATTACATAGTTGTACATTCATCACCTAAATCAATCCCTGACACCTTCATTAGCACACACACAAAAATAACAAGAATAATAATTAGAGTGAAAAAGAGCAATTGAAGTAAAAAAGAACACTGGGTACCTTTGTCTGTTTGTTTCCTTCCCCTACTTTTCTACACATCCATCCATAAACTAGACAAAGTGGAGTTTGGTCCTTATGGCATTCCCAATCCCACTGTCACCCCTCATAAGCTACATTTTTATACAATTGTCTTCGAGATTCATGGGTTCTGGGTTGTAGTTTAATAGTTTCAGGTATCCACCACCAGCTACCCCAATTCTTTAGAACCTAAAAAAGGTTGTCTAAAGTGTGCGTAAGAGTGCCCACCAGAGTGATCTCTCGGCTCGTTTTGGAATCTCTCTGCCACTGAAGCTTATTTCATTTCCTTTCACATCCGCCTTTTGGTCAAGAAGATGTTCTCCATCCCACGATGCCGGGTCTACATTCCTCCCCGGGAGTCATATTCCACGTTGCCAGGGAGATTCACTTCCCTGGGTGTCTGATCCCACGTAGTGGGGAGGGCAGTGATTTCACCTTTCAAGTTGGCTTAGCCAGAGAGAGAGGGCCACATCTGAGCAACAAAGAGGCATTCAGGAGGAGACTCTTAGGCACAAATACAGGGAGGCCTAGCCTCTCCTTTGCAGCAACCGTCTTCCCAAGGGTAAAACTTATGGTAGAGGGCTCAACCCATCAAACCACCAGTCCCCTATGTCTGTGGTCATGTTAGCAACCATGGAGGTGGGGTAGGCGAATACCCCTGCATTCTCCACAGGCTCCTCAAGGGGGCACTACATCTTTTTTTTTTTTTTTTCCTTGTTTGTCTTTTTTTTTTTTTCTTTTTTTTTTTTTTTAACTTTCCCTTCTTTTTTAAATCAACTGTATGAAAAAAAAAGTTAAAAAGAAAACAAACATACAATAAAAGAACATTTCAAAGAGACCATAACAAGGGAGTAAGAAAAAGACAACTAACCTAAGATAACTGCTTAACTTCCAACATGTTCCTACTTTACCCCAAGAAAGTTACATAATATAGCAACATTTCAGTGAATTTGTTCCTACTACATCCATCAGAAATTAACAGACCATAGTCATTTCTGGGCATCCCCAGAACGTTAAATAGCTTATCTGTTCTTCTTGGATTATTGTTCCCCCTTCCTTAATTGCTCTCTACTGCTAGTTCCCCTACATTCTACATTATAAACCATTTGTTTTACATTTTGCAAAGTTCACATTAGTGGTAGCATATAATATTTCTCTTTTTGTGCCTGGCTTATTTCGCTCAGCATTATGTCTTCAAGGTTGATCCATGTTGTCATATGTTTCACCAGATCGTTCCTTCTTACTGCCGCGTAGTATTCCATCGTGTGTATATACCACATTTTATTTATCCACTCATCTGTTGAAGGACATTTGGGTTGTTTCCATCTCTTGGCAATTGTGAATAATGCTGCTATGAACATTGGCGTGCAGATATCTGTTCGTGTCACTGCTTTCCGATCTTCCGGGTATATACCGAGAAATGCAATCGCTGGATCGAATGGTAGCTCTATATCTAGTTTTCTAAGGAACTGCCAAACTGACTTCCAGAGTGGCTGAACCATTATACAGTCCCACCAACAATGAATAAGAGTTCCAATTTCTCCACATCCCCTCCAGCATTTGTAGTTTCCTGTTTGTTTAATGGCAGCCATTCTAATCGGTGTTAGATGGTATCTCATTGTGGTCTTAATTTGCATCTCTCTAATAGCTAGTGAAGCTGAACATTTTTTCATGTGTTTCTTGGCCATTTGTATTTCCTCTTCAGAGAACTGTCTTTTCATATCTTTTGCCCATTTTATAATTGGGCTGTCTGTACTATTGTCATTGAGTTGTAGGATTTCTTTGTATATGCAAGATATCAGTCTTTTGTCAGATACATGGTTTCCAAAAATTTTTTCCCATTGAGTTGGCTGCCTCTTTACCTTTTTGAGAAATTCCTTTGAGGTGCAGAAACTTCTAAGCTTGAGGAGTTCCCATTTATCTATTTTCTCTTTTGTTGCTTGTGCTTTGGGTGTAAAGTCTAGGAAGTGGCCTCCTAATACAAGGTCTTGAAGATGTTTTCCTACATTATCTTCTAGGAGTTTAATGGTACTTTCTTTTATATTGAGATCTTTGGTCCATTTTGAATTAATTTTTGTGTAGGGGGTGAGGTAGGGGTCCTCTTTCATTCTTTTGGATATGGATATCCAACTCTCCCAGCCCCATTTGTTGAAAAGACCATTATGGCTCAGTTCGGTGACTTTGGGGGCCTTATCAAAGATCAGTCGGCCATAGATCTGAGGGTCTATCTCTGAATTCTCAATTCGATTCCATTGATCTATATGTCTATCTTTGTGCCAGTACCATGCTGTTTTGGCAACTGTGGCTTTATAATAAGCTTCAAAGTCAGGGAGTGTAAGTCCTCCCACTTCGTTTTTCTTTTTTAGAGTGTCTTTAGCAATTCGAGGCATCTTCCCTTTCCAAATAAATTTGATAACTAGCTTTTCCAAGTCTGCAAAGTAGGTTGTTGGAATTTTGATTGGGATTGCATTGAATCTGTAGATGAGTTTGGGTAGAATTGACATCTTAATGACATTTAGCCTTCCTATCCATGAACATGGAATATTTTTCCATCTTTTAAGGTCCCCTTCTATTTCTTTTAGTAGAGTTATGTAGTTTTCTTTGTATAGGTCTTTTACATCTTTGGTTAAGTTTATTCCTAGGTACTTGATTTTTTTAGTTGCTATTGAAAATGGTATCTTTTTCTTGAGTGTCTCTTCAGTTTGTTCATTTCTAGCATATAGAAACATTACTGACTTATGTGCATTAATCTTGTATCCCGCTACTTTGCTAAATTTGTTTATTAGCTCTAGTAGGTGTATCGTTGATTTCTCAGGGTTTTCTAGATATAAGATCATATCATCTGCAAACAATGACAGTTTTACTTCTTCTTTTCCAATTTGGATGCCTTTTATTTCTTTGTCTTGCCGGATTGCCCTGGCTAGCACTTCCAGCACAATGTTGAATAACAGTGGTGACAGCGGGCATCCTTGTCTTGTTCCTGATCTTAGAGGGAAGGCTTTCAGTCTCTCACCATTGAGTACTATGCTGGCTGTGGGTTTTTCATATATGCTCTTTATCATGTTGAGGAAGTTTCCTTCAATTCCTACCTTTTGAAGTGATTTTATCAAAAAGGGATGTTGGATTTTGTCAAATGCTTTTTCAGCATCTATTGAGATGATCAATTGATTTTTCCCTTTCGAGTTTTTAATGTGTTGTAATACATTGATTGTTTTTCTTATGTTGAACCATCCTTGCATGCCTGGAATGAACCCCACTTGGTCATGGTGTATGATTTTTTTAATGTGTCTTTGGATTCGATTTGCAAGTATTTTGTTGAGGATTTTTGCATCTATATTCATTAGGGAGATAGGCCGGTAGTTTTCCTTTTTTGTAGCATCTTTGCCTGCTTTTGGTATTAGATTGATGTTAGCTTCATAAAATGAGTTAGGTAGTGTTCCATTTTTTTCAATGTTTTGAAAGAGTTTGAGTAAGATTGGTGTCAGTTCTTTCTGGAAAGTTTGGTAGAATTCCCCTGTGAAGCCATCTGGCCCTGGGCATTTATTTGTGGGAAGATTTTTGATGACTGATTGGATCTCTTTGCTTGTGATGGGTTGGTTGAGGTCTTCTATTTCTTCTCTGGTCAGTCTAGGTTGTTCATATGTTTCCAGGAAATTGTCCATTTCTTCTACATTATCCAGTTTGTTGCCATACAGTTGTTCATAATATCCTCTTATAATTTTTTTAATTTCTTCAGGATCTGCAGTTATGTCACCTTTTTCATTCATTATTTTGTTTATATGGGTCTTCTCTCTTTTTGATTTTGTCAGTCTAGCTAGGGGCTTGTCAATCTTGTTGATCTTCTCAAAGAACCAACTTTTGGTGATATTTATCCTCTCTATTGTTTTTTTGTTCTCTATGTCATTTATTTCTGCTTTAATCCTTTTTATTTCTTTTCTTGTACTTGGTTTAGGATTAGTTTGCTGTTCATTTTCTAGCTTCTTCAGTTGATCCATTAGTTCTTTGATTTTGGCTCTTTCTTCCTTTTTAATATATGCATTTAGTGCTATAAATTTCCCCCTTAGCACTGCTTTTGCTGCATCCCATAGGTTTTGGTATGTTGTGTTCTCATTTTCATTCGTCTCTATATATTTAGCAATTTCTCTTGCTATTTCTTCTTTAACCCACTGATTGTTTAGGAGTGTGTTGTTTAACCTCCAGGTATTTGTGAATTTTCTAAGTCTCTGATGGTTATTGACTTCTAATTGTATTCCATTGTGGTCAGAGAATGTGCTTTGAATAATTTCAATCTTTTTAAATTTATTGAGGCTTGTTTTATGTCCCAGCATATGATCTATTCTGGAGAAAGTTCCGTGAGCACTAGAAAAGTATGTGTATCCTGGTGATTTGGGATGTAATGTCCTGTAGATGTCTGTTAAATCTAATTCATTTATCAGATTGTTTAGGTTTTCAATTTCCTTATTGGTCTTCTGTCTGGTTGATCTATCTATAGGAGAGAGTGATGTGTTGAAGTCTCCCACAATTATTGTGGAAACATCAATTGCTTCCTTTAGTTTTGCCAGTGTTTCTCTCATGTATTTTGTGGCACCTTGATTGGGTGCATAGACATTTACGATTGTTATTTCTTCTTGCTGAATTGCCCCTTTTATTAGTATGTAGTGGCCTTCTTTGTCTCTCAAAACATCCCTGCATTTGAAGTCTATTTTATCTGAGATTAATATTGCTACACCTGCTTTTTTGGCTGTAGCTTGCATGAAATATTTTTTTCCATCCTTTCACTTTCAGTTTCTTTGTGTCCCTGTGTCTAAGATGAGTCTCTTGTATGCAACATATTGATGGTTCTTTTTTTTTTGATCCACTCTGCGAATCTATATCTTTTAATTGGGGAGTTTAATCCATTTACATTCAACGTTAAAACCGTGAAGGCATTTCTTGAATCAGCCATCTTATCCTTTGGATTATGTTTGCCATATTTTTCCCTCTCTCTATTAATATCCTTTATTGTACCCATACCGAATCTCTTTAGTACTGAACCTTTCTCCAAGTCTCTCTGTCCTGTCTTTGTTTCTCTGTCTGTAGGGCTCCCTTTAGTATCTCCAGTAGGGCAGGTCTCTTGTTAGCAAATTCTCTCAGCATTTCTTTGTCTGTGAAAAATTTAAGCTCTCCCTCAAATTTGAAGGAGAGCTTTGCTGGATAAAGTATTCTTGGCTGGAAATTCCTCTCACTCAGAATTTTAAATATATCGTGCCACTGCCTTCTCACCTCCATGGTGGCTGCTGAGTAGTCACTACTTAGTCTTATGCTGTTTCCTTTGTATGTGGTGAATTGCTTTTCTCTTGCTGCTTTCAGAACTTGCTCCTTCTCTTCTATGTTTGACAGTGTGATCAGTATATGTCTCGGAGTGGGTTTTTTTGGATTTATTCTATTTGGAGTTCGCTGAGCATTTATGATTTGTGTATTTATGTTGTTTTGAAGATTTGGGAAGTTTTCCCCAACAATTTCTTTGAATACTCTTCCTAGACCTTTACCCTTTTCTTCCCCTTCTGGGACACCAATGAGTCTTATATTCGGACGTTTCATATAATCTATCATATCCCTGAGGTCCATTTCGAGTTTTTCAATTTTTTTCCCCATTCTTTCTTTTATGCTTTCATTTTCCATTCTGTCATCTTCCAGGTCTCTGATTCGTTGTTCAACTTCCTCTAGTCTTGTACTATGAGTGTCCAGAATCTTTTTAATTTGGTCAACAGTTTCTTTAATTTCCATAAGATCATCCATTTTTTTATTTAGTCTTGCAATGTCTTCTTTATGCTCTTCTAGAGTCTTCTTGATTTCCTTCATATCCCGTACTATGGTCTCATTGTTCATCTTTAGTTCTTTGAGTAGCTGCTCTAGGTGCTGTGTCTCTTCTGGTCTTTTGATTTGGGTGCTTGGGCTTGGGTTATCCATATCGTCTGGTTTTTTCATATGCTTTATAATTTTCTGTTGTTTTTGGCCTCGTGGCATTTGCTGAACTTGATAGGGTTCTTTTAGGGTTTGTAGACCTATTGAAGTCCTTATCTCTAATTTATCAGATCTACAGCTTCGTGGAGTACACTTTCTCTAACTAACCAGCAGGTGGCGTCCACGAGCCACCTGTTCTCCACAAGCCAGATCTCCCCTGCTTAGCCTTTTTGGTGAGTGGGGGAGTGAGTCTTGTGGGGCCCAATTGGTGTACCAAGCTTGCGTGTGTAGTTGGTGTTGCCTGCCCTGTATGTGGGGCGTGTTTCTGGGCAGTCGGGGAGGGGGGGGTGGCCCTAACAATCAAATCTCCCTGATGATCCTAGAGTTTTAAAGCTGCTGCAATAGTCTAATCCTTCAGTTCAGTCCTGCCACAGTTTGTCTCTGCCACTGACCCACAAGTCTTTGGTATTGGCGTATGGCTCCTGAGACTTGCAAGTGGGCCCCTCTTCCAGGCTGTGCACCCCGGGTCCTCTGTTGAGGGATGACTGTGCTATGTCACAGGTGAGTGCCATCCCCCCAGGGCAGTTCTGGGCTGCTGGGCTGTGTAGGGAGGCTCCCAGTCTGCTCAAATGATGGCTGAATGGGGCTTTGTTAATTCACACTGCTCCACCTTCCCAGCTCTGGGACATTCAGCTGAGGTTGCAGGGAAGGCTAATGTCCACGCCCAGTTTTGTGGTGTGTGCCTGTTATTTGAAGCACTTCCGTCACACTGGGTTGTCTGGGGCAGCTCTGGGCTATGGGGCTGGCGATGGGCAGGAATGTTTCCTGTCCACCAGGATGGTGGCTGTGAGCAGACACCCCCCTTTTCTTGGGAAGTTGTGGTGTTTAGCGAATTTTCTCAGCCACTGGATTATTGCCTTTTGTCTCAGAGCTCTCTTAGTTCTGCTCCTGACTTGACGTGCCCAAATTGCAATTCTTTGAAGCTTTCTGTATTGAGCTTCTTAGAGTAATTGTTTTAGAAAAAGCAAAAAGGATTTTAAAAAAAAAAAAAAAAACGGCCCTCCTCAGAGATCTAATGGGTTATTGAAATGCTAATAGACAAAGCAACCAGGGCCATTAAGGGAAGGTGCACAGGGCAGAGATCAGCTTTGCTTCGGGATTTGCATATGCGCCTCAAGGCCTGAGCTCCGCCCTTCCCCTTTCTGTGTTCACCAGAACTCCAAAAATCCTCTGCTTTTATTTTGGAGTTTTTCGTGTTGTTTTTTTTCTATGCCTGTCTCCTCTCTGTTGCGCTGGCTGCTCTCAGAGTCTCTGGTGTCTGGTCTCAGTCTATCTATGGTTGGAGTTTGAATCAGTAGAATGAGTTTTCGATAAGAGCAGCCACTGCAGTTCTCCCTTCTCCTTCCCGGAGCTGACAGCCCCTCCTCCCCCGGGACTGAGCCTGGCAGGGAGGGGCGCAGGTCCCCTGGCCGCAAAAACTTACAGATTTCGCTGATCTCAGCAGTTCCACGTTTTCATGAGTGTTGTATGAAGTATGCCCAAAGACAGATTGCTCTGTGGTGTCCAGTCCACGCAGTTCCTGGCTTTTTACCTACTTTCCTGGAGGAGTAACTAAAACTTACAGCTCACCAGTCTGCCATCTTGCCCCGCCTCCCAAACCTTTTTATAATACTTTAAAGATGGAATTTGATATGAGTAAAGACTCTTAAGTAGGACAGAATTAGCTCTTGGTGGGGAGTTGGCTGCCTAGTACTCCAGGTGGGATGGGTACAGATTGGTGTTTTCTCAGGACTGTATGAGTAGTGCTATCCCAGAGGAATGTACAGAGCCATGAGGCAACTTCATTCTGAGAAGCATTCCGTTCAAGTTAAGAAACACCTATTGGCATCTTTGACATGCTGGGGTATGACATTTGCTGCTGGAACTAGTATAAAAAATGGTTCTTGACCTCAAGGAATTAACAGTTACTGTGAGTATAAGATATAGACACAAGGAACAAGCAGAGATAGAGTGTAAAAGAATACTGAGCAAAATGCAATCCATGTAGGGTGGTAGAGAGAGCAATGGAGTGTCTGAAATGACAGCTCCGGTTCCACTAGCTGTGTAAACTTAATCAAGTTAACTTCTCTGGGCCTCATTACTTCCTATTTTAAAGGTGTGGCAAATTAGAAAAAAACATCCTTTCCTCCAAGCAGGACTCATGCTTGACTTGGAGAGCAAAGAATGGGTTGGATAGCAGACCTCCCTTGCCCTCTTGCTGCACACTTTTGGACAACACACCTAACCGGCACAAACATACACAGCAGCTCTTGGTCTATCCTGGCTCCTATAATTGTTATGTGAACTTTAGCAAGTTACCCAGCATTCCTAAGCTTAATTTTCCTCACCTATAAAATAGGAGTGACAATAATATCTATTTAGCTTCATTTTGGGTATTAAGTGGAATAATATATTAAAGGTACTAGGCATATACTAAGTTTCCAGTATTGGTTAGCAATAGATCAACAAGATAATTTTTAAAATGCCAAGATGCATTGGACAAACACTGCATTTTTGAGATCCAGAAGAGGGGAGGATACCATGAGCTAGAGACAACTTCATGGAGGACATGTGCCTGGAGGTGGCCCTTGAAGGATGGCTGGTGTTTGGATGAGCACACATCAAGGATAACACATTCCACACATGGGGAACTTCAAGTCCAGGAAGAGTGTGGTGTGTCAGAGAGTGAGTGAGCAAACTTGCTTGATTAGAATAGAAGCTTCATCTTGGTAGAGTCAGGAGGAGGGCATGAGTCTCCTGATGCTTCAGGTGATATTTAGATATGGAGGAAGAGTTAGGGGAGGGGCCCAGGTTGCTAAAAGAGATTTTGCAGCTGGAGGGGTTACCATTCCACGTCCACATTCAAATCACCACTTAAGTCAGGCTAAAATGCATTTTCTTCCAGGTAAGAGATGACAACTAGAATGCAAACGCACTCCTGCATCTCAGGCAATCAAGGTGATGGCCTAGCAGATGGAGTTAAGATCATAGGATCCTCTGAGTCCTCCTGCAACACTGACTTCTTTAATGGATCAAGTAATTAACATTCTCTGAGAGTTCTAGGTGATACAGAATGCTGGAAAATTCTTTGCATATTCTGTAATTCCTGCTCCTGGCTAATTGGCTTCTTTTTTTGACAGATGCAGGGAAGAGTGGGTTGGACAACACACACATATTCATACTCAGAGAGAGATGATAAAATAAAACATATTTTGAGTACTTGGAAATATGTATAAGCCTGTCTAGTACTTACAAGCCTTTCTAGTACCTAGGTGCTTGACAGATATTAATTTAATGAATAAATTAGGTTTTTTATTTTCCTATATAACACTACCACAAAATTAACATCAGTGAAATGCAAACACACATTCTCTACTAAGGTCAAATTCCAAATAGAAATTATTTTGTGTATTTTATGAAGCGGTGGAAAGAATACTGAAAAACGAATCCTATATCTGGGTGAAGGTCTAAGTTCTGCTAACTGCAAGTGTTTTCACCCACATGTAAAAGCCCTGTGATTTCCTGATGAGATGACTTATGTCGCTCCATTCTTATTCCTGGGCAGGTAAGGAGCCTACCTTTCTGTAGCTTTTAGGAACTTCTCTTTTGCTGCTGTTCTGAATTTTCACTGCCATGTGTTCAGGTGTGCTGTAGTTTGTTTTTGTGCTCCGTTTCAGCTTTTCAGATTTTTGCAACGCAAGTGTGCGTCTTTTTTTTTTTTAAGTTCTGGGAAATTTGCAGGCATTATTTCTTTGAATACTGCCTCTTCTCCATGTTTTCTGATTGTGATTTCTGGAACTCCTATAAATGGTTAGATGGATTTAGATATGGAATTTCTGGACCAAGTTTCCATATTGCTTAATTTTCATTTCATACTTGCTTATCTCGTCTGTCCGTGTGAAGTCAGCTTAACATTTAGCTCCCTGGTTTGTCCTTCAGCTGTGTATGTTTTGATTTTTTCAACCATTACATTTTTCATTTTGAAAACTCTGATTCTTTGTCATAACTGCCTACTCTTGTTTTATAATCTACTGTCCTTGTTTCGTAACTTTATTTCATATTTCAGGAATATAATTCTATCTCCCTGAAGATAATAAATATATTATATTAAGAGATGTTCTTATTATTCTGTTTTCTCTGTTTCCTTTTATGGTGTTCATTTTCCTCAGGTTATAAGTGGTTTGTTGGTTAAATGGTTGTCTTCTTTAAGAAAATTTTCATTACCTGTGAGGGCCTCCCTGTGGGCTGGCAAAGCAGCAAATGTCTGTCCTCATTATCACAATGGCAGTGGCTTCTGTCAGTCAATGTCTCTCTTTTTGGAATGTTTTTCTTGCTTTTGAGTATGATTTTGTTGCAAATTATTTCTTTTTCTCATATATACAATGACTTGGTGCAAAAAGTGGAGATTTTAAAAAGTGCTCAGCCCACCTTCTTAAAATCAGAAATCTAAAGCTACATGATTTTTCTGGTCTCCTCTAGGTCTAAAATTCTATTATTCTTTAAGTTCCCTTAGGCAGAGAATTACATACAGAAACGTATTTTCCAGGTTTAAAATTTTCTCTTTGCTTTTCATTTATTGAAAAGGTTAAACAAGTTTTTGAAAAGCAAAATGGAGCCTGTACTAAAACACTACGGGAGACTAATTGAATATTTTGTTTGTGTGTTTGTTTGTTTATAGCCTGGCTTGCTGTTTATTTCCAGACAAAACTGAAGCCATGTTCAGTTTTTCCATATGATTTAGACCCACACTGTCCAATAGGATAGCCACTAATCATATGTGACTATTTAAATTTAATTTCAAGTATATTAAATTAAAACTTCAGTTTCTCAGTAGCACTAGCCATCTATCAAGTGCTTAGTAGATATGTGAACAGCGGTTACCATATAAAATTGCAGAGAGAATGCTTGCATCATCATAGACATTTCTGTTGGACAACACTGATTCAGAATTTTGAGGTTTTTGCCATATAAGCAGAATGTATCCTTACAAACATATGTATTTATATTTATGAGTGTGTGTTTGTGTGTGTGTGTGTTTGAGATTGCACATGTAATGCTGAATTTCATTAGGGAATAATATTGACTGTGATAAGAAACCACCAAGAATATAGTTCTTTAATACATTCAATATATTTATTTATATCCTTTTGCTAAAATCATAACTATATAAACAGGCTGTGAGCTCTTCATTGGTTGAATTCTAGTCACTCAAGTAGTCCCAGCTCTACCGCTAACCATGCCTCATACCTCCTTTTCTGATAGATCAGAGATCAGGATTGCTCAGAAGATCTAAACGTCCTACATATTCCATTTTTTGGGAGTAGTAGCAACAATGTTTGTTTTGTCTAAAAAGAAAACCAGTTCCATAAACATAATGTCTATAGAATATATATATATAATATCAACTCCTGATGTACTAAAAGAGTAGAAATTCTCCTGGTGAATTTAATTCCTGGCATAACTGGAGGTCAAGTAGAAAAGCCTAATGATTTCACCATGTTATTTCCCTGTATGTAAACTCTGCTGCATATCAGTGCCTCCTTTTCTCCATGAATGAGGATGATTCACAGCCTGGGAGTGAATATTCTTCCAAAATCATGGAAGAGTTTAGAGAGTCATCTTAGGATTGTCCTTCAACTTCTTTGAATCTCAGTGCCTTCCACTATAAAATGGAAATAATAATCATAACTGCCTCATAATGCCATTTCAAAGTTAATGAATGTGAAAATACCTAACACAATTCCTATTTCATAGTTCATGCTCCATAAATGTTTGTTGGAAAGGCAGGACACTGAATCCATACTGACTTCAAGACAACCTATATTTTAGAAAAGTCTTTATCTAGAATGTTTTTCATACCTTTTCTGGTAAAAATAATATGCTCAGTCAATGTAGTAAGAGCCAAGTAATTAAACATCCTGGTTAGACAAACTCTAATTTACTGAGTGAGGTTTAATGAAAAACTCTGAAGAATTAGGTTGAAATATATAGAAGAAATTTTTTCCTCTCAAATCATTCTTTTAGGAGACAAAAGATTGGCGGTGGTCCCTGCACAGAATATCCTGGGCTAGCTGTGTCAGGGCTTGTGGAATCATCTAGATTGAAAAGACCACTATTCCTGACAGTTTTCTCTTGGGAGAATCACTGTGCTCTTAGGATCCATCTGGAGCTCCTGGAAGAGTTCGCTCCATTACATGTCTTCTCGATTAACTATGTTACTCCAAGAAATACCTGAGAATGTAACACAAATGCTTTTGAATTTAGGAAGTCTAATCCAATCTTTCACCCAATGTAGACACCCTTTCTCCAGCACCCCTTTCTTCCAGCCTTCTTGGGCCCTCCCAGATATTTCAAACTCACTTATGGACAAGAAACATCTTTTCCTTCTAGGATGTAATTGTTAGGAATCCCTGCCATATATTGAGATAAAAATCTTCCTGCCTATCACTTCCAACCCTGGAAGCAATTGCATTGCTCCCAGCCCAGTCTTAAAAACATATTTTAAGCCACATTTGTGGACTAGAAAGGAATACACTCATTGATTTAATGACGGCATTCACATTCCATTGGCAGCAATTTTGTTCTGAGGACCGTCCCTGCAGCTCAAGATTGCCTGTTGTGAATTGAGTCATTAAAGGTGTGTGGGTGAGTGGGTGATGCCAACCTCATGGAGAGTTGGCTGAATGCTTAATAGCCTTGGCTTCTGATTTTAGAGGTTCCCATTAATTGCAAGTGATTGAGTCTTTTTCATGAGGACTCTGTTACAGCTTCTCCTACCTCCCCCTCACTTCCTTGTAGAGCACAGAAGGTGAGCATTTTTAAGTGTGGAGTATGGGAACTGTTTCTTATTATCTCCTTTTGGAACTTTCTGGACCAAATGATCCTAAAACCACATTTGCTAATCCTATAACATTTGAACAGTTCTGGAAAAAGGGAAAACTGGTGAAAATGCCAATGTATGCAGTTCTGCAACTTGGTCTGTGATAGTCACTACCTTCATCCTGAGAAATTTCAAGACAGCCTTTTTAGAGTTCTTAACAAAACACAAATGCCAGTAACATTTTAATCCTTAAAATGAACAGGCTTGCATTTGCCATGATCACTGGTTCTTTAAGATGGAGGAGAAATTAGATGAGATGAGAAAGAATGGTGGAATATAGGTCCCAATACCTGGGTTCAAACCCTGGCTCTGAAACAAACTGCTTGTGTTGCACGTCACTTAACTTTTATAGGCCTCAGTTTCCTCTTCAGGAATATGTAATGGAAAATATAGATAAGGCTATGTGAAGAAGATGGGAAAATCTGTATAAATACTGGTCAGCTTCTTATCTAACCTCCACTCTTTGTCTTACTTCCCTTTATGACTCCCAGATTTTAACCATCTTGCACAAAATTGAGATCATCCTTTTGGATAAACTTTCAAGATCAGCAGCAAACTGACTAATGGTACTGGAAAGTAGCATGGCGAGGTGGAAAGAACTTAGAGTCATATGTTCCAAAGTTCAAATTCCAGCTCTATTTACCTATGTGATCCTAAGTAAGTTACTTCACTTCCTTGATTTAATTTCGAAAGTGGTAATAATATCTTTCATTAACTTCATGAGATCATCATAGGAATGTAAAAGATAACATGTAAAATGACTATACAATGCCTGGTACCCATAGGTGCTCATTAAATATAATAAATACATACACACCTCTCTTTCCTCCCTTCCTTCCACGCTCCCCTCCTTTCATCTTTCCATGAAATCACCCTGTCTCTGACCAGCCAGTGTGGAACCTGTGATGGCAGATGGAGGAGGTGGAGTAAATGGATTTATCTGGAACCTGGGAGTTGGAAGGGCAAGAAAACGATCTACCATGAAGTTGCCCATGTCCTAAAGGATAAGAACTCTGTAAGGAATTTATTCTCTCCTTTCTGGAATATGGTGGCTCCTTCCTGGAATATGGTGGAGAAGCAGAAGAAAGGGCAAGGAAGAATCTTAGCTCTTAAAAAAGTTTCCGCAATCTCTGTCCTATGAGATCTCATTTCCCAGGCCAGGACATCAGGCTGTAAACAAACCGAACAGCTCTCTGAGCTACTTGAGAAAATATCAAAAAGTTACATTTCAGCTTTGTCATTCACACAGCAAATGAGAGAATTTCAGATTTTGTTTGCATGTAATCATCCTCAGGTCTCCTTTCTTCTAAAAATGAATATATTTGGAACCTCATCCCAGTAATATTTCTTCAGCATGAGTAGGTCATAAAGATTCAGGGTTGTTCCTGTCAAGTTAAAAAACCAAGCTGAGGCTGATCCTGGTGCCTGGTCATCAAAGGGCTCATGGGGGTAAGGGATTGGGGAGCTGGGTGAGGTCTCAAAGCTCCTGGAAGGTTTGGGTCATACCAAAGGCAGCCCAGGTAATGGGAAAAGCTCTGCATTGAAAGTTCAGAGGGAGTCTAGTCCAGTCTCCTCCATGACATGTTTGGGACCCCAGGCAGGTCTCCTGAGCCTTCAGGGACTCTAGTTCCTCACCTTTAAATGTGGATAATGACCATGACACCTTCTTGCCTCTTGATGATGTGATGGAGATAAATGCAGTTTATAGGTGATTACAGGTGTGAAAGTTTGTATAAAAACAAGATGCTATTATTATCTTTAATAATAGCCTTCTGAAGTCTTACCATAACTGTCCTAGGGCTCTAATTGTCGGGACCACTTTATATTGAGGTCTTTCTGGAATTTCACTAACCATATTTCCTTGGATGTCATTCAAGTTGGACTACAATCATAGCATTAGAGGATGAGAGAGCCAAAAGGGATCACAATACATCTAGCCCAGCCCTCTCATTTAATAGCTGAGGAAAAGGAGTTCTAGAGAAAGACAGAGACTTGCCCCAGGCCACCCAGCTACAAAATGGAAGAGTTGGGGTAGGAAACCATTGTTCTACCCAGTGTAAACCCTGAATTCTAGCTTCACACAAGAGGTGCACAAACCAAACCTACTTCTCCCCTTCAAGGCTGCCAGAGCTATAGCTTGGCCCCTCCTCATTTCTTACCTGAAGTCTCATAATAGCCTTTCTAGCTTTCAATTTGCCACTCCTCTCCAGTGCAATTTCCATTTACTTCCTACGATACTGTGCTTTTTAAAGCACAGATCTGATCATATCACACTCACACTCATATATACACACACACACACACTCTTCATTTTAAATCTTTTAATACTCCTTCATTACCACCGATATAAAAGTAAAATTTCTTAAAAATTTTGTAGTCATGGGTTCTGGGTTGTAGTTTGATAGTTTCAGATAGTTTCTTAAAAATATTGAACAGGATTGGACCTCCCTTTCACCTTACCTCCAGGATCCCTTACACAAGGACTTTAACCTCCAGACTTCCTGACTTGTTTGTCTGGCAAATGCTCCATGCTTTCCCTTGCTACATTTACATTGTGAGTGATCTGCCTCGACCTGCAGCCCTCTTTCCCCACTTTCTTATATGGTCTATTAGTCAAGGTTCTCTAGGGAAACAGAACCAATGGGAGATATCTACAAATATGAGATTTTATAAAAGTGTCTCATGCAACTGTGGGGATGCACAACTCAAAATTCCATAGGGCTGGCTGCAAGCTGGCAACTCTGATGAAGGTTTTTGATGAATTCCCCAGGAAAAGCTGGCTGGCTGAAGTAGAGATGAAAATTCTCTCTTCTAACTGCTGAAGTCATCACTTCTCTTTTTAATTTAGATTAAACATCTCTCATTGCTGAAGGCACTCTCCTTAGTTGATTGTAGATGTAATCAGCCATAAATGCAATCAATATACTGTTGATTGCAGTCCACAAAAATATCCTCACAGTAACACTTAGGCCAGTGCTTGCTTGACCAGACAACTGGGCACTGTTACCTGGCCAAGTAGACACATGAGCCTAACCATCACATATGCAAATCCCTTCCAATCACCCATCACCTAACATTCCTTCCTTGAATAGAATATTGGGGGTGGCATAACTAACCTTTAAAGTCTGTGCCAATCCCATGCTTCTATGCAAGTTCTGTGCAATCATTGAGGAATGGAGTGCCAAGGAAGACTTTTTCTGTAGCAGTAGGGATTTGAAGGATACCAGAATTTGGAAAAAGGAGAGAGAAAAAGATACAGCAATTTTTACTTGTTGGCATGTTTTTAAGACACTTAAAGCTAGCTGCCTGTGACCACAGTTATGCTATAATGTTTCTTATAGGCAGGGCTCATGTCTTTTTATTTCTCAACTCTTGCTTCCCTTGTCTCCCCACCTAGTGTTCCAACAGGGCTCTTATATGCAGAGCAGTAGAGGCACATTTGTCTTTTGGAAAATTGCAAAGAAAAATTGCTACCCTGTCAATTCCACTCCACTCAAATGATTCCACTGTCCTCATTACTCCTCCTCTTCCTCCTCCTCCTCCAGGTAGCATCTTGGGGGAAGATATAGGAGAGAGGGGGAGGAACACTCCAGGTCACTCAGAAGGAACTGCTCAGTTGTCTCTAGTAAACCTATTGCATCCTAGAGTAAGTGAAGAATTGTAAAACCAGGATTCAGTAATAACCAGATAACCTATAGATCTGTAGAGTGTCTATAACATTCTTAGGCATCATTGTTAGATTTCATACAAACCTATGGAACAGGTGGAGGCTGTTACTATACCTATTTGGCAGATAGAGAAACTGAGGCTGAGAGGGTTTAAGTCCCGTGCCTAATTGGAAGCACATGGGTTCCAAACTAGGGCCCTGATTGCCCTGCTGTGATTGACAAGACCAAAGTGTTGCCACAAAAAGGCCAGGTTAGGCCCCCTGCCCCATGCCCACCACATCTGCACTGCAGAAAATGATCGTGTTCACTGGTGCATCCCTTAGGACCTCCACAAAGATTTTCTCTCTCACACAAGCAACTCTTCATAAAAGAATCCTGTCAAGAACCAGTCCGTCTTTTTGATGGCCCAAGCAGATAAGGAGGCCTGACATTAATTTATTTGCCTAATGAATAGCATGGTAAAGTCTTGGTTTGATATGTGCACCATTTACACCAAGGTCTTTCATTCACATTCAGCTTCATAAAATAGACATCTCTGTAGAAACCAGTTGAATCTTGTTGGCATCTGGGATAATGAACAATGTCAGAACATTTCAGAGATTAAGGAGCCACACCAAAGGGAGGTGGCAACAGACAATCTCACTGGAGATGTGGGCCGAGACAGGAGGTCCCCGAGGCCTCCTGTAGCTGGACCACTTTCCCCACTGTAAGCATGACCTTGGGCAAGACCATTTTCTAGTTCTTGTTTCCTAAAAGCCTACAGCTTTGAATCTCAAGTTTTCATTGAAAGCAACTGATTTCCAAGAATGCTCAGGTTGAATGTCCTTCACAACAAGTTGTTTGAATAAAACTTTTAGCTGACTTTCCAAACAGGTTTCCAGGTATTATTAGGATTATGTTTTGCCACCCCCAACCCACCATGTAATTATCATCAAGGCTGTAATCAATGGGATCAGTTGGAAATATAAGATGACTGGGCCCTTTCAACCTACAGATGTTGCCTCTGCATAAAACATGAAAAGACAAAAGTCTTTGTAGTACTCTCATAAACTGGCATCTGGGGACATGTGGCCTGCTCTGTCTTTCTCTTTCCTGCACTGTGATGGGCAAATACAATTTAGGGCTTATGCAGCAGTAGGAAAGAGGAGGCCTGAGGAAAGCAACTCTTACTGTCTAATGAAATGCTTTGACCCCTGCCTGGGCATGAGCATCACCTGTGGGTTTCCTGCTGCCCTTATTTGTTGTGGTTGATATCCAGGTCCCCTGCTCCTCCTGTTTCTCCTATTCCAAGGCAGAGGCTCTGCAGCTGGCTTCACATGGGCTTCACATGTGACTCTTATGCACAGCCAGGGTGGAGAAATCCTGATACCTTTTGCATAGGAAAGATTTGACAGTGACTGCCCATCCAGGAAAGCCACAAGCTTGGATCAAGAGACCAGTTAATATGGAGCAAAGAAAATGGATTCAGAACAGAGGAAGCAAAAATAGTCAAAGTGGACAAGAAAGAAAGTGAAATTCAAAGCCAAGCAAGAAAAGGACAGCAAGAACAAGGAAGACACTAAGAATGGCTTTAGGTGAGAACTGGGGAGTGGCGTTGATTCCTACTAGATAAGGCCTGGTTTCTCTTCCCCTTAGTTTTATATTCCATGCTGTGATTGAGCCAGGGCTCATGGTAGAGAGTCTCAATTGTGGCTGGAGTGTGGAACAGCGGGCTTGGACAGATTCTGATTCTAAAGAAGTCCAGGGAAGGAGGGGAGGTGGTGGGGTGGGGTGGGAATGGGGGGAAGTTCTCACAATGAACTCTGCAGATGACATACAAACTCCAAAGAAAATAAATAATTAAAGAACGAATGTATATACATGTTTGTACAACATAGGTCCATCCTGTGAAGAGTCACTGGCACAATTAACTGTTTTATTTAGTAAGCAATGTATGTCCCAAATTTTACCAGGAGATACAGAGAAGTAAAAATTTCTGTCCTGTCCTCAGTTAATTTAAAATCTGACCGTGGAGGCAGTGTTGATTATGTGATTTAGCCTTAAGCAAAATGGGTGGTGTGGTAGTTAGGTTTATGTATCAACTTGCCCAGGTGAAGGCGACCAGCTGTCTGGTCAAGAAGCACTGGCCTACCTGTTGCTGGGAGGGCATTTTGTGACTTAAATCATCCGGAGGTTGATTGCATCTGTGGCTAATTACACCTGCAGTCAACAAAGAGGAGTGTCTTCCACAGGGAGAGATGTTTAATCTAATCAGTGGAAGGCTTTTAAGGGGGAGATGATAGCATCAGCAGACAGAAGAGAGAACTTTCCTCTCTACTTCGGCCAGCGATCCTCTACTGGGGAATTCATCGAAGACCGTCATTGGAGTGCCAACTTGCAGCCCACCCTATGGGATTTGGACTCGTGCACCCCCACAGTTGTGTGAAACACCTTTATAAAATCTCATACCATTTACAGATATCTCCTATTGGTTCTGTTTCCCTAAAGAACCCTATTATAGGTGGTTAAAGGGGGAAGAAATCAAAATGGGTTGAATTCATCTCTTCTTGGGCCTCCACTTGCCCTTCTTCTCCAGAGATGCCACAGTACTTAGAGTTTCCTGATATGCCAGGCAGTTTCCTGCCTTCTTGCAGGTTTCAGCTGCCTCCTCTGCCTGAGCTAACCCTGATTCTCCACAGCTACCTGGCAAATACTTGAGCTTCATTCAGGACCCAGCTTCAGTGGCATTCCCTTCTTGAAATCTTTTCCTGACCTCCACCCACCCTACAAGAACTGACACTGCCTCCCTGTGCCTGTACTTCCTGGTTTGCAAGCCTATCTTCCTTCTTGAATTAAATCCCTTTGGAGCAGAGGCTGTCTTTATAGCTCTCACTGGAGCCTAGTTCCTGGCAGGTGGCAAGTGCTCAGTAAATGCTGGCTGAATGGATTAGGGAAGTTCTCACAGAAGAGTTATGTTTCAGCCAAACCTTGAAGAGTGGGTAGGCTTTGGGCTAAACAGAGAGGATGTAGGAGCTTGTCATGGGTTGGAGCTCTGGCTTGGGCCAAGATCTGGAGAACAGTATGATATGGCACCCTAAGAACATAGAAGGTTATCTGGTTGCTGCTCTCCAGATATTCTGGGGGAGGAGAAAGGTAGAAATTTGACAAGCTCAGAAAAGAGGTGTGCATATTGGAATTAATGGGCAACTGAGAGCACACCAAGTCATTGATGGAGCTGCCAGCCAGTAGTAGGGAGCCAGAGTTTTCACTTGTTGCCTGGTTGGTCTCTCCGAGGTTTTGCAAAAAGATGTAGAAGAAACACACAGAATGGTTAAAATGCCACCACCTGTCTTCTTTTTTTTTGTTTATATGTCTGATTCTTGTGATAAATATGCACTGTACAAGAAGAGCATAAATGCTGAGAAAAAAGGCTATCTTATAGTCAGTAATGAAGAAAATCTAGGATTAGAATGAATGAATGGCAGGCAAAGGACTTAGATTACATTCAGCTCTTGAAGCAGTGCCTCTTACTGTCATCAAAGCAAGTTTCTATATTGACTATACTCTAATTTTGTTTTGTGTGATAAGATTAATTTTGTTAATATTTATTGAATGCTTACTATTTGCCAGGAACTGGTGTGGGTGTTTTATATGTATCAACCTCTGTCATCTAGAAGACATTCCTATGAGGTAGGTCCTTTTGAAGTTGAAGGAACTGGGGATCAAAGCAACATAACCAAGAATGAAAAGTGGGGGCTTTAAACCTGGGGTGTCTGCTTCTGGAGTCTGCACATGCATTTAACTCTTTTGCTATGCTTAAGGTGACCAACTGTCCAGTTTGCCCAGGACTCAAAGAGTTCCCAGATGCAAGACTTTCATTGCTTAAACTGGGAAAATCCTGGGCAAAGCAGGATGAGTTGGTCATTCTGGCTATGCCCCAGGATCAGGGCAACTGAAAGGAGATCTTGAAGGCCATTCAGTAACCAGGGTCAGGGTCAAGTTCAGGCCGTAGAGTAGATCAGGAGTTCTCAGTTTTATTGCCTGTTAGAGTCACCTGGAGAGCTTAAAATATTTAACAACAAAAACAAACAACCAACCAAATAAAAAACGGCATGCTAGGTCCCTCATCAGACCAGTTAAATCAGAATTTTGAAGAAAGACCCAGGCACTGGAAAATTTTGCAAAATTGGAAACATTTGTAAAACTTCAGGTGATTCTAATATACAATCAGGGCTGAGAACCACTGGATCTATCTTAGTTGAGGAACCTGCAAGTAGTGAGATCAGGAGGGAGTGAAGTTTGGGGAAAGGGTGAGGCACAAGAGTAGCAGGCAAAGGTCTAATCAATAACAAGTCAGATTGGGATTATGGCACCAGAAGGTCAGGAATCAGAGGAAAGGGGAGGCAGGTGCAAAGAGGTCATCAACAAAAGCAGCTTGCTGACTTGGGCTCAGCTGTTTGGGTCTCCAATCCTGGTAGGAGCCATTTCTGGGCAGATAATGGAGAACCGACTGCCAAATCCAGGGGCTAGATTCCTTCTTGTGTCTTTTGGAGGCACTTTCTGCCCCTCAGCTGTTGCCTCTGACTCACATCACAGACCCAGCTGGGCACAACCACTTCTAGTCGGAAGAAAATGGTAAGATCCGATAGCCAAAATATACATACTCACATTTTTAGCAAATATATGTTTGCAAATCCAGATTTATTCAATGGATACATTAGAGAATATTTATTTCATAAACTGATTTACAACAGGACTCTTTTAAATAGCAAGTTTCCCCTGGGCCGACTGATTTTATTTCCAGAATTCATTTCACACAATAGTTTTCCATAAGCAATTTGATAGGAAGAAAGCTAAGCTTTAGGAGACAATAATTCTCGCTTTTCTGACACCTACCAGTTTGAACTTAAACATATCAGCTATGTCTCTGAGACTTAGTTTTCTAATTTATAAAATGAGAATACTAATTGTCCTGAGTTCATTATTTTGAATTAATGAGCTGGTATGTGTGAAAGTAATTAGAAAGTGCTAAGGTGTTTTAACAAAATATAATACTTAAGGTGGTTGTTAGTAGCACCAACACGACTTGAGGAAATCTCATGATGCCATTTCCATTTCGCTTATGATCTTGGCAATGAGAGGATGGATGGCTTCAGGGAGGAGGCTTGATGGGATGTGTGATGTTCGACTCAGCCCTGTATCAGGAGTGATTCCCCTCCTTTACTATAGCAGGGGAGAGAGAGAGCTCAACAGAGAAGACTATAGCAGAGGAAAGTGCTGAAGCTGGAGAGGGAGTTACGGATCATCAAAGCCATTTCTGGGATTAACAAGTAAAGCAGGCAGCTGGCATTTTACAGAACCTATAAAGGGAAGTCAAGGCTCCAGGATCACAAGCTCACATTGAAGTTTGAGCATTTGCAGATGGAAAGACTGAAAACTTAATAATAAGGACCTGGGGTGGAAAACAAAAGGGCAGTGTGCTGGTTTGGATGTATTATGTCCCCCCAAACGTCATTATCTTTGATGCAGTCTTGTGTGGGCAGGAAACGTACTGGTGTTGATTGGGTTGGAGACTTTTGATTGGATGTTTCCACGAAGATGTGATCACTCAGCTGTGGACGAGATGTTTCATCAGATAGTTTCCATGGAGGTTTGGCCCCACCCATTCAGTGTGGGCCTTGATTAGTTTATTAGAGCACTATATAAGCTCAGACAGAAGGAGAGAGCTTGCCACGGCCAAGAGGGACACTTTGAAGGATGCACAGGAGCTGAGAGAGAGGAACTGCAATTTACAGAGACATTTTGGAGATGGCCTTTGAAAGCAGACTTTTGCTCTGGAGAAGCTAAGAGGGGACAAATGCCTCAAGAGCAACTGAGAGTGACATTTTGGAGAGGAGCTGCAGCCTGGAGAGTAATGTTCTGAGAGAAAGCCATTTTGAAACCAGAACTCTGGAGCAGTTGCCAGCCACGTGCCTTCCCAGCTAACAGAGGTTTTCTGGACGCCAGTGGCCATCCTCCAGTGAAGGTACCCGATTGTTGATGACTTACCTTGGATACTTTATGGCTTTAAGACTAAGTTTGTAACCAAATAAATTGCCTTTATAAAAGCCAATCCATTTCTGGTGTTTTGCATCCTGGAAGCATTAGCAAGTTAGAACAGGCAGCCCACTGGGATTAATCGGCAGAAGTGGGATGCAGGAGAAGGAATGTCTCAGGCCATATAGGACAGAAAACCACTTTGTTGGCTGCCTTGGTGGAAGGTCATTGATGTCCTTTATGGGGCAGAAGTAGGAGGGGATTTTAGAACCCCACTGGATAGTATTTATAGTTAATCAGAGGTGCAAGTTAATTTATAATAGAATATATACTCTCATTAACAGTTCTTTTATAAAATTTAACTCATTTTTTTAACAGATGAGTTTTATTGCCCTTTAAAATCACAAATAGCTCTGGCATCTTGTTTCCATTGCTGTACGATTCTTAGAGCTTATTCATCAGCCTGCCAAGTTGTTCCTTTTTTTCAGAGACGTAGATATCATCCAAAACTTTTCTTATGTCCTTATTTTTAACTGTTGTGGCTTGCTGAATAAAAGCATCTGAATTTGATACAAGTACCATGTCATTTCCTTCAAGAATTAAGTAAACTTTCTGGGCTTGAGATACTGAACAAGCAACACCAGTTCTCATCTGAACATTGCAGATGTAATTTTCACCCACAAAATTTCGAATATCAACCAGAGACCCACTCTCCTGAATAGCAACGTTGATGGGGAAGTGAACACACACAGACCTCACCTTGTAACAGAAGCCTGGTGTAACCCCCTGATTATGTTCTATGTGTGACAACAGATAGTGCCAACTCTAGCCAGCTCCTTTCTATTTCCCCACCATTTGTTAACCCAAAGCCTCTTCTTTATCTTCCCAAGTACACTGAGTTCTACACTGAAGTGATTGAAGTCCCTCCACAGGGTTCCTCGGGGGCCCTTCGCATAACTGTGCATCTCTTCAGCGCGATGTCGACATTTTCTGGAATGTCAATGGTCTGGTTGCTGAGAATGGTCTTCATTCTTGCAGTAGATGTGGCAAAAAGCAGCTGTTCATTTTAAACACTTCATTTTGTCTAACATCATAGAGTCTTACAGATAAGCCTCCCAGTCCTGTTATATACAGAACGATCCTCCCTAACTCTTTGAGACAAGCTGCCAATGCTCTAGCAGCCACAGCCAGTGAGTGGCCACAATTCTCCACACAATAGTGTCTGAATGGAGGGTTTATTTGGATATAGCCTGCATTTTGCACACAGGCCTCTTCCCCTTCTCTGATCTGTACCCTTAGCCGTCACTTCTGCAGGGGGGTGGAAACTGCTGCCTAAAGAGGTTTTCAATTATCTTCCTAGCCCTTCTCAGGGGCAGCACCAAGACAGAGGAACAGACCCCAAAGTCAGACAGGGTCAAGCAGATGCAAAGTAGAAAACATGTGGAAGGTGTGACAAGGACTGCCTGCATCTGGAGAATTCATATTTTATGTCAAGCCAATTGGAGATACATTTTTGTGGAGAGGAGAAAAGGGAATTAAAGAGGGAGGCATGAGTTTGGAGGGAAAATTTGGAGATCTTAAAGAGGGCTTTGATGCTTGCTAATTGTTCTTTTCTGACTCTAGCTGTTTCTCATCCTGTATTTGCTATATTTTAAAGAAGATTCCAGAGATATTTAAAGGACTGGGCCACATCTGGGAATTTGAGTGGGAAACTGAACTTCCTTGGTGCGCTGTAGGGAAGGCTGAAATAGGCAACCAACGGTATTTCTCCTGGGCACATGTGCCTTCAGATTCTCAAAACATAAAACTTGTGTTGATCAGTTGCTGTCTAAGGTCATGATCTGGGTCAGCTGGAAAAAGTTTTGTTGGAGTATGGAGTATCTGATGATGCATATGTCTAGAAAGATCTGAATGTACCTTTGGGAGTCAAGGTAAATGGCCAGACGAATTCCACATGTTTTTCTTCAAGCTGGACAGAATAGATGTTTCAGAAGGTCTCCAGTGGGTTTGCCTAAGAAATTCAATATACTGCACAAACTAATTTAAAAGCTGAAAGTGGCTTTGGCATGACACTCCTGACTTGGATTGGTTCCTCTTACCAGCATTGGGACACACCCTAAAGAACTTCAAGCCCCTGTTACAATGCTCCGGTCTGAGGAGAAGCACATTATCCAATGGCTAGTTTTTCCTAAATAGGAAGTTGATAGGAGTTGTGTTCTTATAGGATATGATGGGGTATTTTATGATTGTTTTCTTTCTTTTTGTAAACTATGTTTTCAAATGTGATGTGCTAGGAGGCAAACATTGTTCAGCATAAGCACATTGTCCTCAAGGCTTTTCTGGCCAAGACCCAGATGCTATTCTCTGTTTTCATTGGCTGGACCAACAGATGTTTATCTGCTCTGATGACTTGGTTCAAATCCCAGTCTCACGACTTACCAGGCTCATGCCATCAGGTGCTTCATGTAAGCTCCCTGAGCCATTTCCTCCACATTCTCTGTGAGGATAACAATACCAACATCAATCAAGAAGAATAAATGATCTAGGACATATTGAACACCCAGTACAGAGCTTCATTCATAATACATGGTCAATAAAATGCTACTTCTTTTCTCCCTAGGCTAGATGTAGTTACTTATGCTTAGTCTCTGAGGCTTCGAGCCTTGGCCCTGCCCCTGAACTGGTTTGGTTAGAGGCCCAAAGAGGGCAACACCAGCCTAATTGACCATGTGAGATTTGGTCCCTCTTTGGCCTCATAAATCCTCTTGACATGGCAGATTCAGCTGGCACCAGGAACTCGGGGTTGCCCATCAAGGTTCCCAGGGAGATGCTACGATCGATGAGGGAAAATTTAGCTAGCCGCATCTGGCCCCAGATTGTGATGACTGCAGAGAGAACTTCCTTATCTCTGCTGCCTACTGCTCTACAAAGAGAGGTTATTGCTTCAATCAGTCATTTGATATATTTTATGTTGACAGTATGGGATATTATGACTTTCAAACATATTGATGGTTTCTTTTTTACTACACGTCAGATGATAATAAATTGTATCACTATTTCTGTTAATTTTTATGTGTAGTTGGATCAACTTCAAGCCTCAGTACAGCACCGGCTGTCAGAGCCCAACCGCAAGTCGTTGAGCATGTCTCTCAATTCCCAGTGAACTGACCACAACCACACAGAAGGTAAACCAAGCATTTGGGGGCTAATGCTTTCTTCCTATAACCTCAGACAAGAAGGCACAGATAAAACAGAACTGACAAACATTTATTCTACTCAGACTGTGCCAGGCATTGAGGCAACAACCTGGTCTAAGTTGGGTTTCCTCCCTTATCACCACTTTAATAGAAGGTATGAGACATATTTATAACTAAATCCACCCTGGAAGTGAACATTCAGGGCTGGTTTCTAGCTTGGGATCTCCCCAGTAAAACTTGGAGACTCTGGACCCTCTCTCCCAAAATCTCACCTTTCAGGCAAGGTGCCCCAAACCAACCATCCTCCTACTTTCCTGCCTCACAATAACTCTGCTACCTCTCTGATGCCTTCAGGTGATCCTCATCCTCACAATTGTCAGCTTTTGTCTGGTTTGGTACCAGATAAAATGTTATCTGAGCTCCCTACATGGGAAAAAAGTTGAGATAATACTGGAGACATATGCGTTTGTCATTTCCTAGTTAAGTTCTGTTGTTCTAAGTCATGGCTTGACTTGAGCTCGTATTTGCTGTGTATTCCTTCTCTGTAAGCTTTATGCTGCTTTGCCATTTGTGTAATTGTGAGCCTGGCTGGGGTATTATTTCAGGCCCAACCTTTCTTCAGCACAGCTAGCTCAACAAACAACTGGTTTGTTGAACAGTTTGGTGGAGAGTTCATGCCCCAAATATGCAACTTCAGATTAATGATAAAGAGTTTTCTTTTATAATCATATAGTTTATGACATTTCATCCTTGCCAAACTTTATCTTCCTAATTTGCTGCAATGTGTTTTTAAGATAACACATAATTGGCATACATACACATGCAAAAACCTAGTTGCTTTAAATCACTTAAAAATTTTTAATTTATTTTCAAAATTTCTCTAGGGAAAAAACTAATATGATTTTTAGTATGAAATTTATATTTACAATGAGGGAAGACTATTTATCAAATTGTGTAGCCAATAGCATATGGTCTCTGAAGACAGACATTTGGATTTGAATTCTGGCTGAATGTCACACTAGTGTTGTACATATGTGTAAGTTGTGATCATCTCAGTGCCTCAGTTTTCTCATCTGTAAAATGGAAATAACAAGAGTAGTGACTACCTCTTGAGGTTTTCTGTAGATTAAATTCAACCACAAACAAAAAGGATTAGAACAGTGCCAGGCACATAAAAGGCACACAGTAAATGTCAGCTTTCAATAATATTGTTGAAATGTAATTGTATTTGAAACATAGAACTTATATACAAGAGCCCTTAAAATTGGTAAAAGTGACTTCCTTTTGAAAATTTACCATAGTGGGATCGAAGGACTTAGAATATGGCTGATCATGAGAAATCTTCTTTTGAAGAAGACATTCAAGTGTTCAGGAAAAAAAAAGAGCTCTCAAGTTCTTTATGAGGCATTCAGTGCCTTGAACATGATGGTCACATCTGCTGATGGAACAGCGCTAAAAGTTAAAAAAAATTTTCAACATAAAACCTGCTACTCCAAGTTTATTGAAATTACTAGAGACTTTTTTTTAATTCATGAGTCAAATGATACATAAAGGGTGTTTTTCTGGTTTTGGATCCCCAGACCAAGATCAGTGAGAAAAGAGATTGTGCTTGCTAAATTTGCAGCTGCATATGGCACCCACTTGGTGGCGGTGTCCTGAATATTTGTTGACCAGATACATGACCACTGAAGGCCAGGGTTTGAGAGTTTGAGTCACTAAGAATTTAAATACTTGCGGTTATTGTCTTTACATGGTTTCTTCTTGGTTCATCATGTTCAAGAAAAAAGTGAGTTTTGAAAGAAAATATCCTTGATACAAAATCATGTAGTTTACAATCAATAATTTGCCATGATGGAGATTGTTGATAATAAATTTCCCGTATTAAGTGTATTTAAAAAAAATTAACCAAATTTGATCTAGTATTGCACAGGATTTTTTGTAGAAATGATTTGTGACACAATTCTTTCTGGGATTGAGATACGTGGCTACCACATATCAACCTACACTGCTCATGTCATCATGATCTGGATGCTGGCATTGACATCGCTGGTTCCCACATAGCTCCCACCTCCGGCCGATTCATCCCTATTCTGAGGTTGTGCCTACTGGTGTTAAAGTCAGAGCTACTATCTTTGATAAGGCTCTAATCTCAGAGCCCCAGTTACCTTAGATTTTTATAATGCCCCTAGTGTAACAAAACTTTTATTTCACGTGTCCCTCTTAAACAACTTATGACAAGTTATCCTAGGGCTTGGATGAACACAACGAGAGACATGGTAAAGTTCTACCAAAGACCATTTCTTCTCTACTACACTTGACCTGTGTCTCTGGAACAATCTGGGGCACCCTTGTTCTGTTCTCTTCCCCTGCAGTCCCTTCTCCACCCTGAACAATGCTCAGAGAGCTAAAGGAAGCCACAATTCTTTGTTATAAAAGCTTCAGCCCATCCTGTCTTCTCTTAGCACGGGAGTGGTTTTCTTTTTGGAACCTTGCCAACCACAAAAACAACCTAAAAAGGACTAGTATCAAGAGAGCTACAAACAAAATGCTGCCTAGATTTAAAGGAAAGAGAGAGAAAACTTGTGGCTGGTATGACAAGGAAAGTCTTTAAAACATAAGTTGTAGCTAAAAGGTGTTCTTGAAGAAGGAACATGGAGAGACTTTGGGGACATATTGGAGTCTCAGCTCTGTCACTTAATAATACAGCAGAGTACTGTTGAATGAATCTGAGCCTGACACTTTCTTCACATTTAAAACGAGTGTTAGACTGGATTCCTAAGTCCTCTTTGACTCTAGAACCTCACAAACCAGTGACTCTATGAATAGGTAGGACTTAGAGAAGCAGAGATGGGAAGCATTAGAGACAGAAGCATAAGAGCAAGCAACAGTTCAAATGTGTTTGGGTAATGAGTAATCTGTGGTAAGGCTTGAACCAGAGAGAAGTGACAAAGCATGTGAATGAACTTAAAATATAAGACTTTATTTTGAGGACAGAGCTGTTGGTGCTCTAGGTTTTCTGGGAGCAGGGATACATAATATCAAATGTTTGCATGTGTACACAAAAGTACTCTCTACCTTAGGACACTTCCCCAGACCTGAGGAGGAAAGGGTAGCTAACACAAATCTGCCAGCTAAGAATTCAGCTTTGCAAGTAACCTTGTTATACTTTTAAATTCACTAGAAATAATTAGATTAATTTATATTTTTTATTGTCTCCAGTAACACTGATCAATTGCTGTGATACCAAAAGTCAATTTTTATTTAATCCCACACCATTTTCCTGAGGGTCTGATTATTTTCTCCTAGTCTGCTTGAGGAATAGACAATCTGTACTGTAATGTTGGGAGCAAAATTTAAAATCAGATGGACACAATAAACACTCAAAATGTTGAATAGCAATGTAAGTGCACAGAGAATGGCTCAGATGAAGTTCCATGGGACTTTGGAAGTGGGACAGACAACTCTGGTCAAGGTAGGGTTGCTAGATTTAGCAAATAAAAATTCAGGGTGCCTAGTCAAATTTGAATTTCAGATGAGTAATGAATAATTTGGCATTAGTATGTCCCAAATATTACATGGAACATTCTTATACTAAAACATTATTTGTTGTTTACCTGTGTTTTACCTGGCAACTCTAGTCAAGGGAGATAGTATAGAAAAGAGAGAAAAGATCTATCTTATTCTGTGGCTTGAAGGATGTGAAAATCTTTAGGAAGAATGGGATCTTTAGAGGCAAGAGGAAGTGTGTAACGTTTAAAAGGAGATAGCCATTCTCTAGAATGGAGAGCTTATGGAGAAGAGAAAGGAGGCCAGTGGGAAAGTGACAACTAGAATTTCATGGAAATTTAAAACTGATAGGTCCAGTGACCTCTGGGTTGAAGATATGAAAGCTAGGTAGATATGATCTTTATGTTTGATAAGTAAAAGTTCATGGGCAATTAATGCTGGAAGAAATCTTAACAGTCATCTCTCCCCTCATTTGCAGATAAAGAAACCACAGCCCAAAGTCACAGATCTAATTCTCAGGCCAAGGTTGCCTCCACTTAAAACGCTAGCTATATCTTTCTTATTTCTTAAGTAAACCTGTGGGTTCAAACCAACAGGGTATTGGGACATGGTACTGGGAAAGCTAAGTAAGGAAATTATTTGCTAAGTTTCACCTTGAATCACTCAAAGCACCTCAACTTTGGAAACCTTCCTTGGGTTTTCACGTTTTTCTAGTGCCCAACCTCTTTCCTTAGCCTTCCATGGGGCAAACTGCTACTGACGTCTGAAACAGTTTCAAGAGTCAGGTTTCTCTCAGAGTTTTGGTAGTTGTTATTTTCCACAGACAACTAAATTCTCCACTCAAAGATTTGTCCCAGAAAATAATCTTCCATGTGTATCAATGTCGTAAGCAATGACCAGCCTGAGTTGAGCATGTAAATAAGACTTGATTTCACTCAAATAATTATTCCCTCAGTTACTTTACCCCTTCCTAACCTTTGGCCCGTGTTCCCCTCAAGGACCTCAGGGAGGAATCCTGGGAGCTGTGATCCTGCACTGCAGATCTGGCTCCTGCAGCTGCAGAATGTGGTCTGCTTCCTTCCCTAAGCTGGTCAATACTTTCGGCCATCATCACAACAGTTTCCAGAAGAGGGCCCAATAATTCATAAGGTCAATTTAGTATTCCCTTTCTGGGTGGGATGATTTTTTTAGTTGTTGGGGTCATTACATACAAAAATAATGAAGAGTCTGGAAGGAAATGTCGTTTCAGAAGGCATCCAGGATACAGAAGTCATTTTATCTGTTTGTTCATGTATATTGGTGGTATATGGAGCATTTCTGGCAACCCTGTGCCCATATCTTGTGGAATGCTGTCTAGACTATTTATATAATCAGTGGGTCATGGAAATTCATTCATTCATGCATTCATTCATTCACCAATGATTTTGATATCTTCCACTTGCAAAGCACTTTCATGACCTCACTAAAAGTTAAAGCTAGAGGGGGGTGATGTTTAGAAATTGTCTACCTATTCCCCTTATTTTACATATTAGGAAGCTGAGAACCAAAACGAAATTACTTCTCACAAAATCACCACTTAGGAGCAAATCTGTGAGAAGTCCTAGTTTTCCTGACTTCCAATCCCATCTCTTGCTCATATTGCCTCAAACCCTCATGGATATGACTTGGTAAAATGTAATCATTGGAATTGTATCACCAACACAAAACAGCTATCAAAGATGACAGCTGGCATTTGCCACTTTTATTAGACAGTAACAGTGAACTGGCATTATCAGTCTATCTGTCCAGTCAGTGAAAAGCTTTCTCCTAATTTAGGAAGAAGAAAGGCCTGAGGAACCATGGACCAATGTCACCCTGCTTCTAAAAGGGCAAAGTGGGAAGCCACATCTTGCCATCAGTGAGATGTTAAGGCAATTATCAGCCTGTGAGGTAGTGAGTTCCCTATCAGTCAGAATGTTTAACAGCTAGCTGGTCTTTTGCCAGGGAGGCTGCATGAGGAATTTTGAAATGGGTGGGAGCTGGATGATATTTTTAATATTTCCTCCATCTCTAAGATTCTATGATCAGGAGTAGGAAGTGGACATTTACATCTAGAAGCAGTGACAACAGCAACAGTGAGGCATTATCTAAGACGCCTCATAATATTTGCTGCTCAAACATTGGAAGACCAATATCAAGTTACCTATGTTTTTCCTTTTATCAACATGCAGGTGAATTTTAAAGTCTCAAGAGTAGAGGAGTTGCCTGAGAAAGTGTTTATGGAGAAGAAAAGAGAAACCATGGCAACATTTAGATGGGAGTGGAAAGATGACCCAGCTGAATGGGGTCTGGCAGGCTGGAGAAGAGAACAATGTCTGTACGGGAGCTGGCAGGCTGGAGAAGAAAGCAATGGCTTTGAGCTGTGGCAGCTGGGAAGATACAGGACTTGATGCACAACTTGAAGCATTAAGTGGAGGACCACACACACTCCCCTTTCTTGGAGACCTACTTATTTTCAATTAGTGGTAAGTACCAACTCTTAGTAATTTTCTTTAAATGTTGGGAAACTAAACTTAGGGCCCTGTTTGATAGTACCCTGGCTCTGTGGTGTTTCCCTAAACCACCCATCCATTTTACAGAATAAGAAACTCAGCCAAGAGTAGTTCAACAAGTTGTCTCAAGACACGTAGCTCATAAGCGATGGAGCTTAGATTAAAATCAGGAGCTTCTGGTTTTATTTTGATTGGGTTGATGGCCATATTTCAAATCATTTTCTGAGTTTCATTGTAAAGGATATTATGAAGTAAACTATAACCTCATATAAATATGTGTTAACGGGTCAATTCTTGCATTAGATTATGTTTCCCACCTATCCCAGAGCAGCCCCTGCATTGGGCTCATGACTGCTATTTTTAAAGTGCAGGATAGATCAGATATGTATTCCTTGGGAATGAGTTTTCTTCCTGGCAGTGAGCATGTCACAGCAGATCTCCCCACCATGTCAGCATCTCTATTAAGAATGACACTCACTCTGCCTTCTCCCTAGCAATGACAGAGTCCTGGCCATTTTTCTTTTCTGCCAATGGATGTCCAAGTCACTGACAGGTGGTTTTAATAGTAATTCTGCCTTGATAATTTCCCTAAATCCTATTCTTTGCTCTACCGTTTTCTTAACTACACTCTTGAGAGTAATTGTTCTGGGAGGACCACTCTGAGAGGTTACACATTTTCTCCATTTTGCACATTTCTTTCAGAACTGGGAAGAAATGCAACTATCTATAAGTGGAGAGAGTCTGCCAGGATCACCATTAAAAAAAAAAAAAAAAAGGCAGAGGTTGAATGTCAGTCATTAGTTGCCATTCTGCCCTGTTTCCTTCCACTTATAATGAGAGTCTCATGCACCCCTTCTGCACATACACACATTTCCACGTGTATTAAGAAATTAAGGCAAAAAAGGGCCTGACCGAGAACATAAGGATAGTGTCCCAGGGTGGTGTGTTAAAATTATGGGAGGGGAGACTGTGCATGTTTAAAATATCTGAGAGAAAGAGCAACAACCCAATAGATGGATGGCCCATGGGTATAAACAGTCAGTTAATAGGAAAGTAAATGCAAAGGCTCTTAAATGAAAAGATGCATAAACTCATACATTATCAGAAAAATGGAACTAAATGTCACTGCGATCCCATTTTTTACTTATCAGATTGGCAAAAATCCAGAAGAGCAAAAACATACTCTGTTGTCAAGGCTGTGGGGAAACAAGCCCTTTTCATACATTGCTGGTGGGAATTGAAATTAGTTTAACCCCCATGGAGGGTAATTTAGTGATATCTGTCAAAATTACAGATGAAAAAACCCTTTGACCGAGTAATTCCACTTCTGGGATTATATCCCACAGACAAACTTGCACAGGTGCAAAATGATATACCTACAAGGTTATTATTTGCAGCCTTGTTTGTAATAGCAAAAGATTGGAAACAACTCAAAGATGTGTTAATAAGGGCCTTTTAAATAAATCATCATATATTCCTACAATGAAGTAATATGCAGCTTTAAAAAGGAATAGGAGAGCTCTTTAAGTCCAAATATGGAAAAATTTCCAAGATATATTAAGTTAAAAAAAGAGAAGGGTGAAAAGCAGTGTCATAATATACTGTATTCGGAGATAAAGATGGGTATGGGTGAACAAGAATGCAATCAAAAGGGAAAAAACTCTGGAAGAGTTTCAGGAGACACTGAACATTTTGGATGCTTCTGAGTGAGAACTGGGCAGGTGGGAGGGGGGTAAGCCTCTTCATTCTTTATATTGTTTGATTTTCGTGAATTATTAATGGATCATGTTCCATGGAAAGGAGGACCACAAATGTAAGTTCTTGAATAAGCTGTTTTCTAAGATGACAGACAGGAGGGAATGAAACGTGGGTTGAGTAAGTCATGCCTCAAGCTGTTCATTGTGATGGGTTACAACATTGTGGAATATTCTGTGGTGTTGACTTATGATTGGGCCACAGGGTTCGCAACCTTAAAGAGCCTGCTGGAAAGGGCGCTGACAGCATACTTTTCAAAGGGGTCACACTGTTTGTTCAGGGGTGTAAAACATCAGGGTCTTATCAGTTTGCTGAGCCCATAATTGACAGCCTATGTGACAAGTAGCTCTGTCTATTATGAGGGACTGATTTCTTCTTCAAGTACCTGTTCAAATAGATAAAATTTTAAAACTATAGCATAAGATAGTCTCTGGCTAATAACCTTTCAACCTCCCTGTAAAATTCTTATGAAGAAACATAAAAGATCTATCTTAGCAACCTAATAATGGTGCTGGTGAGCAGACTGCCAGAGACATTGGGCTGATGTCCACAATTGGTTGTCCTTATCTGCTAGCCTCTGGAAAGAGGAGGACTGTGCTCACTTGATTCAACTAGCTTGAATCACAGCTAATGCTCACGGGGTGTTGGTAAGCTCCATATACTGTCAGGAGTACTCTGCAAATGTTAATTCATTTAATCCTTACCACCAAAACATGTGATGAGAAATAGTTTTATCCCCATTTTTACGGATGAAGAAACTAGGTGCTGAACACTTGCCCAGGGTTCCTTAGCTAGTGAAGGAGCAGAGCTGGGGTTTGAATACAAGCTGTCTAACTCCAGAGCCCATCATACCTCTCTGCCCCAACCAGCCCCACTCCCTCCCATCCCTGCTGTCTTTGGTTCTGAAGCACAGGATTTGCACCATACAGAAATCTTCCACACAGTAGATGCTGATTGTCCAGCCTGGATGTCGTCTTCACCTCCTCCCCTTCCCAATTAATGCTTCCATTTGCATACCCATTCACAAATAGAACTTCCCAGAATGATATTTTTAAAACTCCTGGCTCAAAAAATAGGAAGAGGAAGGCTAATGGGGACAAAACTTCTCATTTGACACTGTGGAGCATTATTCCTTTGGAAATCCTCTCTTCCTCTAGTTACTTTGACCCCTACTCTCCTGATTTTCTTTCTACATTGTGACTGATTTGCTGCCTCATTCTACCCCCAGCCTATAAATGTGGAGCTCCACTGGGTTAGTCTTCTAAGGCACTTCTCTAGGCATGCTAACCCCTCTTCTGTGGAGATACCATCGATTCCCATGACTTCAGTTACTGTCTGCTTGCCAAAGACATACAAATCTCAGAAGGCAATCTCAAACCTTTAATTTGAGCTCCAGATCTGTATTTTAACTTCCTTCTTGACCTTGTTACATGGATGTCTCAAAGGTTCCTCAAACTTCAATCTGTACAACAATAACCTCATGCTTTTTCTTTCTCGATCTTATCTACTATTTTGTTTCCTCAAAGGCTCTTCAAACCAAACATACTTTTTCTTTATAAAGCTATTTTTACCTTTTCCAATGAAAAAGTCCCTCCTCCAGCTTAGTTGCACAAACCGTAGCCTAAGAAGCATCCTTGGCCCTCTTTCTCCTTCTTCCCCACTCTTCCACCTCATTCTGTCACCTGTGCTTTCTGTCTCTCTCTCCATTCTACCCACTTCCTGCCATCCCTACTCAAACCACCCTGGTAGAAGCTACCTTCTTCTTGCACCCAGGCCACTAAAATAGCCCCTAATTGTTTTCCCCATGTCCACAATTGATCCACTAATTCATTTTCTACTTTGCAATCAGGGAGATGTAATGATGAATTCTCACATATCACTACACTGCTTACAACCTGGTTTGTGGCTTTCCATTGCTTTTAGAATAAAGGCCAATGTCCTTAATAATATCTACAAGGCACCATCTGAGCTGGCCCTGCTGTTTTCCAGAGCACTGTGTCCCATGCTGCTCCTTGCACTTTGTGCTCCTGCCACTGGCTCGCCTTCAGTCCTACCTCCATGTATTCGCATTTCCCCAGTCTGGAATGTCCATCCTCCCATTCCTTTGAGTAACTCCAATTCATCCTGCAAATATCAACTTAAATGTCAGTTCCCCAGAAAAGTATTCTTTGATCCTTCCCCAGGTTAGATTTATTTCTGCTCTTAAATGCATGTTCACCTCATTACTCTCCTCATGGTTTTCACAAATTCACAATTATATATTTGCAGGATTAGTTGTGTGCACTTTCTGAGGAATGAGATCAAGATTGTTTTGTTTGGTCTTTTATCCCCAGTGCTTAGCATGGTGCAGACAGGCAATTCATAGTTGTTAAATGCCTGTCTGCATGAAAGAATGAATGAATGAATGAATGAATATGGCCCAAAGTAAAGATTTATTAATGAAGGTAGAATTAAGAGCCCTATTTCCAAGATATATTCTGTTTTTTTTCCATGTTATTTTATCTGTTCACACCATCAAAGCCCAAGTTGAAAAAGATGAAGAAGCACTGAATTAGTATGAGGTCCTCTAGGCCGTAAGAGTTGCAGCCCCATATTCAGCTGCAAATCTAAGACAGGGATGTGACCAAGCCCAGTGGGGCAGGGGGCAGAGGCAGGAGAAACTGCAGAGTCTGCCTGGGGTAAACAGAGGCTCCAGCTTCACCTCTTTTCCAGGAAGAAGAAACGATTCATTTAGTGTTTAGGTTCATTATAAAGGCTCTTAAAAAGCAGCAAAATTGCATACCAAAATATAATAGAAGTGAATAGCTACAAAAAAATCAACCAATATGGAGACCAGAAGAAAATTTAAAACACTGTGCATTCTTAGTAGGAAGCAATAAGATTTAGTCCCCATAAACAAGTAACAGAATCATGTAAGGAGGGAAAGTCATGAGATGAAAACACGATTGGCCAGGATGAAAGAGATGGATGAGACAGGAATGGCAGCCAGAAACCCCAAAGTGCAGGAGCAGGATTAAAGTACACTCCACTGGCTTCAAGGAGTGAGAAAGACATATGGAAAATTAAGACAGGGACACAGAGGACAAACATGAGATGTTTTATTAGACTGTGAAGCAAAAGAAGTAAATTATGAAAAAAAGAGCATAGTTATATATCAAATGTTTCAGAATGAAAAATAACATCAGAATTATAGACATTGTTGAGGAAGGAACCAAAACGATTGGAATAAATAGTCAAATATGCAACGATGATAACAGCTAACTTTTATCAAGCCCTTTGTTTGTGCCAGGCATGTGCTGAAGCATCTCTACATCATCACCTTTTCCTTACTGTTCATCTCTACCAAAGTGTTTGTCTCTGTTTAACAATGAGGAAACTGAGGCACCAAGGGGTGGAGTATTTTGCACGTGTTTCCACAACTCACACATGAGGGACCCTTGATGCCTGCCCTGGTTGTTTGACTCCAGAGTCTGTGCTCCTCCACACTAGATTCATTTAAAAATATATATATTTTTTTGAGCTGAAGAAAATGTGTGATCACATAGAAGGGGGTTAAAGACTTTCCTAGTAAAATTTATAATTAGAATACTGTGACAAGTTCACATCCAGAGAAGTTTACAAAATACATTGTTGGTACAGATGTCAACCGGAGCCTCCCTGCACCTGGGAGATCTAGGTAAACTGTCTTTAACCTCCAATTCTCCTGGCTGAGACAGTTTGAAGTCTTCCCAAGTTATTTCTGAAAATTCCCCAAGAGCTTACTTTCTCTTTATCCTTTCTGCTTACTTCCTCTGCCTCCCAGGCACTGTCCATTCCATCTTGATCAATCCGGTGCCAGATTCAGCCCCTTCATCAGCTTCCACAGAGCCTCATGTCATAACATCAGGTCATCCATTTCTGGGCCTGAGTTTAGAGAATCGGTGAAGGACCTGAGGCACCATTGCAGAATGTGGTGTGAGGCCTTAGGCCGTCTTGCGGGCTCCCTGCCCCCTTGCTCTTTTCTGTCCTCCCACCTCGCTCCTCTACCCCTCCCTGCCTCGTGCCTAGGCATCTAGCCAGCTTCATTTGCCTCTAGAACAAGCCCTTGTAGTCTCACCTTTCAGCCCAAGCGGTTTATCAATGTTCTCTTTTGAAAAAGAAAACACACATGCACACACACACAATAGCAGGTTCTCCTTGAGAGTTATTCTGTGAATAACAGTTTTCTACGTTGTTGCATAACAATACAGATTTCTAAACTCCTACCCTCACAGCTGATGCGGGTTATTTGCCCTCCCCTCTGTACCACTCAATGCTGACGGATGACACACAAGGTTATGGGATGAGTTCTTTTTGTTTAAGATGATGTCCCAGGTTCACTTAAGCCCAATCAATTTGTGTTTCATTAATTAAGAAAATAAAAATATTTCTTAGGCATACAGGAGCTCGGGAAGTATACCACCCAAGTACTATTTGGGGGGGTGGGGAACATAAGCGTTAAAACTAAGAGCTTACAAATGAGAGGCAGCATAGCAGATCTGCTAAGCATATGACCCCTGGCACCTAATTTCCTGGATTTCCACTCCTGCCTCTGTTGCCAGTTAGCTGTGTGTCTGTGGGCACATTATTTCCTCTGTACCTCCATTTACTCTTCTGTAAAATGGGAATAATGTTAGCACCCATCTCATAGGGTTGTTATGAGAAGTAAATGATTCTTATTCTAATGGGCTGAGAAGTCTTGTTACCTAGGAATCACTATGTAGGTATGTGTTAATAATAATAAGGAATGTGTGGTATTTGAGGTATAAAAGATTAAGAAATTAGCATTGAAATCATTCACTTAAATAAAATTGAAGCTAAATAATTGTTGTAAATGTGGTTACATAAAAATAATATAATTGTCAAAGATTTAGGAAACTAAGCTTAGTGTTATAAAAAGAATAATGATTTATTAACAAGCAAAAATTTATTTACAAGTAAAAATCCCAGTTTATATTTTAAAGGAAGAAGGAGTGGCAAGGCAGAGCAATTAAACCATGCTATGTCCCTTTCCTTGTCTAGATAAAACTCAAGAGATTCCATTCCATTCTTGATATTAATAGCTATAAAAATATCAACTAAGACTTAGAAAAATGATATTTTTGAAAAACTGAAGGATATTCACTAATAGGATTAAAAATAGGATGTAATCCTTTCAAGTCTCTAGAGCACATAAAATCAAACACCCTATATGCCACATAGCAAAATACAGAAAACAAAGGAGAAAACACAGAAGTATGAGTAGAAAAGAAGCAATGTGTCATTTGGGGTCTCCTTGGTTACAAGACTCGAAAGAGACTCAGTTTCCCTTAGGTGAGAAGGGACACAGGAAAGTAGGAGAGTCCAGAAAACAGCCCAAGAGACTTGGTAGACACTTGGAAGGCCATTCAGCTGCTAGCCAGGTTGTGCTCTGCTCCACAACCTCAGATGGCAGTTGTTCCCCACACAGGTTCACCATACTTACCACCCACTGTGCTCTGCTCACGTCTAGTGCCCCAGCCGTCACCTACCAACTGCTCTCCCATTGCCTTCTCTACTCCTCAGGATGTCTGCACACGGTCTTGTGTTCCACCATCTCATAGGATCTCTTTGACCAGGTGTCACTTCCTGGTCCAGTTACCTCTGCTCAGGGTGCAGAAGCACAAAGCTTCAGGAAAGGGATCTGGGTGGAGCAGGAAGGTATTGTCACTCAAAGGCTCATTGCTTGGCGTTTTCAATCATTCAGAAGGAGGGCAGTCAGAAGACTGTGAGAATGAATGTAAATTCTCCTAAGCCCCCTTTATAAGAGAGTCTCAGTTTGTAAGACTCTGAGTATATGTTCTTTACAAGCAAAAGAGCTCTCAAAAAAATGTTATATTAAAAAAAAATTCAAGTTAAGGAAAGAGCAAATGACAGCATTAGTTACAGATAAAGTAAAATAAACAGTATGCAAAATAAATGAGTGTCATTTTTAATAGAGAAAAGATGTCTTCTGAAACAGATTTATATACTAATGAATAAACATCAAAATATATTTAAAATCCATAAGAAATTTAAAAAGAAATTTACAAAAAACCAGGAGCATTTAATGCATCTGTGTCACTCCTTAAAGTATCAGATAGACTAAGAGAATTTGAATATAATAATAAAGTTGAATTAATATATAGTAAACAAGAGTTTATTTTTTTAAGCCAGGAAATTTCCTTAAAAATTCTTGAATTTGAGAGGAAATCCAAACTATAATTACAAACTGATTAGAAAGACCTAAAACAAGAGCAGTATTTATCAAAATTTGTGGGTTGTGGCCAAAACAGAATCCATGGGCAAATTCACATCATTATATGTTTTAGTTATTAAACAATAAGGAATGAAAATAATAAATTAAGCAACTGACTCAAGAAGCTTTAAAAGATGAACACACTAACTCCCAAAATAAAGGAAGTAAAAGAATAGATATGAAATAAAAAACTAATGAGATGAAGTAGGAAAGCCGGGTAAACAATTTAAAAATTAATATCTCGTACATTAGAAAAAAATCACAATAACATAAATGACATCTGGGAAATATGATTAAGAAAAAAAGATAACATAAGAATTAAAAGTGATATAACAACATACAGTACCTTTAAAGTAGCAATACTGTATAATGCTCTATGGTGATAAATTTGAAATTCTCAAGGAAATGGAGATTTTTCTTAGAAAAATATACTTTTTCAACATTGATTTGAGAAGAAGAATAACTGGAAAAAATTTCCCCAAAGACTCCAGCCAATTTGAAAAATACATTATTGTAAGCTTTGAAAAGATAGACAATTTTCATGTTGTGCCAGGGCATAAAAACGATGAAAAGTATATAGTGAGAAAATTAACTTAAAAACTACTAAGGTCAACAGGAGTATTTGATAATATAGAAAAGATATACAGAAAACAGGAGTTTTCCTATATTCTAATAAAAATAAGATAAAGATAGTTGTAAAAACAAATTCCCAATAGCAACAAAAAATAAATGAATATATAAAGTAGTCAAGTTTGAAATGTGTTATAGTTGCATGAAGGAAGTCACAAAAATTGGCTGAAGAGCGTAAATATGACTTAACACATGAGAAACATGTTCTGTTTCTATATAGGAAAAGCAAATATTATAAATATGGTTCTTCCAAATGTAATTTATAGGTTAATTAAATTCTGAAGTAATTCTAGAATTTATCTGGAAGAATAAAAGGTGTAGATTGCCAAGAAATTCTTTTAAAATAAAAAAGCATGAGGGAATAATTAAAGCAGTATAATATTGGTGCTAGACCTGACAGACTGCTGACTAGAACAGTATAGATGGCCAAAAACAGAGACTGGTAGAGATTAGAACTATGAACGGTTAGATCTGGAAATGTAGCTCATAGGTCCATCTGTTCGTAAGCCTGAAGTGATTAAGAGGATAATGTTTAAACTGCCTTCCCTGATGCCTTCCCACCAAATTGGATCGAGAGGTGGTCCTTTAATACTTTAAATCCAGGATACCCTCCAGCTTCTTGCTGATACGCAAGCAATGGCTCATCCTTTTGGAAACTATATCAGTTTTGTGGAGGCCAAGAGACCCTCAAGGCTAGCAGCCCCCTCCTTGAAGAGCTCTATGTGAGCCCTGGCAATTGAAATGGCCTGACCTGGCTCACTGCTCAGTTTGATGTTCTGATTTTAATGAGCCTTGAACTAGAGTGGTTTGGCAGCCTATTCTCATAACCCAAAGCTTTCATGTTCTTAAGCTCTCAGTCCCTTAAGCACATTTGATAAACTGGCTTGGGATGTTGATGATGCTCTTTTAGCCCACACCCCAAAAATTGTCCATTAGCTTTCTTCACTATTATGAATTACTGTCCATTGCAGAGGGGCCCAGCACTTTCCCAGCTTTCATTTTTGTTTTAGTCTATCAGAGTCACTTCTAACTGGAACTCTTCATACATGCTGCAATATTCACCATTTTCTGAGAACTGTCAATTATCTACTATATTCTGTGCTTTAAATCTCTGCTTAAAAATTATTCCCACTTTTGTTTCTGTCATCATCTTACCACATCTCATTTATCTGATACCAGGAGTTAAATAACTAAAAATTAGCTATGAAAAATGAAAATACATTATAGTAATTAATCAAAAGTGACTACAGGTGCCCACTAGTGCTACTTCTTGGTAGCAGATGTAATTGACATATTCTTGTTGGGGAACATATCTTGATTCCTGTTTATGAAAACTCCTAAAAAAAGCACATTCTTAAACATTTCATCACAAATAAATGGAGAAATAATGGATGAAGGAATGACTTCTGCTATACAATTAGTTAATTATTTGGGTTGAGGATAAGGTTAGAGCCTTACCTCACATCATACACACACAAAAAAACTATTCTTCATAAATGAAGCAGTTTAATTTAAATCATTGAAGCCATGAAAAAAAGGGCAGATATTTATTTAATCTCACAATGGGAAGCCACTTTTCAAGTATAAAAGTAATGGAAGAAATCACAAAAGAATAATTAAAACATTTAACCAAGGTATAAGTAGTATAATTTCAGCGGAAATTAACAGAAATTCCAGTAGTTTAAGTGACTTAAACAATAATAGATATTATTGTTTCTATAAAACTGGAAGCCAGAGTTAGAGCAGATTTCAGAAAGTTGTCGTAATTTGCATGTCCAGCTCCTTTTCTTTGTGATTTCTTTGGCTACACACACCTCTGTGGGTTGGCTACATCTGTCAACAAGCCCTCCTCATGTTAGCAAAAAATGAATATAGCAGTTACCAGTTTCACATCTGCCTAACTTCTTAGCTTGTTTTCCCCAGAGATCAGAGGCTTTTGTGCTACTATCTGATTAGGAATTATAATTCATGAATGAAGAGACAGCGAATTATCAAGCTGGCCTCTGTTTGGTATCAAGCATGAATGATTGTTTCATCTCGGGCTTAGGATTTCATCTGCCTGGAGGCTACGTAAACATTTGTCTCAGAACAGTCCTTCCCAGGGAGAAATTTTATCTGCCATTTCTCCCATGGGTTAAAGGATTGCCCATGTGGGGATAATTCCCCAGAACTTCTGGGTCATGTATATGTGTCACTGAAAGGTCCTTTCGCATCTAATGCTTCAACACCATTAGGGAAGTCGTGGGACACAAAACAAACAGTACACAGTGCGGCACCATCAGATTCTGGGCACATGAGCTTCATCAGAGTCTACACAGAGACGGTTACTTCAGAGGAGGCTGGTATGGGAATAAATGGTCTTTGCTCCAGAATCAAGAGTAATTAAAGGAAACATTCTCAATCTGATAAAGCACATGTACAATAATAAATCAACAGTTAACATAATACTTAATGGTGAAACACTGAATAATATGAAGCAGGATAATATAATTTGAAGGAAGACAGATCAGTTTAAAAATATTTTTTAGTAAACTCTGGGACATCCACTAAAACTTTTTGAAAAGATGTTTAATTGATACTATAACAAAATATGTAGTCATAGGAAATGTTCAATTAAAACCAGATAAGTCAGCAAAAGAGTAGAAGACAAAAAAGGAAACAGAGAAAAAGGGCAATGAATAGAACATATTACAAATATGCTATATGTTAATCCAACTATATCAGTAATCACTTCAAATGTGAATGTCTAAATATATTAATTAAAAGACAGAGGCTATGAGAGTGGATTAAAAAAACAACAAACAGACCCAATAATGTTGTCTACAAGGAACCCACTTTAAATACAAAGACTAAGAGATGTTAAAAGTAAAGTAAAGGAGAAAGACATACTATGTTAACACTTATCAGATGAAAGCTGGAGTAGCTGTATTAATTTCAGACAAATCAGAGTAAGAGCAAGAAACATTATCAGGAATGAAGAGCATTATGTGATGATAAAGAGGTCAATTCTCCAAGAATACATAACAATTCTAAATGTATAACACTTAACATGGAGCATGAAAATACATGAGGCAAAACTGTACAATTAAAAGGAGAAATAAACAAGTTCACTATTGTAATTGGAGACTTCAACAGCCCTCTGTCAGTAATTGACAGAGCCAGCTCACAGAAAATCAGGAAGGATATAGTTGAACTGAACAGCACAATCAATCAACTATATCTAATTGACATTTATAGAATATATCATCCAACAACAGCAAAATATAAATTCTTCTCATATTCACATGGAACATTCACCAAGATAGACCTCATTCTGAACCATAAATCACACCTTAAGAAACTAAAAAGAATATAGATAATTAATATAAAGTATGTTTCAGACCGCAATGGAATTTAACTAGAAATCAATACTAGGAAGATAGCTGGAAAATCTCCAAATATTTAAAAATGAAATAATGCAACTCTAAATAATTCATGGGTTAAAGAAGACATTTCAAGAGAAATTATTATTATTATTTTTAGTTTGTACTGATTGTATTTTCCCCCAATCCCACCTCATTTTTAACACCTTGCAATGTTGACATTCATTTGTTCTACCTCATGTAAAAACATATTTGTACCTTTTATCACAATCATTGAGCATGCTAGGTTTCACTGAGTTACACAGTCCCAGTCTTTATCTTTCTTCTTTCCTTCTGGTGTCCCACAAGCTCCTAACCTTCCTCTTTCAACCATAGTCACAGTCATCTTTGTTCAGTGTACTTACATTGCTGTGTTACCATCACCCAAAATTGTGTTCCAAACCTCTCACTTCTGTCTGTTCCTTTCTGTCTGCAGTGCTTCCTTAAGTGTTTCCAGTAGAGAAGGTTTCTTGTTCACACACTCTGTCATTGTCTCTTTGTCAGAGAATATTTTAAGCTCTCCCTCGTATTTGAAGGACAGTTTTGTGAGATATAGGATTCCTGGTTGGTGGTTTTTCTCTTTCTTAAATATACCACACCACTTCCTTATTGCCTCCATGGTTTCTATTGAGAAATCCACACATAGTCTTATCAAGCTCCCTTTGTATGTGATGGATCGCTTTTCTCTTGCTGCTTTCAGGATTCTCTCTTTAACTGTGACATTTGATAATCTGATTATTAAGTGTCTTGGCATAGGCCTATTCAGATCTATTCTGTTTGGGGTACGCTGCACTTCTTGGGTCTGTAATTTTATGCCTCTCATAAGAGATGGGAAATTTTCATTGATTATTTCCTCTATTATTGCTTCTGCCCCTTTTCCCTTCTCTTCTCCTTCTGGGACACCAATGACATGTACATTCCTGCATTTCATTTTGTCCTTACATTCCCGGAGATGTTGCTCATATTTTTCCATTCTTTTCTCCATCTGTTATTTGGTGTGTAGGCTTTCAGGTGTCTTATCCTCCAGTTCCTGAGTGTTTTCTTCTGCCTCTTGAGATCTGCTGTTGTATGTCTCCATTGTGTCTTTCATCTCTTGTGTTGTGCTTTTCATTTCCATAGATTCTGCCAGTTGTTTTCTTCAAAGTTTCTATTTCTACCTTATGTATGCCCAGTGTTTTCATTATACACTTCATCTCTTTCACCATATCTTCCCTAAACTTTTTGAATTGATTTAGTATTACTTGTTTCAATTCCTGTATCTCAGTTGAAGTGTAAGTTTTTTCCTTTGACTGGAGCATAACTGCATTTTTCTTAATGTAGGTTGTAGTTTTATGCTGTCTAGGCATCTGGTCTCCTTGGTTACCCCAGTCAGGTTTTCCCAGACCAGAAAGAGCTCAGGTCTCAGAAGGAGGCAATAGTATCACCTCTCCCTGAGGGTGAGTCTTAGAAGATTGATATACCCCATGAAGCCTCAAGTCACTGTGCTTTTCTGCCCAGTAGGTGGCTCCTGTCAGCCTGTAGATCCAGACTGGTGTAGGGAGGTGTGGCCTGTGGCTGTTTTCCCCCAGGCTCTGGGTCTTAATGGAAGGTGGATAGTAGAGCTTGGCACCACCTTCTTCCTCTTAGGGAAGATACACCCTCTAGGGAGAGGTCATTAGCATTTGAATAGTCTCTTTTCCTCTGCCATCTCCACCCTTGTCTGGATCAGAGCACTGGGAACTGAAAAAGGCTAAGGCTTTCTCCACTGAGCCGAAAAAGGGACAGAAAGCCCCCTTTCAGGGCCAGTCTGCAGCCCCCCTCAGTTTCACCCATTGGCCAGTGGTAGTACTGGGTCCTCTGGGCTTCCCCTCCCTCCCAGAGAGGTCCTCCGGCTCTCCAAGGTCAGTCATCACTAAAAGCCTCTGTCTGCTTGTTGGGGATTTGTAGCTTGTATTGAGCAGTCCATGTTTGCTAATTAAGACCCCAGTTGGTGCTCAGCTGAGCTATATTCACTTGCTCAGAGAGTGCTGCTCTCTAGCACCATGAGGCTTTGCAGTTCAGGCCATGGTCGGGTGGGGGGTGGGGCTCCCAGCTCAGATCTGCAGTTTTTACTTACAGATTTTATGCTGCAATCTCAGGCATTTCACCCAATTCAGGTTGGTGTATGATGAGTGGACAGTCATGTTTTCTCCCTGCAGTTATTCCAGATTATTTACTAGTTGCTCCTGTTTTTTTTTATTCATTTTTATTGAGGTATATTCACATACCATGCAGTCATACAAAATGTACATTCAGTTGTTCATAGTACCATTATATAGTTGTGTTTTTTATTGAGGTATATTCACATACCATGCAGTCATACAAAGTGTACATTCAGTTGTTCATAGTACCATTATATAGTTGTGTGTTCATCACCAAAATTAATTTTTGAACATATTCATTACCACACACACAAAAATAATAAGAATAAAAATTAAAGCGAAAAAGAACAATTAAAGTAAAAAAGAACACTGGATGCCTTTTTTTTTTTTTTTTTTTTACCCCCGTTTTTCTACTGATTCATCCATACACTGGACAAAAGTGAGTGTGGTCCATATGGCTTTCCCAATCACATTGTCACCCCTCGTAAGCTACATTTTTATACAATTGTCTTCAAGATTCAAGGGTTCCGGGTTGTAGTTTGATAGTTTCAGGTATTTACTGCCAGCTATTCCAATTCATTAGAACCTAAAAAGGGTTGTCTATACTGTACAAAGAGTGCCAACCAGAGTGACCTCTTGGCTCCTTTTGGAATCTCTTAGCCACTGAAACTTATTTCATTTCCTTTCACATCCCCCTTTCGGTCAAGAAGATGTTCTCCATCCCACGATGCTGGGTCTAGATTCCTCCCTGGGAGTCATATTCCTCGTTGCCAGGGAGATTTATTCCCCTGGGTGTCAGATCCCATGAAGGAGGGAGGGCAGTGATTTCACCTTTCAAGTTGGCTTAGCTAGAGAGAGAGGGCCACATCTGAGCAACAAAGCGGCATTTGGGAGGAGGCTCTTAGTCACAATTATAGGCAGGCCTAGCCTCTCCTTTGCAGCAACATTCTTGCCAAGGGCAAGTCCCATGATAGAGGGCTCAGCCCATCAAACCACCAGTCCCCTATGTCGGCGAGCACATCAGCAACCATTGAGGTGGGGAAGCCCAACACCCCTGAATTCTCCACCAGCTCCTCAAGGGGGCTCTGCATATTTTTTTCATTTTTTTTAACTTAACTCTTTTTTAAAAAATTAATTATATCACAAAAAATTAAAAAAAAAACATACAGTAAAAAAACATTTCATACAAACCATAACATCACAAGGGAGTAAGAAAAAGACAACTAACCAAAAATAACTACTTTACTTCCAACATGTTCCTACCCTACTCCATGAAAATAACCTAATATAGCAACATTTCTGTGAATTTGTTCCTACCATACCCACCAGAAATTAACAAACCATAGTGATTTCTGGGCATTCCCAGAATGTTAATTTTACCCATGTCAGCTTATCTGTTCTTATTGGGTTATCATCCCCCTCCATTAATTGCTCTCTATCGCTAGTTCCCCTACATTCTACATTATAAACCATTTATTTTACATTTTTCAATGTTCACATTAGTAGTAGCATATAATATTTCTCTTTTTGTGCCTGGCTTATTTCACTCAACATTATGTCTTCAAGGTTCATCCATGTTGTCATATGTTTCACAACATCATTCCTTCTTACTGCTGCGTAGTATTCCATCGTGCTTATATACCACATTTTATTTATCCACTCACCTGTTGAAGGACATTTGGGTTGTTTCCATCTCTTGGCAATTGTGTATAATGCTGCTATTAACATTGGTGTGCAGATATCTGTTCATGTCACTGCTTTCAGATCTTCTGGGTATATACCAAGAAGTGCAATTGCTGGATTGAAGGGAAACTCTATCTCTAGTTTTCTAAGGAACTGCCAGACAGATTTCCAGAATGGCTGGACCATTATACAGTCCCACCAACAATAAATAAGAGTTCAACTTTCTCCATATCCACTCCAGCATTTGTAGTTTTCTGTTTGTTTAATGGCAGCCATTCTAATTGGTGTGGTATGGTATCTCGCTGTGGTCTTAATTTGCATCTCTCTAATAGCTAGTGAAGCTGAACATTTTTTTTATGTGTTTCTTGGCCATTTATATTTCCTCTTCAGAGAACTGTCTTCATATTTTTTGCCCATTTTATAATTTGGCTGTCTGTGCTATTGCCATTGATCGTAGGATTTCTTTATATATGTAAGATATCAGTTTTTTGTGAGATACATGGTTTCCAAAATTTTTTTCCCATTGAGTTGGCTGTCTCTTCACCTTTTTGACAAATTCCTTTGAGGTACAGAAACTTCTAAGCTTGAGGAGTTCCCATTTATCTGTTGTTTCTTTTGTTGCTTGTGCTTTGGGTGTAAGATCTAGGAAGTGGCTGCCTAATACAAGGTGTTGAAGATGTTTCCCTACATTATCTTCTAGGAGTTTTATGGTACTGTCTTTTATATTGATATCCTTGATCTACTTTGAGTTAATTTTTGTGTAGGATGTGAGGTAGGGGTCCTCTTTCATTCCTTTGGATGTGGATATCCAACTCTCCCAGCCCCATTTGTTGAAAAGACTGTTATGTCCCAGTTCAGTGGCTTTGGGGGCCTTATCAAAGATCAGTCAGCCATAGATCTGGGGGTCTATCTCCAAATTCTCAATTCAATTCCATTGATCAATATGTCTATCTTTGTGCCAGTACCATGCCGTTTTGACTACTGTGGCTTTATAGTAAGTTTCAAAGTCAGGGAGTGTAAGTCCTCCCACTATGTTTTTCTTTTTTAGAGTGTCTTTAGCAATTTGAGGCTAGCTTTTCCAAGTCTGCAAAGTAGGTTGTTGGAATTTTGATTGGGATTGCATTGAATCTGTAGATGAGTTTGGGTAGAATTGACATCTTAATGACATTTAGCCTTCTATCTATGAACATGGAATATTTTTCCATCTTTTAAAGTCCCCTTCTATTTCTTTTAGTAGAGTTATGTAGTTCTCTTTGTATAAGTCTTTTACATCTTTGGTTAAGTCTATTCCTAGGGACTTGATTTTTTTAGTTGCTATTGAAAATCGTATATTTTTCTTCAGTGTCTCTTCACTTCTTTCATTCTAGCATATAGAAACATTATTGACTTATGTGCATTAATCTTGTATCCCGTTACTTTGCTAAATTTATTAGCTCTAGTAGCTGTATCGCTGATTTCTCAGGGTTTTCCAGATATAAGATCATACCGTCTGCAAATAATGACAGTTTTACTTCTTCCTTTCCAATTTGGATGCCTTTTATTTCTTTGTCTTGCCAGATTGCCCTGGCTATCACATCTAGCGCAATGTTGAATAATGGTGACAGCAGGCATCCTTGTCTTGTTCCTGATCTTAGAGAGAAGGCTTTCAGTCCCTCACCATTGAGTACTATGCTGGCTGTGGGTTTTTCATATATGCTCTTTATCATATTGAGGAAGTTTCCTTCAATTCCTACCTTTTGAAGTGTTTTTATCAAAAAGGGATGTTGGATTTTGTTGAATGGTTTTTCAGCATCTATTGAGATGATCATTTAATTTTTCTCTTTTGATTTGTTAATGTGTTGTAAAATATTGATTGATTTTCTTATGTTAAACCATCCTTGCATGCCTAGAATGAACCCCACTTGGTCATGGTGTATGATTTTTTTAATGTGTCTTTCGATTCAATTTGCCAGTATTTTGTTGAGAATTTTTGCATCTATATTCATTAGGGAGATTGGCCTGCAGTTTTCCTTTTTTGTAGCATCTTTGCCTGGTTTTGGTATTAGATTGATGTTAGCTTCATAAAATGTGTTAGGTAGTGTTCCATTTTCTTCAATGTTTTGAAAGAGTTTAAGTAAGATTAGTGTCAGTTCTTTTTGGAAAGTTTGGTAGAATTCCCTTGTGAAGACATCTGGCCCTGGGCATTTATTTGTGGGAAGCTTTTTTGATGACTGATTGGATCTCTTTGCTTGTGATTGGTTGAGGTCTTCTATTTCTTCTCTGTTCAGTCTAGGTTGTTCATATTTCCAGAAAAATTGTCCATTTCCTCTACATTATCCAGTTTGTTTGTATGCAGTTTTTCATAGTATCCTCTTATAATTTTTTTTAAAATTTCTTCAGGATCCACAGTAATGTCACCTTTCTCATTTGTTATTTTGTTTATATGGGTCTTCTCTCTTTTTGATTTTGTCAGTCTAGCTAGGGGCTTCTCAATCTTGTTGACCTCAAAGAACCAACTTTTGGTGTTATTTATTCTCTCTATTGTTTTTTTGTGTTGTTGTTGATCTCTATGTCATTTATTTCTGCTTTAATCCTCATTATTTCTTTTCTTCTACTTGGTTTAGGATTGGTTTGCTGTTCATTTTCTAGATTCTGCAGTTGCTCCATTAGTTCTTTGATTTTAGCTCTTTCTTCCTTTTTGATGTATGCATGTAGAGCTATAAATTTCCCCCTCAGTACCGCTTTTGCTGCATCCCATAGGTTTTGATATGTTGTGTTCTCATTTTCACTTGTCTCTATATATTTAGCAATTTCTCTTGCTATTTCTTCTTTAACCCAGTGATTGTTTAGGAGCATGTAGTTTATCCTCTAGGCATTTGTGAATTTTCTAAGTTTATGACAGTTATTGACTTCTAGTTGTATTCCATTGTGGTCAGAGAATGTGCTTTGAATAATTTCAATATTTTTAAATTTATTGAGGCTTGTTTTATGTCCCAGCAGATGATCTATTCTGGAGAAAGTTCCATGAGCACAAGAGAAGAATGTGTATCCTGGTGACTTGGGATGTAATGTCCTATATATATTTGTTAAATCCAATTCATTTATCAGATAGGTTTTCAGTTTCCTTATTGGTCTTCTGTCTGGTTGATCTATCTATAGGAGAGAGTGATGTGTTGAAGTCTCCCACAATTATTGTGGAAGCATCAATTGCTTCCTTTAGTTTTGCCAGTGTTTGTCTCATGTATTTTGTGGCACCTTGATTGGGTGCATAAACATCTATGATTGTTATTTCTTCTTGTTGAATTGCCCCTTTTATTAGTATGTAGTGGCCTTCTTTGTCTCTCATAACATCCTTGCATTTAAGGTCTATTTTATCTGAGATTAATATTGCTACTCCTGCTTTCTTTTGGCTGTAGCTTGCATGAAATATTTTCTTCCATCCTTTAACTTTCAATTTCTTTGTGTCCCTGTGTCTAAGATGAGTCTCTTGTATGCAACATATTGATGGTTCATTTTTTTTGATCCATTCTGTCAATCTATATCTTTTAACTGGGGAGTTTAATCTATTTACATTCAATGTTATTACTGTGAAGCCATTTCTTGAATCAGCCATCCTGTCCTTTGGTTTATGTTTGTTTGTCTGTGAAGAATTTAAGCTCTTCCTCAAATTTGAAGGAGAGCTATGCTGGATAAAGAATTCTTGGTTGGAAATTTTTCTCTCTCATAATTTTAAATATGTCATGCCACTGCCTTCTTGCCTCCATGGTGGCTGCTGAGTAGTCACTACTTAGTCTTATGTTTTTTCCTTTGTATGTGGTGAATTGCTTTTCTCATGCTGCTTTCAGAACTTGCTCCTTCTCTTCAGTATTTGACAATCTGTTCAGAATATGTCTTGGAGTGGGTTTATTTGGATTTATTCTATTTGGAGTTTGCTAGGCATTTATGATTTGTGTATTTCTGGTGTTTAGAAGATTTGGGAATGCTTCCCCAAAATTTCTTTGAATACTCTTCCTAGACCTTTACCCTTCTCTTCCCCTTCTGGAACACCAATGAGTCTTATATTTAGACGTTTTCTAATTCTGTCATATCCCTGAGGTCCATTTTGATTTTTTCATTTTTTTCCCCATTCTTTCTTTTGTTCTTTCATTTTCCATTCTGTCATCCTTGTGGTCACTGATTTGCTGTTCACCTTCTTCTATTCTTGTACTGTGAGTATCCAGAATCTTTTTAATTTTGTCTACAGTTTCTTTTATTTCCATAACATTGTCTATTTTTTTATTTACTCTTGCAATTTCTTCTTTATGCTCTTCTAGGATCTTCTTCATGTCCTTTGTATCCTGTGCCATGCTCTTGTTGTTTGTCTTTGGTTCTTTGATTAATTGCTCCAAGTACTGTGTCTCCTCTGATCTTTTGGTTTGGGTGTTTGGGTTTGGGTTATCCATATCATCTGTTTTTCTCATATGCTTTAAAATTTTCTGTTGTTTTAGGCTTCTTGGCATTTGCTTAACTTGATAGGTTTCTTTTAGGGTATGTTGGCTGATTCAAACATGTATCTCCAATTTGTCATATCTACCACTTCATGGAGTACACTTTCTCTAACTAACCAGCTGGTGGTGTCCATGAGCCACCTATTCCCCTCAAGCCAGTTATCCCCAACTTTGTCTTTGTGGTGAGTGAGGGTGTGAGTCTTGTGGGGTCCAATTGGTGTACCAAGTTTGTGTGTGTAGTTGGTGCTTCCTGCTCTTAATGTATGGTGTGTATCTGAGCGGTTAGGGAGGGAAGGTGGCTTTAATAATCAAGTCTCCCAGGTGTTCCTGGAGATTTAAAGCTGTTGCAGGGGTCTAAACTTTCTGTTCAGTCTCACCACAGTTTGTCTCTGCCACTGACCCACAAGTCCTTGGTATTGGTGTATGGTCCCTGGGACTTGTGTGTGGGTCCCCCTTCCAAGCTGTGCCCTCCTACGTCCCCTGTTGAGGGAAGACTGTGCTACATCACAGGTGAGCACTGTCCCCCAAGGGAGGTTCTGGGCTGCAGGGCTGTGTAGGGGCATTCCCAGTCTGCTGAAAGGATGACTGAATGGGGTATGTTAATTTCCCCCTTTCCACACATCTCCACCTTCCAGACTCTGGGACAATTAGCTGCAGGTGCGTGAAAGGCTATTGTCCACACCTGATATTGTGGCATGTGCTCATGTTGCTGGAAACACTTCCCATCACACTGGGTTGTTTGGGGCAGCTCTGGGCTGTAGCACTGGTGCCAGGTAGGAGCGTTCCCAGCCCTCCAGGAAGATGGCTGTAAGGAGATGCCCCCCTTTTCTTGGGGAGTTGTGGCATTTAGTGAATTTTCTCAGCCACTATACTTAATGCTTTGTCTCTCTGAGCTATCTTAGCTCCTCTCTTGCCTGGGCCCAAATTGCAAGTCTTTGAGGCTTTTTGTATTGGGCTTCTTAGAGTAATTGTTTTAGAAAAAGAGTAAAGGATTTAAAAAAAAAAAAAAAAGAAGGGCCCTCCTTGCAGATCTAATGGGCTATTGAAATGCTAAGAGACAAGGAGATTAGGGCCATTAAGGAACAATCAAGAAAGCAGAGAAACAAGCTCTTGGGCTCTTCAGACCAGGGACCTCACCCTCTGGATTTGCATATGAGTCTGCCTCTGCCTGAGCCCTGCCCTTCCCTGTTTATGTTCACCAGAACTCCAAAAAGTCTCTGTTCTTATTTTTGTTTTTTTTTTTTTTTGTTTGTTTGTTTGTTTTTTGCTGTTTTTGCTAGCCTATCTCCTCCCCACTGCATTGACTGCTCCCAGATTCTCTGGTGTCTGTTCTCAGTCTATCTATGTTTGGAGTTTCTATCAGCAGCCTGAGTTTTCAATCAGAGTTGCAACTGCAGTTCTCCCTCCTCATTCCCAGCACAGACGGCCCCTCCTCCCACGGGACTGGCAGGGAGGGGCACAGGTCCCCTGATCACGAGAACGTACAGATTTCGCTGCTCTCAGCTGTTCCACATGTTCATGAGTGTTGTATGAAGTATTCCCAAAGTCAAATTGCTCTGCAGTGTCCGGTCCATGCAGTTCCTGGCTTTCTACCTACTGCCCTGGAGGAGTAACTAAAACCTATACCTCATCACTCTGCCGTCTTGCCCCCCTCTCTCCTGTTTTTTTTATTAGCTATTCCAGGGAGACTACCTATCTTCCATGCCTCTCTATTCCACCACCTTAAGCCAAGAAATTATTTTGAACTAAATGGAATTGAAATTGCAACTTATTAAAATATGTAGGCTAAAGTTAAAGTAGTAGTTTGAGGGAAATTTATAGCATTAAATTCATATATTAGAAAAAACATGTAAAATCAATAACCTAAGTTTCTACTCTTGGAAATTAGAGAAAAAGGAGAAATTTTGCCTAAAGCAAGCAGAAGAAAATAAATAATAAAAATGAGAGCAGAAATTGATGAAATTGAAAACAGGAAAACAATAGAGAAAATCAATGAAACCAAAAGCTAGCCAAACCAACCAACAAAAAAAGAGAAAAGACACAAATTACTAATATCAGAAACGAGAGAGGAGCCACCTCTATTAACTCCAGGGACATTAACAACATCATAAAGGAATATTAAAAAAAAACCTCTACACCCATAAATTTGATTAATAAGTTGGAATGGACTAATTTCTTGAAAGATACAAACTACCAAAACATACAAGGAGAAATAGATCATCAGAATTGGCCCATATTTATTAATGAGACTGAATTAGTAATTAATAACCTTCCAAAAGGAAAACATCAGGCCCAGAGGGTTTCATTGGTGAATTCTACCAAACGTATAAAGAAGAAATGATTGTAATTTTCTACACCCTCTTCTGGAAAATAGAAGCAGAGAGTGCACCTTCTAACTTATTTTATGAGGTCAGCAATTCCCTGATACCAAAATCAGATAAAGATTTTATGAGAGAGGAAAGCTACAGGCCAATAGCTCTCATGAACATAGATGCAAAAATCCTAAACAAAATATTAGCAAATTAAATAAACAATGTGGAAAAAGAATTATACACCATGATCAAGTGGGGTTTATTTCATATTCATAAAAGATAGTAGTCTGTAATTTTTCTTTCCTTGTGCCATCTTTGTCTGACTTTACTATAAGAATAATACTGGTTTCATAAAATGAATTGTGAAGTGTACCTTCTTTTATTTCTTGGAAGAGTTTGTGAAGAGTTGGTGTTAATTCTTTAAATGCTTGGTACAATTATGTGGCTAAGACATCTGTGCCTGCAATTTTCTCTACATTTTTAAATTACCAATTCAGTCTCATCACACTATAATCTATTCAGGTTGTATATTACTTATTGAGTCATATGTTTGTGTTTTTCTAGGAATTTGTCCATTTCATCTAAGGTATCTAATTTGTGGGAATAATATCATTCATAATATTCCTTTATAATCTTTTTATTTCTGATTCTAGTAATTTGATTCTTCTCTCTTTTTTATCCTTGTTCAGTCCGTCAAAAGATTTGTCAATAATATTCATCTTTTGAAAGAACCAGCTTTTTTTTTTTACTAACTTTTTCTATTGTTTTTCTATTCTATTTTTATCTAATTTCCTTTCATTCATCTCATTTTTTCTGATTTCTATTTTTATCTATCCTTTGACCCATCGGTTATTTAGGAGTGTGTTTAATGTCCATGTATTTGTGAATTTGCTAAATTTTTGCTGCTGTTAATTTCTAATTTCACTCTATTGTGGCTGAAGAACATATTTTGTGTTATTTCTATCCTTTTAAATTTATTGAGGTTTGCTCTTTGTTCTAATATATGATCAATCCTGGAGAATGTTCCATGTGGATCTGAAAAGAATGTATATTCTGTTGTTGGGTGGCGTGTTCTAAAGATGTCTGTTAGGTCTGGTTGCTTTGTGTTCAAGTCACCTGTTTCCTTGTTGATCTTCTGTCTAGTTGTTCTATCCATTATTAAAGATGGGTTATTGAAGCCTCCAACTATTATTATTGAATTATCTATTTCTCTTTTCATTCTTCACGGTTTTTGCTTCACTTATTTTGGTATTCTGTTTTAGGTGCATTTATGTTTATAATTATTATGTCTTCCTGATTGATTGACCCTTTTATCATTACAAAATGGCCCTCTTTGTCTCTAATAACATTTTTTTGTCTTACAATATATTTTGCCTAAAAATAGTATAGCCAGACTAACTTTCTTGTGATTTCTGTTGGCATGTTTCTATCTTTTTACTTTCAATATATTAGTTTCTTTGAATCTAAAATGTATCTTCTGTGGGAAGCAAATAGTTGGATCATGCTTTTATTATCCATTCTGGCAATCTCTATCTTTTGATTGGATTGTTTAATCCATTGACATTCAATTCTATTACTGATGTCTTGGATTTATGTATGCCATTTTACTTTTTTATTCCTTATGTCCCATGTCTTTTTTGTTCCTCTATTCCTCTTTTACTGCTTTCTTTTGCATTAACAGAATGGTTTCCAATTAGCATTTTAATTTATTTACTGGCTTTTTTCACAATTTTTAGGGTTTTTTTGTTTGGTTTTTTGTTTTTTTTAGTGGTTGCTCTAGGGTTTACCATATACATCTTAATTTATCAGAATCACCTTCAGGTTTATACCACCTTAATTTTGGTAATATATATAGAAACTACACCAATAGAGTTCTGTTCCTTTTCATCCTTTTTATGGTATAACTGTTTTACAAATTACATCTATTAATATAATTAATGTAAGGTTTGTAACTCACTCACTTTCCAGGGCAAAATGCAACTCAGAGGTAGAAACAGCTGAGTTATGTTGGAAACTAGAAAGTAAATTAAACTTGATGTTGTCACTAATAAAGGATACTGACAAATATTATAGAGGAAAAAGGTATGTTTGAATGTCAAGTGCTCAGGCTTTACAGTCAGAACGACATGAGTTCAAATCCAGGCTTAACAATTATGAATTTTATAACCCTGAGCAAAACTCTGAAGCTTAGATTTTTTTTTTTTTTAAATAGGGATAATGATACAACCTGCCTCATAGGGTTCTTGTGAAGTTTGAATGAGATAATACACAAAAGCACTTGGAAGAGCCTCTGGCACATTATCCTGTGCCAGTAAGTGTTGTCTTTCTTAATGATAGAAAAATAAATCTGCCAGCCAAATGCAGGAGAAATTAGCCTAAGGACAAACTGTCATCAATAGATAAAAGGAGTTCGTGTAAAGTTATGAGGCAGTGGAGCAGAGTAATTAAGACTCTGGGTCTTATTCTTAGACCTCAATTGTCTTACTATATATGCAACATTGACCTTGTTACCTAATTTCTCTGAGACTGCTTTCCTATATCTTAAGGCGTGATAATCATGTGTGCTGCATGTATTTGTTGAAATAAAGCATTTGAAGTGCTTATAGGAGGGCCTGGCACTTAGTAAAGTGCTCATTCAAAGGCAACATTGTCATTAATGGAACCAGTAATCCAGGAGGGAAGCTAAGGATCTTTGCCTAGAGTGGTAGAATGAAGGCGAAATCACAAAACTAGCAACTGAGAGTCAAGGATGTGTGTCCAAGTGGCTGGGCAGTCCTAGTCTTTGGTTTACATTTAGATAAGTCCCTTGTTTCTTGGAGCTCCTGGAGAATGCTACATCCTGACCCCAGAAGAACCCCCAAAGCATGAAAACTGAGGTGATGGCCCTGGTTTTCCCCAAGCCACAGCTGATGCCTGAGACCTGAGCAGGGCACAGGTCTATAATCGGCATTCGAAGATTGCGAAAGGCTTTGCAGATGAGATAAGAACAATTTATAATTAGCACACTTCTTGTTTCACAGCATCATTTGCATGCAAAGTGGATTTTATAATTGCCTGGAAACTATTTGTTGACCTTTCTTCTTTAGTACGCTAAACATTTTCCTTGTTTATACAATAATTTTCTCTACAAACTATTTTCCTTTAATCTTGCTTGGGAAAACAGCAAATTGGACTACAAAAGTTGACAAATTCCTTTTCTGGAGATACACAAAAAAAATGAATTTCAGTATTTTGTGTTAAAACTGACAGACCTCAAGGATACAAGTTTCCAAATGCTGTTTTAGACTTCCAGAGTGGGTATTAAAATTACGGTTTCCCAGCCCCCATACTAGGCTGACTGAAACAGAACCTCTGGATAGGCCTAAGAGCCTGCATTTTACACAGATACCCCAGATTATTATCATAAGCAGTTATGTTTGGTAATCACCATTTTAAGTCACTTCCTTTGGTATTTCTGCCACTGAATCAATGTCCAAGTTGATCAGTGGTCATAGTAGAGATGGACCGTAGCAGAGATGGGCTGTGGCAATAGCATGAAGTTCACCGGAACCCAAATTCCCAATTCCCAGACCAATGTCTTCCCATTGCTTCCAGTTCATTGAGAATGAGACAGGACACAAAGTAAATCTACCCTGACAGCCTAGCATGTATAAAACATCTATGAAATGTTGGGCACATTCACATAACCTAGGGAATAATTCATAGAACAACTAAAAATGACAGTGTTTTTATTATTTGAGTTTTACAGATGATAAAGCTAAGATTCAGAGACAGCAAATAATTTGCTCAAGGTCTCGTAGCTGAGAGTTATAACCCAGGTCCATATCCTACAACTCTGGATGACCTTGTAAGGAGGAAAAGCATCACATTTCACTTTCTCCTAGTTGGCAAGCTGAATGAGCAGAATTATCCTCCTTTGAGTCTCCTTCTGCTTGGTTTATGTCCCCCTAAGACACACTTTACACTGATTTTCTGTCTCGTTCTAATCCTCTTCTTTGATATACCAAACTCCTCGAAAGAAGGGACTGTGACCCGTTTGGAATCATGCTCATCCCAGGTTACCTCTCATCGTCCACCCTTGGTGCTTCACCCACAGTCTCAGTCACATGTGTATTCAGTAAGGATGTGTGAAAGGATAAGTAGAATGGAAGCTTATGAATTAAGGAGCCTCAGACATGTCCGAAACAGAGAGAAGTGTTCAAAGTAAGGTTTCTTCTGACCTATCAACCTTTCTAGGAAGCTCTGAAGAATAGAAGTCCAAGGTAGAAATTATAAAATGTACAAATCCATTTACACAGTCACTTTAGAATACTTGAATAGTGAGACAATTTCTAAATCATACCCCAAAATAAATTGCATGCATATTAAGTACTCAATTGAATAGCATATCCTGATCCTCAAGCCCAAATCCAGCTGTTTCTTGGGGACCACATCGAAGACCTTCCTTTGTGTCCACGAACCAGGCCCTTTCAAAGGGAAATTCCAGTTTGTTAAAATATATCTGACCTTTCTTTTCAATTCTGAGACTCTGGTAGTATATCCACCCTATAGCATGAGAGCTGGGAGTCCAAGTAAACACATAGAATCTACCGCCCACCAGGTAATTTTAAAAATGTTTGAGGTTTGACCAAGATGGTGGATGAAAATGTTCTAGGGTGCTGGTCCCCCACAGAATCTTTGAACAACTAGCAAAAACTCACAGAGCCATCCTTCTTTGAACTCCGGAAAACAGATAAAGGGTTGCACTGGGTGAATGCCAAATCAAGAAAATGCAGCTTTTAAAATGATACAAGAAGCTCCTGATGCTCTTGTTGGCCCCCCTTGTGTCCCTTTCCAGTGTGGTGTGGAGCCAGCTGTGCTCCCATTCTGGGTCCCTGGCCATGTTCCAGGGGGAGCACTTACTGAGATGCCTGGATGTTGGTGCCAATCTATCAGGAGGTAATCTGAAAGCCTAAGCCAGAAACTCTTCTCTGGCGTATCCTCCCAGAAATTGCCTTGCAAGCAAAAGAAGCTTGTGAACAAATAAAGCAGTGTAAGAAACAATTAAGTCAAGATGGCCTGAGGCAAAGGATTTCCAGCTTTAAGACAAACAGCAGAGCACATGGCAGGGAGAGAAAATCTATTTCATAGGAAGTAGAGAGGGCATTCAAATTCCTATAAACAGGAAAATTCCTGAGGCACTAGCAAGTGCAAGCCTAGGACAAGACATAGGCTCAGAAAAGACAAAGAGGACCCAGCAGTTTACTTTTGCCTTAGTGTGATTTTCCTGATAGGAGGGCTAAACTCTGAAGGAGAGCACTAACCAATGCAATTTGCAATGACTGTGAAAAGAGTTTTTTGTGTGTTTATGTTAGTCCCTGGAACTCAAGGAAATCCCTGTCATATAACTATATGGATAGAAATTTATGGAACAGACTGCTCAGGGACTAAATCCCCAAGTTAATACTCTAGAGTATTAAAATATACAGTGTGCAGCAAAAGATTACAAGACAAAAAAAAAATGGAAATGATGGAAATGATGGCCCATCCAAAGGAACAAGATACAAATTGAGATACCAACAATGAAGATCATAATTTGAACATCCCAAAGACTTAAAAAAAAAAAAGATTCTCAATATGCTCAAGGAAATTAAAGAAAGCACAGCAAAAGAACTGAAGGCTTTCAGAAAAACGATGAATTAACAATATTAGAAACTCAATAAAGAGATAGAAATTTTACAAGGAACCAAATAGAAATACTGGAGTTGAAGACCGCAGTAACTGAAATGAAAAATTCCCTAGTGTTTCAACAGCAGACTGGAGCTGGCAGAAGAATCAATGAACTCAAAGACAAATTGGAATGATGCAGGGTGAAGAGCAGAAAGAAAAAAATGAAAAAAGCCAACAGAGGGTAGGAGACTTGTGGGTCACCAACAAGCATACCAATGTACACATTATGGGAGTCCAAGAAGAAGAAAAACAGAAGGGGGCAGAAGGAACAATCAAAGAAATAATGACAGAAAACTCCCCAAATTTCATGGGACGTGAATATGTACATTCAGAAATCCCAAGAAGGCAATGGGACAAAATATTTAAGCTGCTGAAAGAAAACAACTCAACAAGTTAGAATTTTATATGCAGTGTGAATGCCTTTCAAAAATGAGGGAGAGATAAAGAATTGTTGGATTAAAAAACTGAGAGAATTAATCATCGGTAGACTTGCTTTACAAGCAATGCTAATAGGGGTTCTTCAGACTGAAAGAAAAGGACAATAGAAAGTAGACTGAAACAGCATAAAGAAATAAAGACCTCTGGTAAAGATAACCATATGGGTAATTAAAAATGCCAGTATTATTATATAGTACTTTTTGGTATGTAACACCACAGTTTACTTCTTACAGGTTCTAAAATGCAAATATATAAAAAATAATGGTAAATCTATGGTTTGGGACATATAGTGTATAAAGATATAATTTGTAATAAGCACAACAAAAACTTAGAGGGATGGAAAAGTATAGGAACATTGTATGCATATGCTATTTAAGTTCATTTGATATCAAATCAAACATGATTGTTATAGATTTAGGAAGTTGAATTTAAGCTCTATGGTACTCACAAAGAAAAAAATCAGAAAAAAATGTACAGAAAGAAATGAGAAGGTACTGAAAATGATACACTACAAAAAAATCAAATAAATATGAAGTAGGTACTAACAGAAGAGGGAGACAAAAGGTGTAAGACACAAAGAGCAGATAGCAAAATAGCAGTATAAAGTCCTACATTATCAGTAGGTAATTTAAATATAAAATGGATTAAACTCCCCGTTCAAAAGGCAGATATTGGCAGAATGGATAAAAAAGCATGATCCAACTATATGCTGTTTACAAGAGAACCACCTTAAATTCAAAGACACAAGTAGGTGGAAATGAAAGGATGGAAAATATATACATATACAAATAGTGAGATAAAGATAGCTGGATAGCTATATTAATATCATATAAAATAGACCTTAAGTCAAAAACTGTTATGAGGTAAAAGAAGGTCATTATATACTGATAAAGGGGTCAATTCAACAAGAAGACATAATGATATGAATATATATGCACCTAATAGCAGAGCCCCAAAATATGTGAAGCTAATATTGACATATTTGACAGAAGATATGGATGGTTCTACATTTACAGTAAGAAACTTCAATACACCACTTTCAATAATGGATAGAAACATCTAGTGAGAGAATCAGTGAGGAATTAGAAGACTTGAATGATACTACAACCAACTTGACCTAACAGACATACATAAAACACTCACCCAACACAGAAAAATACATATTCTCCTCCACTGTGTACAGATCAGTCTCCAGGAAAGACCATATGTTAGGTCACAAAACAAATCTAAATAACTACAAAAATATTGAATTCATACAATATATCTTCTCTGATCACAATGGAATGAAGCTAGAAATCAATAATAGAGGAAGAACTGCAAAATTCACAAGTATGTGGAAGTTAAATAACATATTCTAACAAACAAATGGGTCAAAAAAGAAACCACAAGGAAATTAGGAAATATCTTAAGGCAAATGAAAATTAAAACACAACATATACAAAACTTATGGAACGCAGCAAAAACAGTGCTGATAGGGAAATTTATATAATTAAATGCTGACATTAAAAATTAAAACAAGATATCAAATCAGAGACTTAACCTCACAACTGGAGGGTGTAGAAAAAGAAGTGCAAAGTAAACCCAAAGAAAGCAGAAAGAAGGAAATAAACATTTGAGCAGAGAGAAATAAAATAGAGAAAAAAACACAATGGAGAAAATCAACAAAACCAAAATTATGTTCTTTGAAAAGATCAATAAAATCTGCAAGCCTTTAACTAGACTGACAAAGAAAAAAAGAGAAAGGGCACAAATCAGAATTGAAAGGGGAGAATTATCACCAACCCCACAGGAAATAAAAGGGATTATAAGAAAATGTTACAAACAACTGTACGGCAACAAATTAGGTAACCTAGATGAAATGGACAAATTCTTAGAAACAAACAAACTACCTATGCTAATCCAAGAAGAAAGATTTCAAAAACCAATAATAAGTTAAGAGATTGAATTAGTAATCAGAAACCTCCAAACAAAAAAAATAGCCCAGATGAATTTCACTGGTGAATTTTACTAAACATTCCAAGAAGAATTAACACAAATACTGCTCAAACTCTTTCAAAAAAATGAAGAGAAGGGAATGCTTTCTAATTCTTCTATGAGGCCATCATCACCCTAATACAAAAGCCAGATAAAGATAACACTAGAAAAGATAAAGATAACACTAGAAAAGAAAATTAGAGACCAGTATCCCTTAGGAATGTGAATGCAAAATCCTCAACAAAATATGGTAAAATTGAATCCAATATCACATTAAAAGAATTATGCACCATGATCAAGTGAGATTTATCTCAGAAATGCAAGGGTGGTTCAATATAAGATAAGTAGTAAATATAAAATATCACATCAATACATTGTAGGGGAAAAAATCACATTTGATTTGTTCACATCTCAGTGGACACTGGAAAAGCATTTGACAAAATCCAGCACCACTTCTTGATAAAACTCATTAGAAAACTAGGAATAGAAGGAAACGTCCTCAACATGACAAAAGACATAGATGAGAAAACCACAACTAACATCATACTCAATGGTGAAAAACTGACAGCTTTCCCTCTAAGATCTTGAACAAGACAAGTATGCCCACTGTCATCACTATTATTCAACATTGTACTGGAAGTTCTAGCCAGAGCAAATAGGCAAGAAAAAGAAAAGGCATTCAAATTGGAAAGAAAGAAGGAAAAGTCTCCTTGTTTGTAGATGCTATGATCCTATACATGGAAAATCTGGAAAAGTCCCCAACAAAGCTACTAGAGCTAATAAATGAATTCAGGAAAGTGTTAGGGTATAAGATCAACATGCAAAAGTCAGTAATATTTCTATATACTAGAAATAAGAAATCTGAAGAGGAAATCAAGGCAAAAAATCTATTTGTAATAGCAACTAAAAGAATCAAATATCTGGGAGCAAATTTAACTAAGGATAAAAAGGACTTATATACAGAAAACTATAAAACATTGCTAAAGAAATCAAAGAAGACCTAAAGAAATGGAAGGACCTTCTGTGTTTGTAGATTATAAGATTGAATAGTTTTAAGATGGCACTTCTCCTCAAAGAGATTTACAGATTCAATGAAATCCCAATCAAAATTCCAACAGCCTTCTTTGCAGAAATGGAAACGCCAATCATAAAATTTATATGGAAGGGTAAGAGTGCCTGAATAGCCAAAACCATCTTGAAAAAGAAGAATGTCATTGGAGGAGTCTTACTTCCAATTTTAAAACTTATTAAAAAGCTACAGCATTCAAAACAACATTATACTGGCACAAGAACAGACATATAGACTCATAGAATCAAATTGAGAATTCAGAAATGAACCCCCACATCTATGGCCAGTTGATTTTCTACAAGGATGCTGAGTCCACTCAATAAGGAAAAAATAGTCTCTTCAACAATTGGTGCTGGAAAAACTGGATATCCATATGCAAAAGAATGAAGGTGAACCCCTACCTCACACCATATACAAAACTTAACTCAAATGGATCAAAAGCTTAAATATAAGAAAAAAAATTATAAAACTCTTAGAAGAAAATGTAGGGATAAGTCCTAAGATCCTTGCATTAGGGCATGGTTTCTTAGACTTTAAATCAAAAGTACAAGCAACAAAAGGAAAAGTAGTTAAATGGGACTTCGTCAAAATAAAAAAACTTTTTTTGTTTCAAAGGACTTCGTCAAGAAAGTAAAAAGACAACCTATACAATGTTTGGAAACCACATAGCTGATAAGGGTTAAATATCCAGAATCTATAAAGAAACCCAACAACTCAACAACAAAAAGACAAAAATGCCAATTAAAAAGGGGGAAAATGTTTGAATACACATTTCTCCAAAGAAGGTAGACAGACAGCCAATATGCACATGAAAAGATGCTCAACAATGTTAGCCATTAGGAAAATGCAAATCAAAACCACAATGGGATATCATTTCATACCCACTAGTATTAAAAAAAAAAACAAAAACAAAATAAGTGTTGGGTAGGATGTGGACAAATAGGAACACTCATTCAATGTTGATGCGAAGGTAGAATGGTGCAGCCACTTTGGACAATATTTGGCAGCTCCTCATAAAACTAAGTATAGAAATACATGATCTGGCAATCCTACTACTTGGCATATATGCAAAAAAATTGAAAGCAGGGACTCTAACAGATATTTTCATGTTGATGTACATAGCAGCACTATTCACAATTGCCAAAACATGGAAGTAATGCCAGTGCCCAACAACAGATGAATGAATGAATAAATGTGTTATATACATACCAATGGAATATTATTCAGTGATAAAAAGAATGATGTTCTGATACATCTGACAATATAGATGAACCTTGAAGATATCAATTTGAGTGAAATAAGCCAGATGCAAAAGGACAAATATTGTATTATCTCACTGATATGAAGTTATTAGAATATGCAAATTCATAGCATCAGAAACTAGAATGGAGGTTACTAGGGACTGGAGTGGGGGTAGAAGATGGAGAGTGTTGGCAATGGATGGTGGTGAAGGCAGCAAAACATTGTGAATGCAATTAACACTGCTGAATTATATTTTTGTATGTGGTTAAAAGGGGAATTTTAAGGTGTATATGTATTAATAGCATAAAAAATTTAAAAACATAGGAATGTACAATATAAATGATGAGCCCTAATGGAAACTATAGACTATAGTTACTAGTATAATTATAATAATATTGTTTCATCAATTGTAACAAAGGTATCACACTAACGCAAAGTGTTAGTAATAGGGAAAATTCTGGGGCGGGGGGAGGTGATGGTGTGTGGAATTCTATATTTTCTGCATAATTTCTCTGTAAACACATAAATTCAATAATTAAAAATAAATAAGTAAAAAATAAATGATTGAGAGGGACCAGGTGGAAACAAGGTGAAAAAAAACTGATTGGATCTTGAAACTGTATTTTGTATCTGTAGAAACTGGTGGTGTTTATTCTGGAGAATAAGAGACTTAAGAGGAGTTATGATTAACTGGCTTGATGGGTTTGATAAACTGTCATGTGGAAAGAAAGAATATTCTGAAAGGAGGAACTAGGATCTGTGTGCAAATAAGACTTGTCTACAGAGGCATCCCTTCCCATTGGTTTATCCATATGACTGGTTTTGTATTTTTCTAGTCTCAGCTTTCAACTGTGCTTCAGTGAGTCTCTCCTCCCTACAATGGACATCTTACCCTAATTCTAAAATTATTCCATCATTTTCAGTTTGTGAGATTTGCTCTAATAGAATTTTTTCTTTAGCATATCTGAGGATGTGGTACAAGCCATATATTTAAAATTTTTTTCAGCTTTATTGAAGGTATAATCACCATAATATAAACTGCCCATACTTCAAGAGTACAATTTAATATACATTTTGACATATGTATATATCCATATAGATCATCCCCCAAAGTTACTTCAAGCTCCCTTGTATTTCCTCTCTTCTATCCCTATTTCTCCTACAACCCTGATCTCAGAAAATTGATGATCTGCTTTCTGTCACTACATATTAGTTTAAATTTTCTGGAATTTAATGTAAATTGAAATATACAGTATGCACTCTTTCTCATCTAACTCCTTTTACTCAGCATTATTTTGAGATTCATCCACATTATAGTATGTATCAGTAGTTCATTCTTTTTTATTGCCATGTAGTATTCCATTGTATGGATATACCATGGTTTGTTTATCCATTCTCCAGGTAATAGACTATGAGTTGTTTCCAGTTCTTGGTTATTATAAATATAGCTGTTGTGATTATCCATGCATAAATCTTTTTGTAAACATATGTTTTAGGGTCATTTCTAATATACTGCTGAGTTGTTTTCCAAGGTATTTGTATTATTTATATACATTCCCATATTTTCCTTTCCCAGTCCCTCCACATCCTCTCTGACACTTGCTATGGTCAATCTTTTAAATTTAGCCATTCTAATAGATGTACAGTGATATCTAATTGTGGTTTTTATTTTCCTGTCTCTAATGACTAACAATGTTGAGTATCTTTTTATGTGCTTATTTTAGATTTACCTTCTTCAGTAAAGCATCCATTGAAATCTTTAGATCATATTTATAATGGATGTTCATTTCCTTGTAATTAGGTTTTGAGAGTTCTGTTTTCTATTCTGAATACAAGTTCTTTATCAGATATGTAACTTGAAAACAATTTTATCCCAGTCTATGACTTGCCTTTTATTCTCTAAACAGTATCTTCTGAAGAGTAGAGTAATTTTGATGAAGTCCGTTTATAAATTTGTTCTTTTATGGACCTTTTGGTGTCATATCTAATCAATCTTTGTCTAACTCAGGAACACAAATTACTTCTCTTTTTTTCTTCTAGAAGTTTATTGTTTTAGGATTTGCATTTAGTATGGATTATGTACTTTATATCCAATTGTTCCAACATAATTTGTAGAAAAGATCATTTTTCTACACCAAATTTTGCACCTTTGTATAAAAAAAAGTTGCCATATATGTGGGGGTTGGTTTCTGGACTTTCTGTTCTGTTCATTGATGTGTTTGTCTAAATTTATGCCAACGCCACCCTGTTTCAAGTACTGTGGCTTTATAATAAGTCTTAAAATCAGATAGTGTTAGGTCTCCGACTTTGTTCTTTTTCAAAGTTGTTTTGTTATTCTAGATTCTTGGCATTTCCATAGGAATTTTAGAATCAGTTTATCAATTTCTTCAAAAAATGTCTGCTGGGATTTTGATTGGGGTTGCATGGAATCTAGAGATAAATTTGTGAAGAATTGATGATATGACAGTATTGACTCTTTTATTCCATGTTCACCGTATATCTGTTCACTTATTTGGGTCTTCCTTAATTTCTTTCACCAATATAATGTTGTTTTCAATCTACAGGTCTTATACATCTTTTGTCAGATTTTACCTCAGTAGTTCTCATTTTTTATGTTATTTTAAGTAGTGAGTTTTTAAATTTCAATTTACATTTGTTCTTTGCTATTATATAGAAATACAGTTGATTTCTGCATATTGATTTTGTATCCAACAGCTTTGATCAAGTCCCATATTAGAGATTTTCTCCGTAAATGATCATTTCATCAGCAAATAAAGATAGTTTTGATGCTTCCTTATCAATCTAGATTCCTTTATGTCCTTTTCTTGCCTGATTACACTGACAAGGGACCACGAATAAAATGCTGGAGAGAAGTGATGAGAGCAGTCAATTTGCTTGTTCCTGATTTTCAGGGGGAACAGTCAGTCTTCACCAATAATTATAAGGTGTGCCAGTTTGAATATATTGTGCCCCCTAAACACCATTATCTTTGATGTAGTCTTGTGTGGGCAGACGTTATCAGTGTTGATTAGATTGAAATTCTTTGAGTGTTTCTGTGGAGATGCACCCCACCCAAGCTGTGGGTGATGACTCTGATTGGATAATTTCCATGGTGGTGTTGCTCTGCCCATTTGGGATGGGTCTAAGTTGAGTCACTGGAGCCATATAAATGAGCTGACAAACAGAAGGAACTCAGTGCAGCTGTGAGTGACATTTTGAAGAGGAGCTACAGCCAAGAGGGACACTTTGAAGAAAGCACAGGAGCTGCAGATGAGAGACAGTTTGAACATGGCCATTGAAAGCAGACTCTTGCTTCAGAGAAGCTGAGAGAGGACAAATATCCCAAGTGCAACTAAGAGTGACATTTTTGAGGAACTGCAGCCTAGAGAGGAATGTCCTGGGAGAAAGACATTTTGAAACCAGAACTTTGGAGCAGACGCCAGCCACATGCCTTCCCACCTAACAGAGGTTTTCCGGACACCATTGGCCATCCTCCAGTGAAGGTACCCAATTGCTGATGTGTTACCTTGGACACTTATGGCCTTAAGACTGTAACTGTGTAACCAAATAAACCCCCTTTATAAAAGCCAGTCTATTTCTGGTGTTTTGCATTCCGGCAGCATTAGCAAACTAGAACATATAGTTAGTTGCAGGTTTTTAGAAGATGCCCTTTATCAGTTTGAGGAAGTCTCCATCTATTCCTAATTTGCTGAGAGCTGTTATCAGGAATGAATATTCGGTTTTGTCAAATGGCTTTTCTGTCACTTTAAAAACTATCATGTTGGATTACTTTTGTTTATTTGTTTTGTTTAAGGTTTAGTTTTTGTAAAATATTGTAAATTACTTTGATTTTCAAATGTTAAACCAACCTTGGATTGCTGAGGTAACCCCTGTGATCATAATGTATTGTAATTTTTATCTATTATTGGGTTGAATTTGCTAAATTTAACATCTTGCATCTATGTTTATGAGGTATATTGGTCTGTAGCTTTTTTTCTTTTCTTCTAATGTCTTTGGTGTTGGAATCAGAGTAATGTTGGTGTCATAGAATGTGTTGAGAAGTAGGACCAACTCTTCAATATTCTAAAGAGTTTGTGTAGAATTGGTATTATTTCTTCCTTAAATATTGGGTAGAATTTACCAGTTTAGCCATCTGAACCATTTATGTTTAATATGATTATTGATATGGATAGGTTTAAGACTATCATCTTATTTGTTTCCATCTACTTATTCCCTTTTTCTTTTATTGTCTGCCTTCTTTTTTTTTAAGTTTTTTATTAAGATTTATTCACATACCATACAATCATCCAAAGTATATAATCCATTGATCACATTACCATCATATAGTTGTTCATTCATCACCCCATATATTTTTTTTAACATTTTACTTGTACCAGAAAAAGTGAAAGCAAGAATAAAAAAACAAGAGTAAAAACAGAACACCCAAATTCTCTCCCCCCCTCCATTCTTCCTTTAGTTTCCTGGTTTTTGTTTTTTTTTTTTTTTTTTTTTGCCCCCGGTGATCTACTCATCCATCCATACACTGAACAAAGGGGAGTGTGATGTGATCCACATGTGTCTGCCTTCTTTTGTATTAACAATTTTTTTTATTCCATTTATCTTCTTTATTGTCTTTTTGGCTTTAACTCCTAGTTTTGTTATTTTAATGACTTATTGGGTTTGTAGTATACATCTGTATTAGTTAGGGCTCTCCAGGGAAATGAGAAACAGAATCAACAGGAGATATGTATACATGCACGCGCGCGCACACACACACACACACACACACACATACGTACACACACACATATATATACATATAAACATATGATACACATTTATGAGATTTAATATAGGAATTGGCTTGCATGAGTGTGGAGATTGGCAAGTCTGAATTCCGTAGTACAGACCACAAGTTGGGACTCCAATGCAGATTTTCATGAATTCCTCAGGAGATGCTGGCTGGCTGAATATGGATAGAAATTCTTCTGTTTGCTGAAATGATCCGGTCTCCCTTTCTGGCCTTCAACTGAATGGAAGAGACTTCTTTCACTGCTGAAGGCAATGTCCTTGTTGATTATGGATGTAATCAGCCATAGATGCAATCTACTAACTGATGATTTAAATCCACAAAATATCCTCACAGTAACAACCAGGCCAGTGCTCGCTTGACCAGACAACTGGACACCATAACCTAGCCACATTGAGACATGAACTTAACCATCACAGCATCTTTAACTTTTCACCACCTACCTTCAAGTTTTGTATCACTTCACATATACTATAAAAGCTTTACAACTCTATACTTCCATTTTTCCCCTTCCAACCTTTATGCTATTATTGCCATATGTTTTGGTTTTACATGTGTTATAAATCTCATACTACTATTTTTCTTTAGTCAATTTTCTTTTAAAGAGATTTGAATAATAAGAAAAATGTCTTTTATATTTGCTACATAGTTACCATTTCTGGTGATCTTCATTCCTCTGTGTATATCTATATTTCATCTGGTATCATTTAACTTCTGTCTAAAGGCTTCCTATAATATCTTATAGTTTGGGGTATTGGTAATAAATCTTTCGGTTCTTATATGTCTGGAAATGTCCTTATTTCATGTTAATTTTTGAAAGATATTTTTACTGTGCATAGGATTCTAAGTTGTCATTTTTCTTTAATTTGAAATATTTCTACACTATCATTTTACTTGCTTTCTTTCCAAAAAGATATCTGCTATCATCCTTATCTTTTTTTTTTTTTTCTTTTAGGTGACATGTCTTCTTTCTCTGACTATTTTTAAGAAATTTGTTTTATCCCTTCGTGTAGTTTTTTTCATGCTTCCTGTGCTTTGGGTTTTTTCAGCTTCTTGAATCTAAGGGTCTATTGTTTTCATCAGATTTGGAAAATTTTTGGCCATTATTTCTTCAAATACTTTCCCCCCTTTCTCTTTCTTCAAATACTTTTTTGCCTCCCCCCCACCCTTCCCCCCACCCTTTCCTCTCTTTTGGAACTCCATTGCGTGTATATTAGGCTGCTTATAGTTGTCCCATGACTCATTTATGTTATTCTCATTTTAATTATGTTTCAGTTTAGATAGTTTCTATTGCAATGTCTTTAAATTCTCTAAATTCTCTAATCTTTTCTTCTGGAAAGTCTAATCTGCTGTCAATCCCATCCAATATATTGTTTATCTCAGCTGTTGTAGTATTCTTCTCTAGAAGTTCAATTTGGAGCTTTTCTTGATATGTTCCATATCTATGCTTAACTTTCTGAACGTATGGAATACAGTTATAATAGCTGCTTTAGTGTTCTTGTCTGCTAATTCTAATGTCTGTGTCAATTCAGGATTAGATTTTTTAAAAATTATTATCTCTTCATTATGGGTCATATTTTCATGGTTCTTTGCATACCCGGTAATCTCTGACTCAATAACAGATATTGTGAATTTTACCTTGCTGAGTATTGGGTAATTTTATATTCCTTTAACTATTTTTGAGGTACATTCTCGGGCATAGTTAAATTACTAGAAAGAGTTTGAAACTTCAGGTTTGCTTGTAAGATTTGTTTTGTGGGAGCTGAGTGGTCTAGGGCCACTTACGTATTCTGCACTACTGAGGCAGGATACTTCTGGGTGCCCCATGCATATAAATCATGAAATTTACCTGTCTTGCTGGTAAGAACAGGTACATTCTATGCCTTTCAGCTGGTTCCTTCTCTGACCTTGGGCATTTCCTCACATGCAAGTACTGACCAATACTCTGCTGAATTCTGGAGGGAAACCCTTTGCAGATCTCCATAGTTCTCTCTCTGAACAGCTCTCACCGCTCTGTTACTCTGTCCTGAGAACTCTTCCTACCTTGATCTTTCCAAACTCCCAGTTCTGTCTCCTCAACTCAGGGGTTTCAGTGGACCCTCTCTAGGGCCATCTCCTCAGATGTGTGAGATCTGTTCCAGCTCAACATCTTCCATCTTACTGAAACTTTCTTTCACCAATTTCCACCTTTTTAGTCTTTTATATCCAGAGTCCCTCTTCCAGAGAATGGTACCTCTTTGTTACCATTCTTATACAGAGTCCATTTGACTGAAGAAGAACTCACTTCTTTTAACTATGAAAAATTGTGAGAATGTAGGCAGCTGTATCTAGCAATCCCCACCCCAGTCCTGCAACCTTTCTGCATTCCCTTTTTTCTCCTGCTTAGGCAGGTACAGGTTCATATGGTCAAGCCCCACACCTAAATAGACATCCAAACATGCAATGGAATACCAGTCTTTGCTCTTCTTGTGGGCACTCCTAATCTTCTTAGTAATAATTCTGGAAATCTCCTTTACCTGGTTTCAGGTGTGAATAGGGAGAAGAAGGAGTAAACTCCCTGCAATAACACTCCCCTAAAGGTAAATGCATCCCATCTTCCCCCCATCCCTACCTTCCTATGGAGACTCTTCCTATTTTGATCAGGGATGGAAAGGAAATGGTGGTTTATTAACGGAGGAGCTTTTGTGGCATAGTAGAAAGCCCCGGAGGGGAGATATATGACCTCAGTGTTTTACAATGATTAGGAACTTTGTAGCCACAATCCAGGACAACCGAAAAAGCCCCAAACAGCATCCAAGTACAGAGGTTACAGGGAAAGATGATTTTATCAAACATTCCAAATAATATGAATCAAATATTCTACTGATTATAAGGTCATTGGAAAAATTGAAACAGATACTGAATGTTATGAGACAAAAAAGAAATTCATATGAGGGATGTTAAAAAAGAAATCTCTGTATTAGGGTCATAAATTCAATATAGTTGGTCATAACTGACACCTTTTTAATGAATCAGAAATAGGATAGGACAGACAGGACAAATTAGGATAGGATAGGACAGGATAGGATAGGATAGAATAGGATAGGATAGGATAAGACAGGATAGGATAGGATAGTTAAGATAGGATAAGGTAGGATAGGACAGGATACAATAAGGTAGGAGATAGAACAGGATCTATAATATCAAGTACATAACATACAGCAGTTAAAGTTTTCTGAATCTTCTATTTCATTTTCATTCTCTTCTTCTCTCACTGAATCGCATGTATGTACTTGGTTGTGGTGTAAAATGTAATTCTTACTTTGGGTCACAGTTGAAGATTTTGAAAGTTACTGAGCTAAACAATTTTCTATATAAGCTGCAATTCTTTGTGGCAAGAGGAATGATGGAGTAAGGCAAAGTTTACAGCTGTTGTTGATAGTCCATTTGGTTCTCCCTATAAGTCAAAATCTGCTTTGGCTTATAATATTACCTGAAGGTAATATTGAGGAGTATTTTTTAGAATAGACTGCTTCTTTGCAGAACAATGGACAAGCATGATTATGGACAATCTGAAGATGCTCTGTGCCCCCAGTTACGCTGATTCTTTGAAGGAAGCCTGACCCAGACGAGTGAAGCTTGAGTCTTCTCTCAATAGAGGAGGAGTCTGAGGCAGATGAAAGTCTGAAGCAAGCCTTCTAGCCTCCAAACTGTGAACCAATGAATTTCTGTTGTTTAAGCCAAAGCATTGTGTGGTAATGGACTTAGCAACCTGGAAACTAAGACACTTGTTTCTGTAAGGAGTTGCATAAAATACAAGTCCTTCCACCTACCTCAGATTGTTCTCTAATTGCGGAGAAAACATGTGGCTCAGTAAGAGCAGTAAGAGCCTATTGATATTAGCCAATAATGATCAAGCTGGCAGGCTTTATACACAAGGGAAAAATGCAGGGTCAAAGAGAGGTCAGAGTGAGGACAGGTATAGTCAGTGAAGGCACCCTGGTAGGAGTTGATGTTTTGTTTTTGACAGTTTTGTGGATCCTATTGGGTCAACCCTACTCAGCAGTGACTCAACAAACTGATTTCAGATGCACCTCTGGGCACTTACATCCCGCTGATGGGTTTATAATGAAAATGCTGACGTACTCCTAAATTGCACTGGGACTACTGAGCGGCACTGCAGAACGGAGTGCGTCATTTCCCCCCGAACGATGCATCTCATTCATTGCTTGAAGTGTGACCATTCATGTTGAAAATGAAATTCCTCAGAGTGATCTGCTTGGGGAAATTATTCTGAACTACTCACTTAAAGATCTTGCTATCTTTTGTGGTCCTCAATTAAGGCTCACAAGGACCTCTCCAGGGTAAATTGGTGGTAGTCTAGGCATTGAGTGTAGAAGGAAAAATGAAGAACACCCAAAGCTTGTAGGAACTTTCAAAAGTCATCGCTACACACCCCAGGAGGAGTTAACATTGATTATAACTAGAACATCTACAATGCTGTTGTGATGGAAATAGCCAAGGACTTGAAATTAGGAAACCTTAGTGTTTCTCCTGGTTCTATCTGTAGCCACCTGGGGGCTTTTGGGTATTTCAAGGGTGTTACACATTATTCGACACAGAAGGAATAACCTAGCCCAACCTATTTTTTTTTTTTTAAATAGGAAAACATACCAAGAAATGATAACATCCAGGTTTCCATCATCCAAAATAAACAAGTATCAATAATTTGCTACATTTATGTTGTCTCTTTAAATGTAATAGTAATTAACATATCACAGATAAAGTTGAAGTCTCCTTAGATCTCTCACCCCATATGCAGCCACTAGCTTGAATGTGGTGAATATTCTTTCAGGCTATTTAAAAATATATTCCTAAATAGTCAATTACATGTGTTTGCACATGCGTGGGTGTGTGTGGGTGCATTATAGTTATGTTCTTAGGAGTTTTAAAATTTTAAACTAATAGTAAAAATGATAGTAGGCATCCATGCTGTACATAAACTATTCTTCTGAAATTTGCTTCCCACCTTCTTTATTTGGATTTAATTCTCTCACCTTATTTTGTGTGTTCTCCTTATTGTTACTTTGCTTTGTTTCTTTTTACTTCATTATCAGTCAATGGTAGACTGAAATAATTTTCTTTATTATTCTTTTCTTCCCCCCCTTGAACTGGTTTGTAAGTTATGCATTTTATTTATATTCTTTTAGTGGTTGACCTCAACTCTTTAATATACGTGTTCTATTACTAATTTTTGAACAAAATGTAAAGTTTACCAGTATCTCCTTGCTCCCAATTTTCATGCTTTTGCTATCTGGAATTTTATTTGAATGTGTTTTAGAATAAAATAAGTATCTTTTCTTTATTATTTCAGTAAACACCTATGTTAGTTTATCATCACAATATTCAGTTTCTTTGCTATCAAATTTCTTGACTCCCATTCCTTATTTCTGAGTTTATTTTTATTTTTTCCTTAAGTGTACCCTTTAATAGTTCTTGTAGTGAGCATCTAAGAGTAATAAGCTTTCTTGGTCTTTAAATGTGTGAAGTTATCTTCATTTTAAACTTATTCTTGAAGACATAAGATTCTGGGTTCACAATTATTTTCCCATAGCACTTTGAACAAGTAGTTTTAGGAACAAAAAAGTGAGCTGTCAACCAGATCACTGCTATTTTTAGGTAATCTATCTTCTCTGGTGGGCTTTAAAATCTTCTTTTCATTGCAAAGTCTATATTTGGACTTAGTTTTATTTCTCCAGCTGAGCACACAATGGGCTTCTCTAATCTGAAAGTTCCTATCTCTCTAATTTTGGAAAATTACAGCCATTATCTAATTCCTTTAGTTTCTCTCCTCTATTCTTACTATTTTTCCTTCTGAAATTCTTATTAGACACATGTTGGTGCTTTTGAGCCTCCAAGTCTGCTAATTTGTCTTTCATTTTTCTATCACTTTGTCTTTACTCATTTTCCTCAGTTTTATCTTTCATTTTGCCACTACTTCAGTTGTATCAAACCTGTTATTTAATCCTCTATTGAGTTTTCTATTTTAAGGACTGCATTTTCCATTTCCAAGAATTTCAGTTGGTTCCTTAGTCATTATTGTTTTATAACCACCTACTGGTGACTCATCAAATGCCTAGAACTTTGCCTGGAGTTAGAGTAAATGGTTCAATAAGTGGTGCTGAAATGAATGAATCAATGCATGAATAAAGATATATCACCCTTTATTTATCTGAGAATTTCAAAGATATTAATTTTTAAATTCCCTTCAGATTTGTACATATCCTTACTATCTATTTCCTTGAATGAAAATTTTCCCATTTGTTTGGCTTAGCTCATCCCTTGGGAGGCTTTCTCCCATACTCCTTTCCTGTAAGACCATTTGATTACTGCCTCAGCCCATGCTCTTTGGTGACCTGGATCCACAAAAGGCCATGTGTCGGCAGCTCAGCTAGGTCTCCCTCTCTTAGAAAGGTGGCAATTCCTTTCTCATGCCGGCAGCTAGCAGAGCCTGGGAGCTAGCTCATGTGAGAGTCTTAGCTTTGGCTATAGGATTTGAGGAAGAAGCATGTTTCTAGCAGTTGCCCTGGACAAGCAGGAGGGGATATTTCAGTCTCTGTGAAGCACAACCTGAGCCGAGTCAGGAGCCCACGTACTCCCATTTGAGGACACTGTAGCCTCAGCTTGACTCTGTACAGAGCCAACCTCATCATCCTGGGGACCTCGAGCCTTCAGCCTCTGCCTGCACCTATACATTTCCTCTTTTTTTGGTCCTTGGATAGTTTTCCTTAAATTTTAGTACAGCTTTGTGTTTATTTTTAAATACATTTATTTATTAGATTCTATGGGTCTAGATTTGGAGGGAGTGTATTCTTCATGAACTTTCCTCCATCATTTGACCTGGAAGTAGCTGTCATTTTTCAGACAAGGAAACCGATCCCCAGAAAACTAAAAGGGCTTGTCAAAGTCACAACTTAATTGTTGCCAAATATGTAGATTATGAAGCATTTCTCTGTCACTATAAACACATTGCATGTTGTGCCCTTTGTCTCAAGATTTTGATATGTAAAATGGGGAAAGTAAGGCCTGCTTTGCCTTTCCCAATACATTAGTGCAGGAATTGACATTGCAAATACATGTAAAACTATTTTGAAAATAAGAATCTTAGTCTCCTTTTGGCATTATCATTATTAAAGTTCTGCTCTGATAGAGATTATCAGTGATGTCAATATTTACTTTCATCGCTGAGAAACAATTCTGATTTTTCAAGTATAGAATTTGCTTTTTTCATATACCATTTCTATCCTCAAAGTTATTTTTGATATTTCAAAAAGAGAAGAAGTCTTGAATGGAAGGAGAAGATGTACTAGGGCAAACTCACAGAAAGTAAGGAACAAATTTTATTTTCATAGATGCCACAAACACTTAATGAATGCCAGAGTGTCCATACACTTAGATTTAGTCTGGGAAATAGTGAGTAAAATCTCTTTTTTAAAAAAAGTTTTATTTTAGAATAGTTTTAGATTTATGGAAAAATTATTAAGATAGTACAGAGTTCCCGTATACCCCATACCCAGTTTCCCCTCTTAACATCTTACATCAGTTTGGTACATTTGTCGCAATTAATGAGCCAATACTAATACATTATTATTAACTAAAGATAGTTTATTTACATTTCCTTAGTTTTTTTCTAATGTTCTGTTTCTGTACCAGGATCCCAGGAGGACACCACATTACATTTAGTTGCCATGTCTCCTTAGGCTCCACTTGACAGTGACATTTTCTCACTTTGCTTCCTTTGATGACCTTGACAGTTTTGAGCAGTATTGGTCAGGTATTTTGTAAAATGTTCTTCAATTGAGATTTGTCTGATGTTTCTCTCATGATTAGAATGGGGTTATGGCTTTCTGAGAGGAAGTCCACAAAGATAAAGTGACATTCTTATCACATCCTATCAAGTGTACATGCCGTCAAGATGACATCACTTTGGCGTTAACCTTCATCACAGGGCTGAGTTAGTGTTTGTCAGATTTCTCCACTGTAAAGTTCCTCATTCTCCCTGTCACTACTGTATGTGCTTTTCAGAATAAAGTCACTATGAGCAGCTCTCACTGACGGAGTGGGAAGTTATGCCCATCTCCTCAAGGAATGTCTACATAAATTGTTTATAATTCTTCTGCATAGGAATTTAGTCTCTTCTCCCCATTTATTTACATGTTTAATAGTTTACTTATATTCGTATGGACCTATGGATATTTATTTTATTTTGCTACTTAGTTTTGTTGCTCAATATTGGCTGCTCTCACAATTGGCCTTTGTGCCTCTTTGACATACTGTTCATCTTTGTGTGTGTGTGTGTGTGTGTGTGTGTGTGTGTGTGTGTGTAATCCCTTTTTACTTTCTGGCTTTATAATGTTCTTAAGACTCGTCTTGTATATTTCCTGCCCCAGTCCTAGAATCAGCCATTTTTCCAAGGACCTCTGGTTTCTTTTAAGTAGTTTCTGGATGAAAAGGAAATGTTGCATTTAATCCAACATGATTAGATATTATTTTCTTTTTTAATCCTCACTTATAAAAATGATGGTACTTTTTCCTATCAGTGTCAGAAAGAATGCTGAGAGTAGATTGTATGGCTTCATGAAGGCATTCGATTTCTTTGTAAGGGGTAACTTTCAAAATGGAAAGGTTTTTCCTGGAGACAATTAAGAAATTCAGCGAACATCACAGCGAATTTCACCTTTAATTGCCAACTGAGGCTACACATCTTTTGAAAACATGGATATAATTGAATTATCAAACAGAAATTTCTTAAATGCAAGAGCAAAGTAACTTGGAAATATACTGCATCTCAAGGAATAGGATCCTTTTTCTTTAATCAGAACCCAGGGCAATACTTCAGCAGCTATTAATAAGCTATTGTTGCTGGTTTAAACAAAGAACCTAAAATGTTTATTGTATTTTGTGTGTGTGTGCCCAGACTCCAAAGCCTTGTTTTATTTGTATGGTTCCCCAACAGAGTGGTTGCTATAGATGTAGCAAAAGCCCAAAGGACAGCATGCTGAGCCTTTGGAAAAACAGTTGCATTTCCAAAGGCAAGGAATAGATATTGAGGCTTAAAAGGAGTTGATCCTTGGGATAAAGTCATAGCTAATGGAAGGTTTTCAGAATAAAATCTAAGATTTCAGGGAAAACTAGGGACCAGTTATGTGATGTTCAAAGGAAGCCGTCAATACATGTGAGTCTGTTTTCACCCTCTGCTTAGGGCAAATTTGCACAAGTCATTCTACTCAATGTCAGGGAATAAAATATATGTTTTTGTTTCCTTTTGTGATAATGAAGATGAGGAGGATGGGATTGAGGGTGATGAAGACGAGGGTCTGCACTTTGGAGTTTTAAATCATTTCGGTTCAGAAATAATCACAGTGATGGAACTTGATTCCAGTCTCAAAGGGAAAGAGATCAGATCTTTTGGGAAGGAATTCTTTTGACCTTTTCTTTGAACCTACCTCTCCCACCTGAATTTAATGATCAAGTATGCTCATGTGCCAACATTCAAGATAGCCAATTAGTTTTCAATTGGAGTTTTCCATCCTGGGAAGGCCAGGTGTATTGGGCCCTCCTTATCTCCCATCAGCTCAAAGAGAAAAATGTCTTATGAATATAAGATTTGTAAAAATTTAACCTCTTGGTAATGTGTAAAGAGAAAAAAAAAAAAAAGGAGGAAGCAATGTGGTAGAGGGGAGGCCAAGCAGAACCAGAGTGGCCATGGAAAAAATGATCTTCCAACAGTTCTGGCCAAGGCCCCTGAAATAGGTTGTCTGGCTACTTAATGAGAAGCAACTTCCCCAATGGGAAAACAACCCAGTCCTCAATATCACTTAGCCAATGAAGGAGAACAGGATGCTAATTAGCATAGCTGAAGGGGAGGCACTTCAAAAGCAAATCTCCTGGAATGATGCACTCAGTTTAGCGCTCAGTAGTTGAGAAAGAGCAAGGAAACCTGAATGAGCCAAGACTGCAACCTTGTGTCTTCAGAGCTAGCGATCTTCTTTGCCCAGACCACCTGAGAAAGACCCCATGTTCTTGTCTTTTTGGCAAGTTGACAACTTTTCTCAAAACCATCATATCGAGGATCAGGAGGAACTGTGGGGTAAGGCATAGCTCTTTCTCTGGCTTTGTACCCTCTTATTTACATTTGGAAATTCTTATATTTACCTGTTCATGGGGAAATTCTTGACTTCTAGGTTTCTTTTTCATTTTCTCCCACCCATCAAAATAATGCAGCATTCCTTCTCTAAGTAATCATTTTCCTATTATTAAATCATTTGACGTGCTTGTTAGTCAATAATATAGACGATTTGAAAGCCCTTAGAGGATGGGTTCTGACAAAATATAGTTGTTGCACATATGGCATCTTCCAATTAGTTTACTTTCAAACCCCACCTGCACTCAACTCCCCAACCCCACCCCCAATTTGGATTACAGTGTTAAAAAGATCATCATAAAATGTAGCTTGTACAAGGAGATTATCTAATTATTCAGCTTTGCTGTATCAGCCTAATAAATTATGCAGTTTTGCCTGCAGTATTTCACCTGAGAGAATGAGTGTGTCAGACACTATAGAGCATGAATTCTCCAGCCAACCCATGTAGGTGCCAGAGCAGCCAGTGTTGTGCCACTATCTAAGAGTTAGTTTTACAGAGCTTGAAGAGTGAATTTTAATGATTCATGTATTTTTTAAATAGGGGTTTGAGAATATGCATTATCCTAAAGGGGTTAGATGCACATAGAATATCCTATATGTAAAAATTTTGTATATTTAATAATGTTCATTCAAACAAAGGGCATGCTGTCATCTAATTATTTGCTCATTACTCCAGAGTGATAATGAAAAAGCGAGAGGGAATCCCCCAAATGTTCAAACGAATGTATTTGGGACAGATGATATCAGCCTCTTAAGGCTTCTGTCAATGGAACAAGAGGATGTATTTACAGTTCTAGCTGTGCACATGGGAGGCAATTCCAAAATCTATTCCAACTGTTTGCGCTCACTGAATGTTTGTTAAATGGAACCCTTCTTGTCTTCCTGATTGTTTGCCCCACCTTTGCCGTGGCTTGATTGCAGTGCTGCCATTTCCATTTCCCTGTTGACTGTGGAATCTTCTGGAAGGTCTGATGGAGAGTTGGGTTTGATGACCTCTGAGGATATTGTATGGTGTATATATAAAGCCTGTGTAAGGGTGGGTTTAGAGGCAAGGACGGTGTGCATGTATTCTTATTTTTGTCTTTTCTATAACTGTCTCGGGTAAAGCAGACATGGTAAATCTATTAGAGCTGAAAAGCCAAATGCTAATTGATATTAGCAATAAAAGAAAGATGGTAAAATCACTGCCTTGTATTCTGATGAACTGTTGATGCCAACAGAAATTCTGTTGGACGTGTAAGCCATGATTTTATATTAGTGAGCCATATTTAACTAATGCATTCTCATGAATTGAAAGTAACTTCTGATTTTGAAAACTCCACTTGAAGTTTAAAAATATCTTTCCCGACACGGCACCCACTCAGTTGTTTGCGAGAACAACCGTGCAACAACCCCCCCACCCCACACCTGCCTTACGTTCCACCTATACTAATTTTACATGGGAAGAGAAGGGCATGCAGTGGGGAGGAAGGGGGAAGGGGTTAAGTGAGGAGATGCTTGCCTTGGGTAGCAGCTCCCGAAGCCCTGCTCAGCACATTTAGATAATGGGTAGACATTGAGGCACAATCATGCACCTGGCGATGGTATGGAACTAGGTGAGAACCGGGAGCTGCCACTTGGTGCTTGGCATGGGGACAACTTGGTCTCTAGAGCCTTTCCTCCAGGATCCCAGCAGCAGTGGGTCCTAGCCCTTCCACTAGCAGCACCAGCTGGCAGGTAGCGTGGGGGATCAGAGATTAGCATCACCACTCATCAGCTGAGGATGATAGCCCCAAATCAATGGGCCCAAAGTGGGTTTGGTGTGTGTACAAGTCCACATTATATGAACATCGAGCCAGGGAATGTGGAGGACAGGCTGGACTGTTCTTTGATCAGTTACCTGACAGAGGCTCTTTAACAACTTCATGCAGTAAAGCTGCAAAAACATTTTATTAACATCAACTCTTAATGATCTGGGATTGGAAAGAGCGGAAAGAGCTAGACATCAGCATTTGTTGAGTAGAGCTACAGAATGAGGACTGTTGGGGGTTAAACACAGAAGTAAGGGAAAGGTCACTGCCTTTGTGGTGCTTATGATCCCTTGATAGAAAAATAGATTGAGTAGGTGTAATTGGAAGACAGGACTCAAGACTTCACTACTTGTGTTGAAGCTAAAATCCCATCATAAGTAAATCAACCTCATGAGTTTAGAAATCTTTTCTGTCTTTCACATCTGAAAACATGAATAGCCCATAGAAAATGTAACACTTCAGAGAACAAAGCCTTATAGTTTTGATCCTTGACTGTACCTTCAGGGAAGAGACTGATAGGAGCAGGATATTTGTTGGATATTTTCTCTGTGCTGGTCAACATGCTAAGCATTACATATGTATTAGATCACTTCATCCTTGCAACAAAAATGATCCCCATTTCAGTAATGAGGACACTGAAGCACAGAGAGTAAGGAGTATGTCCAAAACTATACAACACAGAGAGTAAGGAGTTTGTCCAAAAGCCTGGAAAATGTACTCAGTCGGACTCCAAACTCCCTGTTAACCAAAGGTTTATTGCCAAGGTCAGTCCTGAGGGGCAGAGCCCACTCTGAAGAGTACACTGTGTGGGGGGTGGGGTGGACAAGAGGCCTTTCACAGCTGTGAAAGGAAGAAAAGGAAGAAAACTGGGGAAGGGGGTTATTGAATTGGGATGGAGGGGATCTGGGGATCTGGAATCCATTCATTCTTCTATCTGACAAATACAGAGGGAGCACCTATCGGATGTGATTCCTTGCCGTCTCAACAAAGGCATCTGCTCCAGACCCTCTCTCCTCTCCAGTGCAAGAAGTCAGGAGGACAAAACAAGAGGGGAAATTCCAAAGGGGGAGGATGGGAGCAGGAGAGTAATGGTTTCTCTCCCCCCATCCCAATTTGGAGCTCTAAATAAAGCAGAGGGATCTCCGTTAGAGTGAGTTAGAAAGATGAAATAAGGAGATGCTGGTGAGGACAGAAAGACCATGGAAATAGAAGAGCAAAGTGTGTTGTTTTGTCTCTGTATGTGCCATAGTGGTCATTCAAAACAGAATTGCTCATCACAACTGAAATCGAGATGTGGTTCCAGTAGACCAGGTGGGCATGAAATCAAGTTGTGCAGCTGCCTCTGCCGCCTCCTTCCACCCCTCCCCCACCAATATTCCATTTAGCCATGAATAGCTAGTGTTAGCCACGTGAGAGCACTTATCTCCTAAAAGACTCCGTGCAGTGGAAAAGGCCACAGGCCTGGAAATCTGGGAGACCGGCTTCCGTGACTACCTCTGCCATCCCTCCAGGGCTTGGCTTCTTCCCCTGGGGCATGAAGGCATTAGATTAAACATGCTCCAGCAATGACCCTTCAGGAAAATCAGTTCACACACATGCACTCACATATACACACATCTAATTTTTTAAATACTTTGTCTTTAATCCACCAAGGCTAGCCTTAATGTGCAATAAGTTGCAATTTTATTACATTTCCTTCCGGCTTGAAAATTTCATGATCATATTCTTATAGGCCTTTCTTGTTTATAATTGGGCATCTATGGCAATTTGCTTATTATTTCCTAAGGGGTATTACCGTCCCTGACCTTGTATGTTCTGAGGAAAGCTGAAATATTACATTTTAAGACAAAAAAAAATCATCTGAACAGTTGCGTGCTGTGAGCAGCTGCTGTGCAGGTGCCAGTTTGGGGAGTTCAGCAGCTCAGAGAGTTGCACGTACATGAGGCTAAGGACACCCAGAGGATGCTGAGTTGATTCATTATCTGATCAATAATCTTCAAACTGTGAGTATGCAGGAAAACCAAGTCTGTTGGCTTTTCAATACACTGTGGGAAAAGGGCCTTTGTGTGGACGCTGAGAGCGTCCTGGTCCAGAAAGTCAATAATTCCCATCATATCATAGAAAATGTATCACCCTCAAAGGCCACAGAATGCCTAGGGAGTGTTCCTCGATAATCAGGCATCCTGCATGGTAGATTGTGCATTAACTTTACAGTCTGCTCAGGGACCTAATTGGTAAATAACACACAGTTAGGTACATTTCACATACAAGAGCCTATCTGTGTGCTCCGGAGAAAATGGAGAGGCTTTACAAACATTCCCAGCAGACTCAAGCAGCGGAAAAGTAAAATATGGTCACTTTAATCAAAGATTCACGTGGTATTTTCTGATGTGAGTATTTCTAGGCATTCGTTGGAAGAAAGGAAGGAAGGAAGAGATGGAGGCAGGAAGGAAGGAAAGAAGGGAAGAAAATAAACTTGATGAGAGTCATGTATATACATATCTTTGTAGATGAAAATCAAAGGTTGGAATCAGCATCTCCATGGAAATTTTAGCCATGATATTTAATGGAGTTGCTACCAACAACTTGGGCAGCAGCTTTCAAACATTAAGGAGAATTCTTTGTTAAGAAGTTGACTGCTGAGGTAAAGATGAACAGAGTTAGAACTGGAGTATGAAACAATCATGCAAGCACAGGAGAAGAGCACGTTTCATAACAAATAATTTCCAGGCAGTTGGAAACACCTCTAATACTGCTTAAAAAAACTAGAGCTACCCAGATAATTTCCTTAATAATAAATAATAATTTGCAGAGCCCCTTATAATTTATAAGACATTTTATGGCAATTACCACAGTTAATTCCCTCAATAACGATGTGAGTTTAAATATTAGACTTCCTATTTTACAGCTGAAGGAACTGCTGCTTGGGGAGGTCAAGTTGCTATTCCCAAGGTCAGTCAGGAGTCAGCCTTAAAACTGGGACCCAAAGCCAGATCTTCTGACAGTAGACTGTCTGTTCTTCTCGCATAGCTGTTTGCCTTCATGTCCATTGATTCTTCTGCAAGCAATTACCTCTATAAAGTGGAGATGTAGCTATCTGGAAGACAGTGTTTGTATGTGACACAAACTCATGAGCACCTAAAGCTGTGCTTATAACCAACACAACAACTTGGGCTTGAAGGTCTAGAATTTCAGTAAAAATTTAAAGAACTAAAATATCTTTTGCTTTTTTTTTCTTAAATGTAATTCTTTTCTGTATTTCCAACTTCTCTAATAGTAAAGCTTTGTCACCATACGTAAAGTTAAAAATTAAACCACATGAGTTGTTGAGTGGTTGGGAGGTAGACTGGTGTACCACACCTATACTAGGGGTTGATAATAGGGGGAGATCAGGTATATAGGGTGTTTTGGGTTTTCTTCTTGTGTGTCAATCTGATAATTTTCTTTTTGGAGTAATGAAAATGGTCTAAAAGTGAGTGTGATGATTGTACAATTAAGTGATGATACTGTGAGATATTGATCATATAATTTGGATGGAATATATGATAAATGAATAAATCTCAATAAAATCTGAAAAAAAAAAACAACATAGGAGATAGAGGTAACCAACTGGCCAACTGTGATTGTTAACAACATTCCTAGTATAAAACACAAGTCCAGTTGCTGTGAGGGAAACAATGAGAGCCGAGACATTTCTTCATTCAATATCCTCTATATTTGATGGTTCCATCATCTGATTGAAGCAATAACCACTTGATGGCCACCGTGCTCAGTGCTCGTGATACAATTTGCTATGATCTTTTTTTTTTTCTTTTTTTTTTTTAATCTTCATTTTATTGAGATATACTCACATACCATGCAGTCATACAAAACAAATCGTACTTTCGATTGTTCACAGTACCATTACATAGTTGTACATTCATCACCTAAATCAATCCCTGACACCTTCATTAGCACACACACAAAAATAACAAGAATAATAATTAGAGTGAAAAAGAGCAATTGATGTAAAAAAGAACACTGGGTACCTTTGTCTGTTTGTTTCCTTCCCCTATTTTTCTACTCATCCATCCATAAACTAGACAAAGTGGAGTGTGGTCCTTATAGCTTTCCCAATCCCATTGTCACCCCTCATAAGCTACATTTTTATACAACTGTCTTTGAGATTCATGTGTTCTGGGTTGTAGTTTTTTTTTTTTTTTTTTTTTTTTTTATCTTCATTTTATTGAGACATATTCACATACCACGCAGTCATACAAAACAAATCGTACTTTCGATTGTTTACAGTACCATTACATAGTTGTACATTCATCACCTAAATCAATCCCTGACACCTTCATTAGCACACACACAAAAATAACAAGAATAATAATTAGAGTGAAAAAGAGCAATTGAAGTAAAAAAGAACACTGGGTACCTTTGTCTGTTTGTTTCCTTCCCCTATTTTTCTACTCATCCATCCATAAACTAGACAAAGGGGAGTGTGGTCCTTATGGCTTTCCCAATCCCATTGTCACCCCTCATAAGCTACATTTTTATACAACTGTCTTCGAGATTCATGGATTCTGGGTTGTAGTTTGATAGTTTCAGGTATCCACCACCAGCTACCCCAATTCTTTAGAACCTAAAAAGGGTTGTCTAAAGTGTGCGTAAGAGTGACCACCAGAGTGACCTCTCGGCTCCTTTTGGAATCTCTCTGCCACTGAAGCTTATTTCATTTCCTTTCACATCCCCCTTTTGGTCAAGAAGATGTTCTCCGTCCCACGATGCCAGGTCTACATTCCTCCCCGGGAGTCATATTCCACGTTGCCAGGGAGATTCACTCCCCTGGGTGTCTGATCCCACGTAGTGGGGAGGGCAGTGCTTTCACCTTTCAAGTTGGCTTAGCCAGAGAGACAGGGCCACATCTGAGCAATAAAGAGGCGTTCGGGAGGAGGCTCTTAGGCACAACCACAGGGAGGCCTAGCCTCTCCTTTGCAGCAACCGTCTTCCCAAGGGTAAAACCTATGGTAGAGGGCTCAACCCATCAAACCACCAGCCCCCTATGTCTGTGGTCATGTTAGCAACCATTGAGGTGGGGTAGGCGAATACCCCTGCATTCTTCACAGGCTCCTCAGGGGGGCACTACATCTTTTTTTTTCTTGTTTTTCTTTTTTTTTTTTTTAACTTTCCATTCTTTTTTAAATCAACTGTATGAAAAAAAAGTTAAAAAGAAAACAAACATACAATAAAAGAACATTTCAAAGAGACCATAACAAGGGAGTAAGAAAAAGACAACTAACCTAAGATAACTGCTTAACTTCCAACATGTTCCTACTTTACCCCAAGAAAGTTACCTAATATACCAACATTTCTGTGAACTTGTTCCTACTATATCCATCAGAAATTAACAGACCATAGTCATTTTTGGGCATCCCCAGAACGTTAAATAGTTTATCTGTTCTTCTTGGATTATTGTTACCCCTTCCTTAATTGCTCTCTATTGCTAGTTCCCCTACATTCTACATTATAAACCATTTGTTTTACATTTTTCAAAGTTCACATTAGTGGTAGCATATAATATTTCTCTTTTTGTGCCTGGCTTATTTCGCTCAGCATTATGTCTTCAAGGTTCATCCATGTTGTCATATGTTTCACGAGATCGTTCCTTCTTACTGCCGCGTAGTATTCCATCGTGTGTATATACCACATTTTATTTATCCACTCATCTGTTGAAGGACATTTGGGTTGTTTCTATCTCTTGGCAATTGTGAATAATGCTGCTATGGACATTGGCGCGCAGATATCTGTTCGTGTCACTGCTTTCTGACCTTCTGGGTATATACCGAGAAGTGCAATCGCTGGATCGAATGGTAACTCTATATCTAGTTTTCTAAGGAACTGCAAGACTGACTTCCAGAGTGGCTGAACCATTATACAGTCCCACCAACAATGAATAAGAGTTCCAATTTCTCCACATCCCCTCCAGCATTTGTAGTTTCCTGTTTGTTTAATGGCAGCCATTCTAACCGGTGTTAGATGGTATCTCATTGTGGTCTTAATTTGCATCTCTCTAATAGCTAGTGAAGCTGAACATTTTTTCATGTGTTTCTTGGCCATTTGTATTTCCTCTTCAGAGAACTGTCTTTTCATATCTTTTGCCCATTTTATAATTGGGCTGTCTGTACTACTGTCATTGAGTTGTAGGCTTTCTTTATATATGCAAGATATCAGTCTTTTGTCAGATACATGGTTTCCAAAAATTTTTTCCCATTGAGTTGGCTGCCTCTTTACCTTTTTGAGAAATTCCTTTGAGGTGCAGAAACTTCTAAGCTTGAGGAGTTCCCATTTATCTATTTTTTCTTTTGTTGCTTGTGCTTTGGGTGTAAAGTCTAGGAAGTGGCCGCCTAATACAAGGTCTTGAAGATGTTTTCCTACATTATCTTCTAGGAGTTTTATGGTACTTTCTTTTATATTGAGATCTTTGGTCCATTTTGAGTTAATTTTTGTGTAGGGGGTGAGGTAGGGGTCCTCTTTCATTCTTTTGGATATGGATATCCAACTCTCCCAGCCCCATTTGTTGAAAAGACCATTATGACTCAGTTCAGTGACTTTGGGGGCCTTATCAAAGATCAGTCAGCCATAGATCTGAGGGTCTATCTCTGAATTCTCAATTCGATTCCATTGATCTATATGTCTATCTTTGTGCCAGTACCATGCTGTTTTGGCAACTGTGGCTTTATAATAAGCTTCAAAGTCAGTCCTCCCACTTCGTTTTTCTTTTTTAGAGTGTCTTTAGCAATTCGAGGCATCTTCCCTTTCCAAATAAATTTGATAACTAGCTTTTCCAAGTCTGCAAAGTAGGTTGTTGGAATTTTGATTGGGATTGCATTGAATCTGTAGATGAGTTTCGGTAGAATTGACATCTTAATGACATTTAGTCTTCCTATCCATGAACACGGAATATTTTTCCATCTTTTAAGGTCCTCTTCTATTTCTTTTAGTAGAGTTATGTAGTTTTCTTTGTATAGGTCTTTTACATCTTTGGTTAAGTTGATTCCTAGGTACTTGATTTTTTTAGTTGCTATTGAAAATGGTATCTTTTTCTTGAGTGTGTCTTCAGTTTGTTCATTTCTAGCATATAGAAACATTACTGACTTATGTGCATTAATCTTGTATTCCGCTACTTTGCTAAATTTGTTTATTAGCTCTAGTAGCTGTATCGTCGATTTCTCAGGGTTTTCTAGATATAAGATCATATCATCTGCAAACAATGACAGTTTTACTTCTTCTTTTCCAATTTGGATGCCTTTTATTTCTTTGTCTTTCCGGATTGCCCTGGCTAGCACTTCCAGCACAATGTTGAATAACAGCGGTGACAGTGGGCATCCTTGTCTTGTTCCTGATCTTAGAGGGAAGGCTTTCAGTCTCTCACCATTGAGTACTATGCTGGCTGTGGGTTTTTCATATATGCTCTTTATCATGTTGAGGAAGTTTCTTTCAATTCCTACCTTTTGAAGTGTTTTTATCAAGAACGGATGTTGGATTTTGTCAAATGCTTTTTCAGCATCTATTGAGATGATCAATTGATTTTTCCCTTTTGACTTGTTAATGTGTTGTAATACATTGATTGATTTTCTTATGTTGAACCATCCTTGCACGCCTGGAATGAACCCCACTTGGTCATGGTGTATGATTTTTTTAATGTGTCTTTGGATTCGATTTGCAAGTATTTTGTTGAGGATTTTTGCATCTATATTCATTAGGGAGATTGGCCGGTAGTTTTCCTTTTTTGTAGCATCTTTGCCTGGTTTTGGTATTAGATTGATGTTAGCTTCATAACATGAGTTAGGTAGTGTTCCATTTTCTTCAATGTTTTGAAAGAGTTTGAGTAAGATTGGTGTCAGTTCTTTCTGGAAAGTTTGGTAGAATTCCCCTGTGAAGCCATCTGGCCCTGGGCATTTATTTGTGGGAAGCTTTTTGATGACTGATTGGATCTCTTTGCTTGTGATGGGTTGGTTGAGGTCTTCTATTTCTTCTCTGGTCAGTCTAGGTTGTTCATATGTTTCCAGGAAATTGTCCATTTCTTCTACATTATCCAGTTTGTTGCCATACAGTTGTTCATAATATCCTCTTATAATTTTTTTAATTTCTTCAGGATCTGCAGTTATGTCACCTTTTTCATTCATTATTTTGTTTATATGGGTCTTCTCTCTTTTTGATTTTGTCAGTCTAGCCAGGGGCTTGTCAATCTTGTTGATCTTCTCAAAGAACCAACTTTTGGTGAAATTTATCCTCTCTATTGTTTTTTTGTTCTCTATGTCATTTATTTCTGCTTTAAGCCTTGTTATTTCTTTTCTTCTACTTGGTTTAGGATTGGTTTGCTGTTCATTTTCTAGCTTCTTCAGTTGATCCATTAGTTCTTTGATTTTGGCTCTTTCTTCCTTTTTAATATATGCGTTTAGTGCTATAAATTTCCCCCTTAGCACTGCTTTTGCTGCATCCCATAGGTTTTGGTATGTTGTATTCTCATTTTCATTCGTCTCTATATATTTAGCAATTTCTCTTGCTATTTCTTCTTTAACCCACTGATTGTTTAGGAGCGTGTTGTTTAACCTCCAGGTATTTGTGAATTTTCTAAGTCTCTGATGGTTATTGACTTCTAATTGTATTCCATTGTGGTCAGAGAATGTGCTTTGAATAATTTCAATCTTTTTAAATTTATTGAGGCTTGTTTTATGTCCCAGCATATGATCTATTCTGGAGAAAGTTCCATGAGCACTAGAAAAGTATGTGTATCCTGGTGATTTGGGATGTAATGTCCTGTATATGTCTGTTAAATCTAATTCATTTAGCAGATTGTTTAGGTTTTCAATTTCCTTATTGGTCTTCTGTCTGGTTGATCTATCTATAGGAGAGAGTGATGTGTTGAAGTCTCCCACAATTATTGTGGAAACATAATTGCTTCCTTTAGTTTTGCCAGTGTTTCTCTCATGTATTTTGTGGCACCTTGATTGGGTGCATAGACATTTACGATTGTTATTTCTTCTTGCTGAATTGCCCCTTTTATTAGTATGTAGTGGCCTTCTTTGTCTCTCAAAACATCCCTGCATTTGAAGTCTATTTTATCTGAGATTAATATTGCTACACCTGCTTTCTTTTGGCTGTAGCTTGCATGAAATATTTTTTTCCATCCTTTCACTTTCAGTTTCTTTGTGTCCCTGTGTCTAAGATGAGTCTCTTGTATGCAACATATTGATGGTTCATTTTTTTTTGATCCATTCTGTGAATCTATATCTTTTAATTGGGGAGTTTAATCCATTTACATTCAATGTTATAACCGTGGAGGCATTTCTTGAATCAGCCATCTTATCCTTTGGTTTATGTTTGTCGTATTTTTCCCCTCTGTCTATTAATATCCTTTATTGTACCCATACCGAATCTCTTTAGTACTGAACCTTTCTCCAAGTCTCTCTGTCCTTTCTCTGTTTCTCTGTCTGTAGGGCTCCCTTTAGTATCTCCAGTAGGGCAGGTCTCTTGTTAGCAAATTCTCTCAGCATTTCTTTGTCTGTGAAAAATTTAAGCTCTCCCTCAAATTTGAAGGAGAGCTTTGCTGGATAAAGTATTCTTGGCTGGAAATTTTACTCACTCAGAATTTTAAATATATCGTGCCACTGCCTTCTCGCCTCCATGGTGGCTGCTGAGTAGTCACTACTTAGTCTTACGCTGTTTCCTTTGTATGTGGTGAATTGCTTTTCTCTTGCTGCTTTCAGAACTTGCTCCTTCTCTTCTGTGTTTGACAGTGTGATCAGAATATGTCTTGGAGTGGGTTTATTTGGATTTATTCCATTTGGAGTTCGCTGAGCATTTATGATTTGTGTATTTATGTTGTTTAGAAGATTTGGGAAGTTTTCCCCAACAATTTCTTTGAATACTCTTCCTAGACCTTTACCCTTTTCTTCCCCTTCTGGAACACCAATGAGTCTTATATTCGGACGTTTCATATAATCTATCATATCCCTGAGGTCCATTTCGAGTTTTTCAATTTTTTTCCCCATTCTTTCTTTTATGCTTTCATTTTCCATTCTGTCATCTTCCAGGTCACTGATTCGTTGTTCAACTTCCTCTAGTCTTGTACTATGAGTGTCCAGAATCTTTTTAATTTGGTCAACAGTTTCTTTAATTTCCATAAGATCATCCATTTTTTTATTTAGTCTTGCAATGTCTTCTTTATGCTCTTCTAGGGTCTTCTTGATTTCCTTTGTATCCCGTACTATGGTCTCATTGTTCATCTTTAGTTCTTTGAGTAGCTGCTCTAGGTGCTGTGTCTCTTCTGGTCTTTTGATTTGGGTGCTTGGGCTTGGGTTATCCACATTGTCTGTTTTTTTCATATGCTTTATAATTTTCTGTTGTTTTTGGCCTCTTGGCATTTGCTGAACTTGATAGGGTTCTTTTAGGATTTGTAGACCAATTGAAGTCCTTATCTCTAATTTATCAGATCTACAGCTTCGTGGAGTACACTTTCTCTAACTAACCAGCAGGTGGCGTCTACGAGCCACCTGTTCTCCAGAAGCCAGTTCTCCCCTGCTTAGCCTTTTTGGTGAGTGGGGGAGTGAGTCTTGTGGGGTCCAATTGGTGTACCAAGCTTGCGTGTGTAGTTGGTGTTGCCCGCCCTGTATATGGGGCGTGTTTCTGGGCAGTCAGGGAGGTGGGGTGGCCCTAACAATCAAATCTCCCTGGTGATCCTAGAGTTTTAAAGCTGCTGCAATAGTCTAATCCTTCAGTTCAGTCCTGCCACAGTTTGTCTCTGCCACTGACCCACAAGTCCTTGGTATTGGCGTATGGCTCCTGAGACTTGCAAGTGGGCCCCTCTTCCAGGCCGTGCACCCTGGGTCCTCTGTTGAGGGATGACTGTGCTATGTCACAGGTGAGTGCCATCCCCCCAGGGCAGTTCTGGGCTGCTGGACTGTGTAGGGAGTCTCCCAGTCTGCTGAAATGATGGCTAAAAGGGGCTTTGTTAATTCACACTGTTCCACCTTCCCAGCTCTGGGACAATCAGCTGAGGTTGCAGGGAAGGCTAATGTCCACACCCAGTTTTGTGGTGTGTGCCTGTTATTTGAAGCACTTCTGTCACACTGGGTTGTCTGGGGCAGCTCTGGGCTATGGGGCTTGCAATGGGCAGGAGTGTTTCTTGTCCACCAGGATGATGGCTGTGAGCGGACACCCCCATTTTCTTGGTTAGTTGTGGTGTTTAGTGAATTTTCTCAGCCACTGGATTATTGCCTTTTGTCTCAGAGCTCTCTTAGTTCTGCTCTTGACTTGACCTGCCCAAATTGCAAGTCTTTGAAGCTTTCTGTATTGGGCTTCTTAGAGTAATTGTTTTAGAAAAAGAAAAAAGGGTTAAAAAAAAGGGCCCTCCTCAGAGATCTAATGGGTTATTGAAATGCTAAGAGACAAAGCAATTAGGGCCATTAAGGAAAGGTCCACAGGCCAGAGAGATCAGCTTTTCTTCGGGATTTGCATATGCGCCTCAGGGCCTGAGCTCTGCCCTTCCCCTTTCTATGTTCACCAGAACTCCAAAAATCCTCCGCTTTTATTTTGGAGTTTTTCGTGTTGTTTTTTTTCTATGCCTGTCTCCTCTCTGCTGGGCTGGCTGCTCTCAGATTCTCTGGTGTCTGGTCTCAGTCTATCTATGGTTGGAGTTTGGATCAGTAGAATGAGTTTCCGATAAGGGCTGCCACTGCAGTTCTCCCTTCTCCTTCCTGGAGCTGACAGCCCCTCCTCCCATGGGACTGAGCCTGGCAGGGAGGGGTGCGGGTCCCCTTGCCGCAAAGACTTACAGATTTCGCTGATCTCAGCAGTTCCACGTTTTCATGAGTGTTGCATGAAGTATGCCCAAAGTCAGATTGCTCTGTGGTGTCCAGTCCACGCAGTTCCTGGCTTTCTACCTACTTTCCTGGAGGAGTAACTAAAACATACAGCTCACCAGTCCGCCATCTTGCCTGTACTTTCGAAAGCCATTTTGACACCAGATGCTATGATCTTTTAATAGCTCAAGAAATTATCTGTTGGAAACAACGGTCATACTTTGAGACTTTTCCCTAATTTTAAAGGTTTGCGTATACCAGGTGATTATTTACATATGAATGTGCTAGAATGGTATGGAAAAAGAAAGCCCAATAAAGCAAGACATCTTCCTTCTCACCACTTCGCATCTCACTGGTATTCCCCTCTAGGCAACCCTCAACTGTTGTCCATTGTTACATGGCTTCTTGAGGCCAAGAATGAGTGCTAGGCTTTTATGCAAAGATCTAGGATCTGCAAAACAAAAACATCCAGGAAATAATGAGCATCCATGAGGGATACCTCACACCTCCAGATCAAATTTAGTATCATACTCCTGCACATGACATTCTCCCAGAGTACATATTAAAATAGAGCTTTATTGAAAGAGTTAACAATCCAAGGGAATACTTCCTTTGGAGAAAGCAAAGGAGAACTTTACTGTACACCTACTGTGTGTCAGATACTGAAACAAGTATTTTGTATATGTTACCCAAGTGTAGGATCCTGAACTACAGAATGGGCTTTGGTTCCATCTAGCCCTTGGTTTGAGTTTTAGCTCAGCAACCTACTACCTTTTTGACTTTGGCCCAAATATCAAATTATCTGAGCCTCATATTTCTTATCTGTAATATGATATGTGATTTATAGAATGTATTGCTGTAAAGTGATCTAAACCATGGAAGGCACTGCTCTGCATAGAGTAAGTGCTGAATAAGTATTAGTCTTTATTATCACTATTTTTCTATTATCCATTCAGTTCCCAATGTTCCCCAACAAAAAGGAAAGAAACAGCGACTGAGGTCTGGTATGGCAAAAATCTACATAGGAAATTTACTAAGTGGAATTTTACCTTCAAATGAATCAAAGGGATATTTTCCTTATTTCCTTTCTGCCTGAGTATGACTTCTTTCAGATACCTGCCCTTCATTAGAGAGTCGGAACACCAGAGAAAATCTCTCTATTTTGCTTTGGCTTCTCTGCAGGGAGCTTCCACATCTCTCTGACATAGGAGTACCAGAGTTAACCTTTATCATGACCCCACCCCACCCCCAGTAGTCAATTTGTAAACAACACAGCCAACATATTTTCCCATTGCCCAAAGTATGCCTTGATAGAATGCTGCTTGCCCGTTTCAATCCCACAATCTCAGCCAGAAGTTCAGTTCTCAGCACAGTCTTCCTTAGTCTACAGAAGAGCTAACCAATCTTAAATAAAAAAGAAAAATGTACAAAGTCTAAGGTAGGGAATAGAATGATTTGCAGAGTGCAGGGAAGATATTTAAAATTCCATATTGTTTCAGGTGACTTTTGTACCACTGGGGAGAAGCTCTGACACTAAGAGAACAAGAACTGCAAAGAGTCACTATAATCCCCCCTCTCTCTCCACAAGCCCACCTTCTTCCTCTTCTCATCATCATCTTCTTTCTTCATCCATTTTGTCTCATTCTTTGGCTCCTTCTCTTCCCTCAGTTCTTCCTCTTCTGACTCCTGCCTTTCCTTGTAGTCATCATAATTGCTATTGTTGAATTTTATTCAGCATTTACTATCATGCCAAATAATCAATACACATTCTTTAATCTGTCTTGCAAAAACACAACTTTCAGAACACTACACTTTCTGGTCAAGAAAAAAAATTAAAAGGCCAATGCCCAAAGGCTGTGAAGTCTTCGATAACAGTGAATTATATACTTGAGTGGACTGAGTTAAGGTGTGCTCCAACCATCCCAATGGGAATAGTTTTCCCTACAACATCAAGAGGCTAAGTAATTGGAATTTGTTTTGTTACCTTGATGCTTATGTACTTTGTGACAAATAGTGAATAACTTCAATTAAGTATCCATGTGGATTTGCTATATCCACTTTAAAAAAATGTAATATTTTTTTAAATGACTTATTTTAATTGAATCATGTATTGGAAAAATCATTCTTGTGTGCTTTTCAATGGTGGCATTCTTCAGTAATTATCTTGGGGTCTAAAGGGGAAACAGAATGCCTTATTTAATTAAAAATTTTTAATATATACAGTCCAAGATAGATCAAACTTTTGCATTTATGCTAATTTCATTTTGTATAATGCACATGTCAGTATTGTTGTGCAAACAATCCACAAACCATATTCCTCCACATGTAAGATATTCCCAGGAGTTAATTAGGATACAAGAAACTATAGTGAGTCCATGTGCTATGAAACACGGCTAGAATATGGTTTTGAAGCGCAGCAGCTGTGTGACCTCAGGCAAGTAACAACTTATATGATGTTCATCATATTCATCCCGGGAGAACACAGAGGTAGCAACTTTCACAGCTATTTTGAGGGTTAAATGAGAAAGCAAAAGAAAGGGTACAGCACACAGTACTGTCCCCTTCCTCCAACATGAGTTTCATTTATTGTGATAATGGCCTCCAATCTATATCAATACCCATGTAAAACCATGTCTATATAATCTTAGATGTGCACATATATGTATGTGTATAATATATATGTGTACATTATATTATATATGTACAAACACACACATATGCATTCATACCCACATGTATAATCATAAGAACACACATATATGCCACCTGAAGTATAGCCTTCAATGAAGGGTCAAACTTAAGGAGGTATGAAATATCCACATATGCTCGCTCATTGGCTTGGACCTCAACGTAGGGCCTTGCCTACAGAGGTGTAAAAGCTGATCCTATCCTGCTCTGCCAGGTTAACAGGGTCAACAGTGCCACAGAATTACCCTAGCGCCATCTAGCGGGGCCCTTGCTTTCTGCCCCATAGTGCCCCCTTGTGTTAGCCCCAGCCATTGCCCCAACTCACCGTTCTGTGGGCTGTCTTCATCATCCTTAGAAACGACCTTGCTAAAGGAGCGTCACTATGTTTCTATTTAGGCCCGGTCCAGTTTTCTTCCTGAGTGTTGCTGGACCTGAGTACATCTCACTGACAGATGCCCACCACTATCTTCAGATAAGAAAAAGCATTGGAACATCCCAGTCCACTGTGACAACAGGAGGTGAATTGACAGTAAGTATATGAATCATTTCTAGGGCCATGTCTTTAAGATCTAGGAGGACAACACTATATCAGTGAAGGCTTCCTGCATTGACTACATTTAGGAATACTTCATTTCTGTGAGACCGTTTGTTACAAAAACGCCAGAGGTCAATTGTTTCAGAGAGATAAGATGGTTTTGGTTTTACTTTGGGCATGAAGGAGGATAAGCTGGTTATCGAAATAAGTTACTGTTATGCAATTGACATTAAAACCCATTTCCTTTAGCTAATGGATTTTATATATCACAAGGGTTAATAATGGTGGAGAAAAATTAGGCCATTAGAGCTGTGTCTATATAGCTAAATAGTTTTGCAAGTTCTTTATCACATTGAAACATGGTAGTGGATGGGGAAAGGGGTGAATGTACTGGTTAGAATCTTGCTGATTGATTAGTTAGGCCAAATAACTAGTAAATGCTATAAAAAAATCAATCAAATCATTATCAATGTTCCATTGAATTGATCAGTTATATTAATTATCCTATTCAGGGAGTCCATATAACCACAAGACATGCACCACTCATGGGGAAATAGTAAGCCTGTGGTCCTGACTTGCTGCCCCCTGCCCCAGAGCCTTGCCCAAGGCCCAGAGACATTTGGATTGTTTGAATGATATTTCCACTACTTCACATCAGTTAGACCATTGCTATTGCTCAATATGTTACCTATACATTTAATCAAAATGGTGGAGCCTTCTGCCAAAGAGTCTCTTATAACCTGGGATAAAAGAAAGAGTGTAAGTAGAGAAAAAGTAAACACGAGTGACAGAGAAAGGCAAGATGAGGTTCATTGCTATAATAGATGTGGCCCAAACGTTCTGTTACTAAGTTAATAAGTCCAACGTTGTAGAAGAAGACAGAAATCTGGACCAGGGGTAAGTAGATTGTTCTGTTCTCTTTGTGTAAGTGAGAATTGTATGACTTTACTCAACCTGACTCACACTGTGATAACTTAACTCATTTGAAAGGGTTGGGTGGGTTTGTTTCAGCAAAGGTTGAATGCCCAAGTTTGCCTTCTTGTTCCTTTGTTTAAGGGACAAGTGACGCACACTAGGTGTATCTTGCAGGAAATTAGCATCTCAGTTTCTAGGGTGGGGAGATAGAGAAGGAGGAAACAAAAGCACCATGCTTTCATTATGCTTGGAGTTACATCTTTGCAAAGAGGTTCTTCATCAACTGAATGCATCTATTTCTCCCTCCATGGACTTTTAGTTCTGCTGCCTTTGTTGTAATATTATATTTGGAGTCTAATATTTCTTGCTACTGTTTAGAAGTCATTGTGCCTACATTGGTCTTTATCAATAATTTTATGTAACGTAATCCATCACCGTGTTGGATGTTGGGGAAGAGAGGAGAGTATTACTTTGTCTTTCACTCAGTGCTCAGACAGCTCTCGTATTGATTTCTGGGCTTAGATGTTTGTTAGATGGTGATTTGCACTTTTACTGTATTGCGTTTATCCAGATCGTGTTTCAGATGCATCTACAACATATCATCATTAGCAGCAAACATTTATTGAACGCTTAAGGGCTGTGGATCAGGCTCCATGCTAGGTACTAGAGATAATAAGAGGAGTTTAATGTGATCCCCATCCTGGAGGGTGTTATTATCTATTGGAACATGTTTGTTAAAAAAGAGACCTATCAGCTTATGCCCAGTGAGTGCTACAGGCAACACTCACTTCTAGAGTTCTGGAAAAGGAGTGATCAGTAAGGGCTGGACTGGTAGGGAAAGCTTTAGAAATTAGATGCAATTTAAGTGGCTCATTGAAGAATGAGAAGGATCTTTTTATGGGATACTGAACACAGTGAGATTCTGAATACTGTTGTGCTACAATAAAAAGGTAATGCCTGTATCTTTAAACCACAATTACCGTTTTAATTATTTATGACTGGATGATTGAAAATCAATGTTCACCTGCTTTCCACGGTACTTTTTGCAGAGTTCTATCATTAATAGCCTTGCGTGCCTTGTCATATACGCCAAGGAAAAGCCAGCCAGCCAGTTACCTTTCTCATTAAGACTTCTGTGACCTGGTGGCCAACTTTTAAAATTGTCTTTTGTTTTATCTAAAAACTTCTCTAATTTCTCCCCTCCTGAAAGCCCTAATCAGAAAAATGGATATTCAATTACGTCTGAAGCAAAGTGAATTTTAAGGTAAGAAAACAAGAAAGAAAACATAAACGAATGACTTCCTTGTGACTGTTGCTTCTCGAGGCTTAAGGAAAATGCCAGTTTGGCCCTGGAGAGGATATTAGTTCCCCAAGGGAAATATCCATTTATGAGATGTTTCAGGGTTTTTCCACTGTAAGAGAGAGATGTTCAAACACTTTTGAAGATTGAAAACTTCGCTTATTACTTTTGTGGGAACTTGCCGGGCCAGATAGATATTTGCCCCAGCTTATTGACCCAGATCTTTGCAGGAAGACTGGCCGTGGCTAGCAGAATTAATATTCTGAGGACTAAGCCCTGTGCCTTTCCTAATACTATTCTTTGTCCTGGACCCTCCCTGTGATTTCTCTTAGGGTATTCCTTTGTTCTCTCTCTCTGTCTTTTATAATTTATTTTGGCTTTAGTGGAATGAGAGGCAGGGAAGAAAGAAATCATTATTTTCTTCCTTCTATTACTTTATGCAGCATGTATTAAGGAACCCCTATTGCGTATATAGCATAAAACGTGCCATAGATTTCAGGAGACTCTCGTGTACTTGTGTTAAACACAAGAAAAGTGATGAACAGTTACGTATTCTAAGTTAAATGGGTCAAAAAAGAAAAGAATAAACCTATTTTCTATTACTGCTCTCCTCTTTCCTACCAATAGTGGTAAGGTGGATTTGAACTTTCCAAATAAAGGTTATTGAATGTTTTTCATTTTAGAATAGTTTCTTGGATGCAATTTGGTCAAATTGCTCAAATATTCATTGAATTTGAAGTGTAAATGCTCAGTCAGAGCTATTTCTCCTTTTGCAAGAAGTCTGCATTTCCCCCTTCCCAAGGTGGTTGGATGTGTGCAGGCGAAGCTCACGTGTCCTCTGGGGCTGGGGTGTGGAGGGAAGGCTTCCCTGCATGGCCATCACGGAAAGGTGGGACGGTCTGGTTCCTGCACACTCAGTGCTAGTATCTGCCCAGTAGGGCTAATCTCACCTTGTTCTTGTGAGTGGTGTGCTGGTGCTCACAGCTGAGGTCCCTAGTCCAATCCCCGTTGAGTCATCAAAATATATCCATGTTGGAGAGGTCCCTATACTTCTTAGCCTCCACATCTAACCCCTTCACCAATGTTGCAGGATCTCAGCACTTCTGTGTCCCCCCAACTGGAGCAGATGAGAACTCAAGAGACCCCTCATGCCATGAACATGTCATGTGGAATCAGAGCTCCCTCTTCTCTCTCCAGCCTGTTTAGATTCCGCCAGCGATCTTGGGCATAGAGGGGGAGAGCAGCATCCTGGGTGTTCTAGAAGACCTCAGTCTGTCTGGCCTGATGTTTTTGTCAACTTCCTTCCCACCCTTAGCAAAGGCCCAAGGATGTAAAGACTATAGGTTCTAAGAGAACAGCACTGCATCCTAATCCTTGGGGCATCCACACAAAATCCTCCTCTTCCTCCTTGTCTAGAATGCTTTCTCCTTGTCTTATCTGGTGGGAACTTCCCTTTAATTGTCTCTGTTCTCTACATCATGACTTAGAGTAAAATTTTATCCTTGAGCTTGCCAGACTTGGCTTGTGATTTGCAAAGGGGAACTTTTGGAATTTAGAAAATCATTTCTTTCTTGGCTAAGCTTGGCTTTCAAAACCTTTTTGCACTGTGAATTCAAAACTCAATTTTACTATTTTTTCTTTGCATTCCTACTTAAAAAATCCTAATTATCCCCAAAGCAGTGGATGCCTCTGTCTAAATAGGGAGAGCACATTATGAAACATAAAAAACATATGTTAGCCATGTTACCATGTCTACGTATAACTGTTGAGTAAAAAGGGTAGTTACAAGAGGGTGGCTATTTAAGAATTCAAAAGTTGGGTCACAGTGGGTTAGAACAAGGAGGAATGGCCTCTTTTAGGCAGTAGAGGTTGACCCAGACTGGATGAATTAGGATAGATGTGAAGGAGAGGGAATGGACCTTCAATCAGGCTTAATATCTTCTCTCCCCATACTTCCAAAGTGCCGTATTTATAATTCATTCATATTTCTTTGCACAGCTTTGTTGTCACCAAGTTACCTGTAGGTGTGTCTTCCAGTAAGATTCTAAGTTATCTGGGCATAGGGATCAAAACTTTTTTGTATTCGTATCTGTAATTTTACCATGCCCTGCTCATGGACACATGAGGCGGTCATATAGATTTAAAATATAACAACATGATACGTACTTAAGGCTATTTTATTCTTGTTTCCTTAGCTCCATCTTTCAAAACTAGTGTATTGCTTTACCTCTTATATTAAAGAATGTTCTTAAAAAAGTAGTCTGTATAGAGATTTGCCTTACATATTCTTCAAACACCAGTTATTCAGATATTCCTTTCTCTTCTTAATGTCCTACCCTTTTTAACTAGGTTTTCATCTTTCCATATGGTAATCACCTTAAGTTTATGGTGAAGATAAAATGCTCATTACCATCCAAAAGGCCTCTGTGTACATCTTTAGGTATTTGTTGGTGACTTGATTCTGTTTATATTATGATATATTTAACTACTTGTCTCAAGGGTTTGAATATTGTCCTTTCTAAGAAGAATGTGCCAAATGTTACCAACCATAAATACTATTCTCTTTGAAGCAGTTAATAGTACTAAAACAGAGTAGTCACTTGGATTTTTAAAGGAAAAACAAGAATGTTTTTATTTTATGTGTTTGAAGTTTCATTCTTCCAACACACTTTGAGATGACTAGAGATCTCAAAGTGTTATTCCCTAGACCACTGATCCTGAAAGATCCTCTCCACAAAAAGGGGTATGGTTGGTCAAATATATTTTGTGTTGTTTCTTAGTCATCCCTGCTTGTATGTTCTCACGGTACACAACCATTAAAAAATCTCCAAGTCTTGTGGCTTTAAAACAAAATGCCTTAAATTTATTTTAACCTGGCATTTGTAAGCACATCAGAAACAATGAAAATCATTTTTTAGTTGTTATCTTGGTAACACACTTTGAAAAATTCTGGGATTTAAACAAGGTAAAAATTTTTAGGAAGATAACAAAAGCAAAGAGCATCTGAAAAAAGAGTGAGTTTGTCTCAGAGCCTTGAACTGAGTGAATTGTGATACTTTGGACAACAAATTTGCCCCTATTTTTCCAAAGTTAGGACAAAGCCACTTAGATTAATAATTGGATGAGTTATTCTTTATTTATTTTGAAAATTCCTTTTACTAGACTCAACAATTTATCTTGTTTTCCTCATAAAGAACATCAAAAGAATAGACGTAGCAAACAACTTCAGTATTTTTGTTTGCATTTTTGTAGAAAACATAGCAATGCTGTTTAAATAAAATTTTTCTTATGCTATTTTGTTCTTCAAAGCAAGAAAAAATGAAGGTTAGAAGCATGTTCACCATGGACTGATTTTTAGCCATGGTTTCCTCAAGTGGAAAAAGTCTAGCGTTCCAGTTTGCTAATGCTTCCTGTCCATGCAAAATATCAGAAAATGGATTGGCGCTTATAAATGGGGTTTATTTGGGTTACGAAGTTACAGTCCTTAAGGCCATAAAGTATCCAACGTAAGGGGGTACCTTCACTGAAGGATGGCCATTGGTGTCCGGAAAACCTCTGTTAGCTCAGAAGGCTCATGGCTGGCGTCCGCTTGCTCCCAGGTTACATTTCAAAATGGCGTTCAAAATGTTGCTCTTGGGCATTTTGTCCTCTCTTAGCTGCAGCTCTTCTTCAAAAATGTCACTCTCAGTTGCTCTCTGCTCCTTCTGTTTTGTCAGCTCACTTATATGGCTCCAGTGATTTAATTCAGAACCACCCTGAATGGGTGTGGTAACACCTCCATGGAAATTATCCAATCAAAGGTCTTGTCCACAGTTGATTGAATCACATCTCCACAGAAACACTCAAAGGATTCCAATATAATCAACACTAATACATCTGCCCCCAAAAGATTGCGTCAAAGAATATGGCTTTTGGCGGGACATAACATACACAAACTAGCACATCTAGTGTGGAAGAAAAGAAGGTGAAAAGGTAGAAAGAGGTTATCAAAGGCGTGGGTCACATATTTTGGGAGGAGGGGCTATGTGAGACTGACAGAAAGAGATGCCATTTGAAAAAAGAAGCCAAAGAGTTAAAAATAACCAATGTGTTGTTTTTTTTGCACCTCTGAGAACCTGAAATATCAGTTACTAAACTGATAAAAATCAGTTACTAAAGACTTCATAACTTGGTAAATTTCTCATTGTTTTCCAACCTTTCCTGAGTAAAATTTTTAAACAAGCCAAGGGGCTATTTCAGGATGGGGGAAGGAAAATACATCTAGAAACTATATTTTAGGAAGGAGAGACTCCCTGTGTTCCAGTTTGCTAATGCTTGCCATTATGCAAAATTTCAGAAATGGATTGGCTTTTTAATAAAGAGGATTTATTGGGTTACAAATTTGCAGTTCTCAGGTCATTAAAGTGTCCAAACTAAGGCATCAACAACAGGATACCTTCACTGAAGAATGGCCAATGGCATCTGGAACACCCTCTGTCAGCTGGGAAGGCAAGTGGCTTGGCGTCTGCTGGTCCTTTGCTCCCAGGTTATGTTTCAAAAATGTCTTTCTCCACAAAATGTCTCTGAGAATCTGTCCTTAACTCCTCTTTGTCTCTCAGCTCCTGTGTGTCCTTGCTTCTTTCTCCCAGGGCGTTTCTCTCTAAGCCTCTGGGGGACCTCTCTTAGCTTTTCTGGGAAAACTCTTATCTTAGCATCTCCAAGCATCCTTCTGTCTGCATCTTCAAGCATCTCTAAGCATCAGTAATCTGTGTCAGCTCTTGAGCTCTCTTAAGTACTACTCCAGTGACTAATCAAGACCCACCCTAAAATGGATGGGGCCACACCTCCATGAAAATAATTCCAGAGTTCTCACAACACCGTTGAGTGGGTCACATCTCTATGGAAATATTCAATCAAAAGCTTCTACCCTAATCAAGACTAATAAGTCTGTCCCCCACAAGAGTGCATTAAAGAACATGCACTCTTGTGGGGGACATAATAGATTCAAACCTGCCCATCCTGTGAAGGCGGCTGGAGTGAGTGGGTAGTCGTAAAGGTAATGAGGACTACAGGGGGGTGCAAAAAAAGAATGAACATGATCAAGGGTAAATAGAGATGCTCTTCAGGGTTTAAGAAGTGGTCCCCAAGGCTGACACCTGTAGAAGGCTACAACTTTGAATCTTAGCTAAATATAAAATTTAGTGTAGGAAGCTGAGTTAATGTGGTCAGGCTACTTTGTTTTCTGACTTCTAGTAGGCATCAGTAGCTACTTGGTGAAGGAATGGTGGTGTAACTTAGAACTCAGATGATACTATTAGATGAAAAAAAAATGATATTGATCTTTAGATGGCAAAGTCATTTGTAATAGTGCTAGAAAATACCCGTTCCTGGCAGTAAGCAAGTAGCTTTTGGGAGTTGGAAAAATGCCCCAGGAAGAACATGCCATGCAGTCATATTTAAAATAAGTCACCTGATCTTGGCTGAGTGACCGCCTTCACTGGGTTTATCATCCAGAGAGTTTGTCTGAAGTAAATTCTGTCTAGAAAAAAAAGCCAATCTTTTGGCAATCACAGTTATCCAGTTCATTATTATGCACAGGATGAAACTCAGTTTTGTCATTGCTCAGTGATTCTGGATTCTGTAAGGGAAAAAAGTTGTTTAGCTATCAAAATGTTTCAGGCAGCCACTAATTCCTGAAACTGAGATAAAGTTTCAGATTTATCCACTTTTAGGAGTGACCTGAGCTCACAAATGAGTCCAAGGGTGAGCCCTTTTGTGTCAGGTTTTGGGCATTGGCAAAGGACATGAAGCTGTTTGGGATACAGTCATCATTACATGCATTGAAGATATTTGACAGTCTGCACTCATGCCCTTTGTTTGAAAGAGATAGGGACTAATTTTGAACTAGTTTGAGCCAAAAAAAAAAAAAAAGAAGAAGAAGAAGAAAATGTTGGAGTCATTTGATCAAACCATCTAATGGGCAGAGGTGGAGCTAGACTTGGGAACAAGGGATCAAGCATGGTCAAGATTCTCTTCCTCTCAATTTTGTCTCTCCTTTTCTGTCTCTGAGTCTGCTTCATCATTCCAGAACAGCTTCTCCAGCAGACATGAACTAAGGTTTCCAGGACTTCTGGACTCACATTTTAGTGCATTACTAGAAAGCAAAATGAGTTCTAACTTGAGTTTGAAAAGCTCCTGGGGTAAACTGTTGATGGCCTGTCTTTCTCCAGATAGTCTTTCATGGACCAATCAGTGTGGCATGGGAAGTAGGTCCAGATTCCATGATGCCCACTGCCAGATCAGTCACTACAGCCAGAGAGGTAGGGTTTATCAAGCTGGCACCCCTCATCTGGATCGCAATTTGAGAGTTAACAGAACAGGAAGGAGGAGGAGCAGCCCCAAAGAACCTAATCACCAGGGGAAGTGTGATCCAAACAGGCACCCCATTGTGTTTTTTGAGGGTTAACGATGTTCAAGTAAGCAGGAAATTTTCAATATAATGTAATAAGTCCATGAATAGTGACATAATATAACTCTCAGCAGCAAAAATGCAAGGAGTGCTAGGCCAGCACCTGGTGGGAGCATGCAACAGAGTCCTGGGGGGCCAGAGGTGGTTTCACATAGGCAATAACCTTAAAGATAAGTCCTAAGGGGGAGAGGCTAGCCGTAAAAGCTAGCAAGGCATGGGAACAACATGCAGTCTTGGGTGGGAGCTTTGAGAAATTGTAGGTAGATTAGCATGATGGAGGGGAGTGTGAAAGTTGAGTCTGGAGAGTCCAAGCCCTCAAGATAGACAAAGTTTGGAGGGCCCATAGTAGATCAAAAGTGAGCATATATTTTTGGCTCTTGTCCCAATTAAACAACGAAGCTCAGAATTTCCATTAACATAAAAATATCAAGAGGTGTGGGAGGAGAAGGGAAAGCATTTTGTGACTTGCTTTCAGTTCTCCCATAAAGCTTAAGATTTCTCACAACCTGAGTGGAGAGACACTAGTTTGGGCTCTAACATTAACTGTGACTCAGCTCTTTGGTTCTCAGTTTACTCAATATCAAATGAAAGGGTTTGGACTTTCTGAAATTTTAGGTCCCTGCCAGGTCAGTTGGTTGCTACTTATTGTTCTGTTTAACAAGTATGTAGCTTGATAACTGATTATCTGGGCTCAGTACTGACCTCAGTTTTGGAATGCAGAAATCTCTATTTGGCATGAGGCTCTGTCCATGAAGAACTGCAGACTAAGCATCAAGGCTTAAACGTGAACAGTAGGATAGTAGTGAGATGTCACCATACCAGAAGTGACATGTGACAGATACTGGCAGTTCTGATTTAAGGGCTCAGAGGAAGGAGAGGGACTTTTAGACTGCAGAAGTGAGTAAAACTTCCTAGAGCAGATGGGATTTTAACTGGACTTTAAAGGATGGTTGAGATTAAGATGGACAATGACAGGGAGAGAGGCCATGGAGAATGGGGATTGGGCACCAGCTGGAGATTGTGAGTGAAAGATGGGAAAGGGTAAAGCCCAACAGAAAGAGGCACTCGGGCCTTCAAAGGTCACCTTCTGACCTTCTGAATATCATTGCACACTATCTCTTAAATATTCCAGACATTCTTATCCCCTTGTTTGACATATTGTGTATCATCTGCTGGGGATCAACCTCACCATGAGTTGATCCTATTCATATGAAGCAGCCATTTAAGAGGGTTGGACAGGACAAGATGTTCTCCCTTTTGTCAGTTCCTACATACCACAATGACACTCAGCCAAGGTGATTGAAAACCCTTTAATTCCTAGCTCGGTCCCATGCAGGGCCTCAGCCAACCCTATCAAGGCTGAAACTGTAGGAGGAGCATGCTAGGGCTGCCAACTCTATTATCATGGTCATCATCACTGACAGTGCAGTGATGGCCAACATGACTATGTGCCAAGTACTCTAATTATTTCATTTAATGCTTCCAAAAAACAACCCTATGAGATGGGTTCTAGATTATTGTCCCCAGTTTTCCAAATGAGAAAATAATGTTCAGAGAGGTTAAGGTCACAAAGGTGGTAAATGTTGGAGCTGGGACTTAGATCTGGGCCTCTGGATATAGCATCAGAGCCCACAACCATGGAATGATGCAGGTTCAGGATGCTCTATCAGAGTCACTTGACATTATGGGGGATATCTAAACCTTGGTTAAATGATGTGGGATTCCCTGCTCTGCTTTTTCTTCATGATGTTTTTGGCTGGTGGCTCTACTGGAACACAGTCAGGTCCTAGAAGATACTAGGGTAGGGTTGGACCTTAAAGAAAATACAGAGTTTTTGCTAAATAAGAGAGGAAGAAGGTATTGAAAGTGTGGCGTTTCCATAGATGAAGTATGGATGTGGACATTATGGTGGAAAGATGAGGCAGGACCACAGGTAGAGGGAAGCAGGAGGCCCTGGGGAGGAGCATAGATTGGAAGCCAAATTGGTTACAACCTTGACCTTACCAAGTCCATGGGCAAATCACAGCTGCCCTGAACCTCAGTTTCCTCATCTGCGAAGTGATCCTATCATAAAGGTTATGGTAAAGATTATTCTTTTAAAAATATATTAAAATCTTAGTGCAGTGCCAGACATAGAGTAAACTTTCAATAGTTTGTAGCTATTTTTTGCAATTGCTTTTGTGTTTGAGAAGTGAAATCTAGCCCAGCTTCCCGGGCACAGAGTGATCTCGCCTACCTGGAAATCTCCACTTACCATCTAATTTACTCTCTTGGCCCTCTCTTAATTCATTTGTTCAGTCATTTCATTGAAGACACTTATTTAACCCCCTAATCATATATCAGTGGTATCCATTGATATATATCCACACACACACACACATATACACACATATCTCTTACATGCACGTATATATGCATGTGTATACATAAGTATGTATATATATTTTGTGTCTTCCATCCAAAATATAAGGGAAGAAAAAATTCTTTATCACTGCCCTGCATGTCCTACACACTTGGGGTAAACTGAAAACAGCCAGAAACCCTGGTCTCTGCTAATAGATAGTCGGGGAAGCACCTCAACCTCCGGCAGCCTCCTATTTTCAACAACAAATGGCCCCGTTTCCATATTTGTGTTTGTCTGTGAGTGTGTTGGTGGGAAGGTACAAGGCATGTCTCCACTGGGTCTCCTTTTCTGGGAGGCAGTCACCCTGTTTCCCACTGAGCAGCTCCCAGAGAGACTCTAAAAGCTGGGCCCGGGGTCCAGAGAACAGAGGTCTGCCTTGGTCAGAGCCCCGAGGCCAGGCTTGGGGGCTCTTCCGCGTTGGAGACTGAGCTCCGTGGAGCAACTCTGGGGACATGGGGCTTTTGTGAATTACTCCTTTGATGAGAAGCACAGTATAAATACAAATTGCTATTATGTCAGCTTCTGAGGAGCCACTTCAATCCATTTGGGCACCTTTGATTTTGTTCTCCTCCAATTCCTTTCACCCTTTAAAAAATTTAATAAGCGCATGTTTTCATCTGGCCTCAAGGGAGTAATTTATTTATTTAAAGCAATAATAAAGTTTCTGCATAATCCCTGGTTCCCAAGGGGGAAGGAGATTCTTTGAACAATTTATTTTTCCCATCCTTGAAGTGCGAAGGAGATCAAGAGGCTGCCTTTGTGGCATCCTGGAGCCTCTGCCATGGCAACAGCTGGAGTCTCTCGAGCCGCCCGGCCGTCGGCCGCTGAGAAGCAGGAAGATGGGAAATGGACTCATAACTCTCTTCTTTCTTTCTTTCTCTCTGCTGCAAGTTCCACCTTCAAGGAAACCAAAGAGAAAAGTGAGATGAGGCCCTGGATCCGTTGTGGAGCAAGAACAGGAACTGGGAGCTCGGCCTCCAGGGCACGGCCCCACAGAGGCAGGGCATGGCAGACAGGGTGTGTGTGTGCAAGTGTGTGTGTGCATGTGTGTGTGTCTGCTTGGGGTTCCCTCTTCACAGTGCAGACAGGACATGGGGCTCTGAGCTGGAGGAAGGGATCAGCACGTGAGATGGGAGAGTTCAGAAATGACAGTCGGCGGAGTACCGAGAGATGATTTACCTCTGCTCCTAAAAACCTAATGCCTAATGATTTGACACATTTATGCCAGCTGATGTTTAAGTATGTTACCCCATTTAGCATTTGAAACAATCCTATGAAGCCTATACCATGGTTATTCCTATTTTTATATATGCGTAAAATGAAGCATGTGGAAGTTAGGTAGCTCATCATTTACCAGCTATGACAGACCTGGGATTCAAAACTAAGTTTGGCTCCAGAACCCAAGTTTATATCCATTATGTACATTGCCTCTCAGGTTGGATTGGTTAGGGAAGCTGATAAGGGCAGCTATATCACTTAAGAATATTTCGGATTGCAAGAAACAAAATACCTGATTTATGGTGACTTAAATAAATGAGGTTGTTTTTCTGTCATAATAAGGGTCTGGAGGTAGGCAGCTGCTGGCACATGTTCAGCAGCAAAATGAGATGAAGGTCATTCTCTTGCCCTTTCTCTCATGCTCAGCACCTTCTTGTCACAAGAAGGCTGTGTGCTTCCAGACATCACATCTGTATTCAAGGCAGGAAGAAGGAAAGGAGAAAGTTTCATGCCAGCACTGTCTCCTTCTTGCAGGTAAGAAATGGTTTTCCAGAAGCAACTTTCCCCAACAAAAGCAGATGTTGTATGTCTCATTAATAAGAAAAGAATCACATGCTCCCCCCACCCCCAGTTGAAAGAAAGCCTGGAAAAGCAAGGATTTGTCTTTCCAGCCTCTACAGTGGAAGGACAAGAATGGCAATTGCAAGGGCTCCACAGCTAAAATGGGATCTGAGCAATCAGAGAGAAGATGAAAATGCTAGAGAGGAAAGCTGAAAGTGTAGAGATGGTGAGGCACCACTATGCCTGGATCTGAGGTTTGCAGCAAACTGCTGGGAGAATAGATCGGAAAGTCCCCTGCAACTCGGATTGTGATGGAATTAAGTATCAATCCAGAACACCAAGCTTTATCTTTACAGATGTGTACTAATATTTCCATATCCCTATCAGTCACATACACTAGTCCTTGCTTTAACAAGATGCATGTGTAAATTGTTTCAAATTTGCTAAATTTCTAGAGAAATAGTCCTAATTTTTGTGGCTGGAACTCCCTATAGGAAAATACATTCCAGGTTCTTATATTGAGATATTTTTTGCTACATTTAAATTAGATTGTATTATTTTAAATAGACAATGGAAGAATTCTTCTTTTCTACTTCCATTTTCTCACTGGGAATGTCCTTCCTATAGGACAAGAGAGAATCTGTCTTTAATTAGAGGGATTAAAAAAGAGACAATGACTATAATGACCATGTTATGTAACAGAATATGGGGTGATTTATTATTATAACGTTTTCTTTAAAGTTGAATTGTATTTTGGTTAAAAGAAAAGAAAAAAAGTTTAAAGTCATTGAAAAAAAAGAATTTATGATCAAGTTACTACAACAGTGGTTCTAGTAGAGGAAGGATGAGCCTTAATGAATGTAATTGTCAGAAACCAAACCAACCGGCTTGGAGACAGAATCTGGGATAGGGGCTTCCACTTGACTCTCTCTCTATGGGGGGTGCTCTCTCTCCTCTTCTCATCACCAGGCAAGGCTCACTGTGGCTCTTATGTTCTTTCTGCCTCTCCAGGGCTGTTCTAGACTCTTGGTGATACAGAGGCTGGACCCAGGTCACTGCCTCTGCTGCAGTACTGAGGGTCCTCTTCTAAAAGGATTTCTTCACTTAAGTCTCTGGGCCAGCCCTCTTCTTCTCTCAGGGGTTTGGCACTGGGGGGTTCCCTTCTCTATCCTTCAGGGTAACTAAAAGTCTAGGCCCTGCTGCATCTCTCCCAGGATCCTCTCTTGAGCTGCTCCCTGGCATCGGGCTTTATTCCACCCTCATCATACCCAATGTAAAATACCATCCTTCGCCAATTTCCATGAGAAAGCTAATCATGTCCAGCACTTTGTGCATTCAGGACCTTGACGGATGCTTTGGGAGGGCTGCAGGGAGATACTCAGTGCTGTCTCACCTAGAACATGGCACGGCGGAGGCCCCGTCCCTTCACTCTCCAGGGCTCCAGTCACGTGACTGCTCCTGGTCATGTGGCCCCTGACCGTGGGGCCCTGTCAACTCTCCAGCAGTTTCTATGGCCAGGAGCTCTCCTGATGGGTCAGCTGGACTTCCCAGCACTTGCATCCCCGCACCTCTGTCACCTACCTCTCCTGGGGCAGAAGTCATAGAAACTGTTGAAATCTGTTGTCCAAAGTCTCTCCAATTTTTTGGAAAGATTTTGTTTGGTTTGGCATGTACATGTTTCCTATACCTTTACACAGTACATTGCATTATAGACCTGTAGTTTTTTCAGGAAGCAGACAAGGCATATATCTTCAATAAAAGATGCCCAGGAATACATGATTTGACCCAAATGTCCATTCATTTATTGATTTCTTCCTTAGTAATACCTTGAGCTGATGTTAGGCCCTGTGGTAGGTGCTAGGGATACACATGGAGAGAATCCACTTCCTACCTTCCAAACAATTAGAGGTCAGGAGAAAATAACTAAGGGGTTAAATGCTGATGGAAAAAAAGTTGGCATGTGAGACAAGAAAAATAGATACAGATCTTCTGAGAGTCAAGGCAGCAATTTTTCCCATAGTCTAGGCTTTTTGAAAAAAAAAAGTGCCCCCTCACGCTGCCGTTCACGTCTTGCTTTCTTGGTGGATCACGTGAGAGTGAAATGAGCTCTGCTTTGTCTTTCCTCTGCTTTGTCATAGTCTTCTGTAGCTCCTGCCCACCTACTAAATAGAACCTGAGCATCTAGCTTGGGCCAGAACTTCATGATTTGTTTTCAACCCACTTTTCCAATCTGTATCTAGCCTCTGGCATTTTCCATGGCATCAGCTTCAACTCTTCACCTTCCGTCAAGCACAAGGCTGTTTCCATGGCATCGTTCATATTACTTCTCCCACTTAGTGCTCTTATTACTTTCTCCATTCAAAATCCTACTCATGACTTCAAGGACAAGCACAAATCCTATCAACTCTAGGAAGTTGCTGCTCAGTTCCAGGTAGGACTTGCACCTCCACCCCATGAACATGAACATGTTTGAAAGTGCAGGCTATACAGCCAGACTTCTTGAATTCACCTCCTGGACTGACACATGCTTGCTGCATAATCTTGAGCAAGTTAGTTAATCTCCCTGTGCCTTAGTTTTCCCTACTAAAGAATGGAGTCAAATATAAAACATTGCATTTATGAGTTAATATGTGTATTTCTTGGTCCATATTAATTACTATTTAAGGGGTAACATGATCATTATCATTATCAATATTGTTGGATTATACTACTACTTGCAGAATTTATCCTGTATGCCCTTAGATTGATGTGATTTCTCCCCTTAATCCCCCATTTGCTATTTCACGAGGTCTTTATTAGTTTCCTAATGCTGCTGTAACTTAGCGGCTTAAACAACACAAATTTATTATCTTACAGTTCTGTAGGTTAGAAGTCCAATACAGGTCTTACTGGGCCAAAATCAAGGTGTCTGCAGGCTGTGTTCTTTTCCAGAGACTCTAGGGGAGAATCTGTATCCTTGCCTTTTTCAGTTTCAAGAAGCTGCCTGCAGTCCTTTGGTTCATGGTCCCTTCCCCCACCTTCAAAGCCAACAGTGTTGCATCTCACGATCCTTCTTCTGTCATCACCTATTACTTTCTGACCAGTGAGGAAAGGATCTACACTATTAAGGACCTATGTCATTAGATTGGGCCCAATTGGATAATCCAGAATAATCTCCCCATCCCAAGATCCTTAAGTTAATCATATCTGCAAAGTTCCCTTTGCCATGTAAGGTAACATACACATGGGTTCCAGGGATTTGGTGGTGGACATCCTGTAGGGGTGAGCTATCGTTCTGCCTATCACAAGGTCCTTCAAGACAGCTCTCCCCCACCCCACCAACTACTCTGCATGAGGCCTAGCATGTAGAAGGCTTTTAAGAAATGTTGAACCGAACCTCATACCTGCAGTGTCAGGGAAGACTCCAGGAGAGTTTTGAGGAGGTTGTTGAAGTTTCCCAGAAAATATTTTCTTCATCTTGGCTTTGCAAATCATTAGAATGAATTGTTGTGCTTTTTTATATTAATACTGCAGGCAGAATTTTTTTTTTTTTGATCCCAGGTTGCAATTATGTTAAATATTTAACAATAATTAATAAGTAAGTATATAGGCTGGCGTGAAAAGCCCAGGGTGTTGCATAGTCATTTTACATGCCTCTCGGAAATGTCATGGAGTGGAATGGCCTTACTATCCATGCTTCACAGGGTAAGGATCCAATGCATAGAGAGGTTAAGGAACTTGGCCAAGGTCACAGTGTAATTCAGAGGCAAAGGCTGAAATAATAAAATCTAGATATACTGACAATTGAGCTAGTCCTTTCTCATGGCTTGTGACCATAAAAATCCTTTCTTATCTCCAGCTAGGATACCAAGTCTGCTCCTTGATCTTTCTCTTCTCATCATTAACCACTCAAATCCGGCCCAAATCCGTTCTTTTCACACTGTCTGACATTTTGTCCTAATATGGCAGCAATGCAAATGACATGAGCAATAATAGATTAGGAGAGTGGGGGCATGTTTGGAGAATGGTGCACACTTCAATGGTGCTATGCTATAGGGTGTTCATGAGGAAGTAGGTTATTCATTCAGTAAGTAGTTATTGAACATCTGTAAGTGCTGAGCACCTCGATGAATATCCAGGGCACAGCCACTGCCTTCATGGAGTATTTCTGGTGTGGGAGGGAAAAGAATCCTTCAAATAAATAAGTACATGTCGGAAAGGTATCACCCAAAAGAAACACAGGCTGCTCTGGGAAGAGACAACCAATGAAACTGGAAGCCTTACATATACAGGCACTCCTCAGAAATTTTGCAGTTTTGCTTCCAGACCACTGCAATAAGGTGAATATCACAATAAGGTGAATCACATGAATTTTTTGGTTTCCCAGTACGTATAAAAGTTACATTTATACTGTATTGTAATCTATTAAGTGTACAATATCATTATGTCTAAAAGAATAATGTACATACCTGAGTTAAAACATGACAGAGAGATATGAAGTGAGCACACGCCTTTGTAGAAACAGTGCCTATAGACTTGCTTGACACAAACCTTCAATTTGTAAAAAATGCAATATCTGCAAAGTGCAATAAAGCAAAGCACAATAAAATGAGGTATGCCTGTAATGCCTTGTGACCTGAGAAAAGAATTTCAATTTTGTTGGAATAATAAGAACACAAGAGGATGAAACCTTGAGCCAGAGTTGCACCTGTGGGGGCAGAAAGGGAAAGATCGGCTAGGTCACGATAGTAACCTGTCTCAACCTATCTTTCTAATCTCTGCCTTTCCAGTGACTAGTTAGAAAGGTGCAGTCTATGGGATTCTGTGGAAGAGCTAGCCAACTTGGATCCTGGCTTCGAAGAGCTATTTATCAAACCAGGGAACCCCAGGCTGGTACCATGGACAATCTTCAATGGAGATAATATTTAAATACATTTTGGGTTGTCACTTAAAAAAAAAAAAATCTGTTATATGTTCAGCTAAGTTGGTTTAGTCACAGAGGGCCTCACGGAGTACTCTTAGGGTTGCCAGCTCCAGGCTGGCAGCCATGGGCAATGCTGGTAAGCAGGTTTTGTGCCCACTTTAGAAGCACACCATGAAGTAACAAAAGGATAATATGATTAAAAGTATATAATCAAGTGCCAGGCTGCGTGGAAGAGGCAGCCCGAGCTGTGTTGGCTCAGGAGGAGGGATATGCAAGGAGAGGGAACAGGTTTACTCCCTGCACCCAAGAGTTCCTCCAACTTAAATGCCTATGTGAGATCTTACCACTCAAAATGTGTTCTTTCGGGTCAAACATTTTCTTCTTCCTTCAAATGTCCTTGAAACTTCAAGAAATGTTGGGATCCCTTAGTCTGACTATAAGAAATAACTTTTTAACACTGAAAGTGGAAGTGGCAGTAAGTTCCTGACACTGAAGAGGCTCACATAGAACCTCAGTGGCTGTCTTTCTGCAATGTGGTAGAAGGGGTTCCTGTATTGTTTCGGGGAGTCCTGAAGTTGACCTCTTAGGATCAGCATTGTTCTAGTCTAAACTCACATTACTAAAGAGAACAGATTAATGGAGTGCCGTCTTGTTTAGGGTGAACTCTTCCCAAACCCAAAGTAGCCTCTTGCTCTACAGATTAGGCAATTCTTTGTCCCTGGTTAATGGGGTGTATTTTTTTAAATCTCATATGGGTAAAAGTGCAGCATGGGGGCACTGAGCACCCAGGAGAGGTGGAAGAAACCAAACCCCAAATTCCCCTGTTTCATGGTCTGACATGGGATCCATCCTGTGTGCCATGAAAATGTGTACAAAGAGAGGACCATCTATATGACTCTGAGGAGAAATGAAGGTAAACTGTGTTTTGGTTGTGTGCTTGACCTGACTTCCACTAAGTTCCTAGTTGCTTTGGTTAGCCTCATGCCTTGCAAGTTGCCTCTAGATTTCTTGGTTCATTGCTAAATGCTCTTCACTTTCCATCCCACCCACTGCCCCTCTGAAAACATTTGTCAGTGGCCATAGTGCCTTTATGTAGCAAAGTGAAATTGCTTCTTACCACACAGCAGACTTTTTGGGGGGTGGAATGAGGGGCAGTGAAGGTGACTAAGTATTACGTCTCTCTAAAGAGTGAGAAATTAGGTCATTAGCAAAATTCAAACTTAATATTAGATAAAGAAAAGCCATCTGAACTAGTCACTGTCTAAATTGCTTATGGCCTTCCAGGCATTATCAAAGGTAATTTCTTTATATTATGCTTCCGGCCAGAGTCAATTATTCTCTCATTTTAAAAATTAGGAAAAATCAAGTACTGGTTACTAAATTCCTTCATCTGCCCAGAGCTGTCAGATCACCAAAGAAGCTCAATGGAATTGTAGATGCAAAACTGGGCTGAGGGTCTGAGGCCTTGATTACCAAAGACCTTTGTTCTAAAATATCTCCAAAGGGCCTCGTTGTTGGAGCTGCTGGAAGGGCTTCATCTCTTACTCCATAAGATTTGAACAAATTTTGGAAGCTTACCATTTATCTCTGACTATAATCTTTGAGTGTTCAAATACTGTCTTTCAGTAGATTTTCTTATTGGGCATCTGATAAGTCTTTACTTGTACAAAGCATTGGATGACTGGAAGAACTTGAAAACTACTGATTTTCATCTAACACCTCATTTCATATTTAGGAAACAACATCCCAGAGTGAGTAAATGGCTTCTAAGATATCATACAAATTTTGGAGGAAAAGCTGAAGGAACAGAGATTACTTAAGTGGGGGATGAATAGACTGGGTATAAATTAGTAAACCTGTCCTTGCAACTGTTCCCTTTCCAGTCAGTCCATTCCTGTGGCTTCCTCTTTGTGTTTGTACCAAAAATCAAGTATGCTCTATCCCTGACTTTCCTTAAGGAAGCAATTTTTATTCCCTACTCTCTCTTGGGAAGCTCTACCTGTCTAGAAGTAAACTCGGAGTTTCTGGAACTAAACTCAATTTCTAGTGAAATGAATCATTTATATAGCAATTCCTCATCTGTATTGCTTACCTTTTCTATTTTATTTTATTTTATTTTTGTTGTTTGTTTTTTTACTTTTCAAATGCATGCTTTTATCAAATAGCAAAGTACCTTGAAATGCAGAACAGTTTTGTTTTTTTTTTACTTTTTTTAAACAAGAGAATTTGCTACTTCGTTGTCTAAGTGGACACAGAAAGTCACTTTAGAACCCTTGAATTTCCCTCTTTTTGGGAACAAATGGATGGCTTCTCCTAGATAGGCAAAAGTGAGTTGTGAAGGGTATAACTCTTAGAAGCCTTCCAATATCCCATAGTGTGCTTAGCTAGAGAGGAAGTGAGTAAATTTGCATAGGGGCCAACAGTTCTCTTGAGGGGCTAGGGAGACTCAGATTCTAAATATCCTCTATTGAGACTTAACCTTTTTAGATTGTCTAAGATTGTTTGAGAAGGGTCAACTGATGTCTGTTGGTGGGGAAGAATTTTACATATCTGAACCACTGGTCTGATCTCAGTCTCAGAGCCTGCAAGTCTCAGGGGAGAGCCCACAAATCATGCTGTGCATGTGGGTATAATACTCTCTAGCTAGACAGCTCTAACTAAGGGTTCACAAGTGATGGGTCCCTCTGCAACCTATAATAGGATCTGGGCCAGAAAAGGCATCATCTCAGCAGTAAAAGAAACATCTTGTGACAATAATAGAAACAAAGACAGCTCAGCCGGGGACCCATTAATGGACACATCTGCTCTCTATTTCTCTTCTGGATGTTTGGAACAAAGATTGACTGCACTGTCAAAGGTTCTTGAATAATTAAGGTGGAGAAGCCTCAAGAGGAAAAGACTAGACTTCCTGCTAACATGAACCTGTAGGGTCCTCAGGAGGGCATCTCTGTTTACCTGTAGATGAGGTATTTGTCCGAGGTCATGTAGGTTCCTGGAAGGACCCAGGGCTTCCAACTTCCTTTCTCAGCATCTTGCTAGTTCTCCAGTTGGCCCAGCATGTTCAATTCACTTCTAGTGGCTCTGCCTTAGCCATGATCCCCATTTCTCATGCCCATGAGTGGAAATGTGACCTTGGAGCTGTGGCAAACCATTTCTCCTGCTTCTGTCTTGGCTGCTTCATGTCTCATTTTTCATATCTTTAGGGACAGTTTCCAGAATCCATCAGATGCATCATCCAGGGGCCCTTAAGCACAGCCAGCCCTGGAATGCTGAGAGCTCCCTGGCTGGGGTACCTGTCCTGCTTGTGGGAGTCTGGAGGTAAAATATGATTCTCCTTCTCCAGACCTTTTTCCTGACAGCGAGACCAGGGGCACCGTAAGGTTTCTGCAGTGTCTTAAGGGCCCCTGTGGGTTCATTGCCCTGGCTCCTGCTGCCTTCCATTGCAGTGATTAGTATGCATGATAATGGCAGTTTAGTTCTTTTCCCTTGAAGATAACTTTAAAATTTGCTCCATTGGCCTCTTGATGAAATAGCTTCATGCATATTAATGACATCTTTTATTTACTGAGCAGCACCATTAAGCCCTTTGAAATACTAGATTCCACCTAAAGTCTCCTGGGAGACAAGCCAATATCTCTGGACTTACTGGATGAATGGGAAACTGAGGAAACAAAAAAAGCTTGGTAACTTTCTGAAAGCAACACAGAAAATCTCTGAACTAAATATGCTGTCTATCTAGCAGATGGTTCTGGTCTTGATCTGGTAGCATTATATTGGGTTTCCAGCATGTCCATTTATTCTTATAACAGGCTTTTATTGAGCACTTGCTTGTGCATAGCACTGTACTGGGCTCTGAGTGGGGAGGGATGTGAATACAAAGATTAATAAGACACAAAAGGTATATGCAAGGGCATACACTATTCAAGGAACTGCTAGGTCTCTGGTAACCTGAGAAAGTAGTTAGAGTAGAGAAGGAGGCATTTGAACAATGGGCCCATGTTGTTGAAGATTTTGAGGGATCACTAACTAAAAATGCTCATGCTCCTTGAGATGTAGTGACTCCACCTCTAAGAATCTCCTCCATGGAAGCAGTAAGACCAGTACATAAAAATTTGTGGAAAATGATTTCATTCCAGAATGGTTTTTAAGGACGAAGGGGCAGGAAAAGAAACATCCATCCATAGGAGAATGCTTGAGTACATCTCATTATATTGTTAAAATGTGTTACTGTGAGGAAATTAAGAAAAGTGAGTTAGATACAGATGGCCTGAAAAAGATGCCCACATATAGCATTAAATAGAAAGAAAATGTTGCAGACAAATGATTTACTCTATATAATCTATATATGTGTGTGTGTGTGTGTGTGTGTGTGTGTTTGTGGGATTGTATACATTAGACAGATAAACAGGTATATGTAGAGAGATAGATAATATACACTTAGAGAAACTTCAGGAAAATAAGAAAGAATATACATGCAACTAAGGGTAATGTGTGTGTGGTGTGTGTTTAGTATTTTAAAAGTGAAATATTCAAAAATAAATAACTAAAAGGCACAATCCCAAACCTTAAGGACCTCACAACCCAGGAGAGAAGACAAAGAAGCAATTAACTACATTGTCAGAAAGAATAAAATGAAGAGTCTACTAATTTATGAGGAATCTTTTCTTGAAAATATGTTTATAAAACTAAATGGCCCTATGTCCAAAAAAAGTTTCCCACAAGAACATGGGCCAAGTACTTAATTCTTTTGTTTCCAGAGGGGTAGCTCCTAGTTAACTGCCTCTGTGGAGCTCTATGGGGGCTTCTTCCAGCTCCACTGGCCTTGGGAAGGAAATCAAGAGCTAGCCCCAGGCCTCCACTTGGGAGGAAGGTTTTGACCCAATGCTTTCCAGTCCCCCTCCCCCAATCCAGTCACCACTGCTTGCCTGGCAGAAGGAAGTGAAAGGTGTGTGAGGAGGATTGGGTAGCTTCGTTGATTCAGATTTTCCCTGGAACTTTGTGCTTTTCCTAACATGAGTTGAACCCAAATCACTGTCAATGGAACAGAAATTAACTTTCCACTCTGTGTATATGCACCCCTCTGACAGGAGCCCTGTGGGGGCACACCTGGAGGAGGGGTGGGGGGAAGCAGGCTGATTCCCGGCTTAGGTTCCTGGTGGGATCCCCTCACGGGCATGGCGCCTACTGGAGCTAACAACCTCATCCTTCTGGGCAGAGACACGTGTATGTTAGTAAAAGTCACAAGTGAATAGCATTAGCTATTCCAACTGCCCATAAGGAAAACACTGCAACCAAGAAGCCACAAGTAACTGGAGGGGGCGGGGGGAAGCCCAGAAGTTGCCTCATTCAGACAGAAAAACCTAGAATGGTGTCATTGAGGAGGAGCGACTTGTGCTAATTATTGAAGGACTGGTTCTTAATTAGTAGAGAAGTTAGGAAGGATATTCTAAGAAGAAGAAATGCAGAGACTTGAGCATTTAAATTGAAACTAATACTAAGTAGCTCTTACTCTGCCAAGTACTGTTCTCAACTTTTCATATACATCAAATGAATTAATCCTCATAGCAATCCAATGAAATAGGTACTGCTTTTATACCCATTTAACAGATGAGGAAACTGAGGCACAGAAAATTTAAGTAGTTTGTGTAAGACCCCAAGTGGTAAAGCCATAGTACAAGTGCAGGGAGTCTGGCTCTAGAATCTGGCTGTTAACCTCTCAGAACCCTTTTGTAAATAGAGAAATAATGGGGTGCAGGTAAAAGAGTGCACGTGGCCAGAACAGCTAGTTCCTGGGTATGGCTGGAACTGAGGCAGTGGCCCCTGGAAGGTATAATGGAAAGGGCTGGGAACGTACTCTGAAGGAGCAGCAAACCACCGGATTTATTTTGGGAAGAAGAATTACATGTCCTAACACATATCTTAGGAAAATGTCTCTAATGAGGACAGGAAGGCTGAAATTGAAAGGTGGCAGATTGAAGATTTGGGGGCCCCTTGGGTGTGAGATGCTGCGGAACTGAATTAGATGAATACAATGGAAGGGAAAGGACTTCCATTTGTAGATGAGAAACCGCCTTCCATTTGTTCCTGTTTCACTGTTGGGTCCCTGGTGGGAAGGTGGAGGTGAAGACTGAGATGCTGGCTGAGAACAGGCAATAACCAAGAGCATCCTCCTCAAGCTATTTCCTGACCCCCTCCAGGCCTCAGCTGCCATACTTCATCTTCAAAATGCTCCTACCCAGTCAGCCTTTTCCCCCAGACCTTCCCCCTCCTCCAACTTTGAAACCGGAAGATACTTCTTGAAAACCGGAAAATGCTTCTGTATTCTACATGTCTAAGAAAGGGTCTCAGGACACCTCACAGGCACAGCGAAGACAAAGGCAACCGGCAGGCACAGCCTTGGGTTTCCTGACTCAGGTTCCGTGGGGTGGTGGCGGGGTAGATTTCCTGGGGCATCGTAGGTGGACAACTCCAGGTCCAGGCCGAGTTTGGCCTCCTCCATTTGTAATTTCCTCATGCTGTAAATTGCAGACATTTTAGCTGGGCACTCTCTTTACGGCTACTTTTATCCTGAAAGGTTCCCGTGCTACATTTTCATGTAACTTATGCTCCTTGAATGTTGTAAAAACTGCTGTAAAAGTCAATATAAATGCAATAATGTCACGTCACTCAAAGGCAGCAGAGCAGCCCTTTTGAGCAAACAATTGGGAAACTAGAGGGAAAACTCAATTGCTCCATGTTGCAAATTGATTCAAGATATGAATCAGAAAATTAAAGGGCTTTTGGAGTTTAGGTTATTACTAACTGCTTTACTTTATGGAGCAATTACTTTGATTCTATCTCGAGTCCAGTAAAGTGACTGTTGGCATATGGCGAGATGGGGCCCTGTGTCTTTCCTATTAATGTGAATTACTCAAGAACAAGCTAAATGAATGCACACATGCTTCTTAGCCACGTGAGTCCATTTCTTAAGCACTGTATTTAAAATTATAAAGAAATAATTTGTGGCTAGGGTCACGTCTCTATTAGCCTAAACCTGCATATTCCTCTCCTCAGCCAGGAACCCAGATCCTATTTGCAAAGAATGAGATGTTGCGACAATTTGCTGGCATGTGTGGTTTATATTTATTTAGGATGTGTGGGAAGTTTAGGGAAGCATGGGGTATTGTTAACATGCATTGATGTGTGCTGTCACCAGATCGGCCCTATTGAGCTAAGTGCTGACATGTCACCCTCATCTGATCATTTCAGATACCGAAAGTCCATAATTAGATAGTCACTCCTTTAGCTCTTAAGCCTTTTTGTACTGAGCTTCTTGTGTAAGTATCATAAGATTGAATAAACTTGAGCTCAGAAAAAATCTTACTGATCATTAATGTGGCCCTCTGTGTCTTGGCAGCCAGGAATCTAACAGCTAAATTCAATATTCAGTTGTAGTAATTATCCTTTTCTGGATTCCTGGTCAGCATGGGGGGTGGGCACATTTAGCAGATACCCAGTGAAGGATGGCTGAATGATAATAATAACAACAACAACAACAACAATATAATGGCTAATAGTCACATTTATTAGTACTGCTTACTGAGTGAGAGCCTGCAGGTGTGCCAAGTGCTTTGCTGTAACACTGCTGTAATTAATCCCGACAATAATCTTCTCAGATATTTGTCTGACCATTTTATAGATGAGAAAATAGGCTCTTGGAGGTTAAGTGATTTGGCCATGCTCCCCCAGTTTGGATTTGAAGCCAGGTCTCTACAACCTTAGAACCAGTGCTCTTAGCCACTACCCGAAAGGAATGATGCACATGGGGTAAAAAGAGGGGTGCTCACAAGGACCTGACATTAAGGGGATTCAAATTGCCCTGGGAAACACATGAACTAGGAACACATGATGTATTAGAACAGATATTAGCTGTCCCCTTCTCGAGCGGAAAGTTCCCAGAGTAGGTCTTGATTTTAAATGGATTGGGAGTTGCAAGACATATTCAGAAAAATTGATCAGGCAGAAGGAGTGTGATAATCCAGGAGGCTGGTGAAGGTATTGCCCCGGGTTTCATGACCCGGATTTCTATGGCACAGTTTTACTGGCATCTTAATCTAAATCCATTAGCTGTCATACTTCCTTTGTTCTGATACTGTGCTTACCAAGCAGTCTCCTGGTTTGGTTTTGGTTTTGGCATGTCAGGTATGTCTGTCTACAGGCAGAAATGTGCTGTCTGTACCCAATCTGATTGGCACAGGAGTTACTGTGTTTGAAGTAAATTAATTAAAGAGCAGTCTGATTTACACAACGTCTCTGAGGTTAATTGGAGACCATTCTTGCGTGCTGACCAAACCAGGTTTCTGAGTCTGCAAGGTGAAGAGGCAGATCCTGGACTACAGAGTTCACTAAGGATAGGAAGGCAAACCTGGGAGGCCTCTGGGCAGCCCGGCAATCTGTCCCTCTCCCGTCAACAGCCGGGTTCACCTTTATTCCAACTTTTACAAATGATTTTCTCTGCTGTTTTGTAATGGTTTTGAACCTTCTGATCACTTTTCATTTCATTTATCTAGCTTTAGGTGTGCTTTGGCAGTAAGTTACTGCAGATGCTTTTATTTAAAGGCAAGTGGCTTTAAAATAAACATGAATATATAGATACACCTACATGAGGAAAGCCCAAATCCACAAATCCACTGGTGGGGGTAGAGAGAGAGGGAGTATATGGCACCCTGCTGAGAGCAAAGTCCTGACGGGATGACATGCAGGAAAGTTAGAGTGGAAAGAAGCAGAGAAAATAGAAAAGGAGAGACAGTGCCAAACATTGTCTCTAAAAATTTGACAAACACCAGCCCAATTTTCCTGACTTTTATTCATTCATTAATTCATTCATCTATTCATCCATACTTTCATTCATTCCAACTAATACTTACTAAGAATCAGCCATGTGCCAAGCACTGTGTGAGCCTGGGCACATAGAAGGCAGGTAGTGATGCCACTAATGAGGCAATTCAACTTTCTTCTTGCTATGTGCTTGATGCCACATTCCATGTTTTTACATACTCATCACACAGTTGTGTGAAAAAGGTATCTTGGGCAACCTACACATCTCCTCTGGCGCCTCTCTCAATCTCCTGTGACTCCTTTCATCTGGGACTTCCCTGTGCCTCTGTTCTGCAGGGGGGCCAAGAAGATGTAACCAGCAGAGGAATAAACTTCTAATTGAAGTTTCTGGCTTGGTGGGAAAAGTGTTAGAGCTGGGCATCTGAGGATTCCTATAGCCCTCAATCATTTCATGGCCTAGGCTTGCCTGGGGGTGCGACCAGTTCTGAGAATGTGGTTGGAGATATTCCCCAAGACCTCTTGGAACAACTGGATTCTGTGAGGTCTGTAGGGAACTAAACATTCTTTGCTCCCCATCACCGTCTGTGCAGCCCTTGCCTTACCCTTTTTCTTCAGGCTCCCAAATCATCTTATGTCTTGGATTTACCAGAGCATGGTACAGGGTAATTTCAGCATGGAAAAATCTTAGATTTGGGAATTCAGGAAGCTTTATGGGTGTCTTGCATTCTTGCCTCTCAGGAGCTGTGTACACTCTGGCTTGGCCTTTGCTTGGCGGCCATCACTGGTTGCCCAATGGCAAGGTAGAGTGCAGAGGAAGGGGAGGTGTTTTTGGTGACTATTGTCAGTTTGCTCTGTGGAAATTCTTGGTATAGAAAAGAGGTCAGTTCTACAGAATTTAGTTGATCATTCCTTCATAAGCTACTCATTTATTCATTCCTCATCATGTATTCATCATTATCTGTTCATTCCTTTGCCAGGTTATCAAGTCCTATTGAACACTTCTACCCAGCTACAAGTGGGTAGTATTTTCAAGATCTCAGACTTGGTGTCTGTTCTTCAAGAGGGTATACTCTTGTTTTGCTCTTTTAAGAGATGCTTTGAAAAGCAGGCTATGACATTTTGGAAGCAGCTTCTGCATAGATTAATATGGAATGGTAAGAAAGGGAAATCCAACATGGTGCTAGGAAACAAGAAACTTAGAATATTGAATAACACATTTTATGTAGTGTACTATTGGTGTTAGTACCTTAGAATGCTGTATGATTTAAACTATCCTGTCATGGTCTTACCTCATTTGAACCTCTCACTAACATCATAAAGTAGAAATAACAGTTGTTATGATCCCCATTTTGCAAGTGAGGAAAGTGAGGCTTAACAGGGATAAGTGACTTGTTTAAGATCATCCAGTTAGAAAGGGAAGAGACTAGACATTGAGCTGTTTTCACCATGAAGGACTCCCTTACCTGTGGTGAAGGAAAAAGCATGTGATGCAAACTAAAAATGTTTTTCAGAATATAAGATTAAGAAAATATCAAGTTAAATCTGTAGGTGTTTCTAATCCTGACCTCACTCCCATTTCCAATTTAAGTAAACACAGTATAGAATCCATACTCAAACAATGGATAAATTCTAAGGCTATTTCAACATTGTAAGCAGAGCTGTCACTTTTTTAAATGATTCTTTAAAGAGAAAACTCCCCAGTACATTTAAAATTTGATTTACTCTTTAGAAAAATTGATTTATACACACTGTTCCATAAACACCCACATTGCATAAAAAGATACACATATACCAAAATCAAGCAAGCAGTGCTGAAGACGGCCTGAGTAGAAGTATGATAGCATACGGGCTCCTTCAATGGATCGTAAAGGCCTAGAAACTGTGACCTGAGCATCCTCAGACTCTTGCCTCAGCTACTTATCTTAATAAGACTTTGAGGTGTGAGAGAGATTTGTTTCACAAATATGTATGGATTTCTCTAATAAACATATGTAACTTTTTCTACCCCGTCTTTCTTCTAGAATTACCCCTCCCACCCTTCTTCCTCAAGTAGTTCAAATGGGAGCTACCAACTTCTAATAGATTCCACTCCCTGAACCAAGCTGGGAAAATTCTGTGATCCTATAACCTCACTTTCCTGGCTTTGGTTGGTTGTTCCAGTAATGTGCACCTGACTTAGATTAACCCAATAGACCCCATCCTAAGCATTTTGGAACCTGGCTCCAAAAGAGGAGTAATTCTCTGGTAATGAGATATGAGGCACTGGGATTGTGAACCACTTTGTCCCCCATGATAAAAGAAGCCAGTCTATGGTAGGAGAGAATGGAGTGGATGAGAGGGAGAGAAAGAGAGAAAGAGAGAGAGAGAGAGAGAGCTGGTAGAATTATAATCGTTGATTCCAAATGTCCCTGAGGTCCAGGACATCTGTGCCCTTCCTGACTCCAGGTGGGATAATAAGTTCTTATTGTGCATAAACTAGCTCAGGTTGGATTCATCAGTTGCCAGCAAAAGACCCTGTTTTAGTTTCCTGACTGCTAAAGCAAATACTATGTAATGGTTTGGATTAAACCAGGGGAATTTATCAGCTTATGGTTTTGAGGGCAGGAAAAATCCAATAAAATCAAGGTGTCATCAAGGCAATACTTTCTCCCAGAAGACTGTGGCATTCTGAGGCTGGCTGTCAGTGATCCGTGGTCCTTGGCTTTTCTGTCTCATGGCAATGCACATGGTGGCCTCTCCTGGTTTCTTGGTTCCATTGACTTCCAGCTTCTGGCTGCTGCCTGTGGCTTTCTTTCTTTGTGTCTGAATTTCATTCTGCTTGTAAAGGACTCCAGTAATAGGATTAAGACCCACCCTTATTCAGTTGGGCCACACCTTGACTGAAGTAACTTCATCAAAAGGTCCTACTTATTATGGGCTCATACTCACAGGAATGAATTAAGACTAAGAACATGTTTTTCTGGAGTACATAGCTCCAAGCCACCACAGACCAACCACACTTTTAAGAATGAGGTTCTAGGGGATGTACATCCATAATCCCTTCGAAAGATGGTGGCAGGCCCATCTGAATGTGTACAGTAAATGCTTATCTGGCAGGGGTCACTACATAGAAAAGGAAACAAAGGGAAGTGGCAAAAAAGAAACGTCCTCTCCAAATTTTGATACAGAAAGCTGCTGCAAGACAGAACAAGGTGTTAACCATTGTCGAGCCCTTTTTTCCTACCATCGCAACACTGGCTGCTTTATTTTGATTTTTATTTCTTCTCATCTTGTTGAGACTTCCTGAGACTCATAGAAGGCAGGAGTTCATCAGAAAAATCCTGGTGCACAGGAGCCTGGGATTTGATCTTTCTTATTCTCATCACAGTGTGGAACAGGAGAATCTCGCCTGCTCCCTGCAGGGATCTCAGCTCTCACAAGACCCCTGGGACTGAGAAATTGGTTAAGCATGGTGAAACAAAGTCTCAATTTCCTGACAAGCAATTGAAACTTGGGGTTACGTGTTGAGGTATATTTCAGACGTTTTAAAATGGTATTCACAGACATGGTTCTCCAACCAATTGGCATTCAGGAAATGTTTATCAGTTCTGACAGCCACAAGTTCCACCCTGGCCAATTTTAGCTCCTATGACTGGAAGTGACTTGGATGTTTGAAATTCTGTAAAACACAGGCTAGTTTTGAAATGGAGCCACAGAACTACAACAGTATTCTGGCTTAGCTCTTAGGCAATTTAGGTGATACATTTTCAATAAATCTGCTGTGTGGCAAGAAAGGAGAGAAGAATTTTTTAAATGATTTATGAACCTGAGTGAAATGGTATTTTCATTGCTGTCCACTTTCCATAATTTTTCTCTTTTAAATTCCCTTTAGTGTCTTTTCAAAGAAATAGAAGAAAAGATCCAGCATCCTTTGGGGGGTTGCCTCCAAAATAGTCCACACAGGGTTGTATATGTGCACATATCTGTACAGATATGTCCTTGTACCTAATATTATAGCACTTATTTGAGAGAAGACAAAACTGAGCTTAGAGAGGTTGCATAATTTCCTAAGTTTCAGTGAGAGGCAGAACTGTAGTCTTTGACCTCCTGAAAACCATCTGGTCTACCTGGTCTTTGTTTCCTGTCTCTCTGGTAAAAGGTCTCTCTCCTTCCTTCCAGCTATAGCACTCAACAAAAATGACTCTCATAACTAGTTTAGAAAATATTGACTCTAGTCCATGAATCAGAGTCATTGACTAAATATTACGCAGTCCTGATACCCACCAGCAGAAACGAAGGAGTCTCACTAAGGCTGGATTTTGAATTTGAAATAGAAGAGAATAGAATGTAAACCCACATGTAGAAATCCAAATAATGTGATTTACTAATGAACACTGATAATACTACTGAAGGTATGGCCACTTTAAAGAAACAAGGGACTAAAATTGACACTGGGCATTTAAACAGGTCCTAATGAACATCTAATTTATTTTTTTTTCTGCTCACATTTAAGGGTACATTTTAATCTTCTGGTTTATTAACCAGCCACAAATGTCCTTGCAGTAACAGTTAGGCCAGTGCTTGCTTGACCAGATACCTGGGTACCATCACCTGGCTAAGTTGACACATGAACCTAACCATCACAGTTCTCATTTGATATTTTAATCTTGTTTTCACTCCACAACCAATTTAAAGTGCTTGATAATAACAAGTAACCCAATTCCTTTCTTCCTTTATTCATTTTTTCTTTTCTACCCTTTCCTCTCTTTTTTTCCTCTCCTTCCTTTGCCCTAAATTTTCCATTATTCTTGTGCTGTCTTTCATCTTGAGTTTTTCTTCTCTATCCTTCTTGCTGTCCTCATTTCCCCTTCTTACTATTTTCTAAATATCCTTCCCATTTCCCCTGACTCAAAGTGCAAAAAGGAGGGATGGGATTAGATTAAGGCTGCCTGTGGGAAACCCCTGCCTGGGCTGTTCTGGGATTAAGAAGTAGACCAGGAGGTTGAAAGGGCTAAGGGCTCCTGTGCTTACTATAGAGAACTTGCCCTGAAACTGAATCCCCTGGTTAGTTGCTTTTTTGTATTTGTGAAATCTTGGGGGAAAAAGAAATATTATCTTTCTAGGTCTTTTTTCCTGAATTGGAAGCCAGTTGTGAACATTACTGGAAATTTTGAAGATCAGATGCCTGAGACAAGTTACTGGGAAAATGTGTAGGTTCCACCAAAAATGTTCACGACTCCTCTGAAAGAATCAATGGAGGCAATAGAGAGAGGTTTCATAGGGAAACCCTGGGAGATTAAGAGAAAGAAGTCAACATGATTTTTGGAGCTGAGGTTCCCATTCTATGCTTTGATACTTATACATCCATGCATGCGTGCACACTTACACACACACATTTATGCAGCCATGAGTCAGCTTCTAGGTCTCAGGTGGTTCAATCACCTCTCTTCCCTAAAACCAATACAGGCTACATGATGCTTGATCTTGAACCCCAACTCTGCTGATTCTTTGGTATCTCAGGTCAGGCCAATGGGTGGGATGGTGTTAGGAATTAGGTTTTCTTGACCTAATGTTATCTTACCAAATATCTGTGCAGACAGAAGCTGTGCAGTCTTCCATGTAATAAAATCAAAATAATTAAAGACAACTTCCTGCCCTTTCCATTTTCCTCCCTAGATGTGTGGTCCCTACAACATGGATGGGCATCACTGGGATGGAAACTCTGAATTATTGCAATCAGACCACACCCTGTTATCCTACAGCAGTCATACCAGCTAACATATAGTGACCTCTTGTTACATGCCAACCACTGGTTTAGGCACTTTCCTTACATCAAGGAAAAATTGCTTTAATAACTCTTTAAGGTATGCATGTTTGTAGAGCATAGGCATTCGCAGGAGGAGAACACTATGGTTTGGGGTGGCCGAGGAGCGCATCAGGGAGGTGGAGGCATCTGAACGAGGCATTGAAGGATGCAGGATGGAAAGTGAAAAGATGAGGTATTGGCTCCCAGGAAGGATTTAAAAATCTGGCAAAACCAGGCCTCCTTTCCAGAAGAGATACCATCGTCACTATCATAACTCTCTTCTGCAACACATCGTTGGTCAGTTCAGGTTCCTGAGGGGTCAACTGTCTGGTGGCTTCAGAGACGTTGGGGAACCTTCTCTGCACCCTCTACCACCCTGGCTGTGGGCAAACTTCTGTGTCCCAGATATTCATACTCAGGCTTGATCCTTGAAGCACATCTCATTTCCAATTGTGCTAGAGAGGTGAGCGACTCTTACAAGGTCACATGGTTTGTGCAAGGTGATGCTGGGGAGCTTGAGTCTTTTGGTTTTTCTTCCAGATGGACAATTTAGATGGGAAAGGAGTAGGTATGGGAAGAGATGGAAGACAAATAAATATGGAGAGACAGGGATACCTGAAGAGGAAACAGAGATTCAGTTGCAGAAATAACTCTTCCGGAAAGAAAACTCCACTGATAGGATATTGTCAAGGATAGCCTCTGCTCTGCTGGTGTCCATCTGGGAAGCCCTGGGTAACTCATCTAACTGCCCTGAGTGTCCACTTCTCTTTCTCCCCTTGCCTCTCATGTCATCATTTTCATTAACCTCTGCTGTTTTGTTCCTTTTCCTTTGCTGGCACCTTCAGTGTTGGTGTTTCACAGAGTCCTGCCTTTGCACATACCTTCATTTAACCCTTTAAATTCTCAAATTTATCTGTGGTTGATCTTACCAATCCCCCTTTCTCCTGCTCTAGTGTATCTTAAAAAAAAAAAATATAAAAACCACACACATGTGCAGGCACAGTTAAATGTGCATACTCTTTGTCCTAGTAATTCTACTTTTAGGAATTTTTCCTACTTATTAAAAATTCTGCTGCAAAAACACTATCCTAGGGGTGACATTTATATAAACTACAGTGAAAATGAAGGTTGCTGGAGATTTGCAATGTAGGAGCCCAAGGTCTAAATAAAGTAAGTGCACAAGGTTGGGCAACATTGTTATAAAACCAAGATTGGAAACACTTAAATGTCCATTAATAGGGAACTGGCTAGCAAATAGTGGTATTTGCATATTTTGAAATAAAATGCAGACATGAAAAATGATGGGCTGCACATGTACAAATGACTGAAATGAAAAAGATTGACCATACCAAGTGTTGATAAGGATGTGGAGAAACTGGAACCATCCTACACTGCTGGTGGGAATGTAAAACAGTATATTTATATTTCAGCAGTTTCTTAAAAAGATCAGCGTACATCAGTCACATGATCCAGCCTTTCAACTTGTCAGACACACTCTAGCAGGCTCAGATTCAGTAGGTCTGGGGTAGGGTCTTAGCATCCACACTGAAAAATCTCATCATGTGCTTCTGTTGTACACTCCGGTTAAGAGCCGCTGCTTTTAACCAAACACCTTCATCACAGCACCTTACATATAGTAGGCATTCAATAAATACGTGCAGAAAAATAATCAAAGGCAGCTTGATACGGTGAAGGAACCCGGGATTGGGGTCAAGACTTTGGACTGAGTTCTGCCTCTGCTAGTAACTAGCTAGTGATCACTTAATCTTTCAGGACTTCAGTTTCCCTTCTGTATCAGGATAAAGGAGGCAGGTGGAGCAGATGATCTCTAAATTTCTTCAGCTTCATCATTCTAGGAAAAAGTATTTGTGACACAGAATATAAAGATTATGAGGTCACACCGAAAGCCCACTGAGAAAACCTTGTAATTCAGTCATAGACATTATTATAGACATAGACATTAGAGGGGAATCTTGCTCAGAGAGATTCTCCATGACACTCAGAGACCCAGACTATGATCCCTGTCAGAAAAAGGAGTGTTGCTTTGCACATGGGTTCTGATTCACATGATTGCTAATGAATCGAGAATCTACAAAATGGTGGCCTCCAGTTAACTGAGAGGGCAAAGTCTCTCCTAGTCTAGAGTTTGAAGGAAAGGAGAAGCATTAAATCCTAGATCATTTAAAAATATGATGGAAGAAACATGTATCTTTTGAGTTCTTTGCTTTAATACAACAACTTGCCTCAGAAGGCTCCATTACTAATAAAAAGCTATTTCTGCAATGGAAATCCTCAGTCCCCACTGTTACCAGCAATGAGAATTATGCCAAAGGTGTGCTGAGTCTCAGGCTGAGCTCTACACTCGACCAACCCTGCCTACCGAGCATTTTATATCAGAACCCTAGACTCTCGTATTTGTGGAAAAGCCCAGGAATAAACTCTATCATAAGAGAAACCTGCAGATTGGAAATCTATTTTCATCTAATATTGGGGCAGGAGGGAGATGAGGATCAGACCACAGAATTTTGAAAGTGTATGGGGACCTTAGAAATAATCTTTTTTGGCATTTCCTAGAGGTTTTGCATTTTATCACCAATAATTTTTTAATGGGCGATATCTCTTAGGGTTTCCAATTTTTGCTTTTCCAAATATAGACATTAAAAAGTCCATAAAGGACCTATTAACAACAAAAAGTTTGAAGGACTTAATCTCAAACCAAATGAAAGTCATTTAAAATGAAGATTTAGCTTTATTAACAAGCAAAAGCAAAAAATCCTACAACTCTCATTTAAACATCTTGTCTCATTCTGACAAAAGTTCGTCGTGGATCAGCTTTAGTCTAGGGTTCCCCTCTGTTGTAGAGCAATGGTTTTCAAACACGAGCACTTTCAGACTCTCCAAAATTCCAATCTGAGAAACATGAAAATCAAAGTTGTCACTTGATGCCAACATGCTCGTTAACAATTTTGGTGTGGAACTCATTTAAAGATGAAAAAGCGCAATAGAGGGAGATCAAAATGAATTAGAAAGTATGGTTAGTCTGAAATACAGCAAAAAACACAAAAGATACTTGTTTCCTCCGCTAGGTAGGCTAAAATAAGGAGAGTCATTCAAAACGGATGGGGTTGGGGGGTGGGTCAGGAAGCAAATCAATGATGAAACAAAAGTTCTGTCATTCTACAGCCTTCCTGTGGGTAAGTACTCACTCCCCTTCCTTTAACTCCAATTTCTCAGACTTGAGTATCAATTTTTGATTCCACAGCTCTGGGGTGGGGCCCAAGAGTTTGCATTGCTAAGGTCACAGGTGATCCCAGTGCCACTGACCTGCAGCCCCCACTTTGCGAACCTCTGCTCCAACACAGTCTGGGATGTGGCGCATCTCAGAAGTCTGCCTTGCAAGCTGGGAAAGGGGAAGTGTGGAGGTGAGAAGCACCATGGAAGAAAGGAAGACCCTTTACTTTAGACAGAATTCAAACCAATAAGCAGCTCAAAACCAGTGCAGAGAGAGCCACAGATTTTTGGGAAATGAACAGATTACTTTTACACAATACTTCTTTAAGTATTTGCTGTCTTTGAAGACAGACATTCATTAAAATTTTAAAAGTCAAATGACTGCAAAAACAAAAAATCTTAATTTGAAAGCACAGAACCCGGGCACTTTAAAATTTGGTGAGTATGCATGATTTTCCATCAGCAGCTGTTAGGAGGATAATTAACGATTAAATTTTCATTTAATCATTTTCAGATATGAATATACTTCTCTTCCCCACCCCCAACCCAAGTCATTTGAAAGATGGAACTGAACCTCTAGCTCCAAGTCTTATCTTTAGAGAACAAATGGATGTATTTCAATTTTGTAAACTCATTAAAGTGATTTAAGAAGTATTTTATTTAATTCCTATTTCCTAAATTAAATTTTCATAGTGAATAATTTTTTATCATAGAATTCTAATGTGTCAGAATGAGTGAGGAAATACTGTTCCATGCCTAAAAGGAAATCTGGGCAAGTCATATCTTATTTGAATCCAAGGATTATTGGAAATTGGTGGAGGTGGTTATGAAGGGGAAGTGCAGATGTTTTGAGTAGAATCACAAAACCAGAGAGCTAGAGGGGACACAAGAGGTTATCCACTCTGACATTTTGCAGGTTGAGAGTCCAAGGTCTGGGGAGAGGAATGCATGGGCCCAAGGTCACAGTGGCAGGCAGTATATTTCCTGGGAATATAATTCCGGCTTTCCCATTCACCGTCTGAACCCTCTTTCCAGTCAGCCATGTTGTCTCCCCAAAGAACCAGTAGGACCCTGGCCTCTGAGAGCAGGGCCAATTGCATGTCCTTGCTCTTCTGGCTTCCACTCCAAGTCCTGGGACCCTGAGGAGAGATACAGGAACTTGGAAGAGCTTGTAAGCAACCTGAAGCCAGGCACCACCATGTGTCCATCCCTCAGCATTGCCAGCACAGAGCCAGTGACCAAACACATTGCAGGCCACACATACACACACCTTAGCCCAAAGAGCTGAGATGCTTAAAATGTGGAACGGGGCCCTGAGGGGAGGAGGGAAAAGGCACAAATACGAATCATACAGCTGCATGATTTGGTGAATATTTTACATCCACTGTTCTATGAAACAGTGAACCTCAAATTAATATTTTGGAGGCCTAAAGGCAGCTGACTGGATTTTGTTCTTTCTCTGAGGAGAAATGCTCCCATTTTAGTCTTTTTTTTTTTATTCCAGTAATCACAGCTAAAACATGGGTAAGGCCTGCATTGTCCGTGTGGGCCTGGGCTTCAATTCCGCACAAGGCCGGGGTGGGCAGTTCTTCCTGCTCCGTGAGGCTGCCGTAGGGAGGCCAGGGGTGCTGGCAGGCTCGTTCTGGGCCTTGCCAAGCCAGAGGGAACGGCTTCCCGCTGCTTCCCATGGGCAGGCCTGGGCAGCCGCCCACGCTCTCCCCGATTGATTCCAGCTGTGTGCTGCCATGCTGGCCGAGCCTTCTGCATTAGTACTGTCATCAGGGAGGAAAGGGGCTTCTGTATGGGGCACTCTCCTCTCTGTTCATCCCCCCAGCCTCTGTCTTAGCCATCTTGCTGATTCTCTCCCCATGCTCACTCCCATTCCCCACTTCTTTCCTTCTTGCTCTGCTTTCCTATTCCCTCTCTTCCCTTTTCGTCTTTCCCACTCCCCTTTCTTCTTTCCATTTTCCCCTCACCCCATGTCACCCTTTCTCATTCTGTCTGCGTCTTTTCCAGCTCTCCTTTTATATCTACCCACTCTTCCACCCCTCCCCGCTTGGCGCCCACTAACACCAATATTTCCTCTTCCCAGACTTGGCTCACATTACCTCCTAGCATCACACCAGAGTCAAGCTGCAGTCTTTGCTTCTTTAAAATAAAGAGATTTGGGTTGTGCACAGCTGCAAACAGGATTGAGCAAGATGGTACTTAACAGCATGGTCTTTTGTGGCCAAAAAGGAAGAGTGAGCTGGTGTGTGTTTAGCAGCTTTGTACAAGGTTTCATTGTCCGGCGTTCAAGAGCAGATCCTTAATTTGCTGGAGAATCACAGTCGAATAGTCAATTTGCTTTAAAAGACTCTTGATTTAAGCCTTTAGAGAGCTCTACGTCTGGCCGAGGTTTTGGAAAGTGATTGCCTGTCATCTCAAAATGTTAACATAAACAGCGGGTCTGCTCGGCATCACATGTTTATTTTCCACAGTGGCATTTGGTAGGTCACGTGGGGGCCATTTAATTTCCACGACTGACATTCCACAGGTCTGAGGTTTCATTCATCTGGGAGTATTTCAAATACTTGTGGTTTTAACCAGGATGAAATATATATATATTTAAAAAGGAAACACGTACGCCACCAGCCCCACCACCCCATTGAATGGTGACCCTGGCAGAGTTTCACGGGCAGCTCTTCTGCCCTTCAACTCTCAGATAGTTACAGAGACTGGGATGTCAGAGAGGGCAGGAAGGCCCAGAGTTCTGCTTTCCAGAGATCTCTCAGAGACTAGGCCCTTTGAATTGACTGCCTTTCACACTTGGGGAGTTCATTTTAATTGTGATTCCTGACACCTCATCTCGTTTGTTCTCGCGCATTGACAAGCTGGAAGATTCCCTGTGCTGGGGGAGCTTGAACAAATGCCTGCCCTCCCACCCCTACCTCAGGGCTCTTAAGTTGCTCTGGTGAAGAGATGTGTGACTTGTCCTATTGAAAGTTTCCTAGTTAGATTTCAGGGAGTAGAGGAGAGAGGAGGAAATTCTTATTGAAGCATTTTGATTGTCAATCCATTGCCATGAGTTAAATCCATTGCCATGAGTTAAAATGAATAAACAGGAAGAAGGAAGGAAGGATGGAAGGAAGAGAGGGAGGGAGGGAGGAAGGAAGGAAGGAAGGGGCAGCTATGGCTAGGTAGGAATGAAATTTCAAAGACAGGGCCATCCCAAAGCCAAATCATGGGAAAAAATGTTAGATTAGCCTAAATTACCCCCATTTTCATCATCCCTTCCACCTCTGAATTCCAGTGGAGATTGACACCTTTTTGTGACCTTCCAACTGCAATGTGCTCCATGTAGCTGTGTCCTACTGGGGCCTAGAATGGCTTTCTCTAACCCTCTGCTCTGTGACTCTTAACAGTCCAATGTCTCATTCCCAATTACCCTATCCTCTGCTACCCAGAACTGATAAATTCAATTGAGTAGAGGCATCTTAACTGATAATGCTTTTGTGTTGCTCCTCCTATGCAATAATTTCATTTTAATGAAGGCCAAGTTACCAACCTTGGACGTATCATTAAGGCAGATAGTAGAAATTTCAAGACCAGCAGGAAATATTTTTATCGCCAGTTGATGACTAAAATATTATCCTAATGTTTAGCAGCTTTTATTTCTTGAAACTGCTTTTCATGGCCATCTAGGGAAAGAAAGGGAAAAGGATAAAATCACAATTATAATATGAATTAGGACTTTTGGATGGCAACACTAGAAAAGCACACAAAATATCCCAAACATCATATATACACTGTGGGGTCCCTCAAGTTCTGGGCTCAGGCCACCTTGGTTTGCCAAATCAGTGGAAGGGCTATACGTATATCCTTTCATGTGAGCTGGTGTAGTTCATGTCTTTAGAGCACATGCTCCAGTTTGGAGAGGTTATATTTTTTGACAACCCTACAAACAATATTAGAAATTAAATTTTGTCAGGCCCTGCTATCCTTACCTATTTTTCTGACACCTCCACCAGTGTTCCCCTGAAGAGTACATATTCTGAAGAGGTGACAGCAGTGTCAAGGTGGGTCTGGGTGGACACTGGGCAATGAAGATACATTTTCAAAGAGATGGAAGGTGAACATTAAGCTGATCACTGCATTCAGATACATTGGCCTTAATTTATAATGTGATAATAAAATCCACTTTTCCAAGGATGACGGAGGTTGAAAAGTTTTAGAAAAATTCATAGGTAATAAGTTGAGTTAAATTGTCTGGGTTTTTTTTTTTTTTTAAACTTTTGTGTTTGCCAGTGGGATGAGACACATATTCTTCAACACATTCCTTGTAGCCTTTTTAAAAGGATCAGCGAGATCAAGTGTGATAATTGTTATATTCCTTTTGTTTTTATAAAATGGCAGGTCAGCCATTGGCCAGAGAAAAAAGTCATTATTTCAGTCAATTTCAAGGTATCAAATAAGAAGCTAAAAATTAAATTAAAAAATTAAAAATATCTCTTTAACAGATTTTTTAAAAATTGCCTACCATGTAAGTTAATATTTCCAATTGATTTACAAACTGTTTCACAGCCTTTGACTAAGTTTAAAATATTTATACATTGGAGTTTTCCCCCATTTTTTCATACCAATGGAGTAGGTCCCCTGAAGTGTGCTCTGGGGAGGAATTCTAAGGCCATTGGGCTTGGGTGGGAACCAGGGACCCCATAGTCAAGCATGCTTGGATAATCCAGGTTAGCTCAGTTAAGCAATCTTTCTTTAAGGACTTCTGTGTTTCAACAATAGTGTGCATTTTTAGACACCTAAAAGGTAGCAATTGCCACATATTTCAACCACAGAACCTCCTTTGTGAAGTGAGTCTTGCAAGACTAGTGTCCACTGAACCCACTTTGAATAACACTGCTATAATAGTAGTGGTAATAAGAAAAACAAACCAACAGCCACAATGATAATCAGCATTTACTGAGCACTTACTATATGCCAAGCACTGTTCTAAGCACTTGACATGTATTAATCCATTTAATGCTTACTACTATCCTAAAAGGGAAGTATGGTTATGACACCCAAGGCATGAAGAGCATAAATAACTCATCCAGGGTCACCAGGTAATACTTTGGGGATGTGTGATGTGAATGAGGTCAATGGACCCTACAGCCTGTGCTCTTCCCTCTTGCATTATGTGCATTTCAGGTTGCCAATGTTGGAAGAATACAGTGGCCAGAGGCCTGAACCCCACTGAAGTAGGAGGCTGGATGCCTAGGTGACTGCATCTAATACATCCTTGTTGCAGTCTAGTTAAAGCATTACCAGGACTTAGGAGTAGTAATGTATAGTCAGTAATAATATAGTTATAACTGAAGTATTTAAACCTCTGAAATCCTAGCACCACTGAAAAATATGCTATAGCACACAATTCAGCACCAGATTTTATCTGTCTTCCCATAAATCCAGATGTATGTATTAGTCTAGACAAGGCCATGTAAGTGTTGTCTTCTCAACTGTACTTTAAAGCAACTTCTGGACAAGGACCTTGCCTAATGCTTCTTCCAACAGTATCTAGCATAAGCTTGGACAAGTAATAAGTGCAAATCACATCAAGCAATTAATCTTAATGCCATATTAATAGCTACCCCTTTATACATACTTCTAAAATGTATTTTGAGTAATGGCATCCATGTGGCACTTTACAGTTTGTAAAATGCTTTGACTCGTGCTGAGTTCCCTGATCTCCATAACAGCCCATTGCAATGACTTGTATCTCCCCTTTCCTAAAGAGGATCAGGTATGTGACTTGATCAAGGTCATAGAGCTTGAAGTTGGTGGAACTGGGACTCAATGTGGGTTCTTCAAATCCAGGCCTTGTGCGTCTCTCAGCTGCCTTGGTCTCCAGGTTTCCCCAAATAAGTGGAGCATATAATGTAGGAATTGTCATTCTCTCTGGGTCATGCCCCTCCACACTCCCCCACTGGCACACCCACGGGCAGGTGCAGATGCCCACTCTTGTGCTACCTTGCCTTCTACACTCCCACAGTTTCTCCTCTCAGAGCAGAGGCATGGCTTTGGCATCCCAGAAGCTAGCCAGAAAAAGAAATGAGGTGAACTTTGGAGGACTTCAGTGCTAGTGTTTTGTTTTCTCCTCTCTGAGAAGATGGTGAAGTGGTTCTGGGATAATTTTTAGGATCAGGAGAGCAATATATCTCCTTGGAATAGTGAAATGTTTCCCCTGTTAAGACATGGAGGAAGAAACAGGAGGAAATAATTTTTTGGAGAGAAATCACAACCCAAGGGATGGGGGTGAGGGTGCAGTGTGGGGGTAATTCTCCAGAGTACATTTGCTGCTGACTGAAAAAATGAAAGGAGTTTGCAGTGTGTCCCGAATCTTTGGGAATGCGTTTCATACAAATGGCAGCAAAGACATGATCATAAAGATAGTGACAGACCCAGGAATCTAACGTGGCTGCCTTGTGTTTGGACAGAAATAATTTAGAAGAATGTAAGTGGGAGAAACACAAAGAGAAGGAAAGGTGAAGAGTAAAGATAAGAGTGATTCATAAATTGAAAGATGATATTTTTTTCTTCTGTGGAATAATGCATTCAGTAAGGAAGCGAGTACGTCTTCAAGGGCACTGAAGGAGCACTGCACTTTAGATATTGAAAATGGAATAGCCAAGAAGAATGTGGCCAAAATGCTTAACAAGGAGGGTAATATTTTATTTCTTTAGTAATTGCCAAGCATTGAAGCTCAAGATAACTCTGAAGATGAATTCTTGGAAACGGGAATGAAAGAACAAATAGAGATAATCTGGGGAAGTGGGATGGCAGGGATTTTTTTTTTTTTTTTTCCCTCTAGATGAGAGGAAAAAAAGAAGGGCAAAGCACAGCCAAAGATTGGGAGTCAGGCTCACTGTCTCTGAGTTTTTCTCAGATGTGGAGCTGACAGAAAGATTTTTGGTGGAAGGGAGAAAGGAGACAGGGATGTCAAAAAGCTAACTCCCATAGCATACTCTGAGTTCAGGAAAGACCAGTTCTAGCCCTAGAGAATTTTCTATTTTCCAAGTCCATTTAAATGCACATAGATGACAAGTTAGCTTGAAGCAAAATGTGAAGTGGGAGAACATTGGCTTTAGGGCCTTATGAGTCAATCAATCATCAGCTGTTTATTGAGCATCTCCTCCACACAAGGCATCATGCTGGGGAAGGCAGAAGCAGAGGAGGGTACAAGCATCCCTGCCCTCAAAGGTCCCACAGTTTAGTTAGGGAGACACGAGCTGTTACACCCAGGTATGTTAAATAGCAGTCTAAAAAGTGTCATGAAGCAGTAGTAAGGAAGATCCTACGGTAATATTTAGAGTGAACACTGATGTACCATTTACCATGTGCAAGGCAATGTTTTCAAGCTTTAAGAATATGACTTCCTCTATTCCTTACGATAACCCTGTCAGGTAGGTCCTATCACTAAACTCATCATATAGCTCAGGAAATTGTGTGACACAGCCAGTAAGTGGTGGCATTAGAGTAAAAACCAGGCAATATAAGCCCACCAAACACACTGGCCCTCATAAAACACTTTTAGGTATCATTAAAGGTAAGTGAATTAGACGGGTAATAAACAGAGTGGCAATTCTGAGTTAGGTGACTCCAATGGCATTGTCTTGGTCCAGGCACTCATCATGTCTTACCTTGACTTCTGTAGGTCTACTTCCTCAACTCCTTGCTTCCAGTCCTGTGCAGCAGATTGACAACCTGACCCCAACCACCCCACTCCCAACCTAATTGTTACTCTCCAGGTTAACACCCAGCCATTTCTCCCCCTATGCAAAGTCTTCTATCAGCCTAATCCTCGGGTCTCCTCTCAGTGGATCCCCATCATCACCCTACACTCTGACTGGGCTTTCAGTTTGTGCAATGAACTAGGCTGTTTCTTGCCCATCTGTCTGCATTCATGCTGTCAATCTCTTAGGGTTGCCAGATTTCGCAAATTAAAATGCAAGCTGCTCAGTTAAATTTGAATTTCAGGTCAATAACTAATAATTTTTCAGCTTAAGTATGTCTCTTGCAATATTTGGGACATACTTATACCAAAAAATTGTGTTGTTTTCTGAACTCTCTCTTTCTGCAATGCTGCCTCTTATCAGATTGATAAACACCTGCCCACCTTTCAAGATTCACGCCATGCACTCCCTCTTTGGTGAAACTTTTCATGACCATCCACCCTTTTTTAATTCCCTCTCTTTTGGATAGATAGCTCTCAAAATGTTTTTACCTATGCATATGTCTGAATCTCTTTGCTTTGTCAATAACATCCATGAGTACGAGTCCATGTCAGATGCATCCCTCTAGTACCGCAGCCTAGCATAATAATACTCAGTGCATAGTAGGCCCATAGAAAATGTTGACGACTGGTTGAAAGAATGAGCAAAATCAATGAATGAGTGAATGGAGGAATGGCATGAATATGGGACAGTCAAGGAAGAATAGCAGTGGGGCCTTGGGAAACAGAATGGGTAGAAAGGATTAAAAGAGATGGAAAGAAACAGGCTTGTCATCAGCTATGAAGTAGAAACAGGAAATGTTAGCCCTGCCTTAGGCACCCTTTGCCCATTTTATGTCTCCTTTTGCCATATGGGGAGACCACTGGGCATAAGGCACAGCTGTGAGGATCTTATCATGTCCTCTTCCACTGTACTGTTCAGCCCCTCAGACCCATTTAATTAGGTAGAAAGGCAGATAATCAAAATCAATCAATCAATTCTTCCCCCTCTCTCCCTCTCCCCCTCTCTCCCTCCCTCCCTCTCTTCCTCAAACACATGCACACAAACAAATACATAAATATAAAGCTGAATGCAATTTTCTAGGGAGCACCATCTCAATTAGCAATAATCGTCCCTTGGATAAACCTCATTGGCTATGATACTGCCACTGCGTGAAGCTCAGGGAGCACCATCTCATTTATTCTGCATAACACCATATGTGTTATGTAGATGAATTATCTAACTAGATAAAGGATCTTAAACTTTCTGGATTCACAGACCCCTTTGAGACACTGATAAAAGCTTTAGATTCTTTCTCTATAAAAGTACACTTACGCACATGTGTTAAGCTGCAGAAGAATTTTATTTTTGTCTCTCCTTTTTCCTTAAATCTATTCTGTGGGGCTAGGGCTGGATAAAAACTTTTCTGTTCAAATGACTTCTCTGGTTACTCTTTAGTAATGTAGACACTTATCTGGTTCCCTTCAAGCCACAAAAAGAAGTCTCAGTTTAGTTATTAAAATGCCTTGTTCCATGTAATAGTAAAACTTCAATCTTGCCTTTAAGTTAAAATGTATCTGCCACCTCTAGCTGCAACCAGAAAGCCTGCAGCGGGGAGCTGGGGCCATGTTGGCTTCCCTATTTCTTCACCTGGTGTTTCTCCCCAACTTTGCCAACCTAACTAGATCTTAGACTCTCCCAATTTGAAACGGAAATGTCATGAAAGTTCTTACTTGGCTGGTAAGACTGTAGTTATCTTATGTCATTACTCTCTGGCTCTTGAAGATGTTTAAAGCTGATCCTTTCTTGTATAGACATTCTCTTGAGTCCTTTGAAGACCCTTCCTTCACTGAGAGCCTCTTTCTTGCAGGCTCTTTGATGGTGCCAATGCAGCTGTATCCTAATAAGTCACTTTCTCCTTCCTAAACCCCTAAGCATCTGGTGGTATCTTCGGTTTCCTTTACCAAAGTCTGTTACCCCCCCCATAGGAGGCCTCCTTGGGCAGGATGTAAGACAACCTCATATCTGAGCTCAAGTACACGTGGCCCACTTGGAGTGCATGAGCAACACTTGGGCATTGTCCCCTCCACAAACATTTGTAAATGCATCCACTTTACCTGCTCTGCTGTCCAAACAGCTATCCAAGTTAGCTGTTCTTCATTCTTTAGATTGTACAGGTGGGAGTGCAACACCAGCCCCTGGATCTGTCATGGTATAGAGAACACATATGAAGTTCTCAAGTGGTTCTGTCGAGGCCCTTTTCTTCAGTCCTGCAGTAATGACAGTGCAGTAACAGCTCTTTCCGAACACCCTTTCCTCTTTCATCTCTATCTACTCTAGACCTTTTTTATACTCTCAATGTAGGTAAAAGACTGAGAATTTAGAAATCTGGTTTCTGGCACCTCCTTTGTAAATATTCCATCATGGTGTCTTGCTTCTCACTTTGGAAATCTTTAAGCATCGCACAATCAAAAGTTTTGCATATAATTCTGGGGGTTCTTCATCCTATTAAATCTTACTCATGGAAAATATATTAAGAACTTCTGATCTATAAACAATCCCCCCCCCAACACACACACACAAAACAACCTTCCAATAACCTTGTCCCCACTATACTTGACAAACCCAGTAATGATTTTAGTATTAGGGATTCAGTGTAAGATCTGTTTCTATTCCCGTTTTTTCCCCTGATCTTCCAGATCTCCCCATCTAATAATGCTGAGAAACAGAGAATGAGAGGGCTGCAGTCACAGAGCATAGGAAAAAAGGAAGAAATATAAAAGGAAAGTGGAGAAAGCAGGGAAAGGAGAAGAGAAGAGACAGAAAGCACCTCAGAAAAGCACTTCCATATAAACCCCTTATTGGGAGATGACTGTGAGGTCAGGAAAAGAGTGGAAAGGCAGAGCACTCATATAGGACAGCAATCAGCAGGCACTCTCTCGCATGGCTATAGAGAAGGTCATCATGGCTGATTAGATGACCACGTGTTTGCCAAAAGGATAATTAACCTCCACAGAGGAAGCTTGGAGAAGAAAATTTCTAAGGCCTAGGAACCAGACCCAGAGATGAATGCAGAAGGGGAAGTAGATGGAGTTTGTTCTTATCCTTCAGGCCTCAAACCAAGGATACAACCAGCCTTGCACTATCCCGTTCTTTCACCTTCTCTGTCAGCAGTTCCTAGAGAACCACAACTCTCCTACTGTGGCCATATGACACTGTGGAAATGAGATAATTGCTCATCTCCACCCATCCCCATCCTTATGCCAACAAATGGCAGGTCTGAACATAAATGGATGAAATGGTCAAGATCCGTTTAGACTGCTGTGTGTGAGGGATAACAATTGTGTGGCATGAAGCCTTTTTTATGAGTATTTTCTCTTGTGCACTAACAATAGCCCTGTAAGTAAGAAAAGATTGGCCATTCTTTATGCCTATTTCTGCAACAGAAATAATTAAAAAGCTTTCTTGAGATCATATCACCAAAAACAACAGTTTGGTGAAACCAGAACTAGAATTAAGGTCTTCTTACTGCTTGGTAGAACTGCCAGCTCCAGGGTAGGGTGAGGGGCACCTCCACCTTATAGTCAAGCACCAGCCTAGTCCCATGTTCACTCCACCTTACCATCTTCTTTCAATTAACACATTAACTGAACACATTACTACATGCTGGACGTCAAGGAGAGGATGGGACAAAGGATTCCAGCACAAGCCAGAAAGAATGCTTGACCCAGGAATCATTTTTATTTTTTTTTAACTTTTTATTTTGAGATAATTTTAGACATACAGAAAAGTGAGTCTACGATAAAAACACTTCTCGTCATTCAGCTTCCAGACCTGTGAGCAACAGTTAAAGGGCTGGAATTATTGAAGCTGGATTAGAAATGAGAGTGAGGCCACAGCTCTCTTCAAGCATTTGAAGGGCTATCACAGGGAAGAGAAATTAGACTTCTGATGTACTCCACAGAGCCAAACCAAGTCCGATGGGTATAATTTACAGTGAAGCAGATTCCTGTTAAAGGTAAAAAAGAATTTTGTCATTCTTAGAATGGCTCAACGAGTGAATGGGCCATTATGGAGCGTTTAGAATCTCGTTGCTGGAAACCTCTGTCAGAGGCTAGGAAGTTGCACATGAGGTTCTCTAAGGTCCTTTGAAAGCTGATCCTCTGTGGTTCTGTGACACACCCTTTAATGCCCAGTTGTTCACTTGATCTGTGTTTGACCCCTTTTGTTTCACTTGGACCTCTGTTGAAGGTTACTAGGCTAGATAGAGGAGTACCTGTCCACAAAAAACAGAGATTCTATCATATTGGGAGGAAGAGAAAATTTTAACTTGAACATAAAAAAAAAAAATGAATCATTTAGCAATAATTTAATATTTGCTGGCTGAGTAAAAGGTGCTCCAGGGATCAGTCTGAGGGAAAGGTAAGCCCATCATTTGAGGAAGAAGTGGAGATAAAGGCAGTTGATAAACAGGTATCAGGGGTCACACTGTTGTCACTGTTCCTGGAATTCATTTCAAGTCAACGAAAAGTTTATTGAGCACCTAGTGTATGTTGGCTTCAGGTGCTAGGGACATAGCAGTTATCAGAAGAGACAAAAGCTTTGATGCTGTGGAACATGCATTCTACTAGGCAGGGCAGACAATAAATATCATAGGTGATGAAAGTAGAGAGTAGGTTAGAAAATGATATGTGAAATTGATTTTTAAAGAAGTAGGATAATTATACTTACCTGGCAGGGGAGACACCCCCCCCCGAAAAAAAAATAATAATAAATTAATTAAAAAATAAAGAAGTAGGATAGGGAGGATCAGGTATGCCAGGGTAGGAGGCTGTGATGTAAAATGAAGGGGTCAGAGAGGACCTCCTTAAGATTTCTTTGACAATAGACTTAAAGGAGGGAGGAGGTCATCGTTGCTGGCTCCCCCTCAGGAGCATGGCAGAACTGCACTTCTGGCCCTCTTCATCTTCACTGAGGCCGTGTGACTTGTCCTGGCCCATGAGCAGTCAGAGGAAGTGGCCATATCTCAGCTGGGCTGGAACATGTTAATACCATTGAATTTGAGGAATTTGGGTATAAATTCCAAAATGTTCCTTTCCCACCTGCATCCCCACTAGAAACTGAGAAGAGGAGTTGGTCTTGACCATGCCATGTTAATCATAGGTCTTTTTTTTTTTTTTATTCACAGATCCTGACTCCTTTGATTTACAGTTTTTTAATTTCTATCCAAGCTGAGTTAACTAAAATTCATGGAGGGCAGTGCCTCTTCATAGCTTTATTTTCATGGAGATTTCAAAACTCATTAAAGAAATTCTATTAACATATCAAACGTATTTGAGCAAAAGAATAATTTTAAAAGCAGGTTTAACATACTTTCCTTGCATTGGCTGTTAGCTGTAATGCTATGGAAAGCTCACCATAAAGTAGAGATTACCAGTTGGTGTGTGGTTACTCCCTGGGTACTACACACCCCTCACAGGCATGCTGGTAAAGTTTATCGCTGTATACACTAGCTTTGCTATGACTGAGGAGCCATCATTTTATGGCTATGGCTGCCAGGCTGAATGCTGATCTGAGTGATATGAGTAATTCTTGTGGCAGGTCAAGAGTAAGGAATGTAGTATATGATCAAACAAATACCTCCCTAGTGTCCTGCATTTTCTGTATACACCTGAGAACACTGCTTTGTGAGTTAATAAAATAGTGAAGTCAGGGCAGTGACCAGGTCTCCTCAAACATGACACATATTTGGAGAGTAACCACATGAACAGTATGTACATTTATGTGGATGCTTTTATGGGCATGGGGAGATTTTCCAATTGCACTTGTGATTGTGTTGTCCTCATCAACAACTTGTTTAGGTACATTTAGTATTTAGGGTGTTGCCAAAAATTCTGACCATTTAATTAAAAAAATTCCAACAATGTGTACAGACATAAGCTTTTCACGTAGGGTCACTTTTCAAACATGAGATCAGTGGAGCTGGTGCTGTATGGGTATGTTATAGGAGATCTAATGACACTTGACCCTCCTCATCCAATTGGCGGGGACAGAGCTGAGAACCCAAGACTCCTGCCTCCCTGTTCAGAGCTTTTAGTCTCCATCCTATACTGCCTTATTGTGATGACTCCACATTTTTTGAGTCACCACCCTTTCATATTATCCTTGCTTATATTCTTGTTGGCCCCAAGAACATGAAGGTTCTGTGCTCCATTCCACTGTGCTATCATATAGCAATGGTGTGGAGTACAAGAGAGATGAGATCTGTGGAACTCTGTGCCAACTGAGTCCAGGGGTTGGAAAACCAATGTACTTGGAGCCATGGCTTGAGAAATGGTGAGACAAGAAAGAGAAAGGCAATATGAGGTAGGGCGATAAAAGCTGAGTCCTGGAGAATACTTCCTAAGATTCTTAGGAACTCTTAGATTCCAAAGGTGTTTCCCAATGGCTGTGATGGAAACCGGATCCCTAGCAGCATTCAAGACTAGACTAAACAGAACTCTTAAAGAGATAAATTGTCAGAGCCATGTGGCACAGACTGAAGGATTGGCCTGTTTTGTGTTCTTCCATCTAAAATTTTACTATAAAAATTTTACTTTCTCAGGGATTTTTATGCTTTTTAAACCCCAATAGCAAACATAACCCAGTGCCCATAATGCAGTACTTGATCACAAAATGTCTTGCATTTATCTGTATTTGTTTTATGTGCATCTATTTTACTTCTCCCACTGTCCCCCAAAATACCATAATCTCCAGAAAAAGGAGAGTGTCATAAAGTATTCTTCTGTAAATCCCACAGTAACTACAACAAAGTTGAAGCAAATATCAAGTATTCAATAAATTGTATGATAAACCGTGGATTTATCAAAATGTAATGATAAACCGTGGATTTATTTAGTACAAATATCGGTCTAAGCCCCATGTGAGGAGCTTGAGGGTGTAAATATGTCTTTCCCAAAGTATAGGAGAAGTAAAATTCCATAAGTAGGTAAATGTCTATATAAAAGTTAAATAGAAGTGCTAAACACTAATAATAATAATATAGTATAAATGACATCAAAAGCAATCTCTGAAATGTGCCAAATATATAGTACAATATTATGTGTATAGCTACTGTGAGTTCATTGTTTTGTAAAATGTCAGACTCAATATGGCAGAAGATTTTTGTCTTTTTGTTTACAATGAAAGACAATGCCCTATTTATTCCTCCCCCTCCTTATCCTGTTGTCACTTTCAAGATAGTCATATAGTTATATTAAGTCTAAATGTGTGGCATGGACAGATTTGGAAGCACACATATCCATTCTGAACAGTATGGTCTAGCCTCAGGGGCAGTAGGAAAGTGGTAACAGGAGGTGTCAGAACTGTGGTTCAGGCCAGTGCCACCAAGAGTTGAAATTGACATTTGTCAATTCATGCCCTGTTGATTCTTAGATCTTTCTATGAAGTCCTTAGGAGTGGACAAGCCCAGAGCCTGCTGAGAGAGATCAGCTGCTAACAGTTAGTTAATAATGTAGTGCACTAGACTAAGTGTTCTGACCACCTTCTATTCACCCCATTGGTGAAGGAAGGATCTCCCACCATAAATAGTTTAAGATGGCCAGACACGACACCTGGCACTGCACAGATGAAAATGGCAGCAGGAGTGGAGTGGACGTGTAGGGGCTGGAGGAGGCAGGCTTTGTAGTAGCAAGACGGTGGGGTACCTCCTGTTTCCTACAGGAAGATATGGTTGACTTGTTTGAATAATTTCATTGGATTGCAAGGAAATGAAGCCTGTTAGGTTGAGGTCTGGATGGGGTTCAGCTGGTCCAGCTGATAGGGACACTAGCTGGATGGGGAGGCTTTCCGACCGGGTGGAGGCCGTATCTGGTAAAAGCAGGGGAACTCACAGAGAGGCCTTTGGGACCCTGTGAGACTCAAAGATATAAAGGCTATGCTTTAATATGGCATCTCCATTTCAGGCCTCACAATACACTAAGAGACTTCAGTGGACTCTACCCTAGACTAAGTCCATAACCAGACTTTGAGCATCACTCACTCAAACCAGTGAATGTAAAAGTACTCTAAAAAAGGAGAGAAAACAAACCAAAAAGAAAGTCTTAATGGATGTAAAACAGGCAGAAAGTTTAGCTTTCAGGAGAGATATCAGTAATTAATTTATAGCAAGAAAATACCTTTTATTTTAAGTCAAAAAATCCCCATCTGCCTCCCATGCATTTGCTCACCCTGCAGCCCAAAGGGTGGGCCCCACTTCCAGGTGAAGGAAGTTGGTGATGCCTCTACTTGAAAATCAAGTTACAACTATAGGGCCTAACCAGGTCATGAGAGCAAAGGGTAAAGTAGGTTATTGTCAGATCAAGCAGCATTTCCCCAAGGAAATGTCCTGTGGTGTAGACATCTTAGTGTTTGGTTCAGTCCAGTTTTACCTCTATCCAGCAATGGTGGCTTTTCTTTTTTTTCCTCAAGAGGCTGTTCTAGAGGCTAAGAGACCATCCTAGTCTAGATCCTAGAAAAGTCAGTAAATTCAGAAAATGAATAGAAATGCAGGCTGATGGGTAACTGTAACTCATGGTGTTATGCAAAGAATGTGCAGCTGGAAAGTGACTTTAAAAGTATCCACAAAACATGCAATGACAAAAAGCTACTTAGTCCAGAAACCAAACCCCTTCTAGGTAAGTCCAGTCATTAGGTAAAAACTCTACATTGCAATATCCATCATCAGTCTTGAGATTTCAAATGTCATAATAATGGATCCAACTGGTTTAAATAAAAGGGTGATTTTTTGGTTCATATAACTGAAATATCTAAGGGTTTCAAACTCAGATGGATCAAGGGACTCTAACAATATCATCAGAATGGGTTCTTCTCTATTCCTCTTGTCTGTTTTGCTATGTATTGATTTCATTTTCAGTGACTCCATCCATCGTGGAAGTAAAATGATCATCTGGCAGTTCCAGGCTTGTATCCTGGTAGCTATAAGTTCAGAAGTAAGGAGAGAATGCCTCTTGCTCAGTTGTCCTAGCAGAAGTCTTATGATGGCCTCATTCCTTCTGGTTGGTCACATCCTCAGCCCTGAACCCATCTTTATGGCCAGGGTGATGGGATGCTGTGACTGGCTTGATTCAAGTCATGTTCCTATCCTTGGAACTAAGGATAAAATCAAGATACTACTCAAGCCATTGAGACTGAGGTAGGTGGAAGGGGTGTTTCCCAGGAGGAAAAGAGATTTTCCTTACCAGATGAAGACAGTATGCAATAAATGCATCAAATATCACTATATTCTAGTTCTACATTTTCTCTCATAATGCTCTATGTGTTTGTGGTAAGCTGTGTGGAAAAGGGGAGGCATATACAGGTTAGCAAACTAACTGAATCTCCAAAGAGATATCTAACCCTGTACAAAGAACACAATAAGGAACTAGGAGGCAAGCTGTACAAAATAGGAGTACAAGCCAGACTCAGTGTGCTTGCACTGATTATTCTTTGGGCGAAACAAAATCCTCTTCTTTGGAAAATAAAACGTTACCGTGACCTCTGCAAGGCATTTTTCTTCTCTAGGATTTGTGTGATCATCTGTAAAGAAGAATTTAGATCAACCCTGTACTAAGTCTCCATTGTACTGTACACCTCTGTTACGTTTAATGTTAAATGGCTTTGAATTGTGGTTCCAGCAGAGGACTCAGGAAAATTAAAGAAAAAAAAAAGAAAAAGTAATATAGTGTACTACTACTTCCTTATTTCTTTGGATGCTCTTTATGTGGTAATGGGCTTGCAGGAATCCCTTGTGTTGGTGATAGCCCCACCTAAGGTGACCAGTAGTGAAACTCATGACTCTGAGAACAGCCTCTGTTGGGGCAGAGTCAAGATGACTTGATCAGCTGTGCTTTGTTTGGATTCTTTCATCCATTTTGACCTTTCCTTGGTCAATTCAGGCCAGATGCATGTTATTTTTGTTAATGATATTAAACATCTGGCTTAGAGAGAAAATTTTCACCTGCTGCTTGCTTACATCATAGAACCTAAACAATCCGATAAGCTGAAGTTCTATTCTTCTTCTATTATTTTCTTTTTAACATCTTTGGGGTTGAATGGTACCTCAACCATCATTTGACAGGACTAAGATCCACTTGTAGATTGTTTATTACCTTCCTTATTGATGTAGTCCAAGCTTTCACAAGGCTAGGTTTTCCAAATGTCTGATTTCTTCCCAGTTGTGAGTACAACATTTCGATAAGATACCTTTGCTCCTTAAGTCATCCAAAGAGTATTTAGGAAATTCATGCCCTGGCAAACTAATATTTTTCCATGATCGCATACTGCCAGTCAAAAGATGTCTGAAGTGGGGTCACCACAGCCTGCAGTCGTTAGGGCTATGTCCTTAGATCTGAATTTACAATTACTTCTGTAGCAGCATCTCAGGCCTTGCCCACAAAAGCCTGGCTCACTTAATTCTCCATGACTTCCTTGATAGCACAACTCATTTGTCCTCTTCAACATCATTTGCTCCTCACTGAACACATCCCAGGCTCCCTTGAGGATGTTATTCTTGGTGTGCGTTTCTCAAGCACAGGTCTTCCAAGAACATTTCTCCAGACTCAAGTCTGTGTCTGGTGAATGCATTTGAAGGGCTCTTCTAGGGAGAACTGCTGAGGTGCATTAACTGAATTGTCTTTTTCAAGCTCCTCTCTCATTTATGACCTTGCCTTTTCTCCTTTTGAGGATTCTATTTCTCTGTACTGCTTCATTTAACCAAAACATGATAGAAACCAGGGCAATGGGTAGAGATAAGGAAAGCACCGTTTCTTCAGGTTTCACAGAATATATGGTTAGTTGTCCCACATGTGTCATGACCTTTTTGTTGGACAAGAGTAATAATGAAAGATCTGTATTAAAGAATAGGAAGAAGAAACAAATACTTCTAAATGTTCTCTTTGTTTTCTTAACTTTACTACCATCTCTTCTAATAGTCAGGAAGTGTCATATTTGCTAAACTTTTTCAAGACGAAAGATTTTATGCAGTCCTCATAAAGCATGTAGGATAAACTCAAAAGTGTATGAATTGTTGTGCTCCCTTTGGCAGCACATATACTAAAATTGGAGCTATACAGAGAAGATTAGCATGGCCCCTGCGCAAGGATGACATGCAAATTTGTGAAGCGTTCCAATTTTTCAGAGAATAAAAAATATATTTACAGCCCCACCCCCACCCCCTGAAGAGCTGGGGGAAGGTGCAGAAGTGTTGGACTTCCTCATCTGGACTGGTGTTGATGTTGTCACAAACATTGGGACTGGCAGTTTGATGTGCCGAGCCCTCTATCATGGGACTTGCCCTTGTGGGGCTCATTACTGCAAAGGAGAGGCTAAACTTGCATATAATTGTGCCTAAGAGTCTCCCCCTGAGTACCTCTTTGTTGCTCAGATGTGGTCCTCTCTCTCTCTAACTGAGCCACCTTGGCAGGGGAACTCACTGCCCTCCCCCCTACGTGGGTCCCGACTCCCAGCGGTGTAAATCTCCCTGGCAATGCAGGATATGACTCCCGGGGATGAATCTGGACCCAGCATTGTGGGACTGAGAATATCTTCTTGACCAAAAGGGGGATGCAAAATGAGACGAAATACTTTCAGTGGCTGAGAGATTCCAAATGGAGTCGAGAGGTCACTCTGGTGGACATTCTTATGCACTATATAGATAACACCTCTTAGGCTTTAATGTATTGGAATAGCTAGAAGTAAATACCTGAAACTATCAAACTCCAACCCAGTAGTCTGGACTCCTGAAAACGATTTTCTAATAAAGTAGATTACAAGGGGTGACAGTGTGACTGTGAAGTCCTTGTGGATCACACTCCCTTTGTCTAGTGTGTGGATGGATGGGTAGAAAAGAGGGTACAAAAACTAAATGACAAATAGAGTGGGATGGGGATGGTTTGGGTGTTCTTTTTTTATTTTTATTTTGTATTCTTATTCTGATTCTTTCTGATATAAGGAAAATGTTCAGAAATAGATTGTGGTGATGAATGCATAACTATATGACGGTACTGTGAACAGTTGATTGTATACCATGGATGATTGTATGGTATGTGAATATATTTCAATGAAACTGAATTTTTTTAAAAAGTGTATGAATTGTTGATTAAAGGTGATGGGATAGATTTTCAAGCCGTCTCTGCCCACTTCCATGTATTCCACATACTCCTCCTTCACCTGCAAAAGTGAGAGAATAGCAAGACAGCAGAGTATGAAATAAAGTGTTTAGTAGAACCACAATGCTTTTCTCTTTCCCAATTGGGGTGGATGGGTGATGGTGTGCATATCCCAGGACTATTGTGAACAATAAATGAGATAATATACGTGAAGAACTTAAAATGGTGCCTGGCTATATTAGATGCTCCAAAAAAGTGACTTCCCCTAGGGGCACTGTGCCTGCAGTTCTGCTTTCTACCACCAGGTGGAAATAGTCTGAAGATAGTACGAGCTTCATTCGTTCATTTACTCCTTCCTTATGGAGTGGTTTCTTCCTTGCTATACGCAGACAAAACTCCCTATTTTCATTGAGCTTACATTTCATTAGGGGAAATGGACAGATTTTTAAAAAATGAATAAATATAAAGTATGTCTGTTAATAAGTGCTAAGAAGTAAAATAAAGCAGGTAAGAACAGAGAGAATGAAGAAGAAAGATGCTATTTTGGATAGTGTGGTCAAGAAAGGCCTCTTTACTCAAGTGACATCTGAGCAGAGATCTAAATAATGGGAGGGAGCGAGCCCTGCCAGATAGCTGAGGGACGAGTGTTTCAGGTGTTGTAACAGCAAGTGTGAAGGACCTGAGGCCTGGTGTTTAGGAAGAGTGGAGAACTGTGGGTTTAGATGAACATGTGTAAAGGGGAGAGCATTGGGAAGTTGGCTCTGTGAGATAGTCCAGGCAGATCATCTAGAGCCTCATAGGCCATGGTAAGGAGATATGTCACACTAGGCAGAGGCGTATGCTTTCATTAATTCCTCCCTTCAGTAAGTCCACCACCATGGGTTGAACAGGTATTGTGCCATAGATCAAAAATAATAAGATGGTTCACATGGATGGGAACCACAGATGGGAACTTTTGGTGCAGGTACACACTTACTATAACAGAAGTATGTACAAAGTGCAAAGGGAGCACTGAAGAGGTTCTGAAGTCCAAGAAAATCAAGAAAGGCTTCTAGGTCAGTTTTGAGAAGTCAAGGATGAGTAGGAGTTTTCTGAGCAGACAGAGAAGGGAGTCAGTAAGGTAGAATAATCTTGCCTGGTAACAGCAATAAGACATTAGAGAGTGTGGTGTCCAGGAACACAAATGGTGTCAAAGAGAGAAAGAAAGCCAGCAATCTAGCATCTTTTTATATGAAAATATTGCTGTATTAAACAAGCATGTATCAGACATTACAAATTACATTAAGCTTGAATTAGAATACTACTTGAAACAAGTTTAAAATAAGTTCTATTCCTAAGCACAGATTGGTGCCATCTGAATAACTGAATCATCATCAAGCCCTCCTAAGTTAAACTTCGTTTTCTTGGTCAGCAATCTCCCATGCTAGGCTGGGCCACTGCAGTAGCATTTGGAACCAACAGCATCAAGGCTGATACTTAAGCTTGACTTTCCACTCTGGCCCCAGCTGCTTCTCTCAGTGATAGAGCTTTGCAGAAAAACAACAACAACAAAAAAATCTTTTTGAAATTTCTTGTCTTCTCTGATAGACTTAGATCCACTTTCTTATTCTTGATGCTAATGAGAGCAGTCTTGGCCCTTTGGCCCTTATCTCCTTCATACTATCTCCTTAGTTTAAAACTGCCCTAAAGACACAGAATAACACAAATGTACCATCCTCCTTAGCCTTACGCTGCAGCCATCCAGTCGTCTCAGGAAAACATACTGCAGGTGACTTAAAAGTAACCTGCTATGCACCACTTCAATTTCCTTGCTAGATTAGAAATAAATAAGATAAAATGTCTTAAGTTTTCTACCTCTGCCATGTATTAGCTGATGATCTTGGATAAATGACCTTGTTTAATGCATCTAAGAAAACTAAGAAGCCACTGATTATAGGATGTATTCTGATTTCAGATATATTAAAATGTAAAAATAAAAGTCTGACACTGATTATAAGATGCCATGAACTTAAAGATGCATATCTATTCCAGAAATGTTAAAATGTAAGACTATACTTGTTTTAGAAACTATAAGATACATACTTTGTTTTCTTAAGACTCTATTTCTACCTAATAAGGTTATTGTAAGGATAAATTGATAGCATATTAACACAGGGCCTACCTGGTATGCAAGAGGCACTAAATAAATGCGCACAGAGGCCCAAAAGTTCCTGTACTTTCTTTTTATCTTTTTAAAGTACCCACCCCCATGAACATATTTAACATTTACATGAATAATTCACATTATGGAATCTTCCCAAGAAAGTACAACTTGGCCTTGGTTCACCTCTTTCTTTGTGCCAGAACTGACCCCCTATAAGTGCCCACACACGGGGGAACTTTATCTATGGGGTCAAACTCAGAAGATTAGGATATTCTCCAAACACCTCTAAATTCTGTAATTACCAATGTGATCCTATGGTTTAGTGAGCACATGGCAATTTACAAAGAGTCTTTTCTAGGAGCTTTGCATTGAAACATGGAGTCCCTGAGATGAATCAATGATGTCCATGTCCCTGATATTTATCCAGTGCCTCCTCTGTGTACCGGATGGGAAGAGCGTGAGTTTCTTGTGAAGGCAGGTTTCTCCATCGGCACTGTTGGCCTTTGGGGCTGGATGGTTCTTTGCTGTAGGGAATGCCCCGTGCATTGTAGGAGGTTTAGCAGCATCCTTGACCTCTGCCCTAGAAGCAAGTAGCGCCCCTAGTTGTCTCCAGACGTCAAATACTCCCTGGGGAAGGGGCAAAATTGCCCCATTGAGAAGCCTGTGGCAGAGGCTCCGAGGCAGGAATTCTGACCCTCACCTTTGCCGGGAACCCTTGTGGACAGGAAATAAAAACACAGGCTCCCAGGGACACCGTGATGGGCAAAGGGGATAAAGCCCATGAAGAACTGTACAAATATTTGTCTTTCTTACTGTCCTCAGCAACCTGGAGAGTGGTCATTGCTGGTTTAGCTTTCGTGAGCAGCGTGGCCACTGACCGATGTGTCCCATTGCCTTCTCACTGTATGCCGGGCATGACGTCAAGCACTGTACATATATTATCACACAGCCACCCCAAGAGACAGGAGATGTGTGTACCCATTTCACAGATAGGAAATAGAAATACAGATGAGGAATAACCTGCCTGAGGCCTCAGGGCACCCTGGCTCTGGGGTGTGCTTGGCAGGTTGTGCCGAATGCTCATTTGTGCTTCAGCAAACATCTACTTACCCCCCAGTGGACCTGGTACTGAGCTGGGCACTGGGTGATAAAAGAGAATGTGATGACGGCAGGAACAGGCTGTCTGAGAAGTTTTAGGAAAAGTTTGAAGGAAAATGGGAAGACCCTGAAATCCAAAGCAAAAACAGGTCACTTGAAAGTTTCCTGATGAATTTACGTGCAAAGCCAAGTTTCTTCACACTGACCAGGCCCTCCTCATCTATCACTCTGATGGCTTGCTGCAGAAAAAGGGATGAATTTAGTCAAACAAGCTTTCCTTTGTTTTCGACTTGGTGGAAAGCAATGGTTTAACTGTAGTTTTCCCTTTTGAGCTGGGTATAGTTTGAGCATGGTCTTCTAATATTGTGTTTTGTGGAGGGAAAGCATGGTGTTTGATTTTTCTCCCACTTCATTCGTGAGCATACGAACCCAGCAGTACAAGACCGATTTAACCTTTAGTCAGGAGAGTCAAAGTCTCTTCTTCTGTGATGGCCTTTACTGAGCTGATATTTGATGATTTTTGATAAAGGCTCATGAAACTCAAAGTGGTTTCAGATAGAGCCTCTGCCCTCAAGAAGCTTACAGTCCTACAAAAGCGCACATACCTAAACATAAAAAGCAATCCATCATAATAAAAGCCACCATTGATTAAGAATCTACTATGCACCAGGCACTTTGTAGACAACCTCAACACCATGGACGTTTTGGACCATTTAATTCCTTGCTGTGATTATCCTTTTAGGATAATCAGCAGTGACCCAGGTCTCTACCCACTAGGTGCCAGTCCTCCCCTCCCCCCGAGTCATGACAACAAAAATGTCTCCAGACATTGCAGATGCCCCCATGCAATGACACACACCCCTGTTTGAGATCCACTGGTCTAGATTTAAGAAGCCTGCTAGTCTGCTAGTCATGCTGAATAATTTTTGCTTTACAAACCGGGAAACTGAGGCTCCAAAAGAGTGAATAATGCTCAGCAGCACACAGCTAATGAGGGGCAAGTTTGAGATTTGCGGGAAGCCTTGTGGACCGTAGGGGGTGTTAGCGGTGCCCCACTCTGCCCACTCTGGTGCTGCCGTCCAGTGCCGGGCCTGGGGGAGGAGGGAACACCCACCGGAGGCTGGACACGGCGGGGGTAGGGGTCTCCGCAGAGACAGGTGGCATCAGCGAGGAGGGGCAGGACAGGCTTGGGTCAGGGGTGTACCAGTGCTTTGGGGGGCCGTGAGCGGGCTGGGAGGGGCAGGGCGATGGGTGTGTTCCTGGGCGGGTGGAGACCACACTGCATTTAATTCCACACTGGGGTCTCCAGACTCTGGTTTCCTTCTGGGCAGCGTTTCTGTGGGTCCTGGGAAAGCGGCTGCCTCTGGTGAGCTCGGCTTCCTGACCCTCAGCCATCCCAGGAGGTTTTTCTCACTGGGGCTTCCCTTCCGGGAGCACTAAGCAACCCTGACCTCACTGCTCCACACACTGTGGAGAAAAATAAAGCCCGGGGAAGTGAGGCTTAGCCCCCTGCGGGCTGGCTTCCCCCCTGGGCTTTTCCTCCTCAATGATCCACAAAGAGGCAGACGAGATCAAGGCAGTTGGCCCTTCACCCCTCAGGCCACCACGTGAGGCATCTCGCTGTGCCTTTCTCGGTGCCTCCGCTCTCTCCCCTCCCTCCACCTTGAGAAGATGCCTGCGCGGGCTTGTCAGTCTGTCTCGGAGGTCTCCAGCCCCCCCCCCACAGCCCCCACCTAGCACCTCCTTGGCTCTGTCCTGAACATCAGTCTAAACAGTCAGTCTGTGTCTGTCAAAATACTGACAGCGCTTCTCCCTGTGCAGAGGGCACCAGATCCCATCTGGATCACCAGCAGTCCTCCAGGTTTATTTTGCCTATCACTTCTGAACACTTGCTATTTAAATTCCAAATCATTTTTCTGGGGGTTAACAGTGTCCCTGCTATTCCTGGAGTTTACTCACTACATCTCCAGCTCAGCCCCCTTATTTGTATGCTCCTAGTACATATATACACACACTTAAGCACAGATACACAAATGTGCCTCTCATATATGCATACACACATGCACACAGACACCAGTGATGTCTCGGCCATACTGTCAGCATCTGGCAGGTTTGTTACAGATTTGGATGTTGCATGAACAACAAGATGTCTGAGATCATTCCTGCCTCCAAAGACAGTTTGAATTATTGGGGAGCCTGGGGAGGGCATGTGGAGTAAGTTTGACGTTTTGTTGTTTGTTTCTTTAGGCCCCGGCCAATCAAAATTTAATCCTATGACACTGTCAGGTGAAATATGTTGAGAATGCTTGTCATCATTCTCTCTCTTCTCTCTCAGTTACAGGTGTGGGGGTGGGGGGTTAGAAGGGGTTCCTGGTAAATAAAACACACCCATCACTTTCTCTAGGGCCACTTGATGTCCAGGGAGGGTGAAATAATCCTAACTCAGTTAGGAGCTGGACCCCCTCATGGAACTCTGACACCTTTCTGTTAATGTTGAATTCTTCGAAGTCCAATGATACCAACAGGCAATAGAGTGTAAAATAGAGAAGGAGGTGACCAGTCTCTGCTCTGGGATCAGAGTTCAGCCCTGCTCACCAGAGCTCCAGCAGCTCCTCAAGGTGGGACACCTGTCTGCCTCTCCTGGCATCTCTCTTACCTAGCACATTCTTGCCACCTGCTCCTCTCCAATGTGGTCATCTCCTAGCTAGACCGAAGTCTCCTTCCTCCTTGAATCTGTGCCTAGAATGCTGGGGCCCTGGACCTGGCTCCCTTGAACAGCTCCGTGTTGGTGCAGCTCTCTTCCCTGTGGCACCACAGGGCTAATGCAGACAGAAGGAGATGCTGAGCCGTTGCACCCAGGCCTCATTTCAGAAATGGGGTTTGAGAACTGGTGACAGCTGCAGAAGAAAAGTGCAGCCTGCCTCCTTCAGAAAGGTCCAGTTTAGGAGGGCATGTAGGGAGTCCACTGAGAGTGGGAGGAGACCCAGCAGCTGGGGGGGCTTCTGTGAGGAATCGTGAGGTGCTTGAGAGTTTCCTGGACCCCAATTTAACTCTGTGGTTTGTTTGCTTCAACAAATCTGGGGTTATTCCAAGAATCAGGGGAAGGTGTCTGATCAACTGAGGGCTCAGCTGGTACTAGACCTTAGGTTGTTCCCTTCCCACTAGTTGAACACTGTTTCAGTTTTTGCAAATCCTGTGCCTTTCTTTCCCTCTCACAAAAGTCAACCCATGGGTCTGTCCTCAAAGAACCATTTCACTGAATGAGTCAAAAGATAATAAGTCCCTATGAGAAGGCAGTGCTCTCCAGGCTCATCCTCCCAGGAGCACATCTCCCGTCCAGGAGAAACCTGCCCCAGGTATGCGAAGGAGGACAGTGGGTAGACTGGAAAGGTGGGATTTCAAAATACAAGCCAGCTCCCTGTCACCATGCTCCGGCACAGGGTTGGCTGACACTAGTTGTATATTCTGAATTCTCTTAGTGGCCCCTCCCTTCCTTCATTCCTCCTTTCCTTCCTTCCTCCCTCCTTTATACACTATTTGGAGTGTATTTTTGTGAATGCTATTTGTGATTTTATGAAATATCAAATTAATATAAAATATTAACAAAATGTGTGTAGGGTGTGAAGATCAGTGATACAATCAACACTTGGGGACCCATCGCTGGGTAGGACATGAACACAGTGGGAAGCCCCATCTTGTTCTCCTCCCTTCTCTGTTAGAAGTGATTAGTCATCACCCCACATTTCGTGTATACCTAACTTGTGATTTTCATGGCCTGTTGAATCTTCTATAAGCCCAAAGATCCCCAGACACTGAGTCATTTCCTTCTCTAAGGAAGATTTCCCTCCAACTCTGAGAAGATAACTGGAGGGAAGTTCTTGAACTCTTCCCATTTCCTTCTTATTAATACAAGTCAAAACTTAAAAACTGAAGTATCATTATCCAACATAACCTAAAAGAAACCTGCAACTCAATAACACAGCCCATGATTCTAAAGCTACAGAATATGATGTGTGAAATAGTTATAAATATTATTAAATCTGGCATATATAACACCACCTTTCCCAGATTTCTATGATCTATGTTCAACAGGTTTCTGCTGCATTTTCTCCTTCCTCTTCCAATTCTGAGTTCAATAAGAACTTATTGGAACTTTGCTTTCATGAGATCTCTCTTAGATGTGGAGAAGTGCTCCACAGAAGATCCTTATCTGATCTCCAGAATCTCACACTCTCCCAAATTTGAAACCATAGGAAATCGCTCAAAACCCTTAAAGCTGTGCTGTCCAGTTGGAAGCACTGAACCACAAGTAACTACTGATCACTTGAAATGTAACTGGTCCAAATTGAGATGTGCTGTGACTGTAAAGTTCATACCTAATTTCAAAAGCTCTTTATGAAACAAATGGCAAATATCCCACTAAATGTGGTAATATTATTACTGACGGTAATATTTTGGATATATTGAGTTAAATAAAATATATTATTAAAATTAATTTCGCTTTCCTTTTTAAAATGTGGCTACTGGAAAATTTAAAACAGCATACGTGCTTCAAGTTTCTGGCTTGCATTATATTTCTATTGAACGGCTCTCAGAGTATCAGACAGAACAGGGTATAATCAGACACTAGATTGTGTTATGTGTGCGATAAAGACTGTGGGCTCTTGGCCTTCACCTGAGATCCATTCCTTCTGTCCCCACTTTGCTTTGCATCTCAGGGGTGCCAGTTCCTGTTAGGCTGTGTTTCTCAGGCTTTCATGGCATCTGGCCTTGGGTTTGGGTTTGGGGAGGCACTAGAAGGAGATAGGAGAGTGGGAGAAACGGGGAAGTCGGGGAGTTTCTCCCCCTGCTGTGGGCAGTGGTTGGGCATGTCCTCTTCACCTCCATGGCTTCGCCTTCCACGGGTAGAGGGTTACTTAGACCTGGGCTTTGGAAATACAACCTTCTCCCTTCATCCCTCCCGCCTTCCGACATGGTCTTCTTGCTGTTTTAGTCCCTGGGTTGCCTCACTGTTCCCCGTTTGACTTTTCGGCTTTGTATCACTTGTGTTGCAAATTCCCTCTCTTTCCATTTTCGTATTTGGACAATGACTGATGCAAAACCTCACTGGAGGGAGACCTCAGCAAGGATGGAGAGGATGAAATGCAAAATGAAGGTCTGAGGGCTGGAAGAACCTCGAAAGGGATCTAGTACTCCTTTTGGATCAGCAGTGTGGAATTTAAATGGGGTCGGTAGGGGAAGAGGGCAGAGGGGGAGCGAATGGAAACTTTGGGTGAGGAGACCATCTCAGGGAAACACTCAAATGTGGGAATCTGCATGGTCTGTTCAGAAGAGAGAAGTAAACCACGCCAATTGGGTGAGAAGGTTTTTCTGTTTTGTTTTGTTTTTTTTAAATAAATTAAATTTCTGAATAATTTTGGGGTAGCCATGGTTTACAAAAGGCTGCAAAGTTATGCAGAGAGTTCCTGCATGCCCCTCACCCAGCTTTCCTTAATAGTAACACCTTACGTAACTATGATACCTTGGGAAGTTTATTTTAAATGTGCAGAGTGATAAGGTTCTTCTGATAGGATAGAAGCAGATTATAAAGGATCTATATTAGGGACCAAATTTTAGAGTTTGAAGGGGTCTTGGAGATCATGTAGTCTAATCCTTCCATTTAATGAGGTAAGAAACCCAATGCCCAGGGGAGCTAAGTGACTTTTTTCATTGAATAAATATGTATTATGATACAGGCACTGGGCTACAGTAGTGTCTGGGTCCCTAAACTGGTTAGTAGAAGAATCAAAACTAGATTCTTCTTTGCAATCCAGGGATTATTCTGTCACCTTCCAGGTGGCTCTTGAGCAGCTGGGTTAGCCTGTGACAACAGGAAACCACAGTCACAGTTTTATGCATGTCTTCTCTCATGGCCTGGGTCTATTCAGATCTCGTCTTTGGAGCACAGAATTGGGCCACTGACTGAGAGAATCAGCAGCTGCCCCACATTGCCTGAGCACAGTGGTTCTCAACACTGAGTGCCCATTAGAATCCCCTGGAGAGCTTCAGAAAGGCCAGGGCCTGGGCTCCAGCTTCTGATCTCAGTGGTCAGGTTTGGAATCTGGCCATTGGCAACTTAAAAAACTCCCCAGGAATTTCTAATGTATAGAACACTCACCTAGAGTGTTCAGTAGCTCTAGAAGTTGGAACATTCTGTTTAACAGTTCCTCTCTGTGTTCTGGAGAGTACATTTCCATGTAACTGTATTTGGGTAGGAGATCCAAGCTTGGCCTTCCATACTTCCTGGGAAATACTCAAGTTCCCGTCTGGGGACTTCCCACTTGCCTTTACCACGTTAGCATATAATTGAGTAATGTCTTTGCCAATGTCTTATATTTCCCTTTTTGTTCATATAATCACATGACCTTGATTGGGTGCTCAGAGCTGTTTCACTTCAGTAATGTATGAAAACTTTGAACCTTGTCTTTGCCACCTCCAGCCTCCTCATTCGATGCCACTTACACTGCTCCACGCCCACACATGTCCAATGCTCTCAGGGCATTGGGGCTTCTTTTCTCTCCTTTATTAAAACCTGCTTTGTGATTTCTTACTTACACTAAGTTCCAAATTTTAGAAACCAAAAATGTTGGTGGAGAACATATAGCCATCATTTTCTAGAAGATGGAGGGAAGATGCTCTAACTTCGTGTTGAACATCATTGCCTTAGCTCATCTCTCCCCTCTACTTCTTCCCAGGATTTGAGAGACTTAAGGGGGTTTCTAGTGATCACAAATCCCTATTTCTTTTTTTTGGCATTCACAGTTTTAATGCATGCCTGACTCTGTGTGAGTGTGTGCACTTGTGTGTGTGTGTGTGTGTGTGTGTGTGTGTGTGTGTGTGTGAAGGTCTGTGATATACGGTACCTGTAAATGCTCACGGATGTTATGGAGATGATGGAAGGGCTGTGCCAACCTAACAGCATGGAGCACGCATTATTCTAAGACTTTAGCTTTCCAAATAGGAACCTGTAAAAACAGCTGACAGATTTATGCTCATATATTAAACAGGCCACCCAGCCCCAGTGTAAAGTCAGGGTGACAACTGAATACATCTCTGCTCCCAGCAGCTACTTGGGTGCACTCATTACCCAGTGGAAAGTGGACCCAGCTTGTTCATTAGAACTGCTTCCTCCTAAGGAGAGCCATTTGCACGCTGTCTCATTTAAAACAAACCAACCACCCCCACAGAGACCTATAGGAAAACAGAAAGACCTTTTCCTGAAGAGCCTCTGGAAGACGGTGTGATTTACTCCTGTTTGCCTCTCAGCTGTTGGCATTAAAGGATAACCGCGCACCTGCTTGGGAGAGGGATGTTTCCTTGTGGGAGGGGGCCTCACCTGCAGCCTTAATTAGGAAGAGACAGGACCTGATATAAATATTATGGGGAGAAATCACTGCAAATTACACGTGAACAGCATATTGATTGTCACCTATGTCACCTCAGACAATGTATGGACTAATTGGACTTGGGGGTGAGTCCCGTGAAATAGCATGTTGCCCAGGATCTTGTGAGATGAGCCACCAGCCAACACCTAGAGAAGCAACAACTCATAGCCCACAGGGAGCACACTCATGGTTGGACCGTGGGGGAGTTCACAGGGATGAGGAACGGGTTCTCTGTTTTGCTGCCTGTAGCTTTACTCTGGTAAACTCTGATGGAGCAGAATTGCAGGGAGGGGAGCAGAGGCCACGGTGGTACCCTGAGGACAAATGATCCCTTCCCATTCTGCCCGTCTGTCCTTCAGTTCCCCCATTTGCCCAGCTGTTCCAAGTTTTCACCTTCCCTGGCTCTCTGTCCCTTTGGCTTCTGGTCCAGGCTCCCTTCTTCCCTCGGGGGCCTCTTTGCTGAGATGTGCTATTTGAACAACTCCTCCTGCTTTGAAATTCTCTCAGGAATCCCTGATCTCTGGCTTGGGTGCCAGCAGACATAGGAAAAGTGTGGTCTTCCCAAGCCCCACGGAACCCATCTGTGGCCAGCCTTGAGCCCAGAGGGCACTGGACCATCCCAGTATGCTGTCCTTCATGCTAGTGAATTCCAGCCCTTTCTCCCTTTCTCTCTTGCCCAGCGGCTCTGAGCAAGTAGCTTTCATTCTAAGTGCTTTGATTTATCTCTGTTAAACAGGGACACTACAGGAGGGACCACCCTGAGTTACACAAATATTTAGTTCACAAGGTTGCTATGAGGTTTAAACAAGATAAAGTGAAAGAATACTGAAGATGCAAAGCTCTTCCCTGGAGTGAATGGTGGCATTTGCTGGTAATGACCCTTCTCCTTCCTTGGCATGTTTCCCTGTGTTTCTGGTGGATTTAGGAAAATGGTCAGTTGCCATTAAACTAAACTGAACCCCATGATCCTCCCGAGGATTAACCTTGTGCATCAGGGATCAGTTCCACATGTTAATATGTTGAGCTTCCTTGCCCCAGACCCATGAACAAATAGATGCTAGATACCCTGTAAGGTTCCCTGCTGCCCCCACCTCCCACAGGGCCGGAGGAGGGGTGAGGAGAATAATGGCCTGCACTTGGAGGGGGGGGGCATTTACAAACTCTGCCTGAAGTAGGGTCCCTGGTGCCTAGGCAGCCTCTGAATGATGGGGCATAGGTGTGAAGGCCCTCATCCACATTTTCCAGCTCCTCTGTGGGAAGTAAGTGTACGCTCAGAAGCTCAAATCAGTCCAGATGTTTGAGGAGGTTGAAATCCATGTCCATTGAGAGCTGCAGAAATGGGAAAAATAAAATTCCTTCCTCATAACAGTTTCGAGGGTCAAATGAGATCATTCCTAAGTAACTGGCAGTATCATTCTCCAAGTACAGGCACCTTATACTTCCCCTCTTCCCCACCTTTGAGCTTGCCATTTCCTGTCCTTACCTGCCTCCCTGCCCTTTCCTTTCTGTTCCAGTTAGCTAGAGCTGCCGTTATGCAAAACACAAGAAATGGGTTGGCTTTTACAAAGGGGATTTATTAGGTAACAAATTTACAGTTCTAAGGCTGTAAACTGTTCTAAACTGTAAATTTAGAAATTTACAGTTCTGAAGTATCCAAACTAAGGCATCAACAAGAGGATAAATACCTTCACTAAAGAAAGGCTGATGGTACCCAGAACACCTCTGTTAGCTGGGAAGGCATGTGGTTGGTGTCTGCTTGTCCTTTGCTCCTGGGTTCTGGTTTCAAAATGGCTTTCTCAAAAATGTCTCTGGATTTCTGTCTCTCTTAGGTTCTCTCAGCTCTCTGCTTGGTTCTCCTGGGGCATTTCTCTCTAAGCATCTCCAGGGAAAACTCTGGGCTTCATCTGTTAGCTTAGCATCTCCAAACATCTACATCTCCCAGCATCTCCAAGCATCTGGGTCTATGTTGGCTCTTAGCTTCTCTCAGGGGCAAACTGGATTACATATCTTAACTTTACTCTAAAATGTCTCTCTCAGCTTCTCCTTAAGGACTCCAGTGATCTTATTAAAATCCACCCAGAATGGGCAAGGTTATATCTCCAAAGAAATTATCTACAGTTAGGTGGATCACATCTCCATGGAAACTTCTAATCAAACGTCCCATCCTAATCAAAAAACTAGTAAGTCTGCCCCCACAAGATTGCATTAAAGAGCATGGCTTTTGTGGGGGATATAATAGATTCAAACCAGTACAACTTCCGAGGGGATATGCAGAGAATAAGACCTTCTTCTAGTTCCTGAGGGAAGGTATCCACCTAAACGCATTAAGAACATATTCCACTAACAAAAGTTAAGTGTAAATAAGTGTCCTGAGCCTCTTTGCCTGCTGCTTTGCTAATCCAGGATCTTACTCACCTTCTCAGGCCTTGGGGACCTTCAGAGTGGACACCTGCTGGTCATTAGCCAGCTCATTGTGTGGGAGAATGTTGACCAGGACCTGGTATGCTGCTCATCGTTTGTTTTAATCATGGTATTCAACTCCTTTCATTACATTCTATGGTCTAATTTCTGATCACATTTTTAATCTTACCTTTTACATATTTCTTCTAATGTGGTGAATGAGCCCAGCAGCCTAGGGGGCAGGGTCAGCAATGATGCTAGTGGAGGACCCAAGCCAAGAATTGGTACCCATTCCTACCTCCAGTCACCTCCATGGTGGTCCTTCAAGCCTAGACCAACTAATGTGACTTAATTAAGTCCCCTGGTGATTCCTTTGACAGAAAAATCTAACCATTTTATTTGGTAGAGGTTGGCAGTCCTATTTTCTCAAACCTCATGAAGATGAAAAGCTTGAATAAACCATAGGCCGTCTATTAGCTTCTGTCCATCCCCTGGCCAGAGCAACTAGGAGTCTTGTTCTGAGTGTAACTTGGCTAAATTTCTGGAATATAATTTACATCTCTAAATGTAATTCTCTGTCTGGCATCATCTGTGTCCTCCTATCTAGGCCTTATCTAACCCAGGCATGCCTAGATTCTCCTAAAAGTATCCTTCCCCAGGGAAGGAATGGTTGCTTGTCAGAGGCAAAACCTGAAGAACCTGAGAAGATTGCTCCATGGCCTGATACATGAGTTGTTTTTGCTAAAAAGAGACAAAGACAGTATCTGGAGGGGAGGCCTCCCTTGTTGACAGAAAATGGACAAATTCAATGGGTTCTTGATAATAACTTGACAAGTCTTCGACTGCTAAGACCCTATCTGTGGTGGTTCTTCTCTCCTCGCATCTGCCCTTTTAAGTTTTCATGGCACTATTTTAAGCCCACATGGTTAAAAACAAGTCAAAGTGAATTTCTCCTGAGATTTCTCATGTGTTTTGCATGACTATGAGCTTCTCAGAGGACATTGGCAAGGGGTCGGAACTAGCTGCCCATGGCTGAGGCAGGGGACAGGAAGGGAGAAGGGGGATCAACGCTGCAGAATTTTCTTACTTCAGCTTCATGTAGTAGAAAGAATATTGTCCAGAGTGTCAGGAGTTGATGGTTTTCGCCTGCCTCTTAGACCTTAGATCTGTGCCATCCAATTCAGTAGCCACCAGCCCCACGTGGCTATTTGGCACTTGAATTGTGTCTAGTTTGCATTGAGAGGTGCTTTAAGTTTAAAATACACACTGGGTTCTGAAGAATTGGCCTGAAAAAAATATGTGAAATGCCTTGTTAATAATTTTTATATTGATTACATGTTGAAATGATAATGTTTTGGATATACTGGGCTGAACAAAATACATTATTAATTTCATCCATATATTTGTATCTCTTTTAATGTGGCTACTGGAAAATTTGAAATTACACATGTGGCTTGCACTAAATTTCTATGGGACTACACTGCCTTAGGCAAACCTGTTTGGAAACTCCCCTAGTTTGTAAACTTAGGTGCCTAGAGACCATCTCTGACAACCAGTAATTTCTTTCATAAGCTAAATCCCCCAAGGCTCACTGCCATTTTGGATATTGAAAATGATATTCCAACCATCATCAATGAAAGTTAAGGAATTATTGAATACTCAGTGTTTGTTGAGTGGGGCATGTGCTGGCATCCAGGCAAGATAAAGATATTAAAAAAAAACAAAAACAAAACACACCATTTCTTCCCTCAAGCAGGTTAGACTAGGAATGAAAATTCATCTGCCAAATTAGTTTTTCTCACAATACAGGTTTGTGAGATGTTAATAGGTCTGGAACACTTCAAATTGGGAGACTATTTCAAGTGAAGAGTAACAGAAGAAAGACAAGGATGAGAGTATTTCCCATTCTCCTGCAAATAGTTGCGTGATAACAACAGGGAATGAGAGTGAAGCTGGATGAGTTGAAAGTCTTGTGAGTAACAGAAAATGCCTCAAATACCATTGTCTTTCCCTCCAAGAATGTTTCCCCTACTTTTCCCCATCTGGTTTGGGAAATTTGGGTGGTGCTACCCATTCCCTCTGGTTACTCAGACCTCGGCCATTTTCTCCTAAACCCCAAGTGTCGGAAGATAGAGATGATGTGAAACTCCTCAGAGGCCACCAGAGGTTATATTAGCAAATCCTGGCAGCACATGGCAGTCAAGTATGAAGCTTCTGATGCTCTTCAGGAAGAGGGAGAAAGTAGCGGTTGCACAGCACTCCTTGGCATGTTGGGGATTTTCCCAGCCTGCTCCGTGACATGCCCTCCACCCTTTCCAAGGACAAATGCCTCCACAGCAGATGTGACTGTAACATCGAATGAAGCTTACATTGGAGTTGCGATGATGAATCAACTGAACTGTCATTGTGCTATTCTGGGTTCCTCCAGGGAAAATAAAAGCTTTGGAGAGAACCATGAACTGGCCAATGTCCTCTCTCTCCTTCAAAGTTCCCCTCCCAGATAATTCAGGAAATAGCATCTCAGAGGTTCCCATCTTTGCGTGTGTGGTATTTTTAAATCCTTTCTAAATGGCTAAGAAGGCAATTCTTTTCAGTCATTTGCTTTGTGCAGCACTCCCCTTTCCTGGCAGAGACAGTGTATGCACGCTATTAGAGCATTTTTTTTTCTACATATAATGGCACCAATTAAATTACCTTGCAGCCCGACCTTAATCTGGCAGGAATGATTATTCTATGAAACAGTTAGGGCTCTAATTGACATGAAGTGCCTGCAAAATATGTCTTTTACAGCAACCCCTGTCAAAGTCACATTGATATGCTAATCCCTATAGCTGGCAGAATCACTTCATAAAGAGAGACATTGAAAATTGAATTATTTCAATTTCAGTACCTAGGAATCTAGTGATCTGTCTGTATATGTAACTAAGTAGGTGCAATACTTTATATGGGTAAACAGCTGTACTAGGGTGTTGCCATGGAAACTGCTTGACTCATGGCAGTTGTGTTAGTGATGAAGTCATTAGCAGTGTGAAATGTACTTTGAGGTTGTCAAATGTAACACTCCAGGAATATTTCAGCAGTATTAGTGGAGCCTTTTCATTTACATAATTTAGACTTTCACATATGATCTCATTATGGTGCAAGAGAGGAGTGGGTTGTGGGGGCAATTGCACCCAGACCAAATGAACCTCCATTATGCCATTCAATTATTATTCTTTCTCCTTAAATGGGGTCCCCCAAATAAGTCTTAGGGATAATTGATAACTCCATTGGAATAATGATTTTGAAACCCTGTTGGTGGTGGGACAGGCTAGATTAGTCTGCATGTTGCCTGTGCAGTTAGAACCCACTGAGGATATCAGGGTGGTTTCTCTACACATATATCATTTTTTTTTGTTTATTCCTGTTGTCTCTTTAACCCTATAAATTCAATAATAAAACTTTAGAGTCAGGAGATTCATTTTTAACCAATATCCAAGTGAATGAACCCCCTTCAATGGATATCCCAATGATGATGTGATGTGCAAGGATTTCCAGTTTGGAAATTGTGCTTTAAGTCAAATGACAAGCTTTGTTGCTCAGCTCCCCAAAATATGACCAAACTTCCTCCAAGCTCATCAGATGCAGTCCTGAATGATTTCTGCCTATTTCACAAAATCAGAGCACCCTAAACCAGCTCAAGAGACCCTCCCCAAAGGGGAATTATGAACACATTTTAGGCAGTGATTACATTAGAGTAAGCAGACAGCTTCCCATGGGGAACGTTTTTGACATAAAATGTGCTCAGTTGTATGAGTTTAGGTGTATGAGCTTATAACTACATTTCAATTTTTAGTTTGTTACTCTAATTTTTTATTCATCTATTCATTGATCAAATATTTATTATCTATAAAGTACATGCTAGGAAGTGTTCTAGGTATTAGTGATAAAGTGGTAGACATGATAAAAATGGTCCCTGTCTTCATGAAGCTTAATTTAATGGGCAAGACATATACTAAAAGTAGATGTATGTGATTAAAATGGTGCTATCAAAGAAAGAATCAGCAACTACGAGCAAGACTAATGGGCGGTGCCTATTTTAGATTGAAGGGCTCAGGGAAGGACTCCCTGAGAAATGCTGTTTAAATTGAGACCTGAGGACCTGAGGTGGAGTGAGCCAAGGGTAAGTAGGAGGAAGCACATTTCACTCAGAAGGAGACAACACATGCCAAGACTCAGAGGCCAGAGGAGCTTGCTGAAAACAAGGAATTTGAGGAAAGTGGGTATGATGCAGGGACAAGTTCACCCTGGCCTCACCTTTGGTGAGAGAAACAGATGTCTTAAAATGGTCATCGTGTTTACCATTTGCAGGTGATGGAGATTTACCAAAGGGCACTGTTGGGAATGGAATCATGTCCCCCACAAAATGCATGTCCAGGTCCCAACCTCTGGTCCTGTGGGTGAAAACCCATTTGTAAATAGGACCTTTGAGATGTTATTAGCTAAGATGTGTCCAGGCTGAATGAGGGTGGGCCTTGATCCAATATGACTGAAGTGTGAAGTCCTTATAAGCAAAAGAAATTGGACATGGAGAGAACGCTGCAGGGAGCAGCCAGAATTTGGAAGTCAGGGGGACCCAGAGAGAAAGGAGGGGACATTTCCATGTGCATTGCCATGTGACACAAGCGCCTAGGAGCAAGGACTGCAGGCAGCCACCCCAGAAGACGGAATACTCCTGGGAGAAAGCACTGCCTGACTGCGGCTCCTCCCAGCCTCAAAATCGTGAGCCGAGACATTCCTGTTGTTTAACCCAACTCATTGAATGGTATTTGTTTTAGCAGCTGGGAAACTAACTGCATAGGATGAGAAACTTCACATTTTTCAGAAATTAAAATATTTGTCAAAATCTCAAATAGCCCAACTTTGTTTCCTCTTTTCCCTTGTATGAAATGAGTGATCAAGTACATATCAGATTTTTAATCAAGAAAGTTCTAGGCTATGCATAGGGTCTGGACTAATTTGTTTATTTTTCTCCCTTTATCTTCTAAATACAGTTTTCTTTCTAACAAAATTATCCTTCACTTCACATATCCCTTGCCCATTCACACTCTGAATTAATATTAGCTACTATTAATATTAGCGTTCCTGTTCCATCATAAGACTTTTGAGAATGGGGATGAGTTGTTATTTGAGTTCCATCCCCCTCAATTATCTTCTAGAACAGTGTTTGTGGACATCATAGAAGTTTCCAGAATGAAGGAAGGAAGGATAATTAATATGCATCCTGGCAAGCTTTGGCTCTATAAAATTTTTAAGTATCTAATAAGTTAAACTGTTTTCTGAGGAGGAATTTTGCAAATGTTAATAGGGGTAACTTGAAAAAGATTTCCATGGTCAAGTATATTTGGCTACAGAATGTAACAGCTTTGTGATGAAGTACAATGCATATCTGCATCTTAAAAGCCTGGAATTCTGCTTCATAGATCATATTTGGGTTTCTTTAACCATTAACTCTCAGTTCAGTTCAATTGATCATAGAATTTCCTCATACTCCACTTTTGGCCAAACATATCTCAACATCTGGGAAATACAATTTAGGGAACAAAGTTTAAGGCTTTAAATATGTGTGTGTGTGTGTGTGTGTGTGTGTGTGTGTGTGTGTGTGTGTTTTAAAGCATTGTTCAGTTAAAGCAAATCCTTAAGGATTCATAATACTCATTGCTTCATTACATTACTCATTTATCAAATATACATTGATTACCTCCAGAGGGCAGATACTGTGTTGGAAGCCCCCAGCACAAGGGAAGGGACAGATTAGAATGCCTGCTCTTGAAGAACAAAGTGGTAAGTGTGGGGTGAAGCTGTGTCTCAAGGCTAGTCCTGGCAGAGAGGTGCAACCCATTTCCATTCTGTGTTGCAACTATGGGAGATGGTGATATATGCCAAAGATGGGTCTTTTTTTTTTCAACTTGATTCCACAGTGTCCATTCACTTGGCATCCTTTTCAATTGCCCTTAATAGACATTTTTTCGTAGTATATATTCTGAGCCTAGGGTAACATCTGTAGAAAAGGAAGCTGCTTACAGCTCCCTAAACCACTGGATTCCCTGTGCACAGCAGCAGTGGTTATTGTAATAGAAATGGGCATTATTTTGATTGTCATACATTTCCCCAGATCTTCATCAGAAGCTGTCCATCCTCTTTCACAACCAGTACTTCCTAGCTGAAGAGGAGAACTAGGAAAGAACCCATTACAAACATTTTCCTAGATGTGTTTCCTTAGAAAAGGTCAGGGCACAGTCACTTCTGGATAAGAATCAGCACATTTCTCGGAAGCAATCCCAATCCTTTCCATCAGTTCTCCCAGTGAGGCATGTCGTGTTGCATCCATTTTCACAGGCCTTATCTGTACACAGCCTGCCCTTTCGCCTGATAACTGATTTCTGCACCATCAATCCCATTGGCTATGGGAACTATCTGAAAGACCACTGAGTGGGTGAAGCACCAGATTTACAGTTTTTTTCTCTAGAGTCTTTTATCATAGAAACACTTTTTCAGATCCTGACTTTAGCCCTCTGACCCATGGCAATTGAGGCAACCTTTCTAAACTATCTCTAAGTTTGCTCATCTGCAGAATGGGAATAACAACTAATACAGACTTCAAAAGGCTGTTGTGAGCATAAATAAGGCAATGGAGGGAAGATTCTTAGCAGGGCCTAGCACATAGGAAATTATTTTTGTTACTCTTATTGTTTCTTAGCAGTCTTTGTAGGAGACATGTTTGTAATTTATTTTTGAAATCCTTATCTTCTATTTGAATTAAACAAGGTTTTATTAAGCACCAGACATGAAATTCAGCAAATATTTATTAACTACCCATGATGTGCAAGACTATGGGCTCTGGAGAAATAAAGACAAATAGGGGTGTAAGATAGTGGAGTAGGGAGCTCCTGGACTCAGATTGTCCTCCAGGGTAGCTAATAAACAGCCAGGAACTGTCTGAAACTACTGTTCGGGGGCTCCAGAGACCAGAACATTGTACACCATCCCCAGGAAGGGTGGAAAGAAGAGAGTGATAAACTGCAACAAAGAATTGTGAGTAGAACTTGCCACACTGCAGAGGCTGGTGCCCATCCCCCACTCTTGTGGCAGGCCACCTTGGGATCCAGTACCTGGCTTGGGATCCAGTTCCTGTCTGGCAATAAATGTCTTCTTCCTCAAGAATGGCAGTTGGGGGGAAGGCATAGCCCAATACTGACGATGGCTTTTGCTTAGCAAACTCAGATTGCTGGGTCCTGGCTCTGAGGGCAACTATAGTTTCAACCCACTCAGGACAAAAAGCAGTCAGCAGCCTCTGTTTCAACCCCAACAGGGGTGGAAGCAGAGGTGATTTCAAGACACAGTGGTTTCTTGGGGCTGTGGGGGACAGTTTGCTGAAGGGCGACTCTTACCCAAGAATGAGGTGGGGCATGGCAAAGCACTGATCATGGCTTTTGTTAACAAATTCAGATCCCTGGGTCCCAGCTCTGAGCTACAATTGCACCCTGCCCCAGACAAAAGCAGCCAGAAGCTTCTATTTCAACCATGTCCCTGACAGGGGAGGGGTCAGTTGAGATTTAAGGCACAGTACCATAATAGGACTGCAGGGAACATTTTGCTGAAAATCGCCATCTGCTGGGAAGGCCAGGAAAGCACAGATTCAGGAGTTATCAAAAAGAAGTTTGGCGACCTTCCAGATCTCCTCCCCAGGGCACTTTGGAACCAATCTACATCCCCTTCATGGGTCCCTGGCTCTGTTTTGACTGGGAAATACTGACTTGGGAAAGTCTTTCCAGAGTGACCCTCTTCCCAGAATTTGGCCTCCAGGCAAAAGCAGCTAGAGAAAATGAATGGAGTGTTAAAAAACCATAAAGACAAGCCAAAAGCAAACAGAATAAATTAACATTCTTGGAGAAGGAACAGGGGAAAGGAAGCTTTTTCCTGGAGATGAAACAATAGCACAAATAGTGCAATCTTAAAAATTGTACCATATATCTTGGACAAGAATCAGATGAAGAAGAATGAAAAAATTGGTCAGTTAAACATGAGCTGTTCTAAAGGTCTAGAATAAGTTATCAAAGAAGAACCTCAGCACAAAAACAATCAACAAGAAAACCAAAGGCAAGAGAGATAACTGACCTCCAGAGCAAACTCATCAAGATAATCAGATGCCTAGACACCAGCAAAAATTATAAGCCATATTAAGAAATAGGAAGATATAGCCCAGTCAGTGCAACAAATAAAAACATCAGTGGAGACACAGAATTTGGAACAACTAATCAAAGATCTTCAAACAAATATCCTAAATCAGTTCAAGGAAATGAAGGAAAATATAGCTAAAGAGATAAAGGATATTAAGAAGATACTGTGTGAACACAAAAAAGAATTTGAAAATATAAAAAGAAACATAACAGGAATGCTGGGAATTAAAGGCACAATATAAGAGATTAAAAATACACTAGAGGCATATATGAGCAGATTTGAACAGGCAGAAGAATCAGTGAGCTAGAAGACAGGACAGTTGAAATCTTACAGACAGAAGAACAGATAGAGAAAAGAATGGTAAAAATTAAGCAGGATCTCAGGGATTTTAATGATAGCCCAAAACACACATTCATCTACATCATGGTTGCCCCAGAGGGAGAAGAGAAGGGAAAGGAGACAGAAAGAATATTTAATAAAATGATGGCTAAAAATTTCCCAACTCTTATGAAAGACATAAATATATATGTCCAAGAAGTGTAATGTACTCCATACAGAATAAATCCTAATAGACCTGTCCCGAGACACATACTAATCAGAATGTCAAATGCTAAAGATAAGAAGAGAATCCTGAAAGCAGCAAGAGAAAAGTTATTTGCCACATACAGGGGAAATGCAATAAAGTTAAGTGCCAATTTCTCATCAGAAGGCACAGAGGTGAGAAGGCAGTGAGTGGTATGATGTATTTAAGATACTGAAAGAGAAAAACTGCCAGCCAAAAATTCTATATCTGGCAAAACTGTCCTTCAAAAATGAAGAGTTTAAAATATTTACAGATAAACAGAAACTGAGAGAGTTCATCCACAAGAGACCAGCCCTATAAGAAATACTAAAGGGAGTTCTACAGACTGAAAGGAAATGATAGGAGAGAAAGGTTTGGAGGAGAGTATAGAAGTTAAGATTGTCAATAAGGGTAACTAAAAGGGAAAAAAGAGAGACAAAAATGAGATATGACATATAAAAATGAAAGTATAAAATTGTTGAAATAAGTACTGCCTATACAGTGATATCATTGAACATTCATGGTCCCCCAATCTTCTCCTTCTGGGACACCCATGGTGCATATATTTGTGTACTTTGTGCTGTCATTCAAATCCCTGAGATCCTGCTCAATTTTTACCATTGTTTCCTTTATCTGTTCTTCTGTCTGTTAGATTTCAACTGTTCTGTCTTCTAAATCAAAAGACACAGGTTGGCAGAATGGAAAAAAGTATGATCCATCAATATGCTGTCTACAAGAGACTCACCTTAGACCCAAGGACACAGATGGGTTGAAAGTGAAGAGTAGGGAAGAGATATTCCATGCAAACAGTAACCAAAAAAGAGCTGGGGTAGCTATACCAATATCAGACAAAGGGGACTTTAAATGCAAAGCTGTTGTAAGAGATAAAGGAGGAAACTATGTATTAATAAAAGGGGCAATCCACCAAGAAGAAGTAACCATCATAAATATTTATGCATCAACCCAGAAATCCATGAGGCAAACCCTGGCAAAGCCAAAGGGAGAAATAGACATCTCTACAATAATAGTTGGAGATTTCAATATACCACTCTCATCAGTAGATAGAACATCTAGACAAAGGATCAATAAGGAAACAGAGAACTTGAATAGTATGATAAATGAGCTAGACCTGACAGACCTATACAGAACAATGCATCCCAAAACAGCAGAATATGCATTCTTCTCAAGTGCCCAGGGATCATTCTCCAGGATAGACCACATGTTGGTCTATCACAAAACAAGTTTCAATAAATTAAAAAGATGGAAATTGACTTCTCTTTATGCCTGCACTCTATGGACCAGCCTTCATTTGATGAGTGAGGTAGCCCCGGGCATAAATTAGGCAGTCTTTGTGAATGCTTAAAGGTCACGAGGGTACCAATTAGTAAATCAGAGATTTAGTTTAACTAAAAGGCATGCTAGCAGCCTGAAAGAATGTATGTATCTCTAAACACATTAAACCAGAAATGAGGAAATTTATTTTAGCAATTTAGCAAATAATCCAAAACTTTTGTCCTTTCAAAAATTGAGTCTATGTTTTTTACTTGATGGAAATTATATCATTTTTGTCACATATTCATTTTGGTGGCTATTAACAAGTCATTGATGGGTTGCATATTTGTTCATCATGTCAAAAATTTTATTGAGTAGCTATTAAGTTATAAGAACTTGAGAATATAGAGCTAAATCCAACACACTTCCTGAACTGAAGCTGCTCAAAATCTAGTAAAGAATAAAAAGTGGCCACTGCCTAGACATCCCTGAAGTTTGGGAAAGTGATTAAACTAAAGGAAGGGGTAGCAACAGACAAGAAGGAATTTAACAAAGGATTATGAATACTGAGTCTCTATATAATTTTCTTTTTCTTAGTTGCTAGGGTATTAGAATAGCTAGAAGGAAAGAATTGAAATGGTGGAACTGTAACCTATGGCATCCTTTGAAATTTGTTCTATAGCTACTTGTTAAATTGTAATTTGAAAGTTATCACATTTTTGTGTATATGTTATATTTCACAGTAAGGAAATAATTGAAACTATGGTGCTATAACTCATAACATTTTTTGGAAATTTTCTATTTAACTACTTGTTAAATCATACTTTCAAAGATATTATCTTTTTGTATATATATTATATTTCACAATAAGGAAATAACTGAAATTGTGGAACTGTAACCTATAACATTCTTTGAAATTTGCTCTCTCGTTGTTAAATTGCACTTGGAAAATTATCATTTCTATGTATATATGTTGTATTATACAATAAAAAAATATGATTTAAAAACATAATAAACAGCAACCGAAGTGTCCATCAACCAATGAATGGATAATCAGAATGTGGTATATACACCCAGTGTTATATAATTCAGCTGTAACAAGGAATGGAATTCTGATACATGCAACAAGATAGATGAACCTTGAAAACATCCTATTGAGTCAGAAAGCCAGACATAAAAGGACAATTATTGTGTGATTTCACTAATGTGAAATAATTAGAATAAGCACCTTCTTAAAGTCAGAAATTAGAATATAGGTTACCAGAGGCTGGGATGAGGGTAGGGAATGGGGAGGTAATGCTTACTTGGTCCAGAATTTATGGTTGGGGTGATGGAGAAGTTTTGGTAACGGATGGTGGTGATGGTAGCACAATATTATGAATGTAATTAACAATGCTCAATTATACATTTGAATGTGGTTAAAAGGGGGAGAGTCTAGGCTTTACATATGTTACTAGAATAAACATAATTTAAAAAAAAAAGATGGAAATTATACAAAGCACCTTCTCTGACCATAATGGAATGAATCTGGAAATCAATAACAGATGAAGAACTGGAAAATTCTCAAATATATGGTGTTAAAGAACATACTATTAAACAAGCAGTGGGTCAAAGAATAAATTGTAAGAGAAATCAACAAATATCTCAAAACAAATGAAAAGTAGAACACAGCATATCAAAACTTACGGAATCAGCAAAGGCAGTGCTGAGGGGGATATTTATAGCCCTAAATACCTACATTTAGAAAGAAGAAAGAGCTAAAATCAAAGATCTAATTGTACACCTGGAGAAACTAGAAAAAAGAATAGCAAACTAATCCCAAAGCTAGCAGAAGGAAATAAATAACAAAGACTAAGCAGAAATAAATGAAATTGAGAATTAAAAAAGTACAGTAGAAAGAATCAACAAAACCAAAATCTTGTTCTTTGAAAAGAACAATAAAATTGGCAAACCCTTAGCTAGACTGACAGTGAAAAAAAAAAAGAAGATGCAAATAAATAAAATCAGAAATGAGAGGGGGGACATAACTACTGACCCCACGGAAATGAAAAGGAACATGAGAGGATGCTATGAACAATTGTATGCCAACAAATTAGACAAATTAGATGAAGTGGACAAATTCCTAGAAACACATGAACAACCTACACTTAACTCTGGAAGAAATAGAAAACCTCAACAGACCAGTTCAAGTAGAGATTAGATCAGTGATCAAAAACCTGTCAACAAAGAAAATCCCAGGATCTGATGGCTTCACAGGTGAATTCTATCAATCATTCCATGAAGAATTAATAACAATTCTGCTCAAACTCTTCCATAGTATTGAAGAGGAGGAGATACTACCTAACTAATTCTATGAAACCAGTATCACCCTAATACCAAAGCTAGATAAAGATACTACAAGTAAAGAAAATTACATACCACTTTCTCTAATGAATATAGATGTAAATATCCTAAAAAAAAAACAAAACAAACAAACAAAAAAAAAACTTGCAAATCAACTCCAACAGCACATTAAAAGAATTGTACACCATGGGTTTTATCCCAGGTATCCAAGGGTCATTCAACACAAGAACATCAATTAATCTAATAGTCCACATTAACAAATTGAATGGGGAAAAGCCACATGATCATCTCAATTGATGCAGAAAAGGCATTTGACAAATTCCATCATCCTTTCTTGATAAAAACACTTCGTAAGATAGGAATAGGTGGAAACTTCCTCAACATGATATAGGGCATATGTGAAAAACCCACAGCTAGCATCCTACTCAATGGTGAAAGACTGAAATCTTTATCTCTAAGATCTGGAATGAGACAAGGATGCCCACTCTCACCACTGTTATTCAACATTGTGCTAGAATTTCTAGCCTAGAGCAGTTAGGCAAGCAAAAGAAATAAAATGCATCCCAATTGAAAGGAAGAAGGGAAACTTTCACCACTTGCTGATGACATGATCCCTTATATAGAAAGTCCTGAAAACTCTACAACAAAGCTACTGGAGCTAATAAACAAGTTCAGAAAATGTTGGGATATAAGATCAACATGCAAAAATCAGTAGTGTTTCTATATACTAGATACTATACTAACTGAGGAGGAAATCAAGAAAAAGTTCCATTTACAATAGCAATGAGAAGAATCAAATATCTAGGAATAAATTTAACCAAGGATGTAATGGACCTGTATACAGAAAACTACAAAACATTGCTAGAAGGAATCAAAAAAGACCTAAATAAATGGAAGTACATTCTGTGTTCATGGATTGGAAGACTATATATCATTGTCAATTCTACCGAAATTGATTTATAGATTCAATATAAGTCCAATAAAAATTCAAAAATCCTTCTTTGCAGAAATGGAAAAGCCAATTATCAAATTAATTTGTAAGGGTAGGGGGCCCTGACAGCCAATCTTGACAAAGAAGAATTAAGTTGGAGCATTCACACTTTCTGACTTTAAAGCATATTACAAAGCTACAGTGGTTAAAATAGCATGGCACTGACATAAAGATAGATACATTGCCCAATGGAATCAAATTGAGAGTACAGAAATAAACCCTCAAACCTATGGACAATTGATATTCAACCAGGCTTCCAAGTCCACTTAACCGGGACAGAATGGTCTCTTCAACAAACAGTGCTGGGAGAACTGGATATCCATACTCAAAAGAATGAAAGTAGACCCGTATCTCACACCTTATGTAAAAATTAACGCAAAATGGATCAAAGACCTAACTGTAAGAGCCAGGACCATAAATCTCCTAGAAGAAAATGTAGGGAAGCATCATCAAGATCTTGTGGTAGGCAATGGTTTCTTAGAATTTACACCCAAAGCACAAGAAATGAAAGAAAAAATAGATAAATCGGACTTCCTCAATATTAAAAACGTTTGTGCTTCAAAGGACTTTGTCAAAAATGTGAGAAGGCATGCTACTTAATGGATGAACATATTTGGAAACCACAATAAGGGTTTAAATATATAACTATATAAAAAATATATAAACAACTCCTATAACTCAACAATAAAAAGACAACCCCATTAAAAAATGTACAAAAGACTTGAATAAACATTTTTCCAAAGAAGAAATTCAGATGGCTAAAAAGCACATGTAAAAATGCTCAACATCACTAGTTATTAGAGGAATGCAAATCAAAAGACAATGAGATATCATTTCACACCTATTAAAATGGCCACTATTAAAAAAAAACAGAAAACTACAAGTGTTGGAGAGGATGTGGAGAAAGAAGAACATTCTTTCACTGCTGGTGGGAATGTGAAATGGTGCAGCTGCTGTGGAAGACAGTTTGGTGGTTCCTTGGGAAGCTAAGTATGGAATTGCCATATAATCCAGCAATCCTGCTACTGGGTATAAAACAAGAAGAACTGAAAGCATGGATGTGAACAGACATTTGCACAGTGATGTTCATAGCAGCATTATATACAATTGCAAAAAGATGGAAAGCAACCAAGTGTCTATTCACTGATGAATGTATAAACAAAAGTGACTTATACATACAATGGAATATTGCTCACCTGTAAGAAGGAATGATGTCCTGATGCATGAGATAACACAGATGAACCTTGAAGACATTATGTTGAGTGTAATAAGCCAGACACAAAAGGACAAATATTGTATGATTTCGCTAATATGAACTAAATACTATCAGCATACCCATAGTCAAAATCTAGAATATAGGGTACCAGGAAATAGAATGACAGTAGAGATTGGGAAGCTGATGCCGAATTTGTGCAGAATTTTAAATTAGGTTGATTGTGAATGTTGGGAAACGGATAAAGGTGACGGTAGAACATTACTGTGAATGCAATTAACATCACTGAATTGTGGGTGTGATTGTGGCTGAAAGGGGAAGTTTAGGGCTGTGTATATCACTACAAGTTAAGCTTAAGAATAAAACATGGTACTGTAAAACAAAGTGAACTCTGTTTTGGACCATGACTGTGGTTAATAGTACAAATATAAGAATGTTTCATGAATAAGAACAAATGTTCTTCACTATTACAAGGCGTTAATAATAGGGTGGTATATGGGAAAAATATACCAAATGCAAACTATGGACTATAGTTAACAGTAATATTTTAATATCCTTTCATCAATTGTAACAAAGGTACAATACCAATGCTAAGTCAACCATAGGGGGTGTAGGGGTATGGGGCTTTACTTTATGGAGCAATGAAAATATTGTAAAATTGATTGTGGTGATGAATGCACAACTCTGTGATTATACTGTGAGCCATTGATTGTACACTTTAGATGGATTGTACAGTGTGTGAACATATCTCAATAAAAGCACTTTAAAAAAGAAAAGGGATAAATAGGGCAGAAATCCTGCCTTCAGAGAAGCACTATCAAGTAAAGGACCACAGAGTTTGCTATGTATATGGTTCTATGCTAGATACTGGGACTGGGCAGGTGAAGGGCAGAGGGGTAGGATATACAAATAAAGGAACAAACAATCCCTGTCTTTCAAAGAGCTGGTAACTTTGCCTAAATGCAGACAAGTTAGAATATAATCAGATGCCAACATGACAGAAGAGTTTCTATGGCATTAAGTGGAGAAGCCAGATGTGATGCTCGTCGGGCCACAGTATCTGTCACCCCAGAGCTGATGAGGCAGTCCAGGATTAGCCAAGCCAGTGTTTGGGCCCTTTCAACCACCTAGGGGGCCACCCCAATCTGCATCCTGGATCTGGGAGTCAGTCTTCTCTCTGGAATTTGGATGCTAAATCCATCAATTACAAGTAACAGGGTTCCCCTCCTAGTTACTCCAAACCAGCTCTCTAGGCCCAATGGTAGAAGTACATTTTCCCCAGGCTCTGGTGTCAGGGTCTTTATTTCTGAGGCATGGTGGTCTCCACTTTTCCAGGTTAGGGAAAAATGTAAGACAACTTCTTTTCTGAATGTATTTTTCCCAGGATACCATCATGGAAGTGTCAGTATCTGCTGGCTGAGATATTTTTTCTCCTTTTCAAATATCCTATTGTTCTTTTCATGTTTATTGTTTCCTTTATGCCTCTTTGATAGCTTCTTTTTGAGGCCTTATAAGATATTTTGATACTGAGTAAGGATGCCATATGTGAGACCCTCTATTATTCTGCCTCTTAGTTTGATTTAAAGTTATATGCTCCTCAGTGGAAGAAAATAATAAAGATGCAGTGCTGGAAGAAGGAATGAATATAGGAAGATGCGTAGGAACCTGTTTTATTGGAGAAGAAAGGAAGAAGGAGGATATTGGGCATAAACAATCAATACAAGAGATCATGTGTGACGTTTTAGATGGTCTATGAACCCAATAATAATTACCTTGTTAGGAGATTGTATTTCTTGAAGGTGCAGCAACTATCGAGAGACAGTCTAAAAGCACTGTTTTTCTCGATATGTTGTCTAATGCAGGGTAATCACCATCTTTTATGTATTAATTACAGCTTAGCTTCACAATCAGGATGAATGGAAAAGCTGACATCCAATCAGGCGAGATTTGATTAGCTTTCTTTGACAGGATTCTTATCTGGGATGGCATTTTGAACATCACATACTCTAAGGATGAGAGCATTTTATGGGTAATCGTGTGCCCGGTGGCACATCAGGCCATCATTCTCCATGCTGGGTGATACCCACGGCACTGGAGGCAGCAGGGTTAAAGGAAGGCCTAATTCTAATCCCTGCTCCACCATCTGCTTGCTATGGATTTGAGACAAGTCAGTTAACATTGCTGAGTCTTGGGTACTTAATCTACAAAATGGGAGTAAATGTAGTTACTCTGTTTGCCCACCAGGGTAATCTGGAAGATCGTATGGGATCATGAACATGTAACCGAGAAGTTAAGATTTAATGGATGATTATGATTACTGAATCATTATATGGATATTTCTCTTTAGTTTCTGGTATATTAGAGTGGACAGAGGGAAATACCTGAAATCTTTGAACTGTAATCCAGCTGCCTTGATATCTGATAATTATTGTATAGCCTTTGTCTTGTGCCCTAATGATTGCAAAAACCTTGTGCCTCACCTTTGCTTGTACCCATTTTTTTCCCTGTTTTTCAACTTTAGAGTCTTTGATCACTAAAGACAGCCCTTAATGTTTATTAATAAAGGGCCTTGGGTCAGCCCAGAACTAACCCACTCGAATTCCAAAGTTATCTTGATAAGCAAAATAGTATCTAATCAGAATGGGCCCTCCTGACATGTACAATAGCTTAGACTTTAATCTGTAAATGACCTATACCTCATTATAATACTAAAAATCATACCCATCATCATATTAAGGCCACCATTTTCTAACATACGTTCCTGGATTAAGCGTGTAATCAATCTGCGCATGCTCAATAATTAGATCACCTCTAATTACATCATCTGGAGCCATTGTGCTCATTATCCTAAAACCTGCCCATCTTTTGATACTATAAAATTATCAGAATTTGTATCAGTTGGAGGAGACAGATTTTCAGGCCATTAGGCCATCTGATCTCCTGCTTTGCACTTGGCAATAAACTATTTCTCTCTTTGAAACCCCAGTGTCTCAGGAACTGGTCATTTGTGTGCATTGGGCAAAGAGATCACCGCCTTTGGTAATAAACATGAAAGCACTTTTGTCAATTTTATATTGTCCAATGGTGTTAGTGAATGACCAGAGACACTGTCCTCTACCGGACAAATAGATCCCTCTTGACCAATCTTCTTCAGGGTCCAGCTCAGGTGCTTCTGCACCTGGAAGGTGCTCAGCCCATGGGTCTGACTGAACAGCCTGACCGCCAGGTCTGGACATCACCACAAGGGAGAGAGTTTAAAGATCATTAGAAGATAGAAAATGTGACAAGCCACTCACTCAAAAGGTCAAAATAAGTTTAATTTAAAGACAAAGAGGCATGCTAAATTCTATGTCTGTGACTCCATTTTGAAAGCAGAAATGTCCTTCAAAAGCAAATTTACTTAATCAAGCCACACTAGCAGTCATGAAAAACCCATACGGATAATATCTTCTGAATGTTTATTACATTTAACCGGACATACGCATCATTTCTTTTATTCCTAACATCTTTCCCTATAAAGAAGCAAGAGAGATCATTTAAGGTTTAGGAAAATGTGTTCAGAACCATTTGTCCAAGGAGATCTCCCAGTAATTGCTGGAGCACCATCGACAAAGCAGGTCTAGGGCATGACTTGTGCTGACTGTTACTTAGAGGAAGGGCTAATGAAACATCCATTTATTTAGAGTGGTTTTGTTTGTTTTGTTTTCCTCTTGTTACAAATATTAACAGTAGGGCCTGCAAAAATCTACTGGGAGCCCAGGCTACTCCCATCCAGGGGCAGTACCAAGAACAAGCATGATACAAACTCTGTTTACTTTCAACTGAACAGATCATTTCAAAATAAAATTTCCTTTTCCTGAGGCCCCTTTGGAACCCCTATTATTTCCCTGTCCATGTCCCTCGTAGCTTACTTTTTCTTCCTCTTTGTTAGCTAGTAAGCCTGATCAAAGACCATCTGTCTGCTGGCTTTCAACTGAGGTTAGTATGTGTCAGAATGTGATTAATGTTTGATCGTATATTAACATCATTTAATTATGAAAACTGCAAGTTAAAAAAAAAAAAATTCACTTTAAATCTTTCCCAAAGTCAGCCCCCTGTGTCTCTCTAGGAGGGAAGGAAGGGGGAATTCTCTGGCCTAATTCAGTGGGAGGAGTGGGAGATCTTATATCCCCCAAAGACCTGGTTTTATTCCTTGCTTTTTAATATGACAATGACAACTTTCTCATTCTAATTTTAAAAAGAGGAGTTTTTTGAAGTTTTTGTGTTTCCAAAGACACAATCTGGAACTGAGTGACTTGACCCATTGGTTGAAGAGCTATTGTGCAGCTGTGAAAAAATGCAGGATAACTGATAAAGCCCATCACAAGCCTTCTGGCTAAAAGGTAGTTTTGTTTTGCAAATTAGATTCTTTGACACATTAGGAATTCGGTAAAAGATACTGCATTCAGCCTGGGTTCTGAATAGGCAATGTTCACTGGAGATGGCTCAGCTAATGCAGAAACTAGGGGGCCCCTGGGACTGCTGATGAGATCAAGCTGCCACTGGTGAATGAGAATCCCTTCCTCTTTAGAGGGGTTCCAGCATTTGTGCAAGTTTCTAATTCTCTATGTAAAGATGGGGAGTTGGGAAGCAATGCTTTGCATGCCATGTTGACTATTGTTTTCTTGGGGGTCTTCGCTCTTGCTATTTAGAGGTAGAACAGATTCCAGGAAAAGCTAGAGGTGTTCACACACACTTGTGCACACACACACAGACATACACACACACACACACACACACACCTCTACTTTAAAATGTAGCTGGAGAAAAAAGCAGCAGCAAAAAGTTCCCACGCCACCCGTTTATTCTCCAGTCCTGGCTTGAAAGAGTCCATTTCCACTACTTATCCTCTCTTTGTCCTGTCGTCTGAAGTTGTCCCCATAGACGTTAATGCTTGCGGCGGTGATGATGAGCAGAAGGGATGGCTTCTCGGTTTTTAATTATTTTTATTGAGTTGGTTGATAATTAAGTTCATGACTTTGCCTTGTGTATTTTGGGGAGCAAGAGAAGGAGCCCCTCAGTCACCCTAGTCAGTGTCCCCTTAGAATCCAGGTCCTAAGGTCAGGCTTAGGTGTGACCCAGACACATTTCAGACATGAAAGCTATGCCATGGCAGGAAAGACCCAGAACATCCTCTCTGGACTTGCTTCCTTCTTCAGCACCCTCGTCCCTGTGGTTGGCCTTGAACCAGCCCTCACAGAGGACCAGCAGCTTCCTGTGTAATGTATTCTTACTCTCTCCTTCAAACTGTCAGCATAACCAGTGAGTCAGGGACTGTTGTGTCTTCATTTCACAGTTAAGGACACTGAGGATCAGAGAGGTTAAGTATCTTGTTCTAGCTTCCACAGCTAGTTAAGTGGCAGAACTGGCTGTGTCTGTCTCCAGAGCCCTTGCAACTAACCAATATGCTCTTCTACCCAAATAAATGGTCATAAGACGTCAAAGAATTCCTCTCTCCCATTTAATCTAAAACTAATGATAATACTGCCTGTAGACAATTTTCACTTAATCAACAGAAGTTCATTTATCAGTTACTATGCTCAAAGCACTGGGCTAGATGATGCAGGAGATCCAAAGATTTAAAAAAACATCATGCTCATCTCTTTCAGATATAAAAGTAATTGATAGCTAACATTGAGAACTGTTCTAAGCATTTTACATACATCAGTATGCTTAATCTCAGAGCAACTCTAAGCAGTAGGTACTATCATTATCCCCATTTCGCAGGAGAAGAAAAGAGGCATAGACTGATAAGTGATTGGCCAAGATCTCACAGCTAGTGCAAGGGAGAGCCTGGATTTGAACCCTGAGGTCTGATTCAGAGTCTGTGTTCTTCACCCCTAAGCACCTGTCCTGGGTAGCTGGCAACCTGATAAAGGAGGCAGGTGTGTGCATGGACAGCTCTGCTCCAAAGCAGGAGGTGGTGAGTGCTGGAATGCAGAACACGCAACATGACTGATAGGAAGGGGAGATCAGTGCTGATGCAGGAATCTGGGAAGTTTGTTTGCAAGAGAAGAATTATGACCTGGGCCTTGATGTATGGGTAGGAGTTGGGTTGATGGCAGATGGGAGACATGACTTCCTACATAAGCAGATCTTCTGGCTGATGACTAGGCAAAAGGCACAGTACTCATGGTTATGCCTTACATATGTTATAGTTTATAAAACATTTTCATACTACAGTGAGTAATATTACCCCACTTCAGAGATCAGGAAACCGGCTAGGTGAGAATAAGTGACTTGCCCTGGGTCACATAATGGACTTAGTAATGTAGTTACAGCCCTAACTCTGACATTGTCATTCTGAACTCTGGGGCCAGGGGTGGGGTGGAGGACAAAGTCTCTATTCGGCCCCACTGAGCTTCTGTGCTGGGTTGGGAGTAAAGCAGAGGCAGGCCCTGGGGACCCCCTGGGGCTAGCTTGAGGCCTATAGTTCACAGAACTAAGCCAGGTCTGCATCCAGCTCTACTCCTTCCACCTCTCTGCTTTACCTTTAGGCCAGAGAAGGAGTTGCTGAGGAACACTAAGAAAAACTGGTTATTTGGCATCAAGGCACCTATATTTGTGCCTAAACTTAGCTCAGAGAATTTGTGGCTGATTTCAGACATTTTGTTTTTGCTCAATTCAATCAAACAGGCTTGTTTGTGTGGTGATGCTATAAACCAAAACAACAGCTTTGAAAAAGGAAAACGCAAGCCATCAACCAAGTTGTTTTGTCTCCATAATGCCAAATGGTTGGCTGCAATGATTTTGTACCCCGAGCTACTCTTCTGAGTAAGCCTTTGTTCCAGCCAGGTTGGTGTCTTTAGTTATTAGTCCCTGAATGTGCCACAAACATTTCCACCACCGTGCTTTTACTTACAATATTTCCCTCTAAAAAGCCATCCTCCTGTTTTGTGGGTGAGACCCTCCTCTGAAATTCCACCCAAGGGCCAGCCGTCTCTGCTGCTTTTCCCTACGATGCCAGCCCTGCAGGCTCGTTCCCTCTGTTGGCTTCTCTCTGTCTTGCAGTTTCCACCCCGTTTGCTAACTGCCCATTCATCCCAGTAAGGTTTGCAGTCTGTGTTTATCTGTCCTATCTTTTCTTGTACCATGGAAATTTCTGGGGAGGAAGGGACCAAGCCTTACATTTGGTATCTCTCTCAAAAACCTTGCATAATACCAGGTTCTCAGTCAATATTTGTTATTGCCAGTGAGGCCAGGGTGGAAATTGACTCGAGATGGTTTGGGCTGATACCCACCATGTCTCTTCTTAGATAAAGATGTCTCTGGCAGCTGAGCAATGCAATCAGTAGATAGTTGGTCTGTGCTCCCACTTGTAGGCCAGTGGAAGCCATAGAATTGCCAGATGTCAGCACTAGTAGGAACATTTTCCAAAGCCTTTCCAATGACTTTTCCATTGACGGCAACATTGGAGCCAAAAAAGGGAAAGTGACTTCATCCAAATTCTCTCAGAAAGCGTGGACAGAGCCAGAAGCAGACCCACGACCCCTGACACCTGCTCTGGGCCCCTTGTCTATTTTCCCATCTCACTGTCTCCACCTCTCAAGAAGGTTGGCCTCCCGACAGCCTCTAGGGAGAGAGACCTTCTTTATTTGTTCTTCAGTTGCCCATTCTTTGGTTTTAGCAAATTCCCTTGTTCAGGGCCTTATTTCTAGAACCAGCAGAAACTCAGATTCCTTTCTTAGAAGAAAAATATTAATTGTGACCTTAACTGTGCAGCCGAATCCAAGCTGCTGTGAGAAATCTAAGATCTATTAGATTCAGACTTGACTTAAAAATTCATGTGGTATAAGTGAGGAGATAGGACATGTACATATAAATATTTACAAAAATATGGAACAGTAAGTGATGAATGTCCAAACTGGGTTAACCTTAGAGTTACTACCTAAACAATTCCTCAGAAAGAGCTGTGCTGGGGTAGCTGTGGATAAAAGACCATCTTGGATCTCAGATGACAAAGCCAGGGTCCAAGGTCAGTGCTGATCAAGGAACTTTCACGGAAGTGTCCAGGGCTGGAGAGCTTGGGAGAGTCAGGGCCTCTGCTGGACTTCTCAGGGGACAGAAACCAGTACTGGCTACTGCTCTTATCCCCACACTACTCACATAGCCTTGACTTGTATCCAAGATATGTCAAATGGGGAGGCTCCCCTGCCCTCTCCCACAATTGCTCATGTTCTTAAAATTGATGAGTCTAGAATACCGCAATAACATTCATGACAGAAACACCTTAGAAAATCAATTTAGAGGCCAGCTGAAGAGTTGAAACCAAGAGTGCTACTTGAACAGACAAGTCTGTTTATCGGTCTATTACTACTGTTTCTTTCTATTCCATCTGGCCAGACATTCAAGTTTTATACCCGGATGATAGTCCAGAACACTAATGTTGGTGTAAGGTTTGACTGTCCCCACCAACCCTAATATATCCATCCATTCCGAAGCATTTATGATGTGGCTGAGGCATGTTAAATATGCACTTTCCTTGAACTTCCTCCACATACTTGTAGCAACTGGACCTACCTGTTAAAAGATTCTGCCTACATGCCAGTCTGTTTTAATTATAATTTAAAATGGGCATTCTTGAAATAACTTGAGAAAACTGAGTCCTCTCCATTAGTTTGTAGTTTGTGTAAGAGATATTGACCACATTAAACTAGGGCTCTCCCCAGCAAGTCTCCAGGAAGCCATTCCATGCTCTTCCAGCCCACTAACCAGGCTTCACCTGAACTGCATTCTGCCTGCTTCCTAGACTGGTTTTTCGCCGTCTCCATAGACAGTCTTTGGTTTCTCTGGAGGTGGGTCTGGCTGGGTTGCCACCTAGACTCCAAGCCCACTGAGGGCAAGGCCTGTGCCGTATACTTGCTGTGTTCTGTCTGCTCCTCCAGCATCTACTCAGTACCTCACAGCTAGCAGAAACTTTACAAAGGTGTGGCGACTAGTTGATAACCAAAGTGTTTCTCCAATTACTTGGTATCCTAAAAGATGGAAAAGATAACCTAGAGATCATATTATTTAGTGTTTTATTTTTTTCTACAAATGTAAATTTAATGATCTATTGTAGAGGTTTCCAACCTGTGAGCCACTGGCCTTTGGGAAGACTGGAGTCATTGCAAAGGGATTTCAATTCTACATGTATGTATGTGTATATATATTTCTTAACAAACACATACCAAAAGTGCAAAGATTATCATTTGGAGATATGCAGAAATTTTAAACATTTTCATAGGGATCTTTATACTAAAAAATATTAGGAATCAAGCTAGGAAATGTAAGAACAAATGAGACTTTGGCTTGTGGTTTTCTCATGGCTTAGGGGATGGAGAAGTGAGGCTAGCTGAGCCACGGGCCCACAGGTTCTCTTTCATTGCTGTGGTCAGCAATACAGTTTTGTTTCTGTCTGTTTTTCTAAGCTGTCTCCAAGAAGGCAGAGGCAGGGCTGAGAGTAAACAGATGCTGATGAGATGTTTGAGTCGCTTGAGGAAAGCTCTGAGGTCTTACAAACTACCGTGCCACTTCCACTGTTAGCATTTATTTAGCTTAAGGCTTTGGGACTTGACAAAATGTAATCCCTGGGTGGTAGGTGATCTGTGGAAGGGTGGGAGGGTGGGAGATGGTCACTCTCTAAGCTGAGAATGGAATCTAGGGCTGGTGTATGTAGCAAGAGAGGAGGCAGCAAGGTTTTGAATGCTGCTGAGGAGAGAGTAATCTCACTGCACGGTGCTAGCCCTGGACACACACACACACACCCATAGATGCAGATAACACTGCGGATCTGCAGTCTAGATGTAACTGCTAAGAGGAGTCTTAGAGGCCCACAAAGTTCATGAGCCACTACCCCAGTAAAGGGCACTGCTCCCTGTTTCATTTAGGGACATGGGTTAACTCTTCATGAGTGCATAGATCATGTCTAACTATATCAAATGATGCCTTGTGAGAGAGGAATACAAATATGTTTCCAGGCCCTTGGGGAGCCTATAAGACTGTTTGAGTCATCCCTGGGAGTCACTCAGCCAATAGTATATGTGTTCAAATGCAGAACGAATGCTTCAGACCTGACCTGTGACAGGACTTGGGAAAGGGTCTGGTCGGCATGGGCTGGGCAGAGTTGGGGCAGGTTCCAGATCTAGAGAGCTAATGTGGGGGAGGGGTGGAGCATTGCCAGAGCCACCCCAAGGTCGAGGTGGGTGGGAATGAGAGCCTGGTTGTCTGGGAAACAGGGTGCAGCGCTCAGTGGACATACATATTAAGGAAGGAGTTGGAGGACCCTGGGCCTCTTCTTGGGCACCCAAACCAATGAACTGTTGAAAGTTAATACAACTTCCCATCTAAATATGTCCTTCAAAGTTTATAGGCTGTCAAAATTTTAATTTTGAAGGGCACTTGGAAATCATCTAGTCCCAACTGCAGTCATGACTAGAATCTCTGCCCCGGAATTGCAGAAAGCTTCTACTTGGATTTTTCCAGTGATCAAGAGCATATTGTTTTCTGAGGCTCCTGTTCCTTTCTGGATGGGTTTCATTATTAGGAAATCCTCCCCCTGATTCTCTTATGTTCTGTCTTCTCATGTTCTCCCTCCACCCTTCAGTGCCACCTTTTCCCTGCAACTCGCCCTGCGTTCCTCCAGGCTCACCTGACCCCATCATGATCACTTTCCACCTACCCATGAAATGTGGAACCCCAAATCAGACCTGCTTCTCTGCTAAGTCACCAGCTTACAGCTTCTTATGTTAATTGCTGCGTATAGTAGAGACGATTTTTTTTTCTGCCAGATTTTTCCTCGGCCTTATTATTGTTCGGAAACCATAAAACTGAAAACTGCATTTTTATGACTCCATATGACCTTCAGAATTCCAGACACAGCCAACTCCTGCTTGGCTATAATATTTTGGCTCATTAATTTCAGAGAAGATATTCCGATTTATAATTTTATTAAGTTTCTGAGGATTTTTAATACTGTGTTTCTAAATATGATGAACTTCTCCCCACCAAATTTTAATTAGGGAGCATATTAAATCCTCAATTAATGCTTGTGGTAATGCATATTTAATATCCAATAACATTTGATCAGGACCCTTTCAGAGAGGGAGGGACCGGGGAATTATTTCTATTCAGTTCTCACTGATAGAACAGCCACATTTTCCGCTCCATCTTTCCTTGCCGATAGAATAGAAGCCCATTACTTGGCATTGGTCCAAGACCCAATGAACCCTCTCATTGTCAGCTTTCCCAGTGGAGTGAGGGGGCAGTGTTCTGCCACTGCGTGAGCAAGAGTCACAGCATGGAATCTCAGCACAAGCCAGTCCAGGGCACAGGAAGAATCTTCTAACCCATGTGCCTTTATCTCTAATCCATTTCCGAATGCAGAGGGGCTACATGCTTTAATGTAAGAGTCTGCATGCTTTGTCTGCAAACATTTTAGGTATTGCAGAATTACAAACTGTCTTTATTGCAGCTCAGCTCTGCCACTGTAGCACAAAAACAGCCATAGACAACACGTCAACAAATTGGTAGGACTGTGTTTCAATAAAACTTTATTTATGGAAACAGAAATTTGAATTTTATCTAATTTTTCCTTGTCATGAAGTATTATTCTTTGATTTTTTGTAACCATTTGAAAATGAAAAAAACTATCCTTAGCCTGTGATTTGGTCATAGTTTACCAACTCCTGCTTGAGTGGAAAGAGTCTAGAACCCAGGTCGGGAGGCCTGGGTTCTCCTTCCAACTCAGCTGCTCTGAAACCTAGTGACTCTGAAGAAAGCCACTGAACTCTTTCTTAGGACCCAGTTTCTTCATAGTAAAGTAAAGGTTTGGCCTGGATGGCAGCTAACATCTTGTTTGAAGGATGTGTGATTCCTTCCACTTGTGTAACCTGCTCCGGTGCTCCTTCTGAAGCCACAGAGCCCATCTTTTTGCATTTCCCTCTTTCTTCTGAAAGTGATACCTCACTTCACCAGCAGAAGCTAATTGGAAGGAGGCAAAAGTAGCTAAGCCAGCTCAGGAGTGCCTGAAACTAATGGTCTGTGGTAAAAGAGAAGGCCTTCAGTCCTGCCTTGATTGCAACAAGAAAGATGTCTTCCTTTGAAACCTTCATCCGGAAAACCCTTCCAGAGAGACCATAGAATTCAGACACAAACAAGACAGTTATGGAATGGAAAACATGTTTCTCCTTCCAAAGGCTGGATCTCCACTATATCCAAGCCACCAAAGGAGTTTGCACTCCCTCTAGCCTCTGTCCCTTTGGCACCCTATCTTGGTTTGCCAGGCCTCTATGGCAAATATCACACAATGGGTTGGCTTAACAATAGGAATTCATTGGTTCCTGATTTTGGAGCTAGAAGAAGTCCAAAATCAAGATATCAGTAAGGATTGGTTTCTCTCAGAATCTGCAGTGTTCTGGTGCTGGCTGCCGGTGAACCTTGGGTTCCTTGGTTTGTATCTCTGCCTCCTGTCACATGGCGACATCCTCTCCTTTCTGACTTCTGTGACTTCCAGGTTCTCTTCATAAGGCCTCCAGTAATATGGATTAAGACTCACCCTGATTCAGTTGGCCACAACTTAACTAAAAATAACATCTTCAAAAGGTCCTATTTACAATAGGTTCCCACCCACAGGGAAACAAATTAAGACTAGGAACATGTGTTTGCTGGGGTACATGATTCAACCTACAACACACCCCATCCCTTCAACAGTCAAGCCCCTTCCTTCGTACTCTCCTCTTTCCTATAAAAACCACCCCTCAGGATAAGGACATAATTTGGTCATTCACGATGGATTGTTGAAATCTGTTAGCATTAGAGAAAGCAGGAAGAATTAAGCCTTAATAGCTCTAGAAACCAACATTTACTGGGTGCTTACTATGTGCTAAGTTGTATGTGTGTGCACATGCATGTGTATTTTCCCACCCAAAATCCACATTTTGCAGATGAAGAATCCAAAACCTAAATAGTCTGCACAGCTTGCCCTTGTGACCACTATTAAGTGGCAGAGCCAGGATTTGAACCCAAGCACTCTGACTCTAGCTGTCATTCCACATAATACTTCCCTTTTAATGGTCAAACATGGAGAATCAGTAAATAGAAGGAGAAAAGTATTTGGAAGAGCTCTCCTGAAGAGCCATATCTTGCCTACCACATAGCTGCCTCTCATTGGACCTCTGCCTGAGGTCGTCTCTGTCCTCCAACCGTGTGCTTTTTCCTTCCCTCATTCACAATTTGCCAAGAGGGAGGATACTTTTCATTGGAATCTGGGAGGTGATTTTCCTTAGAACTGTTGATTCTACCTCCCCCTCTTCCTCTCAGGTTGCCTTGCCATCCTGTGCAGTATGATTTTATCCAGATGGCCAAATAATAATTCATTATGAAAATAATTGGTTAACTAAAGCTAATATTTATGATTTATACTCAGGATTTTCTTTCCTCTGTTCTGAACATAACAAAAACACACACTTTAAAATGCCATAGAAGCCATATGTTGTTTCATATCAGCTCTTGACATAATCTGGGTAGCTTGGTTATTTTAGGGTTTCCATAACTGCAGTAGCACAAGGAGGCATTTAAGAGAAGCTTAGAATTGCTGAACAAGGGACTCAGATTTGGAAGGTAACCTGAGGTCATTTCCTTCTTCCTTCCCCATTCTATAAGTATTGTTTCTACAGAATTTCTGACAGGTATTATTCGACCCAAGTTTTGGAAGTTCCTGATCTAGTGATAAAGAGATTTAGGAAGTTCTCCCTCCTATATGCCAGGTTCTATCCTCTGGAACTATACAGAACTATGTGATTGATATGGGCAGATGTTTCAATATTTTAAAGTCATGATATCATTTTGGAGGCTTCTCTTTCATAGTGAATACCCCCAATTCTTCCCAATGTCTCACAGATGAGTTGGCATTAGGTGTGCTCACTCTCCTAGTCTATCTCCCCATTAGCCTCAAGGCCCTCTCCACAGAGGTGGCCATACTTCTCAAAAGCACTTTAACATTTATTATCTCATTTTGTGTACACAACCACCCTCCCAATGGGAATGACATTAAGATTGCCATTGCATAGATGAGGAAACTGATACAAAGGGAGATTAACCCATGTGTTCAAAATCAATCCCTGGGAGATGGAAGAAGATGGTGACATAGAGAGGAGTGGAAGTTAGTTAATTCTCCTGGAACAACTAATAAACAACCAGGAACAACTAGTAAATAATCTAGAATAACTGCTAGGAGACAATTGTGACTGTCCACACATCATACAGCAGCCTGGATTGGGAGAAATGCCCGAGATCACAGCATAAAATCTGTAAGTAAAAAGCTGCAGATTTGAGCCAGGAGTCCTCCCCCCACAGCCTGAACTGCAAAGCCTTGCTGTGCTAGAGACCAGCACTCTCCCAGCAAGTGAATATACCTCAGCCCAGCTCCAACTCGGGTTTTAATTAACAAATGTGGACCGCTCAATACAAGCTATAAATCCCCAACAAGTAGCCAGAGGCTTTTGGTGACAAATGATCTTGGAGAGCCGGAGGACCTCTCAGGGAGGGAGGGGAAGCCCAGCGGATCAGGTGCTGTACCCTGGCCAATGGGTGAAACTGAGGGGGGCTGCAGACTGGCCCTGAAGGGGGGCTTTCAGTCCCTTTTCTGGCTCAGTGGAGAAAACCTCAGCCATTTTCAGTTCCTAGTGCTCTGACCCAGATAAAGGAGGAGATAGCAGAGTCAGAGAGACTATTCAAATGCAAATGACCTCTCCCCAGAAGGTGTATCTTCCCTAAGAGGAAGAAGGTGATGCCAAGCTCTACTACCCACCTTCCTTTCAGAACCAGACCCCAGAGCCTGGGGGAAAAAAGCCACAGGCCACACCTCCTTACACCAGTCAGGAGTGACAGGCTAACAGGTACCACCTGCTGAGCAGTGAAGCACAGTGGCTTGAGGCCTCACAGGGTGTGCCAAACCTTTAAAATGCACCCTCAGGGAAACCGGATGCTGTTACCTCCTGCTGAGACCTGAGCCTGTTCTGGTCTGGGAAAACCTTATTGGGGTAACCAAGGAAAGCAGATACCTAGACAACAGAAAACTCTAACCTATGCTAAGAAAAACGAAGTTATGGCCCAGTCAAAGGAACAAACTTAGACTTCAACTGAGATACAGGAATTGAAACAACTAATGCTAAATCAATTCAAAAAGCTTAGGGAAGATATGGCAAAACAGATGAAGCGTATGATGAAAACACTGGGTGTACATAAGGTAGAAATTGAAAGTTCAAAAAAAAAACTGGCAGAATCTATGGAAATGAAAGGCACAACACAAGAGATGAAAGACACAATGGAGACAGACAACAGCAGATCTCAAGAGGCAGAAGAAAACACTCAGGAACTGGAGAACAAGACACCTGAAAGCCTACACAAAAAAGAACAGACAGAGAAAAGAATGGAAAAATATGAGCAACATCTCAGGGAACTGAATGACAACATGAAAGGCATGAATGTACATGTCATAGGTGTCCCAGAAGGAAAAGAGAAGGGAAAAGAGGCAGAAGCAATAATAGAGGAAATAATGAAAATTTCCCGTCTCTTATGAAAGACATAAAATTACGGATCCAAGAAGTGCAGGGTACCCCAAACAGAATATATCTGAATAGGCCTATGCCAAGACACTTAATAATCAGATTATCAAATGTCAAAGATAAAGAGAGAATCCTGAAAGCAGCAAGAGAAAAGAGATCCATCACATACAAAGGAAGCTTGATAAGACTATGTGTGGATTTCTCAGTAGAAACCATGGAGGTAAGAAGGAAGTGGGGTGATATATTTTAAGATACTGAAAGAGGAAAACCGCCAATCAAGAATCCTATATCCGGCAAAACCATCCTTCAAATATGAGGGAAAGATTAAAATATTCTCTGACAGACAATGAGAGAGTTTGTGAGCAAGATACCTGCCCTACAGGACATACTAAAGGAAGCACTACAGACAGATCAGAAAAGACAGGAGTGAGAGGTTTGGAACACAATTTTGGGTGATAGTAGCACAGCAATGTAAGTACACTGAACAAAGATGACTGTGAGTATGGTTGAAAGAGGAATACAATCAATGAAAACTAGAGACTGGAATTAACAGAAACATTGCATTATGCTTCCTTTAATGTAGCAGAGACAATATACCAAAGCCAAATGCATGTAAGAGAGAGACATAAGGGAGGGGTATGGGACTTCTTGGCATTGGTGATGTTGTCTGACTCTTCATTCTACTTTAGTTTAATGCTATCTTTCCTTTTGTTGCTTCCTAGCTGTCATGTTTTTTATTTTTCTCTCTTTCTTTTTTCTTTTTCTTTTGTCTCTCTACCTTCTTTGACTCTTCCTCCTTCTTTGTGGAAGAAATGGAGATGTCCTTATATAGATAGTGGTGATGGTGGTGAATACATAAATATGTGACTATACAGGGAACTGATGATTGTTTACTAAGGATGGAATGTATGGTGTGTAAACAAAACCATCTTAAAAGAAATGGGTTGATGAAGAAACCATGAGGGCACTATATTGAGTGAAATAAGACAGACACATAAGGACAAATATTGCAGGGTCTCATGATATGAACTAATTGTAATATGTAAACTCATAGACATGAAAAATGTTACCAAGATATAGAACAAGGTTAAAGAATGGGGAGCAGTTGCTATTATGAGCAGAATGTTCAACTAGGGTGAACTTAAACATTTGGAAATGGACAGAAGTGATGGTAGCACATTGTGAGAATAACTAACAGTGCTGAATGGTCTGTGAAGGTGTTGGAAAGGGTCAGCTCAGAGTCATGTATGTCACCAGAAGGGAAGTAGGAGGTTAAAAGATGGGAATGTATAAAACAATGAATCTTGTGGTGGACAATGTCCGTGATTAACTGTACAAATATTAGAAATCTCTTTAATGAACTAGAGCAACTGTATGACACTATAACTAGAAATTAATAATAGAGGGGCATATAGAAAAAATATATACCTATTGCAAACTATATACTACAGTTAATTGTATTTTAACGTTCTTTCATCAGCAATAACAAATGTGCTATACCAATACTATGAATCAGTAATGGAGGTGGGGGTGGTTAGGGGTATGGGAGGATTTGAGTTTCCTTTTTTTGTCTTTATTTCTTTCATGGAGTAATGAAAATGTTCTAAAAACTGAAAAAAATTAATTGTGGCAATGGATGCACAACTGTATGATGGTACCATAGGCAATTGATTGTACACTTTGGATCTTTGGATAATTGTATGGTATGTGAACGATCTCAATAAAAAAAAAACAAAAGCATCTTGGAGACCTCTGGAAAAAAAAATCAATCCCTGACTTCTTTATAATCCAGTCTTCCCGCTCCTTGTCCACTGCTCTTTTTTCTACAGCCTGTAACTTGTTCATGGACTAGGACCTTGTAATGGAGGTCCTTAAAGCATTTTTGTTCTATCTTGGGGTTTTTCTTATTTTAAAATGAAATATTTCAGACAAACCAGAAGAGTCCAATTGATAACTTAATGAACATTCTTGGAGCCAAAACCCAACTTAAGGGGGAAAAAACATTTCATATAACAGCTTGTATAACCTTGTATAACCACCCCATCCCAGGCCCCTCCTTTAACCAAAGAAATAACTATTATTCTAAATTTGATGTTTGTCACCCTGCGTTTGTGTGTAAATACCTACAAGCACACAGTATCATCTTGCACTTTACTAAGCTTCAGATAGATGGTGTCCATAAGGTAGGTATCCTTCTGATGTTTTTTCACTCAACAGTTTGGTTTTTAAATTCATCCATGTTGATGCATGTGACTAAAGTTAATGCTTTTTTGATGCCCTATAATAATCCCTTCAATGGTTAGTCTATTTATTTACCCATTCTACTGGTAATGGACATTTAGGCTCTTACCCATTTTTGCCATTGCAAACAATGCTGTAGCAGACACAGTAGTAGTTGTCTCCTGTGCTCATATATGGAAGTTTCGCTAGGATTTACCTAGAGGTGGAATTGCTAGGTCGTAGAATATGTGCGTTTTCGACTTTACTGGATATTACCACATTGCTCACCATACTGGGATTTTACACCCACTAGGAGTGGGTGAGATCCATGGTGCTACCTCTTTATCCTTGGTATCATTTTTGCCAACCCAATAGAGATGATCAGGTTCATGTTGAACAAAACAGACATTATTATTTCTACTTTACATTGGAAACTTTAATGAAATTCACTGGCTTGACCAAGCCACAGAGGTCCAAAATAGAATGCCAGTTCCTTGGCAGGGGTTAGAATATTGCCTACTGTCCTCAGCCATTAGTCAATAATTACTAGGCATTGGATTATGAAGAATACTCTCCTAGGTGCCGTGAAGGATGCAGGTGTCAGTGCTGAAGGAGGCAAGGGGCAGGTAAAGGGGATTGCAATTTGAACCTGTGCTGCTTTCGGGGATATAACTGATAAGTGAACTATGCCAGTCTATGTAACAGGTTGATGCACGTCCAGGTGTCCTATTGATGCAGGGGAGTTCCACACTCTCAGGGAGCCTGTTCTTGGATAGGGGAGCAAGGGAAGATGACAAGCAGTGGCCCAGATGGAGATACGGAGTGTTGCTAGGCACCCATGCAAGGCGTTAGTAAGAGTGTGGTATATGGGAGCCCTGTATTTCACGCATGATTTTTCTGTAAACCCACAACTAATAAAAGAGAAAAGGAAGGGGTTTACTAGGGTACAAGTCATAGAAATAGAAAGTGAACCCACTCTTGGAGATGTGCTCAAAAAGATGGATCCTGCTGACCTGGGGTGACCACAGAGCACAGATGGCCTGGACAAGGGTCACAGACTTGCTAGCCAGGGGCAAGCAAGTCAGGCAGGCATTGAAAATGAAGGCAGGTCAGGGAATGCAGGGAGAGTCCAGCAGGCTGGTGGGGTCCAGCAGTCTCCTAGAGCAGGCTCAGGGAGGAGAGTTTAGGGACCAATAGCACAGGGAAGGCAGTGGTGTTTTCCCTGGGCCCTGCCTATTGGTTTAGGGCGGCCAAGGCCACAGCTACCACCAGATCCAGAAGGTAAAGCCCACAGGTGAGGCCTGCACAAACTTGCTGTGTACCTGCCAGCTTCAAACCCACTGGAGGTGCTGAGATAACAGGTCTAAGACTCAGTCCTTGCCTCAGGTTTGGTATCTAGTCAGACAGTGAGAACAAAGAAAGAAAAGGTAATTAATTTAGCATGTACCACATGAAGCCCATATTAAAAAGTGGAAGTAAACATATGGTAGGGGGTCCATGGTGAGGAGTAGCAGCACTGAGTGCTGGAGTGAAAAGTTAGAACCTAGCGGTAGGAGCCTTGAATGCTGAACAAAGGACCTGAAATACAATGCAGTTGTGGTAACAGCATACTTACACAGCACTCACTGCATTCTAGGCATTAAACACGAAATACTTCATCTCATTTAATCCTCTCAATGACTCCATGAGATATGTAGACAGATGAGGCATCTGGGCCCAGAGAAGTTGAGACACTTGCCTCAAATCTCACAGCTCCTCAGTGGCAGAGCCAAGCTTTGAACACAAGCAGTGTGGCTACAGAATCTGGGTTCCTAACCATTCCCACTATAGGAATGGGGGTTCCTAAGTAGAGGTGAGTCAAAGACTCGTGGCTTTCTAAGAAATTCCCAAATGCATGACCCCATCTCTGGACATTCAGGTTTGAAGCATAATGCGTGCATGCCTGGTTGAGAGCCACTGCCGCCAACCCATGGGGTCCCCTGGGTTTCTGACAAGTCTGACAATATTCCCAAAGTTGTGTTTTCAAGCCGGGGAGTGTCACAGTCACAGCAGTATTTTAGGAGGTCTGATCAGACAGTTGTGGTAGGCAGGGACTTAAAAAAGTCAACAGAGTTGAGATGGGGACGAGAGTAGCATATTGTCAGAGGTGAAGGCACAGGAAATGGGGGACTGAGTTAGAGGGTGGAAGGGAAACAGAATCGGCCAGCTGATGCCAGTGAGCAGCTGGGACTCTAAAAAGAGGTGCAGATGTCTTCAGATTGGGGTGGCTTAGGGACTGAGACAGTCCTCCTGCGATTGGGTCCAACACAGAGGTTAGCATGTGGACTCTGCTGCTAATCCCAGCTCCATCACTCACAAGCTGTATGGCCACAGGCAAGTTACTGAACCACTCTGTCCTTCAACTGGCTCATCTATAAAATGAAAATAATGAAAGTACCTCCTTAACTGGGTGATTAATACATAAATAGTGCTTAGAGCAGAGTTGGTTCCCAATATGTGCTCGATAAATCTTAGCTATTACTATTTTTATTGGTAGGGGGAGGGAAATTGGGTATGTATTTAATGTGTCCCTCAACAATAAACTAAGATTTAGAGATTTTGGCCTTAGATGCATTAAGATCTCTGATCCTTCTACAGGCTACCTTCAAACTAGGAGACAAAAAAATAGAATAAAATCCTGCTTTTTCCAAAATGACAGCAGTTTCATTTTCAATCAGAATGATGCTAATTACTGGGTATTGACCCAAGATGAATTTCTCTTTGATGAACTACATACTGCTCTTCAGAAAACCTAGCCAAATCATCTCAAATACCAGGAAGTGTGGGGCAATGCAGCAAATTGGGGGAAAATGTGTATCAGAAAAAATTATTGCTACAAAAATATTTTCAGTAAGTTTGTTCCCTTCATAAATAGTGTGAATGGAATGCCGCAGCAATCAGCTGAAAGCCCCATCTTCTTCGCTGTGGGCTAATTGCTCGTCTGGTTAGTGCAGAATTTAATTTGTGCTATTGTGCAGGCGAGGCTGAGAGCGTGAAATAAACAATGTGTGTTAATTTCACGTTTTCCAGTCTACTTAGCCAAAGAGAAAGCTCCGGCTCCTCTCAGGCCTCACCCCACCCCCTACCCAGCTTCTCCTCCTGGAGCCTGGAGACCGCAGCGGGGGTGCTGGGGGGTGGGGTATTTGCTGGCTGCAGCTGTGGGGTTCTTAGTCTAAGGCCAAAGGCTCAGAAAAACAGGCAGACCTTGACAGCAATACCGACCAAGGACACACACGGTGTCCGTCCACCCAGGACTGGTTCCTGAATCATCTTCCAAGGCATCCGGGCACCTGCTGGTCCCAGGCAGCTGGTTTTGTGCTCTCCAGTGTGATTATGCCAGTGGCCTCTTATAAGGCGGCTTTCACCGGGGGCAAATGGAGAGCAACCAAATTGAAGGCCAACCACACTGAATGGACTAATTTGATGGGGTGAGGGGATTCTCCTCTGGTAAGGACGGCAGAGGCATCTTTAGGAAGAGGCAGAGGAGCTGCCCACCTCCAGGGTGGGATTTGAGGGAGGCTGGAATGGCCTCCTTCTCTGCTCTGTGCTATGACTCAGAGGAGTCAGAGCTGGAGGAGGTATTGGTGCTCACCTGCTCTCACCTTCTTTCTCCGTGGCTGAAGGGCCTGAGGCCCAAGGGAAGTGACTTGCTTTGGGTCATACAGGCAATCAGCAGCTTGACTAGCTCTAGAACTCAAGGACCCCACTCTCATCCCAGGGCTGTATCCAATACACCATTTTGCATCAAATTATCTTCTGGATAGCTCTTTGGAATTTGGGAGCAGGGACCTGGGAGCCAGGCTACCTGAGCTAAATGTTGGTTCTGGCTAGGTAGCATTGCACAAGCTACTCATCCCCTTCAGTGTCTGTTTCCTCACCTATAAAATGGGGATAATAATGACACATGCTTCATAAGGTTATTATGAGTATTAAACAAATTGATACATGTAAAGTACTTAGAATCTGTGCCCAGCAGAATGTAAATATTCAGGAAACATTAGCTATTATTAGGGTTATCATGTGGAATTTTCTAAATTTCCGACGTGTTTTTATCATTAGATTATTTGTGTGTGTGATCAGATATGCCAGTCTCTCCAGAAAGGCATTCTGTTCTCTTCCACTTTTCCATCCATCCTGCTTTTATTATTAAAAATCTAAGAGGAAAATTCCAGTCTTTGGAAATGTCTGAGGTTCTGTTAATTGAGAGAGGACAGGAAAATGAAAATCATTGACACAAATCCTTGCAATGGCAGGAAGCTGGCCTTTTCTTTTATCTCTGTCTCCCCAATGACTGGCACAGGCCTGACATGCAGTGGATTTTGAATGTGTGCTGAACCACCAGTGAGTTCAAAGGAAGTGGCTTTCGAGGCCATGGAGCCATGGAATCTAGGGGACTAAAAATGTCTCTTTATCCTTCAAGGCTTTCCTTGGTAATGGGGATAACTGGTATTTCTTTTCAGGAAAAATCAAGATCAGTCATATTTTTGTTTGTTTCTTTATTATTATTATTTATTAGAGAAGCTGTAGGTTTACAGAAAAATCATGCAGAAAATATAGTTCCCATATGCTACCCTCCCCCATTATTAACACCTTGCATTAATGTTGTACCTTTGTTACATTCGATGTAAGAATATTATTATAATTGTACTGTTAAATATAGTCCATGATTTACCTTATGGTTTGCTGCTTGTGTCGGACACTCCTATGTTTTTTAAAATTTTATTCTAGTAACATATATACAACCTAGATTTTCCCCTTTTAGCCACATTCATATATATAATTCAGTGCTGTCTAACTCTTTAAAGCTTGGGCTAGAACCACCTTTCCTTGGTCCAAGAGACACTACCATGTGCTCTCAGTGGGAGCATCATGGATATTTATTAAGCCCCTGCCTTGTGCTGGCCTCTGCACTAAGCACTAATGACACAAACAAGTGTATCTGGCTGCAGGTAGGAGGAATCAGAGGGCTTCAGGGAGCAGGTGAACCTAAGCTGGGCACTTGGAGGAATGGGATAAGGCATCCCAGGCAGGAGGAGTGCCGGGAGCCAAGATATCAGAAAAGGCAGGAAAGTATCGACTGCCCCCCCCCTTGTAATCTAATTGGAAACATCATTTGGCTCTGATGACAGATAGACTTTGACATTCAAGGATGGGAAAGTTGGTTCTTTACTGCTTCCCACAGAAGGAGAGAGGGTGGGAAGAGGAGTTTGGAATAAGCACACGGTCATTTTGCATCATCCCTCTCCCTGTTTGGCCAATGCTCCCAGATAGATGATGAACCACTGGTTGAGCCTTATTGGACAGGTAGGACAAGGGACTGGAGATTTCCCTGGCTTGTGGGGACCTGAGAAGTTCCCCATTTCTACCTAAAATATCTTCCCTTCTCAAAATCATCCCGCAGCCTTGTTATACACAGTTATTCCTACCTTTTGGCTTAATGATTCCCTAAAAGCTGGTGTGTTGGCAGTAAGAAGAGAAGAAGGAATGAGGCAAAATTGGTAGTAACAGATAAACCCTCCACAGTCCTCAACCAAACATTGTGTGAGTACTTCTCTCATTCAAGGTTCACTTGAAGTTAATTTGCAACTGCCTTCATCTGGATGCAATATGTAGAGGAAGAAAGGAAGAGGAGAGGGTGTGTGTGAGAAAGGTAGTGCACAGAGCCTCCAGGTCGGTATCCAGTAACTCCTTTTGAGTGAGATGCTACCCCACTAGTCCACGGGAGAATGCAAGCACCTCCCAGGAGAGGACCACTGCTAATTACCATCCCCACCCAGGGGTGGCTTAGCTTGTTAGGCTTTTCTGGGTCCTGCACTCTGGGAGGGGGCTCCTCTGAAAGAAAGAGGTGTCTACATTCAGAAACTCGCCATTTCTACCTCTTTCCAGACTTGGGGAGCCAGGAAGCAAAATGTGAGCCAAAAGATGACTAGCACTGGGAGGGGAGGGTTCTAAGACCTTACACTTTGCTAGCTGGCTGATGTGGACTTTGTCTCCAGGCTTCCTTCCTGGGAAAGCCCAAGGAGCTACCTAATGTCTCATTTCAGGGCAGAGTAGATCACAGCCTCCAGGAGGCTGCTTGCCACCTCAGTGCTGCCGAGGACAAGACAGAGAAAGGGAAGGTCAAGCAGGCAGAACTTGGATCCAGCTGATCCAATGGGGTGGGTGACAGGGCTTGCCTGACATGTGACTCATTATTTCACTCAATGAATTGGCCTGTCTGGCATTTAAAAAATTTCCAAATATGAAGTTAGATTGGTGGTTGTGGTAGTCTGAAGCTGTAGGTACCCCAGAAAAGCATGTTCTTAAAGCTAATCCGTTCCTGTGCAATATGAACTTTTGGAGAATAGGATCTTAAGTTGAGACGTGACCCACCTCCTTCAGGGTAGGTCTTAATCCTCCTACTAGAGTCCTTTATAAGAGGATAAAAGACAGAGAGAAGAAAGTAAAAAGCCCCACAGAAGCTAAAAGAGACGGAAGCCAGAAGAGAAACACTCAGAAGTTTAAAGAGGAAGGCACTGAAGCCAGAAGCGGCAAAACCTGGGAGAGAAGGGAGAGACCAGCAGACGTTGCATGTGCCTGGCCATGTGACAGAGGAGTCCTGGATCGCGAGCAGCCTTTCTTCAGCAAGAAGGTATCCTCCTGATGATGCCTTGGTTTGGACATTTTCACAGTCTCAGAATTGTAAACTTGTAAGTCAATAAATCCCCATGGTAAAAGCCAGTCCATTTCTGGCATATTGCATTTCATCAGCTTTAGCAAACTATATCAGTGGTGTATGTTCCAAAGAAACTGACTCCTTGAGCACTTCTGAGGACACAGCTTAAAGGTTTCTTTTCCTTAGGGGTCTGTAGAGCTGGGAGGGCCTGAATTCTAGACCCTTCATCCTGCTTGGACCTGCTGGACCTTCAAAATTTTACACAGTGGGGATTTTGAGATTAAGTGGAAGGAAGCAAAACTAGCAATGCTCCAGGCCTTCTGCACTGTGTGGACACTGACTTCACGTGTGACCTGAATGATTCTTTGTGTCTGTGCTCAGCTTCTGCCAGCAGAAATGCCTTTCCCTTCCCTTCCAACTCTTGAACCTTGCCATCTTTCAAGAATCAGCACAAGGCCACTGCTCGATGAAGGTAGCTCCAAATAGGCAACACTGAGTGATCTCTGCATTCTCTTCTCCCCCCAAGGACTAGCTAGTGAAAGCTCCCATTTGTAGAGTAGAGTGCCTTAATCCTGGGTTTCTCATTTGGGTTCCCGGAAGCCTATGAGGTGGGCATTCCCCAACTTACTGATGAGAAAACTGAGACTCAAAGAAGCTAAGGAATAGGAAGCCAGGCCCATCCGATTCCAAAGTTGGGACTCTGAACCACTGTGCTCTGGTGCCTTTTCTAGCCCTGCGCACATACAGCATATGCACAATTACTTTGATATTAAAACTACCTTAGGTCATAACACGCTGGGCACTGTGGCAATATAAAGAACTAGGAGAGTCACATCCCCTATATTCAGAGAACTTGAACTCTAGATAGATAAGCATTTAAATAGATAGTGAAAACAGGATATTCATGTACTGATAGCATGCTTTCAACAGCTATTTATTGAGCATCTAGTATGTGCCCCATGTGGTACTCTAGCAGACAAGGGGGATCTCAGTTTCCGCCCCAGTGAAGCTCACAGTGCACTGAGGGAGCTAGTACTTAACAAATTGGTTTGCAAATGACTACGCAATTTAGTGTAAAATGTTAGGGAGAAAAAGATCCAGAAGCCATCAGACACACTAACAAGGGGACTTGTTTTAGATTGGAAAGTCTGAGAAGGCCTCCCTTCCCAAGTGTCATTGTATCTGAGATCTGAAAGAGCAGCTAGAAATGGCAAAGTGTAAAGAGGTTGGAGCAGGGAAAGGGTGGTTGTGGATCAGACCCCTGAAGCAGAAAGGAACGTGGAACTTGAGAGAAACACACGTAACCAAGGCCGCCAGCCATGTGCCTCGAGCTTTCTCCATCCGTTTTGGGTTTCTGAAGTCTCTTAGCCCCTCCCTCGGCAAGCCTTGGGCGGATGGCGCCCCTCGTGTCTCTGCTCTGGTTTACTGCTTGTGCTGCTATCCGCAGCTTCAACCTGAGCTCTGTCTCTGCCTTTGTCTATGCCATCTTTTTGGTCATGGTGGACCCGTGTGCCGGCTCATCTCCCTAAAGGGGGTCCCCCGGGGCTATCAGAGTCCCGCCTCTGAGCGAGCTCTGCTTTCGTCTGTACCTACCCCTCCCCGCCTCCGCGGGAGCTAGGATCCGGGACGTCTGTAAATTGTATACATTATTTCCTTTTTGATTAGGTGAATAAATAACTTGATTGAGACGCGCCTCTTTGGAGGGCGCTGCTGGCAGGCGTCCAGGAGCGCGGTGCAGCTGGCTCGGGGCGCGCAGCAGGCGGCAACAAAGGCCCGAGGGACCCGCACGTTGTGGGAAGCCTTGGGCCGAAGAAGACCGGCCAGAAACATTTAGGGGAAGCAGTTTCCCTTCCCTGCCCTCCAGAAGGAAGCCGCGGGTCTGGGCTGCCTTTCTGAACATTGCGAAGCTTGCCCCAGGCCCCTGCCCTCTTGGGGGACGAGCTTCAGCTGGGAGGAACGGGCAGAGGCTCGGCAGCTTACCGCCAATGCGAGACCCGGGTGAGCTCCTCTACCCAGGCATGCGAGGTATCATTTTTTAAGAGTGGCCTTGCATGGGGGAGGGCTGGGCCGAGCCGGAAGATGCTGTTGCAGGGAATGCAGTTGCTGGCATTTGGTCCGGGCTGCTCCTCATTGATTTCTAAATTAAATGTGAGTAAATGTGAGTCGGGATTCTCTGCCCTTCCCCCCACCAGGAGACACCATCGTGCACCTGCACAGCCCCACGCAGTGTCCCTGTCCCATCTGAGAAGATGGCAAGCTCAGGCCATTACCACCAGTGAACCTTCTAGCAGGGGGCAGTTTCATAGTGAGGAGAGATGGCTTGTGAGGCCGTAAGTGATTCAGATCCAAACCCAACTCCTAGCCTCAAGTCTCTACTCTGGAGGCAGGAGAGGTGACTAATTTATTTACCAGCCCTAAGTGTGGACACTAAGCTTTACAGCATCCAGAAAGGACTCTCAGTGCATAATTGCTTTCCTTTCTGGTTACTATTCCACTACTAGAGAGCTATCCCTTCAAGTTAAGTTAGTTAAGTTAAAAGTTATGGTGACCTCAGGAATCCCCTGTTACCAGATCCCTAATCCAATTAATTCAATCTCAGCCATTAAGTCCTTATTTGGTTGGATAATACCTGATGACTGCTCTTTAAGATCAGTCTGCAGGACCTGGAGGAGAAGTAGGCAAGCTATAGATGAAGATGTAAAATGAGAACCCATTATGACCCCAGGAGAGCATATATGTCTTCCCGTTTAATCTCCAGGTTTGAACCCAGGTTTGTGTGCCAACACTCACTGTCCCCTTTCCACTCTACTGGCTGCCTCTGTCTGATTGGGATCTTGGGAAAACAAGACTCTGCTTGGGATGTGTTAGGCCCTGGAGAGCCTCCAAGGGAGCTGCTCTGGGTATCCACACACCGAAGGTGGAAGGGAAGGCAGCACACGCCAAAGGGTCCTTACATGGGATCCCGACCCCTGTGCTCCTTGTTCCTGAACAGAAGAGATGATTCCGGCTGGTATCACTCAGCCCCAGTCAGCACATTTGCGCTCGAGGAGGCTTCACTGGGTCCCAGGAAAGGCCAAATGCACAGCCAGATTCTGGCACCACACCTGAGCTCATGGGAATGAGGAAGGTGCAAAGGGACTGGAGAATCTGATGCCCAGTAGAAGCAATTGGAGACCACAGGGCTGTCTTGGCAGACACTCTCCACTCCAGCAGGGTGAGCCCACGGTGGCTTCCAGATATGCTTGGTTCAGTTTGAGGATAGTCTCCTTGATGATACATAACACAACATCTCCAGTTTTGTGTTCTCTTAGTACATGTGACAGTGCTCATCACCCTGTTGTACCTACCTGTCGTCCCTTCCAAACAGGAGGCTCTCAAAGGCAGTGTCTGCTGTATTCTCAGCATCTAGCATAGTGTCAAGCATACAATAGTTCTTCCAGGAAGACTTCCCTTACCTCCCCTCTACCTTCCAGTCTGGGTTGGTTGTGTACTCTGTGTACCTTCCCATCACATCACCTGCATAAGGAACATGATAGGGCTGGTCTGTTTACTTGTGGGCACCATCAGGTAACCACAGCATCAGGAGAAGTGGGCTCATGATTGTCTTGTCTGTCAGCCAATCATGGAGGCCCAGCACATGTCTGACACCTAGGAGGTGCTCAATAAATATATGTTGAGTGAATGAATGGATCATTCTAGGCTTCTGAAGACCAATTTGGTCATAGACTTTGCCTGGATTAGACTTCTCATCCCAGTAAGCATCTTCTTTCAGTTCAGAACCCTTGTCAAGTACATTTGATCTGCAGTTGCCCACAGCCCCACAGTTCCAACATCCTCAAATGGTGGCACTAGGAATTAACCCCTTCCTGTATATGGTGGTCACCTTGACCACTGTGCTATGGGCAATAGTTGTAGATAAATAGTTTTAGTAGAATATACAGTTTTTTCCAGAAGTATTGGATTTTCTCCTTTGTTCTAGTACAAACAGAACATCAGTAACAAATGAACTTTTTCTTATTACTTGCAAGAAGAGAACAGAAACATACTTGATCCTCTTGCAGGATTGGTACTCTGCAAAACTAGGAAATCTGTGAGTGATGTCTTGGAAAAGCTCTCATCCTAAGAATCAGGAGAGCAGACTCACCTTGCGCATATTCACTGAAGTGGTCTGAGTTCTCCAGTCTGTTTAATAATTATTGCAAAAAATATTAAAAATTGCTTCAAATAATACAACTTTTTAAATGATTTTGAAATTTATTCATGTGTTTTATCTCTTGTTTCCTGAACCTGGGAGGTAGTTAAGGTAGTGGAATTATTCTTAATAAGGAGTTAAGACTGGATGCTCTCTGAGATTTAGCATAGCCTTTAGTTTCTAAGAAGTTGGAGCTCAGAAGTTCATACCCTTTGACCCTTGTGCAGGATCCCTTCCCCAACATGGGGCCAAGGATTCTCACATCCCCCAATCACATGAATCTTAATGACAAACTCATTCACATGGAATGGTAAGAAAGAAAAACCCAGGGTTTTATTCTCCAAAGACATGACTCGCTGGTGGAAAAGCTTCCCACAGTCATGATGGTAGGCATTTTTTTTTTTTTTTTTTTGCAAGCATGTTTTCCTATTTCCCATAAGTCACAAGACAGGGCCTGCTGATCTCTTGCAGTGACCTTGCCTTGTAGTCCAATGGCCCTGGTGTGGAACCCTTTGAACCTGGCAGGGTTCATGGATGATGTTGAGGCTGAGACGTTCCAGACTTTCATCTGAGTCATGGGTAAAACCAGCTCAAGTGCTTTCAGCCATTTACATCAATAGCCACAACCCCATAAGGTAAGAATGGGTGGCTGCTTTATACCTCTTTTGAAATATAAGGCTTAGAGAAGTGCAGTGGCTTGTTGAAGGACCAGTGAAATGCAGTGGTCAGGACATCTGACTCCACATCCGCGCCCTGTCGGGAGGGGAAAGCTGCCTTCCCATCTGAAAGTGCTTTTGAACTTCAACAACATCAGTATCTGCCTGAATATTGCATCACCTCTGTTTATGGGGTTGAATGGACTGAAAACCGTCTGGTTTAGTATGGAAAAAATTCTGGACAACGGGGTAGTAAACCAGGGCTCTAACTGCAAACCCCAGTTAGCAAATTTCTTCTACATTCTGCGCCTCAAGTTTCCTTATTTGGTCTAGAGTTGTGGTTCCCACTGCTTGATCTGAGGACCAACTGCTTCCAAATTACCTGGCTCCATGTTTACAAAGGCTCCCCCCACCCCCGACCTACTGAATCTGAATGTTAAAGGACAGGACATCAAAATCCGTACTCCCAACAAGCTTACCCAGTGATTCTTAAGCAAACCAAGGCTCGACAACCACATGACCAGGTGATCGCTGAGCTTCCATCTGGAGATACCATTGTATGATTTTATGAATATAATTAATGCAACATCCATAGAGAACAATCGCTAGGAACAGAACTATCCTTTCAGCACCCTGAATTTTTATTTCCCTCCTATGAGTTCCAGTTCTATTTAGAAAGTGGATGCATTTGAAAAACTAGGCAATTCTGAGAGTCTCTGTAGTTGCAGGCTCATCGTGCAGTTCCCACTAGGCTCTTTCGGGGTGTGAAGCCCCTGGTGGTGAAGTGAGAGGGAAAGAAAGCCTGCTCTGTGTTCTGAGGGAGAGAAAGAGTCCCTATAAACAGCAGTCCAGAATTATCCTCTGGCACCCACGCTATTATAAAGAAGCGCTGACACAGCAGAGTCTGGGGGACGCTGAGTGTCGCAGTGCAGTAATCACTGAGGCAGGCAGGCTAAATGCAAAGAGAACGTTTTCACAAACAGCACCTGTACTGAGCAGTCAGCTGCTATTTTTAGAACTGCTACACAGAGCAGAGGGACGTTTGGAGAGACTCCCAAAGGGCACCAGTCAGGAGGAAGGTGGAGAGGTTCTGGCATGTTCTTTCTGATTCTATAATGCCCTATAGAGTGAGTCATTGAAAACTTAGCCCATCTGACGTGTTTTGTTGGGGTTGTTTTGGTTGAGAATGGAATGGGGACAGGGTGGTGGAGGGAAAAGGGGGACAAGAGGGATCATTCCAATCTATCAGTGATGTTTTTGATGGCAGAACAGATTTCAAAGTTTAGAAGATTTCAATTCCAGAAAATACAGGGACAGGCTGTTCTTCAGGCCGCCTTATGGAGCAGCCCAAAGTAGGAAAAAAATGGCATATGCTTTAACGCAGTCATTTCGTCCATCGGCAGTAATGTCCTCCTAGTTGGAATCGACACACCTTACATTTATGGATGTGCTAAATCATATACTGCAGTGCTGGACATATGTTGGTTAAGTCAGGTTGGTTAGAACCTAGAGTTTGGAGAATGTGGCCATCTGGAGAGATTATAGATGACTCTTCAACTCCGATCTCCAAATCAGAAATAATAGCCATCATTTATTGAGGGCTTATATAAACATTTCCAAGAGTGGGCCCATTGACAGTTGGCTAAAAACAGCAACTCCACACACAAGGGTGGAATGGAACTTCTGTAACATGTTGTGACATGGAATTTCACATCAAAGCAAACACAATCAATCTGATGAATGTAATGCATTTGTTTGACCTTTCAGGTATATTCATACCACTTCAGGTTTAGCAAATGTCATTTCTGGATCAACCTCCTCCCCTTCTCCCACTTGCAATTAGGAAATCCTCCTATTTCTTGTTCAGTATCTCAAGGAATTATGCATTGGACTATAATGAATTGTCTGGTCCAATCCCTTCGTGGTTGAGGAAAAGAACCTGTCACAAGCTCTTTCTCAAGCTCACACAACTATTTGTTTGCAGAGTTGGCCAAGAACTGGTTTCCTGATTCTCAGTCCAGTCTTTTTCTATTATATCAAAGAACCTGAGGCTCTTAAAGTTGGAAGAACAATAAAAGTCATCCAACGAAATCCATTACCCTCAGTGCTCAAATTGGTAAACTGGAGATCACTCGAACATCTTTCTAATAATTGTTTTGAAGCTTTTGTAGACACGAGAGGGGGAGGCAAATTGAAACTATTTTCTTTTAGTCATGCTTAATGTAAAAACAAAATAAACAAACAAAATTACCACCTGTCTGTGTCCTAACACATAGTGGTGTTGGGATGTGTAATTCAGAACTTGGGGCTTCATAAGGCTATTTTTACAGGGTAAACAAATTATGATGGGAATGAAGCTGTGATTTTTCTGTATAAATACTGCATATGTTCCTTAATGCATTCTACCTCATGCAAACACTTTGAGACTTTAGGAACCATAACCTCAGTGAACTGATTATTAACAGAACTGCAAAATAAAATCTGGCTTTTCCATTGCCGTCTCCCTTTCCCAATGATTTTTCCCTAATCCTTGGGTCAGTCCCCTCCCCAGAAGCTACCCTCATGTTCAACATTGTCCTTTAGAGTCTTGCTTGCAGCCAGCTGACATTCCCCTCCTTAAAAGTGTTGCCCAAAAGATTCAATAAGTTTGAGAAAAGCAAAAGGAAGAGGAGAGAGAGATGGAAATTTAAGAAGCCCAACTGCTAAACCCATTCATATTTTTCTCTCTCTTTCTACTTGTGTTTGCTTCCATTATGGCTCTTTCAAATTCAGCTTTATATTAGGTTGAACCCTATAAAATTGTCATTTTTGTAGGTCAAATACAGTCAAATATCAGCAATTTCATAGGGTTCAACCTAATATTATACAGCCATTGTCTTCTGGGGAAGGAGGATGTCCCCACGGCATCCAGGGACATCCATCCTCAGAGTGACACTGCTGCGCAGGCTCCCAAATAAATGAATATGGTCCTTGTCTCAATGGACTTGTTTGCCAAGACAGGTTCTCCATAGCAGTGTGTACCTTTACCCCCTCTGCACCCCTCACCCCCAAAATACACGTGGCTCCTTGGACTTTTGCAGTAAGAGGAATTCAGAAGCATCAGGCTTTTCTTTCAGTTTTCATTGCTCTTTTCAGGGATGTCTATTGAGGTACACGCAGCACTCTGTGTGAAACACATGCACTGGGGATTTCAAGTTTAATGGCAGTGAGTGGGGAAGAGGCCAAAAGAGAAAATGTGAAAGAGATGGTATAATTTGAAACCACACAGAGCACCATCCTTAGTGGGCTCTAGGCCTGTCACCCACATTGGAATACGCTCCTTGAAGGTAGATGTGGACCTTGTCATACCAAGTATCACTAGGAACATAACAGCTATTGCATCAAGCAAAGTAAAACACTTTTTCTCCAGGACCGTAAGTAGTGAAGCCACAATGGCAGGGGACGGTCCTTCTCCAGGCATTGTTCAATAACTCTTTGGAGGCAGCCACTGATTCCTTCTACTTGCAAAGCCAGCTTTGAATTTTTTCACTCTTTTTACTCTTCTCTGCACCTAAGCAATCCCCAACAATTACTTTAAGCCAAGTTCACATCTCAAAGTCCCTTTTTAGTCCTCCCCAAGGGCTCTAAGAGGAAAGAAAACAAGAAGTCAGGAAAGTTGGAGCCTTTTGAACTCCATCCTAGACGTTTTCCTTCATGTTCCACCCTCCCTGCTTTTGCAGGACACAGCCCAACTCATTTCCACCCCCCCCCCACCACCACCCCCTGTGCTGTTACCCTATCCCAAGCAAGTCTTGGAACAAAGACTGGCAGCAAATGAAATTCCCTGTCTGGGCTGAGAAGAGAACACAATTAACTAGGGAAGGTTGTGAAATTTGTTTTTAAACACTATGAATATTTTATCTCCTAACCTTCACCTCTGTGACACACCCCTTCCAGCCACCCCCCCACCCCCACCCAAACCCCTTCATGCAGGGCCTTTGAAAAGTAAAATATGACCTTTAGATTGAGACATTCTCTGTTGCAATCCATTGGAATATGTTTCAACACGGTAACTCGAGATCTATTTACTAAACTGTTTGGCACATTCAGCACGTCCTGGGGGAATTGTTGGCGGGACCTGCGGTGCGTTTTTCACTCTTCCCTGATGCATTACCAGACATAAGGTCATCCCAGTCTAGCAAAGATGGGTGCTGCACAGGGCTCATTACCTCGCAGCAAGCCAGCCAGATGAGGCCGGGGGATGTTTTCCCTTCATCATTCAAGCTTGAAAGGAAACTGTCAGCCTCCGCCTGCTCTTAAAACAATGAAAATTTAGGTGACAGCACTCTCATTAGCTCAATGGAAATGAAGGTTTCTAGGCATAGACTTCCTCCTTTGCAGCATACTAATAGCTTTACCTGAAGAGGCATCCCAGGAGCCAAGGCATGGAGCTAGGGGTACACTTCTGGGGGGAAGGGTGGGGTCTAAATCCACGATACACACCTCTTCTATGGGCCAGAAACGATCAGGATGCACAGCTTCTGAGCTGGGAAAAGTGGATAGATTTTAGATGGATACAGGCTTTCTATGACTCCCCTTTGCTGGTAAATGCTCTCTCTAGGAGAAACTCAAGCACAAGTGCCAAATGTAGATCCTATTTCCTAGACTTATCGGAGCAGAATTTCTAATCTAAGAGGGTTTGGTTAATATTTGATGAACCACTTGCATAATGCACAGAATTATAGGAGCCCTAATAATTGCTTACATTTGTATAGCACTACATTCTAGAACATCCACGTGTATTCTTTTTCTCATTCGATCCTTGTAGCAGCTGTGTTTAATAGCCCTGGTAGGTACTCAGTCTCTGTTTTTCATAAACTCTTAGGAAGATTAGAACTGAACGTGACCTTAGTTATGATGTTGATCAGTGGATGCTAACTAGAGACCAAATCATCAGGGGAACTGGTTTCAAAACCTGCATGCCTGTGCCACCCTTTCAATCCCCCAACTTCTTGCTGCCCCCCAGCACGTACACACAGAATCTGAATCAGAGGGTGAGGATGGTATCTTTTAGGAACAGGCATACGTAGCTTGCAGGAAGCTCTCCAAGTGATTCTGAAGCACATCCCTGCTTTACACCATGGCCCTACATCAGCCCCTCCTTTATCCAGCAGGGAGGCTGACAGTTAAAGCAGTGATGTGAGTAACCCAGAGGCTAACATGAGGACAGATGCCCCTGCATCTGAATCCAGGCATCCTGGCACCTAGCCGAATAGTCTTTCTTTTACACCTTCCTACTATTTTTCAGAATTAAAGAGGGGACTGCCAAGGTGGTGCTCTTCACTTCGAACCATTTTCTTCTTGCTTGCAGAAGGGAAAATGCCAAGAGATGCTCTTCCTGCAATATACCTGACCTGAATCAAGTTCCAAGCACCACCCTATTCTATTATAGCATTTCCACCCGGACACACGTTCCTAGCAGGTTTTGCTCCCCAGTCCCAAGGCAGGCTCCTATCCTTATGTATAGAGACTCCCTCTTTCTCTCGGCGGTACTTAATTTTGATTCTCTGCATCTTCCCCGAACTAGAGGAACATTTCATTTGAATTTGGGGATCGTATCATTAATAACCTAAAATATCTGGAAAACCACTGACGAAGAAGAGGAAGGACTCCAGGCAGAAAATGAGTTATGTTGGAAAGAGAGGAAAACGGCCTCTCTCCAAACTTCTCTGCCCCTCCGCCAAATGCCAAATCCCTTTCTAGGAACCCCCTCCCCCCACCTCCCTCAAACTCCTAGAAAGGAGGGGCTCATCCCGCTGCTCAGAGCCAAGGCCCTTCATTGCATCATGCTTTACTGGTGAGAAGAATCACCATGTGCCAATAGGCAGAGCCCTTGATCTTATACTTCGTGAACCCAAGTACTAAGATCTGAAAGCAGACCTTTCCCCAGGCACACATCATCCTGGAGGCATTGCTAGTTGAATCAGAAGGCCTAGGGCAGGCCCTGCAAACTTTCCTATCCTCAATTCATGTCCCGGTGCAGGAAGTATTACTTAGGCCTCTCTCCTAAACCACATTTTCCAGTCTAGATTTTAGTAGAGGGTCTCACATAAGGGAGATGGTGGAGGGCAGGAAGACATAATTGGTTTTCCTTACGGCTCTTGGCAGAGGAAGGCTTTGTTTCTGACTTCTCTACTTGCTCTGTTTATATATGTATATATAGGTCCCTCATTAGGAAACCCCCAATGGAGGGGAGAATGGAGGGTTACCCAGTCCTACTCTTAATAAAAGATGTTCCATTCAAAATGTTCCTGATTTGAGCAAGTTTCTAAACACTATACAATTTTGTATTATGAGATGTCCCAACTACTTGGTGGCTGCTATAATGTAATTAATGTGTATTTCTTTACCCTTTGGTTGGGTGTGATGCATGTTAACCAAAGTTATGGGACTGGAGGGAGGTAAGGAAATTATGGGTGTTAGTTAATTCAGAGTGAACCTCTGGTTAAGGCTTCATAAGTTGTAGAAGTATTATGGCATCCATGTTTTCTGAACTAAAAATAAGGAGGTGGTTTGATAAATATCATATTTGCATAGGGATAACCAAGGAGAATGTCAAAAACAAACTGTCCAGAAAGTTAAGCAGGTGTGGTCATTACAAATCCCTGAACAACTGAAAGAGCAATGTGGGGGGAAAAAAGTTGCTCCATAAGGATCCTCCATCCCCTTTTGAAGCAGAGGTTCTAGAACTCTCTGTTCCATCTGCTCGTCCTTCTCCCTTATTCTTAGGTCTGATTTTTTTTTTTTTGGCTCTTTCTACCTGCCTGCTCTGTGACAGTGCGTGCCTCTGCTTCCTGAAAGTGCTCAGGTCTGCACAGCAGGAAGGGATCATGGTCCTCAGGACCCCATTCAAGAGTCATGGAGGAAGCAGCTTGTGGCCTAGGTAGGATGTCTGTGCTGTGAGTTGTCATCCCTCAAGCTCATAGGCAGTCTGCCCTGTTATTGCTCAACATTGACCACAGGACCTGGGAGCAGAATGATGGCAAAGTCTTGAAAAACAGAACTGGACTAAAAACCTTGTCAGCACCTTTGCAGGGCTTGAGTTGGACCATGGTTATGCCCTGAGACGGCCACCCTTGGGTCAAATAATACAGCTCAGTATTGATATCTGTGGAGTCTCAGTAACTCCCTCAGGGGCCATGCCAACTTCTTGGAGGGGTTTTTGGACATCCTGAAGTTGTAACATAACGAAAGGTTTACATGTGTAATTGGGTCACAAATAAATCCCCAGAAAATCTCCCTCTTCTTGCCTTACCCTAACTGTTGGATTTCATGTTATGTAAGAAACACATGGCTAACACTAAAGAAGGAAAGCTACTGAGGGCTGATGGTAGAGCATTATTGGAGGAGAGTAACTGGTTTTTATGAAAAGCAAAGGAATTATGGAAAGCACATTGCAAGTCCTGTTATTTTTCTTATAATATGTTCCAAACCCAAACAAACTCGAATAAAGTATGTGTGCAAAAGCAAACCTTAAACCATTTTTGCGAATCCCACCCTAGATTTCACATTTCTCCAGTGAGGCTCACATTCCTTTATTCAGATTCCAAAAGGAGAGATAATTTGTTCCAAATGTTTCTGAAGCCGACCAGCAGAAGGGTCTAACGATTTTTCCAGAGCTGGAGAAAACTGTGAAATCTACCCTCTAATGGAGCATTCAAAGTGAAAGAAAAAAAGAGACAAGCAGGGGGGAAAAGGAAAAGAAATGTTTTGATGATCTATTTGTTTATTTTGTTACAGTTCTGGCTCCTTGAGAAGGTCTGGGGAAACACATTGATTGCCAATGTCTTATTTCATTTGGCAAGGTAGCATTTTTTCTGTATTATGGAGCAGATTATGATGGAGAAAGTGGCCATGCAATTATACATTTCATGCAAGATGGTGAGCAAGCTCATTGCAAAAAGGCTGAGCTTGAGGATCCTTGGGGATGATGTGTGTATGCTGGTGACACCCAAGCCTCTACAAGGACCCCCCCCCTTCTTTGTCCCTAATAGATATACAGGTAACCATCAGTTTGCAGATGACAACTCCCCCAATCTGGTGGAAAAACTGTGTCCCAGTGTGGCTTCCATTAAGAAACACATTTGGGTGCTGGGGACCAAAGCTGGTGACTGACAGCTGGGTGACTTCTAAGGAAAGGGTAGGCTGGAGTGGCAAAAAAGCAGATAGAATGTGACATGGGACATACTTTTGTTCATTCAATTTATACAAAGTCAAAGAAACTTAGATAAACTCAACTAGGCAGATAGCCAATTCAGATTTCAAGTTGTCATGGATTACAATACAGTAAGTAATACTTATAGCATACTCTTTACTATCACCATCATCATCATCATTGCCACAGTTTATCAAAGTTATACACATAGTGATAAGTGCTTTATGTGTATAATTTCCCTTAACCTTCATAACAACTGTGCAAAGAGGAAATAACCATCTCATTCTACAAATGAAGGAACTGAGCCTCAAAAAACTAACTAGATTTGGATTTCAGTGACTGAAGCCGGGTCAGATCCAGCTTGGGTGATGAGTCTTCGAGTACGAGTTGAAATCTTGAAAGTAAATAAAGTTGATGTCATAGCCAGTTTACTCACTGGGGTCAAGAATGGGGCCAGAGAGGCCAAAGCCATGATTGTGAGTCCATGTATTTGTGTTGCATCAAGACAAACCCTTCGTTGGCTTCCAAACACATCCCTAAGCCTAGCCAGCTGGGCTTGAAATTGTGCAATTGGTCACAGGCAAAAGAGATCAGTGCCTTGGGGAAAATTCATCACTGGGCTTGAAGCTGCATTTCAGAGCACACGGCCCTTGGACGGGAGGCTGGGAACAACATTTCTGTGTGTGAGTGATGATGGTGCATAGTTGCCGGGATCTGAGGAGGGACGGACATGGAATATTAGCCATGGACCCTTTTTGTGTGTAACGGGGAATTTTCTGGGTGAGGCAGGTTGCCCACCTACCCTGAGTAGGACCAGGAGCCTGGGTATGGACTTAATGAATGAGCACACACAAACTCTCAAGCTCTGTCCCCAGAATGGGAGGTCATGGATGTTGGGGCACCAGGCAAGTCTTTTCTCTCCCACCCAGAACTATCATTTGTCACTCACCTTCGGACCCCTAAGCAACCTCTCCCACACCCCACCAAACCATTCCCAATTATAGGAGAAAGAGAGTTTTGGGTTTGAAGAGCATGGCTCAAATCTTTTACTGCCACTTGCTAGGTTCTTTCTGAACCTCTGGTTCCTGAGCTAGAAGTTGGGGATCACCTCTGCCTTGCTGGACTCATGTTATTGCTGTGATGATAAAATTATTCACACAACACAGAAGCACTTCATGCATTGTACAAAAGAGTATATAATTGAAGGGATTGTGGTAGATTGTAAAATCCAAGAAATACATAACTAGCTAAACTTATTGGTGGATATTTCTGTGCCCAAAATTTTGTTAGACGTTTGGGTGAAATAACTCAAGACATATATGATGTAACTCTTACCATAAAGCAGCTTACACTATTTTAGAGAAGGTTAAACTAGCAAGTGTAATTAGTTTATTGGACAAGCTAGAGTCGGTGTAAGCAGAAACCGACTGAATTTTCCTCCTGCCACTGGCTTTCTCCATCTTTGGTGCTACCTCAGAGCCCATAGTTTTCCATGTCACTTTTAGATAGCAACAAACATTCTCATTTTCAGGTGTTAGAATGTCTGGTCAAAAGTTTTTTCCCACATTGCCAGAGCACAGGAAGATGTGGGGGAAGAGGTGGGAGACATAATATGTTTTATATCTTTTCCTCATCCCCCTCCTCCCCTACCTGATAGCATCTGTTTCTACATCCTCCCTCAAGACTGACTACAATGGAGAAAGAAGATTCTTTAGAAGCAAGTTCTCTCTTTGTGCCATTTTGGTCCCTTTCTGTGTTGGGTGCACAATTACTAGCCCTTTCTCACATGGGGCACATCTGTGGGTCCTTCATCAACCTTTTCCTTTCTGAGGTCCACCCCTGAATTGTTTCTAGGCACACTGATGCCTCTTCTATCTGAGAAGTCTTGAGTTTTCCCCTCAGTTTGAGCTGCTGGTGGCAAAACTCATGTCAGATATTTCTGCTGTGGCTTCCTTATCCTGCCAGGCAAAATGCTTCAACAGGCTTACACCTCTCCACCTTCTTTAGACTCTAGCCCACAGGAAATACTTGGGAGCCAACACAGTCCTCTCCCTCTTCTCAACCATCACAGGAGGCTGCAGTCTTTGTTCATTTTCTGATGGGAGGTGGGCCAGAGGCTCTGTATCCTCCCAAACTAGGGCCATCAAGTCAATCAATACCTGACAGTTTTCTGGAGGCCCCTGACCTAGCTGATTGTGGGGAGCTGAGGTGGGGCCCATAGCCCTGAAGTTCTCACCCCAGAAGTTACTACTCCCCAACCTTCTCTCTCAGAGGGCTCCATCTCATATATCGGGGAAGGAGGAGGAATGGACTCTGAGCTGCTGAGCCAGTTTGACCACACTCCTAGCGAGCTCTGCATAGATGGGCAGGTAGCCCTCTTTAGAATATATGGACACCTATCTCCTTTTGTTCCCAGACCAGGGACTCCAGGGAAGTAGGCCTAAAGAAAGGTCTCATGTTGTATCCCCTTAGAAAGAAAAAAAATCGTTTAAAAACTACACAAAAATTCTGATAAGCTGCAGAAAGCTGTTCTTCCTCACTAAGCCAGTTTCCAAAGGGATGCTAAAATAGCCCTCTTTTTCAACTTATTATCTAAAAATTATTTTTTTATTATTTAATATTTCAAACATAGAGAAAGTAGACAGGATAGTATATACTGTCCATCACTGTTCCATCCCTCAGCTTGAACAATCGTTAACTTTCCACCAGTCTTGTTTCCTCTTTTTCTCCCCACCAAAAGCACAAAAACAAACAAAAATCTTTGTTTTTCTGGAAAATTTTAAAGCACATCCCAGGCTTCGTATCCATTTGCCTATGCACATGAAGTAATCTCTTCTGACTCCTGCGGTTCAGACCGCATTTGGAGTCCTTCCCCTGCAGAGACGGCAGGTAGGGTTAGATGCAGACTCACTGCCCACAGGTGTCAGCTGGTAGATATGAAGAACTATTTGTAAAGGATAAAACTTGCCCCTCAGAATCCAAGTCTGCTCTCACCACTCTTCTAAAACTTCTCCTTTGAAGGGTAGCCCTAACATTCCAATCAACCATTGTGGTGAAGTGACTTCATTTTCATCCTGCTAGGCTAGACTTCTCCTTGGCAATCAATCCAGTGCCCCAAATACATAATGGGCAAGAACCTGGAAGGGTGCTGTAGAAACGTCAAAGAGGGCAAAACCCAGTTTATTCCCTCAAGAAGCTTCCAAGATGGTAGGAGGGAGGAAATAAACAAATATACATAGAACCATAACTAGAGGAGTATAAAAAACCAGAGAGGTATAAACAATTGCAAAGTGAACTCAATGATTTCCCCCAGATTGGCAACTGCCCTCCTTGTCTACAGAGAAGTTTCTGGAATGATGGTTCCTAAGCTAAGTCCACAGCTTAAATTGCAATAAAAGTACTGGCAGCAACTTAGATGATGCACTTTTACATGAGGAGACTGGCCAAAGGGCCAGGCCACAGGAGATGTGCAGGGTCAGCTTCCCAGCCACCTTTCTCAAGAGTCAAGCTACCTTTGGGAGCAAATGCAGACATTCAAATCACGATTATTAGGCTTTCCATTTCAAATTTCTTTTCTCAAGAATTCTTAAAAATGCAGCTGGGGTGAATGGGCTGCAACCTCCTGAGCTATACAGAGTCTGGCAATTTATCATTCTGCAAGACTTTTCACCAACTCAATTCTGCTTTTTCCTCTTTGTTAACAATAGACTGTTTAAGGCAGTTTGTGGTTTCAGGTTATCTCCTTCCTGGCCAAATTATACTCCCAAATGCATCAATATCTTCTGGGGAATCATATCCATTGACAAAAGGAATTATTTGCCTTCTTAGAGGATCAAACAGAGTGATCTGGAACTGAGAGATGAAAATATTTAGATAGGCCAAAAAAAAAAAAAAAAATTCTTATTTGTAGTAGTAACTACAAAATGCAATAGACCCTGTGCCTGACTGTCTCTAAGAGTAGGAAAGGGGTAGTTGAGAATGAGGCATAGTGCAGAGAGGGGACTGTATTATCTAAAAGGCATTTTTCTGGGGCCATTTTCTTGAAATCCAAAGCAGCATTTAATGTCATTTATTTTGTATTGACTGCAATTTAGTTTCTGAAATCTACATAGAAAATAACAGGGTCTTCCCCATCACTGGTCTGGAGGGAAGTTGTGGTGTCTGTAACTTGCACTCACTTAACCCATGAATTTTTATCAAAGACTCGTGAGGAGCACCACAACATGAATGACGGATAATTCAAAGGGGTATAAACCCCTGCCCCACATCTAAAGGAGCCTTCATGCCATCCATAGCCCACCACATGCTTCATTAAAAAGGAAAGAAAAACTAAGGCCTGACTGATTGTGCATTTTCTGGGCACAGGGATCTCAACTCCATTTATTAATTTAATAAGTGTTTATTTGATGCCAGGCACTGGTTACATATGAAGCCCACCCAACACCAACACCTATGAATAATAATACTTGAAATGGTTCTTTACCTTCGTAAAAGTACCTGCTGAGATTGGCTGAGTCCAATTTTTTTTTTAACTTTTTGAGATACTTTTCAACTTACAAGGCAGTTACAAAAAGAATACACACCACATACAAAGAACTACAATATGCCCCTATGCCCCTAGATACCCAGACCCACCAATTTTAACATTTTGCCACATTTCCCATAGCATTCTATCTGTCCGTCAGTCTATCTATCAATCCATTTTCTGAACACTTGTATGTAGGTTGTTTACGTCATGTTCCTTGAACACAATACCACCAAGGACATTTCTTAAGAACAAGGATTTTCACTTATGTAACCACCTTAAGTGCAGTTATCAAGTTCCAGAAATTTAACATCGATATAAAGCTTACAGTCCAATTTTTGCAGCTGCGCCCAATTTTTAAAGGAGAACTCTATATAGTTTATTGCACCTAGTTGTACATGATACACTACAGGGATATGTAACAGATACTGATTTTAGTCTCAGTTTTTTCTTTCAAAAGTAATAATTTAAGGGAAAGGGAATATGTTGGGTTTGTTCTCTGTCCTCTTCCTTACAGCCTGCATTGCTTTTGTCCCTTAGGGTCTGGTCAATGCCGAATTGTTTGCTTCAGGATTTTCATGTCTAATCAGTGGTACAATAGAAGAGCTAATATAAAAATCAAATCACAGTCATTGCCACCACAGTGTAGATGATGTAAATCTGCATATTAGGACTCCAAAAAGTAATTGCATTTTGCTTTGAATGAGAAACTTTTTATCCTCTGTTTAAAATATTTTAAACAACATCCAGTAAAGCCAGGAGGCAGAGGGGATATTTGGGGCGTGGTGTGCAGTAGCTGCATGTTCCCCATCCACACTGACTGCCCCATGTAGGATTCTTCTTTCGTGTGTGTGTGTAACTTCTGGCAGTTACCAAATTCCCACTACACCTACTGATGAACAAGAAACAAAATCTTTAAGCATTTTGGTCACAATAGCATATGAGTAGCCGTCACGTCTGTGGGACTATCTTGGTCTGCAAACCCCTCATAGGACCTTGGAGACCACCTTCCACCTATTCTTTTTGGATGGCCCCTCACACTTACAGCCCGACTCTGCCTTGATCTCTCCTTTCTTTTACCCATAAAATAGGTATAAAAAGAGCAACCTCCACCTCATGGAGTAAATGAGTTAATATATGTGAAGGATTTATTACTTGTGGGTTATGATTTAACAATCATGAGTTGGTTCATGAGAGTGCACCTGTCGTGGAGTGAGTGCTCAGTAAACAGGTTCCGTGAGGGGTAAGCTTGCTTTGGGTTCCATGCTCCATGGAGCAGGGCACCCCCCACCTTGCTAGCTGAGGGCTGCGCTGAAAGCACTGTGTTCTGCCTGCCTCCTTCCACCTCTCTCCTCTCTCCGAGTGCTCACCTCCTGCCATCGTACATGCATGCTCCCAAAGAATTTGAGTGGAAGTATGCAGTTTTGATTATTTTATTAGTTATTGGTTTGTTTATATTCCTTCAATTAAACAGCTTTATCGAGGTATAATTGGCATACAATACATACAATACATGGCACATATTTAAAGTATACAATTTGGTAAGTTCTGACAAATCTACACACCCTTGCAACCATCACCACATCAAGTGATGAGCAAGTGAACATATGCATCTCCCCCAAAGTTACCTCACACCCCATTGCAATCTCTCCCTCCTGCCCCTCATCTCCACCCTTATCCCACACCCAGTGGTCTGCTTTCTGTCACTATCAGTTTTCATTTTCTAGAGTTTTACATAAATGGAACCATATAGTATGGGCTCTTTTTTATCTGGCATCTTTCACTCAGCATAATTATTTGAAGATTCATCCATGTTGTTGCGTATACTAGACGACCTTCTGAGAACATAATATCACACGTAGGGGAAAGAGGCATAAAAACTTCCATATTCAGATATAAGAATACAAAATATTTTGCAATCTCGCTGTAAGCACCAGTCTTGCACACTTTATCTGAGTCATTTAAGCCAGTAGCATTGGTGTCAATAAAGATGACCTCCAGCAATTAAGAGATCAAATTGGGGTTAGTGTTTTCTATTTAAAAAGACATAGAAATGCACAAGATACTTTGAAATTTTTTTCTTCCAAAATAGCTAGAATTTTTTGAGTTTTGAAGTTTAAAAATGTCACCCTAAGCTACCCAGAAAACTTGCCTCACTGCAATGGCTCGCTCCCCAAGGACTCTGGGCAGCCAAGGTTTTACTGCACTGCACTCCAGGGCTTCCTGTTCCAGCCAGGAAAGGAAGTGCCTCTCCTGGACTCATTGAATAAATGGCTCATTTCAGAGGAAGGTGCTAAACTCTGCTGGCTCCCTGGCCAGAACAGGTAGATGAAGCACCAGGATTCCACAGCATCTTTGCAAGCTTAATGGGGCGATAACGAGGAGAAAATGGTTTCATCTGTGTTTTGGCTGCCTTCTTGCCAAGCAGCCAAGCTGGTTAGAAGGAAAGAGGCTGTAACTTTGGAAAACCTAGTTGTAAAATAGGTCTTTCAACATGGCTGTTTTTGGCAAGGGTAGAGAGACCTCAAGGAGCAAGCGCCTGCCAACTTTAGATTTGAAAATGGACCAATTAATTAGAAAAGTGAGGTGTCGTCTAGGAGATACAACATACACCACCTGGACAGCCTGCTTTTATGGTGTCTTATTTGTAAGGAAAACATTTAAAAGAAGGGAATACCAAAAAAAAAAAAAAAAAAAAAGGATCTGAACTGTGAAAATGCTGTCTGGGCTGGAGCCTAACCAGATATAAAAGGTGAGGGAGAGACCCTTGAAAAATGGAGCTTTCCAGGGGAAGCAGCAGGGGACTCTTATTAACATCAGCTGCCAAAGTTAATAATCCTGCATTGGGCAGGAGGTTGGCCCAGATGATCTCTAAGGGCCCTTTCTCACTCGAAGATTCTAAGATGCTGATATTTATAGTGCAATATTCAGAACCTATAAATCGACTGCTCTCAGAAGGCGTGCCTTATAATGTCTCTTTTATTTCATCAGTTTTCCCCCTGGATCCTGCCTCCTTCCTTCTGTTACCTTCTTGCCAACAGAGCAAGAAGAGTACACTCATAGATCCCTGAGTAACATCTGGAGGATATGCCTCGGCCTCTAGCCCTGGACAGATGTACTGGGACTGTTCCTTTGGCCCCATATTTCACATGGAAATGTAATAATAACCGCCTGTGTAATGGCTCCCAGTTTCCTCCACCACCAAATCTCAACCCACAGCCTGGAATTCAGGGTCCTTGGTCAACTGGTCTCCACCTTGCCGCATAGTCCAAATATATGGAGGCTCGGGGCCTGATGATCTGGGTCCTTAAGTCATTAATCTACCAGCCTGGCTGGGGCCAGGCACGATGGGGCCCTGAGAGAAGGGGACTGCATCTCCACAACTCCACACTCAGAAAGTTTATAGGAAAAAAAAAAAAGTATATGTATATATACACAGACACACACACACAAAATAGAGAAAAAAGACTATTTAACCACATATTAGGTTGTTTGGGTCCAGCTCTAATGGGTGTAGGGGTTCAGAACAAGGAATTTAAATGGACTGAAGAAGTCAGGAGGCAGTTTGGAGATGAGGAGCACCTGAACTGGGCTTTGAAGGGCAGGAAGGAACTGGGATGGGGGATGTGAGGACAGGGCGATCTAGAAGGGGAGAATATACAAGAGGGCATGCAACTCTTCATAAACTGACCTAAGCCAATTAGTAAGTTATTTTGGGTAGGTACTGATGGCCTCCAAAGTCAGAGGCAGGAAAGAGCTATAGGTCTGTTTCTCCACTAACTTGCTTCCGGGTTGTAATTTACGAGCTAGTCTGGCTTCCATCTAGTACTGAATTTTGCCATGCACGCACAAAGCCCAGCGCAAGTGCTCCTCATCTCCAGATGGCCTCCTGACTTCTTCAGTCCTTTTAAATTCCTTGTTCTGAACCCCTACACCAGTTAGAGCTGGACCCAAACAACCTCCTAGGTGTGAAGACAATCACAGGGTCTGTGCTGTAAGCAAGCAGGTCCCAGCTTCTGTCCTTGTATGGAAACATGCAAGTGGATGCAGCCATGTTCTGGTGACAGGATTCCAGGAAACTTCTAGCCCAATAAACAAAGACAGGATCTGTTTGGATTCCTAACCCTGGGGACACCATTCCAAAGTGAAGACAAGATTGCTCTAGTTAGATTCTTTCACCTTATTTGTGAAGGGTGGGACTGCTTCCACAAAACTGCACACCATTCCCACATTTCTAGCCATCCATGAAAAAATAGTTTCTAATATCCATTATTCTCATCAACAAAGCCACTGGTCATAACCAAAAATAAAGAAAGCTGAAGGCCTGCAGTAAGAGCCTCTGGTGTGACGGTTTCTGATTAGAGTCTTTCAAATGCTAACTAACTGCCTCTGGGGTGTATATTCCTGATTAAGGAACTACAAATGTTAACCAATCACCTTTAGGGTGTAGATTAAAATTAATTAACACATAGATATATCATACTGTCTATGCTAATGCATTTTGAAGTAAATTACAGACAAGATAACTTGATGGGAAAGAATGTGGTATGTATTGGGGACTATGACGGGAACATCAGCCAAGTAATAGATGTTGGGAAGAAAGGAGAAAACAGAATGTGTAGGCAGTTTTTTTGGCAGATTTGGTATTTGACTGATGCTTTGAATTCTAAGCTGAGCAGGTTTTGCTAGGGTACTCTGTAGATAGGGTGACCATAGAATTTATTGTCCAAAGAGGTACACTTTGGAGAGTACAAGGGAGCTGTTTTAGTTTCCTGCCTGCTAAAACAAATATCATACAATGGGTTGACTTAACAATAGGAATTTATTGGCTCAGTTTCAGAGGCTAGAAGGCTTGCTTCCTGCTGTGATCAGCATCTTCTCTCTGGCCAGCAATCTTTGGGGTTCGTTGGCTTTTCCATCAGGAAACAATGTCTTCTCCTTTCTCCTCTGGGTCCCAGTGACTTCTGGCTTCTGATTGCTCACCGTGGCTTCTCTCTCCATCTGATTTTCACCCTGCTGAAAAAGAACTCCAATAACCTAGGTTAAAGCCCAACCTAATTCAGGTTGACCACACCTTAACTGAAGTAGCACCTTGAAGAGGTCTTATTTACAATGGGCCCACACCCACTAGGAGGTGGAACAGGACCCAGAACATGTCCTCTACTAGAGGAGCACTGTTAACAATAATGCCAGGACAACAGATATAAACTGTTATTGTCCTAGCAAACCAAAACCTATTGTCAGCCTTTCTATGGTCATTGACTTGAAGCCTGGAGAAAATACAATGAGAGCTGCATTCTATGAAGGCGTGCCCACAAGAGGCCAGAACATGTTTTTGTTCTGGCTAAACTAGGCACAGCAAAGGTAACTTTGGGTGGCCAGGTAGGTCACAGGGTCTACTTGGGAAGGAAACGTCCTCTGATGGTATTTTGATCAGTCATCTCACGTTGATTATCTGCGGCACTTCCTGAACATGTTCTGCATCCCCAAACTTTGGCTTGTCCAGAAGCAAGGAAACCACCTCCCTCACTATTTTGCTTAAGCGACTGTTTTAGTTTCCTAGGCTGCTCAAAGCAGATACCATAAAATGTGTTGGCTTAAACAATGGGAATTTGTTAGCTTATAGTTTGAGGCCATGAAATGTCCAAATCAAGGCATAACCAAGGCGATGCTTTCTTCCCAAAGAGGCTGCTGGTGATCCTTGGCACCTCTGCCATATGGCAAGGCACATAGCGGTGTCTGTTGGTCTCTCTCTTCTCTTCCAGGTTCCATTGCTTTCAGCTTCTTGTTTCCATGGCTTTTTCTTTCACTCTGTATTCATTCCATTTATAAAGAAACTCCAGTATGAGGATTAAGACCCATCCTGCATGGCAGGGTTGGGTCACACCCTAACTGAAGTAACCTCATCAAAAGATCCTACTTACAATGGGTCTGCACCCACAGGAATGGATTAAATTTTAGAACATGTTTTTCTGGGGTACATACAGCTTCAATCCACCACAGTTCTTTCTCCGGGCCTAAGATACAAATTAGAAGGTAGTGTTTTTGAAACTATTGTGTGCTTGACCAAGGGCTTTTCCATATGGTATCTCATTCCTCCTACTAGCCCTGAAAAGTACGTGAGAGGTTATGTGTCTCACACATCCACCAAATGAGGATACAAGTATCTATCTACTCCTGGAGTTTATGAAAACAAAACAAGTTGAGAAATTCTCTGAAAAGTCAGAGAATGTAATATCTCTGACTGTAATATCTTAAGTAGAAGCACCACGGTTCAAGTCAGAATCCTTGAGGTCCATGTGGAATGGTTAATGTTAAACCTCCACCAATGGAGGAAATTTAAGGCAAACTCTGGGTCCTAAAGCAATTAAATCAGGTGGTAAAAATTAGAATATAACTTTTATGGTCTTTTGGAAGGCAGAGATTCTGTATTGGAAGCTCCCCTCCTCTGGGAGGGGAGTGAGGGAAAGTGTGGTTTGAAGTCAAGGCAGAGAAGTGGATCATGCTAGATCTTCTAGAGTTTTAATTTGAGAGCAAAGGGTCATGATTGGATTTACATTTTGAGGAGACGACTTTGGCTGAAATGTGGAGAATGCTTCTGAGAGCAACCAGAGGGAATGCAGGGAGACAGAAAGAAGGTTATTTCCAATGTCCTTCAGAAAGATGGTGTTTGCTTCTACCAGAGGGTTGATATTTAGGATGGAGAAAAGAAATTATCTGAGCCATACTTAGGAGGCAACCTGGGCAGGATTTATTGATGAACTGTATATAGAAAGGTAATCAAGATAATCAAGAATTGATCATAATTTAAAAACTTTGCCAGGACAATTCCTTCCAGGGATTGGTGAGCCCCTGAAACTCAAGCTTTGTCCTTGGGAGAAATATGGAACTTCTAGGCCTACTATTAGATATAGAATTAGTTCAAGAAATAGAACCTTCAGATCTACCGACCATCCTGTGTAGCCAAAGCAATTAAGTCATCCTTTAATCAGTTTTTCTTTGAGATCTGAATCACAAACCCTGAACCACTGTCACTATTCTTTGAAACTCTAATAAGTTTCCAAGTCTGGCAGTAGCTATGGGCCAGGGAACCCAAATCTGGGAGAAGGTTGTGAGCCCAATCATAGTATGACCTCCCAATTCCTATTCAAGCTAGTCCTATTGGATATTTTCCTTCAGTGCTACTGAAAGCCTTTGTCTCTCTTTGATTCTATTGCTTTTACTTATAAACAAAGTCCTGACCCAATTCCAGGGGAAGCCCCCAAAGCTACCTTCATTTATTGAACTTTGCTTAATAGCAGTTGCTCTCCCTGCTCTGAGAATCCCTATTTGAAATGAACCCTGCAGAGCAGATGGGTGTTTGTTTCATTTGGGCTGCATTCCACACATTAGCAATCAGTATGCTGCTTCAGGGGCTCCAAAGGTAATCAATAACACTAGGGGTTGGGGGGATTTCTTATGGTCCCCTTATTGACTGGAACATTCCCATGGTGGTCCCCATTTCTCTCATGTCACCTTACTATTCCTGTCTCCAGTGCCCCTGCTTGTGCTGCCGGGGCACACGGAGAACGCGATTCAGCATGTCCTGCATCCAATTAAAATGTTTTACTATCTCTCCTTTTCATCTTGCCTTTGTAATTGGATTCCCAGTTTCTCAATTTTCATGGCAGCAGAGGGAGGGGGAAAATGATAGTGAGTATCTGATAAAAATAAAATGCTATGATTTAATTTCTGCTGAAAGGATTCTCGCTCACCTGTAGGAGGCCTTTGAAAGGGTTCCCCGGTCCCTGACCCAGTTAGATTGTGGCTCGTTGATTCCTTCAGTGTAATCAGAGGGTCTCAGAAATTGCAGGTACCATGAGACCAGAGAAATCTAAAACCACCATCTGTACCAAATGCATGGAGGATCCGGAAGGGACAATTTGTGAGGTGATGACAAGACCAGATTTTGTGTAACAGCAATATCTGATTACACGAGACCTCAGACATCCTCAAATTTTAGTCCTGGCATGGGAGTAGCATCCTATAAAGGTTATCCTCTCCTAAGAAAGTAAACAGTTGTGATGGAATTTGCACAAGAAAGCAGTTATAATTTGCTGGCCCAGTAAGTTTCATATGGTGCAATATTCCAATTTTGTTCTTAGAATGAAAAGGGTCAATGTTTGTGAAAGCCTGCTGTATAAAGCTATAGACAAATATCAATTGTCACTATCATTGTCATTTTTATTAATTACTATTATCACTCTTACTATGCCCCATCACTCTTACTATACCTGGCAGAGTCCCCTATATGCATTCTTCACTCAATAAATATACCCTGCTGAATTCATTAGGACATCACATAACCCCTAAGATACTAACAAGCAGACATTTGGGATACAAGGCAGATGAGGCAAGTTCCAGAAACATCAAAGGGAGGGTGCCCACAGGAAAGTTCACTCTGAGCAAAGACCCAGGGAGATTGACAGAGAAAATGTTGTCTGACCAGGAACTGAATGCAAGGAAAACACCACCAAAGAACATGCTGTGTCCTCTCTCTGCCTCTTTCTGTAAAGAAGAGTAGACTTGGTTCTTGCCTTTATTCATTTGTTTAAAAAAATAGATTATTGGGGCTTTGGAAATGATGATCTAAATCTGGGGTTGGCAAACTGTGACCCACAGTCCAAAACTGGCCCGATGCCTGGTATGTAAATCAAGTTTTCTTGGAACACACACACACATACACAAACACACACAAAAAATAGATAATTGAGAGTTTGGTCTATCCCAGGAACTCTGAGATGTGCCGAGAGACAGTGATTTAAAAAGAAAGTGTCACTGCCCTTTAATGATGGACAGGTATTCAGGAAAGAAGCCTCCCTCTGATTGTCTCATGCACCTCCCTTTACTACAAAACCATGGCCCTGCTTGCTTTCTCCTTTGCTTATTCTCCTGCTATGTCTTGTTCTCAGGCAAACTGTTCCCACCAGCTATCTCTTATGCACTTACTTTATGAGACTGATCCATATGTATCATCTAGTTCGCTCACTTGCATTGCTCTGTATCACTTGATTGGAGACTATTCCACAGTTTATTTACTCAATCTCCTTTGATGGATGTTTGGGTTATTTCTAATTTTATACCACATAACTATTCCTATACATGTCTCCTTGGACTACCCTGTGAGCGTTAATCTATAGCAAATACCTAGAAGAGGAATTGCTGGGATATAGGAATTATGCATCTTCCTATATCTTTAAGTTTAAGATACTGTCAAGCTCTCTCCAAAGTGGTGATACCAATTTAAACTCCCTTTAATAGTAAGGGAAAGTTGCCACTGCTCTGCATCCTTGCCAGCCCTTGGAATTGTCAGACTTTGAAATGTTTGCCAATATGATGGATGAGAAACTGTATCTCAATATAGTTTAATTTGCATTTTTCCCTGATAGACGGTTTTACTTCTATTCACACATTTATTGGTGATTTGTATTTCTTCTTCTGTGAATTACCTATTCATATGTTTGTCTACTTTTCTTCTGGGTGGTATTTTTTTTTTTTAACTAACTTGTATTTGTTTAGGAAAACATATTCTAAATATCCATCTTTTGTTGGTTTTACAAGTTGCAGATTTCTCTGAGTCTGGCTTCTCCTTTCATTTTCTTAATCTTATCTTTTGATGAACAGGAGCTTTAAAATTTAATATAAATTTATCAGTATTGAGAAACCCTACCTACCTTAATTCATAGTGACATTTTCTTTTACACGTTTTAAAGTTTTACTCTTTGTGTTTAAGTTTCTAATCTACCTGGCACTGATTTGTGTTCACAGTGTGAAGTAGGGATGCAAGATCCAACTTAATTTTCTTTCCATATGGGTCATTAGTTGTCTCCATGCCAAGTTCGGATAGTCCATCCATCTATGGATCTGCAAGGCCACCTTTGTCATAGGTCATAATTTCGGAAGAGGCAAGGGTCTGTTTCTGGGCTCTTTATCCTGTTCTCCTTCTATCCCTGTACCAGTATCCACTGTTGTAGTAACTACAGCTTCCCTATCAGCCTTGAGGCCTTTTTTTTGGAGGGGGGGAGGGGGATTGGCCCTGCCCCCAGTTTATTCACATACCATACAATTATCCACAGTGTACAGTCATTTGTTCACAGTATCATCATATAGTTGTACATTTATCATCACAGTCAGCACTTGAACATATTGATTACTATGAAAAAGTTTTTCTTCTTTTAGCAAATAATAAAAAAGATAATAAAAAGGAAAATAAAATATCATACAATACAATATAATAGTAAGGACAGAAAACAACACCACTGCCAAGAATCCCATATCCCTCCCTTATATCCCCCTCTCATACAAATTAGCTTTGGTATATTGCCTTTGTTACATTTAATGGAAGCATATTACAATATTACTGTTGATCATAGACTCCAGTTTGCTTTGATTTTGTTTTTTCCCAAATACCATCCCTTTTCCAACACTCTGCATGGTTGGCATTCATTTGTTCTCCCACATGTAAAAACATTTTTATATCTGTACATTTAATAACAGTCTTTGGCCACTCTAGTTTTTGTCAAATTATACAGTCCCAGTCTTTATCATCTATCTTTATCTCTGGTGTCATACATTCCCCTATCCCCTCTCTTTCACCTTTACTCACAGACATCTTTGTTCAGTATACTTAGAATATTGTGCTAACATCACACAGTTTTATGCTATCTATTTCTGAATCTATACAATCAATCCTGCTAAACATTCTGTAGTTCTTAGCATCAAATGCCCGATCTCTACCCTCTTTCAGTCTCCTGGTAGCCTTGTTATCAGCTTTTAACTCTCAAAGTTTGTTGATGCCTTTTTTTTAATTCATTAGCCCTCTTGAATCTTTAGCTTAGAGTTTTCCTTTACCTACCTCCAGTGCCCACTCACCATCTACTGATTTCTCACCACCTGGTACCAACATCAATACTGCCACAAAGCCTTCCCACAACAGACCATTCAGAATTATTGTCTGTAACCCCCATGATTCTTTAGCATTTTTACCTCTATTGTAGCATCTCTCAAGGTTGGCCTTAGTCCTAGCCCACTGACCAGGCACCTACACATCTGTGAGCTCCCAGAAAACAAGTCTTACCTCTGCATTCCCATTGCACCTAACACTCAGTGGACAGTATGGAACAGTCACTAGGTTGATTTCAGAAAGTTGGTTCTCCTTGCCATCTTGGCAGAGATTTCTGAACCCCTGCCCCAGCATCCAATATTCCCCAGCCCTAGGTCTTCCCAACCCTACTCTCATTGCAGTCTAGAAGCCACACCATCCAGGGCACTGTGACAATCTCCCCTGCCCAAATCCTCCACCAGGCCTGGTGCTGCACTGCCAAGTGCCTGCAGGAAGCCCAGAGCAAGGGATGGCTGTATGTCACATGACTTCAGGGAGAAATTCTGGTTTGTAAGTTGTTTATGGAAATTATTTACAAGGTTTTAAAGTGTGCATTGACAGTATTTAATCCTCTTACACATTTATGGTACATGTAAATAAAAATGTAAATTTCTCAAAACCCGTTCACATAGCTTATCTCACTTGAATGACCTTGGGTCCAAACATTTGAGTGGCAAACCCAATTGTCCCACTAATCCCCTAATCCCTCTCCATCTCTGGGCCTCAGTTTCCTTGCTTTAAAATAAAGAGATTAGACCATTCCCAAGGTCAGGTCTAGCTCCAACATCCTATGGCTGTGATTACAATCATGCTCTCAACTGTTCCTTCTAAAGCTCTAATTCTGCTACTTAACCTGACAGCTCTGTACCTCAGTGGCCTCATCTGTAACAGAAGAATATTAGAATATCAACAAGGACTTTCTGGGTTCCAAAATGCTATAATTCTGTAAGTTTCATAACCAACCTGGAAGATGGGTAGGGCAAGAACCATTTGCTCCAATTTACACATAAGGAACCAAGGCCCAGAGAGGCTGAGTGACTTACTCAGTATCACACTGCAGGAGGTAAAAGAGCAGAGACTGACAGCTCAGGCTCTGGAAGTTGAGCTTGGGCGCCTGTTTCTTCTATCATGCTGTTTCCATTTCCTTTGCATTCAGACCTGTAGGCTCCACCTTTCTTTCACATGACCAGTCATAGGATGGTGCTAGCCCAGGCTCTGAATTCAGCAGCAGTTGACTGGAATGCTGGTGTCAGAGGTTCTGACTTGCATCAGGGTCCTGCTGGCCTCCTGCGTCTGTAATGAACTTGTTGCTGACACAGGGGACGGGTTGGACCTGCAGTCCTATCATGTAGCTTGGCATTGTTTATAATGGGGTTTCATCATGTTCTGCCCAATTTCTCTATGTTCATTTTGGTTGCTTGTGTTTAAAAGGTGCTTCTTATTTGCTGTCCATTTGGACAAAACAGATTCTAGTTGGAAGGACGATCAGTTCACTGGGAAGCTTCACTTGATGAAAATCACACGATTTAGCCCGGGGATTATTTCCAGTGGGAGAAAAGTCACATGATGGGGGCGGGGGGGTGCAGATATGTCTGAAGACAGTTCCGTCATCCTTTGCACTCACATGAGAACCTTGCAATGAACCAAGAGTGGCATTTTGGGCCCATTGACCATGTTATGGGATAGAAACTGACTCTGTTGTTTAAAAAGTTTGCTAACAACCCCCCCTTTCACTGTTCTGTGTTTTAATTGGCTGGCTGCATTCCAACCTCCTCCTGGGGTCGAATGGAAATATATGACTGGGCCTCCTGGACAGCAGAGCAGCACATTCATTCTAGAACACGGCAAAGGTTAAGTATAGACAGGCAGCAGTGTTGTCACCAGGTTGCTCCGGGCATTTCAATCCTGACACCTCATGCAGTGAATGCAGGGGAAGGATGGGAAGCCTGCACAAACAGAGCCCGTCTTGGTTACAGCCCTCTCCTCTACTGGGCATTTCCCCAAATGTTTCTCTTGAATTGTCCAAGGTGCTGTCATCTGTAGATTGTAAAAAATTAAAAGGCAAGAAGTGTAACATAGAAGAAGATTAAGAGAACTAACTAGGCATAACTTAGCTAAATGAAAATGCCAGGGGACCTGAAAGCCATCTCTAAGTATTTTATGTGTCTAGGTGATTTGGCAAAAGGCCACATATAAATCCATCAATGGTGGGAAACAATGAATGCTTAAAATAGTATAAGAGAGCAAAAGAATCAATATTAGCAACTGTTTATTGAGCATCTACTATGTGGCCAAACCTATGTGGGCACAAAAGAGGATTTAAAACAAAAAGAAAATAAATTACAGCACTTAAGTTACCTCAAGGAAATGACAACAGAGCTAAAAAGACAAGACACATACTTTTCAGCAGGGTCCAGGGACTGAGACTGACACTATGCCAAGAGTTCAGGACAGAGAGAGGCCCCTACCTCCTGAGGCAGCCAAAAAGCCAGAGAAATCTGTGAGAAACGGATTTAGAGTATTTTCTTCTAGGTGAACAAATGTCATTAAAAACCAACCTGGATAAAGCCCAGAAATCACAATGTGTGTCATTGAGATGCACTGAGCAGTAGCAATTTCTGATTTCTCCGAGTCCCAAGAACACCTCCGTGCTCAGATAGGGCTGATTATAAAACAAACACACTCGTCACTCAAGGTCACAGGGACAGCATGTTTGCCACGGTGAGGGAAATTCCCCGGGGAGAGGCTGCAGCTCAGTCTCCTGACGGCAGGACCAGCACGGCGCCGTGTGCTTGATAATTAGGAGGCTCAGTTTAATTCCCAATATCTGGGCAACAATCAATAGTGGGAGCACGAGGGGGGTACGGCTGGACTGCTTTATGTGACGGGTCCCCCATTAGATACCTAATTGATGTGGTTTCTCAGGATGTGGTAATGCCGCCAACGCACCCCACCTTCCTATTACCACGCGTAATGGTTCATCTTCTGATTTCTGCCTCACTCCCAGCACAGTGTTATTTAAATAAGACCCTATTAGAAGATTTATTTATCATGAGAAAGAGATTTATCCAGGAAAAAGAAAAATCCACTGAGACACAGCAGTTCCCTTTCCAGAAGCGCCATAATAAAGAAGACAATAGCAATATTTTTACTGTTTAGGTCGATACAATTATAGGATGGGAGAAAGCAAGAGACAAAAAATATAAATTTCACACCCAGTGACCTAGTAATTTGTCAGTCATTTTCTGCATTAAACCTAATGTATCCTCTGGGACTGAGGCAGAGGATACCAGAGAAATCTCAGCAAGCTGGGCCCAGCCGCGTTCCTAACCCCTGAGGTCCCGCTTCCATTCTCCCTTCTTTTTCTTTTTCTCACTGTCTAATTGTCTTCTCAGTTCCTGTAGCTTTCTGATGAGTTCTCTTTGGTCTTTATTCTGATACCAGTTGCTCCAAAAATAATCTCTTCACCGAACAACTGTTTTGTATTTCTTTACTGGAAGAAAAGAACCTAATATGAGGTGCTAGAAAAATCCTGACACTGATCGACTTACCATTAAGAAAAGAGGGAAATTCTGTCCTTCATAGGTCTCAAGCCCAACTGATCTCCTTTCTCCCATTGTCACCCTTCTCCACGCCACTCACCCACTCTTTTGTTGCTGTCATTGCTGTGGCTAGATAGACAGACTGGCAGACACTTTGCCTGTCTATCTATCTAGCCATTGTAACCATTTTCAAGCATACAATTAAGCGATATTAATTACATTTACTAGCTGATGCTCTCATCAACATCATCCATCACCCAAAACAGAAACCCTGTTCCCATTAAACAGTAATTCCCCATCCCTGCTCCAAGCCCTGGTAACGACTAATATACTTTCTGTCTCTATGAATTTGCTTATTCTAGATATTTCATATAAGTGGAATCATAGAAAATTTATCCTTTTGAGTCTGACTTATTTCATTTGGCAAAATGTTTTCAAGGTTCATCCATGTTGTAGCATGTATCAGCACTTCGTTCCTTTTTATGGCTGAATAATATTCCATTTTATGAATGTATCACAATTTGTACATCCATTCGTCTGTTGTTAATATCTTTAACAACAACGTGAGTTGTTAATACCTTTTAGCTATTGTAACTAATGCTGCTTTGAACTTTGGTGTACAAGTATCTTTCTGAATCCCTGTTTTCAGTTATGTTGGTACATGTCTAGGAGTGGAATTGCTAGGCCATATGCTCATTCTCTGTTTAACTCTGAGAAACCACCAAACTGTTTTCCAAAGCAGCTGCACCATTTTACCTTCCCATCAACAGTGCTCAAGTGTTCCAATTTCTCAATGTCCTTGCCAACACTCGTTATTTTCCTTTTTACAATAATAGCCATCCTAGTGGATGTGAAGTATTATCTCATTATGTTTCTGATTTGTATTTCATGTGCTTATTGCCCATTTGCATATCTTCTCTGGAGAAATGTTTACTTAAACTTTTGCCCATTTTTTAATTGAGTTGTTTGTTTTTTCGTTGTTGAGTTGGATGAGTTCATTTTAAGTTCTGAATATTAAACCCTTATCAGATGTATGATTGTAACTATTTTTTACCCAGTCTGTAGATTGTCTTTTCACTTTCTCAATAATGTCCTTTTATGCACAAAAGTTTTTGATTTTGACCAAGTCTAATTTATCTATTTGCTGTTGTTGTTTGTGCTTTTGGTGTCATATTTAAGAAATTACTAGCATATCGAAGGTGATGAAGATCTCTTCCCTATATTTTCTTCTAAGAGTTTTATGGTTTTAGCTCTTTAGGTTACTGATTCATTTTGAGTTAAATTTGTATATGGTATGAAGTACAACTGTAATATTTACAGACGTCCCAAATGTTCTGCATTTCATCAGTTTACCAGCATTAATTCCTTGTGTCCCTGCTCACTAATCATGAACCTACCATCAACTATTTTACAATTGTTTGTGTTTCCCCTAGAGTTTCCTCTCAGTTCCTTGCATATGTAGTTCTCCTTCCTGCTTTGTTTTGTTATTTCCTCTTCTGGAAGTAATTTATTCCTCCTATCCTTCCTTCTTGACTGTCTTCACCGTCACCCACTTTCACTTGTTACTTCCTCTTAACCTTTAATATCAACTATCCCTCCCTCAAAGATGCTCATTCTTACTCCACAGACTAAATGATTTTCTAATCGTTTTCTCCTTTCTGACATTAAAAAGATTTTAAACAAGATGAATAGATAGTCCCCCAAGAAAGACACAATGGGTAGAGATGGAAGGAAGTATTTGTGCTCAGTTGGTCTCCTTCCATTCTGACACAAAAGCAAAACTCTCAGCTTCCTCTCTAGAATTTCGAAGGTACTTGAGATAATTTTTTTTGGAGGGGGTAGGGATGAAGTAAGCTAGAAAGTGAATGAATAATTGTTCCCTTTAACATCAATACTAAGGAAATATAAAGACAAATTACCTAAGCTATAAGCAATAGAAGTCGCTGATTCAAACTTATCTGAGTTATTGATGTTCCCTGGCTCACCAGTCCAACTTGTTAGCATTCTATTTACCCAATCAATAGGCCTCCAGAATCCCCTGGGAATCAATCAACCAAGTTTCTAGATATCAGGAGCAGGCTGACTTCTGAGGAAAGTTGGGAAATAGGCAAGCTCTGGATGTGCTGGCTTCTGGCTCTTGCTGCATCAAAGGTAACAGTGAGTCATTCCTCCTCTCACCACTGCAACCCATCTTGAATAACAGCCACTGCAGGACCAACTCTGGAGAAAAACCAGGTTGGGGACAGCTTCACTTGTGGAGACTCCCAGTTCAGTGGCACAAACAAACATGTAAGCTCAGAGAACATACCAGAGCTGGTGACACTTGGTTAGCAAGTGGGGTTCAGTTGGCAGATGCTCTGGTAAAGCCACAGATCTGGACAGTCCAGGTGAAATGAGGAAGGAGATGAAGTTTTCAGAATGTCATCTGCATGCTGCCTATTGCGAATCCTCTGTCCTCAGGTGACAGGCAGGGCCTGCAGTTCCACAAAGTGGCTCAGTCTCCAAACCATGTCTGGATTTCCCCATCAGAATCTCAAAGGATTTTTAGCTATGTGTGCTAGGAAGCATCAACTAAGGAAACTCATTGAAGGGTGTCAGTGACTAATCACTCCCATGGTATTTTTTTAAAGAAGTATGTTATCTTAAAAGGATCATCCATTGACGGGACTGAGAGAAGATGATATCATGGAAGAAACACTTGAGATGAGACCTGGAGGCAAGTCTCCTTCCTCTCCTAGCTCTATGACCTGAGACAGAGAAGTGCTCCTGGATTCCTCTAAATTACTCCCATTGGGTCCAAATGTCCTAATCTGTGCTGATCACACACTCCTTGCAGGGAGACAAGATATGCAAAGCATGGGGCCTGGCAGATAGTAAATGTTCAATGAAAGACAACATTACGATGGTTATGATGACTCTAATCCCACACAGATGTAAGAAACGATCCTTTGCAGTCTGCTAGGGGAGGTGGGAGAGGGGAGGTCCTTGTAGACAGGATCCCTAGCCCCATTCACTATGGATAGCCCTGACTTAGTGGGCTCCACACAGAATTCCTGGGCACAAGACCTCAAAACATTGTTTTCTGAATGCTCCCACCCCACCTCAAGATACCAGGTGGGCTGGCCAGTGATCCCAGGCAGGCTGGGCTGCTGGAGGCCAGTCAGGGCGGGCTCACCACCCAAGGAAGCAAGAATCAAGGGACTCGGAAGGGTGGATCCCACCCAGGGTGCCAGCGAGGTTCTGACTGCAGTAGCCAGAGAGATGAGAGGCAAAGTGAAGACAAGAAAATGGAGACTGATACAGGTCGAGAGAATGGTTTGGGACTGCTGTGAATGATTGAGGGGGTTTGTACGGCTTTGTGGTGAGGGCTTTGTGGACATGTCAGGCTTCTGATCACATAAAATGTTCCCAAACCAAACCTATACTCAGTGTAGCATGATTTTTGGTGCTCAGGTGTCCCTTACCTTCTCCAATCTCAGTTTACAGACATGTACAATGGGAATGACACCAGGAGTTTATAGGGGTTTTATTCGGCTGAGATAATGGATGTAGAACAGCTTTGTTTCCTATGATAGGCTACATTATTATGACTGTAATTATTGTATTTTCAGTAATCCTCCCTGTAAAGTGGTGCTGCTTAACCAGCAAAGCTCACTCAACAGACTTTTATCCTATGAACAGAATTTCTCTAGAGTGTGATTCCATCCCATGTACAGATGCTGTAGTGGAAATGTCACATCAGCACAGACAGTGGCAAATTGCACTAATGAGATGTGGGGTCAGAACCAGGAAAGATCTGAGAAGTGGTCAAATCTGGGACCAGATTTCCTTAAGATCATAGCTGGAGGAAATAAAATGTAGGCCCAAAGTCTGGAAACACAGAGATCAAGATACAGGTTAGGAAAGATATAATAATCAGCCGGCCATTACTAGAATTAGCCCAGAAGCTTAAAAAAAAAAAAAAAAGAAAGAAATGCAAACCTACTGAATCCGAATCTCTGGGTGGTATCTGGGCAAATGTTTTTAAAAGTTCTGTAAGTGATTGGGATGATTGGGCAGCCAGCTTTGGAAAGCAGAGGGCTGGACCAGGTATTGCCTGAGTCCCCTGGAACTGGAACCCAGGAGGGAGATGATAGGGAGCAAGCTTCCCTGGCCTGAGGATTTCATTTGTTGATTTGCCTGTTTAATCAGGTTTATATACATTCTAGAAAGGTAGGGGCTTCAGTTAGGGATGTTGGAGAGGCTGGGCCTATAGATTAGAGGAAAAGGAAAGCTACAGAGTTAGGAAGGGGAGCTACAAGAATGGCCAGAGGAGATCAGCAGGTTTTCTCTTTTCACACCTTCAGACATTCTCTCCTGAGGCCATGGGCTTGGAACACAATTTTTTTCTCTGCTATTAGGACAGGTTAAGGAAAACAGAGCATCAGGAGTTGGGAGGAATAAGGTGGAATTAGAAGGAGGAGGAGAAAGGAGAAAAGAACAGCCCAAAGTCCATGCATCTGGGTTCTCCTGCTCCCCTCCCCACCTTGTCTGCAGCCAGCAGTCTGAGATGTGAAGGGAACCCACAGGAGAGCTCAGAGGAGGGAGGCCCCCAGGTCTGGCATCCTCAGGGTGCAGAGGAGAGGCAGGCAGGGTGGGTTGACAAAATCCCTGGGGGAGGAAGTGGCTTTCACACCTTGGTGAAAAGCTCAGACTCTGTCACATCTCCAGAGACTCTAGAAAGCCTACAGCTTTTGGTAATCACAGATGCACAGAAGTCTCCTTGGAGAAACGGCAAAATTCATGAATCAGCAGAGGGAAGCAGGCAAGGGCCATGGGATGCCCCAATCAAGGTAGTTGATTATGGGTGTCGCCAATGTACGAATAAATTAAAAGTAAACTTTCTGAAGTAGAAAGAGAGCGATGTTCAGTTGTCTATACTTTATCCACAATGAAGTGCCAAAATGAGGATTCCACATGAAAATCTCCAAAACTTTCCCAGAGGGACTGAGTTGCAATAATACTTTAGAAAGGCAAACAGCAGTAGAAACTAGCTTTGCTTCCTTGACTCGAGTCTGTTTACCACGTGCATCGATTACTTTGGCAGACACACTTTCTAATGGGTTTTTGTGGCCAGTGATTAATGACGTTTGGAGATCAGCCTGGCTTTACTGCTGTGACAGATGATGGCTCACCCACTTTACATTCCTGCCCCCAGAGCTTCATTTTCATGAAGGACAAACACTAGAATCACAAACTGCCCCTATAGGCCATGCGCATTGGGCCGAGCCTTCCAGAAGCCTGTTCTCAAAGACACTGTTAAAAGGGTCTTTAAGTACTTCAATGTGGTTCTTTTCTGGAAACAGTAGCTGCTTGGGTTCAGATGAAGTTCTGTTAAATGGAAATATTGAAAAGAATCCTTAGTGCCTCAATAGCTCACCAGAGGAACATAATAAAACACTGTATCGTAAAATTTGACTTGCTTTAAGTAACTTTTGTTTCCCCATGGTTAAGTGTATAATATGTGAGCAAAATGGCACAATACAAGGGCTGTGAACTTTGAATCCTGGGTTCAAACATGGCTTGTATGTAGTAGTTGTTTGGCCTTGGGCAAGTTATAAAAGACCTGTAAAGTGAAAACAAGGCCACAACACCTGCTTCCTACGGTTTGGGAGAGGATCAGATGGGATCACGTGCATGCAGTCCCTTTTCACAGTGTCTTAAATGGAGCAGGCAGCAGCCATCTGCCTTGAACACATTGATAGTTCACTGGTCTGTCCCTGACCCTCCCAAGTTTTCAACCATTTAGTTGTGTTCCTTTCAGGTGCCCTGGATCTTTCTGAACAGAGATAACCATAGTTGGACATACAGGGAAAATGATATTTGAGCTGAAAGGGAAACATGTGGGTAGAATTGCAGAACAGGGACAGTATTCCAGGCATGAGCCAAGCAAGGCTTTTAAAAAGAGCTGGTTTTAGCTGAAATGAAAGATTGGAGATTGGGCAAGGTGGAAGATAAGCTGGAAAGATAGCTTGGGGTCAGATTGTGAAGCAGAGATTGGAGCAGGTCCACACCCCCAAAGTGGCTCCCCAGGGCAATGGTTCTGGGCTCCTCCCCCTTTCCTTCCCAGCCTCTGCCCCAGTTAATGTCTAACCCTGTGGCAGGTACCTGCGGAAGGCCCCAGAGGCTGGGCCTCTCTTCTCCAGGGAGGAGATCAGGAGTGGGCCTCCTTGGATTAGGCAGGGGTTGCATACCTCAGTTCCCCGATGCTCCGATGATGCTCTGTGGCAAGCCTCTGTGATCAGGTGCTTATCTCCAGGTGTTTGCCTGAAGGGAGGTCATGAAAAATCAACACCAATCAGGGCAGTTGCCTTGGAAGCTGAAATTATCTTGCAGGCATCTCGGAGCAGGTGCAGGGCTATTTTGGGCCAGCAATCACTGTGTACAGGGGAGGGAGCCTTGCCTCTCCTCGTGAACAAGGCGGGAGAGCCGCTTCCAGCTCATTATGTCTGTTGCAGAAAGGAGCAGAGCGGGGAGTGCTTCTTACCAACTGATGAAATGATAGGGGCTTAGCTTCCTGGTCTGAAAAAGAGCTTCCCTCACCTACAGGACAAAGCTCACATCTCCGAGCTTGGAATTCAAGGCCCTGGTCTCCAAATATACATGCAATCTCAACTCCAAATCTTTGTCCAGATCTCTCTCTCACCCTTCTCCAACTCAGACCCACCACTCCTCTCAGATGTCTTCATTTTACCCCAGATACGCTGAACCTGCCTCTGGACTTTGCCAAGGTGCCCCCTACCCTTCTCAGTTAAATCTCCATCTGATTTTTCAGATTCCCTTTCTTCATCAAAGTACACTTCTACCCTGAGGGCTTCCATGATGGCCTCCCCTGCCCCATACAGTTCTCTCCCTTTTTAGCACCGCCATCCTTGCAGCCATAGAACCTAACTGAGTTTGTCCATGTCCTCTCTTCAGTTGGTCAGTGATGGCTCCCCAGATTTATCATACCCCACCCCAAAGCAAAACAGAAAGGGACTCAAATGTCTTCCTCCCCTTTGTTCCCACCACGGTATCTAGGCCAAAAGTCAAGGCACTGAGTAACTACTAATTCAGTTCCTATCCGCTCCTAATTCCCAAACATTCTGCAGAGCCTGGCTCGTCTCTCTCCACCCCCTCAAAATCTTCCCTGGCCGCGCCGATCTTCAAAGCCAGTTGCATGCACAGTCAATACCAGACTTCAGGATTTCACTGTTTTCTAAAAACTTCTGGTAGCTTAGTTTTCTCTCTCCACACAGTCCACTTCTGAGGACAGGGACCATGTCTTATAAATATTTCTGCAACCCCCGACTCCTCGCAGCAACTAGCATAGAAAGTGGGTGCATAGTGCACATTCTGTTTGTCTAAAGCTCCCCAGCTGGTGTTCTGGTTCCCAAGAAAGGGAAAACACTTGCACTGTTAGCTGATTTATTAAAATAGGTAGCCACCGTTCTTGTCTTTCAGAAGCTAACAGTCTAACAATATGCCACAGAGATAAAGGGCTCATGTACAACTGAAAAGACAAGGACAAGGAGCAGACAGTATTTAAAAATATCAGGGTTCCAATCAGGAAAGGGGGGGTTGGTGGTGTTACAAGTGGAAAATTTGTCCAAAGTGCATGCATGTGCACACACACACACACAATTTCTCTGTCTGCCCCTCTCCCTTTTGCTTCCACTAATTTCTTCGCTTCTCTCTCCTCACTCTCTCTCCCAATATTGAAATCTTAACACAGTTAAAACAGAATCCACTGGGGAGCCAGCACCCGTGTCCCTCAGTGCTATTCTCTTCCAAAGCTTGATAGCATGTTGTCCACCTGTCAACCCACCCAGCTGAAAGTCCTCTCTCCTTTCTCTGAAACCTGATAGCATCCTGTGTCCTTCTGATAAAGTGCTGAAAAAAAATCACCCTGGATTGTAGTCATTGTGTGTGTGTGTGTTTTCCATCCCTTATTAGATTATAAACCCCTTACTAGAAGGGACTGCCTCATGCACCCCCCAACCCCCCCAGCAGCCAGAGGACACAGGGCAGGGGTTAAGAAGGTGTCGGCTCCTTTTGCTAAAGGAATGAGCAGGCTGATGTTTCAAAGCATGCTTCTCTCCAGGCCTTGACAGTCCGTGGACCCATTGATATTAATAACCACATTTCAGTCCCCCACAGCTGCCTACACAACTGGACACTGTCACATCTTGACTATATCTGCATTAGGAATGAGGGGAAGGGGGCCCACTACAATTTTATTGAATGGGATCTTAGAACCTGAATATAAAAAAACAGATGGGACAGTTTAAATCTTCTGAGTTTGGCAGAAACTGCTTTATTGTGTGAAGAGCCCTTGAAGCAAAATTTTGGGGCCTCTGAGCTCTGTGGATGGACCCAAGAGGCCTTCTCGGGACTGAGAACCCGAGGGAGCCGAGCAGAGCCCTGGCAGCCCACTCCCCTTCAACCACAGCCACTGGCTTCTCTCCGCTTCCTCCCCTGGGATTCTGTGTAGGGTTCTGATAATTAACAAAAATAAATGTAAAAGCACTTGAAATACCACAAGGTTCCAACAAAATTTCCTGATCAATGCTCCAGGGAGCCAAACTCCACTGCCTCATGGCCCCCCACCCCCCACCCCTTCACAGCCACCCCCAGAGATGCTTCAGACTGCTGAGCACTGGTTGGTGATAGAATTTAGGCTGGGAAATGTGGGCATGAGCTGCCCTCCGCTGACCGGTGCAATGATGGACACATGCACCCTGAGGCTTCGGTGCCCTCCCAACCCCCTTCCAAAGCCTTTTATAAATATTTCTCATAATCGCGAGTGAATAACTGAATGTGGGAGAGCACCTGGGCCAACTCCCTGGTCTTAGAGACGAAGACACCCCCTATGAATTTCAGAGAGGCAAAGTAACTTGCCCAGAGTCACACAGGAAGTGGCTACAAACACTCATTCTCCTTAGAGTCTTTGCATATTTGGCAAGTATGAATTAGCACATAGAAGAGGCCGGGGAAATCAGAGAATTCTGGACATCGGCGCTGTCCAGGTAGAGCTGTGTTCTCTTTTTAGCAGGATGGGGTTTTCCTGCAGTCTGGACTCATGCAGGGCGGGTGCTGTGGAAACATCTCTCCTGACAAATTTTTGATAGTTTTGATCAAAAGAGAGGTGCCTTGAACCCCAAGCCAAATGTTTAACTCCATGTTGCCCAATTTTTCTGCCCCAGGGTGTGGTGTATGGGCCATGCTGGAGCTGCTCCCCCAGGCTACAGGCCGAGCTGCCCTGGGGCTCCGGGCTGGCTGTGGGACCCCAGTCCTTCCAGGCCTGCACATTCCTGCTGCTCACGTTTCCTTCCTGTCTCCCCTTGCCCGCCCCCCGCCCCGTCCCCCAGTCAGGAGTGGTGTATTTCCCAAACCCCATTTCATAGCTCTATTGTTTTATACTGCCCCTCCAAAATACCTTGAATAGTCCTTTTTTATCGCTTCCATTTTCTGAAAAACTCCAGCTGCTCCGCTGAAGCCCTCCAAATCTAATTAACCGCAGAAGCTGGAGTTGGTGAGAGAGGCTCACTTTCGAGTCCTTAGCATACCCATTCAGGCCTTCTTTCAATATGGGCACAAAACCAGGAATTTCTAATAATTGTATCTATAGGCCTGGAAGAAAAAAAAAGGGAAAAAGAAAAGGGAAGAAAGCAAGCAAGCTGCTAATAAGTAGGTCTGTGAAAGGAGAGAGATCAGCACCTTGCGTGAACTTGGCAGCCAGGCCCCGAGAAACTTGGAGACAATGCCACCGAGGGATCTGAAAAGCTTAGCCTCCTGACTCAGATCTTGTGAGAACTTACCCAGCCTCTGAATAGAGAGCGGGGTCTCAGCTCTAAATTGTCCCAGCTCAGACTCATTGAAATGTCTTCTCACAGAATTAAAAATGAAGAAGGCCGGAAAGTTTGCTGAATATCAATGAGGCTGTGCTTAGAAGTGGAAGATGGAGAAATGCAGAGGTTTATTCCTGAATGACATGGATTAAGACAAAGTAATGCATTGGGTCTTTGCCAGGTGGCCCCAAGGGGGAGGGAGCTGTGCACCTCTGGGAGCGGGCTGGCTGGGGCTTACCTGGGCATAAACCGCTTCCTGGGATGTCACATTGGGGCTGAGGGGCCTTGGGAAGTCACCTACTCAGCCCACATTTTTCTTTTAACAGACTGAGAAGGAGAGACTCTAGAGAAGGAAAGGGCTTTAGCCTGCTCCCCTCAGCCTGGGGCTCACTGCCTCTCTCTTGCTGCCTCCCAGATTGGCTCCCCCACTATTACAATCCAGTCACCTCAAACACGTTTCCGGAAAAGGCCACGTATAAATCAATAACTGCATCCATCCTTCCAGACCCTGTTCAAATGCCAGCACCTCCATAGAGCCTTCCGCAGTCCTCCCCTCAGCCCCTTCCCAACCCCCTTGCTCACTCGAGCTCTGGAAGTTCCTCACGCCATGGCCTCGACTGACCAGCCACTTGCCTCCTTCCACACATTTGGACATGCTATTCCCTTCTCTAGATGGCTGAGTCCAGGAGGTCTGGGGCTGCATCATATACTTTTGGTTCTCCCCACAATTCCATATGCTTAGGAGGTAATTAACAAACATTGAGTAGATAGATGACTGATCCAAGCTGAGACTGGAATTCAGGTCTTCTAACTCCTATAATAATTCAGGTGTTCACGGCACTGTGCTTGAAATTCTTTCCACTGGTGAGATGAGTAAGAGAATTGTTCTTGTGTAGTATGTAGTATGCTGAAGATGGACAAATTATAAGAAGAATTAGTTTATATGAATATATGTACACATATATGTTTGTTGTGGGTTTGAGTATGTTTGAACGGAGCAATTACAAGAAGAAAGAAAAACGTTTTCTTCTGGAAAGAACTCGACGGTCTCTCCTTGTAAAGAAAAAGAACTGCAGACTTTTCCAAGCAGCATAGATGAGGCAACACATAATTCTGGAGTAGTGCTTGGCACCCAGCAAGCGTGATATGTTTTTTTATTTTTACTATCAGTGTTGCCTCGAGTTGTTTTCCCAGGAGTGGGATTGGTTCCCTCTTCTGAACAGGAGCTCACTTGCTGCCTCACTGGTGAGCTTTCATGGAGAAGAACTCTCTGTCCCACCTTTTCTCTTTGTGACTGATGGTGGCCATGGAGAGCTTTAAATTGCTTCTTCAAAGATAGAAGATAGAATGCCAGCCAGGTACCCCACCAGTGGGTGAGCAGTTTGAGAACAGGGCGTGGGACCGGAAGGTGTCCCTTCAGATCACATTGCACACCGAGGCTCTGTAAAGGAGAGAAGGAGAAAAGGCCATCAAAATCACAGTGCCATTTAGCTGAGGGTCAGGCAACTGTTTATCCAGTTTCACGTAAAAAGAGAAAGTGTTTCTTAGACTGGAAATTTTCACTTATGTTTTGTATTTTGAATTTGTAGCATTTGGATATACCATTTGGGATTACAGTGATGATAGAACCTAAGGGACTTAGGTGGGTTTGTAATCAACCCTCCTCATTTAGCAGATGGGAAAACAGAGACCAGAGAAAGGGGAAATGCCTTGCCCAAGGTCCCCTGGTGAGGTAGTGGCCTGTGTGTTTGGGGAAGTTGAGAAAGCTTTTGTGCTAGGTGGAACGTGCTTTCTTCTGGTTATGAAGAATGAAGCCCCGTGCTGCAGTATGTCCTTCTCCCTGGTTTCAGTATTTTCAGAAACCAGCTGAACCTGGAGTGATTTTGACCAAGAACAGAAGAGACGTGCATTTAAAAAATTACCGCCTTCCTATTTTAAAGAAAAAATCGACTGAATCAGTGAGCCAGCAAGCTGGAGCATCATGTCAAGCTGTGGCCTTGGCATTTTAGTGACACTGAGACTTTCTTCCAGTGGTGGCTGGAGCCAGCTCACACCAAGCCAATGGGCTTCTTTCCCCAACTCTAAGTTCAGTAACCTCCTGTTGGTAGCCTGAAATTGGCCATGGTGGAATATTGACACAGTGGAAATCAGCAAACACTACAAATCAGAGCTTTTGTTGTCATTGTCATTGAGCTGGCTAAACACCTTTCTCTCTTCCCAGGGCCTCTATTTACCCTAATAAAAGAGGCTATGTTGGATCAACTTATCTCCAGCTCCAAAGTTCAGGAATTGTAGTCAGGGGAAAGTGGCAGCTCTTTATCTAGGGAAAGGGAACAGTGATGGCTTGGTGTTCTTTTTGATTAATCAAAGGTAAATCTTGAGCTCCCAGGTTGACCCCTTGGCTGGGAAATAGGAACATCTGTGTGGCTGTGATCCTTCATGTCCCCTTGCTGCTCTGAGCACTCTCATTCATCATTCCTGCCATGGGGATCTGGGAGGACAGAACATAGCAGACACATCCTCAGAGCAGATTTAATGTCAGGGGGATGGAAAGAGACACTCTGATTTGTCCCTTTACCTGAACAAAGGGCTTTTTTGAAAGTCTGTGAAATTGCAGTGCTTATGAGCAGGGCCCCCAAAAAGAGTGGCATCCCCACGCATAATTAGTCTGCGTCTAGTGAATGTGTACTTTGGCCTCTTGCTGTTGAGCTTTCTAATATTACATTATATAGAGGAAGCCAGCACTGAGGATATGGATATAGGTGTGGGAGGGAAAGCAGAATACTTAAGCACATTCTGCATACCGAGAAGTAAGAAATCTTGGTCACTTGTAGTCACTGTTCACTTTCACTGCGTGTAGCCTCTAAGAGTGAGATACAAAGCCAGTCTGAGTTGGTGGTTGCTTCCATAGCAAAATTTAAGGAAGTACCCATAGAATATTTCCCACCATATTAGGCAAATGACTTTATAATTTTTTCTCTTGTTAAGCATTTGCAGAGTCGGATTTATTATCTGCGTTTAACAATCCATGTTACTGAATGAATGCTAAACCTAGTAATACTATGGGCCTCCAGTGTTGAGATCAGAGAGGAAAGGCCACATGGGCAAGGGAGAGATAAATAAAGACCAAGTGGAAGGGGCCTAAGAAAAATCTCAGCTTCCTCATAATTTTGCTTTGGGTTAGCTTAACTCCTTATCCCTCTCAAGCTAATGAAAAAATGGGCGCTATTGGGTGCTGAGGGGTTCCAAATAAATGTTTATAGTCAATAAATACTAGAGATCTTAATCATCCTATTAAATTAAGTCTTCCCTAAAACAGGTAGCCATTTCAGAGTAGAATGGCAGGCCTTGGGAAGCAGTGAATTCCTAGTACCTCCAGCCAAGAAGAGGCTGAGCAACAACTTGGGTTATTAGGATGTAAAAATGGGAGTTCCTGAACTGAATGGACCATTGGAACCAGTCCACCTCAGAAAGTCTAAGATTCCCTGCTGGGTGAAAGTAATTATTCTGTGTTAGTCTCAGTCAAAATAAATAGATACCAATGCAAATAAATAGGATCACTGCTCATCTTCCCCTCTCTGCATCCCCTCCCTCTGACCCTTTACCCTTGTCATATCAGAGGGAATTAGCCCTCATTGCCGAGGTCAGGAAGATCTGGGCAACTCAAGCTCTGATGAAGACTCTGTTTCTATATAATTAAATATGATGTCTAACCCAGGTGCATTTGCACTTTAAAGGAGGTCATTAAGAAAATGTAATGCTTACTCCAAAGAATTATCATATATTTATTGGTGAAATTCCAAAGACCCAAGGTGGATATTTTATATTCAGATGGGTCACAGAGGGTTAGCTGAAGGATTGTGTTCAAGTGGAAGGTAAGCTAGCATTCAGTTTACATACGTAAACATGTCCTGCTAGAGGCATTGCTCTACAATGTTTTCATTTAACCTCCTAATAGTCAACACAATTTTGTGGGAAAGTAATATCTGTATATGTTTATATATACCAAAATACACATATAAATATATTTAAGTAACTTCTCTAGATCATATTTTCAATATTAAACACCTACTGTGTGCCGGGCAGGGTGCTAAACTCTGAGAATACAATGAGAAGCCAGGCAGACATGGTGACTCTTCATGAACCTCACAGTCTAGTGGCTAAATGGTCTATCAAATCCAAGACTCCTGATGGCAAGTCTAGAAGTCTTTCTACTGTGTTATGGCTGCTTCCCAGGGAAGTTATACAAAATATGGAGAAAGCATGTATAGGTGTATTTTCCCCCTTGAAGTACCCCTACATCCAACTTGATCCTTGCCAGCACCCTACAGACTAAGAGTTAGAGATGTCAAGACTCCAGGCAATCCTGTCTTCTCTGATTGGCACTCAGGGAAGAGAGTTAAAGCTTTTTCCTGTTCTTGCCAAGCAGTGTTTCCTCATATCAAAGGGGACCCTACTAGGAAATATGTGGGAAAGAGTACTGCAGCCAATCCCCTTCAAAGGAAAGGGATTTTAAAGGCTCAACACGCCAGAGAACTGGAGGTCCTGAATGTTTTGCCTCTACCTCAACCTCTCCCCAAGGCCCTAGTTTCATTTTTTTCTAGGATCCCCCAGCAATTCCCAGAGGAATCAGCCGCAGGGAAAGCTTCAGGCAGGCCGTGGGACTGAGGGCTGGCAAGAAAGTGAATCCAGGCAACTCTATCATCTGCTCCGTGGGAGAAGAGGCTGGTGAGCTCAGAGGCCTGTTTTACCCTTCGCAGATGCAAGAAAAAGAGCCGGAAAAGGTCAGAGATAAATGCAGCCCTCACTTTGTTCTGCATATTCAAAAGGACTTCTCTAAAGAAAGACCCAAAATATATGTGTGTTCACTCAACCTTTTCCTGTCAGGCGCAGAGTTCCAGATATGGAAATGACAGGATAACCACAGATGAAATTTTTGCAGGTCCGAAATCGCAGCATTTATGAGCAGGGCCCCCCAAAAGAGTACACTTCACGCAGAGCCCATCAATCTGGCTAGAGTAAGGGAAGCTTGGAAACAGCGTATTATCTTGAGAAATCACTCTCAGAAGGGAGAAAAAGTTCACAAGGAGCATGCCAGGGAGGGGGAAAGAGGGGGCGCCTGGAACACTGTCATCAGAAGCGGCTGGAATTGGAAACAGTCCAAGACTTCATCATGGCTGACATCCCCGCACATAATCAGAAATTCCTTTCAATTATGTGGGAAAAGTCTCTTTGCATTGTCAGCCCAGATGCCCCCGTGAAAAAATAGCATGAAATGAATCTCAGGGAAATGTCAGCGTGGGAGCAAGATCAGATTGCCAATGGCTTGGTCAGGGAAAGCCAGGCCAGAGAGATGGGGCAGATGGAATAATCTCTTGCCCCGAAAGCAAAACCAAACAACACCCCCTAAGGTAAAGGGACTCCGCACCCTGGTTTGGCAGTGTAGACACCCATTATCTCAATCTTAATAAAAAATGCCTGATCCTGTAGCCTACTCCCCACTCCCCAAACATCTCTTCTACCTTGGTTTCCACAACCAAGAGCCCAAACGGCCCTTTCAACCACATTTCCCACTGTACCCTTATGTCTGCCAAACTGGGCTATTTATCAGTCTTCAAACATACCTGAGTCATATGTTTCCTCTATCCAGAATCTGATCCAGCCCTTGTCCATCTCTCCAAATATTATTATTCTGCAAAGGACACTTCAAATTCCACCTCCACCAGGCAGTGTTCAACTGGAGTTAGTAGACCCTGACCTATTACTCTTTTGCCCACATAGTATCTAGTCCCATATACTATATAAGTCTTGATGGATAACATTAGTACTAAAAATAATAGTAGCTACTGAGTTCTTATACCGTGGTAAACTAATTTAATCCTTATAACAATCTATTGAGCAAATAAACAGTGAAATTATTAACACAGAGGCATAAACTGAGGCTTAGCTAGGTAAAACTGCTTATCTAGGATTACACATATGGGCAGAGACTGAATATAAATCTTGGTCCTTCTGACCCCAGGGACCTGCTCTCAACTCTTGTGCTTTTCTGCCTCCCTTAATGTTTGCTTACTAGCCTACTATTGAGAGAGGAATTGATGTATGTCCATTTTGTAGCTCTAGTTCAGACAGAGAAGTTGTTCAAAAAGCCGGTTGTGAATGTGTGGTGCCTTCGTGTCTGAAGTTTTCTTTTACCTAATGCCTATATTCCAATTACTACTTGCTTTATGTTTAAATTCATTGATTAGGGAGAACACCAGAATCAAGCATTAAAAAGAACATAGATCAGGGTCATTTGACACAGAGTCAACAAATGTTTTGAAGGGTATTATCTTCCTAGATAAGACCTTGATTGGAAACTAGAGATTCTAAAAGTAAATGTTACGGTGAATAACTTCCATGAGATATTAAAATTCTACATTGTAATCATAGGGTCATAGCATGCTAGATAGAGCTGGAGATGACTCAGAGCATCTAGTGCCTTTCTTTGTTGTTACAGATGAGAAGTCTAGGTTGTACAGTGGGCAGGAACTGTTTTCCTGGTTATTCGGGTAGTTAGTGTCAGAGCCATCATTGAGTTTGCTTCTCAAACTTTTGTGTGCCTACAAATCAACTGGTGGTTGTGTTAATGTTGCAAATTCCTACTCAATAAGCGCAGGATGGTGCCTCAGATTCTGCATTTCTAACAAGCTCCAGGTGATGCTGGTGCTACTGGTCCATGTACTGCATCTTAGGTTGTCAGGATCCAGACCAGAACCATCTGATAGAAATATCATGTGAGTCACCTACATAGTTTCACATTTTCTAGTAGCCACATAAAGAGTAAAAACAAACTGGTGAAATTAATTCTAGTAATATAATTTACTTAATCTGATATATATAATATTGTTGCACCATTAATCAATATAAATTATTATTTGATACTTTACATTCATTTTTCATACTAAACCTTTGAAATCCAGAATGTAGTTTAAATTTACAGTGTGGTTCAAACTACCCACATTCCAGATCATCGATACACACCTGTGGCTCGTGGCTACCATACTGGACAGAACTGCTCTGGGCCACGTTTCTCTCCCTTCTAGACTGTTTCCTGGAATCCTATTTAGTTTTGGAGCCATGGAACCCAGCTAGACCAAGACCACCCTGTGAAAAGAGCTCATTTCTGTGTACACCCGGAGACGGCCTGCCCAGATCTGGGCACGCACAGAGCAGGTAGTCCAGCAAGGCTAATTAACTGATTTCTTCTTGCTCTGCCCTCTTCAGGGGGGAAATTATCATCTTCCCTCCTTTATGTTATTCTGCTCAAGGCTCTCTAGTGTAGTTCCTGCATTGAGTGTGATGAGATTAGGTGAATTCCAAGGTTCTTCCTACTTCCAAGAGTCTGTGGTTCCATCCCTTCCAACATTCCCTGTAGTTACTGTCCCAGATACCCTCTCAGCTTCCTTTTTTCCTTCATAGCAAACAGTTCTTATTTCTTTCCCTCATTTCCCCCTTTAAAAGCTCATTAATCACCTTCATGCCCTCCCTCTGGAGCCAACTTCACGCTACTCTCAGATTTAGAGGCTTAAGTGGAACACCAGAATCTAATAGAGGACAATTGGGGGCACTATATCAGATGCTCCTGTTTCTACATGCCCGCAGAATTAAGTCGTGCGTTTATATATGGCCCGGAGAAAAATGGCCCATGGTCAAAGTATTAAATGTCTAAGGATGAGTATAGTGAGGTGGCTAAGTTCACAGGCTCGAGGCTCAGATTGCTTGTGATCAATAGCACACGAGCAGTATGTAAATTCTCTCAGCTTCAGAGCCTCAGAGGAGCTCTGAGGGTTAAATAAGATAACCCAGGTAAAGGACTTAAGCCAGGGGGCCCACCTAGTTAGTTCTCCTTAAGCGGCAGGTTATTATTAAAGGTAGTGGCTTGTGAGTTGAGAAGAAGGACCTGATCTTCGCTGAAGCTCAGCCAGGAAAAACACTTTGGCTAAAAAGGACTGAGCCGGTTTGGGGTTGTGCCTAACTTAGAGCAAAACTATCTATTTCACATGAGACATCTGATCACTCTGACCTCAAGACCTTCTATTTTAAGTCCTTCCCCTAAAATTCTGTTACTGGCTTCCCTCTCATCATCTTACTGCCTAGTACTCACCTGGGGCTCATTGGTGCCCTTCACTTGACTCTCTGAGAAGTGTCAAAGCACAGGTCATTCCAGGGAACCCACAAAGAGATTTGCTGAGTGAGGGGCTTGTCTCTGTGCTGCCCAAAGTCACCCTCATGCGGTTTGCAAATAAATAGCTTCTCCCCTGGAAGAAAGAACAAATAATTCATAATTGGCAATCTGCATAATGAGTGGTGCATCTATGCAAATATAACATTTGGAATAATCTAATAATATCCCAACTGTGATGTCTGTGGGCCACTGCTTCCCATGCTAAAGAGCCAGAGCCAAATATTTTCTGACTCCTCTCGAGGTGAGAAGAAAGAATGACAAGCTGCTGCCTTCTTGGGGTTCCAATTAGAAATGTGGAGACCCCTGAAGCTGGAGGGGATTTCAGAGGCTGTTCCATCCCCATCCCCATTCCACCTCTCACATTAAGGATGAGGAGTCAGAAATCCAGAGAGGTGTGGAGCCTCCCCAGGGTTACTGTGCAATTAGTAGCAGACCCAAGATCACCAGACAGTTGCAAAATTCCAACCTTGAGCTCCCTCTGAGATGCCAAAACATCTCTCCTGATGAACGGAATTTTGCTGCTATAAAATATAGCCTTCCACGAGGAATTTTCTCTAGCTCTTTCCCTGCTTTCCCTCCCTCTGGATTAGACTCCTCTTGCTGATCTGGATGGACTTCTAATGAAGGGAACTAATGTCTACGACTACAGGACAGAGGATTGGGAGGCTCAGACAAAAAGTATCTAGTCCCAAACAAGGAGGCCATTTGTGAGTTAACCTATAGACATAGCCCCTATGTCGGGTTGAGTTCCATGGCTTTGATCTGAAAGTAAGAGACCCTTAAACACACACACACATGCACACATACACTAATAAATAAAACTTCAGTTGCAAAGGAATCCTACTGAACCACCAGCATTGGGATAAAACAGACCATCTCTGTGAGTCAATCTTGACTGTATACCCCCAACTCTTTCCCTTGCGTCTCTTACTCTCCAGTCAATCCTAGGCAGCCTCACCATTTCCATCATGTCCCTCCCCTTCTCTAGAGGCAGCAGTGACTCCCTCTGTCATCAGATACCTAACAAGCAGGAGTGCCTTTCCATGTGTCTGCTGGCCAGGGCTGGGTGGGAACCTGTGGCTGGGGAGACAGTGATCGGTTACTAAGGCAATCAACTCTTGCTTAGGTGGAAGAGAAGCAGGGTAGGTCTGGGAGGTTTGGGCTCACACCCTAGCAGGGACACTAACAAACTAAGTCCTCAGCCCTCCTGTAAGGCTTGGGGCAAATAGATCCTCCTCTATGATGCTTCCCTGGGCTTCCCCTCACCCCTCAGGTTTAATTAAGCGCACCTGCTCCTGCTCCAGTTTGCACACCACATTTTACTGTGTACAATTTTATTTTGCTGGGCTGCTTGCATGTCTCTCTTCCAAGCCAAATTGTGAATCTCTTTGTCACCTTGAGGTCCTCAGCACCTTGTACAGTGTCTGCCACAAATGCATGAGCTCAATAAGTGTTTGAAAAACAGCAGAATGAATAAATTAATTTCTAGAAACCTCTCCAGACTTCCGTTTCTGCATCAGGAAAATAGGATAGTTGGGTTTTCCTGACTTAAATATACAATGCTAAGATATTATTGAGTTCCTCCTGTGTGCTCAGATTCTGCTAGGGGTTACTAAGAAACCAGGGGAGTACAAAAGCTGTCCCTAGCCTTCAGGAGTTTAGACAAACACACTCAGGAAAGAAAATCAGTCCAGGCCAAACTTAGTGGTTCCAATTGTTGGTGCCACTGGGCTTTGGAGAAAAGAGAGCTCAATGCCAGCTGGAACATATAAAGACAGCTCTCCATGGCAGTGGGATGGACATGGGTGGGAGCATCCTAAGGAGAGGTGGCGAGTAAGCCAAGGCATTGGAATGAAGCTCATAGCACATGACCTGGCTAAGAGGAAGAGAGACCTCTGGAGCTATGGATACCAATTTCTGACTGTTGATTTAAGAAAAGACATTAACAACTAGATATTTGGTTCCTTTCTCTTGCTCATACCTTTTGCTTCTCACTTTCTACCTACTTCTTCCAAAAAAGAGGTTATGGTTTCTCCTGTCTTAGTAAAAGATTTTGTCAATCTCACTGTGCTCTAAAAGTTTCCTTCACCTCCTAACTCCTTTCAAACGTGGTTTGCGTCACTGCCTTCATTGGCAGACAAGCCCCTTGCAATCCTTCTGCCACTTCCACCAGGCACTGACACTGCTTTCTAAAGGTCACCAATACATCCCTTATTACCAAAACCAAAGGTTATTTCTCATTCCTTGTCCTTCTTGACCTCTGACCTTCTTTGATTTTTTACCTCCAAGCTACCCTTCTAGAAACTCCTCCTCTGGTTTCTTTGGTCTGTATAATACTGACATCTTCATCACAATCCCAAACTCTGTCCTTTTACTGCCTTGTCTTCTTCTTCCCGAAATGCAGGTATTCCCCTAAACCTTCTGAGGATCCCCTACACTCAATGCCTTGATAGTTACATCTTTCCATATAATTTGGCTTCTACCCAGATGACTTGTAAATCCCTGGTTCGGACCCTAATCCTATCCTAAGTTTTACATGCAGGCTTACAACTGCCAAATAAACTCTCAGCCTGGAGTCCTAGCAGCACTTCAAAACCCATGTCTAAAACTAAGCCCTTTCTGTTTACTCTCTACATAGCTCTTTCTTCTGATGTCATGTTTTCCCTCTCCTTCCCCAACCACATTTATTCCCAAGCCTTAAGACTTAGAGATTATCCCTCATCAGCATATCAGGTGCACCCCCTTTTTCCATCTCACTTGCCCTACCTCTTAGCCACCCTACCCTGTCACTCTTGCTCTAATCTACCCGAATCTTGACAGCCAGCTATAACTTTTCCATGCTGAACTCTGAATTTTTCTCTTCTTTGGGTGAAAGCTTTCCATGATTCTTCATTACCTACAAAACTTACAAAAATCCTCCATCTTGGCATACGAGCTTCTGTCTTCTGTGGCTCCATCTTACAGCTTTACCTCCTACCACTACCTACTCAACATCCCAGTTATAGGGATCTTTATAGTTTCCCAAATGCACCAGACACATTCACATATACATAGCTTTCTCAAGCTCATCTGTCTTCCTGGAGGATTCTACTCTGTCCATCACCATCAAAAATTTACACATCCTTCAAAATTCATGTGAAATTGCCATTTCCTTCTTGAATCCAGAAACCAGTCTAATCTCTATTCCCTTGTTTCCCCCCTAAGGCACTTACATATTTTACCCTGAATTTATAGTTATTTATCTGAGGGCTCCAAACTAGACAGTAAGCTCCTAAGGCTATGAGCTGGGTCTAATTTATTTCTGAATTCTCTGGAGTATGTAGCATAGTGTCTTAAAGGCTCTCATTAAGAATCGAATTGAACTCAACTGAATTGAATTATTGGCAAAGAGGTCTGAAGTCAGATCACTTTATTCTTAGTCTCCAGAGTAAAGTCTTTGGAGAACTATTTCTTGAGAAGAACCGTTATAGCTCGGTTAACATTTAGAATTGATCTTGGATGGTCACACCCTACCTCTAGTGAAAACTAATTCCAAATACTTCTGGAAGTAGTTTTTCCTTTAAAACTCTGAGATAACATGTTAGAGATATGGCAATTGAGCAGACAATATCTGGCACTAGAAATAAATTGTCCTCAGTTCTAATTAGTCCTTTCATTTGTAGCCATGTTATTGGGCTGACATTTTACTAATGCTCTATGGGAGGCAAAAAAAAAAAGAAAAGATTATGATACAGTTCTTACTCTCATGTTTAATGTCCTGGTGGAAGTCTAAGAGGGACCATGTCAGTTTTAGTTTCCAATGTATCCACCAAACCTAGAACATTTTCATTGAATGAATCTGATGGGGAGATGATAAATAATTAAATTAAAATCCAAGTTACTGAATGATCAAATAAAAAACACATGAGGTAGAATACTATTGATGTTAAGTTGTTATAGATTTAGGATGCTAAATTTAAGCCCCATGGTAACTACAAAGAAAATACTGGAGAATATGCAAGCTCATAGAGACAGAAATTAGAGTAAGTACAGGTTGCCAGGGGTGGCCAGCAGGGGAAGTTAACATATAATGGGTGTAGGGTTTCTGTTTGGAGAAATGGGAAAATTTTAGTAATGGAAGGTGGTGAGAGTGGCACAATATTATGAATGTGAATCCTCAGAAGTGGTTGAGATTGGAAAGTTTAAAAAAATATGTTCTCCCAATTTTTTTTTTTAAAGGCAACTAAAAAGATAATGGCAATTGAGTACACTACATGATCCTAGATAGGAGCTAGCAAGGGAGGAGAAAAGGTTCAAAGGGACATTATTAGGACAAATGAAAAAATTGGAATGTAGACTGTAAGCTTTATATCAATGTTAAATCTCTTGAACTTGATAGCTGTACTTAAAGTGGTTACATAAGTGAATATCCTTGTTCTTAGAAAATATACATGGCAGTATTAAAAGTTCAAGGAATATCATGTGTACAACCTACACTCAAGTGTTCAGAAAATAGATCAGATAGATAGATAGATAGACAGACAGATAGATAGATGAGAGAATGATATGGCAAATGTGACAAAATATTGAAACTGGTGGATCTAGGTATCTGGGAGAGGGTACGGGTAATTTGGAGTTCTCTGTTGGGGTTTTTGTAACTGCCCAGTAAGTTTGAAAGTATTTCAAAATAAAAATGTAAACAAAACATGTAAGATAGAAAAGTGACTGTATCTTATCACTCTGTTAATTCTCCATCCCAATCCACTCCCACCCAGAGCCTAACACAGTGTCTGGCACATCCAGGTGGACATTAGAGCTGGAACAACCACAGGTGTCATAGTGGGCATACTTCCACCTGGTGGAGGATCTGCTCTCAAATGTCCTTTACAAAATGGCCTTCAGATTCTACTAAAATCCCTTCAGGAGTAGGAAGCCTATTGCCACTGTACCTTGTTGGACAGCTCTCCATGTTAAAAAGACAACTCCTATATTAAGATGATTCTGGCTTCTTGTAAATTCCACCCACTAGACCCAATTCTGCCTCCAAAGTAACATAGTGAGAGTCTATTTTCTATTTTATGCAATGGCCTTTCCCCTGTCTGAAGATAGCTCTCATTTCTTCTCCAGGTGAACTCATCTCCAGTTCAATTGCCTCTGCCCCCACTCCCTCAGCTACTCCTCCTAAGACCTGGTCTCAGAGCACACTTTGGAATCCATACCTTCACAGGAATGCACATGAGGCATCTGCTGATCTTCTAAAATGTGGGTTCTAGACCTGGGTGCAAATCCCTTAGATAGTCTCTGTTTGGAAGTTACCTTCTACAGTCTGAACCCCATCCACCTCTTAAGGCCTAAAAGTACCCCAAATTTTATAGAGACTTCACCACTGATGGCTCACACTAAGTGTGTGAATATTTTAAGCCTCATGACCATTTTAGGTTAATCCTCCCCATAAAGTCTCTCAACTTCTAATTTCTCAGTTATCACAGGACTTGACTGTAGTCAAAAAGATTGCCATGCATGAATTCCATTTTATGCATGCATCTGTAGAAGTATTGTAGATAAGGAAAGGACTAGCTAAGTGACCATATGTGCCTCACTTTCCATCTCATCTGCCAAATGGTACAGTAATGCCCACCCTGCCTTGCTCACCAAAATAATATAAGGCTCAAATGAGACCGTTAGATTTGAAAAGTATTTGAAAACCTGAAATAGAGATTCGAATAGAAATTTTTAAGATGGTTCTTTCTCCTTAAACCCCAGTGCCTTGCAACTATCTCCTGGTGTCTGTCAGTGTATTCTCTGGGCCTCTCCCCTGTGGTGGTGGGCGTGGAGGTGGGAGGTTAGCCTTATTTCCTTTAGTATTGTGTTCCTTGGAAAGAACAGGAGTTGCATATCACAAGATCAACTGTTAGAAATTGCCTGACCATAGCAATTCATTTAACTATGGAACATACCAATGCCCTCCAGCCAAAGACTGCCAGGACACACCTGTTGTTGAACCAGTTGGGTTTAATACTCCTTGCAGCAAGGGAGAAACACACTGTGGGAAACCATGGGGTGTCTCAGTAAGAGAGAGTGAGAAAGATTTGGGGCTTTGGTTGGGTGATTGTGAGAGGGTATAAGGAAGGGAGGGTTTGCTCTAGATTGGATGCTATCAGGAAGCAGGGGCAATTCGTGATTGGGTATCTCAATAAATCTTATTTATAGTGAGAACAAGGATACATCTGAAACTGGTAAAGAAGTAGAATCACTCATTTTGGTCAAGATAGGGGGATGTTTTGTGTTTTGTGGGTGGCACAGTGACCTTCTTTTTGTCTCTGTTTAGCCAGAATTATGAAGTAGCCTTGCTTTGTCCCAGAGTAACCCTTGTCCGAGGTTGGGATGCCGTGATATTGTTTACATCCAATAGGAGAATACTATGGTCTAGCTGTGAGTGCCAGGCCAGCTTCTAAATGCCAGTGGCTGCTCTTCTTCTCAGAATCGAGTTAACCATTTGTTAATCTCCTTGAACCTCTGGTACCTCATCTAGGAAATAGAAACAACACCACTTAGCATTGTTATCAGTGATCAAAAGTGTTAAAACTTATGCAAGTGCTTCGTCAACTCAAAAGTGTTTGATAAATATGGAGCTGCCTTGGTCTCCAGCATCTATGACCTGTACACTTGAGCTTTCCTGGGCACTGTGAGGCTTTCACCACTCAGAAGAGAACTCTGACCTGTGGCTTGAGTCCTAAGGAGGCTGCTTTTGAAACCTCCTGATAAAGCTCTCTCCTCGATGAAGCCAGCAGATGCTCTGCACTGGTTGGACAATGAATTACTGCCTCTTCTTCCTACAGCTGAGCTCTCTGCAGGACCAAGACCTGGCAGGCCTGAATCTGTCCTCCACATGGTGCAGATGGCTTTGTGGGGTGTGGCATATCCTTGATTAATAAAGAGTCGCAGACTCTTTGAATCAAAACTTCATTAGATGTTGGATTTGGAAGCTATTAAACATATTCTCGACCGAGCCTCTTATTTTACTTAAGGAAATTAAAGATCAGAGTGGGGAAGACCCCCTGAACACCACTTTCTGTGGTATTTTGACCACAATCACCCCAGAATGCGTGAACTACAAAGACACAGCCTGGGACTGAATTTCCCTTTGCTTTTAGATCCTGACCTGAGCCAGTGGAGGGGGTCAGCATTTGAGTGAATATTTCCTTGCTTTCTTCTCCAGTGTGTCTCAGGCATAGCTCTTGGGGACCTATCAATATAGACTAAAATCTCATCAAGGGACATAATGAATGGAGATGAAATTATGAGTTCAATGCAATTCAAGTAGCATTTGTACCAGCTTATGGGGATTTAGAGAACTAAGCACTAGCTGTGCCTTCAGGGAACTTGTACCTTTACAGGAAAGTTAGTATATGGCAGAATGTATTGAGTACTACAATAAGGGTCAAGAACAACAGGATTTCATTCTACTGCAGGTGTAGGGGAAGGCCTCCTCAAAACAGGCAAGGGTGCCAACATCATTCTACATGACTTGGTCTGACACACCCAGCAACCAGCTAGGCTCCCGGCTGCAACCATGTCCCCACATTCTCTCACTCTCTCCACTCCAGTTTTGGAGCCTGGAGACTAAACGATTTTCTTTCCCGGGTATAAGAGAGAATCATATGCCCCTATGGGTGTCAAAGTGAGATTAAGTCAAGTGTTATTTGTCTCTGATATACTTGTATTTTAGGCTTGATCTCTCTCATAAGGAACTTGGAAACATCCTAGGCAGTTGGCAAACACTTATTATATACTTCAAATTGATTACTTGACACCAGTATTTTCAGATGTCTCTTTTTATACTTCATATGTCTCCTTTAAAAAGAGTCATAGATATCCAGTGGTGCTATCACCATGGCAGTCAGGGTAGTATAACAAGGTAAGGATATATTTTAGAACTGCAAATAACCTATCTGGTCCAGTGATGGCAAATAGTCTTAATTTAAAAAATAAGATCTATTTAGCTGATAATGTCTGTTTCCAGTACAGTGTTGAGAAGGATTCTGAATCTGGTTCAGTAGGAAAGAACTCTGTGACCTATTAGCCCTGTGTGCTACGGGCACAGATGGCCTGGCTTCACTTGTGCTACATAAGTGCCTTCCCTGATGTATTCCAACATCTATATTTTATATAAAAGCAAACTAAGAAAACCAAAAACCAAAAAATAAAAAATTTAAAAAAAAATAAAAAAAATAAAACAGAGAGAGAATGTGACTTGCCCAAGCTCACACAATGGGTTAATGAGAAAAATAGGAGTAAGACGACCCAGGTCTCCTGATTCCAAGTACAATGCTTTTCCCACAATCCTATACAACCCACAGAAGTACATGGGAGGCTCTACACAGCCTATCTGTACACACTAGAGGAAACTGGCCCATTGTATGCTAAAGGGTGGAAACACAGTGACCCTATGAAACTCCTTCAGCCAAGGTCAATTCAAAACTTCATCAAAATCATTGAATCCCAGAGGCTAATCATTGAAATGGGCTTAGAGGTTATTCCAGTACAACCACTCATCCAGTGCAGGAGTCTTTTCTACAGCCTCCCCCATGGCCCTAAACAAAATGTTGATATGGGCAAGATATATATTTGTCAGACTCCCACACCCCTTGCCTTCTCTACTCCCCCCCTGTCTCCTGGGATACCTTCCACAGGCTTCCAGGTGTTCACATCCTGATGATTCTCTGGATCTAATTTAAACCTTCCACCCAGCCTAATCTTGTTCTGGGTTGTTCCATGCTTCAGAATTTCTAAACCACCCTCCCAGCTGGATGCTATAGGAGAGCAATCTGAAAAACATCTCTGGGCGTGTGCCCTGGGCTCTGCTTTTCCCAGCTTCTCTATTCCCTCCCCTCTCCTCACAGGAGCCCCCAAGGGGCCTCTGACAGCGAAGTGAGATGGGAAGGATGAGTGAGATTAATCAGAGATTCATCTGCAGGGCTGATTTTAGGAGGACACCCAATATCAAGGGAAAATCCCCAGAAAATGAACACGCTTCGAGAGCCAAGGCAAGTCCATGGGTTGAGTAGAGAGGGAAGAAAATTGCTTTTAGATGCAAGACATGCCAGCACAGAATAGAGAGTGGACATAAATTGCGTTTGTTTAAAAATGAGAGAGCTGAGACTAGAAGTCCTTGTACTTTCTTTTAAACCACTGTGACCTAACCCAATGTACTAGAACCAGGAGTAAGAAGGGGCCACATAGACCCTTTCCTCTGCTGGCTGCTACATGCCACCTACAGCAGCTGATGTCACCTTCAAAGTGAAGAGCATCGTGGAAAGTACCTTCCCAGGACCGGCCAAGGATTCGATGAACACATCCTTTTGCTGTAAAATGAACGATGCATCAGACCTTTGCTCCCTAAATTTCTTTTCCTCAGTTGGAATCAGTCCACTGATTTCACCAGGAAAACGTTCTCCATTTTCTGGGGGCTGCAGGGGACACCGCAAAATCATCCCCAACCTGCCTAGGCCTTTCTCTGAAGAAAGGGAAGGATTTAGGATTGACTGTTAGGCACTGCTGCCCTCTGCTGGATGGTATGTAGCCAAATGCCCCTCGACACGGTGCTCTGTCACCCCCCCTCCGGCTGCCCACTAGCTGGCTGTCCCTGTGTTGCCCCTGGGGTGACCTGTCTTGTATCTCCTGATGCACGTGGAAAATCACAAGGAAACCTGAGGTCCCAGGAGGATGTATGTACCCGTGAGTGTTGCGGGAGATGGGCACGTGAACATAAGGCCAAATGTCCCGTAGCACATGACCAGGTGCCAGGTCCCCTACGACTACAGTGAGACCTTAACACAGGTCTCACTTAACCTTGAACCACATATTGGTTACCAGCATGCTGGTGCCTTCAAGCAAAGATGAACAAGGGGTTTCCAGGCTTCCCTTGCCTTTTATTATCAATGAACTAAAGTGTAGAAGCAAAATGGGAATAATTGGATGGCAGGGGAACATCAGGATATTGTAATTGTTTCTCCTCAGAGATGAAGAGGGAAGCTGAAAACATCTGCACACTGAAATCTGCTCTGATGCACTAAGTGGGCCAAGAAAACCTGCAAACCACGAAGTGGGGCTAATTTACTGCTGTAATCACCAGCATCCAATCTGAAGCCAGACATTATCTTAAAGTACTCACCAGTTCCAGGTGGTGCACAGCAAATGTTTCATTAGCGCTACCAAATTCACTGCAACTTGACAACTCCTCTGAGTGCACAGGAATCACGGGGCTGCACACCTTCAGGGCTGCTGCTAGTCCACAGTGAGATGTGTGCCTTTGGGTAGCAACCTGCCTAAGACACACACCCCAGTCCCTCTTCCCAGGGCTATGAGAGGCTGGATTCAAACAAGCAGAGAAAGGAACTCAGCAGGGGTAGGGGCAGGGGCAGGTGGAGGTGGGTTTAGTAGATGAGAAAGAGCCAGAATGTTTTCAGTGAGACTTGAAGACGGAATAAAAGGAGGGTGGAGAATTAGAACCCCACACAGTAGCTGCTATGTGCTGGGTGCTGTATGTTTTATTTATCATTAGCCCTTATATAACAGTGTGTGGATGCCATCGTTATTTTCCCATTTTGCAGATGAGAGAACTGAGGTATAGGCAGTTTAAGTTGCATCCCAAGATGCTTTAGCCACGAAATTATGCAGTCAAGATTTAAACCCAGGACCAACTTAAAAGCTTCAAAATAAATGGCTCTGAAGGGATAGGGATTCAAATGAGGTAATACAGATGTTAGGGTGTTCTAGGGGTTACCCAGAAAAGTAAGAGGTCCAGCCTAAGCCTGTCAGTGGAATCAGAGGATGAAACTAAAGTAGGATGGAGGCAGCAAAAGTCTTCACTGACCCCTGCCACGTCCCCAGGACTGCATCAAGTGCTACGAAGGAACAAAGGAAGCAGAAAGCTCAATGCCTGCCCCCACCCCCCACCCCCAGGAGCTTAGGGTCTATTTGAAGACCAGGCGATTGGCCCAGAAATGAGAAGCGCTCTGTGGTTCAGAACTGAGTGCTTCGTGGAGGAAGGGCTTGATGAAAAGCATGACTCAGACCGGCAGACAGAAGAGCCTTAGCCAAGTTATGGAGGCGAAATTGATACACAAGTTATTCCAGGATAGATGAGGAAGCCCGGATGAGGAGCTACATCTGTCTGGCTGGAGTCCATTCAAAAATTGCAGCTGGAAACTACTCTGGCAGGCTTTTAAAATCCAAACTGCAGGGTCAGAGGTCTCATGGAAATTTCTTTTCCAAAACCCATAGATGGGAAGGGAGATAGCGTTAAAATGTGAGGGAATGACCAGGGCACAGTGAGGATTAGTGAAACGGAACCAGTTGCTCCAGGCAAGTCCTGGAGTTGGAGTTCTGTTCCCTGCAATGTCCTCTAGAATTCATAGACCTCAGGAGGGTCTTGGAAAGCCAAAGTCAACCACTACTTCGCAGTCCAAGGGCACATAGCGCCTCCTACTGGACCCAGGATTTGCCTCTGCACTTGGCTTCTCCCCGTTCTTCCTCATTTATAGCTCACCCTGCAGGGTCCCATCCTGAAAAGACTCGCTGCCTGCTCAGTAGTGCTAGACACAGTTGCATTAATGGATAAACTGAGTCCTGCCAACATAGCCCCAGGCCCCCTCCGTTCAACAACTGCTAGGATACCTACTTTTGGAAACAGAACTATACCATGGTTGAGAGCATGGGCTCAGAGGCTGGGGGTTGAGTCTCTGAAATGCTACTGACTGGCTTTGGAGCCTTAAGCATGTCACTTAACCTCCCAAAGCCTCAGTTGCCTCAACAGTAAAATCAGGATGATGATCGTACCTACCTCCCACGGGTGCTGGGAGGTTAATGGTGATGTTTACAAGCCCCCTAGCACAGAGCTGGGCACATGGTGAGCAGGCAATAAAGAGCAGCTTGTTATTATTAGTATAATTCTGATTCAGTCTGAATTACTTTCTACAAACATTCTATGAATATTTGTAGAAATATCCAAACCTGGGCTCAAACTGTTTTTGGAAAGCTCTTCTCTGAATTATTATTTTTCTCCAAACTGGGCCTAGCCCACTTGCTGCTTCTTCCATTCAGCTTTCTTTGATACTCTAGAAACTGAGAAGATCTCTCTCCATAGGAATTTTGCTATACACCCCCACCCCCTTACAACTTTCTTCCTTAGATTACAGTCCTTTATGCCCATGTCTTATTCCTGGCTTGAAATCATAAGCACCTCTATCAGTCAAAATGGCCTGGTTATGCCTCAAATCTCAAAGGTTTAGGCCAGCAAAGGACTTTGTCTCACTGATGCTCCTTGACCATCGGCTGAGGGGCTCTGCTCAGGGTGGTCACTCAGGGGTCCGGGCTAAGGGAGCAGCCACCATCAGAAACTTTACTGGTCACCATGCAGAAGGAAAGGGCTCCAGGAGGTCGCACACTGGCACTTCAATACTTCAGCCTGGAAGTGACACACTTCACTTCTTGCCACAACTCATTGGCCAGAACTAGTTATATGCCCTGACCCCAATATAAGGAGGCAGCAAATGAAAACTTACCATTTGCCCCACCCATGCAAGGTGGGGAGACCCGGATATTGGTGAGAATGACTGATGATTACCGCACTCCTGGAAAGCAAGGGCAATCTCTATCCCACTTTGCACCCCCTACATAAACATTTACCCAGCCACATGACTTACACACGATAAGTGCATAGTAGCAATCTGTGAGTGAATAATGGAATGAATATATTAGTTCTCAACTATGTTATCTTTCCCAGAAAATATCATGCCTTGAAATGTGTATTTAGATTGAAAATCTCCTAACGGTTGCTAGTAGAAATTTCAGGTATCGTCAAGGCAAATCAGAAGGGATGGTATTTGGGCACAGAGCAGAATTTTGTTATTGTCATATAAACACCATGTGTTTTTAAATATAGAATGCTGTGTGAATTATTATGACAATTCATAACTGAGACTATTTGCCTTCAAGAAGCTGATTCATGCATGAAATAGCTAGAGGACAATCCAAGGCTCCACGTAGAAAAGGCTTGAAAGCTGGTGCATGTTGTGTCCATAGTAGGGACTGGAAAATAGGGAGAATGCCTCATGAGGTGAGGTTATGTAGAAAGGAGGTGATTCTTTGACCTAATTTTTAAAGGCATGGTATATTAGGAAAGGCTCAGAGGAGGAAAAAACCCACCCTGCTCATATCTTAAAGAAATCATGGACCCAAAGTGAGACCTTACCTTACTTGGCTGGAGAAGAGTTTCACCTCTGAGCTTTCCACGGCAGGAGCTATTACATTATTAGAAAGGACAGAGCACAGCAGAATCGCTAAACCTTCATTTCCACCATCCCCCGCTTAAATCCCCAGAGAACACCTAAGAACAGGAATCCTATTCCATGTTTCTCAAACCAGATGTTAGCTAGAAAAAAAAGAATCTTGGCACTTATATGGAGAAGATCACAAACTCCCCCATTATTATCTGGGAATATGGGGAGGGCGTGAGGGCCACAGGTGCAGATGTTTATGATTTCTCTGGGTTAGGACCATAAAGCAAAGGGAGTCTTACACATCCAAATGGGGGGTTGGTTCCTTCAGAGAAGGCATTTCGATGTGCAGGAAGCATCTAATGAAGATAAAAAAAATAGTGAATAAATAATTAAGAGAAGATGGAAGTAAAATATTCAAATGTATAAATATGTGCATATAAATAGACATGGTGATCTGGCATGGGTGAGAATACGAGTTAATCCTTTGAGAGGCAAAGCCTTTTGGTTTCAAGTGGTTCTGATGGCAGTCTTTCTAACACATATGATACATGTGTGAGCCGTGGTATGCACTGGAAACTGATCATTCTGAAACTATTTACCGGTGATAGAGACGGTCTTTCTGACCAGTTACTGGGCTGGCTCAGAGGAAATGGCTTGAGCAGTGGGGCTGAATTTGAGCCAATGTGGCAGGCTGGAAGTGGCTTTCTTGACTAGATTTCGATATTGGTTTGGTGCCTTATGTTTTTACTTTCTCATAAACTGGGGCTACAGATTCCTGGACCTGTAACATAGCTGTCTTTCTCCAGAAGTTCTGCTCAAATGAGTAGTCAAACAAAACTTTTCCAAAAGGATTGTCCATTCATCATCAAATCATCCTATTCTCATACTCAAGGCTGACAGTTTTCACAGTATAAAAACTGCTGCTCTTTCAGTTATTCTCATGATCCCAAATCAACTTCAGCCAGTATTCTATCTCCCTTGAATTAAGTTAATGGATAAACCTCATGAAGTTGTGCCTTTTGAAGATTTTGCTACCAAAATCCCTCAACCAGTTGTGCAACTACAGAATTAAAAGCTTTATATTTGAGGATATTTGCATTCAGGTGCCAGAGGGCAGGACAGGCCTTAGGCAAAATAAGAAAATTGGGCAATTTTGGCTTGTGCCACCTTGGGGTTCTCTCCCTCTTTTACTTTCCTTCCTTTTTCCTGAGCCTGGTACCCAGCCCCCACTCCCCCCACTCAGTCCCTTCCAAAATATCTATAAATTAGACCCCACACCCACTTTAAGAAGTAAAAACATTGAACCTGATGAAATATGTTTGCATTTTGACAGATATTCAAACTTCAGGATAAAGGAAGGTAACTGTAATATACACAAGTCCCATAGGTATTTTGGGAGAGAATTTGAAGGGGAGGAAACGGCCTTGCCTCAGGTCCTGTGACTGCAGAACAGAGGCGCTGCCTTATTCTACCCCCAGACAAGGCTGCAGACCCCACCAGCACCCAGCATGAGCCCTGGGACGGGGGGCGGGGCTGACAGGCCCAGGGGCCGCTCACAGAAGCTCCCCTTTATCCTGCTTCCTCTCCTTCTGTGCTCCATCCTCCCACCAGGCTTCAGGAAGCAACCAGTGAACACTCCAAGGAAGGCTCTAATCACTGCCTGGAGGGCCTGGAGGGCTCCAAGAATGGGGTAATCAAGGTGAAAGAAGGGATCTTTCAATCACTAAGCTCCGTCTACCCCAGACCATTGTCAGTGAATTCACTCATTCCTCCTCGTTAAACAAACGTTCATTGAGCTCTACCAAATGCTGGGCACTGTTCTGGCAGTGAACACAGAGGCAAAAATCCCTACCTTCATGGAGCTTACCTTTTAGTATCTGAGACCGATAATTTTTAAATGCATAAATAAAATAAAGATATAGAGAGAGAGAGACTGTTAGATGGTAAGTGCTAAGGACAAAATTAAGCAGGAAAAGAGTATGAATGAGTGACAGTGCAGTTTTAGCTGGGGGTTCAAGGAAGACCTCTCTGAAAGGCCTGTGATACCTGTCATTGACTGGTTAACAGTAACTGGGTGAGGGGTCAGTGTTGTTACAGATGAGCTGGGTAATGATCAGAGATTATGTAAATAGACTTGGGACTCACAGCTAGAAAGTAGTGGAAGCAGGGTCCAAATCCTGGCTCCTAACCATGGTGCATCACCGACTCAGAGAGGACAAATGACCAGCAGCCAAGCCACCCAAGGCCATCTGTGGCCCCTTGGAGACCTCAGGACATCTGTCTTTCTCACCAAGCCCCCTCCACACACAACACACATGCACACATTTTGCCTATACATGCTTGGTTTTGTACTTTTTATCTAAGTATTTAATTTTGTTTGCTCTATATGAGTTCTCATTGTTAAATTTTTAGAAGGAGAATTGAAAAAAAATGCAGTCGATGGGCCCCACATTATGCTTGGACCAATGAAAGCCTTATGGCATCACAGCATAACACAATAATCAATCTGCAAAATGTTAACCCAGGGTTAACCTTAAAATGTCAGATTGGATGTAATAGTTCTAAGATGGGCAAGAGGAGAATAACATATTTTAAAAAGATTTTCAACCCAAACGGTTGTTGTATACAGTATTTGCATAAAGTGGCACATATCTTGCTTACAGAAATAATTCACTTATCAAAAATGCTGAAATAAGGTATTTTGGAAGACTATACACTTTATATCTGAACCTTAATACATATGTACATGCCCTTATATGCAAATATTATATAAATATATGTGTCTATATAGGTTTTAAGCTCACCTTAAAATAAAAAATGCATAAAGGTTTAGACAGAATGATCTTTATTTAAAGTTGGGATTGAACTTTTCTTTTTAGAGCACATGCTTTTTCTAATAGTGTGTATCAACCTAGTTTTCTTTTCAAGGAAGCATTAAATTCTTAATAAATAAAGATAGAAGTTATTCTATCTTCATTAGCCTCTCCAACATTCTTTCCACAAAACACTTGACTGAAAAACCTTTCCTCCCCATCTCTCCTAAGACTAAGGTCTTTATGTGATCGTATTATTTAATATTAATTTTACATGCTTATACATTTTAGGGATATTTTAATGCATATGATCTCAAACTAGATTTGGGATAACATAAAAGTTTCCAGGAAGACCCAAATGAAACATGCCTACTTTCCTTCCTGAAATTTTGTTGGTATTTGATTCATTCCCTGGATTGAAACCTCATCCTCTCCAGCACAAACATGAAATGTACACATTCCTGGGAGAGGCCACACATTAGCTGCCTCAACCAGAAAGCTTATGCCAGTTCGGTTTTCTCCATAGGAAGGGTTACAACAATAGATGGTCCCTTTGCATCATGGAAACCCAAGGTCTGCCGCATGGCAACACTCAGTTACTTGTGAGGGATTACTAGCCAGAGAGGGTGGGACAGAGCTTGAAGCTCTTGAGAATAACATAAGCACATAGAGAGGACCCCATTCATCTATTCTCAACTGGCATTCTCCAGGTCACCTGGGGGAGCACCCGCTCGCTCTCTTCCCCACTCCTTCTTGGATAGCGTTGGCTCGTTTTGCACACTAGATACACAACAGTCACTATTTCTTTGCCAGTAAATCCTAATCAGAGCAGCAGCCAACACTCAGAGTCCTCACTCCAGGCCACACATCTTACAAGCTTTATGATCCTATTGACTCCTCCCACAGCTCTCTGGAGTGTCATCAACCATGTTCTACAGAAGAGGAGGCATGATCCCAAGGTCTCCTTGTTAGTAACTGATGGAGGCGGATTCTAGACCCAGGTTCAAATGACTCCAGAGCGGTAGCCCTTAGCCCTTCCTCACCCTGATTCTCCAGGGGTCTTCATTCATTCAGGTTTGCCGCCTTAGGATGACTCAGGATTTTGTCATTTGCCTTCTTAAAGAAACCAGAAAAATGCACATTGATTACTGTGCTGTGCTGCATGCACTGTACGTATTGGCCCAAGCATTACATGGGGTCAGGCAATTGCATTCTTTCAATTCTCGTGCCTACTTTTCCTCATCGTTCTGTTGCATATCAGGCTGTCAGCAGTCACTTTGCACTGTCATCAGTTCTAACATCCCTATTCCCTTTTTAACTTTTTTTAAATTTTTTATTAGAGATCTTGTAGGTTAACAGAAAAGTCATGCAGAAAATGCAGAGTTCCCATATTCCCCTGTGCCTCACACACATTTTTCCTTTTAGTAACACTTTGCATTAATGTGGTGACTTTGTTACAGCAGATAAAAGAATATTATTAAAATTATACTGTTAACTATAATCCATGGTTTACGTTAGGGTTCATTACATTGTACTGTCCTAGTTTTGTTTATTATTCTGATAACATATACACAAAGTAAAATTTCCCCTTTAACCACATTCAAATACATAATTCAGTGGTGTCAATTGAATTCACGATGTTGTACTACCATCCCCACCATCCATCACAGCACACAGAAACTCTGAGCCAATTAAGCATTAACTTTCCATTCCCTACCACCATCCTGGACCCTACCAGTATTCTGGTTTCTGACTCTATGAATTTTCTTATTCTAATTATTTCATATCAGTGAGATCATGCAGTATTTGTCCTTTCGTGTCTGGTTTATTTCACTCCACAAGATGTCTTCAAGATTGACCCATGTTGTCGCATGTACCAAAACTTCATTCCTTCTTACAGCTGAATAATATTCCACCATATATGTATACCACATTTTGTTTATCCTTTCATCAGTTGATGAATAACTGGGTGGCTTCCATCTTTTAGCAATCATGAATAATACCTCTCAGAAAATCAGTATAGAAATATCTGTTTCAGTCCCTGCTTTCAAGGCTTTGGGGTATATATCCATAAGTGGGATTGTATCTCGTACGGTAATTCTAAATTTACCTTTCTGAGGACCCCCCCCCCCCAAACTGTTTTCCACAGCAACTACACCATTTTACATTCCCACCAACAATGGGTGAGAATGTTCCTATTTCTCCATATCCTCTCCAATGCTTGTTATTTTCAGGGTTTTTGTTTTGTTTTGTTTTGTTTTCTATCAGTAGCCATTGTAGTGGGTGTACAATGATATCTCATTATGGTTCTAATTTTCATTTACCTGATGGCTAATGAAGTTGAGCTCTTTTCATGTGCTTATCAACCATTTGTATCTCATCTTTGGAGAAATGTCTATTCAATTCTTTTGCCCATATTTTAACTAGTTTGTCTTTTTGTTGTTGAGCTGAAGGATTTCTTTATAGATTCTGGATGTTAAACCCATATTGGATATGTGGTTTCCAAACATTGTCTCCCATTTTGTAGGTTGTCTTTTTATTTTCATGATGAAGTTCTTTGATGCATAAAATTTTTAATTTTGATGAAGTTCCATTTATCTATATTTTCTTTTGTTGCTCATACTTTTGGTGTAAGGTCTAAGAAACCATCGCCTGACACAAGGTCCTGAAGATGCTTCTAAACCTCCTGTTAGGATTAATATCAAAAGTAATATAAGCTGGCAGTTAGGTTATTTATTTACATAATAATGATAATATTTGTAATAATAATATCTAATACTTACTAGGGCTTCTCGTGGGCCAGGCATTGCCTCAGTTTTTATACAGATTACATTTTGAAATCACTTTGAAGAGGTAGTTCCCATAGCTATCTTTATTTTATTGATGTGGAAACTGCTCAGAGAGATTCATTAATTTGCTCAAGGTCTCACAGCTAGTAAGGGATGGACAGGATTCAAATTAAGCAGGTTTGCTCTTCACACTCCATTGCAAAAGGAAGTAAGGAAGGAAGAGAGGGAGGGAAGGAGGGAGGGAATACAAAATAATAGAGTAAAAGAAAAAAGAAGGAATTCGGACTTTTTTTGAGTAGCAGACAAGCAGGAGGAGCTCTATGGAAGATAAGCTAGTTGGGTAAATGTGTATCTGAAAAATGACCTCAAGGATAGAGGTCAGTGGACCAATTTAGATATAAAGAAAGGCCTCTAGTAAATTTCCATAGAACTCTGCACTTGACACAATCAGTTTTATCAATGGATTATATGAAGTCATTGAAAGAAAGATTATAAGACTGCATGGATCTGGGTGTGGATGACAAAAGTTCTCAGAAAATAAAATAGATGTGAAAAGAAAAACAAATTTTAATTGGGATAAATATAAAGCTCTGAACTCAGATTTTTTTAAAAAAATAACTGCACAGCTGGAATAAGGATGAACTGTTTCACCAGAAGTTACATGAAAAAAGATTAAGAATAATTTATTTGGCCAGAAACGCATCGTGCTCCAGTTGTGTGACATGCTTGCCAAACACCTAGTGGTGCAGAATCGATGAGGATGGGGTGATTGCATTGGTTTGATCACAATGAAAACAACCTGCTCAGCGTTGGAAGTCCTACCTGATAAGGGCCTGGAAATACCAGCCTCTGCATTGAGGAGCTAGTTGGAATGGTGAGGCTATGAGGAAAACTGGAGAACACATCACACACAACCTATTGGTTGAGGGTCCAATCTAACAGTGGAGAAAAGATTCAGAGGAACATAATTTAATCGCCTTCAAATATTTGAAAGACTCATATATGGAAAGAAAGGAATCATTTCTTTCTAGCTAATCCACAAAGTAGTACCAGAATAAATGAATGGGAAGATGTAAGGGTCAGATTGTAATTTCATAGAGCAAGTGATTTCCTCAAAATTATGACTGCTAAGCAATGAAATGGAACCTCTTGTCAAGGCTGAGCAGCACATCTTTTCATTGGGGCAGAAGTTGGTGGTCTAGCCCTACAGACATTTACGTATATAAACTCAGTTAATTTTCACAAAATAAGAAGGAGATACTCTATGTATACAATTCATTTTGTATATAGAAAAAATGAGGCTCCCAGGGATTAAATGGGCAAGGCCCAAGTAGTTTAAGATATCAGAACCAGGATTCTAAGGGCATTCTTCTGAGCCCAAAGCCTTCGCCCTCCCCATCAGCCTTTCTCCTTCCTGCTTCTCTGCCTTGAGTGTGTGACTGAGTTCAAGGCTAGGTATTAATTTCCTACCTAAACCAGATCATAAAAGCTGAGGCTCTTGAGGGAAATGAGATGGTCGTGTCACTTCCTGGGTGCTCAGGGATCAGACCAGGTTCTTATCATGAAGCAGCAGAGGCTGGGTGGGCAGAGTTTCAGCATAAAACCATAGTATGATGACATGGATTGAATGCTAAATCCTGTTTTATTTAATCCTCAGAACAATCTTAGGAAGCAGGTCCTATTATTATCTTCATTTAGGGACGAGGACAGTGAGGCAGAAAGGGGATAAAAAACTGACCCGTGTCCACCCAGCCAGTAAGTGTCACAGCCAGGATTTGAACCCAGGAATCCTGGCTCCTTAGTTTATGCTCTTAGCCTAAGGGCCGTACTTGGGAAAGCAAAGCACTGTTCCAGATTCTAAGGAGACCCTCAGGCTTTAGGCAGAGGGCACATTCCCTGGGCCAGGACAGAGCAACTGCCCCACCCCACCCCCCACCTAGGAGGCAGGCAGGCAGGTGGTCCTTAGCCCAGCTGCACAGGCTCTGAGCCCCTGAGCCTGCAGACAGGGAGCTGGCTGAACCCCAGCCCTTGAAGCCATCACCACACATCTCCGAGCAGCAGGTTTGTCTCCAGCTCTGAACGCCTTCCCGGAACCTCAGAAATATTCCAACGTGGGAGACCCAGCTGGGGTCCGTCGACAAGAAGGCCGTGTGGGTGAAATGCCACTTCCTTGGCTTCTGCTGTTGTTTGCCCAGAAAAGCTTGGGAGGTTTCCTGATGGGGGCTAAATTTTGTTTTGTTTTGTTTTGTTTCTTTTCTTCTCATTATTCTGTTTGATGGGGTTATGGGGGGAGGAGAAGGAAGAAAATATATATTTTTGGTGGGATCTATTTTTTCCATTTACTTCTATTTTTTTTTTTTTCCTACTTTTTCGGCTATTTCTTCTATTCACTGCCACCCACACACTCCCAACCACACAGGAAGACAACAAATGAGATGAGGCTTGGAGTTTAAAAGGTTCTGATTATGCTACTATTCCTGGGGAAGAATTTGCAAATGAGAGTTGATGGCAGAGCCAAGTGAAAAACCATCACTCCCTTGTTCCTTCTTTTCTTCCTCCTCATCCTCATGTCAGAGTTGACTTAGGTCCCAAAGGTCTACAGACCCGAGACAATTGACTATCTTGCCACCTTTTCAAGGCTGTATCACAGTCAGTTGCAATTTATGTTACAAGGAGCTTGCCACTAGTAATAGTTCAAGTATGGAAGTTTTGGGGAAATTTTTAAAATATAATTGTATTTGGAACAAGTTCAAATTTACAAAAAAGTTGCAAGAATAGTACAAGTAACTCTTCTCTCAGAGACCCCATGCCAGATCCACCAAATGTCCCAATGATGTGCTTTAAAGCAAAAGGGATTAATCCAACATCTTGGTATCTTGGTATCTTAGGGCTGCCTTAACAATGTATCACAAACTCTGTGACTTAAAACAACGGAAATTTGTTGTCTCATAGTTCTAGAGTCTAGAAGCCTGAAATCAAGGTATTAGTGGGGCCATGCTCCCTCTGCAGTCTGTAGGGAGGAATCCGCCCCTGGCATTTCTCCTGGCAGTGGCCAGCCAACCTTGGTGTTCCTTGGCTTGTGGATGCATCTCTGCCTCCTCTACATGGCCTTATTTTTGTCTCCATCCTCACATGGTGCTCTCCTCTGTATCTCTGTCCCCTCGTCCCTTCCTAGAATGACACCAACCCTACTGGATTTGGGCCCACCCTAATCCAGTTTGGTCTTATTTTAACTAACAACATATTCAGAGACCCTTTTTCCAAATAAGGTCACATCCACAAGACTGGGGTTAGGACTTGAATATGTCTTTTTTTGAGGGACCCAATTCAAACCATCACTTGAGAATTAATCCCCCAGTGGCCACACCTCTAGTTTTCCCCAATCTGAACAGTTCTGCAGTCTTTTCTTGAGTTGTTAGTTCTTGACCTTTTTCAAGTTTACAAAACAGTCGTTTTGTAGAATATCACACAGCTTGGGTTGGTCCAATCCTTCTTCATGATTAGACCTAGGTTATACATTTTTGGCAGGAATATCCCAGAAATAATGCTGCATTCTTATTTCATCGTCTCAGGTGGCACGTAATGTCAATTTATCCCATTAATAGTGATGCTAACTTGATCACTTGATTAAGATGGTGTCTTCCAGTTTTCTTCATCATGAAGTTATTTTTTCTCTTTATATTTAATAAATATTTTGCATGGAGATACTTTGAGACAGTATAAAGATCCCTTTCTTCAACCCACTTTCTGCCATTAGTTTTAGCATACATTGTTTTATTTTTTGTTTTTTTGTTTTTTTTGCCCAAGTTGATAATTACTATAATAGTTGCCAAATGGTGATTTTCTAATTCCATTATTCCTTCTACCTTTATTAGCTGGTATTTCACTATGACAAAGATCTTTTCTTCTCCCCATGTTTTTATTCACTTTTTATATCAGTGTTGACTCACAAATTCCTATTTCAGTCAATGGGTCATAAACCATTCCTATCAATATTTATTTTGATGCTTCTATCTGTCCTAGATTTGGCCAGCAGGAGTGCCTTCAAACTGGCTTCTGTGTCCTTCAACCTAGTGCGTTATTCTTTCAGCAGTCCCTTGGAATTGTGCTTTCCCTGCCCCAACCTGGGAATCGGCCATTTCTCAAATGTTCTTTTAAGTGGAGGATGGCTCCAGGGGCCACGATCTGGGTACCAGGTTTTCTCAGACCCACTGGCTTGTGGCTGCTCTCAAGATCTCTAAGGGGCAGAGATGCCTACCTGTTCCTTCAAGTCTTTACTCAAATATCACCCTCACGAGGTCTTTCCTGCCTACCCTGTTTACAACTGCAACCACTGACAACCCCTGCCATATTCCATCCCCTGCTTTCATTTGTCTCTCTCACTTACCATCATATAATACTATAAACATTTTTATGCCTTTATTTTATTATGCCCTCCCGCCCCCAAAATGAAGAATTTAGGCTCCGTGAAGGTAGGCATTATTCTAGGTGATCAAAACAGAGGAAAATCCCTGTAGTTATGAATGAAAGTGAAAGATACATAGGAGTTAGCTAAGAAAAACATTAAAGAAGGGTATGGATAATGGCGCTAAGGTTTAGGAAAGCCACAGCTCTCCAGGAAATGACAGGAGGCTGAAGCTGATGGCTGAGGAGGGAAGAGTGGTCTAAATGAGGGCAGAGAAGCCCCCCGAGGCTACACCAGCCAGGGCTTTACAGTGCAGCAGAAGGATTTAGTGCATTTCATTATAAGTGCAATAGGAAGTCCCTGCAGAGTTTCAAATGAAGGAGTGAATTAATTTATCTTGTATTTTTTCAAAGATCACACTGGTTGCTGAGTAGAGAAAGAATTATACGAGGGCAAAATTTTAGCAGGGATGCTTATAAGGAGGTTGTCACAGTGGCCCAAGAAAGAGATGATGGCCCAGGGTGGTGGCAGTAGAGGAAGTAGAGGCAATGGTATTTTAGAAGTAGACTTTCTAAGACCCACTTGTGGTGATTCTGAGCTTATACTTTGAAGTATAAGGAACTGAATCTAGAACTGTCTGGCTTGTTATTACTGCCTTGACATCTTTAGATGGTGAGACACTGAGAAAAACTCTTTGGAGGTAAAGATTTGGATCAAGAGTTGCTTTGTAAAATACATCCACACTTCTCTACCTATGAAGCCTAATCCCCTTCCATCCTTCAGCAGCTAAGGCGGGTGCCCACAGTCCATCTGGAGTCCCTGGCAGACACCTGGGAGCTGGCAAAAGAATCTCCATGAGAGCCCAGGAACCAGGAGGCACACTCCAGACTTCCTACCCAACACCCCTCCCTTCCTTTTCTCCTGCAAAAATGTTTCTCTTTGTAATTGTCTATAAAAGAGTATTGTCTGCATTTTATTTAATTATTCCGTATGAAGTAATTATGAGAGAATAATCAGCCAGTTATCCGATAATAGACGCTTCATAAAAGAACACAAAAGACGCTAATAAAGGCAGAGCCAGCCCTCATCGCTGTCATCATTAGTCTCTCTACATCTTTAATTTTCATATATTTTTATTGTTTGCCTAAAATTAACTGTCCATTTCTTTCCCCAATCAGGTTTATTGCAAGTGGGCCACTTCTAGATAGTTATCCCGTTGGAGTGTTTATCTGGTGAATATCCCAATAGGTATTATCAACAGTTAAACATCTATCTAGGAGTCTAGAAAGAAAAGAATCATAAAATCATAGTATCTTGGCATTTTAAAGGACTTTGCAAGACTTTAGCCACCTCGCCCTCCACCCCATCCCATCCTCCTCAATTTACAGGTGAGGAATCGGAATCCTTGAGAGGATTTACACAGTTTGTTAGGGGCAGAGCTGATATCAGAACCCAAGTCTTTTAGATGAATCTAGGGTGGTGCAGCCATGGCAGGATTTAAGGGTCTATAAATGAAATTTAGTGGGAACCCTTTCTCAGGGTGGTGTCTGGGGCTTCCCCACTCCTGGGCATGCTATTCAGAAGGTTTCTGCCTTCAGCTCCTAGTTCCTGAAAAACTTATTTGAGTGAAACACTTCAATATCACCTAACAGAAATTTAATTTTATTACAGAGCATATTTGAAATTTTAACCTAGCAATGGTAAAAATGGTGCTCAAAGCTGTTGGGTCGTGGACTCAGTGATGTTTCTCAAACCTTGAGATGGGTTGCCCCAGCCCTCGCTGAACTCCTGTGTGCTCCTCCTTGTGTAAGCTGTCTGGAGGCCTGTGGGGAGGGTGCAGACAGCATGGTGCAGCATGGAGTTACCTGAATACTCCATGACCTATTCATGGCCTTAGCCTCATTCACCCTGCACTCTGGGTAAGAACTGTGTTTTATGTCTTCTCCTTTGCGTCCCCAGAGTCAGAAAAGGACCTGGCACAGAATAACCCCTCAATCAGAGAAGAATGAATGAATGAATGAATGTTCTACATGAGTCAGATTTTAGCTCTCCTGCTTAAAATCCTTCAGTGGCTCCCAATCACCCATGGCTGGAGGTCAAACTCTTTAATGAGGACCTCCATGACCTGGTCATACTCCATCCTTTTGGTCTCGTTACTTTCCTCTTCGGCACTACCTTGTTCTCACTCTCTCTCCTTCTGTGCTAAGCTCCTTGGAGCTTTCAGAATACCTGAATCTCTTCCATACCTCTAAGTCTGTGCTCATATTGTTCCCTATGCCTGGGAGGACCCTTCCTTTATCTGGCTGAGTTTAGGCATCAGGACTCTCTCACCTTCCCTCAGTTTGGAAGGTTTGCCCATTTTCTGGATCCCCCTGTCCTTCTATCTAAATCCTTACCCTAGTGTTACATGTGTCCATAAACTTGTCTGTCTCCATCCTTTAGGTTTGAGAACACTTTTATCTGTATATTCTTATTATCTAACACAATGCTGGGTACACTAGGGAATACCCAGCATTGTGTTAGAATGCAAAGTATTGTGATATGAATTTTTGCATTTGTAAAAATAAGGCAAGGATTCTAAACCATAACTCAAAAGCCAGAGCAGTGCATACCGATGTGAGAAAGTTCATGGTATTGGGAGCTCAGGGAAATTTGCTGACTCCTGATTTCTCTTGCTTCCTTCCTTCTTCACATCAATGGGGAAATGCTTCCCTTATGTTGCTTCACATCTCCTGGATTTGAAGGGCAGGAGGCATGAGACAGTAATTCCCAAATCCATCATAATGTCTGCATTTACAATTACATATTCTCAGGCTACATCCACCATTTCTAGTGAATCAGTTTCTCCATGGAGACTCCAGGAGCTTCTGTGATGCTCCCCAGTGCTTCCAGTGATCAGCCAGGTGGTAACCACTGGTATAATGGAAAGAGAACTGGGTCTGGAGTTTCCCCTAGTCTGAGTCTCCTTGAGAGACTGACCAACCGAGTCTCCTTGGGACAGTCACTCCCCTCTTTAGGCTTTAACTTTCTCTTCTCTGCATGGAGAGAGTTCAGTAGGATCAGTGTTTGTCAACCTTGTTTTCTTAATAATGGAAGCCCAATCCATAAAATTTTTAAAAGCAGGATTGTGGTGGTTGAGGATACAGAGAACTTCCCACTTGGCCTCTCCTGAGGTTCGCCAACTTTGCCCTGCATAGTCCTAAGGGCTCCCTACCATACATCTTAAAAATGCTGGACTAGAATATCCGTGTCCCTGCCACTTGTGGGATTCTGTGTCTTCATGGTAATAATGAGCTTACGTGATGGTGAGCCCTCAGGTCACTTTCTAGATGGAGCCTGGGGAGTTGCAGAACATCCCCAAGGCAGGAGAACAGAGTGAGAGTGTACAGAAAGCAGTTCTGAGAAAAAAGTCAGAAGAAAGCATGACACCATTTCTGGGATCCAAGATGTACAGGGAGAAGGACATGGTGAGCAGTGTAAGTCAGCAAACTAAAGCAGGAGCAGTACAAGTAGTGAAGGGTTGACACAGAGAAGACTTTAGGTGCCCATCTGTCTCAGCCAGAAAACTCATTGTGCTTATCAATGAAACAGGCCAATGTCAGGATTTATCTCATCTAATTCTTCTAAATGAAAGCAAAAATAAGTCTAAAAAATCGTTAGCACCCAAACCCTCTTTCCTTGCTTTGCCAGTACTCTCCCACCCCCACTGTTTAGAAGCTTTTCACTCTGGAAATTCCTCATTTTCTACCCTGCTCTCCTGATTCCACCCAACACCCAGCCTCTGCAATTTTGTTGCCTCTCTCTCTTCTCTTTCTTCTCCCAATCTTCATGATGTAGAACAACTTAACAGTTCTGCCAGCTTCAGTTTGATTTTGGTTTTAACCACCCCCAGATTCTCTACTCCCAGAAGACCATGGGACCTAATGCAGCCATGAAAACTCATTCATTGATCATTTTTGTCCCTGTGTGTGAATTATTAAATTTTTCTTCTCTTACACCATTACCAAAAACGTATGGACACTAAGTTCAAGGAAACAACTGGGGGCACATATTTAAGGAACTAAAGCAGAGACTAACTCATGACAGCATCTGGAGCCTCGTTTCTAGGAGGAGGCTCAACTCAGAGGCCCTTCCTCTTTGTGCTCCAGCTGCAAGTCTTCCCCAGAACCAGGCACCTTTTCTGGTAGAAGTCTTGGACATGAAGCCTCCCATCGCCCAGGATGAGGTCTGGGTGCGGTTCCACAGGTTGTTACTACCTGCTTAGTAGCCCATCTCTCTCTGCTGAGGAATCCCTGCCCAGGGTAAAGAAACACCCTACCCCTTGGATGCTCACCAGCATGTAGGCAGCCTCAGCTGTTTTATTAGGTGGCTTGAAGACCTCTGTGGGCATTTGCCCTTATTGTGACCTGGTTCTCCTCTATAATAGCATTCAAGCTGTATACTAAGAGCTGGGTGGTTCCTTCAAGCCCCCTGACCCCTAAACTGCTGGTAAAGTTACAATGCCCCAGTCAAGCCTGCTTTGGAAATTTGCCAGATCATTCTGGCAGTCATGAAGGTGGAGTATTTTTTTTTCAAATGAAGAAATAAATTCCACATGTCACCGAAGGGTCCCATGGTCAACATGGGAATGAGTTAAACACTCTTATTAACAAACTGTCCTTATTTCAAAAGGTTCATTGCTTTCTTAATTTGTCTTGTAAAAGCCATGCCTTGTGTGGAGTGATGGTCACTGGCAGAGAGCTACAGCAGAACTAATGCACATTTTCCGTGTAAGAGATTGGGCAGGTGTGTGCTGTATGTGGGCAAATTCAGATAAAGAAACACCCGAGCTGAAAACCATCTTGTCTGACAAGGATCCTGACCTGCTGTCAAAGCAAGTGTCCTCATGTCATGGCTCCAAGGTCATGCCTAACACAGGATCATTCCTGAATTTCTCTCCTTTTAGTTGAGTCCGTCTTATAATATTAACCGAGTTTCTTGTTTACAAGAGGTGCTTTTGTGTCCTCTCCCTAAGCATAGACTGCTTTCTTCCTATTGAGCTTGGCTGTTGGACTTGGCTTAGTTTGGACCTGTCCCTTCCCCGTGACCTACACCCCCCTGGTCTTCTCCTGTCTTGACCCTGAGCAGACCTTCATTCCTAGGGTCAGATAACCTAGGCCCTCAGAAAAAACCTCCTGCTAGATCAGTTTTAAGGAAGCCAACCCAGAGGAGCCAGGTACTAGTAATTCTTCACTTCTCGCTCCAAAGACCTCTACACTACTCGTAAGAACTGAGTTTCCTCAATGCCTCAACCACTAGTTACAAAGCAAAACATTTGAACTCTCTTAGGACAACCACAATAGTTACTTGCCTGATCTCAACTTTTAAAATCCTGAGTTCTCCCAAATCAGTGCAGGACGGAGACCCGGCCCTGAGGTGTGGCACCACTCTTCCACTGATTTCCCAACCAACATATCATATGTATCTGGTGGCTTTCCAGAGAGCATAGATGAGAGCAAGCTCTCATCTATGGGCCTGCTAGAGGAACTCTGGCACAAGCAAATCTTACCATTGTAGCTCACATAATAAGCAACTGCAATTATGAACGTCCCCGTGTTGCTTGCTTAATTATTACCTAGGTCAAGTTGAAATACATTTGGTGGAAATTGAGCTGCCTTTCTTTGAACTGAGGCACAAATGCTTTACTCTTCTCTGTTAATATCGTTGCTGGGGAAATCAAGCTGGCATATGTTTTCAGTAACCACCACTGAGATCATTTTCTCTCTCTCTGGGGTAATTCTGGGAAAGAAAAGCATTCAAAATATTATATTTTCCATCCTCTAGCACATTCATGTCATGTAGCACCTACAATTTTAATGAGAGGTACTTGTGAGGATGTGAGTCATTACAGCAAAGCATTTAATTCCTTTCTTCTCCAATGTGCTGATTTAATCCACCCTGCGTTAAGCCAAGCTATAATGCACCTTCTCTGAATAGAGCTCCATGAGATAACATGGTGTGTCCAAGTGACAGCAGTTTTGCACACGTACATAGCAGCTTCTGGGATGGGATCTCCGAGAGTTGTTGCACACACGGTAATTGATGGCACCTCTGAGCGTTACATTAAACATTTAATTGAACAGTTAAACGTGGATTAATGAGACCATTAATTAATACAACAGGGAAGTCTGTAATTCTTATCTCCGGACCACAGAGAGGATTTCCCCATACCATGGCTTTGAAACGCCATCATGAAAATTCAAACTTGTGAAGCTGTTAAGAGTGGGGTAAATAGCACGTGATGGGAATAAGAAATAGCATAAGGCTGGCAGGAAGGAGACCCAGAACTTGGAGACATGGATTCAAGACCAGGCCCTACCACTCACTAGCTGTGTGACTTTGTTTATGTCACTTGACCTATTTGAGCCTTCGTTTCCTTAACTGAAAAATGAAGATTTGTACAACATTGTCTCTAAGAGTTCTTTTATGTTACCAATTTTCTGAGTCTGTGAATTTAACCAAATTGATTCTGAGTATAGTCCAGTTATTCAGACTATTCACATACCTGTCAACCTCTGCTCATCAACCATTTGGCTTGGAGCTCCGGCCCCTCCAATTACAGGCCACCATGGGAAGGACTGGAGGGGAAGAGCACTGGAATTGGATTCACAAGTCCTACTTCCCACTCTGCTGTTAGAGGTGAAATTCTGGAAGTCAACCAACATGTCCAGGTCTCCAATTCATCATCCTTAAAATGCAGACATGATAATCTACTTCAGAGAGTCATTCTGCAGACTACTATATGAGATACTTTATGCAAGAGCCACAAAAGTGCTACACATACATGTGAGCTGCTCTTCTTATTTGTACCCTTGTCACCCAGGGCCCCTAACAGTTGGTTATGGACATCCTGGCAGTGCCTATTGCTCCATCCTCATCTCTTTACTTTGCTTCCCTTCTTCTCTCCTTACGTTAATGCTCCTTCTTAAGTTTCTGTTTTTCTAGCTATAGAGCAGGCTATTAAATACCAAGCCTTTATGCACAGATAATTCTCCACTCACCATACTTTTATGAAACCCTTTGATGACTACAGTCATGAGAATGAAACAGAAAGAAAAGGCTGAAGTCCCATATGGTGGCATTGCCTCTCCACCCAACCCACTAAGCTTCAACAGGCTCTTTTCTTCCACCCAGCATTTCCAGGGCAAGGCTTGCAGGATTCTCCCTAGGTGAAAAGGAAGAAGCAAAAGGATGAAGTCAATAATTGTTTGTGTTTTCCAAATGAGCATGAACAGTATATTCTAGAGATGTTATTTAACTTTAAGTGAACTTCATAAATTTTCACGGGCAGGTCATTTGGGATGGTATTTACACGAACCTATGAGGCACTCAAATGAAAGATTAAATTATGATCAGTAGCACTTTATTAATATGCATTAGTGCAATATCATTATATACATATTATAATATACATACCAAGTGTGTGTATATATGTGTGTGTGTTCTCTCTTAACCAAAATGTTTTATTTTTTGGCTATATCTTTTTTTCATGAGGGCAGGGACTTGGTCTCTTTTGTTCTTGATAGATGTTAGTTGGATTAATGACTAAATAAAAGAATACAAGACCTAGTCTAAAATCAACTGGTGGTTACCCCTCATATGTGCTCCTATGGCACCTCTGCACATTTTTCAATATTTGCATTTACAGCACTGTATGATGATAGTCTGCTACCCAAAGCCAATGGTGATGCCTTATTCGTGTTTGAAATTCCTTGAGTGAGGGCTCCAGGCCTGGTATTTAAGGAGCTCTGTAAATGCTAATCCGTGACCCTTTCCTCCTCCTCTCTGCCTTAGTCATCTGGGAAGAGGCCCTGGTACAGGCTGGGAGAGCAGAACTCTCAGACCCTGACAGAGAAAGGAGCTCAGCTCAGGAGGAGGGGACTGTGCCATTCAGCGTCCATGCAGAGGACTGTGAATTCTTCACTTCTAAGCAAAATGGCAGAGGGAAAATATAGGTCTTCAAACAAGCAATTTATTCTGTATCAGATATCCATTTACCTGGCCTATTTTGCTAAACAGAAAAACCTCAGGTTCATTTAATGAAACTCAATCCAAAAATTTCTATCCTTTTTCCATATGGGTTAGTATCATATGGCCTCAGATTGGCTTGGTTATATTAAATAACAATAAATCCTGTTCATTCATTCAATAAGTATTTACTGGGTACTTACTATATGCCAGGTACTATGCTGAAGAATATACTTTTGTATATAGATATATTTCTCTGTATATGTACATATGTGTATGTATATATATATGTGTGTGTGTATATATACATATAAATATGAATGAATTCACTTTGGTTTGTGTATATGTGTGTGAAATTGAGTTAAGTACTAGACACTGACTATAGAGGAACATAATTAGCAAATTTATCCCATGCTTTTCTATTTAGCCTGTTAATCTCACCAGAAGTGGTTAATTTAAATGAGTGCTTCTGCTTTTATTAGGATAAATAAAAACCAGTCAGCTCAGTCTTAGGAAACAAAGGAGCCGGTCTTAGAAACTGAACTTCATTGTGTTAAAAGCTCTAATCAAGGAAAACATACAACAGAAGCACAGTGAAGGGGGTGCTCATTGTTCATCTTCAGGAGCAGGAACCAGGTTGGAATCTTCCCCAGAGCAGACAGATACAGTGCCCCCCACCCCGAATTCAAACTCCGCCATCACTCCCGCTATTCTTTCAGGGATCACCCATCCACTCCGCAGCAAACAGTCACCCAGGGTGCATTAGACTGTGATGCAAGGATTACAGGAATGCCGAGTCATTGTCTTACAATTATCACAGAATGTGATGGACCGATAGAGAAACTCAGTTCGGGCAGAGGGGAATGTCAGCAAAGGCTGCCCAGGGGATCGACTGCTTGAACAAAGAGATGAGGAGCAGTTCAGCCTGGTGGCCTGGGTGGGATCCCTTGGTGCAAGGCACCAGAACAGGCATCACGGATGATACAGAGACGACTGAATCCTTAACTTGAAAGGCCAGTTTCCCAAGGAAGTTTCCCAGGAACAGCCCCCACCTTCACCCCTGGGCCCCCAAGCACCATACACTACCCAGACAAGACTAGGTCTGGGTCCTTCCCTGGGACTCCTTTCTTCTTCCATCCTGGCACTTATCTGATTGGTGTGTTTCTCCCCAGTAGGGTGTATGTCCCCCTGAAAGCTGCAGCCAGGTACCTTTGGGCTCACTGTTGCATTTCCCACTGCCTTGCAGCCCACCTGGCAGACACTAAGTGACTGAATGGCCATGGCTTAGGCCAAAGGTTTGCTAGGAGATTTTGCAAGGTTCACAAAATTGTGTTGTTGTTTCTTTTCAGTATAGGACAATGTTTAACCTGGGGAATCAATGTCCACTCAATGTATGCAATATTTTTATTTATTGTGCTCTATGCTTTTCATTGCTTAACTCTTGACCAAATAACAAGTAAAATGGCAATACCTGGAACTGAAAAGGGAGAAAATAGAAAGGTTTCAGGTGTTCTATCTTATACTCCTAAATGTGACCTTTGTTTCCAGCAGCTTGGCCTGTGTTCTTGGCTCAGAGCAGGGGCTGCCTACATGACTAGGGGCCTAGGGGCCTGCTTTTGTAATCTCTTACTTCCTGATGGGAGCTTGAGGGTCTGCCCAGAATCCCACACCCAGAGCAATAATTTGCTTCTTCTCAGTTCCCCTCAATTTCCTTGTCATTAAGCCCTCTTTGTCCCTGGATGTGAGAAGTAAGATAAAGCACCCACAAATGGGACAGAAGTCACTAGCATGTATCACAGGTGATGCTGAGGTCAGGATGGCCAACCTTGAGATGGGTGAAGACTGCTGTAAGGCCTCTGAGTCAGAAGGCCTTGTCCTTCTCTTGTTTCTTGCTTCTTTGTTGCAGGGTTCTCAAACCGAAATACTCATGTGGCCAGGCAGGTAATGTTAGTAAGTGGAACCAGCCAGGTGGAACTGACAAGCATTGCTTCAAGAGGACAGCTGCTTTGCAGCTGCACACAGGAATTTGGGACCAGTATTGACAGAATTTTTTATTTTTCAAGAGAAATCAGTATTATGAGATCCCATTCTCAGGTTGTCAGCTCTTTTTTTTATTTCTGAAATGCCTTTTGTCAATCATTAAGGAGAAAATGATGATAAATAGAACCTTGTTGCCATCCTAAAGGAGCTTACAATCTAGAGGGAGAGATAAAGCACATGCATAAAAAGATAATTATGCACAGTAGCTTATATTATCTAATGTCTTCTACAGAGAGTTGATGTTAGGACGTTTCATTAGGCAATTTTGTTGAGAAGAATCCCTTCCCTTTAGAAACAAGAAAGCCAACTATTTCTGTCCCAAGAAAAGAAACTTTTTCTGCCAAAGGACCTCTTTGCTGAGCCAGAGCTTGTCGAGTTGAGTTGCAATATGGTGAGAAGGCAAATGAAGGTGGTCCCATCGTATCCACACCTGAGTTAAAACCAGTGTGTTAAAACAACACTACTGGCCTGTCATTCCCCAGCTTCCCTTCCTTTTTTCTTCTTATGTGCATTCCAAGTCCCTGATTTCCAGTATAGCACCCTCTCCTCTCTACATAATTGCCTTTTAAGAAAGAGCAATTGGAATTATCAGATAGTGGCACTATTTTAGATTCAAAGTTCCAATGCTTGATCAAACATGGCTGCCTTTGCCCTGACACCTTCATGTGGCAAGTCAGTCTGTTCATCCGAGTTTCACTGTTCTGCCCTCACTCCACCACCACAGTTACATGTGAGGTACTGAATCCTCTCCCTGGATCCCAGTCACACTTCCCTCTCATCCTAGCTGTGTGGCCCAGGGCAAGATACTGAACCTCCCTAGGTCTGGTTTTCTTCCTTAATAAGAAAGGTAATAGTTCCTATTTCTGAGGTGTTTGTGAAGATCAGATGAGATCATGCCTGTAAACTTGATGTGAGTGAAAAGCCTTACAGGTATTCTAACAGAGTGTGTAAGAAAGCGGATCACATGGAGGTCTGTGTTTGAGGCATCACCTGTGCCTGCCACTAAGAAGTACTCAATTCAAGAGGGTCAGTATCATCATTACCAAAACAGCCCCTAGAGTATTGTGAGACTACGATAACATCTGCCTAATTTCTCATTTTCTGCAAATGGAGCAGGTGAGTTTAGGCAAACTCCAATTTAGCATTATGTGGCTGGTGGATGAGCTTTGACCAGGCCATGGGAGAGTGTGCCAGTCCAGGCCATAGGGTGCAGGCCCAGTACTTCACAGCCAACGTCATGGGGCTGAGTTGGGGTCCAATGCATGGAGACCCATCCTGCCTCCCACCATGGGGGTTCTCAGTAGGAAGGGACCTGAGTTTCAGTAGCAATGGCACACTGAGAATTTTCCAAGTTTTTTGAAATTCTGGAATAATGAGCATGGGGCGGGGGTGAGCAGGAGGAGATTTCTATCTCCTTAGATTACTCATTATCTAGAACCCAACAATTTAAAAGAAAGGAAATGTCTTCTTCCTTTTCCACTTCTCTTTTTCCTTTTCTCCTTCTCTTCCTCCCTTCCTGTCCCCTATTCCTACCTATCCATCCACATAGCCAATGGGATATGGACCAGAACACTTGGGATATACAGGCAGTCCACTTTTTCAGAGGAACATTAGTCATCTGCAGAACTATAGAATTCTGTCAGCTCATCAAGTATACATTGAGCATTTCCATGTGCCAGGCACTGTGCTAACCATCAAGGACACAAAAAATGGAACTTCCTGTCTGTATCCTCAAGGAGCTCATAGTCTTGGTGGCCAAGTTATTTTTGTAAAGCCCAGCCTTCCCTTTTCTCCTTCCAGACTTCCTCCCAGTATGCTAACATGCACTCAGCAAAGGGTCTAATCAACTCCTCTGCCCTTAAGTCTACATGGCTGACCATATCACCTTTAACCTCTCAAAATCGCAGGTGTGTCTGCTTTTTAAAAGGAGATGGTATATCTTAAACCAAACTGGTTATTTAAAATGATACAAATAGAAATGTGGGTGGAGCAAATTTTTATATATTAGGTGTCAACTTGCCTACTTTGAAATAAGCTAACTAGGTGGCTCCCAAATATGCCTTGGTTTACATCCTCTTTGCTCTGGTGAGCAGATTGGAAGAAGCCCCATATCTTGTAGTCACCCTTTATCACAAAAGAGGGGAGAATATTTCACTTTGAATCAGAATTGGTGCCTGTGGGCAGCAGAGTTTGTTTATATCATCATTCTCTACAATTTGCTTTAATATAACTGAACATTTTTGGAATTTCCCAAACAAACGGACAACCTTTTGGAATGCCCCAATGCATGTGTACACTGTGGAACTTGACCACATACCAGAATTTGCCCATCAAACACTTATTAAGCCATCTCTACTGTTAGATGTCATCAGTCAGAGATGCATCTTAAGTTGAATTAGACCATTATCATATTAGACTTCTACATCATCCTAGATAACTGCACAGCCAAGGACTCTCATGTTTCCAAGCATTAAAGAATTGCCACTTCAAAGGGTTCAACTCTCCCCCAATTTTATTTAGAAAACTGATAATGGTTGAAATAAGCCACAGGGGGTCAAAAAGCCAGGTGGCCCGGGAGCTTATACCCGAGATGAGAAAAGCCCTGCTACCTGCTGGTTTAATAGGCTGCCCTTATTTCTAATGGGGCTTGAGTGGAGCTGAAATCGAGGCAGAAAGACCATATCAGAGTGATCTTAACATTGAACAGCCTGACATTGGGTCTGTGGGGGATATTTCATCATTGTCTGCTTGAACTTTGGCCCCTTAGACTTACAGCCCATCATTTCTGGGAAACAGCGACTGAAAAAGCCATTTGTTCCCAATCGAATGTACCTGTCCTGATGTACTGTCAACAGCTGTTTGCATTGCTAACTGTGCCAAGGGAAAACAACTGATGCTGGCAAATTCAAATTTCCAGCCACCTCTTTTATTTTTGTCACTCCTGGTGCTAATGATGACCTATATTCTCTACCATAATGATTACCTTAAAAGTCTTTTTGGCTTTGAAGAGAGCGTTTGAATCCTAAGTGCCTGTATTGTGAAAGAGTATAATATGGAGAGGTCTATTATCTTAGAATTCATTCGCCCATTTTTATTTTTTTGAGGCAGCGCTGTAAATTAAACCGCTTGAGTTGGCTTTGTAGGTTTCTTTTTTCTTTCTACTTCCTCTTATTTTTTTTATTTTTATTTTTTTTGCATACACAGCAAGGATAACTACACCTCAGATTTATGAGCATTGTGAACAGGTTGCCATAGCAACCACTCTGGCTGCTCTACACCAAATAACCTTGTCATGTGAGCGTTTATCACAGGAACATCAAGGACTGGATTGCACTGTACGCTCTTTGGCTAAACAGCAGGATTTTTCTGAATAATAATTGGTCATGGCCTTTTATTCCACCAATCAGAGTTAATCATCCTCAGAATCTGAAATTAAACATAATGCATTCAAGGCACAGAGAGCAGCCATTCAAAAATTCCTCCTTTGGGGAAGAAAACTTTCCAATGATCTTTGCTCTTTGTTGTATATGGTCATTGTTGTTCTTGTTATTGTCATTATTATTATTGGGAAGACGAGAGCAGGATGAGGATTTGGGAATGGCATGTAGAACTCATTACTATGACTTAAGTAAAATGGGTATTTTTAACTAGCCAAATATTTTTGAGAAATAAAGGATATTTTAAACTGCCATCAAAACCTGTCCCTTCCCCCTCCCACTCTAGAATTACCTTTATAGGACTTATGATCATTCAAAGGGATTTTACTAGGTTAATTTACTTTCCATATATCCATATTTTAATACACACCCAAAAAAACCCAGTGTGCTACTGATATACCATTTCAGAAGAGAAAATGAGTAGGGTATAAAGGATCAGTGAGCTGTCCCAGTGCCAACACAATAGGTGTGTGTGTGTGTGTGGGTGTGTGTGTGTGCACATATGCATGTTTCTGTGCAGAACCCACAAGATGGCCCCAGAAAGTAAATAATTACTTCACAGGGATGCAGCTGGTTCTGAATCACAGGCTGTTAGAGCTGAGGGAGGGTGGGTTAAAAAAAAAGTCAGGATTGTGGTTATTCATCAGCAGAGGTTTTCTGGCCTATGAAGAGTTACCATGTAAAATTCTACTAAGTATAAGGGCCAACTTTAGCAAATTCACCAAAGTGTAGTTTTCTTGGGCATCTTCATACCTTCTCTTTAGTTGACCCTCTCCCTTTCCCCTACTTTTTTGCACTTCTCCCATTTCTTTGTCTTCTTTCTTACATGTCCTCCATCATCACAATTTTTGATAACAATTGTCACATCTTAAGTGTGGCTGCTCCCAGGGATAGTGACATAAAAAACTAAGCATTGACTCTTGAATGGAAGAACTTCAGAAATCAATAAAAAATATTTTGAAGGAGAGAGAGAGGGAGGAGTGAGCATTTTTACATTCCCATCAAATCGGACCTTCTAGGTAGCCACCAACTTCACCAACTTCTAAGACTGTCTTTTATGAGAAAAGCCTGCAGTCAGTCCATTCAAATGAAGCTAAGTGATTGGATTTGTAAATGAAGATTAGCTAAGTGAGCAGATTTGGTATAAAGCTATTCAGAAAAATGGCACTGCCCACCCCTCATGTCACATTCCTGATCTTGTCTTTTGCGTTCTTCTCTTTGAAATAAATGCATATATGGGACAGTTGGTTATATATGGGATGATCAGGCTGAAGCACAAAAGACAAAGTCTTATAGTTTGAGTACCCAAGTTTTGTTTTGTCTTGTTTCCCAATTGGGTTTAAATTTTTTTATTAGAGAAATTGTAGAGAAATGTAGAAAATACAGAGTTTCCATATACCCCCTATTATTAATACCTTGCATTAGCATGGTACATTTGTTACAATTGATGAAAGAATATAATTATAATTGTACTATGAACTATAGTCACTGGTTTACATTAGGGTTCACTGTGTTTTACAGTTCTATGTTTTTTAATTTTTATTCTAGTAACATATGCACAACCTAAAATTTCCCCTTTTAACCACTTTCAAACATATAATTCAGTGCTGTTAATTGCATTCACAATGTTTTTCTACCATCACCACCATCCATTACCAACATTTTTCCAAAACCCCATATAGAAACTCTATAAATTCATAGTCAGAAATAAAAATATAGGTTACCAGAGTTCTCAAATTCTAATATGAGTTTTGTGAAGAGGAGGGAAGTGACCAATAGTTTTGACCAGTGCCCAAGAAGTTGTGATTTATTTGCTAATAAGCATTGCTGCTATTATCCCAAAGAGCATTATAATTAAACACTTAGAAGAGAAAAATGTTCATGTTCTGTGACAGAGCATTTTTCACAGAATTGCACCTGGAAGCCAGAGTCAAAAACATGTGCTGACCTGGATGAGCCCCAGGGTACCTCATGGCTCTTGTGTGCTCTGATTCTCTCAGGAGGGCAGGCTGTGTGTAGGTGAGGTTTAATGTGTGGATAGAAGGGTAGATGTTTCTCTCTCTGGTGCTCCTTCATTCTTCCTTGCTCTTGACCATGAAACTATTGAGAAAATTGGTTTTCTCTTGTGGTTCTATCCCAGAAGCTGTTCAAAATTATTTTTTAAGAATCTGCTATCTTTTTTTCATTTTTGAAGATCCATGAGGATATGTCCTTTCTACCCTCGGGACAGTTGTCATCCCAGGGACTCCCTGGTTAGAAATGGCAGCTCTCTTTGGAAATTGTACATGTTCACTAAGGCTGTACAACCAATCACTCCAAAATGTAGTGGCTTAACACAACAATAATCATGTATTATCTCTCAGAGTTTCTTTGGGTTGGGAATTCAGGAGTGGCTTGGCTAAGAAATTCTGGCTTGGGGTCTCTCATGACATTAGAGTTAGGTGTCAACCAGGACTATAGTCATCTGAAGCTTGACTGGGGCTAGAGGATACACTTCCAAGGTAGCTCACCCAGATGGCTGCCCAGTTAGTGGTGGCTGTTGGTGAGGGTCCTCAGTTCTTCACCACATGGGTCTCTCCAGAGGGCTGCCTAAGTCACCTCACACCATTGTGGCTGGCTCCTCCAGAGTGAGTGATTGGGACACAAGGCTGGAAGTCTTTATGACCCAGCCTTGGAAGTCACATACCATCACTTCTAGTATATTCCATTGATCACACAGTCCAGCCCTGATTCAGTGAGGGAGGGTCAACACAAGGGCATGGACCCCAGGAGGTAAAACTTATTGGGGGATATTTTGGAGGCTAGCTACCACAAAAGTGCTTTATCTTTGCACCTCTCATGTAGATGCGTGAGGTTCTGATATTCAAAAGAAAGACTCCCCTATTTCTGCTCAAAAACCCTGGTATGTTTGCTGAAGTGAGTGATGCTCAGTGGAGAACAATTCCTTTAATCCTACACAATCTGGAATAATGGTTGATATTGGGAAATGGTGCTTGAATTATTTTAAACATGCATAAAATAGTAAACTTTTAGTTTAGTTTAAATGTACAAATGCATATTCATTTGCCATTCTTTTCATGTTGGGTCAAGGATTTTTCTTTGCTTAAGGGTCTTCTAATTGAAGTTCTGCATCATCTTTTTCCAAATCATTCTCAGAATACGTCATTTACATTGTCTAGGTTTGGTTTCTTTAAAGTGGAACAAGAACTTAAGATGTGATTTCAAAGCAATCTGAGTGCAGAATTTGCTTGAAACCCTTATGATTTCTGGCTAATCTCTTAGAGTTGTCTCCCTACACTCAATTCAACATCAACTCTTTTTTATCAACTCCTCAGTTATTGACTCTTTCTAAAGCAATCAACTTGGTTTTTTTTATCAAAACAACTCTCTTTGCATTCATATCACACAGTTTTGCATAATATGTAAATAAATTATGTAATTATAACTACAACCAACATAAAAAGGTTTGGGAGCAAACAAATTGATTCTTAGGAAGCATGCATTTCCATAGGCAGAAAAGTGCACTGGCTCCTACAGAGGAGTGTAGTAGCCCTAAAGTTCATCAGAGTGTCTTGAAGATAGAACGGACAGCATCAAATTGTTCATTTGTTAAGACAGTGTGTATGGTAAATATTTTTTCTTAATTTACATTCCCTTAAAGAAACATATTGAAGTGACTGATCTTTGTGTTCCTTTTTTAAAAATCAAATCTGCACAAATAATTGCGCTGTCCATGTAGCTGATCAGATAATCACAAATGATCAATGAACCTGCAGTGCTTTCCTTACCAAGCATGTAGGAAAGGGCTGATGAAGACCTCAAGGAATGGGGAGCTGAATGCTTAAGAGTTATGTTTAATCCCAAAGTTTAGGGATAAAATGTGGGTCAGCCTCTAATCCAAAGCTGAGTGGCAATACCCAGGCAATAAATGCACCAGCACCAGTCTCAGTAGTCAGGTAGGCTTCCTGGAGGAAGGGGTCTTGACTTGGGCCTTGACTAGGATATGAAATATCCAACGGGAGAGGAAGCCTTATCATGGATATGAGAGTAAGTGTCTGTGGCCTAGTGAGGAGAACATGGAGAAAAGAAGCTGGAAATGTGGTCTGTCAGGGAAGATAAGGCCAAACAGTTCTAGGAGTTTTTTTTTCACTGTAGGAAATGGGGCCATGGCAGGTTTCTGTGCAGGGGAGTAGCATGACTAACGGGGTGTTTGATGACCTTCAGCCTGGCAACAGGACACTGAGTAAAATCAGGTGGGAATAAGCTGGAGCCAGGTCAGTTTGCAGGAGCTGTTAGAGTGGTTTGGAAATGAGAGGTGGAAAAGTCCTGACAAAGGTGGAATCTGTGGGCAAAGAGAGCTCACCAGAAAAATAACTGGCTTTGGAAGTCATAAGACAGAAAAAAGTGAGCAGAATAAATGCAAGTTAGAGTCTAAGGAGTTATGAGGTGGGAGGGACAGTGTGAAGAGGACCAGTGGAAAGAGGGCTGGGTCCAGGGCAAGGGGACAGAACCTGAGGGGGAGATTCGAGAATCTTCCACAGAGCAACTTGTGAGAGACCCCAAAATAGACAGGTAAGGCTGGGGGACAGGAAGCAGGGAGAAGGGTTCCTGCCTTCCATCCACTGAGCTCCATCCTCTGAGCCTGTGCTTTTCATCGTAGGGGCCTCACGCTCTCTCTTCCTTTTCTGGATCTCCAGTTAGTCCGGTGCCTAATTTCAGTGAGATTTTTATTTTGCCAGCATGCGCAGACACAGTGCAACTCCTCAAGTCTCGTGTTGAGACTTTTTCTTGGCTTTCCCTGCCTAACTTTCTAGTCATTCCATCACCTTAAATCTCCCTTTTGTTGAGGACAGAGGTGCTTCATTAGGACCCACACTCCACCGTGCTGCACACTGCTCAAATACCTTTATCACCTTCCCACTGGGAAAAACAGCAATTTATGGCATTTCCACTTAGCTTCACTTTCTATGCTCCATTTGGGGAAAAGATGAAGGTTTCAAATAGCTCATTATTTATTTTTCACTCAGGCTGTAGTTGGATTCCAGCACCATCCTAACGGGGACCCAGACTTCCCAGCACCCCATAATATTTTATGAGCAGTTTTACAATCCAGGCGCTTTATTATCATGTCCTTCTGAAAGGTGGTTGAGTGAATTGTCAAGAAACAAGAGCTGAGAGTCAGGGTCATCTGTGACTGCTGGACGGGGGGCTCCCGACGCCTCCCTGCTGAGAGCCCTTTGCTCTGGGAGCTCCTGGGTTGAGCAGCCTCTGCAGAGGCGTGGGGTGACCCTGGAGGTTTCCACAGTCTCTCATGTCTCACAACCATGCACAGGCTCTGAGGAGCCGCACTGGGTCCATCTAACCAGAGTGTTCCTTACTGAATATCCAGGCTATTCCACCCGTTTTTATGGATGAAGAACCTGAAGCTCAGACCTGGAATGTGACTGACCAGGGACACCTCCACAATGACAACCTCCGGGCTAGAAACCAAGCTTTCTGACAATCAAAAACAAAACAAAACAAAACAAACTTTAAAAATCTTTTGTTTGGCTAAATGCATCACTAATATGACATCCAACATGCCTATTCAGTGGTCCTAAGTAGAAACTAAAACCCACAGATGATGGCATACAGTAATTCTAACTTGATGCTTTCTGTTGAGAAAACAAAGTGAGCAGAAGTCATGGTAATTGGCGTGCATTCTTCTCATCTTCTGTCCGTGCTCAAAAGCTCCATTTTTTATTTACCTTGTCAGACTCTATCATTTTTTCCAAGATTTGATGAATTGATGTGGAGTTTTTTTCTGTCTCTTATTCATCCACGTTTTGTTTTTCTATAAGAAAGAGAAATGACTGGAGTAAGTGGACAGCATCTCCTGTTTGGGAGGTGCTAATCAGTGCGGCTTTGGCTTTCAGAGGGGGCTGAGACGAGATGGGCAGAGCGAGGCCCAGCAAAGATTTTGTGTAGCAGTGTCAATTATGAAGCCCAGTGGAACCCTGGGCAAGTGGGATTTCCTGTAATGAAACAGGGTTGGGAAGTAAAATTATTGAAAGGTCTGATTTGAATTGCAGTAAAATGAACACTGGACTTGGAGTCAGAAGATCTGAGTTCTAGCTCTGACTTTGCCACCAAATAGCTGTGGGACCTTTCTGAGACTTGATATCCTCATGTCTGAGACAGGGGTGCTGGTTTTGTAGACTCAGAGTCCCCGTCCAGCTTCAGCATTGTGTGATTCTGTGGAGATGTTGCATCTGGGAGGTGGTGAGCCATGAGAGCCAGGAACTCAGGAAGCGGAATGCTAAGGAAAAGCTGATGGGAGACATGTGGTGTGGATGGCTGGAGCCAGGAAGAAAGAGGGTAGGATCAGCGGGCCCAGTGGCTCCCCATAAAGGCTTCACTTCTCCAAGGGTAAACTGTTTCCAAAAACGGCAACTGGGCACAGGCATGGAAAGCCAGGCACCCGTAACTCTCTCATAGCTCATCAGAGAGGAGCGATTTATAATTATCTCTACTGACTTTCAAACCACCCCCTGCGAAGTAAACAGAATCTATTATCGCCCGTTTAGTAAATGAGATAACTGAGGCTCCGGGAGGTAAAAGACTTCCCAAGATTTATTGCTTATGGGCCAAGTTGGACAAGACCCAAGCTTTCCTAGATCCTGGCCCCAGGCCTTTTCCAGCTCGGTTTGCTACAGTAACCAATTATATTTCTGCAGAACTTTTTTACTTTTAAAGTATGTTGGAAAACTATTACCTCGTTTTTATCCTTGCAGTTGGGGATACTGGGGTATGTTTATCCTGCTTTAGAGATGAAAAAACTGAAGTCTGACAAAATTAAGTGATTTTTCTATTCATTCAAAAAATTCCCATTGAGCATCCATGCTCCACCAGGCATATCCCAGACACAGCCATCTAATGGCAACGTCATCTTTGATCTCCCAGAATCTTGAGTCTACATCGAGATTGCTTTAAAAGCTGTCATTTTTAAGGTGCAAATAAAGCTGTCAGAAGAAGCTTCCAAATGTGGAATGGATAAAATGGCTCTGGCAATGATAATATCCCATCCAAATGCTAGTCCTCCATAGCCCTTTAAAAATGCTGCAGCACCCTCTTATTTTAGGATGCCAACGACTTAGGAGATACATAACACTCCTTAGAGATATGACTGGTCAATAGTAACAGCTGATGAGAGCACCAGGCCCAGGCCTTGACTTTGGTTCAAAATAGGCAAAGCACATATTGATGCTATTCAACCTCCCAGTGCTGTCTCCACTTCACCTTCTCAGCACCACGTCTCCCCAGCCTCCTCCACCCTAGAATTCTATCCTTAGTTCAGTAGCTGCTAACCCCAGTGATAGATCACCAGTCTACTAATAGAATAGGCTGTGCCAAGAACAGAGGCCAGATGGCCAACCCTTAGAGATGGTTCTGAAAGAAATGTCTGCCCCAGGAGAGGACTTGAACTGAGATTCCCTCTGCCTCTAAGGACACACAGAATATACTCACTGGAAGTGTTGCAAGTCCCTTCTAACAGCATGGCCTCTCCTGGAAGATGGTCCCCCAAGTCTAGTAGTAAATTTCCCAGTACTTTCTAGTTTACAAACATTGCATTAACCTTCAGCAGATCCTCAAAGCTATCCTAGTTTCCATACTTCCCTTCAAGTCTTTTCAGTAGGTAACTAATTAAGCCCTTGTATATAAGGGGAAAAAAAATGGGCAGGGGGAGTTCATTTGTCTGCAAAATTGCTTGCTATCCATCTATTTCAGAAAGGTGTTTCTTACTCTTTGCACCTCGGACGTGGGGACAAGTTTGTGCTGAGCCACCTGCACTCCTTTGTCTAGTTCCTTTTGTTTAAGAGAGTGGGTCCCTGGGCACAGAAGGGAAGTCTGTGTCCAGAAAAGTGAGCCCAGCTACCTCTCCTGCTTCCTCCCACCTCTGCACCTCTCTGCTGCCCTTTCTTGCTGCTCCCTGGCCACTCCTCCAGTTGAGCAGTCATCCAGAAGCCAAGACACAACTCAAGGCCTACCTCCTCCTCTTGAGTCTTTCCAGACTCTCCCATCCTATTTGGACCCCGCCTGCCTCTGGGTTTCCATAATCTTTCCATTCCTCATTGAATAGCACTCATTGTCATTAGCCTTGAATTGCTAGCTAGTTTGTCAAGTGTGCAACTGTGGCTTTCCAACTAGACTGGAGGCTCCCTGAAGGCAGAAATTATACTTCCTTCATCTGTCTCTCTCTCCCTGTGCTTTGTATTGGCAAGTCACATGGTATATGCTTTTTAGGTTCAAAAACTGACTTCCAAATGGAGCACATCCTTATTTTGGCCCTGATAACATGAAATAGCACTGAACAAGCAAAGGATACATATTCTCAATGTAGTAACAGCCTCGAAATGGGATGGGACATTTTCTAAGGAAAGCAATGCATTGTCCCATGGCCCTGCCTCTTGTCACATGTGCCTGGTTGAGGAAGCCCCTTCTTTGAAGATGCCAGACCACCCATCACAGCAGCAGTAAATCTCTCCAGCTGCTGTCCTCCCTCGGGGAATGACTGCATTGCAACCATCTCCTTTCACCTCTTAAGATGCCAAATTTATTCATTCTTTTTTTCAATTCAGAGTTGAGGAAATATTAGTATTGGCTGAGTTAAAACTGTGGGTTTTGTTACCCAGTTAATAATGAATGAATCATTCCAAGGTATCTGTTGAGGGATATAAGAAGTATGGAAATGGATACCTCATCCTATTTCACTGGAAGAATGTGGGAATGCTTCTTTTTATTTGTCATGGGGGAAACTAGACTCCTGATCTGACATTCACTTAATTTTTCATCATGGTTACTACTGTTGACTTCTCCTATTAGTGGGGTTAGAAAGAAAAGCACTGGCCTGGAAATAGGAGGCCTGGCTCTGTGCCCAAGCCCTCCTCCCCTGCTTCTTTCCATGGGACCACACCACTTGCACACCTGCCTGTCACTTAGTACCAAGGGATGGGTTCATTGGGGTGGTAGTGTTTCTTCTGAAGACCACCCAGGAGTTCCTGCCAACACCCATGCTTGTTACATAAAACTATTGGCAGCAGGTGGTGGGGGTGAGGATGCAGATCTAAGGTACACGCTGTGTGTGCACAAAGGCGTCATCGACCCCTCTGGTGGGTATGGAAACCAATTTGTCTCCTCTCATCCACCCAACCAAGTATGCCCAGGGATGACCATGAAGTCTCTGTGCTTGTTAGTCTGCCTATAAGTGGGAAATAATGACCCTGATTACCCCCATCTCCCATGGCTCTTGGGAGAATTAAATGGGATTATAAATGTGCCCATATTTTAGAAGTAAAATGATGTAGAGAAACACATCGTTGTCAGAACACCTTCTTAAGTGTTGCCAAGCAAACTGTACAGATAGGAGACCTAGCGAATACATCTAGCTCAGTCACCAGCTGGGCATCTTAGGCAATTCATAAGTTCTCTCTGGTCTTCTCTTTCCTCATCTGTCAAATGCAGATTATGATAACTGCACTCACTTTCTCACAAGGGTACAGTAAAGATCTGAAATAAAATATACAAAAGAGCACTGACAAATATACAGCACTATATTCAGGTGAGACTTCACTGTTTTTAGCAAGTCTATCTGGATTGAAGTCCATTCATTCTTTGTAAGAAACTCTGCTTGCTAAGAGAGAGTCCCAGAGTGAGAGATTATATGTCAGTTACCAGCTCCTGCCCGGGCAGTACCTCGGAAAATAAGTTGCTGAGCACAAGGAGCACCAGCCTGGGAATTAAGGATGGAAGCTACACATTTACAGGGGAAGCTCACAACACAGCCAGTCCTTTGGGAGAGCATGTATTTTAGCAGTAGTCTATCCAACTCAAATAAAACAACACCTTTCAAGGACAGAGTGTCACTTCTTCGGATTGTTGGATAGAAACGATCCATGTTTAAGAAGCTATAAAATGGCGATCGCAGATCATAACTTTAAAATAAGAAAAGCTGCTTTGCAGAATTGTAACTGAACAGAACATACACAGTATCAGAAGTGCAGAGGCGAGATGGTGCTAACGTGGATGTGAAGCAGAGAGCAGCACTGGGGGTGGGTGCCACAGAGGCCCGGGGAGGGGCCTCTCCAGGCTGGGAGGGAGCCAGCCCTGCAGGCTAGAGCCCACGGGAGCCCCCCTGTGCACAAACAACCCAAACTGGCCCTAAAACCTGAGTGGTAATTGGAAAAGCAGAAAAGTGGGAACACAGTTCCATGGTGGGGCTGAGTAGGGAGGGGAGCCGAGGGAAATAGCAGGCCAGGTGACAGAAAGGGCAATCCCGTTGTTTACACTTACAAAAGACCCTGCCACATTTATACCCCAAGTCAAAAGATAGAAAAAAAAAACTAAATGAAACTTCCATTAGGGTTCTGTTTAAGAATCTCAAGGCACATAGGCATTCCACTGCTCTGAAACCATTCAGGATGATTGGATGGTAGTTCTTGAAGAGCTCCCAACCTGTCCCCCGTTCTAGATTTCTGGGAAGAGATGGGGATCTGTTGGTCTCATTGGAGAAATCCACATATTTTTTCTGTAAGCATTAAAACCACCCTCTTATAAGCTTCTGTTTGGATGAGAGGATTGAGTATTAGGTGGTGCATTAGTGAAGGGGGACTAAAGAGGGCAAAGAGGCCAAAGGCAAAATTTACTCTTTTATATATTTGTAGGCACATTGGCCCTGATCAGAATGAAGTTATGTAATGGAGGACAAGGAAGAAAAGTGATGTTAGTGGTCTGTGTTTATTGGCGTGAAGAGATGATCACAATATATCATTAAATGTAAAACTACCTTATAAAACAGTGTGTACTGTATGGTCTCATTTTTGCAAAAAAAGAAAAACACATCACATGAATAAACATCATTACAGTTTTTGAAACTAAAACTATCAAGCCAGGGAGTCCTGGAGAGCTCATGCTCCGAGCAAGAACTTGCCTCTGATGGCAGCTTGGCCATGGTTGAGCAGAGGAAGGGGCTCTTTGTGCAGTATGATTGGAAAAGTGTGGACCTATCTGAGCAGAAGTGTGCTGGCAGGGCTCATGGAGGACCATCTCACCTGCCCACTCTTAAGGGGATCCATAGTAAGCACTGGGAAAGCCTTGAGGAAACAATTAGCCCATCACTGGATTCTGTCTTGTCAAACCTCTATGATATGGATAGCAGGCAGCTCCAGGGACTCCATTTATAGTCAAAGAGGCCTTGCCAGCCTAACCCATCCTAGAATAGAATCAAATCATATTTTTTATACATTTCAACCTTGCAAACAGAGTCTAGTCTTTGCCAAGAGTCCAGAGGGAAAGGAAAAGTTTGATCTTCCAAGTCAAGTTATCTCCTGGGACAGCCTGAAGTCTCCTTCTGTGGCTTCCCTGGGGTCTCTGAGTTCTGGTCTCAGCAATGGGAGGGCTGCCAGTGTAGCCAGGCCCAGCCAAGGTCTGTGGCTGAGGAACAGAAAGAACCTGGTCCTCTTTACTGCCAAGTTCTGAGTCCCTCCCTAAGGAGCCAGAGGTGGCTGACTTCAAGAGGAGCAAGTTGCTTTGACCTGATGATTTTTTAAGACTTCACGAAAACTTAACAATCTGCCTTAATTAATGACTGTACTATCTTTTGCTCCATCACTCCTATATTTCACACCCAGCCTCAGTTCTTAGAACATGTGTATGTTAAGCAATTCAGGTTTAGGATAGGCCTTTCTTTGCAACTTCTTCTCTTCAAATGTTTAATCAGTCACTAAAGTATAGCTGCCACATTGGAAAAGGTCTTAGAAATCATTTGCTCAAACATCATCATTTTTGCAGATAGGGAAAGCAATCTTCAAGAGTAAAGTAACCTGCCACGGATCACATAGCTGGTGAACAGTAGAGCCAGAACAAAACCCAAGTTTCCAAATTTTTCACAACGTATTCTTTCTACTGCTTCAATTCAGCATTATATTTGTTGGGCATTTGCTATGAGAGGTTAGAGAGGAGCGTGAGATATGGTCCCTAGCCTCAAAGACATAAATCAATTTGACTAGACAGAACACACAAGGTAAATGAGAGGGTTATCGTGATAACCCACATAGGACTGACCAAAGGATTTCAGAGAAGGGAGAGATCAGTGAAGTTTGGAATAATGAAACTGGCTCCCTCCAAGGAAAGGGGCTATAATATCAGGAAGGCAACGAGAAAGAGCTTTAGTAGACAGGTTGAAAAGCAGAATGGAACCCAGGTACCAAGAACCTGAGAGATTCAGCAGAGGTGGGTGGGCTTGACATGGTGGTAGGAAGGGAGTGGGCTCACTGCCCTTAAGACAGAGAGACTTATGGATCAGTGCAGTTGACAGGTGCAAGACACCCAGAGAGATTTTGTAGCCCTTGCCCAGGATGAGAGGCTTGTTTTGTGGACTCCTCTGCTGGGTGTGAGTGACTCTTTAGAAGGAGGAAACAGGGAAGGAGCTTAGGACCCAGGCATGAGATAAGAAGGATTTGGAGAAGAGTGACAAAGGAGGTAGAAGACATTATATAATCTACTTTAGATCTCCTACCTTTTATTTGGAAACAAGCATATAACATTTCATCTGAGTTGGTAATTAGACAAAGTTTAATGCTGACTAGATGGAGGAAATAGTTACCCACGTGGTATTATTTATGCTAAAGCCTGACAGTGACATTAGCTCTTTTCTCAAAGGATTTCTGGGGACAGTATATTTTGAGAGAACTAAGAGGTTATACAGAGAAAAATATATTACATGACTAGCAAGTGGATGAGTGTGTTAGTGCACATGTGCTGTGTGTGTGTGTTTGCATGTGTGTGTGCTGTCTCTTTAATAAATGAATCCAGGCCCTTCACTCACTGGTTAAGTGGCCCTAGATAATTTACAAAACCTCTGTGACTTGGTTTCTTTACAGTGGAACAAATATAATAATACTGACCTTGCAGGATTATCAAAAGAAGTAAATAACGTTAAAACAAAAGCACCACACACAGTGTCTAGCACATAGTATGCACCCCAATAATGTTAGTTCTCTTTCCCTTTTTTCTATCCATAGTCATATGACAAAGAGTAGGACTTTGGGGAGACTTGGGCCCTGGGTCCAGATAACTGGAGTTGAAGGTGCTGGCTCAGCCTGGAGGGTCAGCACAGTTCGGACCTGGCTGTCAGGGGCAAGCAAGGGTGCAATGACGTGCTGTGTGTGCTTCAGGCAGAGAAAATGAGCAGCACTCACGGGCCAGTGAGAAGGGTCTAGAGCCCGTGGCCTTCCCGGTCACTCACCCCTCGGTGCTGGGGACTGGGCTTTGCAAGGGGCCTGGTGCAGTCAGTGTGAAGTGAAGATTCAGTCAACAAGAAGGAAATGGAAAGTGTGGTGTGGTGGGGACGGAGAAAAAGAACTGCCCTGATTAGAACCCTAGGCCCTTGGAGGGGTCTTGTCTTTCCACAAAGTCTCTTTTGTTAGCTTATTTGACAGTGGAGGGGAGCACAATGCTAGTAATTGAGTTCACACAACCCCTGGTTTATATTGTCAAAGAAGAAGATGAAAATGGAGCACAAAGCCTCACTGTTGAGTATCATTCCCCGACAAGACAATGCCTCGTTTGAATACTTGTTCTTAGTCACTATTTGTTTTTATTCTGAGCAGCCATTAACCTCCTACTATTTCTCTATCTTTTATAATAAAAATTGCAGTGTTAGAAAGGATATCAGCACTCCCCAGAACAGCACCCTCCCCGCAGGGTTCTGCATGGCAACTGAGAATGTCAGATGCTCCTATGGAGAATGATAAGGCCACAGGGGCAGGTGAGACCCAGGTGACTATTGAAAGATGCTTCTGGTGTAGCTTCTGGGAAATTGCCATTAAGAAACCCTCCTCCAAAGAAAGTAGTTAGATGAATAAAGGGGTGATTAATTGACAAGGGGCCCGACCAGAACCTCACCTAAGGTACACAGATTGTGGAAACCCAGGTTGTCCCCAGTGGACACGCTTCCTGGGGCTCTGGCTTCATACTTCCAGGTACTCTGGCTTTGGTGCTAGAAAATAGGCAGGGTGACCCAAGGGAGCATAGCCAAGAGAAGGCACAAGTCCATTTCCTCTACTGCCTTCTAACACCCAGGCCCTGATCTTCCATCCTGAATCTTGCCTCATCTGGAGTCCGCTGTGATGTGTTCATGATTCCCACACCATTCCCTGCACTGTTCCCTGCACAGGGCTGACACTGCATCTCCCCAGCACTATGGTTGCCCTCGTTCAAGGTCTTGTGCATGCTCAGGACATCCTGGTGGAAGTTATCTGATCCCAAGATGAGATTTGATGGCCACCTAGGACCAACCTCAGTCACCAAGTGTCTACTGTGTTGTCCAACCTTAGAGGCAAGAGTTTGGGATCTTAATTTCCACATATTAGCAAATAAATCCCTTTTGCCTATTTCCCAAAGGCTCTCATCACAGCAAATTTTCTAACCAGACTCTCCACTTCCTTTCCTCCTCTAATTCCTCCTCTTCCTCCCTCACTCTCTTGAAATGAGCTTCATCAACTTTTCTCCTTTTATTCCTCAAAATACATCTTTACTTCCCCTGAACTATATCCTTCTCAGTATGGATTAGATAGATGAGTTTGAGTCCTGGTTCCAGCCTTCACTAGCTGTGGGAATGCAAGGAAGAGATTTAATGTAACCAAGCCTCAGTTTCCCCATGTGTACACTGGGGATGACAGTGTCCCCCTGCGTGCCAATGACAGAGTTAAATGGAACAGTACCTGTAAAGAGCAAGTTGTGGTACCTATAAAAGAGAGCATTGTTAATGGATATTATTTTTATAATTAATAAAATTGTATTAGGAACATTGTCAGCCAAACAGAACTATTTGCTTTTCCTTGAATGTATTCTCAGCTCTCCTACTTTGTCTCCACTCTTCCCTTATCTTCCTAGGCCTTCTTCTATGGTGACTTTAAGAGTCTTAATCATTTTTAGAGTCATCCCACATGTGTTCAACTTGCTCTGATTCTCCAAATGGACATGCTCTCTTTGGATCTGAAACGGCCAACCACTCCACACTATTCTTGTGGCACTTATCTTACTCTATTACACTTCTCTTTCATGTCCCTGCTGGGGTATTAAAAGGATCTGGAAGGCTGAAATTATGCAGTGCCTAGCCCCTGATATGAGATCAATAAATGGGTGCTGAGTTGCTTTATCTTAAAATTCCCTGGTATCTGTATTTGGGGCTGGAAAGAGGAGGTTTAACTTAGTCTGATTCAAACCAAGAAGACATGGATGTTGTTTAAGGTCAGAGAACATTCAAATCCTGGATAATGGAGTTCCTGAGCAGGCACTGATGATGACCATGGTTTAAAACAGAAAAGCAAGTGTGGCTTTTTTTCCTCTGAGAGGGGGAAGAAGGATGATGGGGAGGTGACAGGGTCACTCAGGCCAAGTTCTCACTGAGTTTGGCATACTCCTTTCTCCTGATACCCACTTCTGGTTCCTGCATCTCTCTTCAACCCCAGATGGCTTCCTCCACCTTGCAATCCTAATTGCATCTCTAAGGGACCTTCCTGGGTTGGGGCAAACATTCTCCATCCTCTTATTTCTTCTATCCCTAAATCACAGGAGATCTACTCGTCCATATCTCCCTCCTTAACTTTGTAGAGAGTTCGTGTTGTTCTGTCTCTCAAGCACGAACCCCCCAGCTGCAGACAGAGTGTCGCCCCTTCCTAGACTTGATTCATGGCCAGCCACAAGGTGGGTCCCTAAGAAGAATTTATTCCAAGACTAATGGACTTACAGTCCTTCTTATGGATGGAGGTTTTTCTCAATGATATGGAGACACCTTTTCAGTCTGTCAACTCTGAGATGTTGACAGCAAAAACTGTTAATGAATAAAGAACAAATAAAGGAAAAACTTGTAAGAGCTATTTTGTATTTTAGGGATCAAAATGTTGACAGTTTAACTAAATTTAAGCAGGAAATGTTGCAGCGCTTGTTGTTGTTGTTGTTTGTACAGTTTTAAATAAGCTTATTCCATTAAAGTGTTTTGTATGTGTGGATAGCGCCAGGGAAATCTGGGTTTTCCAGGGTAGAACCAGGAGCAGGGAAAGCCCATGAGCCTGGCTCATCCTTAGAATCATTGCATTGTTAGTGGGTTTACTAACTGGCAGCCTGGAGGCAATCTATTTTATTAAGAGATTGAAAAATAGTTTAAAAAACCAGCACGTGAAGATTTCAATCAGAAAAAGATGGGCACTTTTTAAACTGCAATTGGTTTCTAAAGAATGGGCAAGATAAGAATTGATAGAGGTGAACAGCTATCAAAACGTGGGGTAAAAAAAAAAAAACAGCAGCAAATTGCCACCTACTTGAAGTGAATAGCTCTTGTAATGTAATGGGTTTTAAACTTTGAAATTGTTTTGTACTATGACATACATAACACTGGAAGTCTGAATTGCAAGTGTTTAATGGTTTTTTCCAAAGGAAGATTGCCTGTTTGGTTTTGAATAATAATCTCCATATAAAAATATGGTAATGTAATTATGCTAACTAGTATTTTCTATAATTCAAGACTCTGTTTATAATAATATATCATATTTTGCAGTCAGGTAGGATTCCATTTGTCCCCTCCACCTGGGCCCAGAGATAGGAAGAAGAACTGTAATATACAGTTCTCTGCAATCTGGTCCTGTTTGAAGTTAGAGTTTCCTGGAAGGTGATACAATAAATCTTACCAAAAATACTCTCATTCACCACATGCTGCCAAGCAGAGATGAAGCTGATTTTTCAAAAATTTTCAGATAAACTTGCGTTGACCAAACTCACAGATGGAAACATGCTAACATGAGGACGTTAGTCAGACTCAGGCAAAGGCAGAGAATTTTAAATTACTTTGGAGAAAACATAGAGAATAGATCAGTTATGCCTGTTATTACACAGTGTTCTATTGAGAAATTTATGTTGGAAGAATGAGTACTTGGTGAGCTAATATTATCATATCACCCACACAAGAGCACAAAATTATGAAGTTACGGATTGGTTTACATTCGATTAAGTCTTCTTTTAAAATGGCATTGTACTAAGACAATTTTGACAAGACTGATCTATTGTTCTTATTTTGACACTAAGAATATCAGAAACGGCTGAGCCCGCGGACCTTCCAGCTCGAGTCTGCATCTGACTGTGAAGGCAAGCCCCAAGAGTGCTGATTGGTAGAGTGACACCAACCTGTTCCGTAGCGTGTCTACTGTCTTGTACCAGGACTCTGCATCCATTTTGTTCTGGTCACTGTCGTTAATAACTAGGATGAGGATACACAAGTCTACAATTTAAATAAAAGTGATAATTATATTGGAAGATACGTATAAACCAGTCTCTGTGGCTAGCACAATGGGCCAAATTTAATCTATTGAAATTTATAAGGCTAAATATGAATTCCTATTGTTAAGTTCTCAAAAACTCACAACCAGGGAAGCACATGATAGTAAAAAGATGGCCAAACAGCAACATGTGACTTGACAAAGCTGCTTAAAAAGCATCAGGCTGGACCAATCCTAACACTATGCCCAAAGACAGGGAGCTAAGCGTTCCCCACTGAACGCAACACACTTGGAGTTTTGTGTTAAATTTAGAGGCACCACCTTTTAATAAAGGAAGTGATATATTGGAGTAAAATGACTAGAATGGTGAATGAGGAATGGTTGAAAGAATTAAGTCTGTTCATATTGGACAAAGCAGTCTGTCTTCAAATACATTGAGGGCTGTCAGGGAAATGCATGAACAGATGAACTTATTTTGGGTGACTCCAGAAAGCAGAGCTAGGCCCAATGGGAAGAAAATGATTTGGAGCAAGAAAAACCAAAAGAATGGTTATCTAACAATTACAATTGTGCAAAAAAGTAAGGAGCTTCCTTGTGAGGGAGTAAGTTTCTCATCCCTGGAGGAGTTCAAGCAGAAGTTAAACCATCATTTATATGGTCTTACCAGGGGTGTCTTGGGCAGAGAGTTGGGTTGAACCGTGGCCACCAAGGTGCCTTCCAACCCCAGGAGTCGAGGATTAATCTCACATCTTGTCGATCTGCCCCCCAGAAACCCCGAAGCTCTCTGTGGTACTCTGCTGAAGATGTTCTGTTCCTGAGCATATCTGAACTTTTTAAAAACGCATTCATCTTTCCAACTTTCACCAGTTAGGGAGAAAATGTGTTAATAAGCTGATTCCCTAGTTCATAAAGGAAGGTGGTTTCTGATTTGTCCTTAACTTACCTCCCTGAAAAAGTCACTTCCACATTCTAGGACTTTAGGTTTCAGAGAAAAGTCACATTCCTTTCTTACATCCCGTTCATAATGTTAAGGACTTACCTCTGTTTCCTCTCAGTTTTTAAGAAAATCTTGCAATACAACCCTGACATCATATATTAGATAATAGAGATAATAGAGCAGATATTGAATGAGAAGCTGAAACATAAGACGGTCATTTCCCTGACCCTAGAATTTTTAGGCAAAGAATGAACACTGGGAATGCTGTGGTGAGGTTCTCTGCATGGAGCATGGCCCTATCAGAGCAGGGAGAACAGATTCCGGACAGTGTCGCCATCCCACCCCACCCTCACCCCATCCCACCCAGCATTTGCCTACTTTTTGAGCCTCTAGAAGACATACAAATATTATTGGTTTTCATTGACATGGAATGCAATATACAAATACATTAAGCTAAGGCTAACCTTTAAAAATTAGAGAAAATATGGAGAAATATACATAATCCTATCTTTAAAACAAAAGGAAAACCTGGACCAAAATGGCTCATTTCTAAATAGTTAATAATTTTCTAGCAAGCTCAAAATCTCACAGATTCTTAAACAAGACAAAACGAACAACAAGAACAACAACAATTATCCCGTTCATGGTTGTCATCTCTACTGAGCCCAAATAGTGCTTTCAAACCCTTTCAGTCACTGGTCCTGGGCTAGATGGTTGCCAAAATCCCTCCTGGGTCTAGGATTCTAAGATTATATATTTATTCCAACCCCTTTGCTGGACCTCGTTTGCTTTCCAAAGCCATGCTGAGCACCCAGCAGAGTGATGGATGCACATGGAGGCACAGGCCAGGAGGCTGATCCCACCCATATGCTGCTTGGTCTCATCCCATCCCTTGGTCTCCCTGAGTCCTGGGAGCTCTTCTTGCCTCACATGCTTTAACAGGAGCACTGGCCCATGCTACGGACTTCTAGTGCCCCTCCATGACATTCAGTTCCCATACGTCTGGCTGTGTATATCACCTTCCCTGTCCTCTGAGGACCCCAAACCCTTCACAGCTCTTTGCATCGGTCCTTATATTTCTAAAGAGAAAATAGAGAGGGCAATGGCAGTGCTCCCTCAATAGAGGGAAGAGCTGAGACACAAGAGAATTCAGGGAAAAACAAAGAAAACATCACAGGCCAATCCTTAAAGGAACAGAGACCCAAAACCCTATGAAATGGTCTTCTTTCCCTGTCTGCATCTCCCTCCCCCAACCCCCTCCCCACACACACACACACACAGCTTCCGTCTACATTTTTTTCTTCTCTTAATAGGAGTCTTGAAAACACTGAACTGACCAGCAGAAGTGTATTGATTCAAATTTTCTTGCAGACATCCTGGTTATTTGTTCTATTTATGTTCAATCATGGTGACAGGTAATTTGAGGTGATGATAAATCCATGCATTTAAAGTCCTGATTGCCTGAATAAATAGGTTGGATGGCTTTAGTAATTGGATAATTAAAGCAAAATGGAGATGCCAGTGGGGTCCAAAGCAGAGAAAGTCAGGGTAGCTGGAAATTTCATTTCGGAAAAGCCAAAACCACAATCTATAGGAGTAGAGCAGATAAGGCCAGATGGTGCATATTCACAACAAAAGATGGGTGCTTGGGAGAGGAGACTTGATTTAATTGAACGAAGATGCAAATGGAAAGGGAAGACACTCTTGAACTACTTTGTATATTTTCTCCCAAAGCATGGTAGTGCCCTGCTCAGGATTCCTGGTTGGTTGGGGAAGAGACAACAGAGGGTTTAGATCTTTTCTGAATAAGTGCTTTTCACTGCCTTGCCACCCCTCCAACTGCGTGTGCACATGTACACATATACATACTCCTCTGCTTTGCCCTTTCTTTTCATCTTCTTTCCATTCTCATTCCCTTTAAGGCTGATCCTTGAGGGCTGTAGATGGAGTCCAAAATCTGTAAAACAAACAAACAAACAAACAAAACAAACAAACCACCTGAAGGGGCAATCATGAAGAAACTGCCCACATCTCCAGACCCCAAGGGAGCAGTAAACAGAGCAGGGCCGAAGGGCTGGAACATGCTTGTTTCCATTGGTGGAGACCCACTTCATGAAGGTAGAGCTGTTCATCCAGGACCCATCGCCAGACAGAGAGAGTTAAGTCATTTTCGATCTTGAAGATCGTCAAGGAGCCAGGCACCCCGCCATCACAGGAACCCTGAGGGGGCCCCACCCACTCAAGTCCCCCTCCCTCTGGGTGCTGGCACAGCTGCCCCAGCCCCTGACTCCTGCACTTCCTGTGGCCCCTGTCTGTCCTTCCCCCATGTACACCAACCTGCACCTGGAGGTTGTGTTCACTACGCAAAAAGCCCTTTGCCTCCTTAGCAGCAGGGGAGTTGCTGTTGTGTGTTGAGTACTCACTATGTGCTAAGCTCATGCTCAAAAGTATAGACCTCAAAGTCACCCTGTTAGCCCCCATTTTATTGATGAGGAAACAAAAAGAAAGGCTCTGTGTGTGTGTGTCTTATTGTATGTGCAAGATAGAGAGAGGAGATCTTTGTATAAGACTCTGATTATTTAAGATGATTCATAATAGCCAAACCAACTGTTTATGGAAAAACCATTCTGCTTGTGGCCGGACAATATCACTGCGACTCAAATAAGCCGTGAGTGAAGTGTGTCCCTCAGATTGGACACCAGGAGTAAAGATATCCTAATGATCTAGCAAGAAAGTTGAAATTAAAGATTTGTTTCTGACCAATGATAGGAAAATGGACAGGAAAACCAGCTTCTGATGCCGAGAAGGTAATCCAGTGGCAACAAAGTTATGTGGCCAGCATGTCATTAACTTGGGTTAGCGTGAGGGATCTGGTATCTCAGCAAAGTGTTCAGTAAAGAAACCGAATTAAGGCTTGCTGATTCTTGCACTGTCTAGTATTTTCTGTAATATATTCTTTCTCTTCTCTCTTGGAAAAATGTCAGAAAAGAGTTATTAATTGAGCATCTATGAGGTGTTTGGCACTCTGGCAGATGCTGAGGATTCACGGATGAATACAACCGACTGGCTCTTGCTCTCAAGATGCTTAGAGTCTAGTGAAGAAGAGATGTCGTGGAATAATTACATATAATTAACCAAATAATTACACACTGGTTTCTGCTGTGCTGTGCTAGGTTAAAACACAGAAAAGAATTTTGCCTACATGTGTTCCTGAGTTTTAAAGGGGGCCGCACGATACCCTCATTAGGGCAGTATTGAGGAATCAGTGTTAGGGGATTCAAAAAGAAGAGAACACTCAGGGGCAAGAAGCAATGTTCCTTGTCCTTTACACCTACAGTCTCCTCCCAGGCTCTGCCCAACACAGAACAAACCTTGGAGACATTGTGCTTTGTCCTCATAAGCAAGAGTATTCCCTTTCAAGGGAGCAATTCATCTTGGGAAAGCTGGTCTCAGTGCCCAGCAACTGGTTTAACTGAATGTTTCCCTTTTCAATGAATTGCTTTGGCATTATTTAAGCCCAGTCATAACATTGCGGTTCACAGGAAGCTAACAAGTGACCTTTGTCAGTCGATCAAATCATAAAACTCGTGAAAATAGATGACAGGGTCTTTCAAAGGGGCACCACTAAGGTCCTCCTCCAGGCAGCCCATGCAAACATTTTTTTAAGCATTTTTTTCAAACACTTGCTTTTCTTTCTGTCAGCCATTAATTCCTGCCACCCTGGACTGAATCCAGAAGCTTTGCTCTATGTCTTTTGCCAACACACACACTGAATCCCACATGGCTGTCCCCTAACCGCTCCGTTCGTTCCCATGCACCCCTGTCAGGTCCTTCAGTGGGCACACACCCCAAAACCGTAACAGCAAAGATGCTGGGCAGCCTGTAGATCCCAGCTTCAACTCCAGACTTGGGTTTCTTTTTCAATCCTCAGCAGCAGAAATGTTCCAGCTTGTTGGCAATGAAGGCGGTTCTCCAAGCACCATACCACATGGTCACCTCCGCAAGTCAGTGGGAGGTGAACCTAGTAAGCCTCGTAGGTGGGTGGTGAAGACCAAAACCCTTGAAAGTGCTTTGCCTAAGTGGTAGGCAGAATTCTAAGATGGCCCCATGACCTCCACCCCCTGGCGTGACTCCCATGGTTATGTTACCTTAAATGGCAAAAGTGATTTTGCAGACATAGTTAAAGTTATTAATCAGTTGACCTTACGGTAGAGAGATTGTCTGAGTGGACCTAAGCTATTCATATGAGCACTTTAAAAGTTTTCTCCAGCTGATTGTAGAAAAAGAAGTCCAAAAGAGTCCTTGTGTGAGAAGAACTTGATGCCTTGTTGTTGGTTTTGAAGATGGAGGGAGCCACATGGTAAGGAATGTGTGTGGTCCCTAGAAGTGAGGGTAGCCACCGGCTATCAGCCAATAAGCAACTAGTGACCTCTGACCACAAAGAACTGAATTTTACCAGCAACCTGAATGAACTTGCAGGCAGATTCTTCCCTATAGAATCCAGAGTTGAATCAAGGTGCCCAGCTGACACCTTGATTTTGTCCTTTAAGACTCTAAACAGAGAACCTACCTGAGCCCACATGGATTTCTGATCTATAGAACTGTGAGGTAATTCATGGTCATTGTTTTAAGTCACTAAATTTGTGGTAATTTATTAAGCAGCAATAGAAAACAAATATACCCTACAATCACTTGTTTAACCCCCAAAGTAGTCACGCAGGCATGTGTTATTAACCCCTTTCTTATTGAAGGAAATAGAGGCTCCAAAAATTAATCATTCCCCATGCATGGCTGGAATTTGAATCCTGGATTTAATGGTTTGAAAGCCCTGGCTCTCTCTCTGCTACTATAGTGGTCAGCAGAGGATGCCAACACATCTTGGGTCCTGGGAATAGGGACACCATTTAGCAAATAGCAAAGACAAATTGCATGAGAATTACATGCCTCATCTGACACAAACATAAGAGGAGTCTTAGCACTATCTCTTACTGGTTACATTTTATTTGCAATTTAGCCTCTTGAAGCCTCAATTTTGTCATCTGTAAAATGAGCAGAGTAATAGAGCCTGCCTCAAAGATAAAACACTTGGACCAACCCAGGACACAGCGACATTGTACTCTAACAGAAAACAGTTGTTATTGTTCCTTAGAGTCATAGATGAAAATCTGTCAGGAGTAGAGAGGAGTGGACACTTGGAGTCCTTAGAGATGAGACTGGCATTGACCTGGGACTCAGATGCTGATGTCTGCTCTTTCTGGGAGAATCAAGAGCATCCTGTCTCAGGATTGGCAAGCCACCTTGTTGATGGTGCGCTGTGCTCTGATCTGGTATTGACCGTGTCTGGTCCCCTGGTCCTTCCTGATCTCTCAGGCTGGACTGTTAGCTTAGAACCATCTGCTCCTGCTGCCTCGTGGTCTTGGACTGTCCCTCCAGATGGACAACAGTGCACTTTCCTCTTCCACTTTTGTCCTCTTTGTCTACATCCTAGTTGAACCAACAGCCCAACATGACTGGTGGGAAAAAGAATCCCTCTTTTCAACTATAATTTTACATCATTTCTCAGCTTAGGGAATGCTGAAAAGAGGCGCTTTCATGCACAGATTCCAAGGATAGGTCTGCAAGTGCCTTCCTGCTGTGGGGCCATGGATTCAAATGATTTGGAAATGGAACCAAATCTGAACTGATGGCCATTTCACTGCCCTGGAGCTCTTTCTTTTCTCCACCCAGTCAAAACTCTGAAAGAGGGATGCCATAGCCCTTGAGGCAGGACCACAGTGGATCTTGGCTTCAGGACAGACGGTGGGAGCAGGCTCCTGAGGGTGGGAGCTCTAGCACTTAGGGCTGGGTGGATGGTAAGATGAGGAGGCTCTAGGAGAAGCTGGTCTGTTCGGCTTTGGCAAAAGAGCCAAGTTCAACTTTCAGATGTGTGTGTATCTGAAGGCTGCATGGGTGGATACCAGGGGGGCAAGAGGGGCCTCTGACCGCAGAGACCAGGAATGAGGGAGCATTTTCGTTTAGCTCTTTCACACTCCTGATGAATTTAGGAATTTGCCTTCTCAGAAACTGTATGAAAATGTGCAATGCATTTCAGGGCCTCAAATGGATTCCCAGGGCTAACCAAAAAGAAAAATAATATAATAAAATGAGAAAACTGAAGTGAGAAACTTTATTTTTCTAATGTCAGACCTTGGCATTTTATTTGGGGTCCTGCTAAGTGCTGAAAGATGAGAAACGTGGAAAAACTAGAGGCCCAACCTCAGTGTTCCGAGTTAGTGATGGGATGTGGATTGGGGGAGGCCTCGCTGCCCTTCCCAGGCTGAGAGAGAACTTGTCACAGAGGAAAGAATTGCCCTTTTCTCTCCTTTACCAGCCACCTCCCAGGTAAAAGCAGCAGAGCATACAGTTTGAATCCTGGCTTTGCCCCTAACCAGCTGTGACATTTGGGGAGATATTTCACATCTCTGAGCCTCAGCTTACTTGTCCATAAAATGAGGAGAATAGTGATCAAAGACTTGTAAGAACGACAAAATGAAACATGCAAAAAAAAAAAAAAAAAAAAAAAACACTTAACACCATCCTCATTACAAAGTAAACATTTATTAAAAGCTATTACTATTGCTTGTTTGGGGGGAGGTTTTTTTATTTTTTGTTTTCTTGTTTTGTTTTGTTTTGTTTTGTTCTAAATTTTCATTTGCTGAAGATTCATCTTTAGCTAGGCTAGATGGCTTAACCAAAAAAAAAAAAAAAAAAAAAAATTCATCTTTAACTAGGCTAGATGGCTCCCCCATATACACTAGCCGTGTCATCTAGTTTTTCCAGCATGCATGCGTGTGTGTTGGGGGAGAAACTTTTAGGCTCTGACCACACAGTGTCAATGTCCATAAGTTGGCCATCCATCCTGGCAAATTCATGGTTAGTTAAGTGCCTGTTTTGAAAAATACTTGGATAATCTCCTTGCTCCAAACTCTAAACCCCCTGGAATTTAGTCACGAGATTTCACCCCTGTATATTTTCCTGATATATTAGTTTCCAGCCATTCAGATCTCATTTTAAATGCAGATATAAAATGATCCTCCTCTTTGCTTGAAATATAGCAAAGGAATAGATGCAAAGAACCTTTGAAAGGAAAGGAGAAAGAAGAGGTCATCCCAGTGCCTGGGCTCTGTGGAGAGAAAGCTGGCCTGGTAAGCAACACAAAATTCCTGAAAACATGCCCAGAGAGTGAGTCATCTGGAAAGGTAAAGGGACCCAGGGAGAGGAAGTGAAAATACAATTGACCAACTGTCAGCAACCAATTTGCCTCCTTCACAAACGAAGAAGGTTTGGCTCCTCCGTGAAATGGTCAGTGATTTATCTGAAGACGGTCTTCTGTGCTGCAGAACCTGAGCCTCTGTTCCCGAGCTTCCTGATATGCTTACAGAAATCATGGAAATAAGACAAGCTAAGAACACTGGACTGGAAACCTGGAGGACCATGTCTGCCCCCTGCTCTGTGACAACCTTGCTGTGTGACCTTGGCAGGAGTCCTCACTGGCTGGGCCTTGGTGGCCTTGTATAAAATAAGTGGGCCAGTCCCCATTCTCTCCAGGGACCTTGCTGGCTCCGACGTTCTTTGATATTCTGATTCTGGCTCAGGCCCAGCTCCAAAGTCAGAAAGAAATCCCCCTGAATTACGTGTGTTGCAAGGGCTAAGGCTGTGCTCAGCTTAGGTTGCTTCCCGGCCGGGCTGCTGCTGTGCTTGGGCTGTCCGTCTGGAATGAGCTTTTGGAAGGGCGTAAAAAGGAGGAAAGATCACCTGCCTGCATTAAAAAGGAAAGAGAGCCCAGTGCCATCCATTGGGATGGCTCATGCCCATCTTTGACGTGTGGCCAGGAACCTTCCCTAAATAATGTGTGTGAATATAATGGGTTAGGCTATTTGATGAAGCATGATAAAGCTGGCGAGCCAGCTTTCTCTATGCTTTATTTTTGCCTAATGACTGCGATCAGAAACCATAGTCGTCTTTTCAAAAGTGGGAGCCAGTGGTGAGGTTCACGGATACTTGTGTGTCTGCAGCTGTTTTGAAGCCTCCAGGTCTTTTCTAGAGTTCATGGGAGATTAAGAAAGCAGAGGGATCTCTGGCAAGTTCTCCACCAACACCAAAGCAGTTGGATCACTGTCAATTCAATTAACAGCCCCTTGGTTCTATTCCCTTTTGTAAAGTTAGATAAGCTAATCAGCAGCAAGCACAGTGCTTTGAAAATATGTGTTAAATGAATTATCCAATAAGTTAATGGAACTATGAGGGAATACAGGAACCAATAGATGAGAACTTTGTAGGCAAGGAAAGCAAAGGTGCGGGTGAATGTTGAGCTCTTTAACCAACTATGTTGGTGTCAGATTGACCTAGTTTTTGATAGGACATAAGAGACATTTGTGGTGGAGGATCCAATTGTTTATTCCTTAGCAATAAAAAGAATCCCAGCTCTTTCCCTCACTCACTGTGACACTGGAGTGGCTGCTTAAACTCTCTGTACTTTAAAATGAGGATAATAATGGGACCAACCTAGTTCATAGAAAAGGGGAGAAGATTGAATGGGGTGAGGTATGTGAGCACCAAGAGCAGCGTGTGGCCCACTTCCTGCTGACTTGGTTAGATGCAGACAGAGCTGCTGCAGTGTGTACCCCAGATGGAGCAGGCAGGGCCTTTATGGCACAATTTCAGGAGGAGCATCATGCCCTTCTCTCCCAACTATCATTCCACCAAAAATTCCTACTCTTAGAATTCCCGTAGGTGACAGAGGTTACATGAGAAAGAGAACACATTCAGCCATTCACCCCCGGCTATTCCACCCAACTTCACCCTACCTTCAAAAGTCAGGGCAGTTTGCATAGTCATTAAGGCCTTGACTTTGGAGTAACTGGGTTCAAATCTAGGTATTTACTAGTTGTGTGACCTTGGGCAAGTTACTTATCTTGTCTGAGTCTCAGTGTTCTCAACTATAAAGGGGCTAATGCCATTTACCTTTTGGGGTTACCATGAGATAATATAAGCTAATGTACTTGAAACTTCTTGCATTCATGGCTTATGCTCAGTTAAAGGGAGTGATTATTATTAATATGAGTTTTCTCTCATTGAAGATGTTCATAAAACATGAAAGGCAGTTCTCAATGATTTACAACAATATTTGGAGCCATAGCATTATTATTGGTTTCAACTTCCCAAGTGACCAAGTTAAAAGAACCCCCCCTCCCCCAATTTCCATGCAGCCTCTTTCCTACCTCACAAGGATCAGTGCAGCATTAGCTGGTCCACCCTGTACGTGAATGCTGTTAGGATGCCCAGAGGATTGGGAAAGCCTGCTTGAAAGAGGGAGCCCTCAGATGGCCTTTGGAGAGATGAATGGGAATGGGTGGGAACTGAGGAGAGAGAAGGTCAATCTGCTTCCTTGTGTCAATCTGCTTCCCCACCACTTCCCAATCCCCTGCCTTACTTTGTCCCAAAAGTTGCAGAGGAAGAGAGATTTCTCCTTCTCCAGAAACTTGGTTTCTGTTCTTGGGTTTGCCCCCAGCATCCTGTAGTTTGAGATGCAGGGAGGCTGTTCTGTGTGGCTGCTCCCTGGCCATAGCTCCTGGGACGGGTCACCTCCCCTGAGCGATGCTCAGGCTTCAGGAGGAAGGAACAAGCTGTAGAATGCAAGGGCACATGAATTCCAGCCTTTTTCTGATTTCAGAAATAATCTTTCTCCTTTGTCTAGAGCCTTGCCTTGACCCTTTGCTATAAGAAAGAATCAAGGACATTGTGTTTTCTGGAGGTGGTGCTCACAGGATATCCACATACTCTCCTTTTGCTTTTCCAGGGGGAAGGTGGGAGTCAGGGAGGAGCAGAGAAAGAAACACACGCCAAAACCCTAAATGCAGTACCGTGTTTGGGTTGCAGCTGAGAAAAGGGTTAAATGGAGACTTCCTTCTCATATCTTACTGAGATCATTTTGTGGCTTCAATCTCCAGGGAAACGAGCGGTTTGCACATTTACCGTGTCCTATCAGTCGACCATCTGCAGGTACCACCTCTCACAAAGAGCTTAGACATTAACTAGTCACTTTATCATTGTTATATATTCGGAAAATCAAAAACCAGCTGTTATAAAGCTATAAACTGGAGGCTTTATTACATATTGTTTATCATTGCTTTCGTGTTTGGAGATTCATAGTGCGTGGACTTTGAGATCTATCTGTATTGCCAAAGAGGCCAAAGTTTATTTCCCTAATAATATGCAAATGGAGCCTTTATACCAGATAATGAATAATCACTTTAGATTAAAGCTGAATTTTCCTTTAGTGGTACTGGCACTGCAGCCTTTTGCATGCAGTTAATAATTAATTTAAAGTATTACCACTTCAGTGAGCCCTGCTTACATTATTTATTAAGTGTAATTAAAGTATTTATTAGTCAAGTAATGAATGAGGGACAACCCCCAGCACCTTAAAAGTGTTGTAAAATAATCACAGACCATGTTTACCTGCAAAGCAAGTCTGAGTGTGGCTCAAGTGTGCTAATAGATTATTTGTTACCATTCAAGGTGTTATCAGTGGGTCTCTACCGTGGTGCATGCCTGGCTTTGCCCACATGCTTCGGTCGCTTGGCTCATTCCAGAGGAAATGAGTGCCTGGGCCTTTTCTCATTGTTGATTTGTGCTTATCAATTTAGAAGGCCAAATTAAAGGGATTGCTTGGTTCAAGCTAATGCCCCCATTGACCACCTTGCTTGTAGTTCAAAATGGCAGCTTGGCCAACATTGCCATCTTGGAATTGTATTAAGGGCTGCTGAAAGCATTACCTATAATTAAAGTGACTGTATAACTTCTTAACCAAACCAAGACAATCTTGAGCATGAAAGAAAGTGTGATTAAACATAACATATGAACTGGAAAGGTTCTGGGCAAACCAGGACTGAGCTTACCCTCCTAAAATTAACATGGCCTTTATCCATCTAGCTGGGTTGCTTTGGTCAAGCTGTGAATATGAGAATCAGGTTCTACTCCTGATTGCTACTCACCAAGCAATCTTAGATTAAACCCTGGATGTCTGCCTTCCCTCATTTTCAACCAAGTTTGGGCTGCACATGGTCTTCCCCAGGAAGCCTTCCCTGGTCCCACCATCTGGAAGTGATGGCTCCTTCCTCTTAACTCCCACCACACTGCTGACACCTCCCTTGGTGCACATCCACTGGCTTGCAGCAGCTTCTATTATGTATTAAAATCCACTCCATACAGAGCTTGCAAACTCCTTCTGGAAAAAGACTGTGCTTGCAGATTTTTAGTTCTTCCAACATTCTTGCCCTGGTGACTTGCAAAAAGCAGGTACAGAGTAAATATTTACAAAATAAATTGATAGTCAGGAAGTACAATCTCTAGTCTTTCCAATCAAGAGAGATGGTGACATTTCAGTCCAAGATCATCGACCAGAACTCAAAAGTGAGCAGATGGGCCTGTGGAGTGGACATAAGCAGACAGAGGTGAAGCCAGCAGAGAAATCATCCAAGGGCCATTCAGATATGTCACAGGAATCGCTTGATAAGTCAGACTTAACTGGCAAATCAGTGTATCAAGCCTCAAGACCCTCTCCAGTCAGGCCTGTACCTCATAGGCCTATAGCATTATGCTTGGTCTTTGTTCTCTGAGTCCTTTATCTGGAAAGTTCTCCTTCCTATGTTTTTCTGACAAACAAGGATTAAAGCTACCAAGCATATGCAGGTTAAGAGATGTTCCTACATTCACCCAGGTAGATAGGGGCATCCCTGTAAATCCTGTCTCTTCATTTTCATGAATCCCACCTACCCCATATTCTACCTCCTCTCTGAAGCCTTTTTCTGGCTACTTCTGTGACCATTTAAAGAATCCATCCTTCTCATTTTGACCCTGCTTCTTATGCATAACCCCTGGCTCTCCAGGGAAGGCTGGTGCCTTCTCCTTTCCTACATGTCCCCCCAGTGCTGGGTGCACAGTAAGTGCTCAGCAGATGAAGGAAGGGGAACCAGACCTCACCCAGTTTTCACTGAACCCTTCTCCCTCCTGTCTTCCTGCCACCAACCTCACTCATTTCCCAGAATCCCACCTGATTCCCACCTGAAGGATGTTGTTGGTTATCAAGAAACTACTGTATTAGAAAGGAAAGGAATCTATATAGGTCAAAGGTAAAGGGAATGAGTAGTGTTTGGGGAAAAAACAAAACAAAACAAACAAACAAAAAAATCTTTGTGTTTTCATAGCAGCCAATGCTACTGGGCCCAAATGTGTGGGTTTATAAATTGATTTGTCTTTGGGCCCCTCCACGGTGCTGTTTCCAGGCAACGGGCAGGTTGGCCGTATATCATGTGCACTCCAGCCTCCCGCTGTGGTGGCCTCCACCTGACCTCTTAATCAGAGAGGAGATACACGATCACGTCCAGAAACACCCAGCTGGTGTCCGCCCCACAAACCATCTGCCTGTCTCACCATGGTCAGACTGACCGTCTGCTAATGCCCCCTTCTCCTTTGAGTCATTTATATTTTTCCCCAGTCTTTTTTTAAAAGTGGAAAACAAATAGCATTATCGGATTGCTCTGCTTGGCTGCAGCTGTGAATCACGTAGTTGGAAATCAGTCCAACACGAGTCAGACAGCACAATCTCTGCATGGTCGGGGAGAGGTCCAAACTGCTGATCCAGCCTCGTTTGATCTTGATATTTTATTTATCTATAAATGTGACATGGCCCCATGAGGAAACATCTTGCTGTTGTGCTTTTTCCCATTCTTTTTGTGTTTCCAAAGGGAAGGGGCCCTTGCTTTCGTCGGAACCCAGGGTCAACATTTCTTCTTGGCCTTGTCAGGAGGTGATCAGTCCGATGACAATACAACGTGAGAATGACATACAGCTGGAAGTAGTAGGGATGGGAGAGGGGTAATGGGGGTTTGACATAATTCCCCTTGGCTCATCACTACTTCCAAAATCAGTACTAGATCACCAATACAGAGTAGTTAACAGAACTAGATGAATGTGGGGTGGAACCTTTGACCATCATCATTGTTCTACTCAACAAGGATTGACCGAGTCCCACTGGCAAGGAGAGCATCATGCAGTGAGCCCCCTGCATAGAGAATTCACAGTCCCTCTATCTGCAAGGTGACACTCACCCAGTCAATCACCCAGTCCATGAGCCAATATTGACTATGTCTTCTGTGTCCATCTTAGTTTGAGGTCCACCCCACCCCCCCACCCCCCCACCCCCCCCACCACCACCCCCCCACCCCACCCCACCCCCCCGCCCAAAGCAGACCTTGGGATAAGGATCTGAGTGCAAATCAGTTAGTTGGGAATTGCAGATAACACCAGGAGAGAACTGGGGAAAGTGTTACAGGGAAGAAAAGGCAGCCAATAAGGGATGTAACATTTGCCACCTCCTGCTGTGGGCAACTAGAGCCTAACTCTATGGGGAAACTCTGGGAAATGATGCAAAACAAAAGGTGCAGAATTACCACAAGGGGTGAGGGAGCTGTGGTGTTTAGACATCAACCCCCAGGTCATTGGTTTGAGGGCTGCTCCCTCAAGCGCTGGCCTGCCATGTGCACAAAGAGCAAGCTTTCCCCAATTAGGGGTGGAGGGAGGAGAGCCTTCAGGCCCAGCTTGTGGATGCTGGCAGATGGAGGTTAGCTGGAGTCACAGAAGGTCTCAAGGAATATAGGTGGGACATGGAAAGTACCTGCTACAAAGCCTGGCTCTAAGCGAGGGGTTTGGGAAGGCAAGAAGTTGAAGATATGTTCTCTATGTTCCTCAAACTATCAACTTCGAAGAATAAAACTTTTAGAAAGCAATCCAACAACCAAACGCTAAGTGGCATAGTGAAGACAGAAAAACATAAGTTCAGGAAAAGGAAACATAAGTATCCAACCATTGGGAAAGTTCCATGACATTGAACTGAATTAGAACTAAATTAGGAATTGAAGGATGGGTAGGATTTGGATTATGAAAAAGACAGCAAGAAGGGATGGGGCACATTTTTTTTTTTTATTTCCAAAATTAGGTGCAAAAATCAAATTGAAAAATAAGTAATCAAATTGGCTATGAGTTCACATTATAATATTGGAGATCGTTTACCTACATCCTCAATTACAGTCTAATAAACTAATTTTCTTTAAGTTTCTCGGCATCTTAATTCGATAATCAGAGATCAGTTGACTTCTAAAGTTCTAATCTGAGAATTTAAGGAAAATGGGTCATCAATAAACTATTCAAAAGACAATTCTTTTTTAAAGGAGTGTTACAGGAAGAAAATCATTTTGTTGGTTACATGAATGATCGCTTCCTGATTTATCTGTTTGCTCACTCAGCAAGTTAAATCTCAGTTAACTAGAACATTTTAGGATTTGGAGATGCTTAAATAAATGGTGGTGGCAGCTAGGGAGATGTCTGGTCCCATGTCCATTTTGTCAGATGACTGGATAGGTGGGTAAGAGGTGTCTTCAGGTTCTGGTTTGACTCTTGTTGGAATGCAGGACTGTGCAGGGGTTAAGCCAAGGGCTTGGACTGATTCAGACAAGCTGGGTTTGAATCCTGGGTCTGCTATTTACCAGCTTGGTGACTTCGGGCAGATTGACCCCTCTAGGCCTCAGTTTGCTCATCTCTAAAATGGAGGTAATATCATCCACCTGTCAGAGGATTAACATTAAACAGGATAGCACCTGCAAAGTATGTAGTCCAGTGCCTGAGACGTTTACAATGCACTATATAATGATGATGAAAAAAAGGTGCATTTTTACAATCATCAAAGGATGCCTGCCCTTCTGATTTCAGCACTTTTTATCATTTGAGTTTACATACCGTGTACTAAATCCCTTGCTTTTACTAGTCCACACCATATGTGAATGAGATGGAAATTTGGTATTTCTGAATGGGACTTTGCATCTTGGCCAATACACGCATTTTAGGATCGGAACAAACAATGCAGCAGACAAGGAGTTAAAGTTTAGGATAATGTCATGGAAATTAGGGTTTTAAAAAAACTGACATTAATTTTATTTTTTTTAATTATTATTTTTCTTGTCATTTGCGTTTTTCTCTCCAACTTCATGCACTGGAAAAACACTGTGCTTCTTTGTGAGCGTTGCTCCTGGGTCAGCTACGACTGTGCTGCTGGCAGCAGGTCACAAGCCAAGGCCACAAAGGGTTAAGACTCTGGCAAGACAAGGGCAAGGTCAGACATGTGAAAAATGACTGTGGGGCAAGGGGTAAGAGCTGTGGAGCTCAGCTAAGGGTCCGAGGTGGTGTCTGAGGAATTCTTCCTGCAGCTTCAGAGATGGTCAGAAATCAAGGCTCCGTGGAGGCAGCGCCTTTCTCCTTTATAGCACTCGGGAGAGGAATGCAGCAATTGCTTGGACAGCCGTCCGACCCGGGGCGACCACATACTTATCAGTCAACCCTGGCCGCTTGGGAGAGCAAAGGGAGCCACTATAAATAACCTCAAGGAGACAACTGGTGCCTGTCCCAGGCAGGCCAGAACCTGCAGTATCCCTAGCCCAAAGGATGTCTTCCTTTTCACTCCAGATCTCAGACCCCTTCTACTGAGCCCCATTCTGCCTGGGAAGCCCAGCCCTCAAATTCTAAGGCCCTACCAGCTCTCTCCAAAGCTCCTTCTCCCCGTTTCTCCTCCTTAGGGTTGGATGTCAGAGGCTCCTCTCTGCTTCTAGACACACACCTTGTGCTCAGGCGCCCTCTTTCTCGGGGCCGGGATGAGGGTGAGGCAAGTGAGGCATTTACCTCAGGCACGCCCTTGAAGGAGGCGGCAAAAAGCCCAGGAATCAAGATGAATAACACTTTTAATGTAGCATTACATTTTAAAAAACCAAAATTGGTGCAAAATAATTCATGACAAAAAAATATCAATAAGGCGTAACAGTGTCGTGCCCAGCCATATGGAAGCCTGAGGTAAAAGGAGTAATCAGAAAAACTAATTTTGTCTTTAGTTAAAATCTTGATGTTTCATTTATTATGGATTTTTGCATTAATTTTCATTTTTTTGGAAAAAATTCCATCGAAACATTGTGTATCTCGATTACTGAGTTTTTGGTGCCCCCTTAAATTTTGCCCCCCGGGGCTAGTGCCTCACTTGCCTTACCCTAATCTTGACCTTGAATTCTGTGTAAATATAGCTGCCTCTCATTGCACACTTGTGGGGACTTGGATTTGTGCTAAGCGCTTTGCTTGTTTAACCCAAAAATATCTGCATGAGGTCGGGACTTGATCACCTACAGCTTGAAGCAGTTACATACCTTGGCTGCACGGTGCTCCCTTACTGAAACCCACCCTCTCCCTCATCCAAATTTCCCAAGTCAATTTCCACTTTCTTACAGAATCAAAGAAGCTTAGAGCTGAAAAAGACCCATGGACGCCTTCTAATCTCCTGCTTTCTTTTTCACATGAGAATTCTGATGCCTAGTAGAGTGGTTAAGTGGCTAGCCCAGGTTCTTACAGCTGTTTGGAACTAGCATTCACTCATTCACTAGCTCAATGCTTATTGAGCAACTACTATGTGCTGTACTGCAGACATTGGAGTAGAGCAATGAGCAAAAGAGACAATACCCGTGCTTTCATGGAGCTTACGTTCCAGTTTGGGAAGACAGTTAATAAACACAAATGCACACACCTTAGACAAGGATAATAGCTATGAAAAAATTGAAAGGGGGAAAAGAATGTAGTGGAATGTGAGGTTTTATTTTATGTAGGTGGTCGTGAAGGGCTTCCTGATAAATGGCTTTGAGAAAACCACTAAATTGAGTGAAGGAAAGAGGAGGAGGAGGAGGGAGAGAGGGGATAGTTCCCGGCTGGGGTTTCTCAACCTTGGCACTATTGACATTTTGAACCAGATAATTCTTTGTCATGGGTGTGTGTCCTGTACATGGTAGAATGTTCAGCAGCATCCCTGGCCTCTACCTTCTAGATGCCAGCAGCACCCCTCAGTTGTGACAACCAAAAATGTCTCCAGAGTTTGCCAAGTGACCCCTGGGGGTAAGATGGTCCCTGGGTCAGAACCTTGAGTCTAGGCAGAGGGAGGGCAAGAGCAGAGCCCCATCGGCCAAGCTGCCTGGAGCTCAGTGCAGAGCTGTCTGCTGCCCTTGGCTTCCACCTGCCCTGGGCGCCCACAGCCCGCAGAGCCGGCCCCGGGGTGGCTGCTTGTCCTCTGAGTCATTTCACAGCTGGCTGTTGGCCTCCTTTCACCCCAAGACTGGAAGCTCCCCAGGGCAGTGTCCACCTTCACTCCTGCATTGCGGAGGCCTGGGCTCCTCAGCAGGTATCTGCACGTCTGCACACTCCCGTCCATGATGGTGGCAGCTCTCTCCAAGGGCTTTGGGCTTGGGGCTCCTGCCAGCCCTGGAGAACAATATGTCCCTCTCCCCAAGGACTAAGAGGTGCAGCTTTCAAAAAGGGATGGCATATGATGAAAATTCACCTTCCACTCAATTAACCTTGTAGAGGAGGGTTCTTTTTTTTTTTTTCCTTTTCTTCCCCCAAGAGACATTTATTTATTTATTTATTTATTTATTTATTTATTTATTTATTTATTTTGATGAACTTTATGAAGCATCTTATTTTCTGGGCAAAAAGCCAAATGATACACTCTCTTCCCAGCTGCAGGGCTGTTGTAGATCTTCAAAGCTAAGGTAAAGACATCCTTTGGGATAAACACAAAGAGGTTGGGGGAATGTTAGGAAATGCCTTATTATTCCAGCCAAGACGTACCTGGGGGTCAGAGCTTTGAGGGGGACGTGCCTGCTGGACCCGCAAGGTGTAGGGTCCTGGAGACCTCAGAGCTGCCGGGAGTGTCCCCATTTAGGGCGCAGGCATGAATACAAATGTGCAAAAATCAATTCCACTTTTAGTGAAAGTAGAATATTAGTAAGTCATGACAAAGCACATCTTGTGTGGTACTTTGCAATTTCCATAGGGTTTTTTCCCCCACATAGTTAATCTCACTGAGTCTCAGATTCAGCTATCAAATAAGATTGAACCAGTAGCATAGAAAAAATAACAATAGCCCTTTTACAAAGGATTTCTTGGAAAATGGTACCCCAAAGCTCCCCTTCCTCATCCCAAAGGTGCAGCATCCCTGGTTGGTGGTGTGTCCCTGATGGGGGTTAGAGAGGAGCAGAAAATGCCACCCCTATCCCCCTGGAGGGGCCTCCAAAGTCAACTGCATCTACGTGCAGAGGGGAGAAGAAAAGAGAGCTCCATTCCTCATGGAGCCGTGTCTTTGGCAGCTCTGGGGGCTAAAGGAGTTTCAGGAAAGCAGCCAGGCTTGCTTTGCATCACAGTTTTGCCCCATCTCTTTGAGGGCAGAGGCAGTTGGAAGACTTCTAAAATCCTAGGGGCATTGTTTAAAGGCAATGGTTAGAAGGGTCAAAGGGTGGGCACTTGCATGAGAAAGGGAAGCTGAGAGAGGGGTCAGGAGGGTTGTGTAGCTGGAAAAAAGCAGGCGAGCAGTGTGCTCAGGTGTGTGGGCTTGGGGGCTGGATGGCCAGGGTCTGTTCTGGCCTTGCCACTTACCATCTGCGTGACCTTGGACAAGGAGTGAGTGTTACCTGCGAGAAGCTGCCTCCTGCTGTGTGGAGGAGAAGAGGTGTCCTCAGTTCAGATGCTCTTCCGTGAGCAATGGAACGTTGCCACGAGAGGTGGCAGGAAGGCCGAGGACCTGGGCGAGCTCTTCTCTGAGGACGGGGTGGAGAGAAATGGTGAGGGACTGATGCAGCATTGAGGTTTGGCTCAGGAAATGGGGAATCTGGAAAGAGCCCAGACAGCGTTGCAAACTTCAGCCCCAAAGAAAGATGGACATAGAGGAAGTGCCTTCCCCAAGGGAGGCCATTGCTGCCAAACACCAGCCATCCTGCAGGACCCAGGGTGCGTCCCTGGAGCCAGGAGTTGCACAGCACACAGGAGCTTTCTGGAACCAGTTTGTGGTGACTGGCATTAATGCAAAAGCATCTCTTAAGTCCCATTTCCTATCGTTAGTCTCCATTTGCTGTCTCAGAATCAAGGAATAGCGATTTGTCTTCCATGAAAATGTTCTTCCCACAACTGTAGGAAAGAGGAGTTGGCATTGTAGCTAACCCCCAAGTGGCCTAGCAGCTTCTGGGCAGGGAACCCCACACTCAGGGGTTATATTCAGGAAGAGAAGCCCTCCTCTTCAGGCTGTGGGGCCCCACACCCCCACATCTCTCCACTCCACTGCTTAAGAGTCTTCTTCCTGAAATCTGCTTGAAATGATCAACTAGCAGTGCCTTTGGCTGCAGCAGCACCTCTGCTGGCCCAGCAGCCACTCACACCTCCGTGAACCCAGGGAGATCTGGAAGAAACCTTAGCCTGTCTCCAGCCCAGCCTCCTCCTGTACAGATTAGGAAGCGATGGCCCAGACAGATGTTAACTTTCCCGTGAACATATTTACTAACCACGTGACACTATGAACCTTGCTGTCCTCATGTGTATGTGGGCATATTCTGCAGGTGACAGGGGTTAGGGGCGAATATGTGCATTGCTCCAGGGAGATGAGAGTGGAAGGCAGAGAGTAGGGCTACAGTCCTGGGTGGGCAGAAATCTGGGTAGTGGATGAAGTGACCCTTCCTCATAACCTTTCACATTTACAAAAAGTTGGAAAACTTACAAAATATTTGGTGCAAACTAATATACCAATGTACAGAAAGGTATGCTTTGTGGTACAAATGACTGTTAAAGGACAATTATATTTATGTTCTATCTATAGAGTGGAGGAAGTTCAGAGACGGGTATGTGGCAGTTAGTTCTGTGCTAGGGTTGGTTTTCGGAGAGCCCTCAATCTGTCAGTCCAATACATCTGCCGAATGATTCCATGAGAGTAATTGTTGAATCCAAATTCCCTCCAGTAATGCAAAGGGCACCAGCTCAGTTAGTAGAAGCTAACTTGCCATTCATCTCCCCAGGGCTCCCATCTCCCAAGCGCCAAGCAAATGAGTGCCTTTGGGTAGGGACAGAGAGAGAGCTGTCTTGACATCTGCCAGAGAAACAGTGCTGCTGGTGACATTCTCTGAGCAATGTCTATACCTTGTGTCCAGTTTGGCCTTGTTTCCTATTGTGCTAGAAAAGGCCAAAAAGCTCTGTCTGCAAAGAGGCCACGTCTCCCTGTTTTAAAAAGACTGTGCCCTTTGAAGAGCTTCCCACTTGGCCACACTGGGGCAGTCCTCTTGGTATCACACAAATAACCAACGTGTCTAGTCTGCCACAAGCAAGCTGTGTGACCTTGAGCACATCACCTCCCTATCTGGGCCTCAGTTCCAGAACTGTGAAAAGTGGGAGGGGAGCAGCTAGACTGAAAGTGCATTGAGAGCCAGGACTGTAGTTTGCAACCTTCTATTCCATGGCCTCACCCAGGGCTTGGTACCCAGGGCTGCTCAGAAAAGCATTCACAGAATCAGCGCATCTCTAGCCCCTTCAGTTCTGACATTTAGTGACTAGATTTGGAAACTAGAAGCTCTCATGCTATGACCACTCTCATTCCAATTTGTAGTTGTGATCATGGCTTTGAGGGGGGAACTCCCCTCTCAAAAAACCTATAAACAACTGTTGAAGGTATGCCCTGACCCAGCCATAAAAGATAAGAAAACTGAATTTGATGTACTCAGTTGAGACACGGAGGCGGCTGCATTCATCTTCAGCCTCACCTTTGCCCCATCTCCTTCCTCTAACCCTCAGCCTTCCCCACTGGGCAAGGCCTCCCTCCCAAGTGTTGCCCCCACCGAAGTCCTCCCTCTTTGGTTAGCAGCCCATGTTCTGCACACTTCTCTCACCCTTTACTACTCAAAGTAGCTCTGTAAGACCTGGTCGTTGGGTTCCACTGGATTGAGAGACTATTGTCATGAAGATGCGAGCAATGTGTTACCTTTTCAAGCACTGTCCCAAGTGACAGGAAATAAGGCTTCTTTGAACTAATGATGGTTCCAACGTTCTAACAGAGAGACATTCCAGGCAGCTGTCAGAGTCCAGTAAAGGAGAGAGTTTGGAAGCTAAGACTCCTCGTCGAGGTTGCTCCACAGACCACCCACTGACACTTCATTTGTCCTCCCACCACCACCTCCAAGCTCTGCTCTCCTACTGTGGCCTTCCTTCTGGAGTGCTGTCCCCACTCCTCTATTCTCAGGTGGTCCACTCCACCTTGAGGGTAGTGCCAGCCCAGAATTTGTGATCCAGGGGACCCTCCTCACTGTTCCTGAAAGCCCTCTGTGATAGGGGAGCTTTCCTTTGTGAAAGTGATGACATATGGGAAAATAGGATGGAACAGTGGTCTGGGTCATAACAGAAGCTAAGAAAACTCTAACAGAGTCCCCTCAACAAAACAACAAAGACTATGCCTGAAATAAATAAAATATCAGTAACATTTCACATATTCTAAATTAGTAATAATGGGTCCTAATGAGTTCTGTACTATTAATTCCATTTACCATCCCTCCATCCCTGGAAACTTTTCATGGTCTCCCACCCTACAGTTTTAATGAGATACTTGTAAATTATTTTGCTGTGTTGCAGAAAATACTCACCCAAAGAAGCATTTGGAATGTGAAGTCCTTGTCCTCAGTGTCTTTAAGAATTTATTGGCTCCTGCCTCCTGGGTTTCACTGACTGGAAGCTAGAGAGAGAGAGAGAGAAATAAAGGCTCTGGCTTCCTTTAACTTAGTCAGTTGAGCTGAGTGGGCATCTCCCAAATCCTTTCCCAATACCCTGTCCCAGGCCCTGAGCACCTGCTGCAATCCTTTCCACCACATTTCATCTCCCGTCTCCCTCACAAGGTGACTTTCCCCACTTCATCTTTATTCTCTCCCAACCAAAGCTCTGCCACCCACATGGCCTTCATCTTCTATGTCCTGCTCCACCCTTCCCAAGTCCTCATGTTTCTAATCGTTCCTGACACTGCCCACCCGCAGGTCACAGTGGCTCTTGGTTGCTGAGCAGGCAGGTGGAGGTCAGTCTGCATCAGCTGGAAGATTTATTGCTTTGGGGATCCAGCACTGGAGAGGGCATTGTCGTGGTCGCTATTGTGTCCCTCCTTTGCGCTGAGGGACTTTGGAGCATGTGAGCATGAACCCAGGTGATGGCGTTTCCAGGGCCATCCCGGTTGTGTGCAGCCGAGCAGCCCATCAAGGAGAGTTGCCTTTCTCTTCCTTCCTCTCCTGCTAGGAGTGCCATCTGAGCCAGCCTGGGCCACCCCATCTGGTGTCCTTCTTCAAGACCTAGCCTGGTTTATTTTTGGCCCTGGGACATATCCTTCAACTCGGTTAGAAAGCTTCACAGACAGATATTTGAAGTCAAGTTGTCTGGAATAATTTTGGCTCCTTAAAGAGGTGCTCCTGAGGCTAAACCCACGTTTTTGATCAGGGTCAGCCTCATATGATGAAGAAACACTCAGATTCCACCCAAACTGATTTTTCTCACTTGTGTCTACCATCACCTCATTTGACAGTGGTAGTATATCTGGGTTAGCGAACATGAGTCATCTGCAGCATTTTTCGAAGACAAAAATCCAAAAGGAAGAGTGAACCACCAATTCTTCCTAGTTACTCTCAATTAATTCTAGACTGTCTTCTTCCCAAGAAAATCTGAAAGGACATGTGGCACTGGGATCATTGCAGTGGGGTGGGAGGGTGGGGGGGTGGAGCATGGGGTGCAGGGGTCTGGAAGGCAGCATAGAAAGTGCGAGAAACAGATCCACAATTTTCCGAGGTGTCTGTCCTACCTGAGAGAAACTTGGTCCCCTCGAATAACAGAAAACATCGTGTTCCCATTAGAAGAGTGACAAACCCCAAGCCAAACAAATCAATGTTTCTGTTTTCATAAATCTGTAGAAAACATCATTTCCTTTTTCTCTCTTCAGCAGTTTCAAACACACGGCAAATATTTTCTTACTACTCCATAAATCTCAAGCCTGTTGAACTACAGGGACTTTCCTCTTCAACTGTCCCCCATAGCAGCATCAAAAGGGAAAATAAAACGTCAGGTCCAAAGGCACAGACTTTTAGAGCCATCTGACTCGCTGGAGCCAGGCCCTCGTTTCCATGGAGAGCCCCTGGCCAGCGTCCTGCATTCTGAGCAGGCAAGGGACTTGTACGCATCTATCAGGGCCTGTAAATTCCCGGGGTTTAGGGGCCCTTCCCGGCCCTGCCAGGCAGGAGGTATATATTGTCCACTGGAGTCTGAGAGTTCAGAGACGTACAGTTTGAAACAGAGCCGAGGAAACGTGTAGTAAAGGAGGCTGTTCTGCCTCAGTGACTGTTCTGGGTAATTGAAACATATCCCTTTAAGTACTGGGACAATTCTGAAGTTTTAATTATTTAGTGGGAAAGCTATCTAGACTGTAGTGTATACTACCACAAGAGCAGTGTAGTGGAAAGCTTTGGAACCAGGCAGCTTGACATTTGAATCCCAGTTCTGCACTTAAACTGTGAATAAACCTGCAGAGGGTTGGTTGGGCTTTTTTTTTTTTCTTTAATATCTTTAGACTTTAATTGCCTCACCTGCAAAATGGGATAATGCCTAAATTGCAGGTTTTTGTGAGCTATAAATGAGGTAATGAATGTAAAACACTTAGTAAACTGCTTGTCACCTACTAAGCACTCAATATATGGTTTCTATTATTATCATCAACATCATCATGGTTATTCCTTCCCTTTTAAAACAGAACATGCTGAACGTGCATTAACTTTTCATTTCCCTCAGGGTGACTATATTTGATGAATGTCCATTTTTATATTGTGCTGTGATACAGTAATGACCTTGGAAGCCCATGGGGGGTGCAGCCAGTTTCCCACATCCCCCTACTAAACAGCCCCATCTGCTGCTACTCACATAGTGACTCTGCTGTCCCTCCCTTCCTGGAAGCCATGGATCATTAATTCACGGTGGAAAGCCCCCACCACCTTTATGCCTCTCTAATCTGGGTCCCCTGTACGTTGGCTAAACTAGGAGGGAATAGGGTAGAGTGGCAAGGAATAGGGAAGGGCCTTGTCGTTAGCAACCCCTCAGCTCCCTCGCCTGGCAGCCCTGTGCCCTTGACCTCCTAAGCCTATTTGGGAAACAGATGCTAATGATGGTCCCTAGCGCATGGGGTGGTGGTGAGAGCTAAGGGAGATGATGTGTGCGAAGCCCCTAATACAGTCTCTAGTGCCTTGTAGATGCTCAATACATGGCAGCAATTATTACTAACTCCCGGCCCCCAGGGAACGACAAGGCTGTTCAATCTGCAGCTTTACATTTGACCCAATAGTGAGCCAAATGCTCAACATGACCTTCCTAATTAAGTCCATGATTGGGCCACAGCCAGGTGTGGAGAGTATTCTTGAACTCCTCAGTCATCTTTCTCGCATACGTTCAGTTCATTCCCAGATGGGGTTGTCCAAACGTTGAGGGGGGC